>NC_142131.1:20457500-21707500 GCF_024610735.1 Ursus americanus
TATTTTGCCTTAGCGGGGAAGCAGGAGGTTTGGGGAGGAGGAATGTGTATATCGCAGTTTGGGGGACCGACCTTTTTTCACAGTCATTGGTGCAGACCCCAAAGATCTAGACATTCAGGTCTTTGGGAGAGCGGGATTCAGTGCATTAGCCACCCTTTATCCAAACTCCTTAGTTACAGGCAAAAGATACCTGACGTGCCCTCATTGTGTATCGGGCTTCTCTTGGGTTGGTTTAATGATGACCTATTAATAAAGCCGCTGGTACGCCTCAGTGGGAAGGGGCGACCCATCAGGCTAGGCCGTAGGTACCTCCAAGGTCAGCATCAATAGCACCCAGGAGGCGGGTGCAGGCCGTTAGTGAGGGCTCCCGGAGGCCCCGCAGCAGGTGAGTAGCCCGCCCTTAATGAGGTCCGAGGGGGCGCCCTAAGGAGCCCACTGTAGCCTGGAGCTGCGAGGGACATCGGATGTCCCTTGAGAGGACTCTGGAACCGAGAAACCGCGGCTTTGATTTTTTATGTCCGCGAGGTAATGGGGGAGCCACCCTTGAAGTCTCCTCTCCAGGACACAGTCCCCACTTCCCCCCACACACACACCGAGGCGCCGCCCTCTAGCCCGAAATTCGTTCCTCTTCCCCTTGGCCTTTGGCCCGGCGCTGCCAAGCCAACGTTCCAGGCCCGATCCGCCGCCAGAACCCGATCCAGCTCAGCACCCACACAGGTGTCAGCTTGAGCTGACATTATGTAATGGATTTGGCAGCCGGGGCTCTTACCAAACGGAATTAAGAAGGGTGGGGTTTTCTCTTTTCTTTTCCTTTTTCTTTTGACTACATCTGGTGTCAGGTGTACTTGATCAGCGGCAGCAGGTGTTTTTTGCAGGAAAAGACCAAGCGGAATGGCGGCCCTGGTCAAAGCACTCCCAGAGAAGGGCCAGAGGCAGGTCTGGGGGCCCTGGGACGAGCCTCCAGCTCCCTTTCCGGAGCGGCTCACCTGGGGTGGTCCTCCGCGGCCTCGGCAGGGGCTGGCCCGAGGTCCAGGCGCGAGAGGCGTGCAGGAGGTTGCCCCCGCTCGCTCTGTTTTCTGGTAAAGCCCCTCTGGTAAAACTGTGGGCTTCCAACCTATGACTATTTGCTTTTTATTAGCCTATAGAGCCCCCTGCGAGTGTGGCCGAGTGTAAGATAGGACGGATAATCAGGGGATTCTAAATAAAATACCCTCGCAGGTGACAGGGAGCCCCGCCTTCATCTCGGCAGTTTCACCTGAAAGCCACCTCCGCGGGGGCAGGTCTCTAAAAATCAACCAAAGCCAGCCAGTTCGGGACTCTTGGTAAAATGCAAGACTACAGGACTCCTGTTCAATTAGAATTTTAAAAACATTTTACCAATTTTGGTACGCTGTAGGAGGGGATTGCATATACTGTCAGACTCCATTTTGCTAGACAGAAAAGAAAGAAAAATTAGGAATGGTGGCATCTCCCTCTCCAAACCTTCAGTTTACTTGTGGACACCAAATAGTTGTCTTCGTGGAATTCCACGCCAAGGGCTGGTTTGAACTATTAAAGACCTTAGGGAGGGTTTTCCCCTAAAAGAGCCAAATGCTCGATTTTGGGTAATGGACTTCATTGGGAATGATAAAATAGCAAATTATGTTTAAGTGACCAACTCGAATGCTAAATTTGAATCACCGTGTTCAGTACCAAAAGAACTAATTCTATCATTCAAGGTGATGTGAAGGTTAAAGGCAAAGGCTGGGAGAGTTATGACGGTAACTGTGAAGACAGTGGCCAAGGGCTGGGTGTCCAAGTGGTTATTTACAGGAGATTTGGGCAAGTATCCCAACTCCTCAATTGGGACTGATGAACTCAACTGAAAACTCACAAAGACTTGAGTTGCAAGCACACAAATAAAAATCTCTCTCTCTCTAGAGTAGCTCTCATATACAGAGGTAAACCTGCCAGGTGAAACTGGCAAACCCTTTACACTGATATTTACATGACCCCAGAGGTGCTCTGTACCCCTGTGTTAATTGTAGCACAACCTCAGCAATGACTACCTATAAATGAGTTTTTTAAAAATCTTGTGAAAATAAGCAGGGAGAAGAGTAATATCTGTGGGGAAAATTTTAAAACAAAGTTTAAACTAGCTCCATTACATATGCCATGGTCACAAATGCTTATAGTGAATTCTTGCTTTCCTTGGTGGTGCGGAAGCCACCGATTGTTATCACAGGAGCTCTTAGCAAAAAGAATCAGGAAGCAGCACCCCCACCCCCACTCTTTTTTGAAACACACAGGAGTTTCTTCATGAATTCTATTTGCTGGATCTCATCTGCCAGCTGAAGATCCTGTAGTGATCTGGGAAGGGACCAGCCCTGACATGCAGCCGTCTGTTCCTGGGGAGGAACTTGGAGATGTAACTATGTTTTCATGCCAAAAGGACAAAATGATTTTGCCCAGAATCAGGTTGTGTTTTCAAGTTACCTTTCCGGTCTAATCACATGGTGCTTAAAAGACCGATAAACAGAGCAAACTCATCAGTGCAGGCACGATTGAGCCAGTTTCCGTTGGGGGTTTTCACTGAGTCCTCATAAAGGATCCCAAACCTTTGAAAGGGGCAGGTCTTACAGCGTTGGGGCATCAGTGGCTATTGGGTGTCGAATTCAGGCATTTGGGGCATTTTGCTAGTGAGGAAGATGAAATCTCCAAGGTCGTCAGAGATGATTAAGTAAGGGGAAAAAAGAATGTAATTTATCAAGTTGACTGTTTAAAATATAAAGAAGAAAAGTTTTGCACAATGTTAAGCCCTATTTAAATATAACCAAAATTTCTTCTGTCATCTTCTACCTAACAGATAATCCATTGCTTTCTTTAACATTAATTGTTCTGTATCTCAGAGCTGTACTTTGTTGAGCCCACTCCCCCTCCTCCAGAAACCCTAATCCTGAGGCCTCAGGATTAGAAGCAAACAGTGGCTAATAATTTCAAAGAAAGAAGCAAATTCTCTAAAATTGTATTCAACAAGCAGAGCAGTTTAATTATTAAGCAATTGTTAAATAATGCAAAAACGAGTTCTTTCTCCATCATACCATTGTACTATAGCCTGAACATTGCCCTTATACAAATACCCACTTCTAAATGAATGGCTGATCCACGGAGAGTGTACTCTCATCCTCAGAAACCAGGCTCCAAACCCCGAGGATGCGCGACAACTGGGGTGCTGATGTATGCGGTGTGCGCTCGTAGCATAGCGACCCACTTGTGCAGGCTGGGTTGGGGTCTGCGTACTTCCTACTTCCTCTCCTATCACCTCTCTGCAAAAGAATTTTTAAAACTCAGACTGCACACCGGCTCCTTTTGCTGAGGGGAAATATTTTCATTTGCCTACAACGAAGAGTTTTTAAAGAACAACTTTGTTCCATTTTCCTTCAAAACTATGGTGGGCACAAACTAGCAACATTTTATCATCCTTATTCTGGAACAAGATTTGGCAGGTAAATGGGTCCTAAAACATCCCAAATGTCGAGCAGCTTAACATTCAGAGATTTTTTTTATGCCACAAGATAGATCTATAACTCTATAACAATAATAATCCCTTAACTAAATATACAAATGCATTGTTCACCAAACCATCCAGTGGCTTCACTGCAGTGGGAGAAGGAGGGTGATTACCGTGACATCATTGCTATTATTTAAATTAAACTGCTATGGTAGAATATAATTGTTAATAAAAGCCTTCTTCTCCCCGCCCCTCAAGGTTTCCCCTCCCCCTCTGGCATTTTATGACGTGCTATCCACGATAAATGGAAGCAGAATTATGTCGATCCTGGTAGCCTATTCTGTAACTGTAATGTCGCGTCTACAGGTCAGCAAGGAAATGCGGAGGATAATTACCTTATTTAAAGAATACTTGGAGAAAAATACACTTTTTCATTAGTTTAAAGTGCTGGTGTTCAAACTTTTCTCTTTATAAATTTGCGTGTATATGTACAGAGAATTCTATAAACGCTTGTGCGCACCCTCCGCAGTATTCCCATGTTTGTACATTAAAGGCTGCCATGTAATCATTCCATTGGGCTGGCTGAATGCATTTAACAGAACTAATGGGTCGTCTGTGCCGAAAAGCATGCCCCTATTTTTTAATCCCGTCACGTAATAAAACGGTTTTGTACCAGTCTGAGACTTCCACCTTTATCCATTATAGATGCTCTTGTCCAAGAAAACCCTTTCAACAACTTTTGGTTCCTGACCATTGCTAAAATATCCCTCTTCATTGTAAGCAACTATCCTTTATTTTTAAAGCCTATTTTCATGTTTAATAATAGTAACAAACAATCCTTGCTGTATATAAACTCGGTTGAAATGATCCAGTGAGCTCCCGCCTTGGTCTTTGCTGCTGAATCTCAAAAGCTGGATATGATCGGACTTGGTCGTGGGCTCCAAGCTGCAGGAGACCGAAGCTACTTTTTCGTGCCGGGATTTCACCTTCTTTCTAGCCTGGAGTGTGCGCGCGCTACACACACACACACACACACACACACACACACACACACACACCCCTCCGTAAAACAAGCTGAGGGGGTGCCCCAAATGTGAACAGAGACGCGGGACTGAGGCTGAGCCTGGGCGATGGGGAAGCAGCCCGTGTGAGCGTCGCCCGCACCAGGGGCTATGGCTAAGGTGGGCGCCGGAGATCTGGGTGAGGACGCGCGGGGACTGCGCGGGCTTCCAGCTCTTGTCTGAGACGCAGGCGAAGATGGCTAGGCGCCCGGCAATGAAATCAAAGTTCCGTGGAGCTTGGAATCCCTAGATAGGCACCCCTGTCCGGGCGGAGGAAAGCCCTCCGCAGTCCGAGCTTAAGCGTGGAGCGGCCTCCGGCGCTCAGTCGGCTTGGGTAGAAGCCTGAGAAGGGGGTCCCGCGGCGCTTTTGTACTGCCCCGCCTTGGCCAGCCGCGATCTGACGCACCGGCTCCCCCGGGACGCTGGGGGCGTCGCACTGCAGCTGGGTGGGGAGCAATTTATTCCTCGCCGTCCCATCCCAGCCCATCTTCGGTTACTCCACCCTACCCCTCCCATCCCTCCACCTCCTCCTTTTCTTCCTCCTCCTCCTCCTCTACCTACGCCTTCACTACCTCTGATTCTCCACCTCCTCTTCGTCCTCCTTCCTATTTCTCTCTCCCCCTCTACTCCCTCCCGCCTCCCTTCCCTCTCCCCCCTCCCTTTCTCTTCTGAATAAGCAAGCTTTTGCTTCTAAAAGTCACAAGTAATCCTCATGTGTGACAGAGAGAGAGAGAGAGGGGGAGAGGGAGAGGGAGAGAGAAGAGCCTGCCGAGAGGAGCTGCAGGCAGGAGGGAATCTGGCACAACGGCTGGGAGAGGAAACTTGACGCTTCTGGGCCACCATTTGCCAGGGCCTCGCTCGAGGTAAGTCCTCTGGGGACAGCGGAGTTCGATTCCTGGCAGGGTCCAGCCTTCGCCCGTACCCCAGGCCCGAGAGATGGGCACCATTACCTGGGGCTACTCAAATAATGATAAAAATGGGGGTGGGGTGAAAACGAGCGGGCGGGGGTGCGGGCGGCGGGCAGGATTCCAACCCGAGGGTGGGGGCCAAGAGGATTCTGGGCGCCTGGGAGGTGGGACCCCGGGTTCTTGCCCTGGGGCACCCTGTGCGTCCTGCCAGGGTTCCGAGAGACTAGGGGAGGCTGCCAGCTACCCTTTTTCTCTCTGTGCTGCGCGTTCCCACAGCTCCCCCTTTTTTACACATTCGCGTGCAGATGAGATCCTGATCTGTCAGAAGTGACAATCTGCGCCTCGTTCAAATCACGGAAAGGGAAAGTTTGGGAAGACGGGGGCTGCGCAGCTCTGCGGTTCCCTGGAACCTAAATTGGGAACCAGAGATTTGCAGAAGAAATTGATAGTTTTCATTTTTTCCTTTAAAAAAATTACCTTTAACGAAAAATTGTATGTATTCAAAAAGATTATTGGATTACTATATCTGATCAGCTGCTGATTACCTACCAATAAGCGTTTTAAACACACACGCACATTCGCGCGCGCACACATACACACGGACACATCAGGGGCTATGTACAGTCGGGAAGGCCATCATAAGTAACCAAGAATTCTGAGTCGCGAGGGCTGTTAAACGTGTAAAAGGCTGTGTACGTGTCCTCCATGTGTACAGAGAGCAGAGGGAGGGGGCAAAGGGAGCGCGCGTTGGCTCGGCGTTTTCTCTGTGCCTGTGTATTTCGTGTGTTGTCAGCTGGCTTTGGTTTCTAAGCGCTGAACGCTGCCAGGGGCGGGGGCCGGCATCCACCATCCACCTCGGCACCCTAGTGGCGAAACAGGACTCATTTGTTTGGTGCAGAGCGGTGACGACCTAGAAGAGACTGAAGTGTGGTTAGGTCGGCACCCTGCCATCCATTACACCTGCGGCAGATGGCTCAAGTGGTAGAATGGTTTTGTTTGCCGGGATGTAGAAGGGAGGAGGGGGAGGCTAGAGCCTCGCCCCACTCTAAGGAAGTACCATAAAGAACCAAAGACATAAAAGAAGCCATATTCGTACCATCAAAAGCAATAATGTTGCTGCGGTCCATGAGTGAACCTGGGACATATTAGTGACCTTGGTGCCTGACCCCAATTGATGACATGGCAGAATTTTAGGACCAATATATTTTCAGATGTATTTTTGATGAAGCACCTACTTCTTCCCTACACACACACACACACACACACACACACACACACACACACACACAACACCTGTCTCCAACCAGATGCACACAGGTGTCCTTGGAGCTCTACTCCCTGAAGCCAAACGTCATTGAGCCCCTGAGGATTTCACCACAGCTGAAAGGGAGGCCACTCCGGAGGCAGGAGCCTCTCCTTTCTCCCCAAACGATTTTTGCAATCAGCTTGCCAGCTACCACACACAAGCCTCCCCTCCACAGATAACCAACTAGCTGGGATTTAGCCAGGTTTCTAATGTATCCATCTCTTTTTCACATATAATTATGTGCCTTTCTGAGCAATATTCTCATCCTTGCATCCCTTTCTTCCTTCATGCTCCTCAACAAGCAGGAAAGGACGTGCACACACACACACACACACACACACGCGCGCGCGCACGCACACACACACACATCTTCCCAGGCGAGCCCTGAGGACGGCAGGTGTGACAAAGGAACACAGATACAGTCTAATGATAGCTTAGCTGTCTTCATTCCTTAATTTTCTTGCTAAGAAAGAGGAATTAAAAGAGAAATATATCAAAGACGACCTAAATAGAATGAGAAGCCTCGTCTCCACCTTTAGTTCACACACACATCACTGTAACAACCATGGAAATAGATATAGATATAGATGTATATTCATGTTGTGGAATAAGAAACAATTTCACTGGCCTAATTTTCTGTTCTGAATTTAATTAGGGTTTAATATGCTAATGTTTTGGGGGCTGAATAGGTATACAGAGAATTTCCACCATTTTGACACTTAAGTTCTATTTTTCAAATTTTCTTTAATGCTAAATCAACAATTTTCAGATTCAATAAAACCAAAGAATATCAAGCAACAATGAGAACGCATTCTAGCTAAGATTTTCAAGTCACAAATAAAGCTACATTCTAGAAGCCTAATGCGTCCCCAAAAAAGGGAAAACATTTCAACCCCTGCATTTTTCAAGATTCTTTCAATATCCAGAGCCACCTCTGAACTGGGTTTGGTTGATGGGTGCTTGTCTTGTGCTCAGAGTAATTTAATTTTCCTGTGATCATTTTCTTTTTCTATGAAGATTTCCATTTTAGAAGAAAGTTGACTTTGATATGCAGTGGGGTGCAGGATTCATTGAGAGAAATGCCATTAGGATGTAGTTCTATTTTATTCATTATTAGTAATACAGGTTTGTTTATACATCACACAAACTACTACCTGCTCTGGGATGTGAATTTGTATATTATCAGAACACATTCAGATACAGTTGCAGGATAAAAAATAATAAGAAAATATTGCAAACACTTGAGGAGCAGCCTTCTTGAGAATTTGAGGGATTTTTTTCAATAAAAAAAGAGGAAGAGATTGAATCTAAAACTCTTCACATTCAGGGAACTAAGAGATTCCAATCTTATTTAAACAAAACAGAATTAGTAAAACTTTGCAATTGTAGATAATGCAGACAAAAATTTAGTCCTGACAAGACTTCTTTCCCCTTTTTGTCAAAATGCTTTATTATTTTAAAATTCAACCTTATTCAACTTTATTTATTTATTTATGTATTTATTTATTTATTTTAAAAGTAGCCTCCACACCCAACATGGGGCTTGAACTTAGGATCCTGAGATCAAGAGTTACAGGCTCTACCAACTGAGCCGGCCAGCCGCCCCTCAAAACACTTTAGACCCTAGTTTCAACCAGTATCTAAAGCTAAGTAAAATAATTTCCATGATGAGCTCCAACTTTATATGAAAGGTTTTTTTAATTCTGGAATTTTAAGAGCGATATTTTAAGTAGAAAGTTTCCAGGATTCATATTAGTTCAAATACCCCAGTCTTTCTAGGAGAAGAAATATATATTTTAATACTTAAGTGTGTTAACACCTGAATCACACAAATCACGTTTGCTAGGCCCAGGTGAGACTCAGAACCAAATGCGGAAACAGGAGATATCTAAGGGAGAAGAAGAGGCTAAGACCCCTCTTTCCTCCACCCACTGCTGGGACCACCTCCTTTTCGTGTGAAATGGCTATGCGCTTGAACAGAAAAGACTGGTAAGAGAAAGTAAATCTGGAATACATGAATTGGTTTCTTTCCATCCTCATACTTACTAGGTTTTCCTCAGGCCTCGCCATCCCTCTCCCACCCTTCCCATCCAAAGCCAACAATCGAAGCATTTACATTTATATGTAGCGAGATCTATATATAGCCTTAGGTCTCAGAAATATCTCCACCACCCCAAATTTGCTTTTACTTCCGGCGTAATTAAGAAGATCGTAATTCTTAAAGAAAAACCACCCAATCTTAATCCCCGGGAGCGGTGAGGGCGCGTTCAAGGTGCACGAGGCTGGCGAGCAGGAAGGCTCGGCGGGTTCACGAGCCGGGAGTCAGCCACTGACTGCAAGTCTGTGTCCTTGACTCGCACATTTCCCCTCTTAGGGCGGAAAATGAACTCTCCTAGATTCCTAATTTGCAAGGATATCATCTTTAGTCAAGCACTGAAATAGGGGTGGTGGAAAAGAGGCCTGGGTCATGAATCCGAAGAGGTCAGGGCTCCAACCTCAGCCCGAGTCTCTCATAAAACCAGGAGACGGTGGCCAACTGCACTGCGGGTCCCTTCGGTATCCAGAAGAAAGAACCTCAGGTGGGGGAACGAGTGTGCTCGCATTGAGTGTTCAGTCTCATCCTACAATCCCCTTAAGGGTCTCTAGAAGCGGAGGCTTTGCCTTCCCGGAGGCAGGCGAGGCCTAGAGGGGGCAGGCCCAGCCTTGGGCGCAGATTCTTGTGGCCTCCCAAGTCCACGCAGCCGGGTACCCCCAGCCCAGGGCCGCCCCGACGGCCCCGATGCTGTGTCCACGCGGCCAGTAGGTGTCGCTGTTCCCCTGCTGGCCGGAGCCAGGAGCCCCGCGCTGGCCCCCAGCGCCACTCAGCCTTCCGCGCCAGGCAGGTTCACAGACCCACCAGAGCTCCCGAGAGAGGGCCGCTACCCATCCGGGATGTCCCCTCGCTCACCTGGCCACGACCGCGGCGACACTGGCAGGCCTAAGGGAGCGCCTTCGGGGAGAGAAGGAAGAGAGAGGTCTGTTGGGGCGAAACGCGGGGCCCCGACGGAAGCGGCTCGAAGCCACCAACTCTCCCTCCTTTCTCTTCTCTTCACGTGCTGTGGGCAGCGACGGGGCACAGGGAGCATCCTGGTAAAATCCCAAGCCAGGAGATTGAACCGGGGCTCCAACCCCGGGCTCCACAGTGGCTTTAAAAATAAGAGGTTGAAATCCCAGCTTCGTGGGAGCTAGCCACACAAAGAGTGGATTGGTTTCAACTTCTTGCCTCAAAAAAAGAAGAGAAAGAAAGAAACCTGGGCCTGGCCACATGCGTGAGCTACATACCACCTTGTGCACACGTCTGCACGCAGAAATGCCGGGTAATCGCGACCGCCCCCCTCCCCTGGCCCAGGAAGGAGTCAGTATTTGGATGTGGTTGGCTTCTCCCAAAGCATTGCTTGCCAAATATTATTCCGCTTCGGAAACCTAGCAGTTAGCACGTCTTTGGAATCTGTATTGAAATTCTAGGTATTGAGAATTCTGCGCCCTTCTCTGGCGTCCTGCGGCTCCCTGCCTTCAGCCTCGGTGTGCCGCGTAAGAGATTATTAATCAGAAGCGTTCTTTTTGTGTGCGTCTCAAAAGGAGGAGGTTTGGCTTATGAATACTGAGAGGGATAGTTACAATGGGTGCATCCAGTAGGTAACTGGAGATTTTATTATGATTCTGACTGTTTTATACAGGGAAATCACTGTTCTAATTTGGAGATAGAGGGGGAGACTGCATTGAAAACGCTAAATTCAGAACTTCAAGTTATTGAGTTAGGATGCAAAATGGAACTGGCTATGTATTTAAACTAACGTTTAAAAGCCATATCTTCATTTAAAATGTGGGGACATTTTACAGTAAAAAAATGTTAAACCCCACACTTGATCTATATTTTTTGGTAAACACAATCAGTTGGTGAAGAAGAAAAATGTATCAATCAAATATCAAAGAGAATGAAAGAAAAATTCTTACTTAAAATCCAAAATATTTCCGAACACATCTTGTTCCTGACTCTGGGCCTTGGTCTCACTATCTTGGGGGACAAGGCTTGGCAAATGCCTGAGTATTCAAGGCAAACCTTAATTTTTTACCATGAGGTCGCCAACATCATCTTTAAATGTCATGCCTTTTGTTATGTTCCACAAAATTGGCAACTTTACGTTAAATCCTATATCTGTTATACAATTCTAAATAATTATTTCTGATTTAGACAGCAAATTAACCATTCGTTGATGTGGGAGGGGGAGAAACACGTGTCTAATTGGAGGTTGTGAAGTTCTTTGAGGTGGTATTTTTAGCTTGGAAAGTCCAAAATCAGATATTTGGGTATCTCTCCCCCTCCCGTCTTTTCCTCACTGCCTCCCCATTTTACCCTTTTTTACCCAACCCTTTGGGCTCCCTTCTCCTCTCTCTCCCCCTTTCCTCAGTCCGTCTTCCTTTCCCTTGTCGCGCCACCTACCCCCACCGCAGCGCCTTTCCTCTTTCCTTTCCCATCTCTTCTCCCCCCTCCCATTCTGCTCCCCTTCCTCTGTGTGTGTGTATCTCTCTCTCGGTCTCCAACCCCCCCCCCCATTTATTGTCTGATCCTACCAGTCAAGTTAATATAAAAGTAGCAAGTGGGAGGCCCAGAACCTCTCTCCTGCGGGCCCAGGACACTTTGGGGAGGTATCGGTCTCTGCCAGGTTACCGGCCGGAGTGGTGGCCCTTGATGCAGGGCACGCAGCTTGTTGAGGAGTTGGGGTCTGCCCGGGGTTGCGGGGCTTATTCAAATGCCGCCCGCTGCTGCTGTGATTCGCAGGGACTCAGCCTCCATATGGTAATGCGGGGCGGAGTGGGGGGAGGCGCAGAGGGTAGAGGAGGGGAGGATGGGGGTGAGGGCGGGGTGGGAGGGGGCTCCGGCACCGCGCGCTCGGCTGCCGGGCTGGGACAGAGCACCCGGACCCGCGGCAGCGGCGGCAGCGGCGCTACCCACCCTCCGCCACAACACCCACTGAACCAGCAAGCCACCGAGCCACCGGCCCCTGGGGTAAGCCACAGCGCGCACACGGCAGTGACGGTGACGGTTCAGATGCTTCAGGTTACTACCATGAGCCAATAAGGGAGATTAGAAACAGAAAAGGAGATTACTGAGAGATCAGAGATAAGAGGTGTACCTCTCTGTGTCCCTTGTCACACAGCGCGCGCGCGCACGCACACGTCTGTACACACATGCATGCACAGACATCCGTACATGCACACATTCCTTGCTAGTACCATCTAAATATATGCACCGCCACTCTACGCCCTGAAACGTGGCGGGTGTGTTTGTCTTTATCCCTGCATAAAGGCAGGCAGGTATGTTCGAGAGTCTAGGCAGGAACAAACCGCCACGCACGATTGAATTGCAGCCAAACTCGAAGAGACGTTTAACCTGCCGAATTGTTTCGCTCAGCCAGGTGCCCCCCAGAAACCGGCAATTCTGCAACCAGTTGTGAAATCCTGCAGCTATTCATAAAATGTGCTGAAAACGTACTTTAGGAAAGGTAATCTTGCTATGTATGGCAAGGTAAGGGCAAACGTAAAGGATGAGCGTGTTTCCGTTTTTTAATGTTTTACGTGTAGCCATCTGACCACTTTTTATTGGGTGACATATCATATGAGCACTTTGGTGTAGGCTTGGAAAAACTACAGCCAGAGGTAAGGCTGGAAATGCCATAAGAATTAAGGGTGCTAAAAATGGATGCTGGATAGTCCAGCATGAAAGATGGCATACAGCTGTAGGTTTAAAATGGGAGGAAATACATGTGAATATTTATACATGAAAGCCATTGGGGAGGGCTGAATCTTGCCCTGAGTATCTGTGCAGGTAAGTCATTCATAAGAAAACTAATTACCTGTGCATGTACTTGGACTTGTTTAATTGAATAAGCTGCATGTGTGCATACTTGCTGTTCTTTGTGGCTATGCAATTATGGATCCAGTCTTTTAAAAAATGATAGCTTTGGGGGAATTTTAAAAAGTGGACTTCATACATATATATTTTCCAAAAGCCATTGTGTCGAATAGATGTATTGCCAAAGGAAAATCTGACCCTATAAACAAGATTACCATTGCTTGATACCTAACTCAAGGCCTGTATAGTTTAGGGTAAATCAACCTGGCTTAATATAGTCAACTGTTTTATTTGTTTTCATTTCGAAGTCAGGAATTAAGGATGCTTTTCAATCGAGATAATGTGCCTGTTTCCAGTCACATAATATAAAAATGAAACTCAGTAAATTTTGAGTGCAGCAGATAAAATACAACATACAACATGGTTGAAAATGTCTTCCTTGCAGAAGGCTGTCCGTTGCTGTGTCTACACATTTTAAAATAGATTTTTTTTTTTGCAATAAGAAATGCTATAAGGCAATATAGGGTAGCGAATGCCGCAACTCTCAGTTAATCAGCACAAAAATTCTTTAGAAATCTTTGGAGTCACTTCCCTTTATACATACATTATCTCAAATGCTACTGGCCAGAACTGTGTTTTTGCTAATAGGAAGTTAATTAGATAATCAAACTTTGAGCCTTGAGCGATGGACATTACAGCCGACTAAGGGGGTATGTCAGGGGAAAAAAAAAGTGTCTTTTCTTTTATGACCAAACCAGGAGGTTATGCAGCTGGCATTACATACATGACAGATGTGCATATTTGGAGCCTTAAATACACAGAAGCAGGGAAGCAACTGTGCATATTATCTAGCAAGAGACAGCAGCAGACACTCGCCAAAAAATACAGACAGAAAGGGACAAGAGAGACAGACATAACAAGATAGCAAAAAAAGGAAGGGGGATCAATAAAACGATACCACCTCAACTTTTCGCGAATTAAAAAATGCAAATAAATCTTTACATATGCATCAGTATTAAAAATAATACACGCTGGAACCAACAGGAGCGGGAGCAGGAGGAGGAGGAGGAGGAGAGGTGGAGGAGGAGGAAAGGAGGAGGAGGAGGAGGAAAGAATGGAGGCGCCGCGGAGCCCTGATTATGCATGGGCTGGAGCTGCCTCCTCTAACCTGTTCTTCTCCGAGCCGGGCAGCCGGCGGTCCTCAGCCGCCCACAGAACAGGAGCCGAAACAACCGTTCCCGAAGGCTACAGCGTTTATTTTTCTCTTTTGGGGGTTTTGGCGGTTGTTTCAGGGGCTCGCCAACTGGCCCCTTTAATTAAAAGCTTCAATAAAAGGCGATCGCGCCAGGAATGCACCGGCTCCTCTCCGCGCAGGATTTGCATATTTTTTTAATGCCCTAATTTCCTTGATGTATGTAAATGTAGCCGGACGTAGAGGGAGACAGGGAGCTGACGTCAATGGACGTGACCTCGCAGCTAAACCTTGAACGTGAAGCCGGGATGGGGGAAAACACGGAGCGGCAGCCGGCGGAGCCCGCTAGTGCGGGCGGCGGTAGCGGCAGCGGCCAAGCCCAGGCCGGAGGAGGCCAAGGGGCCCCGTACCGACCCAGGGGGAGGATGAGCCTCCGTCTTCTCTCGCCACCGCCTGGCTTCCAGCCTCGCCAGCCTTCCGGCCGTAAACACAGGCTCTTGTCCTGCGCCTCCGGCCCCACCAAATAAACGTTCTTTTGCTTCCCTCAGAAAAACAACACACTCCAAAACAACAAACCAAAATCAACAGATAACAAACCAAATCCGATCCCCAACTGTTATAGACCAATGTTGGGGTAACTTATCAGAGATAAGACTCTGACAATGGAACATGATTTTTTGTTTTTTTGGCTTCTCTCCACAACAAGAAGAGGGGGAGACCGCAGACAACAGCAAATCATTCCTAAAACACGATAAGCTACACGTGTTTCCAGTAGGGAGCGGTAAATCGCCCAGCCAACTGGTGGGAGCTTCTCGTTTTGGTACCTATTTACCTGTGCACTCATTAAGCGCGTCGGCTTCATTAACTGCCATGCTATTAGCCTGCGTTGTAATGTGATGTGATGTGTGTGTGTGTGTGTGTGTGTGTGTGTGTGTGTGTTAAGGAGGCGCTGAGAGCGAGATGAGAGCGAGATCGGTGTTTCTTCTAGGCCACCTCTGGGACTTATCTGCAGGGCCATCTAGGCCAGAGTTCCTGGGCTGGAGTTCGAGTTTTACCCATTTGGGAATGCGGGGTGTGTCGATCAGAGAAGGCTCTCTCTCTCTCTCTGAACAGCCAGGCCCTTCCTATTACACTGGGAGGAGGTCTTTTGAGGTGTGAGCCATTCCTTGGTCGCAGCCCAGGGCGCTGCCTGGTGGATTCAGCCTGGTGTGTTTTTATCTTGGAGCTCAGCAGCCTCAACCAGGAGGTAGCGACTCTCGGCTGCGCTGCAGGGAGGCCTTCAGACTATTCCCCACCCCGCCCCCCACCCAGACCCGCGCGCCGGCGTGTGCGTGCCTGCGCACCGGGCGGGAGCCGCTGGCACCTCCCAGTGCACATCCGCCCCCGCTTCTGCTCGCCACCCACTCCTAGGTAGCTAAGAAATGATCCTCGGCCTCTTCTGGGCCGGGGCCGTGCGGAGTCCGGGGCGGAGGGCAGAGCCGCGGGCTGCCGAGGAAGGGGCGCCGGAGGCCGCGGCGTCGGCTTCCCAGTCCTGCCCTCGGCCGCCAAGGCTGCCGTTTCTTCGTTCCACCTCGCAACCCTAGCTTTGTTTTCCTGACAAGCTCGTGGCCACCGGGCCCCACGCCTGCGAGGGGAGTGTGTGCGTGTGCGCGGGGGACGGGCGCGCGCGCGCGGGCGGGGGCCCTCGCGCCAAGGACACGCATGGCTGTCTGTCCTCCGGCTGCACTTGGCGGGAAAGCTGGGGGCCGCCGGCGGGATTGAGCGCCGGCGGCTCTCATTACCACCTCCCCGCTCCCCCCGGGCTGCATTTACATACGGGCCACTCGCCTGAATTTTTATAGCCCCCGTTCTGCCCCCGGTCGCACGCGCGCAGGCTCGGAACAAGCGCCCGCGCGCGCAGACACCCGCGCCCAGGCTGCCAACGTCTGGGAGCGCGAGCAGGCCCAGGGGTGCAAGCCGCCCTCGGCGAGACAGATTCTTGCACCCTCCCTCTCGCGCCTACACCCCTGACAGCCTCCCGGCTCGTGTTCCAGGAAGCCCACTTTCCCTCAAGGCCCCCACCCTTCTCTCCCTGCACACTCCCACCCACACCCTCCCACATCTCTCTGCCTCTTTCCCTGGAACACACACAAACACACACACACACACACACACACACACACACACACACACACACACGCTTTTTCTTCCTCCTCAAATAGATAACCCCTATAGGGTGTCCCTGGTACCTTTTGAATAGCTCTGGAGTTTAAAGAATAAAAATCCTTATAACGTATTGCTTGCCTTTAGCCAAACATATTTGACGACCACAACAAAAAGAGGAGGAGGAGTGAGGAAGGGGGACTTGAACCAAAAGACCTTTCTTTTTTTTTTAAAAGTCTGCAAGTCAAAAGGTCATTCTCCAAGTTTGTAAATAAAATTGCAAAGGGAGTTCTTAAAGAAAAAAAAGGAGAGGAAAGAAGGAAGGTAGAAAAGATCCACAAGTTACATAAAATGGTGCATTGGAAAAACAAGACAGGCCTATTCTTAAAAAAAAGAAAGAAAGAAAGAAAAGAGAGTCTAAAGAAATCAAGAGAAAAAAAAAACTGAAGGAAAAGAGAAAAAGAGGGAAGAGAAAATAAAAGGTAGAAAAGGCAAAAGAAGTTTCCAAAGAAATGTGTGCTTTACATCCTACAATAGGAAAATGTAGCCATTGCCTTCCTTCAGACGAGACATTTCTAATTTGTTCCGTCTGTCAGGAGGGGACTATGAGAGGTTTGGGTGCAAATTCATTATCTCTGGCAACGCAGAACGTAGTGTGGGGACTGAAAAAGACCGTGGCAATGGATGAACAATAGGGCTTCAGTTCATCAGTAACAAAAGCAGTGGGGAAATTGGTTGAGTTTCAGAGCACGTCCTCCTCGGCAGAGGGGGCTGGACTAGACCTTGGACAGCCCCCCCAAAAACTTGCCGAGCCTCGCACACACCACTTCACTCTCCACTCCGAGGCTCAGGGAGCAAGTGCTTGGCGTGGGGGGGAAAAGTTGGCTTTTTTCCTCTTTCGTCTTTTGCGCCCTTCTCTCTTTCCCCAGAAGGGAAGATCCGTTTAAACTGTTTTAGACGCAATCAAGCAAGAATCACCGTGTGGAATTGAGCGGCAGTTTTAAATGTGCTAAGGAGAGGAATGACCTGAAAAAAAATTTTTTTTTTCTTTTTTTGAGACGCCGAAAGGAGCCGGTTTGTGTACTGCGGCCGCCCTGTGACTCTGGATCTTGTCTTCTGGTCAGCGCCTCGATTCCTGCCCAGCTGGATTTGGGGGGCAACACTGCCTGGCGCAGGGAGGAGAGCAAGTGAGTATCGTGGCGGCCCGCAGGCGGCAACTCGGTCAGCGGTACGGGGCCAGCAGTGACCGCTGCAAACCCCGCGCCCGCGCTCCTCACCTCGTCCTCGAGCCGGTGACCGCAGAGCCCCGCTGCGGGCCGCTCCGAGGGCCAGTCCGGGGCTTTGCTTCAGCTAATTGATTGTGAGTCTCGGATGCTAAACCTGTTGATCTCTCGAGTTGTCTGAGCCAGAACTGTTAATTATCCAGCGGTCTGACCCCCAGTTGCAGAGAGATGCCAGGAAAATTTCGCGTTGGAAAGGGAAATTTTGTATGTAATTTTGTGTTGTTGTTTAATGGGACTTTTTTCTAATAAACCTTGAGCTAAGTACAGTTGTATTTTGCGTTTCTGGCTGGATTCAGGGTTTGCATTTTGAATGATTCTTTTAACTACCTCAAAGTTGCAATCATCTGGCAATGAAGTGAGGATCTGATTGGATTCTAGTGGAAACTTAATGCACACTAGCTAACTAGACGTGGTGGATTTCCACTTCCTTTTTCTCTTCCCTTTTGGATTCCGGGAGGCGAGACGCCGCTTTACAGGGTTATCCCAAGTTCAGATTCATCAAGATACAGCCATCGCTGTTGCTTATGGCACTTGGAACATTTCAGCTTCAGATGCTTCTGGTATCTGAGCGGAGCCCGGTCTCTGCAGTTTGCTTGGAGCCCAGACCCCGCTGAGGGAAGCAAGACCTTCCTTCCGTGGCCTGGAATTGTCTGAGGGAACACGGGGAGCTGGGAACCCAGGCACAGTATTTGCATTAGTGTCTGCGGCGTTTTCTCTTGCAAATGTACGGGTGCCGCTTGAATGGGGGACTGTCTTGAGGGGTCAGGGCAGCAGTGGTATTGATCAGAAGTTAGACCCGAGGCCCTGTCAAGTCACGGCCATGGCCGGGGGCTCTTTTGGGGCTGTGGCTGCCTTGGGCCCAGAATGGCAGGGTCGGATCCAGTTTCTTCCCTCTCCTGGTGCCCAGCTCTTCCCAGCACCCCCCTTCCCCACCTTGCCACCAGTAATTAGGGCGCTGTCTCGGAAACGAGCTCCCATAGTCAGCATAATTGAACCAGTGCGGTACTTTCATTTTGCAAGATCAGTAGCCCCACCCCACTACTCCAAAATAACAATAAGCATTTAAAAAATCATAAAAGAAAAGCAAGGTATTTTTGGGAGAGTAAGACTTCTTGAATATTGAGTCATGGAGGAATGGGGGAAGGGAATAAAAAAATCCACCACTTTACAGCAATCAGGTTTTACATTATTCATTGATTTACTGAAGGAAATAGCCAATCAGGTGCCATAGATATGAATGCACATCTCACGGTGCTATGGCCTTACAGTAAACTATTTGCATCTTTCTAATGGATTAGATATTTATCTAGGGATTCCCATTGTTTGTAAGGCCTGGAAATCCAGTTCCTTAAACATTTAGAAAATATGACTTTGTGCCAGTCTTGAGATTCTTACATGGAAGAACTCTCCCTCGTCTTTTGTATGGCAGGTTACAGTGTTCAAATCCCTAATGTTTTTTAAGGGTCCCTCTTCCTTCCAAGCTAAAAATAAAAGAAAAGAAGAAAGAAAAAAATTAATTTCCCAAACCCCTCCAGATTCTGCATATTTTGCATTCCCATTATCATGCATGTCTCCATTTAAATGCAAATTAGCATATTTAACCCTGTGGGTGCTGAAGCCCAGCATACATTGTACTGGGGCTTTCTGTAATCTCTTGGCATTTTAAGGGATCATGGTAATTGCAATACTTTAAAATGAAGCCAAATCTAAACATGATTATATAGATATATGTATATATTAAAACTGTGATCATTTGTTTTCTTGACTATTTTTCAGATGAGACTACAAAGAAGCATAAAATGAATAGACAATACAACCAACCAAAGGTAATTTAAAATTTTACATTTGATAAAATCAAAATGATATACAAAGTCAAAATAGAATTGCCGGGTGGTAGGCCTGCAGTGTATTGCATATGTCCCAGTTCATGCAATAGATACAATTCCAGAAAAATCTAAGTTTCCATATGTGCAGTTTTTTCCCTGTATGTAGCCTTTGTATATTATATATCAAGGGTAATGCAAACATAACCTGTAACTGCCTATAAAAATGAAATTCAGGATACAGAAGACATAATAGGACACTTTTATTAGAAAGTAAGCCAGTCAAGTACCTTGCCTGAACTATACAAATCGCTGTAAATTAAATGGCTTTTATGTAGAAAATGGTAGTCTTGACTGTATTAGTGGACTGTGGTTTACTTACATAAGAATCTACAAACTCAGTATTAAAAAGGGATTTAGTAATAGGCCAATTCTTTATATACTCTGCAGTAGTCTGAATAGGATTCAGAGAGGTATTCTAAATATGAGTGGCAAACCTGATTATTTGCATTTATGGAATAGCATAATTCTGATCCAAATATGTGGAAAATCATAACTTTTCACTTCTAACTTAAGCTGAGATTGTTTATTCCCAAGAAAACCAGGATGTTTCAATTCATGTTTTAGCCATCTGGAGACCTATAAAAAGATGAGAAAACAAGCATGACAATCACGTCCTAATCTACTGGCCATTAATGGGAATTTATTAGAGAATGAGCAGGCAAGCCATTTGAATTCAGTATATCCTTCAATATGCAGATTTCAGAAAGGGTATTCTGTAGCTCAGACAAATGGCTTTCTGAAAAACAAAAATATCTGAAATAAAAATATGTAGGTGCTAATAGTTGCTCATAACAATGTATGGCAGGCATTGCTAGGAAATCAGCCCAGTTGTTTCAACTGGCTCACATCCTAAGGGATAATAAAGTCCTTGAAAGGTATATGACAAACCATGACATGAACCTTGGCAATATTCAAAATAATCAGGTGTTCAGTGTTAAGCCTTGCTGGGTATCTTTTATTTCTCCATACCTGGAAAGAGGATGGAGAGCTAAAATATTTAATTGGCTATATGGCTAGTGAACAGACTGCTCATAATCGTTAATTTTCACTTTTTGGGGCTCTCACAATGCATCGACGGTATATGTGGCATGCATGAGGGCCAGTCCTGGAGTCAGTTCATGTGACTATGTGGCATTGCTTTAGAAGATGCTATTTTAAGACAGTATCTTCTGTAGCTTCTAATTGAAGAAGCACTTCAAATATTCAGTGTCTTGGCTTCCATGGTAGTTACTTGGGTTCTAAAAATGCATTTGATTGTTAAATGTGGGAATATACCCACATTAATTTGCAAATTCACACAAATATGGGGTGACACACATACATAGACATACACGAATCACATCTCTCCACTTTCACCAACCCCCACCCAGATGTATATAAGGCAAAAAGATATTCTAAAAATATCTGGCATTTCTTAGGGTTTTGACTTAAAGAATTGAATTTATCTGATCATATGCTTGTTTTATGTAGTACATGCCAAATCACTAATGATTCTGCTTCTAGGTCTTGGAAGGCAAGGCCGAAATACTCTCAATCTTCCAATGCAGCAAAGCTCTTTACAGTTTTACATAATGTCAAAGTGGCATGTGCTTCAGTCATGTGTTCAATTCTGTCCATTCGTTTATGTTGTGACCTCATAGTTCAAGAAGGAACAGTAACTCTATGGGAGTGTGTTTCTCTGAATTAGTTTGTAGTTTGCACGTACATTTTATATGTAACCCGATGCAGCCATTTCTGATCATACTTCTTAGACCAACATTTGATAAGAAAAGTAGATGAGTGATTTCCATAGCTTAGTCTTTTCTAAATAATCAGAACATAAATGCTCACCCAAAAAAGTAAATAAAAAATCTAAGGGAAAGTTGGCGCCTGTGTTTCTTAATCGTATCTTTAATTGGTGTAATATTATTGTGTGAACTGTAGTTTGAGGGCTTTTCATAGCAATTTTGGTGTTCTGGACTTGTCAGTCTTTTCTATAGGATTTACATATGTGTGTTCTGTATGTAACTTGGTAAGCATATTCACACTCATGTCTTACAGGAATAAATTACTGAATTAATGAAAGAGGATATATTAATTCTGAAGTGTTTTAGTCATGGGCAAAATAGTCAACCTGAAGAAATGAGAGTATTGTGATAAACTAGTGATGTGTGAAATGAAGATGAGGATTTATGACATTCGCGTGTAGCATATATTTTAAAGAATAGTAACACCACCAGACATGACTCCCAATTTTGGAAAACAATCCATAAAGTTCGCCCATGGTGATTATGCATCTTATGTGGACTGCACCTTAGATACTCTGTTCAGGGGCATCTGTGTATTGGAACTGTGCATAGCATAGACGCATTAGACATAGATTACCCATCAATGAAGGAGAAGAAGAAAAGAGCTCTTTAAAGTGACCATATTTACACTTTGAAGAGTCCCAAGAAAAGGAACGAGGCTAATTAATTAATAAAACAATATTCTCATCTAGATAGAAGAAAGGTGGGGGTGGGGCAGGGAAAGGTGGGGTAGAGTTATGCTCTTAACACCCAGGTGTTTTGTCATTTTCCTGACGTAAGGATACTTTTTTCATAATTTCATAAGGAAGTCTAGTACATTTTGTCCTTCTGTATGAAAACTGATTTTTGAAATTATGAACAAAGGCTCAGCGTTTTCATTACAGCAGAGTTGTGTACAACAGTAGAAACTAATTCTGCAGTGTTTACCTGTGCTACATTCTAAGGCACACACCCTGTACAGAGTCATTTTTTTAAAAAACCAGGATGAAGTTGGCCTGCTTAGAGCATTCCGTTTGAACTTACAGAGCAAACAAAATACGCTGCCCTATCGCCATGGCACATAGATACAAAACATGACTGAGCTGTGAAGCCATTAAAAACACACCACCAGAGCAAATTGTCAATGTAATCACACATCGACTCACTGCGTAATACAGATCTGATTCCCAGCCCCAGAAAGCAAGGCCCTGCTTTAAGCAATAGCGAAGTGCCTTCCATCTGTCTGCCCATGCAATCTGCCAGAAGAGAAATGCAGGCAAAGACGTTCCCCAGATCTGAAATGCTTTTATCTGTCCTTAGAGAGAGATTTCTTCCAGTCTTTGGATATTAGAGCGATCTACACTAGCACCGAAGAGGTAAAAGGCCGCGGGTTGCTTTTCCTGGAGCGGTCGGTAGTGCTAGCGGAAGAGATGTTGATTGAGAAAATAGGGCTTGTTGCAGTGCTGCCGCCGCCACCGCCGCTGCCGCTGCCGCTGCCGCCGCGGCCGCTGCTCGGGCTGGAGGCGTGGGGCAGTTGGCTGATCACTGATGCATATCAATAACCGTGTACTTGAGATTTCTCATGACATCATCATTACCTTGGTCTCCCGCGGTCTCGAACCTTTGACCTTGCCGGGCTGGTCCACATTTTGGCAGTGAAAGCCCCTCCAATGATGGCCCTTTTCTCCTTCTTTCAGACCGGGGGCAGCAGCACGCC
Organism: Ursus americanus; assembly: GCF_024610735.1. NCBI lineage: Eukaryota > Metazoa > Chordata > Mammalia > Carnivora > Ursidae > Ursus > Ursus americanus. Next base: position 20,480,145 of record NC_142131.1, read on the forward strand.
AGCAAGACGGCATCTTCTCCTCCCCAGCCTAGAAGCCCTGTGAAATCGAGGATCTTCCCCCTAAAACACACACACACGAGATATGTGCAATCAAGCTGCCACCGCTTGGTAAACCGCTCACGGTGCCTAACCCAAAAGGATCAGGAGCAGATCCTTGAATCAGCTGTCACCTCTTCTATAGAATGGGATGTTTTTTTTCCTTCCTCCTTAACCTGCGCTGGAAATTGCCGTTGGCTTTATACATCTCTATAGAGAGAGGCTAAAGAGTCTTGCGTGAGAATGAAGCAATTTACAATGCAAATAGAGGCCTGTGGAGGGACGGATGCTGCTGCTCGCTCGTAACCGCTTGCTGCACCTTAATAGCTGGGTTTATTTTCTGATATTCATAGATGAATTGTTGGCTAACGCTGCCGGAGATTACTTGCTGAAAGGAAAAAAAAGTTCGGAATAAACTTTGAAAGCAACAGATCTCGTTTGGATGTTTTAGCCGCACACACAAACAGAAACCAGGTCATATTTACATGCAAGAAGGAATCTTACGCCCGGCAAGTGTCCTGGAGGACTACTCTTCGGTTCTACCAGAGAGATCGGGATCTGGAATCTGGCCAGAGGAAGACAGAGGCGTGTGAGGGAAGCGAGTTGTTATCTTTGGTTATCTAGCTGTATGAGTGTATTGGTCTTCATAAAGCTAGATAACCGAAAGTAAAAACTCCTTCAAGATCGCCGGGGAGCATGTGAGAATGAAAGACTACAACCAAGAGACAGTAAAAACCAGAAAGGTCAGGAATCCTTATTGAATCTAACTTTGTTTTTGTGTTTGCTTTTGTTCTTTTTCCTTATGATTAAAGGTGGGGTTAGAGGAAACTAAGTGACACACAGATGCCAAAATATAAAGGTGCCAGGTACTTTGAGAGGGGTTGTTACAGCTGCAAAGGAGAATTGTATAGTGCTAACAAGTAAAGATGCATGTGTAGTTTGTCCTACTTTAAGACAAAAGTTTATATGAGGGTGTTTTTTTTCCCCCCTTAGAAAGCTATTGTAGAGATGTCTGGTATCTAGTTTAAAAATGATTTCATAGTAGGTAGACCTAGGCTATTTCCTTCTGAGGTTCCCCTCCCCCGAAAAATTTGAAGATTATGCTTGAGGACTACACGTATTGGGGTTGTATGTCAAATTATATGAAATTAGACTTTCAGAAAAGTTTATAATGGAAGGTTAACAATCTGTATCTCTGAGGACATACAGCTAGCAGAGAAAATGCAAAAAAAAAAAAAAAAAGCAAAGGCTGATTTTTATTCTTCTATTCAAAATACAAGGACAGATGCTTCTCTGTTCCAAGAGGGTTTCCTTGAGGAAGCTACTGAAGCAGAAAGACATGATGGAGACGAGATCGCCTCCCCTCTTGTCAAAGTGTTAAAAAAATGTTCTGTCTTACTCTGCGCCTAGCATTGGAAATGAAAGTGACATTTACGCCACAACCCACGTGTGCGCCTCCTCTCTTTTTGTTTAAGGATGATCAGGTCTATCCAGGAAACAGCTCTGGCATCCCAAACTGAAATAATTAGGACGTATATAGACCTGACAAAAATGGAAAGGGGGTGGGGAATCTGAGGGTCTGTCCTGCCTAATTGATTCCGATAAACGGAATGCAGGAGATGTGAACGGCAGGACGCTCCGATTCCCACGCTCGGGGGCAAGTGGTAAAGCGGGCCCGGCAGCCTATGACAGACAGCCCTGTTGGGGGGTGGGGGTATGAAAAAAACATCAAGTGCACACACCATACTCATCTCCATCGCTTAAGAAAGTAGAGGCATTTCCCACCCACAGCCATCTGCAGCCTCCCAAATGGTACCACCAACTGGTCCGTAGCTGCTGCATACTGTCTGTTTCTGTTAATTTTATAACCGCTGTTTAATTTGGCCATAATTAAGTTCAGCTTTCTTCTTTGCTCAAGATTTTCAATATTTAAGGAAAGCTAGTAGAAAGCAGTTCCCAAAAAGTCCTGTTTCTGCCTGCCCTTCACGTCAAATTCTCAGTCTGTACTTTTGGCCTTGTGACCACCTTTTGGCTTTTGTTTTGGGTGGATTATATCTAAAAAATACATACTCTGTAGTGGACATTATTATCACTTCATCAGGCTGTTTACCCCTTAACATGATATCTTTAGGAACTTGGCCTAATTATGCTAGTAGACACACACTGGAAGTAAAACTATAAAATCATCAGCCTACAGAAAGTTAATTACAATAGTAATATGATAAAAGGTTGTTTTGGTATCATCCCAGTGAGATGAATTCTATACAGCCATTTTTATTGAATCTAAAAATGACTATACTTAGCAGAAACTTTGGGGCTTTGGAGGTCCCCACTGCAATCTTTTCATAAAAGTTCTTACATTTTTCCATGTGTCATAGCAAACATTTGTATAGGCGTTAAATGTAAATACAAACATTGCAGTAAGAAAATGCCTAAAATGGCCTGTTATCTTCCATGTGGCCTGGATTACTGACAATCTCAAATCCCAAATAAACAATTTTTCTTCAAAACCGTTACATTTTCCTTTGTAGCTTCAGCACCTTATAAGATTCCAGACTGGAGAATCCTGTAAACCCACTGTTAGTTTCAGTTAGAAACTCTGAGAGACTTTATTAACGTAAATTCTCATTATGGCTGCTGAACACGTGCCAAAGTTTTACTACTGTAGTGACCGTTGAGAAGACCCTTGTTTATTTACATTTGAAGCACTGTTTGTGCAAACAACCTTTCATTGTTAAGTGCCTGTATTCCTTTCATTTACTTCATGTCCAGGGGTGCTATTTACCTAGAACCATTGTCTACTACAATTAACATTTACATTACAAAGTGTGTGGTTTTCTTTCTCAAGGAGGTTCAATTAAGGCAATAAGATGTTTGCTAGGGAAACCTATTGTTTACTGAAAGCACTCAATGGAGTCAAATTACTGACGCTTTTGCTTACATCTTGGTCTTTTATGTAAACGTGTTAAATATAGCATCTAAGGAAAATAAACAATATTATAATTATGTGTTTGCCATTGTCATATCAAACTTGCTTTGTACCATACTAATGTTACATGACTTATCGATCAATAAAAATACATTTCAATGTTATTATTTTCATTTTATTTTTTGCTGTTCCACTATTCCTGCTGCAACATGTCCCAATTTTTCTTTTTTCTATTGCACATCAAACTTCTGACATTTTGTTTTATTTGTGTGTGTTGAAGAGAGGTACTATATCTGAGCATGGGTCTGAAGGATGTCCAAGGTAATCTCTACAGTGACCTTATAATAAGGTGATATTTCTTTGAAATCTGAAATATTCCAAAGGCATGTACATATAAGTCAAAAGAAGTGTAAATATCAGTTAAGTAGTTCTTTGAAAGCTAGTTTTAACATTGGCAGAAACCGGATCAAGTTTATTTAGCATACCACTGCATTGTAAAACAGTTGGAGTGAAGTTGCAGGTTGCGTGAGTATGCATGTTAACTAGTGGGAACCAAGCGCAGTCTTTGTGAAAGGGGAGCAGCAGATTGCTGTGCAAGGCCAATGTTAAAAAGGCAGCTGAATTTAACACCATCTGGAAGAAAAGATCCCTTCACGACTTTCTCACACCGTCAGACAAAACTAGTGTCTCTTGTTCCGAGCCCTTGTCTATGCAACCATACAATACTGAGTCATTATACTTTTGCTGAGAGAAAATTTGAGAACACAATATGGGTAACCAGTGAATGACCAAGTTTCATTGTGCCCGCTTAAGTCGATTGAAATCTACGTCTAGAGCTATGAATGGTAGTATTGTTTTCCTCACCAGGGCTGTACTAAATGTCAGCACAGTGTAAAGAAAAACTTGAAGTCTGCAAATAACTTACCAGATCTCAATTATAATATTTTCCCACACTAGAACTAATATCATTGCGAGGGGCTACATTGCAGAAAATACAAAAAGAAACGAAAAGGAATAGAGAGTTCATTTAGAAGTTATTTTATCCAGACAAACATTTTAATTTTCTGATGGGAACTTCAATTCAGGCTGCAGGCTGGGTTGAGAAACGGAATTCATTACTGGGAAGTTCAAGTTACAAAAATGCTTCTTATGCAATTAAAATAGAATAAAACAAACAACTACTCCCACCTGAAACCCTCCCTTCTTAGATATAAAGATCTTGACTCTACTTGGGTTTTATTGCTTTAGCTCTGCTTAGAATTATTAGTATGAATCTAGCCTAAATTTTGCTTGAAATTTTGGCAGACACTGCTCTTTCAGAGTTTGCCACTATGATTGACATTGCAAAAGAACATCATAGATGTACATTTCCAAAAATATGCAACATTCTGGCACCTCCCTACGTGGATTCTGGTACCCTCAGGAATACACCTCCCTTTGTGTTACGCCTCCTCCCCATTTTCTAACTTTCCTTTTCTCATGATGTGTGTGAATCAGTTATTATACCTAGATTTAACATTCACATAATCGATTTAACTGTAAACAGTCAGAAAAAGGAAACAGAACAGTTCAAAAGAGTAAAAGGAGTTGGTTGTGTATGTTTTATTGGGATGTCTATTTTAAATATAATTGACTTTGCAATTTTGTTATTGTGTCACCAAGTGTCGCATAGTTCTTAACATGTAAGTGCAAAACAATGAGTAATTGCTGTTTTGCTGAATAATACATCTGAGTTGCCAACGTCAAAGGTATTATTTTGTGTATTTCTAAACAGGAGCGTTAACTGCAGGTTTTGACATCTAGAATCTTTTCATGAAATACTTAAAAATTGGCCAATAAAATGACACTTGTGAAAGAATATAAAGATATAACCAACTAATTTTCCTTGTCCTACTTTCTACTAGAAAATTAACAATGAAAAGTCACTCAATAATAGAATCATAAAGGATATAACATAAAAACACAGTCATACAGAAAAATCCAAAACAACAACAAAAGTGGAAATTGGGTAGAGGTAAAAAAAGATACACAGGAAAAACTCCTGCAATATCTTTGCAGGATGTGAGTGGATATATCCACCAGTATCAGCCCCCTAGTGAAGTTACCATTAATGTGCATAGTAATGAGATAAAAGCATTATTTACATTCAAAATGAATTATTTTCTCAAAGTGGCTTTTCTTTAAGTCTTCTTAAACAATACATTTCCACCAGTGCTGTTTAATTTTTAAATTGAAACTATTTTCTTAGTTGGAAAAATATGAATTCTAATTTGATTTTGTATAGTCTTTGATGAAAATTAAGAAACCACTTGAATAAGAGATAAGGATAAGTATATATCACGTTCCTAAAGGTTCTTCCTATTTATAGACTACATTCAAACGGCTCAAGACAGTTTAGCATTTTGAGAATTTTGAATTTTTCAGAAATGGAGAGATAAAGCCAAAGGTTTTATTTTCTAATGTAGCTAGAAAATGATGAAACAATGTGTAACTGTTTATCTAATTTTTTTCCTATGGGTCTGTTCCTCTGGAAATGCCATTGTAGCTTAAGAATATTCATACCCTTTCCCACTGTCTTGCTGTGACTTAGCTTTTCCCTAGTAAGTTAGGGTAAGTAAAACACACCTTACATATGATGTTGCATTTGGATGGATGATGGGGGTGGAGGTGGTGAGATGGGCAACAAAGACAAGGTGTCCTTTAGAAATTAATGAGGAAAAAGACACCTATAATGCTGGCCCAATTGTTTTAACGTTAGTACTTCGAGACAGCTGAACAGGTCCTACAGTGACAGGGCATGTAAGGTAGTTCTTCAGTGTCTCCAGATTTTAATGGATGGCTTTGTTATCCTGTTTTTGTGTTCATCGGTTTCTTAGCACAAGTTAACCTAGTACAGAAATCAGCAGAAACCTTCATTCTCATCTGCTTAGAGAACCCATTTCACCCCTTTTGGGAATCGTTCGACTTTATTGTGGAATTAATTCTAAAGATGGAATGGAAATGAAAAGTATATAGTTATGATTGCTCCTAAAGAATGTCTGCTTGCCCTCAATCAGGGTCGCGAGAGTTAGTGCACTTCCTTAGAAAGGTGATGACCATCTTTGAGGTGGGAGCATGTGGCTTTCCGCTTTGCAGCCAACTGCCAGACCACAGGGGGTGGGACTTTAAAAAGTGAAGATAATCGACTTTATTCAGGGAAATATGGAGTTCAGAGCCATATTTGTTCAAAGAGAAGCACATCACTGTGTTTGGTGGTTTGACTGAGGTTTAGCTGAGCTCCCGCACAACGCATTCTTGAGATCTAAAAATAGCCAGGCTTAGCAGTCGCATTGCAAGGTGCTTGGCGTGGGCGGTGCACAGAGGAGACAGCCGACTCTGTGACTGGCTGCGGAACTGGCTGGGCTAGGCAGTGGCAGCGGCGAAGGCTGCCGGCTTGCCGCCGGGCAGCACGACGCCTCCCGGTGACCGCCAACAGCCAGAGTCCTCCTACAGCTGTGGCTGCTTGCGGCCCTTTCCTGAAGCGGGCGTCTGATTGGTGTTTCCCGGGAGACGGGCTGCCAGAGCCGCCAGAGCTGCTGGAGCTGGTGCGCCGGCGCGCGCGCTCCCGCGACTGGCGCGCGCTCTTCGCCGGCGCGCGGCGGGGCCGCGGGGGGCGCGCTGCGGCCCAGGTAGCCGGCTGGGAGGCCTCCCAAGTTTGCGCGAGCTCAAGTTCCCGCGCCCGCCCTCCAAGGTTTGAGAACCGTAGAGGGGGGCCGGCAGCCTTCCTCTGCCTGGCATGCTGAGTTGCATCCGCTAGGGCTGTTCTGTTTTTTTATTTGCCCGCCCTTCGGCCCCTCACCAGCGACCTCGGTCCTGCTTCTGCGCCAGCTCCGGATTGCGGTTGCTTAGGAATCTCTGAGTTGGGCTTGTGCATGAGGGTGGCATCGGGGTTTAGTCACGTCAGGACGTCGGCTGGAGCAAGGGATCTAGCTGCGGCCACCTCCTTCGCAGGGCCCCTTACTCAAGCTAGCAGGCAACTTGTGTTTAAGGGGCTTTCCTTTGCTAACTGTTGCACTAGTTCTGCCCAGGAATCTTCCCTGGATATGATCAATATCATTGATAAAGATATTGTGCTCCCCTCCCCCCATTTTTAAAAAAGATTCTATTTATTTATTCGACAGAGATAGAGACAGCCAGCGAGAGAGGCAACACAAGCAGGGGGAGTGGGAGAGGAAGAAGCAGGCTCATAGCGGAGGAGCCTGATGTGGGGCTTGATCCCATAACGCCGGGATCACGCCCTGAGCCGAAGGCAGACGCTTAACCGCTGTGCCACCCAGGCGCCCCTCCCCCCATTTTTTAACCTAGTGAAAAGCTAAAGGAAAGAGCAACCCTCCCCCCACACATACCCTGGGAAGCTCTTGGAGAAGGAAGTTTTCTGAATCAGGAACCAGGGTTGGTGAGCACACTCCGCTCTGGGGCCTTCCCTGGATCAACTTCCACTTCTGCCCCATTGCCCATTCTGGACCCAGCGCGCATCTCTTCCCTATCAGATTTGCAGGAAATATTAATCTCCCTGTTGGGTGGATACAGTAGAACTTGTTCAGAGATTACTTTAAAAAGAGATCTGGGTCTTAAGCACTTACTAAAGCCAGTTAATAACATCATGCATGGACATTTAAACTTGTTGTAAGTTGCAGAGAGGATTAGTGGGAAGTCACGCTGTGCGCAGCTAATGATACCATCTTAACTCTAACCGGGCTAAATCCACCTCGTCCGGCGCAGGTCCAGCTCTGCGGACCTCGGGTGAGGTTGGGAAAGAGGAGGGTCTTGGAGCAGCGCAAGAGGGCGGAAACAGGAGGAGCCACTCTGGTCCTCGTTTCAGGTGATGGTCACTCGTCCTGGGAGATTGCGGGCGATCTTGCGGATAGGTGGGCACGAGCACTGGGACGAGGGCACAGGCTTCCTGGTGTACGTGTACGCGCCACAGCCCACAGGCTGTGCTTTAGTGACACTAAAGGACATTTACCTACATGTAAAGCAGGTTTGATTTCATTCACCAAAGAGTGCACCAAGGTCTGTAGCAAGCTCAGGTGAGGTTGTGGGATTCCCACGGTGGTGGCTTTCTGCTACTGATCGATTTGCATTACAAAGGCCGTTTACTTTCAGTTCTCTTACAAAAGTAGTCAAGCTCAGTATTTCACAGGTAAATTTCGAAGCATATTATTAACAACTTCCTGTCATAGGCTTGCTCAACTGGTTTCAAACTGATTACTGTTTTAAGGCAGTTTTCGACTACTTTATGACAGGGCCAATTAGAAATAATCTTGGAAAAATGCTTCGAAAATGCTGCGTTATTAAAACACTCACCTAACAATATTCATTTGGTTCTGTCACTAAGTAGCTATCTGACGGATATCTTGTGTTCTCAGAGTTTCTTTTAATAGTCACTGGCCCTGGGAAAACAAGCTATCAGGAGGATTTTAACTGCCACCTGGCTCTTGGATTTTTCTTTCTTTTTTTTTTAGTTTTGAATTCAAACTTGACAAGGTTAAAATGTTTATGTCTTATATAATTGCTAGTGGGAGACTGGAAATAACTATAGATGCTAATCACTGTAATAAATGGTGAAAACTTGTAAATGAACCTCTTGGGAAAAGGAATGTGTGCTAATAATAATAATAATAATAATAAGCACTTCCTCTGAATCAGTCCACAAAAATGATTTGCAGAATGTTACGCAGGATATTTCTCAAATCTTTGTCTTTTAGGGGAAAAAATATAATCTACATATATAACCATACATGCACATATATAAATGAGTTGAAGAATTGCTAACCAGTATTATTAAGAAATATTTTCCCTGAATAAATATTTCAAATATAATTAATTTATGCACTTATCGACCCTGGTCTAATGAAAAAAAAAAACTTACCATAATTTATTTGGAGGTAATGCCTTCATGAGGACAATGATAGATTTAATATCATTGAAATTCAGAATCTATGCACTTACTTCCTGTCAGGACTACATCTCTTGTATAGTAATAATAAAAGTGTACTTAGTCCTTATTTTTAATTCAGTGAGCATTATGAAGGTACCTGAAACTGTTGCATGAATTTAACAGTCTTTGAGAGGAGCTCAAATAATGGATTTTAGGCCTTATTTTTAGAAAGCACATAGTTTGTACATAGAAGCTGCTCAATATATATCATTTTAAAGTATTGAATTATCCTTGAAATATATGATCTATATACAAAGTTAAATTAGTAGTGGCTGACAGGAATCTGAAGTTGAGGATGTTGAACAGTCTGGAATAGTTTGAAAACTGTTTAGGAGCTTTAAATATAAAGTTATCATCATGACAAGTGGCTTTGAAAAGAATGGAAGAAAAATAATTTGATAGGTCTTTATCTTTAGGGTCTGTAGTACATGCCTCTTGAGTGATTCTGGTAGTGAAAATATCTAGACAGCAAGGAAATAGGGATTAATTGATGAATTCATATTTGTATTGTTTTATAAAGTAACTCTTAAGACAATTTGTAGGTACTTAGATTAATATAAAAAAATAACAAGTTTAGCTGTCCCCAAATAAAGTTAGAAATCGCTGAGTAGCTTAGATTTTCACACTCAAGTCTCATGCTCAATTATAGTCTAAAATCTGAGTTTGCAGATATGACATGGGACTCTAGTGATTCAAACAGCATAGTACAAATACTGCATATATTTCTGCCAAATTTGTCTCACATGGACTAGCTGCTAAGGAAGAATCCATAGCATGACTGAGCTAACAGAAAGTGTGTTACCTTTCCAAGAGGTAATCCCTCCATTTGCATGCGGTGCCCACTGACAAGAGAGAGGACTTGAATTTCTGTCATTTTTCTGGAATTCAGCCTTAAGGTCTATATCATCAGTTCAAAATAACATGAACAGTAATTTATGCTAACCAATAATTATTATTAAGACAAAATTATTTTCTTGGCCAATAGAAATAGAAATTTGGCTTTAAATTCAACTTAACTACCTCCATTTTATTAGAGATTGTCTAATTCAATTTTGATTTTTCAAATTGCTTTTTATATTATGAAGAACCTTCTGCATAAAATGTAGTTTGAAAAGAGAAAAATATTTATGCTTTTATCATTTTAAGTGATCAAATACTGCAGTGCTAGATATTAGAATATCATGTGCATCAATACATTATTAACTTAATCTAATGCTCAGAGTCATTACCACAGTCATGGGTGTCTTTCTGATATCTCTCCAGTCCACTGGATTTTGAAGTGTGATTATGTAAATTTTCTACTGATAAATAAATGACTATAATTGTACTTGAAATACCACTCAAATTCTTAAGACCATGGCATCTAAATAATATATTATGCATTCTTTAATTATTTATCAAGACTAATTCAAAATAACTGTAGGGTAAAGCATACATTTATTTTTAAATAGCCATCCTTTCCCCCAATTTTTTTTCTACACCAGGTTAAAAAATATCCCAGATACATAATATAATAAAAAATCATTAAAAAAAAAAAAAAAGAAAAAAAAATATCCCAGATGGTGGAAGTATGGAGAGATAAGTAAAAGGTTGATAAGTAGAGTAAACAACAAGTTTATTCCTCAAGGAAACATCTCTGGTCTGGCCAATAATACTATCACCATGATGCAATTTTTATGGCATGTGATCTTAATACCAGTTCAGTAAGGGTATTTTGGTGACAGAAGAAATCACGCTTAAATGTTAAACATCAGTGTAGAAATTCCTCACTATTACTTGACAAAGAAAAAGGGAAAAGTTGGCAGGAAAAAAAAATTCACCGATGGGTATTTTTTAAGTTCTTTTATAATCATAGTAGGGAAATTATAATCTTGAGTTATAAAATTTGAGTAAGGATTACACAACCACATAACACTAAATGTAAAGTATGGCTTTCCTTCATTTAATTACAGCCATAGAAAATCACAATAATCGAATGGTACCTTTTCATTGTTTAACATTGCAAGGCTGTATTCAGAACTCTTGTACTGTGCCTTTAAAAGAAGCCTCTGTGTGTGTGTGTGTGTGTGTGTGTGTGTGTGTTTTACCTACATAAATTCTAATTGCAGAATCCACTCTAATCACCATGTAGAAATCATCTGAAGCCTCATAAGTTCATGAGCTACACACTTTTCTTTTTTATTCTGCAGACCACACCTTATCTGGTTGCTAATGAAATACAGGAGATTGATTGCAGAAAATCTTCAAGGGAATATTTGCTGTACCACATATAGTAAGCTCCATTTGGTGCATTAGCATTTAGCCATTTTATGCAAATTTAGAGAAAATGACTCATGTATATGATTTAATATGCATCAGCGATAACTCATACCACCCTTATAAGAAAAAAGAAATTAAAAATTCATTAGAAAACTAGACTAGTGTCACTACATGGTTAAAACATTATTAAAGCATATTTCAATGTTTTGCTTACACTAGTGTTCTCATCATGGTGCCACCATTTCATGACAAAGGCCGTAGAGGAGAAAACATTCAACTTAAAATGTCTGCTGGCACACATCGCTGGATTTGTGTGTCACTAAACAATGAGCGAGCATAGCCTTGAATACCAACTATTTAATTAGCACTTTTGGAAACCATGCATAGAAAATAGCTCATTTACATGCATCTGCTTAGCGATTAGTCCCATAAAAAGCTACCATTTTTTTTGTTGTTTAATATAGCGAGCATTTTACCATCGGCCATGAAAAAAAATCAAAACATATGTTATTATTTTCAAATCCTGAAATTCAGAGATTTAATTAAAACAGGCAAAAGTCTTCATATTTCTCTTCAAGGTATATTTAAATTATTTAATTTAACCTTAAGTGTACCATAAAAGGCTGGATACAAGTAATAATTAAGAACTTCAAAGGGCAACGGAAACCCTCTAACAGTCCTTGGTTTAATTAAAGGCTATTATTAGAAAGCTCTCGAATATACAGTTACATTTAATGACAAGTGATGGCTAGTAAAAGCTGTGTTTGAAAGTTATGAGTATCTTATTCTAAATACAGTTGATAGGGTGTAGAAAGTATTGCTATCATTTCATTTTGAAAATAAATGACATGTATTTCTTGAAAAATCAAACTGATAACATTAAAAACCTGTTAGTTTAAGATGCTTTGCTTTTCATTAATTCTCTAGTCTACACATACCTGTCATGATCAGAAATTAATTGTATGCTTCTTAAAAAACATTTCTGCCAATTTAGTTGTCTTTAAGAGGTATTTTTTTGAATACAGTGGTGTATTTATGAAGCCATGTATATAATGTGTATGGATGAATTAACAATAAAAGTGGACTTTACTAGTGTATTTTGAAATGTAACATTCTTTTTTGGAATGTGGATTGATATTTAATATAATAGTAATAATTTATTTTTTAGAAGTTTATATTATCTTCCACATTTGTGTAAGTAGAGAATTGGCCCAAAAAACAGGTGATTCTAAATACATTCTAGAAAGTGTATAAACCATATAGAAAATAGGAATGGGTCATTTATGTAAAATTTGCTCTTTATCACGAGTAATTATGCTTATTGTACTAGTTTGCTCTGTATGTATTTATACAGGGAATTTAGTTGGAATTTGCATAAAATTCAGGGCAGATGAGTAGAGTGTGATATACACACACACATATATATATTCTGAAGTGAAATTGAACAAATATTTTAAGAGTTATTTAGAACATTTTACTGATTCTGCTTGTTAATTATCTTTAGTAATTGGCTTATAAAGCATTTATAGTAAAAAATTCCTTACTTATTAAGCATATAAAATTTTAATTTTATGAGAAATCTATTATTTTGAAAAAGTGATACTGTTTTCCTTGTTCACTGTGGACCAGTGACCTACACCATGAAATGTTTGGTCTAAGAAAGATTGTGTGGTTTAAATATGTAGCTATGAATCTATATCTGCGTAGCTTATCTATCCAGTTACATAATGTACTGTATGTATGTGGTCTACCGTGTAAGACAAGTGTGCTCCTGATGTGCCTTTTTCTATGGCAGGTTTCTTTCATTTGAAAATTTTTTTTTTACTTCAATTTCTTATTTTATCTTCCTTATAACCAGTATTATTCTTTATTTGTTTATTATACTCACCCTACTTCCCTCCTGCATAGACACTCAGAATTTAAGGTTTGTAAGTAGAAAACTTACTGATCTTGTTCACTGCTGAATATCCTGCACCTGGAACGGTGTTGGACAGATAGTAGATGCTCAATGATTATTTGTTAATCGAAGAATGAATACATTTAAATATGAGATTGATCTTTCTGAGATAGCTAGCTGTTACCCTATGGATCTAAGGAATTGGTTTAGATAGACTGATTCTCCCAACATGGAAGCCTTCTTGAAGCTGCCCAGGTTTGATGAGATTATCTTTCCTGGATAGAATAAAACCACTGTTTGGTTTCGGGGTTAGTGATGACTGCAAAGAAACTTGTAATCTAGATTTTTCAAAGTTCAGTTGTAGGAGAATTACATATATATTTGAGATCTTATCTTTGATATACGGAATATCAAGTGGTTCATAGAACACAGCCAAGTTAACTGGACACATGGGAACTGAATCCTAAAACACAGAATTATTAAAACATATTCCAAAGAAATATTTTACAAGGAATTTTAATATTTTTCTTTTACTTTGTTTTGATTCAAATATCTAATTCATAAAAGCGTGCTGTTTGTAAATGGCCTGAAATGCTTACAATTTTAATGATAAAGAAACAGATGTGAGTCAGAGTCTCCCCGAGGCCTGACCTTCTTCTTAATTATGTTAGGACCATTTTTGAAATCTCCATTTCTTTCCTTAGAATACTAGGGCATTATGAATAAAGATATGGTTATGTAACTAAACAGTGCTCCTATGACTTAAAAATTAACCTGAGTGTCTAACCTGCAATCCAATAGTTACAGAGAATTTAAATCATTGATTATAATTTCGAGCAGAAATTGGAATATATCATTTGGTATAATCAGTGAAAATGTATCTTTTCACATTTTCATACAACATGGGTTAAAAATAACAAACGTAAGATGGGAAGCTCAAATCAATGAAATGTTTACAGGGCTCTTATTCCCACCAATAAGGTTCTAAGGTTCTCAGAAAATAACCAGTAGTAGATTGAGTCCATAAAAGAATAAGTATACATATTCATAAGACCAGGCAGTTAGAAAAGTGAGTCACCAAAAAAGCCCAGCCCTTTTCTATTTATCTACCACTGAGAAAGAATGTTCTTCTCCCCCGCCCCCCCCAACGCCCCGCCCCTCAAAAAGCTTTTTTGTTTCCATTTGTTCCACAATTTAGGCAAGGGTTCCAGGGTGGTGAAAAAGCTGCCTAGTGGCTGCAGGCAGAGGCTCAGGCAGAAGCCCTGGCATCAGGGGTTTGCCAGAGGGGTCCCTCAAAGCCTGCTGGGCTCCTGAGGCTTCTAGTCATAATCGAGGGTGAGCCTTTCTAAAACATACTGGCCCAGCCCCGCCTGCAGGCCAGCCCGCCTGCGAGGTTAGCCAGGTGGTCGCCATGTTCTTGATGAGGTTCCCCTCCTGACCTAGGAAGTGGTTATTTAGGAAGTCACGGAGAAGGGCGTCTGCGCATGTAGAACCAAAGGCACGCAGATCCCAAAGGACTTGGTTCAGGTTCTTCTCCAGAACCACCGCGATTTCCACGGTGTACAGGCTTTTACGCCACTCATCCTCAGACGGCTTCTGTACTACGGGAAACAGGTCACAGCGGCAGCGCCGAGCGCGCTGGTTAATTACATCTTCAAGGGACTCTTGGGCCCTCACGCTTCTCCTCAGCCAACTCGGCAGAAGCGGCGCATGCCCTCCTGAGCCACATCGTCGTAGCTGAAAGAGAAGCCCACAGAAAGGTAGGTGTAGGAGGCCTGCAGATGCATGTTGGCCTGGCAGTTGACGGCAGCTTCCACCTCCTTGGAATAATTCTGTCAAATCTGGTAGCTGCTCACGGTTGATTGGCAATACAGAGCAAAGCTTAAAAAAAAATTGTGTTGCTTGATTTTGGGGGCAGGGGATGGCTGAAAGGTGGCTCCCAAAGTTGTAACTGGAAGAGAGGTTGAAGGGTGGCTGGAGGCTGTGCAAATGGCGTCAAACACCGTTGAAGTAAGAGAGAGATCCGCAGGCGGCAGGGTGCACTGCCAAGTAAAAATGTTAGGATTTGGGAGTTGGGTTAAACATTTGATTAAGCCCATTAACTCTTTCATATTATTAAGGTATTATTTTAGTCTGTGAATGCATTTTTGGAAGCTACAGTGGATTTTATGTTGGTGCAAAAAGGCGCCAAATGATTCCCCGGGAGATATAATAGACTTCTCAAGTCATGTGTCTTGAACATCGTGACTGACTGGAATCCGGTAAAATCAGGATCCAAACTGATGCTGTCGGCAGAGTTCATTATAAAGCAAAGAAGAGAATTCTGATTATATATTTTATCAGGTAATTTTCATGCTTCTGACTTTTAATTAAAATAGAAGTCTCCACTGTGTAAGTGGCCATACTATTTACTACACTAAAGGTAGAGCTAAATATGAGGAAATCAATGAAGAATTTCGGGGCTAATAGAAAATCTATTAACCAGAAAGTATGTATTGAGTACTTTATCAGAGTATACAGTGCGAAGGGCTAATTATATGTTTGGCAGTGTAGGGTTGGGAGATATAGAGATGGAAAGCTTTGGAAGAGGACTTAGAGAAAGTGTAAGAAATGATGCTAACTTTAAGAAACCTAACATCTGGTTGAAGAGACTAGATTAATAAATATGAAAAATTAGTGAATAATGTACGACTATTGAAATCTGGGATGCTCATTAATAGTATTATAGGAATGTACAGTAAAGATAAATCATTGTGAATACCTAAGGAAAGCTTAGTAAAGAAAGTAATATTTGCAGCTTTGTATTTGAACTTTGAAAGATTTGTAGAATTAAGACAGAAGGGAAAGTATTGTGGCCCAGAAAACCAAAATGATTTATGATGACCTGAATGCATCAGTGAACAAAGCATGTTTTTGAGAGTGAGAGAGAGGAAGTTTATACTCAGTAATGGTGATTAATATTTGTGGATAGGTAGAATAAGGCCAGATTACTTGAAACTTGGCTATTAGAGAGAGACATGATGATGAAAATTATGCAGTTGTTCCGGATTTCTTCTTTATATATTCAACAAATATTTATTGAGCATCTACTATGTGCAAAGTACTGTGCCAAGCACTGGGAGAATAGTGGTGAACCAAAACCAATTCTTACTCAACCTCATGAAATTGTATTCTAGCAGGAAGGCTAGACTTTGAAAAATTAACTATGCAATTGACTAATTATGGTTATAATTAGTTCTACAAAGAGGGTAATACAGAGTACCATGAAACAGTGTAACTAGTTTGGAACAGGGGTGGTGTTAGGGAAGCTTGCCTTAAGAAGTGATGTTTGAGTTGAATTAAAGAGGGAGTAGAGATGACTGAACAAAGGGGAAGGAGTGTGAGCAGAACTTGATAGTGGGAAGAGACAGGACATGTCAAGGTCAGTAGACAGGAGGAACCCTACCATGTTTGAAGAACTTCAAGATCAGTGTGACCTAGACTACAGAAATACATAAAAAAAATACAGAACGGTCTAAGATGAGGTTAGAGAGGTAGGAAGACAAGATCATGCAGACTTTGTAGGGTTTTGTCTTTGAATGAAGTGTGGTGAAAAGCTACTGAAGGATTTTTAAGCAAGAGAGTGGCATGTTTGGATTACATTTTTAAAAGATGATTCTGCCTTTATTATGGATTGGAGGAAGGCAAGGGTAGGTGAGGGAAACTGGTAATGAAGCTGAGGTAATAGTTGAGTTAAGAGATGTTGATGGTTTGGACTAGAGTGGTTGTAGGGAAAATGGAGGGAGGCAAATAGATTAGTGAGGTGTTTA
Source organism: Ursus americanus (assembly GCF_024610735.1). NCBI lineage: Eukaryota > Metazoa > Chordata > Mammalia > Carnivora > Ursidae > Ursus > Ursus americanus. The sequence goes on from NC_142131.1 coordinate 20,497,055, forward strand.
TGAGGCAAAACTGACCGGATACACAAAATGAGGAAAGTAGTCTTTAGTTAGTTAGTTAGTGAGTTAGTTAGTTTTAAAGTAGGCTCCATGCTCAACGTGGGGCTTGAACTCACGACCCTGAGATTAAGAGTGCTCTAAGGACTAAGCCAGTGAGGTGACCCAGAGGAAAGTAGTATCTAGAGAAAGGTTCACTGTCATCAATTTTCACGTGGACCAAAGTGGGCCGAGTATGGATATAGAGAAGCCGCTTGGAGTTTGTTGCAGTAATCTGAGAAGGTGATGAGACCTGAAACTGGGAATGGAGAAGAAAAGACATATTTAGAGACATTCTAATAGAGCAACACAGAGATTTTTTGACTCAAAAATTTTAAGTCTTAATGATTTTAGTGGCCTTGGTGGCTAGAAGAAGGAAGTAAGACGGAAGGAAGTGTTGAGTTTGTGGTGTTAGATAGTTATATAGGGAGATACAGGAGTATGATTCTATTTGGGAAGGCATCAGGAGAGATTTGTAATTAGATTAAAGTCATAAAATATGTGGAGTTTGCCAAGGACACATTATAGAGAGTAGAGAATAGCAAACCAAGGCAATGATTCTGACATTGGTGGAAGAAGTAAGCATGTGTCACTTGTGGGTTAGCTTACATTTGGAAACAGTTGTGCTAATTTCCTTTTGAAGGCAACTTAGATTTTACTGTTTAGTGTGTGTTCAATTACTAAATAAGTAGAATCCTCCCCCAAATTTCTGCAATTTGCCACATTTAAAAATACATTACATTGAAATAAGGAAGAGAAAGAAAGAGGAGAAGCTAGTTGGAAAGGGTTCATATAATTTTAGAAGTAATTGGAATTTAAGTAATACTTCATAAACATTTAATGAAAAATGATTACCAAGTAATCCAGTATATGCTCAAGTTCATAAACATTTCTTTTAGAAAAATGTTAGCTTATCTTTCAATCTGTAAATATTTTTGAGAGCTAACATACTTGGTGGTGTTCTTGCTTCTACTGATTTACTTCTTTTTTTTTTTTTTTAAAGATTTTATTTATTTATTTGACAGAGATAGAGACAGCCAGCAAGAGAGGGAACACAGGCAGGGGGAGTGGGAGAGGAAGAAGCAGGCTCCTAGCGGAGGAGCCTGATGTGGGGCTCGATCCCATAACGCCGGGATCATGCCCTGAGCCGAAGGCAGACGCTTAACCGCTGTGCCACCCAGGCGCCCCTACTGATTTACTTCTGATAAGCTGCATTTTATTTATATTTTATTTTATTTCAGTTTTTTAAGTAAGCTCTATGCCCAACATGGGGCTTGAGCTCATGACCCTGAGATCAAGGGTCTCATACTCTACCAACTGAGCCAGCCAAGTGCCCCTGGAATCTACATTTTAAAGGAATAAGATAGTCAATAAACAAGTAAATAAAAGAACATATCAGATAGCTCTAAGTGCTATGATAAATAAAACAGGGTAATGGAGCTTACTTTAGTTTGGGTGGTCAGCCAAGGCTCACTTAAAGAAGTGATGTTCAAAATGGCTCATGAGAGCATACTTATGCTAAGTCTATGAAGAGGTGCATACTTGTCTGTTTACATAAGATTAATGATCCTATTTGGGTTTAATAACATCAAAAACTTTGACATGATCTCTTTTGAGATCGAGAAAAAGATTAAGATTGGGGCACCTGGGTGGCCCAGTCAGTTAAGTGTCTGACTCTTGGTTTCGACTCAGGTCATGGTCTCATGGGTTGTGACGTCATGGGTGTGAGATTGAGCCTTGAGTTGCCTCCAAGTTCAGAGGAGAGTCTGCTTGAAAATTCTCTTCTTCTGCCCCTCCCTCCACTTGCATGCACGCTCTCTCTCTCTCTCTCTCAAGTAAATAAATAAATCTTAAAAAAGGAAAAAGATTAAGATCTTTTTCTATTTCAATGTATTATGAATTTTTTAACTTGTTGAAGTTATCAAGTACAATTTTTCTTTTCAAGACATTTCTTAATTGCCTACATCATAGTTTTGAGAACTATTGTTTTCTAATTATGTGTGCTTAATGTAGTTTTGGGAATCCACACTCAGATTTGAGTCTGTTATTTAACAGTTTCAATCAATTTTTAAAAATAGGCATGCATACACCTGCTTTTAAAAAGTTAAAAGTTCTAGCCATTTTGACAGGTGTAAGGTGACACCTCATTGTGTTTTCGATTTGCATGTTTCTGATGATTAGTGATGTTGAGCATCTTTTCATCTGTCTGTTGGCCATCTGGATGTCTTCGAAAAGAGGTCCTCTACCTCAAAAAATTAAAAATAGAAATACCATATGATCCAGCAGTTCTACCAGTGGGCATTTGGCCAAAGAAAATGAAAACACTAATTTGAAAAGATACACACACCCCTTATTGCAGCATTGTTTACAATAGCTAAGATATGAAAGCAACCCAAAAGTCCATCAATAGATGAATGAATAACGATGATGTGGTGTGTATACTGTGGAATATTACTCAGCCATAAAAAGACTGAGGTCTTGCCTTTTGCAACAACATGGATTGACTTTGAAGGTATTATGCTAAGTGAAATAAGATATGATGTCATTTATATGTGGAGTCTAACGAAACAAAACAAATGAATAAACAAAGAAACAAAGAAAAGAAAACATTCTTAAATGCAAAGAACAAACTGGTGGTTGCCAGAAGGGAGGAGGGTGGAGGAATGGATGAAATAGATAAAGGAGATTATGAGGTACAAATTTCCAATTATAAAATATGTCACAGAGATGAAAAGTACAGCATAAGGAATGTAGTCAATAATGTTGTAATAATGTTGTTCAGAGACAGGTGGCGACTATACTTGTAGGAAGCACTGAGTAATGTAGAGAATTGTTGAATCACTAATTTGTACACCGGAAACTAACACTGTACGTTATATATATGTATAAAATATATATATTACATATATTTTTATTATATATATTATATATATAAATTATATATATATAATTTATACATATATGTGTATATATACAAATTATATATATACATATATATAAATACATACATACATAAAAATATATATACAAATTATATATATTATATATATTTATATATATATTTATATTTATATATATATATATAAAATAAAAGTTAAATGTTGCACAGAAATATATGGCTCCCAGTTCCCTGAGTTTCACTATCCAGACGTAACTAGCAGTTTCTTGAGGTTTGGAAACTGTTTTAAAATTAAAATTGAAATTAATTTGCTTATAGGAAAGTTCCTTAAATTGTAGTTAGGAACGTTTTTTTCTACTGTCTCACAACTTTCTCTCAAATATAATATCAAATGTATGCAAAAATTGGATTTAAACATAAATCATTAAGGGTCTCAATTGTTGAGGTTATCTTTGGTAAAAAGCTAGGCTTTAGTGCGTTCATATTGTTTATTCTTTTTGAAATTCATATTTCAGAGACTTAAAGGAAATTTAGGGACAGCCTTTCTCCAAAAGGTATTTATTTATGCCTCAAGGGATCTCATGAACATTGTTGCGAACATAGGGAGTTTATAATTATGATTTAATTTGTAAACAGTTTCCCTTGCAACCTCATGTACTTGACCAACTTTTAAAATGCCAAGATAGTTAGTGATTCTCTACTGACTTCAAATTAGCTAATCTTTCAACTTTAGCTTAAACCATCATCAGTAATCTTCTTGTTGACTTCCAAACACTTATGAATCATTTAAGAATTTAAGGACAGCGTGTTTTCATGGCATCAGAAGTTGTTGCTGCTTGATCCCTCACCTCTGTCCAGTGGACTCCTAAAACCACAAGAACAACAACAGTGGTCTGATGTCCAGTCAGTCACTTCTTCCATTAGCAGATTGTGGTTGATGTGTCTGTTCTGCCGACATCTCCTGAATTCTGTTTGTCCTTAATAACTTCATCAGAGTTTAAGTTACATTCATATATTCTGTGAAGCTGTCAACTTCTCTATAGTCCTAGAGCTAGCCTCTCAGTTCAGATCGTTCATCTTGGAGCAACTATGGCTGCCAAAGGGAAATTTTACAGCAGTGTTAGCACGAAGCATTCCCTGGTAGAATGGAGATGGAGCATTATGCAGTTAGGTGAATAAATAAATGTCTTTGGTTTTCTCGATAGCGTATTATAAAGAAAACTTTGAACATCAAATATATTGTTAACCAGTGCCTAAATTGGGGAACAAACCAAGGATGTAAGCAAACATTTCTTTCTCATCCATTACAATTACTCTGACTCTTCTAGAACTGACAAGGAAAGAGAGGTGAGAAGAAAAGAAACCTTATTGTGTTAGACACTGTGCTGGGTGCTTTACATATATTGTCTATTTAATCTTCAGGAAAACTTTGTAGTTTATATTAACCTCATTTTTCAGAACCAGAAACTAAGGCTTGGGAGGTTTCTTAAAGCAAGTAAAGAAAGGAAGGGACAAAAGGAGGAATGAATAGCTATAAAATCAGGGCCAGGATATTACTTATATTTAAACAAACAAAAATTTGGTAGAGACTTTTATTATTTATTTATCTGTCTTAATAGTTAAGAAAAGCTTCATGTGAGTAAAACCTTAGCACTGTGAATTCATAAATTATCAGGTCATTTAAGAGAAAAAAGTGGTATTTGATGGGAAAAAAAACCCTAGTATCTTCCAAATGAAGTGAATATTTCATTTTGCATTCAGTTGCTATGGTATCATGGAAGTATAATTTATAAATTATACACATTTTACACATTTAGAAATTAAATCTATATGATAATTTTAGCACTTGTATTTCTTAATAGAAATTACCCATTTTTATGTGTGAAATTTTTTTCCATCTTTATTGAGATATAATTGACAAATAAAAATTGTGTATATTTAATGTGTACAACATGATGATTTAATATACATATATACTGTGAAGTAATTACCACAATCAAGTTAATTAACTCATCCATAACCTTAGTTACTTTTTTTTTTGCATCTGTGTGGTGAGAACGGTTAAGATCTACTCTCTTAGCAAACTTCCAATATATAATACAGTATTGCTAACTGTACTCACCATGGTATACGTTAGATTCCCAGAACTTATTCTTCTCAAACTGAAAGTTTCTACCTTTTTTTTAAAAGATTTTATTTATTCATTTGACAGAAATAGATACAGCCAGCGAGAGAGGGAACACAAGCAGGGGGAGTGGGAGAGGAAGAAGCAGGCTCCCAGCAGAGGAGCCTGATGTGGGGCTCGATCCCAGAACGCTGGGATCACGCCCTGAGCCGAAGGCAGACGCTTAACCGCTGTGCCACCCAGGCGCCCCAGAAAGTTTCTACCTTTTGACCAACATCCTGATTTTCCTGACCCCAAGCTCCTGGCAACCACAGTTCTACCCTTTGGTTCAATGAGTTTGACTTTTTTAGATTCCACATGTAAGTGAGATTGTATTACTATTTGTCTCGCTGTGTCTGGCTTATCTCATTTAGCATAATGCCTTCAGTGTTCATCCATGTTGTCACAATTGGTAGAATTTCCTTCTTTTTTTTATGCTGAACAATCCATTGGATACGTATATCACATTTTCTTTGTCCATTTATCTGTCCACAGACACGGGTTGTTTCATACCTTGGTTATTGTTAATAATGCTGAAGTGAACATGGGAGTACAGGTATCTCTTCAAGATCCTGATTTCATTTCCTTTGGATATATACCCAGAAGTAGAATTGCTGGATCATATCCTGTTTTTTAATTTTTTGAGGAACCTCCATACTGTTTTCCATAGCAGCTGTATCAATGTACATTCCCACCAGCAGTGCACAAGGATTCCCTTTTCTTCACACCTGTGCCCAAACTGATTTCTTATGTTTTTGACAATAGCCATCCTAATAGGTGTGAGGTGATAGCTTATTGTGGTTTTGATTTGCATTTCCCTGATGATTAGTGGTACTGAGTACCTTTCCATGTACCTGTTGGCAGTTCGTATGTCTTCTTTGCAAAAATGTCTATTTAGGAACTTCACCTTTTTAAAAATTGTGTTATTAGTTTTTTTGCTATTGAGTTGTAGAAGTTCCTTGTATAGTTTGGATATTAGCCCCTTATCCAAATATATACTTTGCAAATATTTTCTCCCATTGTGTAGGTTACCTTTCATTTTGTTGGTTATTACCTTTCCTGTACAGATACTTTCTGGTTTGATGTAGTCCTTGTTTATTTTTGCTTTTGTTGGCTGTGTATGTGTGAGATTTTTACCCTTAATTTCATGGAAAGAAAGTGGGCAATGGAATTATATTTATCATATATGATATTTTAACTGTACAAACATATTAACTGTATTGTTAAATAAGTGACAATTTTGCTTTGCTTTATGTCTAAGTGTGTGAGGAGAGGTGGCTTTGATGATCAAAAGAAAGTTAAAATTAACATAACCCACATTTGTCACTCAAGCATTGCTTGAATCAAATATATACTAGCATTTATTTTACTCCTTAAGCCTCTGAATTTAAACACCCGCATGAATTGATGCTCCTGCATGCTCTGCAGAAGAACCGAGCAGGCTATATTGCTGCAGTTTGACATTGCCTTACTGCATGGAAGGCACGTTGATACTGGGCAAAATTGTGAAGTTAAGGGACATTAGTAACTTGTGTTTTAGTAACAGATCCTCTTTGTTCTGAGCCTTTTCTCTTCAGAGTTGTGTTCTCTTTCCACACCCTTATTCCTCCTTAAAGAAAGATGTCTAGTTCTTTCTTGTCTTCTCCAATTTTATCCTATTAATTTTTGCTCTGGGGACAGAATTGGAAGAAACTAATTCCTGAGATGAAAATGACTGATATGATTTAATATTTCTTAAAACACAGTGTAGATCAAAGGAATAAAAATTGTTTTATTTAACAAACTTTAATTCGCTGTTCTGTGTGTTTTATAAATGCTAACTCATTTAATTCTCACAATAACCTATTAGGTAGGTTTTTAGTTGTGGAATGTCAGGTGATCAGTAAGGGAAAGCTTGGGAAGCAGTTGATCATTTTGTCTTTGAAATCTTTTCATGAAATGAAATTCTATTTGTATGGCCTGCCTCGTTTGTTACTCCCATGATAGTAATCATGAACCAAGGCAAATCAAGCACAAAATCTTATGGTCAGTCTTGTTCTCTGTGGGGCAGTGATGATAGAGCCAATAATTAGATTAAGTTGGACCCTCATGACAGGGGTTTTATGGGCTCATACTACAAGTAGAAATGTTCACAGCTAAGTTTAAAAAGTTTTACAGAGATTTGCTAATTGAACTTTTACTATTGTTGTATTTGAGATGTAAGTTAATTTTTTGTTATATGTAATGTCACTGACCTTTTATATATATTATTTAAAAATGTTAAGAAGTTTATTTTTTGACTTTTGGAGTGTCTTATTTTAATCCCAATTTTAAAATGAATTATCCATAAACAGTAGTTGCTTTCAGTTTTTAAAAACACATCTTCTGATGAGCGCTGAGTGTTCTATGCAACTGATGAATTACTGAACTCTCCATCTGCAACTAATGACGTTCTATATGTTGGCTATTGAATTTAAACAAAAAAATAAAAACACATCTTCTTAGAGAAGCCCTTCTTCATAAGAATGAGAATGAATTGTATTTTTTTTTTTTTTTGCAATAGTACTCTACAGAGGTATAAACACGCTCTAAGGATATCATAAATTGTTTTTTAATTTAGTTATTTAATGCTGTTTAATGTGTGACAGTATTGAAATGTGAAATACATTGTGATTTTAACTACTGAATGATGATAATCTATCAGGGATCTCTAAAAACCCCTTCTAAATATGGGAAAGAATTAAAGGATTGTAATTCACACAATATTCATTTTAATTGAATTTCTGCCTAACTTTTTAGAGTATATGGAAGAATCACTAAGAAATATTTTGTAGGGGCACCTGGGTGGCTCAGTCATTAAGCATCTGCCTTCGGCTCAGGTCATGATCCAAGGTCCTGCGATCAAGCCCCACAACAGCCCCGCCGAGCAGGGAGCCTACTTCTCCCTCTCCCTCTGCCTGCTGCTCCCCCTACTCGTGCTTGCGTGCTGTCTTTCTGTCAAATAAATAAATAAAATCTTAAAAGAAAAAGTATCAAATTTCAATTTTAATGGCAGTCATTGTTTAATTTTCTCAAATCTTACATGATGAATTAACTGATAGCAAATTTGTCTACTCTGAAACTTATTATTTGTGTAGTAATTCCAGTTGTCATTTGATTTCTCAACTGGTAATTTCTCAAAGAAGTCTTCGAAGGGGGCACCTTGGTGGCACATCTGACTCTTGGTTTCAGCTCAAGCGGTGATATCAGGGTCGTGAGATCCAGCCCCATACTGGGCTCTGTGCTCAGCCCAGAGTCTGCTTAAGATTCTCTCTCCCTCTCCCTCTGCCCCTGTCCACCCCTACCCCTGTGCTCGCTCTCTAAAATAAATAAATCTTAAAAAAAAAAAAAGAAGTCTTTGAAGAAATAGCATAACATTTTGATTAAGGTCAATACAGACAGGCTTATAACAGTAATTATCAACCTGTACTATATTAATGGTAGAATTAAGTCAGATCAAAAAAAAATGCAACTCAATTTATCTTTACTCATTTAAATGGTTAAGTCATAATCTATGAAACATTTTGTTGCTTCTGTGACATTTATAACCCTTAGACAACTGGACTTACCCAGTATATAGGTTCAGGATAAATTGTACACATTGGAAAGAGTTCAGCCTTCCTTGTGAACATTGTTTAAATTCAGAAAGTCAGTCATCTGTCTTGAAACCTCATTTTGTGCTGAAGAGATGTAGTTCTAGAACTAGTTTTTGCTGTATTGATGCTTAAAAACTTATTTAATAAAAATTGAATTCTAGATAATTCTTTTTTTTTTCTCCCCACCTACAGTGAGGATTTATGGTGAAGGAAAATAAAAATGAATCTAGTTGCTGTAATGTGATAAGTAGGGAGAAGATTATAGGGCCTTTTATTTTCTCACAAACAGCTATAAACTTAGGGCATTCAAAAAGAATTCATGCAAAATCACAGTTGAAATGAAAGCATTCCCTTTTTGCTAGGGAGTTTAGTTCAGTGTCTATAATGTCCCTTAACACATCTAAAATCAGAACTGAGTCAGTCTGGAGCTTCGCTACATACAAATTCCTTGAGATGTATTATACAATTGTTGGTCTGAAATAAGCATTAGATTTATTACCCAAATGTTCTCAATCACTATAATAGGGTAGTGTCAATGTAATTACAGTCAAGAAAATGAACATATCCAGTACCCAAACATTTTCCTTATACCCCCTTATAGTTTCTCCCCCTTGGCCCTCTCTGTCTCTCCTCACCCTCATATAGCCAAGTAACCTTTGAATTTTTAATAAATTTGATCACAAAGTATATACTGTTTTGTGGGTGGGGACTGGCTTCTTTCACTCAGCATGGTCATCATGGAATTCATCCATGTTGAGTGCATCAATACATCAGTCCTTTTTATTCCTAAGACGTATTACAGTATATGGATATATCACAATTTGTTCATTTACTTATTGATGGATATTTGGATTATTTCCAATTTGACAATTAAATCTACTTTGAATATTTGTATCAATTCTTTGTATGGATATATGCTTTCATTTCTCTTGGGTAAATGTGTAAGAGCGGAATGCCTGGATTCATGGGAGTTGTGTGTTTAACTTCTTAAGAAACCTCCATATCTTTTTTTTTTTTTTTAAAGATTTATTTATTCTACAGAGATAGAGACAGCCAGCGAGAGAGGGAACACAAGCAGGGGGAGTGGGAGAGGAAGAAGCAGGCTCATAGCAGTAAAGCCTCATGGGGGCTCGATCCCAGATCACTGGGATCACGCCCTGAGCCGAAGGCAGACGCTTAACCGCTGTGCCACCCAGGCGCCCCAAGAAACCTCCATATCTTAAAATAAAAAAGTTATATTGGTATTTATTTCCACCAGGGGTGTATGAAACTTCTGGGTCCACATCCTCAGCAACACTTAGTATGGCCAGTCTTTTAAATTTTAGACTTTGTAATAGGTGCATAGTGGTATCATTTATGGTCTTAATTTGCATTTTCTTAATGATTGGTGAAACCATCATCACAATCAACATAATGAACACGTCCATCACCTTAGCATGTGCTTGTTTGCCATTCATCTGTTTTGGTAAAGGTGATTATTCAAATCTTTTGCCCATTTGTTTTATCAGATTGTTGGTTTTTATTATTAATGAGTTTTGATTTTTGATTTGTATATTCTGGATATAAGTCCTTTATCAGATATATAATTTGCAAATATTTCTCCTACTTTGTGGCTTTTATTTGTCAAGAAAATGAACATATCCAGTACCCCTTTTTGAAGAGTATTTTCTTACTGTATTTCTTACTGTATTTTCTTACTGTATTTTTTGAAGAGTAAAAGTCCAACTTGAATGAGGTTTAGTTTATCACTTTTTTCTTTCATGGATCATGTTTTTTTTTTTAAAGATTTTATTTATTTATTTGACAGAGACAGCCAGCGAGAGAGGGAACACAAGCAGGGGGAGTGGGAGAGGAAGAAGCAGGCTCCCAGCAGAGGAGCCTGACGTGGGGCTCGATCCTGTAACGCCAGAATCACGCCCTGAGCCGAAGGCAGACGCTTAACCGCTGTGCCACCCAGGCGCCCCTGGATCATGTTTTTGTATCTGAGAAATCTTTGTCTAACCCAGCGTCACAAATATTTTCTCCTGTGTTATTTTCTAGAATTTTTAGTTTTATATTTAGGTCTATGATCCATTTTGTTTTAATATTTATATATAGTGTAAGGCAAGAATCAAAGTTTATTTTTTTGCATATGGTTACCTAATTAGGTAACATTAAGGACAAATGTTGAAAGTTAACAGTTCTTCATACTAAATTTTCTCTTTTTATATAACTGGTGTGGTTTCTGTTTCCTGACCGGACTCTGATACAACCTGGCTCTCTCTTGAATTGTGATCTGGATTTCTAAAGAATTTTAACTAATATTTTTGCCCAGATTGTTATAGCCATTAGCATAAATAATGTCCAAAAGGAATCTTCAAGACTGACATGTAGGTAATAATATTCATTTTCTTGTAAGTAAGTTAAGAGTTCTGGTTACCATGGGGCGCCTGGGTAGCACAGTCGTTAAAGCGTCTGCCTTCGGCTCAGGGCGTGATCCTGGCGTCCTGGGATTGAGTCCCACATCGGGCTCCTCCGCTGTGAGCCTGCTTCTTCCTCTCCCACTCCCCCTGCTGTGTTCCCTCTCTCGCTGCCTGTCTCTCTGTAACATAAATAAATAAAAAATCTTAAAAAAAAAAAAAAAAAGTTCTGGTTACCAATATGTAGTGATAAAATATTTTAGAAGACAATGAATATTTTCTCAGTCAGTACTCCCACAGTAAAACATTAGATTCTGAGTGCTTCCAAGAGTTTGGATTGGGGTGGGTGTTAAGTGTTAATACAGTACTTAAGTATTGAAAATAAATGACTATCAATTTGTTTTTCTTAGAAATATCTCTGGGTATTTGGGCTGAATGGATGGGTAATTTGCATTGGATGGAATTAACCGACTAACCAACCAATCAACAAATAAATATACCCCAAATCAAAACAATGGAATCAGTGAAGCAAGCCATGTCCGAAATGAAATGTTTTGTACTTTCATAGTGACTTAATCACTCATTTTACCATTTTTTCCTTTCAACTATTTTTAGGCCATAATATAGATAGAATAGTGATAAAAGTGAAGACTTAACAATTTGGAATTCTATGAGGGTCTGAAGTTCCTTGTCATTAGAATCTTGACCCTTGAACCAGATTTTATTTTGGATCCTGGTAGGAAACAGAATGTGGAGATCATAAAGCACAAAGTTTGTACTTCTAAGCCATCCATAGTCTGTGCATTCTGTTTTACAACAATCCCAGGTTTAGGGTGTATTGTGAATTAATGAGTATCTATATAGTTATGACCAAGCCTATTACTTAATGAGAAAGACTACTCTTTAAGCTAATGGTTCGAAAATACACATATTAAATTTTAAACATACAAAATAGCCAATTGTGCTGTTTCTTCTGCAACTTGACTAAGTGTTCATTTTGCTCTTGTACCATGAGTAGAAAAAAAGTCAGTAATATTGACAGACTTTCTAATGAGGTCCAAAGGGCCAGAATACATTTAAAATATTGAGAGAGAATCCCCTACTAGTTTTTAGACCACAGAATAAAGGAGGGGTTGGTTGATAAACTACCCAGAAATAGAAACCATGTTAAAGGTGATGTTTTGGCTGTTAGGCTTTCTTCAGGCCATAATATATAAAACTAACATTTTTATATTTCTTCTTTTGCCCAAGGAAGCCCTCAAAGACAGAATGCTGCCTTTAACCTTATTTTATATTCCACAGAGTATTTTAAAGACTAGAAAAATATTGCTGGGGCAAAAATGATTGGGGCTCTGAAGGATCAGAAAAAATGTATCACTTTTTTTTTTTCAAATAAGCAGACATTGAGAACTTCATCCACAAAGTTATTCCAAATTCAGTGTTCTAGCCAGAGACTTTGTAGTAAATAAATAAGATTGACCTAGAGTTCACTATATTTTTGGATCTGAGTGTTACTTTCTTTTAGACTGGTTTACTTGAAACTTTACCTATATTTCTATAATAGTTTAATTTACATTTAAATTTTAAGTCAAATATTGAATTCTAAAATGATTTTAATTTAGACCACTGAGTTTTTCAATACATTTTACTTGCTTTTCCATAACAGCCTGAAAATATTAAATTATATGAAGATATTTCTAGAAATTATTAAAATCACAATTTTTTATTTTTCTCATTGAATTTGGTTATAGAATTTTTAAAATGAATTAAACGTTCGTACAAAATTAAAATGACAGAAATCAAAGCATTAATTCCAAAAACTACTAGCAAGTAGGTCCTCATAACTTTGTATTTTGTCTAGTGAGCAGATATACATGCTCTGAAGAAAAATCTTGGGTAGATATGGCCAGTTGTATGCATGGATTGTGATATTCAATGAGGAATTCAGGGCAGTGTTCTAAAAACTAGGTGGCTGCCAAAATCACCAATTATGTTAGTTGTGAATATCTAAAAAATGGAACAAATAACTATTACAGTTTAAGGAAAGGGAATTGCAAAAAAGGGAGGCAGTATTGATTACTAAAAGCTAATTCTGAACTACGTGTTTTGTACTTATTATCTCATTTATTCCTCACAGCCTCATAGCAATAAAACAGTTGACCTATTATACAGCTAGAAAGTGTCACATTCAGTGACTCACTGAGGTGTGTACTCTCAATGCCTGCTTTCTCTCCACTACGCATAGTTACCTCATAAATATATACCAGGTAATATTCATTCATTAATTTGATGGGAACAACAACTTCATAACCAAATAGTATGTCATTTAATACTGTGGAATGTGTTAAATTCTCAAGAAAAGTAAAAACATGTAGATTTCATGCTGTGTTTTTAAATACAATTGTAGATTTTTTTAAAATTTAAATTTCTGTTAGAGTTTATTTTGGGCTTCATTTTTATGATTTTCAGTGCTGATATTTTATAATATTGATGAACTTCAATTTTTCATATATTTTTTCTGGAATAAAATGGCTAAATGTAGCCAAAATGACTAAGTAAAATTATTAAGTACTTATACAATGAAGAAACCATTCAGAAACTGGATGGTCTATTAAAACTTGCCATTTTGATGATGGTAATTTTGGTATCTTGTTAATTAACTTTTTATTCTCTTTAGTATTTAGTGAAGTTTTTTTGAAAATGCCAAAGAATTTAGCATATTTTATTTTATTTTAATTTTTAAAAAAATTTTATTTATTTAAAGCGGAGGTGGAGCGAGAGCAGAGGGAGAGAGAAAGAGAGAGAATCTCCAGCTGACTCCACAATATGTGCTGAGCCCCATGTGGGGCTTGATCCCATGACCCTGAGATCATGGCCTGAGCTGAGATCAAGAGTTGGACCCTTAACAGGGATGTACTGTATGGTGACTAATATAATATAATAAAAAAATATTATAAAAAAAAAGAGTTGGACCCTTAACCAACTGAGCCACCTGGGCACCCCTCAGCATATTTTATATTTCATTCATTAATAATAATAAACCAAGTCAGTGGATGGACTTAATATCAAGTAAGATTTTTAAATGAATTGTAGTGATTCGTAAGACTGGGAATCTTGTGTTATTTTTCACTGTCATAGTTTCTAAAGAGCAGCACAAAGCTCATGTCAGGCACGTATGTCTTAATAGTTTACTTGGATCATCTAAAGGTGGTTGACTGATCAAACCCACCAGGGGATAGAAATGGTTTCCAACTGCTTGGGTTTAAAGTACTTGCTGAGATTAACTATTTCCATGCAGCCTCAGGACACTCTACTAAGAATGTGTGGTATATAAAAAAATAATAATTTCCGAGAATGATTGCATAATGGAGATCTTGGAAGATAGATTAGTTTACTTTAACTGTGTTTTAATGATGGGACCAAGGTGGAGAGGCATTTTCATTTTCAGTGATGTTTGATGAATAGATCATTAGATGTGTTTTCAGTTCTTTGGGTCAAAGCTAAATGACCAACACAGGATTGACATTCAGAACTCATCATCTGTCTAGGTTTGGAAATAGTGCAAAGAATATTTGGAATAGTTGTATTCTATCTGCTTAGAGTTACAATATTCTATCATTGTGGTCACAGTCCGTGACTAAATGTGCCATATGTTTGTTTGTTTTTTCTTAAAATGAACTAAACATTTTGCTTGGAAATTGTAAGGAATTTTTGTAATACAATCTAACTGGGACATTTTAAAGAATTCAAAAATAAGAGATTGGAGTAAGTAGCTTAGAGTCACACTGACAACAAAAATTTTGATGAATTGTTTCCTAGTGATCAGTGCTAAATACGACAACCCTGTTTCTGTTTGTGATTCAACAGATCCTAAGACTATATAAGTGATTACTAAAAGGTGATTGTGAGCCAACTTTGTAAACACCGTTTTAAATGGTTTTTCTCATGGCTAATATTAGAGCAAGTGTAGTTGTACTTGCAGGAAAAGACAAAGATGTATTTGTTAGTATGCACAAATACTTTTTAAAATTAGAATAAAGTTATTAAATTGATACTATTTAAAAATATTTCAGTATTGCTTTTAGGAAATTAGTTTTTTGATGAATGCTTGTCTTCAAACATCCCTTTCACTGTGGATAGTTTGGTAACTTGGTAAAAGAAGGGAAATATAGCATATTGTGTGTACTCAACCACCTGTCAGATTTATTTCCAAAATATTTGTTTTCCTCCCTAGGAAGGACTTCAGTTCATGATTACTGAACAAATATTGAAGAATTATCTAATAAATATGGACTTCTAGGGTCTTATTAGATTATTACCTGAATTGACCTCATGATTGAGTCCAAATTGAGTTGCTGATTTTTCAACCCATAGTTCAGTTTTCCCGCAAAGACAGTCTGAGCCCTTTATATTTGTATCTTGACATTTTCATTGCATTTTTAAAAATAGAGAATTCCCCATTTTATTTCACTAAACAAAATAAAATTCATAATTAAAGTTAAAGCCAAATGTGGCATAGCTAAAAAAAAAGTGCCTGTTTTCCAAAAATGAAACAAATGAGCGAAAGACCCAACAGTTTGGTAACTATCTACAGTACTGAGACATTGTGACAAATATCTGTTCCTCAAGATATGCTCCCAGGCCTCCCAACCCAATCTTCAGTGACTGTGTGAACCTGTGGAGGCCAGTAGAAGTGGGAATGAGGATATTTTATTTGAAGAGCAAATTAAGTAGGTCTAAACAGTGAAGCAGTGCTCTGAGGAATTGGTGAAGGTTTTTGCATGAAGAAGCAGCAAGGAAAAAATATGAAATGCATAAAAACTCTGCACAGCAGTTTTAGAGCTTTGATAAAATATAAAATGTCTTTAACCC
Source organism: Ursus americanus (assembly GCF_024610735.1). Taxonomy (NCBI): domain Eukaryota; kingdom Metazoa; phylum Chordata; class Mammalia; order Carnivora; family Ursidae; genus Ursus; species Ursus americanus. The sequence continues at coordinate 20,513,036 of NC_142131.1, forward strand.
CTTTGCTGTTCTTGCAAACGCCTGCAATTCAAGAATTTTATTATTCTGGGGCTAACGTAGTTTAAACCTCAATAACTGAATGTTTCCTTTGGGATACCTTCAGGCAAACTATATATTGATTTTCTCAGAATGCACTGTATTTTTCATTAGTACCAAGGTTTGGTGGATATCTAGTCATTTGTTCACCAAATTCCTCTGAAAATTAAAATGGACTATTCCATTTTGGCTGTGGAGTCTTCGGAGCATGGGCATTAATTTTTTTCTGTTGGACACTACCAGGATACACTGTTTTGACATTCATCTTGTCCAGGGCATATGATACCAAATCACCTTTTAACTTGGTCTACCATTTTTCTCTAAATACCGTTCCCTACTTGCCTCTTGGGTTTGATGGCCCATTTAACATTGTCAAGATCAAAGTATTTTTCTGATTTATTTATTTTTAAACTATAAAGTTGCAGATTTGCCTACATAATGCAAGTAAAATAAGATCCTGTCTGATCATCCTTTTATTTGAATTATCTAGGAAATTTAGTTTTTTAAAAGGCAAATCATCTCGAATTGGCTCAATATTCATTGTTTCTTCTGTTGCTAGAAACTTGGTCTATGAGGTAGGTAATGCGATTTCACAGTTGGAAGTAGAGTTACTGAAGTAATTTCGGTGTACCTTCAGTCTTATCCATTATGAACCACTTCTGTTTTCCTGAGTGAGGGGATCCCCAGCCTTTCTTAAAGCCTACACTGCTCACCAAGCCAGATGTATATATTTGAGGTCATGTATTAAAGAAAGCTTACTACTTATTTTGTCTTATACTTCTTGGTACCCAGCACAGTTTTGACTCAACTAGCCACCCCCAAGTATATGTAGTTTGAATAGTTGATACCTTTTTTTGGTATACATTTAAATCATGTAGTTGGCCAGTGAGTGAGAAAACCAAGCCTCCGAATTCATGTATCAGCATGGATTAGTGGTTATTATTTAGTTTTCATGATAACCTTCTGAAGTAGTTGCATATTAATATACCAGTTTTACAGATGAGGAAACTGATAAAATTGTTTGCCCTGTTCTAATTGTAAGTTCATAATGATTCTAGAAGAACTGAGGTGTATTTGGAAATGTCGAGCGTCAACCATGACAGGAATAATTCAAGGAACCTGGGAAAGGCTCAACATAGACATATACTTGCTCTTTCATATTTACTATAATGCATCCTCAATTTTGAATTTCTGATTTCAAAATTTTGGAATTTTGAATGCCTTCTATGCATAGATCACTATTCTAGGCATGGAGGATTCAAGGGTGAAAAGGAAAGGCCCTTGTTTTTATAGAATTTACATCCAATCAGGGAGAAGGTGAGAGAGTCAATACAAAAAGAAACAAATAAATGAACAAGGTAATTTCAGGTAATGGATAATGCTTTGAAGATAGTGAGACGGGGTGATATACAAAGAGGGACTGGGGGAAGCAGAGTTGGGCTGGGACTGATGAGAGCTACTTTTAATTGGTTGATCCTTTACTGAGGAAGTGAAATTTGTCTTTAGTCTTTAATGATATAAAGAAGCTAGCCATATGGACATCTGGAAGCAGGGAAAACAAGTGAAATGACCCCACTGTGGTAATGAGCTTGGTGTATGCGGGCAACAGGAAGAAGGCAAGTGTGGCCAGAGAATAGGGTGCAAGGTGACAGCATCATTAGTGTGATATGTGGTCCTTTATCCACGCTCAATCAAATTCATAATTTGGCTGTAATGATGTGACTTAAGGATTCAGAATTTAAAACTTTTGGGCCAAGATCAGTGTTCACCTATAATATAAGATTTTGGATCAAATATCCTTTTAAAAGAATTCATGTGAGAAGGAGATACAAAATTCAACTAAAGTTATAGGAAAAAAATCCATTTAATGAAGTATTGAGCACTTCTGTGTATCAGACTCTGAGCTAGGTGGAGGTAGGTGTATAAATAAGACATAATCCTGATGTTAAGGAAGTTCCTGAGAGGTAAAATGCAGGTTAAAGCGATTACCTATCAGTCAGGTATGAAAAATGAACCAAATTCAGAAGTTATCCTTGTGTCTGAAACTGCACTTAAGTATCTTCTCAATTGCAATTAGCCTTTCTTGTCCAGTGTCCATTGTGTTTGAAATCAAGTTTAAATTTAAGCAAAGTAAATTATACATTGTGGGTGCTTATTAACTAGTCATTTATTAGTTTTATTAACAACACCTGAGAGATTAAACATGTTTGATTTATATCAACAATTACTACATCTGTGCTGTAATCATAACAGAATAAGGTAATAATATAGAATTTTTAATTCGTATCTTAAAACTATTTCCACATAATCTTGTCAGTTGCAATGGCATATATTTTGTTTTATAAATCCAACTGTAGTTATTCTAAATTTTCTTCTGAATTTCTAAAACTAATTAATTTTAGGACAAATATGGGTTGACACATTACTAGAGCCCCTTAATTTTTTCTTTTTTATTTGAAGAACAGAAGTAATAAATTCCCATTAAAAAGAATATTACAGAAATTTATAAAAAGTCATAATCCGGATAAACTGCCCCTTTTCCCCTCCAATTCCAAACCACAGAGGGTCACCATAAATAGTTTGGTGTATGTCTTGAAGCTTTTTTCCTACTTTTACCCCCTCCTTCTCCACACACAGTCTTTGCTTAATTTTCTGCTTATGTGAATAAATCATACTCTACATGTTCTGTGACTCATTTAGCAGCCTACTACCAATATATTTTCAAGTTAATACACATAGATTTATACCATTCTCTTAGGATGGTATAGATTTCCATAGAATCGATACCTCATAATGGATTATTACTTTTTGCTTTTTAAGACTGTTTATATTATAAAACAATCAGCATTCAGACAAGAGTAGAGAATAAAGTAATAAAAATAGTAAACATCTGTGTCCATAGCACACAGCTCCATCATATATTTAGCAAAATGTCTCTTGATGGGAATAAATGTTATTGCTAGATCTTCAGTGTTAGAAACAGTATTGCAATGAATAGCATATATGCACACTTAACATTTATGTGGGTGTACAAACTAGTTATGAAAAGTCAGTGCCTAGAAGTGGAATGGTTGGAACAAAGGGTATACGCATTTGAGAATTTGAGAGACTCTGCAAAATTATCCTACAAAATGGTTGTGCTTACATTACCATTAACCATCAACAATGGATGCCATGTGAGGTCCCATTCTTGAACATGGTATACTTACATAATAAGGAATGAAAAACAATAGGAATTTAATATAAAAGGACAGTTTTTAGAAAAATTATATTAAACTTCTAAAATTATATTATTAAACTCAGAACTACTTAACTGTTTTATTTTTATTAACTTTATTATCAGTTAGTGCCTCAGGTTGATGTCTGCTTGCTCCTAAGTTAAGATTTTATTTTTTTACAGAGGTAGAAGTATTTCTGCAATGAGCAAATAAACTTGATTTCAAAGGTTTGCTGCCTATAGTTTGCATTTACATACTCTGTTAGCACCTACTGTTGTATCTCCACTCTGTGAAGTATTTTTATGTGGTATTACTACCCAGTATAAGAGATATCAAACAGGATCTTTCTTCAACTATTATAATTGGAATAATTCCAGTATAGCCTTTTAACCTCTAGGAACTGAGTGAAAAAATCTTTCCCTTGGTCATAATTCTTTTTTTTCAGAAATTCTAGCTTCTATTTCATTTCCCTAATTACTAGAAATTTTGAATTTAATCAAACATACAAATGTGTATTTCAAACTCAGCAAATTAGAATCAAATTTCAACTAATTTTTTAAAGATTTCAACTGATTTTAAGATAAATTTGTTTACTGAGGAATGCTCTAAAAAATGAGTACATATCACTCTTGTGTCATGTTAAGAAACTACATTAAACAAAAAAAACCTATGAATTTTAAAATTAAGCAGTTTTAAAATTAAGAGGGCCCTATTTATAGAGTATTTAAGAGTCAACTGTTTAATTGTTTTCAAGGAAGATAGAAAGGATAAGGATTTATTAAATGAATTTATTAAACCAACAAGACATTTATTGAGCTCTGCATATATGGTACTATGTTAGGTATTGTTGAATTCAATAATAAATGAGACCTATCCCCACTATTCAAGGAGCTTACACTTCAGTCAAAAGATAGACTTTGGTCTCTCTTCTAGGTCAATAATAGTTTCACATTTTTCTGCAGTTTTCTAACTAAGATAAAAAGTTATAAAGTTGATTGGATCAGTGCTTAGATGAAGACAAACTACTTATGTATGGTTCCTGTCTTATACTTTCTTTCCAGTGGAAGCCTTCTGTTGAGGTGATTGGAATCAGGAAGCTTTTTCTTTTCAGGGTAGCATGAGGTCCAGACTAACACAAATTGTTCACTAATTAATTCTTTTATGGACTTAAGTACTTCTGATTATGAGGAGAGTGTGTTCAGTGCTAAGAAAAAGCATGGGCATGGAGATTATGCATATTCTAGGGAATCATCAGAAGATTGAGTGGATACCTGTGAAATTTGGGCCTTATGATTTAGTCTTTTGTTGTTAAAACAGGTATATGTATCCTCACCTACTTACAGAAACTATGAGGACGGGTTTAAAAATAAAAACAAAGAATATGTCTCCAAAATTAATGCCCTTTAAACTTGAGTCCTTCAACTACTTCAGTGTAAATAGACTCAGTGATACCACAGAGAATAAGCTTTTATGAATTAAACATTTTATATCCTAGTAGCATAGAGAAACAATAAGATGAAATAAAGTCCAAGAATAACTAGAACTTTCTCTAGAAACAGTTTGCCTTAATAGGTATGTCCCTTGAGTGCTCTGCTCATTAATAATGCACATACAGACATACCACCCCAATCATACTTTTTTCTCAACCTGACGCTAAATTAAACCATTAAACCAAAACCATTAGAATTAAAGCATTAAAGGAATAAATATTTGTTTAGTCACAATGAAAGAATGGATGAATTCAAGTCAAATCAGTGGTTAATTTCAAGGTACTGAAACTAGAACTAAATATTTTAAGGTGTATGTGTCAGAACTTGGTAAAAATTACATTTCCTTTATTAATACGATTTATTTTCATGGTGAACTTGAAGTAAAATGTCCTCTGTTATCTCTGTGAACTTAAATTAACCTCAAATTAACCTGTATTATTATTTTAAATTATTTTTTCAGTGCTCACAAAATTACAGGTGTTTGGCTCTTTATTTCTTCCAGGATGCTGAATTACATCCTGATTGACTGAGATAGTTCTATGTCTGATAAAAACAGGCATTTTTTTTCCCCCTTGGTAGGTTATCACAACTCACTAAAAGCTGTGGTTCTCCAGTGTTTTACATTAAAATCACCTGGGGAGCTTGTTAAGAATTCAGATTGCCAGGCCTCTTACCCTAAGATTCTGATTTAGTAGGTCAGGGGTGAAGTTCAGAAGCTTTTTCTCAGCCACCCCTTTCCAGTCTAATGCAAGAGGTTGATCCAAGCCTTGCATTTTAAGATAACTGCCAGAGGCCAAAATCTAAAATAGATTTAGTGAATTATTTGCAGTAAAACATAAATATTTTCATTACTTTTCACTAGTCCAAACTTCATGGACGAATTCTCCCATCAACCTGTTTGCCCTCAAATTCACAATTAAGCGGTAAATCTGGTCTCTTTCCTTTCTCATGGAAAATACTACTATTTTCATTTTATAATCCTCTAGTAAAGTTTGCACAGACACACTGGTATTTATGAATAGAGCTGAGGCTTTGCAGATTATGTTTTGCTTCCAAATGTTTTCTCTCAATTTTTGTACCTTTGTAAGAAACTGATGAGGAATTAATAACTGTATTAATAACCCTGCTTTATAAAGAGCTGATTTTCAAAATAATTGGGATTTTTAAGTGGCATGATATTGTTACTCTTATAGGGTCTCTGTAATTTGGTGGACATACCATCTTGACTCTTCCCTCTGAGTGTCTTTGTTTGAAGAATTGTAGTTGTCTATTTTCTTTTTAGTCCAAGGATGATTTTGAAAATTAAACGTTTATTGTTCACAGCACAAATGCTAATTGAGTGTCCACCACATAAGAAACACCATTCTAGGCCCTAGGGATACCACTGTGAATAAAATAGAACTGGCCCGTCCTTAGGAAACTTTCAGACTAATTTATGGCCTGAAATAATTGGTCTCTTTATGAGGTTACTTCGATTGTCAAAGTGAAGTTGAAGTTGAAAGAAACATAGTGACACATGGTTGCTGAAGATTTTTAGAGCTGGAAGGGCCTTAAAAGATGATGCATTTTAGTCATCCTATTTTAAAGATGACATAACTGAGATTAAGGAAGGTCAAGACTTTTCCCAAAGTCATGGAGTTTGATGGTGGTACGGACAGACCTTGAATTTAGCTCTGATTTAAATGTTAGGATTTGTGGTGCCTGGGTGGCTCAGATGGTTAAGTGTCTGCCTTCGGCTCAGGTCATGATCTCCAGGTCCTGGGATCAAGTCCTGCATCGGGTTCCTAGCTCAGCGAGGAGTCTGCTTCTCTTTCTCCCTCTGCCTCTCCCCCTGCTTGTGCTCTGTCTGTCTGTCTCTCAAATGAATAAATGAAATCTTTTAAAAAATGTAAGGATTTTAGGGACAGACCTTAGAGATCATCTCTTGAACTCATTTTAAAATTAAGGGTACTGACCCAGGTCCCAAAACCACATGGGTGCTTTGTGACACAGGATCTATAGCTGAGCATTCTTTATGCCAAACAGTGTTCTTGACTTTATACCCTGGGGTTGACTCTGAATTCAGGATTTTTCCACTCACACCATATTACCTGTCTTACAAACAGAATGTTTGGCTGAGATTATTAATCACTTCTTTTTTTTTTTTTTTAGAGATTTTATTTATTTGAGAGAAAGCATGAGAGAGAGAGAGAGAACCTGTGTGTGCGCACGCACACAAGAGCAGTGGGGGAGGGTAGACGGAGAGGGAGAAACAGATTCCCCTGCTAAGCAGGGAGTCCGATGCAGGACTCGATCAGGACCCCAGGATCATGACCTGAACAGAAGGCAGATGCTTAACTGACTGAGCCTCCCAGGTGCCCTATTAATCACTTCTTAAAAAATAAACTTTAAATTTTAGGGTAAATATGGATTTATAGAAAAATTGTGAAAATAGTACAGAGATTTCCCATATACCCCACACAATTCCCTCTATTATTAACATCTTACGTTAGTATGGTGCATTTGCCAAAGTTAATGAGCTAATACTGATACCTTATTATTAATTAAAGTCCATATTTTATTCAGATTTTCTTAGTTTTTACCTTAAATCATTTTTCTGTCTCAGGACCCCATCCAGGATACCACATTAAATTTAGTCATCATGTTTCCTTAATCTCCCCTTGGCTGTGACAGTTTTTCATAATTTCCTTGTTTTTGAGGACCTTAACACCTCTGAGAAGTACTAGTCAGGTATTTTGTAGAATATTCCTCAGTTGGAATTGGTCTGATGTTTTTCTTGAGATTAGACTGTAGTTATGAGCATTGGGAAGGAGGGCCACAAAGTAAAGTACCCTTTTCATCACATCGTATCAAAATTATGTACTATCAAACATGACTTATCCCTGTTGACATTGATGTTAACTTTGACAACTTGGCTTGGGTTAAAAGTAACCATAGGGTTAATTTGTCCTCCGCCTTGCATAGTGTAGTACTTGCAAGAAAGTCACTGTGTGCACCCCACATTTAAGGAGTGGGGAATTATGTTCCACCTCTTTGAGGGCAGAGTAGCTAATAAATTATTTGGAATTTTTCTGCATGGAAAATTTGTGTATTATCCCCCATTTATTTATTCAATAATTTACATCTGCATGGAGTTATAATTCAATAGTACTTTATTTTATTGGTCAAATTGTTCCAGCTTTGGCCATTGGGAGATTTTTCATTTGACTCCTACGTTCCTTTGACATATCCCCATCAGTGTGTGTGTGTGTGTGTGTGTGTGTGTGTGTGTGTGTGTGTGTATAATATTTTCTTACTTTCTGGTACCGCAAGATGCTTCAGGCTCATCTTATTTATTTCCTACCCGAGTTCTAGAATCAGCCATTTCTCCAAGGAACTCTGGTTCCTTTTATTGGACACCAAGTTTTGGGCACTAGGTGTGCTTGATGCTCCTGGGATGTCTTTGCTTCTAGAACCTCTCAGCTGAAAAAGCAAGAAAATATATGTGTGTATGTTAACCCTTGCATATAAACATTTCTCTCTGTATCCATTTGTATATATATTAAAGAGGAATTTACACTGATGTCTTTAATGTTAATCCATTAGCACATGGATCATTCTAGTCTTTTCTCTCCTTATTTGTATGTAATCTCCCACTGCAAAAGTGAGAAGCCTGGCTTCTACCATTTACCATCCATTTGTTTAATTTTCTAATTCCAGTATACATGTATAGTAGTTTCAACAACTTTATCAACTAGAGCACAGTACTTATGTACAGTTATAGACTCCACTCATTTCCAGGATACTTAGGTCAGCAGCTCTTTCTCTCATTCTCTTCAGTGAGGTTGTTTCATACATTTGCAATCTGATTAGATAATTTTGTCACAGTTCGCATTCCTTCTAGATGATTTTTTAAACATTTGCCTATATTAAGGTGCACTCTTTGTGCTTCAAAGTTCTGTGGGTTTTGACAAGTGCATACCATGTATTTACCATTTTGATATCATATGAATAGTATTGCCATCCTAAAAAAAAAATCTCTTGTTCTTCACTTAATCAACTCTCCTCCCCGGCCCAAAACCCCTGGTGACCACTGATTTATTTATCATCTCTGTAGTTTTGCTTTTTTCATAATGTCATATAAATGAAATCATACAGTATATAGCCTTTTCAGACTGGATTTTTTCACTTAGCAATATACATTTAAGATTCATTTGTCTTTGCATGGCATTACTTTTAATAAAATAAGATACTAGAATATATTTATCTCACTATTTGTGATTTTAATTTTTTGGAATCATATACTAGCTGAACTGATAGAAGCAAGAAAAGAACACTATGCCGGTAGAGGACATGATTCACTCTTGAGGTAGGTAAGGAAAAGCTTAATGGAGGAGAAGGAGAAATTTAGGTTAGGCCTTTTATTTATTTATTTATTTATTTTTGAAAAGAATTTTTTTAAAAGATTTTATTTATTTATTTGACAGAGAGAGACACAGTCAGTGAGAGAGGGAACACAAGCAGGGGGAGTGGGAGAGGAAGAAGCAGGCTCCCAGCAGAGCAGGGAGCCCGATACGGGGCTCCATCCCAGGACCCTGGGACCACGCCCTGGGCCAAAGGCAGATGCTTAACAACTGAGCCACCCAGGCGCCCCGAGGCCTTTTATTTCAGTAGCTTTCATTGTAAAGACAATGTTAAACATACACGCACATGTACAGTCTCACCACCTTCACACAAAAGGTAGATTCATTTTGTGTATAGATTTTCAGTATAGATGCATAAATTTTTGAAGCATTGTCAGTAAGATCTTGTATTTTTTTACTTAGTAATATTACTGAAATATTTTCATGTTCTCATGTTCTTTTTACAGTTATAATATTGCTAATTTTTTTTTGAAGACTTTATTTATTTGAGAGAGAGAGAGAGAGCTAGAGAGAGCACGAATAGTGGGGAGGGCAGAGGGAGAGGGAGAAGCAGACTCCTTGCTGAGCAGGGAGTCCAATGTGGGGCTCGATCCCAGGACCCCTAGACCATGACCCGAGCTGAAGGCAGATGCTTAAACAGACTAAGCCACCCAAGTGCCCCAATATTGCTAATGTTTTATATTTATTTTTTATGTTTCTAAATTATGTCAAATTTTATTTTTCCTTTATACCTCAACAAAGCTGGAAAAACGATTATACATGTCAATTGTGGTTAATTAAGTAAATACAGAAAAGTATAAAAAATGTAGTTCTATTAACTGCAAAGGCAACATTTCAGTGTATTTTCAGTCTTTAAATGGGGCTTAAAATTTTGTACATTTTAATTTTCTATAACATTACAGTATTCTTTGTTATTTAAAAGTGTTATTTTTTTTATTTTAACTTTTTTTTTTTTTTTTTTTTTTTAAGGCAGAGAGAGAGAGAGCACAAGCAGGGGAAGCGGCAGGGAGAGGGAGAGGGAGAAGCAGGTTTCCTGCTGAGCAGGGAGCCTGAGGCAGGGCTTGATCTCAGCACTCTGGGATCATGGCCTGGGCTGTGGGCAGCAGTTTAACCGACTGAGCCACCCAGGTGCCCTAAAACTGTTTTTAAAATCGATCTTGGGGGCACCTGGGTGGCTCAGTCGGTTAAGTATCTGGCTTCAGCTTAGGTCATGACCCCACAGTCCTGGGATTGAGCCCCACATTGGGCTCCCTGCTTAGGGTTCCTCTGCCATTCCCCCTCGCACGTGCTCTCTCTCACTCATTCTCTCTCTCAAATAAATTAATAAATAAAATCTTAAAAAAAACAACAACCCAGTTCTTGGCCTTTGGTAAGTGTTTCGTAAGTATTAGCTATTGTTACATGATAAATGTCAGTGGGGTATGTCTGGATTTTTCATGTGGATAGCCTCAGGTCTAATTCATCCATGAGCTACTTTTTAACCCCAAGTTTAACCTTCCTAGTTTACTGAAAATATAAGAAATATATGATGTCATTATTGTAGCATTAAGCATGTTTTTAGGTTGATTAAAAAGTTGGTTTTAAGTGATACTCTCAGAGGCATGGAGTTGGAAGCGAGAATATGTTTTCAGAAACCAGTCAAGAGAGTGTAGATTGTGTGTGTGAATCACCTGTCATGTCACCAAGCCAAACATTCTCAAAGTCTGTAAATTTTCAGCAACCTCAAATGAATACTTCACATTGTGACTTCATTAGTGATTTGAAAAGTTTAGAATTCATTAAATAGGAGATACAGCCTTTCAAATATAAATATGAAATTGTATTACAAAGAAATTTTGCATTATCCAGAACTCAAAATTTTCCCTTTTCTTTCTGACATGCTTATTCTATCGATATAACACAAATTCTTGAGCAGCCAATGTCCCTTAGTATCATAAATCGAAGAAGCCGGTTAGGATAGGACCTTAGCCATCAGAGAGTGAATAAGAGAGTTATTAGACAGGTGAAAATATTTAAAAGATGCTTTCCAAGGCATCCGCAATAAGTCTCAAAATATCAGAGTAAGGAGTAGCAAAATTAATCACCTCATTACTATCAACAAAACACCATTTTGTGTCAACAGAGAATGGCTATATGTTAAATAAAACTTGTAAATTATGATAAAAATAAACTGTGTAACTTTGCAAACAAGCATCAAACAAAGCACAGATGACAAGGGTGATAACCTCTGATGGAATGAGCAAAACTGTAGTATTTAGATTTGTGCCTTTTGGAATATTAGAGCAGGATATAGTCCCAGAGGTCAATCAGTTCAATCCTGTTTGTTTTTCATTTGAAGAGGAGAAAATTGGGCCAGAGACATTGGCTGATGTTCAAGATGACTCAGCTAGTGGTAAAGCCTAGACTAGAAGGCTAATCAGTATGTATCTAGTATAAGCTCAGTGATTGAGACTGTGAACTATAAAACATGCAAATGTTGATGCTACCTTTCCTGTCCTCAGGGAGATTGAAAATTAAGTTTGATCTTTTTTTAAAGAAGATTTTCTTTCTTTATTTATTTGAGGGAGAGAGAGTGAGTGAGTATGAGAGCGCACATGCCCGTGTTCAAGCACGCAAGGCAGGGGAGGAGGGGCAGAGGGAGAGGAAGAAGCAGACTCCCTGCTGAGCAGGGAGCCTGATGGGGTGCAGGGCTCAATCCAGGACCCTGGGATCATGACCTGAACTGAAGGCAGACACTTAACCGACTGAGCCACTCAGGTGCCCCTGGCATATACTTTTAAAAGAACACTGTAGATGAATTTTCAAGACTATCCTCTATTCTTTCCTGGGGCAGAGATGGCAGACCAGATATGAGGCTGTTGCAATAAGGTAAGATGTGATCCTGGCTTGAAGCAAACTGGTAGCAACTCAAGTGGTGAAAAGTGGTCAGAGATCTGGGTAAGAGATCCAGGTAACTAGAGCTGACCCATTTGCTAAAGGATTAGTTGGGAGAACTGAGAAAACTACAGGAGCCCAGGACAACTCTAAGATTCTTCCTTTGAACAATTATAAGGTTGGAGGTGCAATTTTTGAGGTATGGGGGTTCTGGGAGGAGCAATTTGGGGAGGTGGAAGATAAGAAATCTGGCTGTGAGCATGGTTAACGGTTTTTGCTAGTATCGTGACTTGAGATCTGTTGTGCGTGGCTCTGTGAAAAGTCACTAGTGTTAGGGACTTGAAATACATTAACTTCCCATCAGTTTTGGCTAAACCATCTATTAGAAGATTTTGTTTTATAGTTTTTTGTTTATTTATTTATTGATGATTTAATCAACTTTATTAAACAATTCATGAATTAGGCAGCATCCTATCTAGCAAGTAGAAGGGAGCTCCAGAAGATTTTATTTTATTTTATTTTTTTTAAAGATTTTATTTATTTATTCGACAGAGATAGAGACAGCCAGCGAGAGAGGGAACACAAGCAGGGGGAGTGGGAGAGGAAGAAGCAGGCTCATAGCAGAAGAGCCTGATGTGGGGCTCGATCCCATAATGCCGGGATCACGCCCTGAGCCGAAGGCAGACGCTCAACCGCTGTGCCACCCAGGCGTCCCAGAAGATTTTATTTTTTGATCTAGAAAATGTAACAAAGGATCTGGTAAACATTTGTTTACAATATTTAGAATTTACATTTAATTTGAGAGATTTATACTTTACGCAAATCTATGTCATCTTTTTTACCCAAAATGCCAAGAAAAAATTTAAGATGTACAACTGTTAATAGTAAGATAGGATAGGATAATAGAATCAGTTAAATGTTAATGGGTTTAATGATGTTCATTTTTATTGTATGATTTAAAGCAAATCCCAGATAGCATATCTTTTCACTCATAAATTCTTCTGTAAAAATGTTTATGTCTGAAAAATGTTTTATCCACTTATCTAGCTATAGCTTCCAATTCCAATTCCAGTATACATATGCTATCACATTCAAGGCCTTATCTGTCTATGGGTAGGTGAAAGAGATCCTTAAGTCATCTCTTGTTTCTCTAAACAAAGTGACAGTTATAAAGTTAAATAAGAATTCTTCAGTGAGATTGCACTACATATATTAAAATAAAACATTTCCTTTTCCTCATTCCATCGTGTGTGAAGTGTTTGATTTTTCTAGGAATGTTGTATAAACATCTATTATGTGCCCCTTTGAGAAAGTATAGCTTACTGCACATCTGTTTGAAATACATCTCAGCCTATGTTGAAAATGGCTGAACTGAGGAGTTTCCTGGGAGCTTAAAAATATTTTAATATTCCATTTAAGAGAGTAAGAAATTTTGAATGATCAAAGAGAAGTTTCTAGATCAGTGATATTTTAAAAATATGTAAGTGGAAATAGATTTTTAGTCATTATATGGCTTTGGGACATTAAGAAATTACCTAAGAAATATTTTGCATAATAGATCAATATATATTTATCTTTCAACTGTCCCTAAATTCGATTGCACATATTATCACACTTATAAGCCTATAGTAGAAATTTATTTTAGCGGAGAATATCCCAAAAGATACTGAAAGGAAGGCATAGATTTCAGCTATTCTCAGATACTTCAAACTGATCTTTGTGGTACTTCAAGGGTTTATTTTGGAAAGGACATCATAGGCATGCAGGTGTGGAAGTGCCCATAAGGGTTCATCTAGTTCATCATGTCATCCTAAGGATTATTAAAATTTCCAGATGCAAAACTAGTTCTAATGGGTCGGTTTTCCAACCTGTGAACTCTGGAGAACTCTTCTAAAGGCAGAATCTCCTTTTCAAAGATATTAAAAATAAGGTTTCTCCTCATTTCACTTTTGCAGAGTCCCCAACCCTTAAAAGAGTTTAGAACTTAAACTTCAAATAATCTTCTCTTTGACAAGGTCTTTTGGTGTTCTTCAAATAATAGTCCTTTGTTTAAAGAAAATCAGACTTAAACTTATGTATTAAGTGATTAAAGTAAAGCTCATTATTATGTTTTCCATGTTACTTCACCTCTGATCTTTCAACTTTGACCTCTACTTTTGATCCATTTCCAAAGTATTAAAATATAACCACTATAAAGAACTATCCTTTATAATAGCACAATCACCAACATGGCCCTTGGCTATTTCTGATTATTCAGGCCTTGTTCTTCAGTTTTGAGACTACCTAGTATTTTTTTGTTCATTTCATATCCATGGTTACCCAACTTTATTTTTCAAGGACTTTTTCAACATCTGTCTTATTACTTCAAACAGTAAAGTCATTAAAATATTCAAAATTCTGTTTTTTGCATCTGTGCTTATAAAAGTAAATAAACAAAAAATTTAAAAAACTATGTTAAGGTAGAGGATAGGGGCGCCTGGGTGGCACAGCGGTTAAGCGTCTGCCTTTGGCTCAGGGCGTGATCCTGGCGTTATGGGATCGAGCCCCACATCAGGCTCCTCCGCTATGAGCCTGCTTCTTCCTCTCCCACTCCCCCTGCTTGTGTTCCTTCTCTCACTGGCTGTCTCTATCTCTGTTGAATAAATAAATAAAATCTTAAAAAAAAAAAGGTAGAGGATAATAGGTGATTATTTTTAGACTATTCTTGAATATTGTTGCTATGTCAGCAGTAACATATGTATACATATGTATATAACCAATTCAAATATACATATACATATGTAAATTACTACAATGGATTAAAAAATTACATTAAAATCTCTGAGTTAATGATATTGTAAAAGCTTACTTTATTGGTCATTTTTGGGATCTAAATCATTACTGTGAAAACTGATAAATAAATGTAAAGAATTGAGAAAGAAATTCTATTTTTTAAATCTCGGATATTTAAAAATACTATCATTTTCCACCAAATATTAAGAAACTTCCTTTTCCTTCATGAGTAGCATTCCAGATTCATTTTATATCTGTCACAATTGTAATGGCACCTATGCTGGGGTTCCAGGATTTTACAAGATCAATTTGGAACATTTAGGGACTTATTAAGTAATATTCTTTTCAGTGATGTACTTCAATTAAAAATTCATGGTGTTATTTTTATTTTTTATTATTTTATTTTTATTAAAAATTTTAAAAATTAAATATAGTTGACATACAATGTTACATTAGTTTCAGGTATACAGCAGGTGATTGAACAAGTCTATACATCACGCTGTGCTCATCACAAGTGTAGCTACCATCTTTCCAGACACATTGCTATTAAAATATCATTGACTATATTCCTTATGCTGTGCCTTTTATACCTCTGACTTTTCATTCCATAATTGAAAGAGTGATGCTACTTTTAAATAAAACAATGAAATGAATTTTTTTGAAGGCTATGCATTAGTGGATTAAAAGGGGAGACTCAACTGTGGGAGAGTGAAGATTTCACTGGTGTTTTCTGCCAACCCCTCTGAACTCCCTAAAGGTCTTCTTAGGGAGGAGCTTCCTATAAGCTTCATGTTGTGTTAAAAAAACCTCAGGAGCTCTTTGGCTTCTTGTGGGACAATGCATTTTAGCTTACATTTGTAACAACTCTAAGATACTAAACCAGTGGCTTCGGCCCTCACAATTCCGTGGTTCCAGGTAATTGCTCTGTACTTTTCTACTTTTGTAGCTGTGCAATGTTGATACTTTCTTCCTCAAGATCAAATCCACTTTATGATGACTCTTGATCTAGAACGTTTCTCTGCCCTAATCCATTCAACTGCCTTCTTATTGTTAATTCCTTCTTACTGTTCTCCTTGCTGGTTTTGAATCTAATCTCAACATGAATTCTATGGCAAACCTCTTCCAAGGTGCATCCCTTCTTCTAGAAGGAAAGACAAAGTCCTCCCTTACCTTACTCTTATCCTTGACTGTAAACCCATTTACTCACATTAACCAAATATATTCACTTAAAATAGTCACTTCTGCAAACTTCCAGATGCAACTAAAATATTCCTGTCTTCGGGAAGTCTTCCTCAGACTCCTCAGATGGAGTCTCTTATATAGTGGTGGAACTTGGTTTGTAACTTGGTAGCATTTACTGTGTTCTCTAGTAACTTATTCACTTAGTGATGTAGATCTTACTAGATGGTAGGTTTTCAGCAGCAGAAGCCATGACTTATGTATTTTTTTTTTTTTACCACAGTTCCTAACCCTTGGCAAATATTCAATAAACATTTGTTGAAAGAATAAAAGAATTAATCAATGGATAAATAAATGAATGGTCTTTTGTACTTTTGTTGTCTCTGCCAATTTCTTGCTTGACCTTATGGCATTTTTCGTTTGTTTTCATGTTCACTAACTTTTACATTTATTAAGTGGAAATATGGTCTTCAATCTAAATAAGTAGCCCTAACTCTTAATTTCCTCTTAAATTCAACTTGAATAATCCATGCATTGGTAAAGCACTCTGGGAATTTCATTTTGTATTTGTCTATGTGGGAAAATCCCAATTGAATTTCTACAAAAAGGAAGAAATTAGGGTTGGTCAAGAGAATGATCGGGTCATTTGATTTGTCTTAGAGCTTGTCATCAACATAAGGATTTTATTTCTAATTTACTTGCAGTAGCTTTTCTTCCTTCTTAGTAGACACTGGTAATCAGCAGGAAAGCAGCAATCCTATAAGTAAGTTAAATTTGAAAATTTGTTTTCCATCGACATGGTAGTAGGGAAGTCTGGAGCCAAATGGTGGTATTTGTGTCTTGGCAGCCTAATTACTCTGTCCCTCCCTCACTGCTATCGTGGCCATACTTACCTAACCCTCCTCTTTCCCATGCTCTGCTTAAGAGGGTTTTGGTCTAGTAGATAGTGTGAGTTAGGAGGTCTCCTCAGTTACGTGAGTCACAGTTTCCTCATCTTTAAAGAGGGATAATAGATCTAGATGTTTATGAAACTCGAAATGCAGACACCGATTTTTGTGACTTCTAACAAATTATATATGTAAATTATAGGATTATTTTTAATTTATTGGAATCACCTGTAGCATAATTTAGTACTTCTATTTGTGTCTCTGTGTCACTTAAGATGACAAATAATGCAATAATCTAGTCTTGTTATAATCGGGATCCACTTAGGACACGCTCTTGGGGAATTTTAGCATAGCCATCTGAAGAGGATATTTCTGTCTCTTTTGTCTATCCATGAAGATTCATGGTCACAGGTACGGGTTGGAGGGCAGGTGAATGAGGCTGACTTGGGGGGTAGGGAAGGACTGGCAGTATGGTCATTAGGAGATTAAACAAGGAGCAGCAGAATATAACTCCACCCAGAGATGGCACTATGACCAAAGGACCAAGAAAGTAGATAGTTTCTGTTTTAAGAAATTAATGTATACAGATCAAAAAGAAAATTTATGTTGTAAACTGAGCCATTTGAAAGTGTAAACTATCAGATTAGGAAAACATCCCAAATTAACAGAAGGGTGCTTCTACCTACAACTGTTTTTGTTAACAAGTATTTCAGACCAGTATATTTGAAGAAAGACGTGAATATAGGTTAACCCTCAACACTATTCATGGAAAGTCAAGGGTGAAATCTAACATATTAAGTGGTTTGCCTATTAGGGCGTATATGCTTCTGTCTTTACTTTTAGGGAAGAAACAATATGATTGAGAACAATATTACAGAGGACCATTGTGCTCATGTGGGGACACACATACACACAAAGTACTTGTTAAAGGTTACGAAAATGAATGAAATTCTATGGTAATCAAGTTTGTCTTTTTTGGCCTTCCAGGTGATCTTAATTACTTATGTACTAGAAAGTTTCTAGTATTTCTAATGTTAATATTAAAGCATATATTGAAGAAATAGCTAATTTGGGGGAGATTTCAGAATATCACGGAAAAGAGATTAATTAAACCTCAGTATACTAGACAGTTCCAAAGAAGTGAAAAATAGATGATATGAGTGGTCCAAAAGAGAATCCAAAAGTCCAAAAAGAGAATCAGGGAACCCTGATCCTCAGTCTTTGCTATTTTGTCAGAAACAGTTTCTTTATCTATAGAAATGTCTCCCCAGCTAGTCTGTGAGTGCCATAAGCATTGCTTTCCAATACATTTATTATACCTTTACCCTCCTCAAAAATGGGTACTATATAAAGAGTATGGTGTGGAAATAGTAAAAGGAAGTGGAAAAGTAGGAAAAATCACAGAAATAAATTTTCTGCATCCTAGGTGACATCTGGGTAAATTTGTTTATTTCACTGTTTTCATTCTTTAATTTTATTGCATTGTAGCTCATTGTCTTGTTAAATCATTTTGCTCTGGACTCTAACTCTCAAATGATGGTTAGTAGTTATCCATCAGTTTATTATTCACTTTTATCTTGAGCATTTTGCTTAATGTGTAATAAGTGCTCCATAAATGGATTTTAAATAATGAATAAATAATAATATTTTATATCTTTGAAACAGTTTCATGCACATTGTGTCGGTTTTTCTTACCTCATTCTCCATGTATGATTATCATCCCACCTAAAATGATAAAAGTAATTTT
This sequence comes from Ursus americanus, assembly GCF_024610735.1. Classification (NCBI taxonomy): domain Eukaryota; kingdom Metazoa; phylum Chordata; class Mammalia; order Carnivora; family Ursidae; genus Ursus; species Ursus americanus. Next base: position 20,531,642 of record NC_142131.1, read on the forward strand.
GTGTTTTTTGGGGGGTATGCTGGTTCGAGATGAGAACTCAGTCTAGAATCGGTTCAAGTTAAACCCAGTGTTGATTGTGGTTTAGTCTTCCAGCAGGCAGCCCGATCTGTTGGTAGTTATCTTGGCCTCCCTCTCTGTGATCTCACCCTTACCCTCCCCACAACCTCTGTGATCTCACCTCCTAGTACAGTCCCTCTTGCACTTCACTCCAGCTCCACCTTCTCCTTGCGATTACTAAAACACTCCAGGTATGCTCTGCATTAGGGCTTTCTCACTAGCTGCTTCTATCTGGAGCATTCTTCCCATAGGTTTCTACTTGTTTAACTCTCTCATCTCTCATCCTCTCAACAGAGCACTCTGATAGACATTACTGCCATTCATCAATATCCAACTCCCATCTACCACCAGGCAGATCACACTTCCTTTCTCTCTCGAAGTTAGACAGGAGCATTTGATTTGTTCTGGCCAAAGGAATGTGAGCAGAGGTAACATATGTCACTTCCAAGTGGATATTTTTAAAGGCTTGTGTGTATTCTCCTGTGTACATTCTCTTGTGTCCTTGCAACTGTCAGCCTTTCAGATGATGGGGTCTCTATTAGCCTCGATCCCTGAGTGAGGATGGCATGGGCAGAATGCCCACCAACCTATAATGGATATTTTGCAGGAGCCAGAAATAAACCTTTGTTGTTTTAAGCTACTGAGATTTGGGGGTTGTTTGTTACTACAACATAACCTAGGTAATCATGAATAATATACTTACCTATTACTATTCAGTACTGAAGCCTATTCTCCACCCCCTCCCCAGGGCACTCATTTTCTTTTATTCTACTTTACCTTTCATAGCACTTATCACCTTCTAAATAGATATTAGATACCTTATTGACTATGTTTATTTTTTATTTTCTCTGTCCTCTCAACATCCCCTCCTCCCCCTAGAATGTAAGCTCCATGGGGTTAGGGCTCTTGGTCTGTTTTATTCAATTATATGAGATAAGCCATTCAATAAATATTTATTCAATGAATGAATATTAAGCACCACCATGTACTGTTCTGGATGTCGGAGATGTAGAGATAAAACACCTTCCCTTACTTGCCCTAGTCTCATGACTGACACAGATAACATGTCATTATATCAGCAATGCATCGAGAAGAGCAAAGGTATAGCCACAGCACTGTTGGGAGGCAATAGTAGCCACTTTACCCTGCCTAGAGATGTATGTTAGGGAGGCCTCCAGACAGGTGATGTTGAGCTGGTATTTGAAGCCAATTAAGGGAGACCCAGACAGATAAGGGAACAGGGAATTCTAGGCAGGGAACAGGATATAATAAGGAAGACCATGAGAAATAGCATGGTTTATTTCAAGAGCTGCAGATAGCTTGGTATTGCAGAAGTTCCATTTATGGAGGATAGAAAGGTGAGAAGGGACCCATGATGGTTAATTTTATGTGTCAACTTGACTGGGCTAAGGGATGCCTAGATTGTTGGTAAACCTTATTTCTGGGTGTGTCTCTGAAGGTGTTTCCAGACGAGATTAATATTTGAACTGGTGAACTGAATAAAGTAGATGACCCTCTCCAATGTGGGTGGGCATCATCCAAGAGAGCCTAAAGAGAAAAAAAGGTGAAGGAAGGATAAATAAGGTGTCTCTGCTGGAGCTGAAATATTGATCTCCTGTCTTTGGCTTTTGGACTCAGCTGAGAATTACTCCATTGACCCCCCGATTCTTAGGCTTTTGGACTTGGTTTGGATTATACTACAGGCTTTCCTTGTTCTCCAGATTGTAGGCAGCAGATCATAGGACATCTTGGCCTCTATAAACACATAAACTATTTTCTATAATAAATCTCTTAATCTGTCTCTCTTTTTCTGTTCTACTGGTTCTTTTTCTCTGGATGACCCTGCGTAATACAGATTTTGGACCAGGAGTGGTGTATGTTGAGATATCCCTTCTAAGGCGAAGGGTAAGTTGTTACATCTGGCTCCTCCTACAACCAAGAAATACAATACCTAGTGGGCCTCTAGATTTTAGAGGCAACACATTCCTCATTTGGGTGTGTTACACTGGCCCATTTACTGAGTAATCTGAAAAGCTGCTGGTTTTAAGCTGAGCCCCAAACAAGGGAAGACTCTCTAATCAGTTCAGGCTGCTGTACAAGCTGCTCTGCGACTTGGGCCATATGATCCAACAGATTCGATGGTGCTTGAAGGGTCAGTGGCAGATAGAGATGCTGTTTGGAGTTTTTGGCAGGCCTCTATAGGTGAATCACAGTACAGGTCTTTAGGATTTTTTGAAGCAAGGCCCTGCTGTCCTCTATTGATAAGTTACTCTCTTTTTGAGAAAAAACTCCTGTCCTGTTCCTGAGTTTAGGAGAGACTGAATGTTTGACCACAGGCCACCAAGTTATCATGTAACCTGAGCTGCCCATCATGAACTGGGTGTTATCCTGCCCACCAAGCCATACAGTTGGGTATGCACTGCAGTACTCCCATTATCCAAGAAGTGTTTATACCCGATGAGGCCCTGAAAGCACAAGGAAGTTACACGAAGTGGCCTAAATGTCCTTCTCCCCACCCCGCCCCCCCAGCTACACTGCTTTTCTTTTCCGATGTGCACCTGTGGTCTTGTGGAGAGTTCCTTACGATCAATCGAAAGAGAAAGAAAAGACTCAGGCCTAATTTAGAGATGGCTCTGCATGATAAGTAGGCACCATCTGAAAGTGGACAGCTATAGCACTACAACCCCTTTCTGGAATATCTCTGACGGACAGTGGTGAAAGGAAATCCTCTCAGTGGACAGACTTTTATGTAGTATATCTTGTTGCTCACTTTGCTTGGAAGGAGAAATGGCCAGATGTGTGACTGTATGCTGATTCATGGGCTGTGGCCTGTGGTTTGCTGGATGGTCAAGGACTTGGAAGAAACATGATTAGAAAAGTGGTGACAAAGAAATTTGGGGGAGGGGTATGTGAATAGATTCTTTACACAGAAAACATGAAGATACTTGCATTCCATGTGAATGCTCACCAACAGGTAACCTCAGTAGAGGAGGATTTTATTTTATTTTATTTTATTTTATTTTATTTATTTTATAAGAATTTTATTTACTTATTTTTGTAAGAGAGAGTACAAGTGGGAGAGAGAGAGAGCAGGAGCTGGGCAGGAGAGACAGAGGGAGAAGGAGACTCCCCGCTGAGCAGGGAGCCCGATGTAGGACTCCATCCCAGGACGCTGGAATCATGACCTAAGCCGAAGGCAGATGCTTAACCTACTGAGCCACCCAGGCACCCAGTAGAGGAGGATTTTAATAATTAAGTGAATGGGAAGACCCATTCTGTGGATGCCAGTCAGCCTTCTTCCCTAGCCACCTCTGTCATCTCCCAAGGGCTCATCAGGTGAAAGGTCATGGTGGCAAGAATGGAGATTATGCCTGGCTTCAGCAACATGGACTTTTATTCACCAAGGCAAACCTGACTATGGCCACCATGGAGTGCCCAGTGTGTCAGCAACATGATCAACACTGATCCCTCAACGTGGTACCATTCCCTGGGCTAATCAGTCAGCTACCTGGTGACAAGTTGATTACCTTGGACTCTTTTGTTATGGAAGGGTTAGCATTTTGTCCTTATTGGGATAGATTCTTCCTCTGGATACAGACTTGCCTACCCCGGATACAATATTTCTGCCAAAACTACCATCTGTGGACTTATAGAATACCTTTCCACTATCATGATATTCTACATAGCATTACTTCATATCAAGGAACTCATAGCAAAAGAAGTGCAGCATTGGGCCCATATTGATGAAATTCACTGGTCTTAACATATTACCTCCATCCTAAAGCAGCTGGCTTGAGAGAACAGTGGAATGGTCTTTTGAAGACTCAGTTTCAGTGTTGGCTAGAAGGCAGTGCTTTGTAGGGCTGGGACAAGGTTTTTTGGAAGGCCGTATGTGCTCTGTAGCTGAGAACCTGTGAAATCAAACATATTACATATTTCCAAAATACAGTGGTGGGATAGGGTTAAGATATACATTCCCATTCCAAAAGGGAGAAATAGAAGAGAAAAAAGGAGAAACAAACCAGGTAATCTTTTTTTTTTTTTTTTTTAAGAATGTATTTAACAGAGAGAGCACAAGCAGGGGGAGCAGCCGGCAGAGGGAGAGGGAGAAGCAGGCTCCTTGCTGAGCAGGGAGCTCAATGCAGGGCTTGATCCCAGGACCTCGGGATCATGACCTGAGCCGAAGGCAGCTGCTTAACTGACTGAGCCACCCAGGCACCCCCCAAACCAGGATAATCTTAAACCTAACAGGTCAAACAACACTAAATCTCAAGGCTTGAAAACAGTCCTCTTTGGCTCAGTGCTCTGCCTCCTAGACAGACTGGGGTAAGAGGTGGGCCCTCAAGGATCTGGGTGGTCCCACCCTCACAGCTTTGCTGCATGCAGCCCACAATGCAGCTCTCCTAGGCTAGAATCATACACTAGTGTTTGACTAGTCTGGGGTAGTGGGATCTGCTGGGCATTAGCCTAGTGGGGACTCTGGTAGTACTATCCCAACAATGACCCTCTGCCAGAACTGAGTGCTCGGTGGCTCCATTTTTTTTTTTTAATGATTGATTGATTGATTTAATGTCTTAGTGCTTTAGGCTGCTGTACAAAAATGTTACAGACTGGTTGTTTATAAACCACAGAGTTCTGGAGACTGAGAAGTTGAAGATCATGGCACCAGTAGATTTGATATCTGGTGGTATAAATCCTGATCTGAGTCCAAAAGTCTGAGATCCAGGAATGCCAATGTCTGAAGGCAGAATATGGATGTATTCGCTCAACCAGAGAAAGCAAATTAGCTCCTCCTCCACCTTTTTGTTCTATTTGGACCCTCCAGAGTGCCTATGACCACCTATATCCATCTGCTTTACTCAGTTCACCGGTTCAAATGGTAATCTTTTTCTGAAATGCCCTCACAGATACATCCAGAAATAATGTTTTACTAGCTATGTGGCAACTCTTACCCTTCAAGTTAACACATAATATTAACCATCACATATCCCCAAATTTATATGTGGAAGTCCTAATCCCCAAGGAGATCATATTAGGAGGTGGTGCTTTGGGAAGTAATTAGGTCACGAGGCTAGAGCACTCATGTTTGGGATTAGTGCCCTCATAAAAGAGTCCCCACAGAGTTCCCTACCCCTTCCGCCATGTGGGGACGCAAGAAGTGTGTGACCTGGAAAAGGCCCCCACCTGATCATGCTAAACCCCTGATATCAGACATCTAGCCTCCAGAATATGAGCAATGTCTGTTTATAAGCTCACTAGTGTGTGGTATTTTGATAAAGCAGCTGAGTGGACTAACACAGGGCCAGATTATGAAAGACTCTGAATGCCATTCTAAGGAGTTTGACCTCATAGTGTGTAGTCCACTGAAGGATTTTTAAGCAGGAGATTGAGACAATTAGATGAATTGTATTTTAGAAATACTACTGTGACTGCGATGTGGAGGTTGGACAGAGAAGGTAAAAGGCTGATGAAATAGTCCAGGTGAGAGAGGGAACCCTACAAAAGCACATACCAGGATTGGGAAGAGAAAAGATAAATCTGGTTAGAAACAGAGAAGGCACAATCTAGGATTAAGAAGGAGAATGGATCTGCGAAGGCTGAAGAGAAGACAGAGTTATCAAGGGTTCAACACATCAAATTATTATTATTTTTTTTAAAGATTTTATTTATTTATTTGACAGAGATAGAGACAGCCAGCGAGAGAGGGAACAGAAGCAGGGGGAGTGGGAGAGGAAGAGCAGGCTCCCAGCAGAGGAGCCTGATGTGGGGCTCGATCCCATAACACTGGAATCACGCCCTGAGCCGAAGGCAGATGCTTAACCGCTGTGCCACCCAGGCGCCCCAACACATCAAATTCTATGTGGAAGTCAAGAGCTTGGGAAGCAGTCAGTGGATTTGACTTGTAGTATTGTTAGGGACTTCAGGAAGAGTGAACTTCACTTTACTTATCCATAATTAGTGATATTCTGAAATCCTGCCTCAAAGACTGTGAACTGAGATGCTGAGGAACCAGACATGTTCAGGATCACACAGTTAAGTAGTAGCAGAGTTGAGCCAAAATGCTCTTTGCAGTACTTCTTTTTTGTCTTAGAACTAAATTTTTAGATATTTGAAAGTTCCTTGTAAACTAGGCCTAATAGATTTAGTAATTGGACTCATCCATGTTTCCTCTTTTCCTCCCCTGACCAAACCAGTTTGTTGGCAAATCCTGTTGAGTCTTCCTCCAAAACGGATCTCTATTCTGATCAGCTCTCCCCACATCTACCACTGCAACTCATTTTCCAGCCTCCATCAGCTCTTGCCAGTGTTACTGCAGGAGCCTCCTAACTTTTCCCGATGCTTCCTCTTATGCCTGCTCCATAATCCATTTTCAACAGAGCAACTAAAATTGTCTTTAAAAATCAGATCATGCCACTCCCTTGCTTAAAACATTCCAGAAAGTTTCCAGTAGCACTGAGAGTGAAACCCAAATTCTTTAAATGCTAAACAAGGCCTCGTGTACCATATCTATTGTCCACCTTTTGGACACGCTCCACTTTCTGCCCCATTGTTGTTCCATATACCATCCTTTTTTCTGTTCCTTAAACAAGGCTGCACATTCATGTCCCACAGCCTTTGCACTTCTGTGGCCTCCTGGATGCTCTTTCCCCAAATTCCGATATGGCTACCTCTTTGTCCTCATTCAGGTCTCAGCTCAGATGTCAACCCCTTAGAGGTTTTCCTTCACAGCCTAACTAAAGGAACCTCCCTTAACCCTACTACCAATTCAGTCTTTACTATTACAAAATCTGTAGCACTTCTTAGCACTTTTTGAAATGACATTGCCCATTTGTTTACTCATATCCTTTATCTTTGCCATGAGAACAGGAATTCTGTCTATCCTGTTTGCTTCAGTCTTCCCAGGGCCTAGAGCAGTGACTGGATTATGAGACAATAGCTAACTCTTATGTTTGTCACTTGCCCAGCACTGTTCTCAATACTTTACAAATATTAACTTATTAAATTTTTACATCAATTCTATAAGGTAGGCACAATTTACAGGTAAGGAAAATGATGTGCTGACTTAGGTCATTAAGGTCCTTGCCTAAACTAATGAGTGGAAGTGCTTCGTAAATATCAACACCCATCAGAATCACCTGAGGGGTTTGTTGCAACAGAAGTTTCTGGGCCCTCACCTCAGTATTGTTGGTTCAGTAGATCTGGGATGAGACCCAAGAATTGTCATTTCCGGTAAGTTCTCAAAGGGTGTTGATGCTGCTGGTCCAGGAACCACCTCCAAGAGTCACTACAATAGAGCATTTTCTCACATTATTTATTGTAATATCCATATTATAACCCATTATCATGCCTACTTTGTAGTTGAGAGAACTGAGGCTCAGAAAAGTTAACTGGCCTTCTGATGACCACAGAGGAAGGAGTGAGTGGAAAAATGGCTTGGACTCAAGTGTGGCTCTAAATCAGTGCTCTTAGCATTGCCCTAACAGGCCTCTCTGTGGCACTAAATTTTTTCAAACGTTGTTTCAGTAGATAAATTGTAAAGACTTCATGAATTTGGCAGATAAACAAAGGAACCCCATAGGAACAGAAGGAACTTACATCTTCTACTCTGTTTCAACTTAATTAATCTGAGTAACCAAGATGCTTTCTACACAAGCTGACTTGACCAAAATTTATTTTCATTCTAATTTAGACCTGCCATAAATATGATCCAACCACTCTCCCTTTTTGTTTAGAACAGAGACATACGATAGCATTGTAAGTGAGGTTTCTCCGGCTCATTACGGTTAAAGAACCTTTCCTGCAAAACAAAGAAGAGATTCAAGACTATTTACTAAAAATTATAATATTTTAATATTTATCATTTAGTTCTTTTTATAAATAACACTTATTCTAAAAAAAGTTTTTTTTTTTTTTAAAGATTTTATTTATTTATTCGACAGAGATAGAGACAGCCAGCGAGAGAGGGAACACAAGCAGGGGGAGTGGGAGAGGAAGAAGCAGGCTCATAGCGGAGGAGCCTGATGTGGGGCTCGATCCCATAACGCCGGGATCACACCCTGAGCCGAAGGCAGACGCTTAACCGCTGCGCCACCCAGGCGCCCCTAAAAAAAGTTTTTTGTTTTAAAAAATCTTTGCCCAACAATTTTGACTAAAATTTCTGAAGTACTTGAGTTTTTTTTTTTTCTTAGATAGCAGCCTTACCACACAGTAGAGACTTGAAGCTATAAAACTTTGTTTTCCTCAGGTTCTTTCAGGCATTAACATTCCGATGCCATATTCTTATGACAAAGACTAATAAGAAGAGAAAATGGCATACCCTGGATCTATTTTAGTGATAAAGATAGAAGTGGGAAATGGTAAAAATCTACCTTGTTCTCATTACTACAGTGCTAAAACTGTCATCAATTATAATCACTCACCACATCCCTAACGTGAGACTTTGTTGGTAACTTCTCTTCAACACAAACTCAGTCTCCTTTAATCCAGTGTATGTGAGAAATATATGTGGAAATATATTGATAGTGCTTACATTGATGGCATTCTCTTCACTTATAAAAGCATGTGCTGAAAAAGGAGTAATGTCAGCACATAATAACCAGGTTTCTATAAGACAGTTATTTCTGTTTTATTGCCCATCATCTTATAAGCAAAATAGAAAATGTTCCAAGCATTTACCTTGACCTATATTTCATAGTCATAGTTATCTATGCAGAATTTTTCTTTTGTCTTTGCTCAGTGTGCAGAAATGTCAATACATTTCCTCCTTACCCTTTGCCTATGGCCTCCTGTTCAGTTTTGTTCAATTTGACTTGACTCGTTTCTTTCTTTTTTGTTTTTAGTCCTCTTCCCTTTTCTCCTCCCTCCTTCTTTCTCTTTTCCCTCTCCTCTTTCAGTGAATAGTTATTGGGTCCATGATGTTCTAGATTTGGAAAGTAAAACACTTAGAGCCATGCTGGAGAAGAAAACATATAAACATAAAAAAGTTCCTTGGTTCAAGGTGATGCATTGTATGGTGATGAAACAAGAAAACAGTTACACAGGAGGTGCAATGAGCATTCAGTGGGAATAGAGATCCCTATGGAACGGTGTTTTTGAGGATGGCTTTATAAAAAACGTTTCCTTTAATCTATTGCTGCACAAGAAGTACCCCAAAATGTGGTGGCTTGAAATAATAATTTGCCTTAATTGTACCATCTGGGCTGGGCTCAATTGTCTTCTGCTTCACCTGGATCTGCTGGTATTAGAATTGCAAGATGGCTTCCTAACTTGTGTGTAAAGCACCTGGCATGTCATCTAAATGGCCAGAACAAATGGACATCTCTCTCTGTAAGGTCTCCCCAGTAGAGTAGCTGAACCTCTTTGCATGGAGGCTCAAGGTTCCAACAGAGAGCATTTCAAAAGTAATAAGCCCCAATGTGCAAGTACTTCAGTATTTGCTTGTTTTCTACCTGTTACTGTCCCAGTGGTCAAAGTCAGTGTGGGATGCAGTGAATACTGGGCAGCTCATGAACACTTGGTTCGTGGGGGCCACCAGTTCAAACAAAGCACTTGGAGGGCCTGACTGCATGTGGGGTGTGAGGAAAGAAGAGAAGTTACATATGGAGAATTTGAGCACGAATGATTAGAAAACTTATGGTACCACCATTAGAAGAGAAGAAGTTACATGGAGGAACAAGTCTAAATTTGAAATGATGAAAATGTCCATTAGGCAGACAGAAAATTTACTGGAAGAAAGACATGAGCCGAGGGTTGGAGTTCTCAACTCTGGAGTCATATGCAGAAAAGAGTTAGTTAAAGTTTTGTGACTGGTGAGTTCTGAGAAAGATAGAAGTTGGATCAATGAATTTTGAGCTATGCTTATAGTTAGAAGTTGGGAGGAGGAAGAAGAGCCAGATTAGGAGACAAAGATATTGAATATTCCTTTCATAGTTTGTTTCACTGTTAGCATTTTATATTTCTAGTATAATTTGACTTTCACTTGTACACATCTAGGAAAATATATATTTATTAATAATAGTTAATATGTTAGAGACTTCCTCAGGGTTCTCAAGTAGGTGGAATCATTTTTTTTTTTTTCAAGATTTTATTTATTTGACAGAGAGAGAGAGACAGCAAGAGAGGGAACACAAGCAAGGGGAGTGTGGGAGGGAGAAGCTGGCTTCCCACTGAGCAGGAAGCCTGATGCAGGGCTTAATCCCAGGACCCTAGGATCATGACCTGAGCCAAAGGCAGACGCTTAACGGCTGAGCCACCCAGGTGCCCCTCAAGTAGGTGGAATCATTGTATGAAAACTAAAGTTAATGATACAGCTTGACAGAACTAACCTTTTATTAATTTTTACTTTATTAGTTTTATTAAGATTTATTAATCTTTGTGCTGTCCTGCTTTTAGAAAGTAACAAAATTGTATAAAAGCTTGGTTTTAATGATGAATTAATTTTCTTCTTATGAAATGGACTTGATATTAAGACTAGATTAGTGCAAATGCAGATTAAAAGTATGGTGCAGAAATATTTTCTTGGTATCCACTGACAAAGTAAAGTCAATATTCAGAGGCAGTTAATAGTTTTCTAAGAGACTGTTGCACATATAAGTGAGAATTGTTGATTGAGGAACTGAATTCAGAAATTCCCTGAGGCAGTGGCAGGAAGTTTCTGTAGTTAAGCACTGTCTAATTTGATGAGCTACCCAGGTAGGCCTCAGGTTGCATATGGTTAATATGATGATGAGACCCAAACAACTGTGGGCAGGCTTTGGCACGCTCTCACCCTTTAGCCAGAGGGGATGGAGTACCCCACAGAAGCCATTTGGATGAGATAGGATGAGAAAACTGCACACAGAGATGTTGAGTAACACGGCCAAGGTCATATAGTTATAAGCGGCAGGGTCAGAATTCAGATCCAGGCAGTCTGATCCCAGAGGCCATTTGTTTAACCACTATACATAGTGTTGCTTTAGTTTTAATTTGTTTTCTTGAAAGCTGCATCTTTTTTACATAATAATTTTGATGACAGTAAATTAAACATTTTCTAGAAGTAGTTTGCCTATATAAAGACCAATATATATATTTTAAAATTTTTGAAAAAGATTGTATTTATTTAAGACACACAGAGAGAGCATACAAGCAGGGAGGAGGGTCAGAGAAGGAGGGAGAAACAGACTCCCTGTTGAGCAGGGAGCTGAAACAGGGCTCAATCCCAGGACCCTGGGATTATGACCTGAGCCGAGGGTAGTCGCTTAACCAACTGAGCCACCTAGGTGCCCCAAGACCGAAATATATTTTATCTTTGCCTCTCCAATTTCTTTTAAAGCTAGGATGGTTTGGACTAGGATAATAAAGTTATTCTTTGTGTTAGATAATTTTGTGGTTATATGCCTTATAGAGTCCTTTTGCTTACTAAGTATCTGCTTATTTAATCAACTATATAATCCAGGCAAGTGTATATGTGTCCTCATTCACTGAAGGCACAGAAGAATATTTGAATTTAGCCTAAGCATTGTTTAAATAGAATACCTTCCTGATACATTTGAAAGCAACGATACTAAAATTAGAATAACTTAATTTTGAAAATTGAAATATTTTCTGCAAGGGTATGGTGACGTTGTTGAAAGGGAGAAAATGCTAATGCTGGCTGTCCAGGTGACTATGTTAATAGTGTCTGTCCAGCAAAAGGACTGATGCCAAAAGCCCAGAGAATCAGAAAATGGGTGAGTATGAGGATATCAACATGTTAAACACCAACATTTTAGTTGAGGGGGTTAGAAGTAAGGTCCAAATTCCTGATTTCGGTACACCTGGGTGGCTCAGTTGCTTAAGCGTCTGCCTTCAGCTCAGGTCATGATCCCAGGGTCCTGGGATCCAGTCCCGCATTGGGCTCCTTGCTCAGCGGGGAGCCTGCTTCTCCCTCTGCTTGCTGCTCCCCCTGCTTGTGCTCTCTCTCTCTCCCTGACAAATAAATAAATTAAATCTTTAAAAAATAAAAAATAGGGGCGCCTGGGTGGCACAGCGGTTAAGCGTCTGCCTTCCGCTCAGGGCGTGATCCTGGCGTTATGGGATCGAGCCCCACATCAAGCTCCTCCGCTATGAGCCTGCTTCTTCCTCTCCCACTCCCCCTGCCTGTGTTCCCTCTCTCCCTGGCTGTCTCTATCTCTGTCGAATAAATAAATAAAATCTTAAAAAAAATAAAAAATAAAAAATAAATAAATTCCTGATTTCTCTCATGGGCTCCATTGACAAATAGAATTTTTAATAAGGAGATACTGATATTCTTTACGTTAAAAAGCAAAGGAAATAAAGTTTTGAGTGAGTTACTCAAATAACATTAAGTTTATACTTAATATGCTCTATTATTGGATTATCTCCTTGTTTTTTATATTACATAGATTTGAAAATATTTCAGTTTTCAAAATTAATTCTTGCAATGTTATTTTAGTGATCAGTAAAGTGAAGAACCAGATGTAAAAATTTGTATTAAAATCACTGTAACATTCTTTAAATCCATAGGATCTGACAATGTAGTGGAATGTGATGCATCATTTAGAGTATTTGTTTATGTTCATGAAATTTCCTCTAGTCTTTAAATAAATTTCAAGTTCCAGTGAACTTTTAACATGAAAATAACTTTCACTGATTACGTCTTTGATTTTAGCATTTTAAATGATTTTAATTTTAACAGTATTCAGAATTAAGTATATAGGATAACTGGTAACATACACATAGTGACTAGATAAATCATTCTAATAATTTTCAGGTTGCGAAAGTAATTATATATATTATACTAGGAGATTTATTTCCTCATTTTAAGAGGGGCTATAATACATGCAGCTTTAATTTATTGTAACTTTGAAAATTCTATGGGATTTTTGTTACACATGAACTAATGAATAACTAAATATCCTTTAGTCATAGTCTTTCATTCAGTGAACATAGAGTTTAGACAACTTTCTATGTAGGAATATGAATCATCTAGTAGAAAGGTTTTTTGTTAGCTACTTGTATCCCCATAGTGATAGTAGGTATTAAATTGAGGCTAGAAGGAAATTCCTTACTTTCATATGATCTTCAAATAATTTTAAACCAACTAAATTCTTTTCAAGCTTGAATTTCATGTGTTCCAATAACCCTAGGCTCTTTTTGAATCTTGTTATCATAGAATATGTGATTTTAGAAATGTTTTTATTTAAGTCATAAAATAAAAGGTGCCCCTGCTATAGCATGGATATTGCATGCCTTCGGATTTAATGTGAGCCAGTCTTCTCTCAGCTAACACCGTTGTTAGAATGGAGTTCCCACAGAATCACAAAAGCTGAGAATTGTATTTTATATGAAGTCTGTTATTGTTTCTACAGTGGAGGAAATGGCTTGCTCTTTCATAGTGGATTCCAAGAGAGTGGGACCTAACAGAGACAGATTAGTGACAGACTTGCATAGTGGCCTGTGCCTGCACTAAGAAAGAAAGTCAGCATGGTTATTTGTAAATTTGATCAATACAAGTGTGGTTTTTTATTTTTTTCTTCTCGAGTTGAAGACCCGATTCTCTGCTTAATGTTAGTCATTGTGTCAATCCAGTGTATTGTAATCTTATTGTTTCTTTATGGAAAATTTGAGCAATATTCCATCAGTGCTAATTAATCCATTTTATTAGAAAGACCCCAAAGTGCTAATTAATCCATTTTACTAGAAAGACCCCTTTCTACTAGAAAGATAGGAGGATGATATCTAAACATATTCATTGAACCACTCATCTGTTCTCTCTTTAATTCATTCAACAAACTTGTTGTCTTCCTAGTGTGTGTTAGGCCCATCCCTAAAATACATCAGTAAGTGGAAGAAAAACACTAAATAAATAGGTATGATCTGTGTTCTTATGCTGGTTCAGACAAGTGGAGGAGGCAGGCATTAATCACATCAGCATACTAATGAAAGTATAATTACAAACAAGTACGTTCTTTTATGGAAAGTAACCCTATACTCAGTATGACAAATCAATTAGGCTTTGTCTGGGGGTGAGGTGTGGGTGAAAGAATGGCTCTGCTGAAGTTTGTGTAGGGTGGAGTATGAGGGAGCTTTCTACTGAGAGAAGAAAAAAACATTTGCAATGATCCCAGGTGAGAGGAGCTGGAGAAGCTGAAAGAAGGCCAGCATTGCAGGTGTTCATATAGTAAAGGAGAGAGAAGCACAAGATGAATAACAGACCCACTCAGGAATTTTTAGGCCATTTATAAACTCTGTCTTAATCCTAAAAGCAAATGGAAATTGTGGAAATGTTTAGAGAAAGGGAGTGCAATGAGTTTAACTATAGATCCCGTAAAGATATGTCTAAGACATAACCCTTGGAATGTGTGAATGTAACCTTATTTGAAAAAAGGACTTTGTAGATGTAATTGAGTTGAGGTCATCCTGGATTATTCCAGAGAGCTCTAAGTCCAATGACATGTCCTTGAAAGAAACAAAAGAGAAAAACCATAAAGGAGAGGGCCACAAGAAGATGAAGGCTGCAATTGGAGTGAGAAACTACAAGCCAAGGAATGCTGACAGTCATCAAAAACATGGAAAGGACAAGGAACAGATCCTCTCCTGGAGCCTCTGGACGAAGCACAGCCCTCTGGACGTCTTGATTTCAGACTCTGCCTCCGAATTGTGAGAAAATAAATTTCTGTTGTTTGAAGCCATCAAATTTGTGGTAATTGGTTATAACAGCCCTAAGAAACAAATATGGGGGTGGTGACTCTTACTTTGTCATGGATGCTTCAACTGCAATATGTAAAGACTGTATCAGCCCTAGTCCATCAGTTGCTGCTTGGGTAGCTTTTCCAAGTGGCCCTCTAGCTTGAGCTAAATTTTAAAATTATGCTCGTTGGGGCACCTGGGTGGTACAGCCAGTTAAGCATCTGACTCTTGGTTTCGGCTTGGGTCATGACCTCAGGGTCATAAGATCAAGCCCCACATCGGGCTCTGCAGTCATTGTGGAGTCTGCTTGGGTTTCTCTGTCCCTCTCCCACTGCCCTCCTCTTCAAATCAATCAATCAGTCTTTTTTAAAAGATTTTATTTATTTATTTGAGAGAGACAGAGAGAGTGAGAGAGTGCTCAAGCAGGGAGGAGGGGCAGAGGGAGAGGGAGAAGCAGGGAGTCCCCTTGTGACTCAGGACTCGATCCCAGGACCCTGAGACCATGACTGGAGCTGAAGGCAGCCGCTTTACTGACAGAGCCACCCACTAAATAAATCTTTTAAAAATATGCTTGTTCTAGTCCTAGTTGTTTATTTTTGATTTTGTCACTTGTGCTTTTGGCATTATATCCATGAAATCACTGCCAAGATCAATAACCCAAAGCTTCCCCTGTGTTTTCTTCTAGGATTTTTACAGTCTCAGGTCTTACACTTAGGTTTTTAATCCATTTTGAGTTTATTTTTATGTCTAGTATAAGGAAAGAGTCTAATTTTATTATTATGCATGTGGATATCCAGTTTTCCCAACACTCTTTGCCAAAGAGTCTGTCCTTTCCCCATTATGTGTTCTAGGCGTCCTTGTTGAAGATCACAGTTGACTGTATATATGTAGGTTTATTTCAGGGCTCTCTATTTCTGTTCCATATTCAGTTTGCCTGAGCAATAGTACCATACTGTTTTGATTACTGTAGCTTTGTAATATATTTTGAAATCAGAAAGTTTAATGACTCTAGCTGTATTCTTTTTCAAAAGCGATTTGGCGATTGTGGTCCTGTGGTTCCACATGAAAGCAAAAAAAGACAAGTGAAACCATACCAAACTATAAAGCTTCTGCACAATGAAGGAAACAACCAACAATGTGAAAAGGCAACCTATGAAATGGGAGAAAATATTTGTATACCATATATCTGATAAGGGGTTAATCTCCAAAATATATAAGGAACTTCTACAACTCAATAGCAAAAAAACTAATAACCTGATTAAATTAAGTTGGGCTATGGACTTGAATAGACATTTCTTCAAAGACCCATACAAATGATCAACTGGTATGTGAAAGAATGCTCAACATCACTAATCATCAGGGAAATGTAAACCAAAGCCATAATGAGATATCACTTCACACCTGTCAGGATGGCTATTATCAAAAAACAAAACCAAAACCAAATGTTGGTGAGGTTGTGGAAAAATTGGAACCCTTGCACATTGTTGGTGAGAATACAGAATTGTGCCAGTGCTATGGAAAACATTATGGAGTTTCCTCCAACCATTAAAAGTAGAATTACCATATGATAGTAATGCAGCAACCCCATTCCTGGATATTTATCCAAAAGAATTGAAATCAGGATCTTAAAGAGGTATTAGCACTGCCATGTTCATTTCAGCACTGTTCATAATAGTGTGGAATCAACCTAAATGTCCATCAACAGATGAATGGATAAAGAAAATGAGGTATATATATATATAGTGGAATATTATTTTTCAGCCCTAAAAAAGAGGGAAATGCTACCATTTGCAACAAAATGGATGAACCTTGAAGATATTGTGCTAAATGAAATAAGCCAATTTTCAGAAAGACAAGTACTGCATGATTTCACTTACAGAAGGTGTCTAAGAGTCAAATTTATGTAATCAAAGAGTGGAATAATGGTTGCCAGGGGCTGGGGGGAGAGGGAAATGGGAAGTTACTAATAGCAGGCGTGAAGCTTCAGTTAAGCAAATGAATAAATTCTAGAGATTTCCTGTACAACCTTGTACCTTTAGTCAACAATACTATATTACACATTTACAAATTTGTTAAGAGGGTAAATAACATATTAAGTGTTCTTTTTTTTTTTTTAAAAGATTTTATTTATTTGACAGAGATAGAGATAGCCAGCGAGAGAGGGAACACAAGCAGGGGGAGTGGGAGAGGAAGAAGCAGGCTCATAGCGGAAGAGCCTGATGTGGGGCTCGATCCCATAACGCCGGGATCACGCCCTGAGCCGAAGGCAGACGCTTAACCGCTGTGCCACCCAGGCGCCCCACATATTAAGTGTTCTTACCACAATAAAATAAAATTAAAAAAAATTACACTGACTTGGCCTCATCTTGGGAGATTTTCCTAAACTGGGGCTGTAACCGAATGTAGGTATCCACTCTGTGAGATTTACAAAGTTCAGCTACTGAGGGAATCAGCAGGAGGTAGAAGGAGGCAGCCTCCGAGAATGGAGGCCGAGGGCCCTGAAGGTGAATTTTGTCCCAACGTTCACGTGTTATATCTTGTGTTTTCATTTTCTCAAACCTGTAAAAATACCTATTTTATGAACTCATTTTGAGGATTAGCAGATCGGTTTATACAGAATTTAGCAGTTTTGGGGATGAAATAGCAGCTGAATAAATGGTGTCAATTTTTATGGTTAGTCCAAGGGGTTAGAGTCATCTTAAATCTCTATAAGACTGTTGCCCCTGGTTAGCCACTTCATTAAAATGCTCTGAACTTGAGTCTGGGTAGCTCAGCTCATTTTTGGAGACAGGCTGAATCTGCTCCAAAGGAGGACGTGAGGCAGAAATCCAGGAGAGTGAAGAAAGGTGAAAATTTTTAGGATTTTCAAATAGCCTACTTCTGCACCATTCAAATAGGCTTAAGGGTAAAAAAAAATCATATTGTGTTTTTAAAATAGCATATTTTGGAAACATCTCTGTGTCGTCGTACATATCTGTTAATTTTATAATCTTATTTCAAATCTAGTTTCATTGTAATTTTGTATATAAAGGAAAGAAATACTCTCCCAATTTATTGACTTCTAGATGCTCCTTGGATGATTCTGAAGGCTGCATTTGATGCTTTCCCTTCATAAGGGTCTTACTTAACAAAGTAGGTATTTACTTAGCAAATGACCAGATACTACCTTAGTGCAGTTGAAGAAATACGTTACCACATCTCCTCAGAATGACCATATGTTTCAGTAAAGATCCATTTATTTTAAACTACGTTTGAAACTCACCTAAGTTCATATTTTCTCACATTTTATCTGAGAAATGCACAATGTTTATTTGTAAAATGGAAATGAATTTTAATATTGCACTTCTTACTGCTGTGGGGTTTAGAGTTGACTTCATATCATTAAATGCATGGGTGAATTAGTGTATTTATTTGCATGTATGATATATCTGTATTTCAAAGCAAACATTTCAAAGGAGCACCCAAATATGTATGTAAAATTTGTATTTGCCTCCTAGTAATGTTCATAGAGAGGGTATGCACTATACAGATCTGGGTTTATAAGAAGAAATTGGACTGTTTGGAACTCCATTACCCAATTTTCATGGGCATACATGTATATATGCAAATTTGGCAAGTGTTTATGACATAATTTAAAAATCCGACAATAAATAAGTAAGATCAAATTCTACCCACAAGTGACTTAATATTGGTCAAAACATTGCCTTTTCTCTTCTGTGTTTACAACACAGCCAAGACACACGGGGCCAAGCATAGTTTGTGAGACAGTTACACACATTTCATTTCATAATGTGGACACTTTACAGTAAATAACCTGAGACCAAGGACATATTGGAAATAGTGCCGGCGGCTGCTATGCTATTTTAGTTATCCATAAATGTAAACTTCTTTAATTAAGCACAACATGGTCTCATTTTTTTTCATACATTTTCCTCCAGATTTTAGTTCTTAGTTTTTATTTTAGTATAAATAGATTTTAATCATGATTTAAACATATGATGGTCCGGTTTCATTTTGATACGCGTGTATCCGATTCACACGGAAGGTAATGGGGGTTATGAATACCTACAGAGAAGAGAATACACCCAGAGCCTCCAAAACAAATTTAGAACAATTTAAAATGCCCTGGAGTAATAAAGAGCTAGTTTAAGGGGTCAGTAAGAGGGTAAGTATATGTTTTAAAGATTATCTTTGTGAAAATTCTTGTGGCTTTGAGGCCCAAGGGAGGAATAGATGGGTGTGAACAGCAAAAAAAGATAAACTAACAATTATGCCTAGGGTAAAAGTGTAAATTACAGTTTACCTTGGCAGAAAGCATGTGCATGGTAACATTTTTTATGAGAGCTATTTGTATTTCCAAGAGCTGTGTAACGGTTGTTTATCCCTCAGAATGTCCTTGTGAGGTGTGCATTTCCTACCAATCAGCCTTATGTGACAGTGACATGGGGATATATTTATCATTCAGTTTCTAGGATCAAATATTTTAAGTGATCAACTAAGCTACTGCCAGTATATACCTGTGCAAATGAAAAAATAGAGAATAAATGGGGCTTTAGAACTTCCCTCAGATAATTGAGTGACAGCATTTGGATTGAATTTCAAAAGGAATCGTGCAGTTGTGTTATATAGGAGACATGGAACACATTTGTTGCCATGGACCATGCCTGCTTCCCCATCCTTCCACCTCTCGTCTCGTCCATAGTAAGCCTTGTTATTAGTTCTCAAGGTAACAGGAAAATACATGCTTAGATCCTCAGTCTTGAATGCTATTTAAATGTTGGCACTCCTACCCTCTTTTTAAAAACCACCGGAAAATATTAATTAGATCAGTGAAACCAAATACAAACCTTTATTCCCATTGCCCCGCCCCCCAAGATAACATAACAAAAATAACCTAATGCCAACACTAGTTGGGTGATATAACATAGACCACCTACTTTGATTTGGCAGTATGTAGTTTAAAAACCATTGAAGTAAAGTCATAACACCTGAGTTCTAATCTAGTGCTTTTTCAATGCTGGCTGCTCATTAAAAACATCTGGTGAGCTTTCAGTACCTACGGATGCTAAGGACATCCCTCCCTCTCTTCGAGAGTCTAATTCAGTTAGTTTGGGGTAAGGATCGGCCCATCAGTATTTTTACAAACTCCTCTGTGAGTTCACTGTTCTACTTTCCATTCTATAGCATTTAACTTTTGCGAATTCCTTTCAAGATCTCACCCCCCTTAAGCTTCTATTTTCACATTTCTAAAATTGAAGCAACACATACCAAGCCTGTTTGTCTCACACAGTCATGAAGATCAAATGAAGAGATGATTTTAAAACTGTTAAAACTAGGACATGCTGTACAAACGTGAGACATGATGATGATCAGGTTAGCTTTCTTGTGATTTAAAGAAGTCAATTTGAAGAAACCTTGGGAAAACTTTTTCTTCCCCTCCCCAGTTTCTTTGATTTTGTACCCTGGCTCCTTGATAAAACTTCAGTCTATTTTTACTTGAGTATATACTGAGTACTTGTTTATGCAGCATTAAACATTAGTTTGCTAATTGATTTCTGTCAAGTCAGTGGTAAGAACAGATAGTGAGAAGTGCTGATTTGTGTTATGTATATGCATGGATGCGCACACGTTTGGCTACATAGTATCTGGGAAACACTCTTGATAGATTTAAAGAGTGTATAGTGATAAACATATAAAAAGGCAATTGGCCAAAGCATGTCATAGTTTATTCATTCATCCAAAAAATACTCTTTTGAGGGATAAATATGTGCCAGTCCCTCTGCCAAGACATAGAAATAGATGACATTGTCAACGCCCTCAAGGAATTCACAGGCAATTGACAATGACAGACAAGTAAACCAACACTTATAATACAGAGTCATGAATGCTGCAATTGAAGATTTTTCAGCCTCCTGAAGAGTATGTAAAGAGAAGTGAAGGGCATGAGAATGTGGTCAGGTGAGGCATATGAGAAGATACGAAGGGTGAACTGAGTCTTGAGGGACGCACAGAAGTTAGTTAGGTGAAGGAAGGGCATGGGTCCTCCAGGCCGAGGGAAAAGTGCAAGAGGAGAACTGATGGAATGTGGCCCAATCAGGGAAGGATGTGAAGTTTATATAACAGCATGTAAGACTGTATCTGGGAAATGCATGGGTTTACTATTTATTCTGAAGGCCATGGGGATACATTTTATTTTACATAGAGGAGTATAGATTAAATTGCTTTTTGGTAAGCTCCAATAACCATGGGAAAGGAAGGGAGATGGACTAGAAGACAGGAGAACAAAACAGTTCGTCATTGATGTAGTCTAGGCAAGAAAAATGATTTGAGACTGAATTTAAGGCAATAGTAGTAAGAAGGAGTAATTTAGTAGATTGAGCCATTTAACAGAGTAGAATCAATAAAATTCAGTTACAGATTAATAATAACCACATTAAACATTTTAAAAATAACACCAACACATGAGTGCTAAGTTATTAAAATGGATTGTAGTAGTCCCAATAGTGGCCCCCCAAAGATGTTCATGTCCCAATCCCTGGGACATGAATATGTCCCTGTGAATATGTTACTTTATGTTGTAAAAAGGACTTTGCAGATATGATCAAGTTAATGATTTTGAGATTACCCTGGATTACCTGGGTCAGCCTGATGCAATCACAGGGGTCTTTTAAGAGAGCAGCAGGAGGATCAGAATTAGTGGTAGGAGATGTGACAGTGGAAGCAAGAAGTTGGGGTGGTGTGAGGAAGAGAGTATGAGTTAAGAAATCTGGGTGAGGGGCGCCTGGGTGGCACAGCGGTTAGGCGTCTGCCTTCTGCTCAGGGCGTGATCCCCGCATTATGGGATCGAGGCCCACATCAGGCTCCTCCCTGTGAGCCTGCTTCTTCCTCTCCCACTCCCCCTGCTTGTGTTCCCTCTCTCACTGGCTGTCTCTATCTCTGTCGAATAAATAAATAAAATCTTAAAAAAAAAAAAAATCTGGGTGACCTAGAGAAGCTGTAAAAGATAAGGTGCATTCTCTAAAGCCACCAGAAGGAAAACATTCCTGCCAACACCTTGATTTTAGACTTCTGACCTCTACAACTGCAAGAGAATACATTTTTTTTAAACCTCTAAGTTTGTGGCAATTTGTTATAGCAGAATTGGAAGCTAATACAGGGACTTTTCCTGCCATAGTAGTAGTGGAGAGGCAAACAGAATAGATAACAGGATACCAAAGTGAGTGTGAGACAGATCCCTATCCTCTCACATATATTGACAATTGGAAAAGTTGCCTTTGGGAGGGCATGCTTTCTAATCACAGCCTACTGAAGAATGCTTCATAGGCATTATTTGTAGAGCTTAGAAATAGATATCCTGGGGCGCCTGGGTAGCGCAGTCGTTAAGCGTCTGCCTTCGGCTCAGGGCGTGATCCCGGCATTCTGGGATCAAGCCCCACATCAGGCTCCTCTGCTGGAAGCCTGCTTCTTCCTCTCCCACTCCCCCTGCTTGTGTTCCCTCTCTCGCTGGATGTCTCTCTCTGTCAAATAAATAAATAAAATCTTTAAAAAGAAAAAAAAAAGAAATAGATATCCTGCATTTAGTTAGGAGGAACGGAGGGTTCACACCTGATTGTTGACAAGGAAAGATGTGAACTGAGTTCCAATGTTACCTAGGCATTCTAGACAGGGAGGGGCTAAGTGACCACTTGGTTGTGCACCAAGAACAATGATGCTATATGGGAACTGAAACCTTTGGTTTACTACTCTCTTTCTGTTCACCTTGTCCAACACTCACTAATCACTGAACCCAGATAGTCCTGTAAACTTCAAGCCTTCTTACAACTGCTGCATGACTGTCACCCTACATTTCTCTTCACTGCATTTGGTGTTAACAGTCTCAATTTCTTGGACAATATGTCCTCCCCATTTTGCATTCTTTCTTAATGTTGTTGGAATACATCTTCAAGTATTTTTCCTTGGAAAGGGTATCAGAAAACTTTTTTGGGTACTTGTATGCAGGAAGGCAATCCCCCCCCCCCATAATTCAGCTGGGTATAAAATTTCAGGTTCAACATCATTTAACTCCAAAAACTTTGAAGATATTGTGTCATTTTCTTCTAGCATCAGTAATGAGATCCCACTCTTCTTCATACTCCTTTTAAATTCCTGTTCTTTCATACCAGAGGTTTTCAAGAAATTATCTTAAAATCTTGGTGTCAGAAATTTTATAAAGTATGTCTAGTTGTAAGCCTTTAAAAAAAATCCATTCTGCTTATCATGATGTGGTCCTTTGGTTTGAAGACTACCCTTCTCCAACTCTGGATATTTTATTCTACTTCGTGTTTTTCCTTCTCTTTAAATTTTTTTTTTTCAGATTTAGTTATATCGATATTAAACCTCCTAGAATAATAAGAAGTTTTCTAGAAAATCTCTAAAATCTGTTGTCTATAAAAATGTGATGTATTCTCAACATTTACTTTTCTATTAAATTCTTTATTTTAAATATCATATTTTTAATTTGCAATAGTTATTTATTTTCCTTCTCATCTTTTCCCTAGCTGCATATTTTTATGTTATGCATGCATTATTATCTTGAATCTCCCTGAGGATAGTAACCACTACTAAAAAAAAAAACTTCTCTTTACTAAATCATCTCTTGTTTTAGATAAGCATGCAGAAGGTTTATTAAGGCGTATCCTTGGGATCAACATCTGGGGGGAGAATGAGAAAGATACAGGATTGGGCAGTGGGAGATATTGAGCTGCAATGCAGTCTCTGTGGAGCTCTCAGCTGAATTTCAGGGAGGTGTTTTTTTTTTTTTTTTTTTTTTTAAGATTTATTCATTTATTTTAGAGAGAGAGAGAGTACATGAGGGGGGTGAAGGGCAGAGGGAGAGGGAGAGAATCTCAAGCAGACTCCCAGCTAAGCATGGAGCTCAGAGCCCAGCGTGGGGCTTGTTCTCACAACCCTGGGATCATGACCTGAGCCAAAATCAAGAGTCGAACACTTACCAACTGAGCCACCCACGGTCCCCTGAATTTCAGGGAGTTTTGAAGCTGGGATAACCCTACAGAGTTAACCCAAGTTGGGGTGAGGGAGCCAGGACGTGTATCTCCATGTTGATCAGTCATTGGATTTGGGCCATGATCTTGGGTTGGGTGGCTGTCCTCAACCAATACAGTTACCTTAAAGCTTTCTGTTGGCAACTCTGCCAGCAACTAACTGAAGGTGAGTCTGGTTCATCTCAGCATCTACATTTTTTTGAAGGTTAGGTTTTTAGGTTCTACTTGCTCAATTTTTATCTTTCTCTAATATAAGCTGTTGTTTTTTCCCTCAAAAGTTTGGTGAGTTTAGGTTTTTATTTATATGTATGAATGAAAAGTCTAGGCAGTTAACATGGCTAACCCTATCTGTGTCTACAATAAAGCTCCCCCTTGAATGAGAGGACTAACAGAGAGCTCTCTGTATGTGATTAGGGCATGTAGGCTGGCGGGACTCACTTTAAAGATGCTCAGGCAGGGAATTATCTGGCAATTCCAAATGCCAGAATGAGGGCAATCTTATTTTGGGGTGCTATCTGTCCCAGATAATGTCCCAGGTAATTTTAAAATTTTTTTAGAAATTCCCAATTTTGAGGCACCTGGGTAGCTCAGTCAGGTATGCATCTGCCTTCAGCTCCGGTCATGATCTCAGGGTCCCGGGATTAAGCCCCGCATCTGGCTCCTTGCTTGGTGGGGAGTCTGCTTCTCCCTCTCCTTCTGCCTGCTACTCCCTCTGCTTGTGCTGTCTGTCTCTCTCTGTCAAATAAGTAAATAAAATCTTTAAATAATAAAAAAAAGAAATCTGATTTTGAGCCTGGGGGATAAATGCTAATCCCATATGCCCTATATATCTGGGGTGGGGCAATTGGAGTGGGGTTCCTGAACAAAGAACTGTCCATATTCCAGTATTGCCTGAACTTGTTTTTCACAAAAATCATCTGAGACCCTTGTCAAAAAGCCAGAATTCTGAGCCATATTGCCAGACGCACTGAACCAGAGTCCCCAGAGAATGGTCCTGAGGTTTTCTAAGTTTACAAGAACTCCAAGGAATTTTATGATCAGCGTGGGTTTGTAACAGCACCTGTAGACAGTCCTTCAAGCCATCAGCTTCCCCATCTACCTATCAATTTCATCTCCACTTCCATTCTTTGTATCTGCTCCCTTGGAGTCTGTCTATTATGAAGCTTCCACCTGCTTCCTGTCTTACAGCAAGTCATCAAATTCTCTGGTCTTAGGCCTGTTATCAGTTTATGTACTTCTTTATATAAGTACTTCTTTACAAAAGTACTTTACAGAAGTACTTTTGTACTTTTTTACTGTTTCTTCAATGGGTTTTTAAATAAAGAGGGAAGGTAAACATGTGAACTAAAATACCCTCTTAGGGGCGCCTGGGTGGCACAGCGGTTGAGCGTCTGCCTTCGGCTCAGGGCGTGATCCCGGCGTTACGGGATCGAGCCCCACGTCAGGCTCCTCCACTATGAGCCTGCTTCTTCCTCTCCCACTCCCCCTGCTTGTGTTCCCTCTCTCGCTGGCTATCTCTATCTCTGTCAAATAAATAAATAAAATCTTTAAAAAAAAATACCCTCTTAAATCAAACCTCGATAACCATACTTTGGAAAAATCTCTGAGCCAGGCTATTGCTAATGTGCAATATGACAGATTGGATACGGGGATAAGGGAGATAGAGCAGTCTTGGGTAATCCTCAACTGGCTGGTTTTAGCAGTTGGGCAAATTTTTGTGTGTTTCACTGAAAAGAAGAATTAGGTGGGAGGGAGGAACTATTTTGCTGGGGAAGATAATGAATTTAGTTTTTTACATGTCCAGTGTAATATGAAGGCCTAGGGAAGAGATCTGATGCAGAAGCACAATCTGTGAATCATTTATTCATTCATCAATTTGCATATATTAAACAACTTCTTAATATATGCCAGGATATGGAAGTAGAATATTTTATAGGGGGTAGAAACAAATAACTAAGTCTGCATGATAACTCATAGAAATACCAAACTCAGACCCGGGTGATCAAGAAGGAACTGACATCCAGGCTGAGACGGGATAAATGGTATGAGTCTGGCAAAATAGCCTAGACAGATACATTATTTTAGAAACAGTGAAGAGCCAGTAGGAAAGCTGAGAGCCAAAAAAGAATGTCAATAGGAATTTCTATATGACTAGTTCTTAGCAGAAAGGAGAACAAGAGAAGAGGCTGGAAAGGCAAAGAAAAGTGAGATGATGCAGGATCGTATACAATGGGTACAATGGGAAGCCACTGAAGAGTTTTAAATAGTCATCCTACCAGTGGATCTGGCACCTTGGAAATGAGTGATATCACCCAGTGGTTCTCTAGCTTTGGTCTGCATCAGAATCAACCAAGTAACTTGTCAAAAATGCACTTAGTATGTGTAACATTGCATTAAGCCCTTTACATACATAGCTTCTTTACATATATTATTTCTTGAACCTCACAATCTTGAAAGTGAGTGAAATTTATATTCCCGAGGTCACATTGCTAATAAGTGCCAAAACTGAGACTTCAACCCAAGCATTCTGGCTGTAGAATCCCTGCCCTTACTCCCACACTGTGTTGCCTTGGGATAGAAGCATTGTATAAAATAGACCCTTGGATTTCACAGAGAACTTATAATGAGGCCTTTGAGAATTCTGAGATTTGCAATGCCACTATAGGAAACCATTTATTTTCTCCCATATCCAGAGAATTGAATTCAGAAGTGTGGAAGCAGGCCTAGGAATCTGAATTTTAACAAGCCTAAAAATGTTTTGTCCCAGATGGTTCCCTGACCCCTCTTGGAATAATTTGAGAGTAGAGAAGAGGTCTGAGGTTGGCCCCTTATGACAGAAGAATCCATTAAAATGACTGAAAAGAAATGTTTGCAGAAATAGGAGGTAAACTTAGAGTATTATAATGGAATAGGAGAGAATTTGAAGAAAGAGGTCAATAGTATTATATGCAAGAGGCAAGACAAGCTAGATAAGGGCCAAAAAGTCCTCTTTGGACACAGTCATTGTTCACAGATAAGGCTGAGACTTTTCCCTCCAAAACTATGATTCCCACTTCAGAAGAGCTTCTACTTCTGGTTATCCACACTGCATGAAACTAAGCCTAGAGATAGTTCCATCTTTCTCATGGTTTTACCTCTCTCGTAGGAGCAGTTAACAGACTTTGGGAAGGTCCTTTTTCCATAACTTATCTTCATAGGCATTGAATTTCAACCACAGCAACCTATGAATGGCAGACTCACTTAAATTTCTTAGAGATTTGCAGATATGCTCTAGGATTTGACCCTTTAAATATGCAAAGATTATTTGTTTCAATAAAGTGTTGCTGAAGCAGCAGTCTCTTTACCTTGAAGATTCTACCACCCATTATAATTGAACTTGAAGAGAAGAATTGAACTATGGTTTAAGAAAAACTCTGTGTCTGTTTTTAAATGTAGACAAACAAAATTCTCATAATTGGTGTGTAAGCTGGAGGTGGATAATTCTTTGTTTTGGTGTATTTAATGTTTTCAAAACAAAAATAAAAAATAAATAGACTCTGCTCTGAGGTTATAGGTTATTCAGGCTCTAAAGGTAAGTGATTTCTTTGCAACATGGTAAAATGTATGTGCCTGATTCTTACTGTTTTTTACTGGGATTGAGTCTCAGCACAGACTTGTCTAATAAAAAATAGTGTTAAAATCTGCCCTTAACTTACTCTCAATTATAGATATCTATACTGCAACTTCCAACAGCTCCAATTTCTTCCTAGTAACACTAAACATTTCTTCTAAACTTAATTCTAAGCCTAAATTCTTCTTCAGCCATTCTTCCATTCTTATTAATTAATGTATTTATCTTAAGTTGGAGGCCCAGATTCTCTGCCTTGGAGATCACTTAGAAATTTTATGATAATAAAAATAATTATCAAGCACCTACTATGTTTGGCATTGTGTTGTGTTCTTTGCATATCCTTTAAGCCTTGCAGTTTTGGAAATATAAATACTTCTATTCCCAAGATCATATAGCTAGTTAGTGTCAAAACTGACACTTGAACTGAAGGATTCTGGCTGCAAAATCCTTGTTTATACTTCTGCACTGCGTTGACTGCAGACAGAAGCACTACATATTAGACCCTTAAATATCACCAAAGCTATAGAAGGGGCCTTTGAGAATTCTGAGATTCACAATGCCACCAAAGGAAACCATTTACCCTAAAAACATCAGATGCTTCCTAAACCTATTTAAGAGCTTGCTGGCCCTCATGTGGACTAGCCTCATCACCCACACTGTATGCATTGTACCTAACATCATTGTGGATTACACATTGTAGACCATTGAGTCACTGGCTCTCGTTTATTTATTCAATAGTTGTTGAGGATCTGATAAATATGACAAGGTCCTTATCTTTATGGAGTCTGTATCTAATGATGGGTGGAGACCAGGAATGATAAATCTATAAATATCAATCTAATAGCTTACTTTGTGGTTTTCATACACATATACATATTATTGAGGTCGTAGAGTCCATTCAAAGAAAGAGGCATCTTTTAGGATGTGAGAACAGGTTAGGTTAAGAGGTTGCTAAAGACGAAGCGAATTCTATTTGGAAAGGGCTGAGAGGAACCATCCTAATCAAATGGATGTGCCAAGAGAAAATGTTGCTCTTTGGAAGGAAAGAAAGGAATCATGTTAAGGAGGTGTTATGCAATGAATTTTGAGATATTAAGAAAATAACATCTAGACCACTAAGTTTCTTTGGTTTGCATGTTCCTGTCAGGTAAGAGTTAGAATACCCCAACAATCACTGGACATTTCTGTAATAACCTGAGGTAGAATTTCAAACTTCCAGAAAGAAAGGGAGAGTAATAGCAGGCCATTTTAGAGTCTGCTTCTGTCCGTCCTCCCTGTGCTTGTCTTCCAGTACCATTCACACTTTCTAAAATTAGGAGAAGGAAGGGAAAAATGAAGTGGGGGAAACCGAGGGGGAGATGAACCTTAAGAGACTATGGACTCCGGGAAACAAACTGAGGGTTTTAGAGGGGAGGAGAGTGGGGCAATGGGCTAGTCTAGTGATGGGTATTAAGGAGGGCACGTATTGCATGGAGCGCTGGGTGTTATACGCAAACAATGAATCATGGAACACTACGTCAAAAACTAATGATGTGCTGTATGGTGACTAACCTAACATAATAATAATAATAAAAATTAATTCAAAAAAATAAAATGGCCTCTCATTCTTCAGGAGAGTTTGGGGGTTCACAGTTGTTTATATCAAACTCTGAAGATAAAGAAGGATGAGAACTTACACTTTTAAGATTACAACCATTATAAAAAAGTAAAAGTGGGCAGGAGGATGGGTTAAACAGGTGATGGGCATTAAGGAGGGTGCTTGTTGTGATGAGCACCAGCTATATAAATGATGAGTCACTAAATTCTACACCTGAAACTAGTGTCGCATGGTATGTTAACTAACTGAAGTTGAAATAAATACTTGAAAAATTAAAAAATACAAGTATTTGTAAAAAACAAAAGAAGAAAAAAGTCAAAAGTGACTTGCTGTTGTATTGCTTTTATTAATCATGGTATAGAGCTTATTGTTTACATCTAACTTTAATTTACTCGATGTTTTGGATTTCGGTAGGGAGTTCAACTGACTTTTTAAAAAAGAATTTATTTCAAAAAAAGAATCTATTTCAATTAACTATGTTCAAATTTATAAATAGAATTATTTTTTAAAAGAAGTAATTCAAAGACGTGATAAAAAATCAAATAAAAATAAACATTTCAACTTCAGGAAAAGTGATTTTTCTGAGGAATGTATGTAAAAATTCTCATTTATATTTACACTAAAGCTGTGGATAAACAATTAGTTTTTTAATACAATTTAGAAATCATTTGAAGGAAACAATACTTTCTTTTTTACTAGAAAGTTAAAAATAAACTTCACTGTTATGTTCATATCTTAGTTAAAAAGCAGTATAATTCTGGAATTGATTCTGGGTTTTAATTCTCTTTCTGGTACTTACTAGATATATATTCCTGGACAAATCTCTTAATCTAGTAGAGGTCTTATTTATTAATTTTTTAAATAACATGGGGGTAAGCATAATTATCTCACAAGCTTGTCGAGAAGACATATTAGATAATGTATACAGTGTAGGCAATGTATATAAACTAGGAAATTCTACATGTATTATATACACAGACACACTCGTAACAGCTTTTTAAAGATTGGCTAATGATAATTATAGAAGAAATACTATATTTTAATGTTATGTTTTAAGATAATAAACTCCTTTAGGAATGTCTACAATTCAGTGATATTAGAAAGGGGAATATATTTAAATGAAAATGCCCCTGTACTACAGCCAGAACAGAGAATAGTCCATCTAGGAATTATGCTGGACAGCAGAAATATTTCTTCAGTGGGACATGGGTGCTAGTTTTGATCTGTTTAATCTTGAATAATCCTTTAATATTTCATACAACATTGACTTTATAATAACATGTTTATTTAAATTGATAGAAAGTAATTGTCAAACTTCTCCCTTACCCAGGCTACTTACCTTAATTGCTGGACAATAGCTGTGAAGTTAGAGATTTTTTAAATTTTTATTTATTTATTTTATTTTTAAATTTTTTCAAAGAACGTTTAATTGACTGAGCCACCCAGGCACCCCAATTTTGTTTTATTTAACCTGTTTGGATTTATGGAATCCCAGCCTCACATGGAGCACTAGGAAGGATTATTGAGTGGGGATGGAGGCAAATCCACAGAAGATATCATCATTACCCTTTAGGAGATTGAAGGAATGCACATCACCTCTTGAAAAAGAGGAAAACACATTTACGGATGAACATGTCAGTGACAGCAAATTGATATAGAAACTGCTGGCCTGAAAGAGAGATGACAGGCCCAAATATTTTTAAAAGTCAGATTGTTTCTGCCTGGGTATGGTGTGTAGTGGTCAGTCACAATGTGTCTGAATGATTGTTGAAAGCATAATTTCAAACTTTCACATCTCACAACTTATCTTGCTTCTATTCCCTTTCCTGTTACCTACCCCTGCCCTATAAATTGGACAAATTGTACATTTGTAGGGTGATTTATAATTTAGCTTATATATTTTCATACTTATTGCAAGAAATTACATTAACTCTCATCTACAAAATAAAGAGGGAAATCTACTCTGTCAGATCCTACCAAAGGATAGTTTATTATGTCTAGACTAATTATTATAGTAGTTACATTAGCTAGTGACTGTTCTTTTGTTTGTTACACATCATGAAAAAATATCCATTTAATTCTGTTAAATAACTAATGTGATTGACTCTGACCATACTTTTATTTATTTATTTTATTAAGTTTTAAATTTTAATTCCAGTATAGTTAACTCACAGTGTTATATTAGTTTAGGTGTACAATATAGTGATTCAATAATTTTATGTACGGCTCAGTGTTTAGTGTTCATCACAATAAGTGATGTGTTCATCACAATAAGTGTACTCTTTAATCCCCTTCACCTATTTCACCCATTCTCCCACCCACCTCAGCTCTGTTAACCATCAGTTCTCTGTACTTAACAGTCTGTTTCTTGGTTTGTCTCTCTCTCTCTTTTTTCCCCTTTATTTATTTGTTTTGTCTCTTAAACTCCACATAGGAGTGAAATCATATGGTATTTGCCCTTCTCTGACTGATTTATTTCACTTAGCATTATACCCTCTAGCTGTACCCACGTTGTTGCAAATGACAAGATTTCATTCTTTTTTATGGCTGCATAATATTCCTGTGTGTGTGTGTGTGTGTGTGTGTGTGTGTGTGTGTGTGTACACACACCACATTTTCTTTATCCCTTCATCTATCAGTGGGTATTTGGGCTGCTTCCGTAATTTGGCTATTATAAAGAATGCTGCAATAACCATAGGGGTGGGTGTATCTCTTTGAACTTGTGTTTTTGTATTTTTTGGGTGAATACCCAGTAGTGCAATTACTAGATCATAGGGTAGCTGTATTTTTAACTTTTTTCCACAGTGGCTGCACCAGTTTGTGTTCCTACCAGCAGTGCATGAAGGTTCCTTTTTCTCTACATCCTCACCAATTCTTGTTATTACTTTTCCATTTTAGCCATTGTTGATTTTGTTGATTTTAGCCATTCTGACAGGTGTGAGATGATATCTCATTGTAGTTTTGATTTGCATTTCACTGATAATGAGTGATGTTGAGTATCTCTTTTTGTGTCTGTTGGCCATCTCTATGTCTTATTTGGAGAAATGTCTGTTCATGTCCTCTGCCTATTTTTTAATTGGATTATTTGTTTTTTTGAAAGTTGAGTTGTATAAGTTCTTTATATATTTTGAATACTAACCCTTCTCCCATTCAGTGGGTTATCTTTTAGCCTTGTTGGTTGTTTCCTTTGCTGTGCAGAAGCTTTTTACTTTGATGAAGTCCTAATAGTTTATTTTTACTTTTGTTTGCCTTACCTTAGGAGACATATATAGATAAGTGTTGCAACTGCTGATGTCAGAGAAATTACTGTCTCTTCTAGAGTTTTTATGTCAAACCATACTTTTAAAGTTATAGTTTGTCTAGCGACAGAACTCCACAAATGCCAGGACTTAATTAGTTCTAATAAGCTATTCCTTGTACAACCTACTGCATCAGTCAGGATAACGTAGGCAAGGTCCCAACTTTTGGTCTCTGGTCTCTTTACTTTAATTATTGAAGACTTAACTTAATTAAAAATTATAAGAGCATTTGTTGAAGTGGATTATATCCACTGATTTTTTTTCATATTAGAAATTAAAATCAAGAAAATTTAAAAATAGTTATAATTTTTAGATAACAATAATAAATCCATAGCATGTTAATATAAATAGCACATTTTTATGTACAATTATTAAATTTTCCAAAAACAAAAAAAACTTAACAAGTACCATCATTGTACATTTTTTTCAAACCTCTACGTACTGGATTCTTTTATCAATTTCTGCATCAAGTAGGTTGCAACATCACATGCCATGTAGAACCTTGGAAAACTCTGCTTTGCACTTGTGAGGAAATGAGAGCAAAAGGGGAAATAACATCTTCATGTTATTATGAAAATAATTTTTACCTCATGGATCCCTTGAAAGAGATTCAGGAGTCCCAGGGGGCCTCCAAACCATACTCTGAAAACCACTGGGCTAAGTTATACTATGGTAATATACAATCCTCAAATCCTAGTATCTTTTTTTTTTGAAGATTTTATTTATTTGAGAGAGAGGGAGAGTGAGCGAGCGAGAGAGAGCATGAGTGGGGGAGGGGCAGAGGGCGAAGCTGACTCCCCTCTGAGCAGGGAGTCCAATGTGGGGCTTGATTCTGCGACTCCGGGATCATGACCTGAGCTGAAGGCAGATGCTTAACCTACTGGGTCACCCAAGTGCCCTCACATCCTAGTATCTTAACAGGAAAGTTTTTTTCTTCTTTCTCATTCTAATATCCTTTCTGGATCAGTTGGACATTTTGCTCTATGTCATTGTAGCCTTCACTCTGGGACCCATTTTAGTGGAACAGAAACTCTTTAGAACATTGCCGGTAGCCATGACAAAGGGAGAAGAAAGTATGGCAAAATATGGACTGATTCCTAAATCTTCCCCTGCAAATGACACCTTTTACTTCTGCTCATATGTCATTAGCTAAAGCAATTCACATGTCCTAGCCTGACTTCATGAAGGCAGGGAGGTATAACGCTCCTGCAGGGACAGACAGAGGATATTAGTGAACACTAATACTGTCTACCATACCCACTAATATTTTTAAAGCACATCTAACTCTTTTGTGCCAAGTCATTAGATGCTCATAGACCTTGATCTTGGTCAGACTTGCGTAAGGTAATCTTTACCTTTGCCTCCAAATCTGGTCCTTTTCTAGGTTTCAAGAGTTTAACAAATTCCTCGCATGTGTTCAGTGTTTAATAAATGTTCATCCAAATAAATGGACAAATACCTGACAAAATATCATTTAGATATGGGTGTGATATTTACATGCCTAAAATTCTAAGAGTGATCTATCCAAATACTGGCCGGGTTAATTTTGGATCTGGAAATGGTCTTATTGCTGCTCTAGCTCAATCTCATCATTTAATAGATGATTCAATTGAAATGTGAAGAAGTTAAATCACACTATTTTAATCCTAGAAGTGGAAATAGAATTAATTGTGTCACGTGTATATTTTGGAAATGGTATTTAGTTTGGGAATGCTTCTAGATAGTCCTAATAAATACTGAAATGATAAAATCTTACAGATTTCTACATCAGAGTTTCATATTGTCCAATATCTAAAATTTCTAGGACTCAAATGAAAACTTAAGGTATTTTCAAAGCAACTATAGCTTAAATACTTTAATTTACTTTCTCTTGAGGTGCCACTAGAATAAGAATTTTTCAGCAAATTTCTAGTTTTTTTTACAGGCTTGTGCTCATTCTACATGCTACTGTGTTGACTACTTTGTAAAAGCCATTTTCTAAAACCAATTATGCTCATAAAAATGTCTTGCAGATGGTAACAAGGTTATATAATAAAAATTGCCAAGACGTGGATGATTACTCCCACCTTCAAAAAAATCCAGTCATTTATATTTTATTTTCATTAATTCTAGAACCAAAAATGCCAAACTTAAGTAAAAGAGATTGACTGAATATAGGCAAATAAAGAGCACTGCATTTTCCCATAGTATGGTAAAATTAATCAGTGAAAAAACTAAAAGCTTGCATTCATAACATACTTTCTTCCCAAGAATAATATATTATTCTAGTTAAACTTGGCAGTAGCCCAGTAGAGGTAGGTAAGGGACAAATATTCCCTTTTTATAGATGAAAAAAATCAAGGCACAAACAGATAAAGAGAGAAGCCAGAGGTCACACAGTTATTAACAGAGCCAAGAAAACATGATGATGTTTTTTTTCTTCCAAGATGGTGCTCCAGACATGTAGCCACTGTAACCATGATTATACATTTTGATAAATAACTAAAATTAGAAAAGCACCTTGGTCAGAGTATCTGGAATGAAACCTAAATCGTGCATATAGCAATTACCTTTGCAGGAAACACGAAATTGCTTCCATTTCAAAAGCATGCTCTCCCATATTTTATTTTTTTCCTATTTTCTTTGTATTCAAAAATGTCTGTGGTCTAACTTAAAATAAATGCAAATATAACTGTCATACAAAGTAGCATTTGTGCCTCTAGTACCATTAAAGACCCTCATGTGTGAATGGGTGTTTAATTAGGCTGTATTAGATTAATCCCATGTCTCCATTGGTTATAACAAATGAAAAGACAGTATACAATGTCATGGGGATAGACATTTAAAGTTCAATGTAACTTTCATATTTTTCCATGTTGATCGGTCAGCTAGGACTTCCTTTTAATTTGATGAAAATTTGGTTTGTAAATCAGAAAACCTTTTAATTGCAAGAAATGCAAAGCAGGAATCTTTTTTTTTTTTTTTTTTAAGGATTGACATTACCTTTGTTGTTTGATACATTAAAATAAGACCCATAAGGGACAGCTCTAAACAATGAACTTCATGTAAAATAGATAAAAGCTTGCTCCTTGGGCCTACATAGAAATTCAGACAGAGGCTTGGAAAGAACAACTTAATACTTCTAATAGGATAATATTGACTAGGTAGCAGTAGAATATTTGTTATAAAAGGTCTTAAGTGTCATTTCCTAATGACATTTTGAAGTAATTTTAACCACTTTTAAAATAATTGCATATAGATTATAGTTATTGTATAAGAAAAGACTTGCTTCCAATTTAAACAATGTTGGGAAGTTAAATGTAAATTTAAGTAGAGACACCTAATTTTTAAATCAAAAATATTTCGGCCGATGTGTAAGTTTTGCTTTGTCACTGTACTGTATTCCGTTCAGTAGAACAAAGACCAGATGCATAATGAGCCAATGTAAATGAAGTCAAATCAGCAAAAGCATAGTGGGGGAGGGGAAGGTATAAAATATGACAGTCGGTATAATGACCAGGGAGTAGAGAATTTAAATGTTTAATGCCTACACATTCAGATTCATTTTTCTGTCATCGCTTTGAATGGGTAGACTGAGGTGCTCAGAAGTCCAGAATGAAAACATCATCCCCTGGACCAAAATAATTATTTATATTATTTAATAGCACAGATATGATCTGCACTCATAATCATCTTCTTTCTACCACTTCTCCCACCCACCTCAGGAAAAAAAAAAGAAACGTGGTTATAATTAGAGATAATTTGAAAATGCTGTGTTTATTTGGGGCTTTCTCTCTTACCCTCCTACACTGACATGCCAGCTTCCCATCTCCCAGCCATGATGGAAGCTCAGAACACAATAGGAACACAGCAACAATATGAATTGCAAATACATGTATATCTTTCTACACAACCTATCTTATTGACTCTTAATAAAATGAGTATCTTCTAAAAAATATCCTGAGCTGTAAATTGCTTTACTACTGATGACGGGCTTTGGAAAAATACTACACATGCCTTACAATCAACTAGACAGAGTTGTGTTAAACAGAATTGCTTAGCTCTTGTCTGTAAATTACTCCCCTCCCTCTCCAATAAAGGAATGAATCTTGCTTAATAATCTATGCTGCTTAGCATGTGTTATAACTGTACATGTGAAAATCTTTGTATTTTACATATCCCATCCTTTAGGACTATAACAAGCCTTTATCATAATGTTCTCACATTTAACATTTTCCTACATCGAGTGTGAATTTTCAAGAATACTGACATAAAGATCATTTAATGCAGTGTCCCCCACCATCCCATTTTCGCTCGTGTGCAGTTCCAAACTATGGCTGTCTTGAAGATATTCATAAATTCATTTCGCTGTCTAGGCAGTTTAACACACAGTAATTAAACTGGAGCTGTAAACAGCAAAGCATATACATGGACTTCTCAAATTTCAATATTACATTAAACTAGAGAATGTTAATCCCTAAATAAATGCATTGATAATGTGAAGGTGGGATTGTATTTTGGGGTGGAGATAGGTGGGAAAAGAATCGAACGTTATTGTAAAGTAAGTTAAATTTGTGGTTTTAGTGCTAATTAAATTATTCAAAAAAATTTGTGTCTTTACAGCTTAAAAAAAGGAAAAAAAAAAAACCCACCACATTTCTTTGGCAGTGGTGATGTGTACTAAAAGGCTTCCGTTAAATCAGCTCCACGAATGGGAGGAGATGTGTATTGAGGGTTGGGAAAACACAGGGACCCAAATACTTGCTTTGTAAATATTTAAGCTTTTTTGTAGGTTACAATCTAAAGAAAAAATAAAATGCTAGCCTTTTACCTTTGAACCCTTTTGTGAAATATCTTAATGTTGCCAAATGTGAATATAGTGAACTTAATCAGTAAATTTGACTGAGATTTATGAACTTTTTCATTCTAAATGCATTTACATATACACAAGCACATATATGTACATAAATTTATTTTATTACATCCATTTTACACAAACTGAACCTTAAGCAGTTGAAGTACTAAAAAAAGCCAATCAGAATACTCTTCATATATCCTTAAGTCCATAAACCTCTTTAAATTGTCTCTTTTAAAAAACAGCTAAATTATGGAAATGCGGACTGCATTACAGAATATTTGCCAGTTATATCTTGATTCTTATTTGAAATTCCCACAAGAATATAGGCATGACAGTAATATAAACCATAGAAACAGGCAAAAAAAGTAGAACACAGGGACTTGTAAATAAATCCATGAATATCAAGAAGCACAGATGCTAAGATTATGCATTTTTACCAGTACAGTTCTGTGCTTGTAAACTATAAGGCCAGACATTTGTAAGATGCAGTGTAGCAGGTCCTGCAGAGGGAGGGAGTAGAAGGAGAGACACTGAGAAAGGTGGGGAGGAGGGAAGAAGGGAGGGAAAGTGAGTGAGAAGCAGAGAGAGAGAGAGATTGAGAAGAAGAGAGTGTGTGGGGGGGTGCACATAGCCAGACACAATAACGCATAATAATGTTAACATTCCTGCATGTCTAATGGCTTAAATATGCTGTGTGCCTCACTCTAGCTCCACACGGCAGCTGATGTCAAAGAATCATTTAATATTTTATCAATAGTCCTTCTTTGAACCCCCCAATTTTTTATTCCTATAAAAAAGATTCCAGTGTTTCCAAGCACCAAAAAAAAAAAAAAATTAAAAAAAAAATTAAATCTCTTGAATGGCAAAATTTTAAGACACAACATATTTGTGAATACTTCATGTTCAGCAAGATTCACACCATTTTCCAACGTGTCTTACATTATTTACATCTTAGCAGTGTCAACATGTCTTATTTACCAAGGAAACATAAAGGCAGATTTTTAGCATCTTTTTTTCATATTAGGAATGTATAGCTTTATTTTTTAATGTAAAAGAAACCCATTGATTGAATTATTATTATAATATCAGTTGGACTTTTAGGTTTTTTTCTTCTGGTGGAAAATATTGTTTTCTTGTTTGACGGATACTATGCCTGTAACAAAGAATGACTGAATTGTCTTAACAAAGAAGATGAAGGCTGTATGTGTTGGTTACAATAGAATAACCACCTTCCAGATCTCTTAAATCCACAATATATGTA
This sequence comes from Ursus americanus, assembly GCF_024610735.1. Lineage (NCBI taxonomy): Eukaryota > Metazoa > Chordata > Mammalia > Carnivora > Ursidae > Ursus > Ursus americanus. Next base: position 20,570,014 of record NC_142131.1, read on the forward strand.
GTGTGGGTCCTGAGTGGCTTTTGTTTTCAATGTCTTTTGTAAGCTTTTAGGGTTTTTTCTGCATCAAATGTCAAGTTAATTTACAGGGCGCTATTACTGATATGTTTCCTTGGTTTGTGGTTTTCTGTGAAAGGCAGGCAGCTGAGACCAAGTCTTAGGCTAGGGGGGAGGGGCAGCCGGCGAGCCCATAACACATACACTGTGCCAGGGTCTGTAAATTGGCTGCCTGTATGACAGCGGGCCCAGGGAAACCTCTAGTCTTCATTTGCATGCTGAAGAATATCCAGGATTAAACCGGACTGATTTTCATACAGGATTTAGACCTGACATTTATTATTCGGTTCACAGACCTCTTGAAGGAAAGTTTGTTTTCCACTCATAGATGAAAAATCTTCTAAGATAAATAAAGACTGGCTTAGCAGTAACAGTAAATAAATATCTCCTGTATTTCTTATGAATTTATCATATATGATTACCAGACAGATGTTTGCCACCAAATTATTATATTTTCCTCTTTAGCAATTCTAAAGAAAAATATCTATCAAGGCCCAACTCGGTATTTATAAAACATATTTATTTAATTCTGGAAGTTGATTTTTCATAAATAAAATTTAGAGATAGACACTTGATTTTTAGAACAAATTAAAACAATATTGGAGTAGTAAAATACTCTGAAATGCTTAATTTTACATCTGCTCCATGTGTTTTTAATGGACAGAGAAGATTTTGGTTATACTGTAAGCATCAATTACATACTTTTATAAAACATGAAAATTATAAATGAATGCTACACATGAACCCTATCTACCAAATTTATAAGATAGTTCATTTTCATTGCCTAATAGATCCATGAAATATTCCAGTGTCTTTTAACATTTAAGTATTAATTGTTTGTCCAAACACTTAAAATCCAATACTTTGGCAATATTTTAACTAAAGCTTTAATTTCTAGTATTCAAACAAAACGTATTTTGACACAGTACCAATATGAAGAAACATGGTAGGGTTGCCTTACATTTTCTGGAAGGCATTTTGTGTGTGGGCCAGAGTAAAGACTATGGTAGGGATTAAACAGGCCCAGAAGAAATTTAGGATTCCTTATGTATTAATAAACACGACAGATTTTTCAAATGCATTGAAAATACACTTTATGTACTTAATAAATGTAAGGTAAAATCATACAAATGTCAGCAATTAAATATATTATTGTTTCTGTCAGTGCATATGGAGAAAACACTGTAAAATCTGCTACCTATTTGAATTTTTAATGTGTCAATGGAACTTTTGAAAACGTGTTCCGGCATTTGATTTCTTTATGGATTTTAACTTATTCATAACAAATCTTAAACATGGACAATATAGGATGTATTCCTGGAAAGTTTTTGTTTGTTTTAATGTTGCATTTTATTATAAATAAATGTACATATGAATTGCATTTACATCTTCAAATCAATTTATGATTATACTCAAGAAGTACATATTATTAAAGTTTTAGACTATATCAATGAACTTCTTATAGTGAGATATCAGTATCATGTATACAAATCAGATTATTAACCAAACATTTAATAAATGAACAAATGAATCCATCTAGTTTTGTCTTAATTCAATTACCATACATAACATGCACAAGAATAACGAGACTCCTTACCAAAAATTAGGTAAAACCAAAAGTAGAAATTATTGCTGTGAAAGGATTTTGGTCATGTTTCATGTAGCAAGATTTCTTCTTTACGTAAATTACAAATGGTAACATAAATATTGTAAAATGAAGAGATTCCAGGCACTTATTTGAACAATTCAGGCTAACCCCCTCACTTTTGCTTGCGATAGATAATTGAGGCAAAAGTGGTTTTCTCTTGAATTATCTGGATGATTGCATCAATTCTTCACTTTGCTTTAGATGTGTGTATAGACATAGCAATTGTGTGTCTTCAGAAAGTGCCACTTTAAAAAACATGCAAATAGAGAACACATTCATGTACAACACTGCTACCTCATAGGTTTAATACACCACTGAACTTATTTGTTAATCAGATTGGAATCTTAAAAAAGGGGAGGGGTTAAATATATTTTCCTAAGTAATTATTTCTAAAAGCAACATACAGTGATATTTAGATGTAACATACAATTATATATGCATCATGCAAACTAGGTTTCTTCAACCTTCTGTGGCATACTAATGCCTCAGTATCCTTCATTATTATTTCTGTTAGCAGTCTACTTCCACAGTAGGCCCTGCTAATTGTATGGAGAGTATTCACGATGGTGTGTTACCAGTAAAGTCCTGAGGAACATTTAATTGTGAAAGTTTGACCCTCAACCTGAAAGTATATGCTTGAGAAAAAGGAATTCTGAATTCAGTTGGTTGGAATGGGGAGGGTCATTTTCAATCAAGCCAATTTTTAATGACTTTATTGTTAATACACTTAAAAATTGGGCTGATATAATGACTTGAGCTCACACAGTTATTTCATCTTTTTTAGTGACTGCATAAGAAATAGATATTAATTGCCCCACCATTTAAAATTCTTGATACAATTCACACTTGCTCACTTTAAACTCAAGATGTCTCTCAATCAAATTGTGGGGCTCTTTATATCTTCAATGTAATTAGTATTATACAGTATTCATGACAAACATAAAGAACAAGGAAAAGGATTCCTACTTGGTAATCATTGTAAATATGAAATTGTCAAGCTAGTCCTAATTAGTCACTGAGATAAAGATAATATGCAAGTCTTTAAGAGGTGCAACAGACTTAGAATAAAATTCAAATATGCCACAATTAGATTATTGTTTCAAATGCCTATGCTTAATAAAGTTGGTGGACCATTATTTGGCAAATAATTCTGTCAGGCAAGCAGTCATAGTTTAAAAGTAATTAAGCAATTCAGCCTCATCTTTAAATGGTACATGCAAATGTCCATGCTTTTGTTGGTTTGGAAACATGTGAGATGCTTGATAAAAAGTATCGCATGAGAGAAAATTCACTATATTATACTTTTTAAACTTCAACAGGTAGAGAATCATTTTTAAACTTGCCTTTAAAAACCATTCTAGTAAAGCATTTGATTGTTTAACATTTTTATTATTCAAGTTCTTACCATTTCACACTACTCCCTAGAGAGGGGCCAAGAAAATATTAAAAATACTATAGAAATATAAAGGATAAGATATTTGTCACTCTCGTTTAAATTGATGTATGCTGCTGTCCTATAAACGTCACATCGGATAACCCTGAAAAATTACCATGAATCTCCATAATTACGCATATTCATGATGCTGTTTTGCATAGTGCTAACAGCAGACTGCATGTGGGGTGGGACGTGAAGGGGGGTAGGAGTGATGTGACAGATTAAAATTATTACCAGTATCATGGAAATAGACATAGCAATAGTTCCATTTTGTTAGGTCTTAGAAAACAAAAGCATACCATAAAATTGCCAGTAATTAAATAACTAGAAATTTTTCTCCTACATATTTCATCATAAAAAGTTAACAATGATAAGCTGACTAGAATTATCATTGTTACTTGAAATGTGCTTATATTTATTATAGATTCCAAGGTACAAGAGTATGTCAACTGCAAGGAGAGGGTGCTTTTTAACTTCTCTTGAGGTAGGGAATGAGAAGGTGGGGTGATGGAGAATTTTCAAGCTGTCTGAAGTACATGGATTTCTCATATGATTCAAAAGCTCTTGATGAGCTGAGTGCAAATCCTGTAGGCACAATTCTTCTGATAAATATGAGGACTGAATCATATTCAGTAAACTGTTAAAAGGCTCTAAGAGAAAAGTTGTCTGGTGTCTATCTCAATAGCTTTTTGTGCTGAGGCAGAGAGCAGAGTTAATCAGGGACTCTAGAAGTAATTATCGACAGAGTTTGGGTAATACAAATGCTTGGGTAAACAGCGATTGTTCTTTCCACAAGATTGCGAGTAGAAACAACAATACTGGTATTGTCCTCCACTTCTCATTAAGGGGACTCGGGGAGGGAGGGCTGCACTGCTAGGCGGATGGGAAACTGACAGGCAAACTGTGCTCGAACGACTCTCTCCTGATCCCACTACCACAAGCTCTGGCTTTTGGCATCAGGAGTGCCAGCTGCATCGGCAGAAGCCAAGCCTGTCATACCATCTTCACATCAAATCTTCAGGGTACAAGAGCTAGAGCATAGTTAGAGCTTAATGAAGAAACAAATACAAAAGGGAAGATTAGGCCTTGTTAACACTTGCATCCATTTGTTCTTATAGAAATTGCGCTGGATGGGTTGTTTTATAGAACTCATTCTTTTTTTCTCCTAAGCAGAAAGTTACATTGAGGGTGCATTTTTTTTTAATATTGTAAATACACAGGGAAAAAAAGAAATCTTTCAGTTCCCCTGTAACTATCAGCCAGCAAATTGTTTTGTCAAAAATGCCACTTGAAACAGTGATGTCCATGACAACTGTCAAAATTGGTAAATAAATACTTTTCATTTTTTTATATTAATCATATTGTACTTCTTGCCACATGAAGCATTTCTTTGCATACTTAAGTGGTACCATTGCCTTCTTTTGAAAAATGGGGATGTGGAACTTTATCTATTGTTATTGGATAACAAACAGTCTCCTCTTTGGGGTGCAACATTTATGTTTCATGGCACCACATTACTTTTATCTTCAAATTAATTGCGTTTGAGAAAAAGGAACCATATTTTTGAAGTTCACTATAAACTAGTCAGAAAGTTTGACAGCAGAATGCTACAATTATTTTTTATTGTTGTAAGCAGTCAGTCAGCTGTACAAAGGTGTATTGTGTACAGCTGCAATGTAAAACCTATTTTTGTTTATGCTATCTGTCAACCACTTAATATGGCTAAGGTGCATTCTAAATGATCTTATTCTCAAGGAAACAAGAACACTTTAACAGAATAATGTACTTTCTGGTCTATACCTTGTCTATAGGGCCTACCCAAGAAAGGTTCATAATGTGGCTCTGAAACTTGGATACATGTTGAAAGAAGATAGGCAATTTGTTGTAGACTCTGAAGAGAGGAGTGTTCAATATCTGTATTGGGACTGAGATGGTTGATTTTTATAAATTCTCAAATATTTAGATGCAAACTCAGTGGGGAGATCCTTTGTGTGCTTTATCTTGCTTAAGATGGAGAACAGAAATATGGACAATGAGGTATTCTTTCAGAAGGTAACTTTCTGTAGTTATGTGAAAAGACAATACCCAAACAATGCAGCCTAATTACTAAATAACTAATTTTTTGAGAAAGGCATTTAAAATAAAGTATACTATATAGTATTTAAAATAAGGTATACCGGGGCGCCTGGGTGACTCAGTCAGTTAAGCGTCTGCCTTCGGCTTAAGGTCATGATCTCAGGGTCCTGCGATCAAGCCCTGCATCGGGCTCCCTGCTCAGCAGGGGAGTCTGCTCCTTCCTCTCCCTCTACCCCTCCCCACCACTTGTGTTCTCTGTCTCTCAAATAAATAGATAAAATCTTTAAAATAAAAGTAAATAAATAAAATAAAGCATACTAGAAGTCCAAGTCATTTTACATAAATTGAATTAGCACAAGGTAAATTTATACCTAGAGTCATATAATAATGACAGAGAAGGATGTTATAAATTAGATTTTGTATTCTATGAATAAAGTTTACCATTCAATATAAAGCAAGATTCTGCCTCTCAGATATTACTGCCAAGCTATCCCTTAATTTTTGAGAAATGTTACTTGAATTTACATTGGCTAGTATGAATAAGTCCTTCTTTTTTCCTTAATATGTCCTAAAGAAAGCCACTGTTTGCAGCATGGTGGGAATGGATCCCCTTTATTCTGTTAGTGTCTGGAAATACCACCAAATTAGTGTTATGTGCTGAGTTCCCTGAACTCTTCCTGTTTATGGTTATTATGTTTGTGTGACATGATGCTATTTATGGTATATAAAACATCCAAACAACAGTGGGCCTTGAAATACTCAAAAGTATCTCATAATTCCTAGTGCACATATACTTCTCAGTACTTGAACTCATGGATGTCACCATTTCAAGGTGACTACATCTTAAAATGTGAGTTCATGTTGTAGGGAGCTGACCCCCATCACAAAAACTTCTCGGAGAATTTGTTACCATGAATTCATTGATGAATCATTTAAATGGCACTTGTTACTTACAAGTGGCAATTCTCATATGCTTTCAGATAAAGAGCAGTTAAATACTGAATAATGCTATTTTTATTTGTTAATGTTATTAGCGGTTTCCTCAGTAGCTTATCATTAAACATGACAGGTAGATTTGCATGATGTCTCCAAATGTGTTTAGTTACACAATAGTATTAATATAACTTTTTGTGATAACAAGTAAAATGAGACTACATTCATCTTTCTGATCAATAGCACTCCTTTTTAGGATTTTATTAATAATTACTTCAGCATTAATGTGACTACACTATTACATTCATTTCTAAAACTGTCCAGCCAATTTTAGATGATGCAATCAATTATGTATCAATAGGACATGCAACTAGAGTATGTACAAGAGAATCTTTACCTCTGGAAATCATATCATCTTAAGTATGATATTATAAAATACATATATGTTTATTTGGATTATTTTAAGACAATAGCATGATAAAAAAGAGTAAAATAATTCGTGTTCCCAAAAAGCAAAATTTGACAAAAACATTTGTTTATTATGCTATAATCATCACATGAAAATATTACATATATTTAAATATTTTACTGACAAAAATGAATGCAAGTTAGTTTTCTGTTTGGAAAGATCTGAAGTTGAATTGAAGTTGTGGAGTTTAGGTGAGAGTGAATGGGGTATAGGTATTACTGTTACATACACTTAATTGTGAGTGATCTGGCTCCATTTTGGGTTATAAAACATTATTTAAAGAGTTTTCTATTTTTATAAAGCTTAAGGTTAATTTGTACAGGTTTAGAACTTAGGTGAACCAAAATAAAAGAAAAAAATTATACTTTTATTTAGGTCAGGAAGTATCCAGCATGCATTTAATTAAACTTTCCTTTACAATAAGTTGATTTTATGTGAAACATGAGCTGTATAATGAAGAATCAACTTTTCTCTTTCTCCTTGAAAAATTGGTTTGGTAAGAATAGAACAATCCAAATGCAACTAAAGAAATTAAATATGTAGGAATATTGACTATTTGGGAGCTGGATAAACTTCTATCGAGTTCTCTTTTTTGAAAGATGTCCTCTTTGATGAGAGCTCTAACAAGAATGAACTTGCTCCATTGCTCTCTCTCACTCCTTGACCTCTAGCAGTGTGTGACTCTCTAGAGGGAAAGGGTGCTTGAATAGGAATGGAATCGTAACTGGCCCTAGCAGCAACCCAATTTCTGCTGTAGCATCCTAACCTCTAGCTTGCTAAAATTAGAGTCCCTATCCCACTAAGAGTCTCTTCTGGCTTCCACCCTTGTTGCAGAGAAGAAGAGTATGTTTTTTTTCAAGAGGTAACTGACAGAGGGTGGGGGTGGGTGGGTATGTAGTCAGAGTCCGCTTAACTGGAGTTCCTGTTTGTATATACTAGATAAGTGTATCTTTGCTCACTTTTTTTGTCTACAGGCATCTATATCTAGGGACTTAAAAAAGTCTATTTATCCAAATTCTAGTTCAACTAATATTTCCACTCAGTTACAGATGCTGCTTGCCTTGTGTGAATCAGGTGGTTATTTTGGCACATCAGAATCTTTAAGAGCACGGGTCCTGGAATGAGTAGATCTGGGTTCAGATTGCTGCTTGTCTTCTTTTGGAGCCAATTGCGTTTTCTTTCTGAACCTCAGGAATTTCTTCCTTACACAGTGACTCTAAAGTTTACATAAATATCCATAAAATACCATCTGACAAAATAACTAGCCCTGTATCTGAAACACAAGAGGTACCCCAGAGTAGTGGTTGCATTGAAATTTGAATGTGCGGAGTCCAGGATAAATTGAGAGCTGAGTCGTCCTTTAAGAACGGTTGTTTCATCCTGGGAGGGGCAGGCGGGGCCGCAGAGCCCCTTTATCGTTGTGGGGGAAGAGAAGCCAGGCCCAGTGAGGGACTGCTGCTTGGTTGTCGGGTCAGAGTTCCGCATTCAACCCAACAGTGTGAAACTTCTGCATCTCTTCCTAGCTTGTAAAAGTTGAAAACTGAGTGCTTAAAAACAAACAAAAAGAATGAAAGTTGGCACAGGCATCAAGTATTGTTGTTGTGTTTTTCTTTTTAACATGGAACCTGGCATATAATGATCTAAAGAAACATTTGACGAATAAATACACAAATAAGTAAAGATGAATTTTAAATATGCACACCACTAAAATTTGAAAATAAGTAATTCTAAGTTCACCCCTATCACTACCCTTTTTTTTTCTTTTGAGAATAAAAAAGTTCAAGGGACTTTAAGAGAGTGAAGGACACTTTAAAATCGTCCTTCTTTATGTTTACATATGTTGAAGGAAAACCTACTTAGCATATATATCTTTATCGAGTGTACCTTAAAGTACAAAAATAAACCCATATTAATGCATATTTCTTATACAACTTTTTCCATCACAAATTCTAGTCATAGTCACATATGTATTCATGGACTAGTCCATCATATCTTCATAATATGAGCATTTACCTAGAATGTTTTCTTAAATAACATAGTCAGATGTTTACTAAATATGTCCTTTAACCATCTCATGAAGGATATATTTTCAGATACCACCTTACACATTCGGGTTTAGTCAAGATTGCTATGTATGTAGGCCAGCAAAAATGAGTGCCTCAGCTGTAGGCATTGTGTTGACCTGTTAACCTGAATTTCATTTCTGACTACTTTTGTATTTAAACTTAAATTCCATAACCTATATATGCATGGGGGATTGATTCTCATTTGAGAATTATCATCCTACTTTAAAATAACTGAAACAGCAAAAATAGGTGTTCATTCCCACCATCAACTTTTTCAAGATTTGGAGCTTGTCTTGAGAGCTCTTCCACAGAGCAGAGGAAAGAGGCAACTTCAAGTCTGAGACCAACAGAGGAGTTTGCAGAGATGCCACCTCATAATGAATGGTGGCGTCTGTGGAGTGCCTTTATTCTGTGGCATTCATTAAAAATTATACCACGTCTATATACATTGAAGTGACATTATAAATATAAGAACTTTCTAACTGATATTTTCCTAGCAAATATAATTCATAGAAATCTCAACAATTCAAAATAAAACTGGGTGATGCCAATATCTTTTTTCTGGTATAAAACTTTTACTTGGGAAAATTATAAAAATACAGAGTCACGTTAACCTAAAAATAAATATATGATGCAGATAATTTTTTATAGCTGCCAACTGGTAGTATCAGCTCACTTACAAGTGATGATACTAATGTAAGAAAGTATAAATTGGGTGTTCAACTTTGCAAACACATCTACAAACATTAGAAAGGAAATTATCTTTCTTTCTAGGAAACACACACATCAAAGTTAATGCAAGAAAATATTTCTATTTCATTATTTATTTTCCTCATTGCACTTTGATTTTAAGGCCAACAAGAACCTATCTATATGCTAAATTTTGCACATTTTTTTTTATCTTGGGGCAGTTGATGATTTTAGATTATTATTTGTATATCTGTTTTAAAAGTGTTTATTGGTTATTTTGTGGAAGCTTAATAACCTTTATAATATAACTTTTCACATAATAAATATTTTAACTGAAATATGAAATCAAGATGATGTATTTACCTTTGTTTCTATAGTACAGTATGACCTGATAAAATAGATGTAAAATAATTATTCTACTAAATAAATAAATAAGTAATAAACTTGATGCACAGTGTTTTTTGGATAACAAGCATTTCTCACAGTTGCATGTTCATTTTAAAGATATTTTCTTCTTGTATTTTAAAACATATGTGACCTTCTCCTGTTAGGAACTTACTGAAAAAAATCTTTGCTAACATTCAGCTTTTTCAAGTAAAAGACAGATATGTCCTACAGAGGCTTTTTTCCCTTCTCTGTATATTGTAAAGGACTTATTTTTTTAATAATAATTTTTTATTATATTATGTTAGTCACCATACAGTACATCCCTAGTTTTTGATGTAAAGTTCCATGATTCATTACTTGCGTATAACACCCAGTTTGTAAAGGACTTATAAGGACAAATTTAATCAAGCAGTTCTGTATTTATAGTATATAAGCCCTTAAAATAGCCACAGAGAAACAAGAAGATAGTTCCGTCTCACTTTTATTTACTTTGAAAAATAGTATATCACACAAAAGTTTTTACTGATGATTAGGACTCACAGATGTGCTGGTTAAATGAAGTGCACGTGTCTAATAACAAATTTGCACTATGTATGTTCATAATTATACAGTTAATATTTTTCTTTACAGTTTATTTTTTGCAAATGTTATATTTTCTGTAGAATGAATTGCAATGAGCTTATAGTGCTATAATATTAATAACACCAAAAAATATATTAGCTGTCCTTCCTACAGCACATGCATGCCAATTTCTGATATTACTGTTCTGTGCTGCATACACATGGTTATGTTTCTCACCAATCAGAGTCTCCTCTCTTTTCTTCCTCTCTCTATCTCTGCCCTGTCTCTCTCGCTTTTCTTCCTCTATTTCCTCCATTCTTTCCCTCTCCCAACCCAGTTCCCTTCCTTCCCTGCCCTCAGTTCTCACTGCAGAGTACAGTGAACATATTAAGAACATTCATTTGTGGTTGGGCTTCTAACCTTGCTCAACTCCAGCATTAGCAAAGGGATTCAGTTTCTTGAATTCATTAATAGTGTTTTGCCACAAAAGGCTTTGTAGTTCTCTCCTGAATATTGAGCCTAGCTTAATAACATTCCATTTATGTTAAAGACACATTTAATCTGTAAATGTGACCTTTAGAAGAATTCTCTTGTTTTTCATTAAAGAAACACTGCATTACAAATATTAATTATTCCTTGTTGCCATATTTTAATTAACTAATCATGTGCTATTTGCAGCAATAAAGAGTGTAGTAATGTATGTGCAGTAATGCTGTGTAATGCAAGATCGATATCAAAGAATCCATTGCTGCAGAAAAGACATGTTTTGAGTATCTTCTCTGGATGAGTTTGCTTATATGAAACATTTTGTCTAGAATGATGCTCTGTTTTGCTTTTTTTTTTCTTTTGTATTTTTAAATGCCAATGCAGGTCTGATTAAAATGCTGAACATATCGTTAGCCCCATCACTAATAAGTGAACGTTCACTGATGCATATTAGCAAGGTCTAGCAATGTGGTGAAATTGTCACTTAAGTGCTTGGAATCTGAACACAGAAAATGACAGGCAATGCCGAAGGTCCAGCTCCAGTGCATGTCTTCACTGTAGCTAGAGTCACTGGAATGGTGAAACCAGTTTAGGTTCAAGGTCGCTGCTGACATTCAGCTGTCATGGCTTCATTGTCTGCAGGCCTTCTCTCCATTGACACATTCAAGAGTACTTTATAGCAACCACAAAGAGCCAGTCAATTGATACCATTACACTTCATGCACACACAAACCACAAGCCTGTTCAGGACTGTTGATACAGTCTAACATTTATTCATTAAGGGATCTATTGAAAATGCAACTTGCCCAGCCCCACTCTTAACAACATAGACTTACTTGTTTAGTCCAAACATTTAGCTACGTCTTTTTCAAGTTTTGCACAGCATTCTCTAATTGAGGTAACATTATCTGCATTTTAATGCTACACCATTTATGTCCAATGAAAGATTACCTGAACAACCCTGCCATTACCACACTAGTTTAAATACGGGCAGTCGTATAGAAAAAATATACACAAAAGATGTAAGCAGGGGGAAAGGGAGATATTTATTTGTTCTGGGAGTGCCACGGAAATCCAATTGCTCAGAAATGAAATAAGAGTCTGGAGTGAAAGGAGGGAAAACCTAAGCTTGGGTCAGGGAAGAGGCAGTGATTAGCTCCATTGTTAGGAGCTCTTTGAGCTTCGTTGGTTGTAAAGAAAAACCCACTAATGAATCTATTGAAGCTTGCCAGAACTTTGTGTGGAAGACAACTTAAGTTATGGTGCTTATCTAAAAAATGGTAGTAAAGCATGTGGGTATATAAAACAGCACATATGTCTCTTTATTAACAGCTTGCCCATAAAAACAAAAAAATTGTTTAAAGGTTGTATGTTGCACAAATAGCTTATTTAACACATGTATATTTAATTCAATATTCGCAGGTCTTAAAAAAATCACCTCAGTGATGAGGAGATATGAGAAAATATGTTCTATTTAATAGTTAAAAGACAAAGAAATAGGTAGAAATATAATGTAGTTAATCTCTTCTTGGTTTTCTAACAATATTTGTAAAGAAAGATGGGCTTAAAAGTCAAGTTAGAATGCTTTTTCATGTTTTGCATATTTTAAATATGCAAAGGATTACACTCATTAAGGAGTGTAATCAATTGACATTAAAAATAATAGACTTTGGAAAAAAAGGATCAATATGTCCATGTATTGCATTTAATAAAAATATTTATCATGCTTCCATCATATATGGCATCTCTAACATAGAGTTGAGTCCATTTTTGCAATTCGATATAATATGAAACTACGTATGCCTTTTTAATTCTACAAAATATATTGCAGTGTCTCAAACAAGGCTAGCATTAAAATAAGGATTCAATTAAGCAACAGTTTATGGGAAAAAATAATTTTGGCCAATCACTTGGTCAAGATCATTGCTAGTACCTGGAAAACTCATACTGTATAATAAGCAAAAATAGAACATATTCTTCTGAAAGTTTTGCCTTAAGTTTTTCCAAATATTTTTAAGTGTTATGTTGGTGAAACAAAGTTCAAACAATGAATGAGAAAAGGTCCTCATTCTTCCCACGTCCCACCCGTCACCATCAAACTCATCCCTGGTTCCATGACTTTTTCACAAGAATGAAGTTTGTTACTTGGGAAGCATGATTCTCTGCTTCTGAGAATTAGTTTTATAAATAAATGAATGTTAGGTCAATAAACTCACTTACTTTTTTCATGAGCACTAAAGCATTATTCCTCCAAAGCATACTATTTTTGGGCAACAGGAGTAACCACTAAGCAGACTTCTTCTTAAAATGCCATGGGTCTTTTTTGCTTTGGGCATCTCAGATTTCCGTCTAAGGTCTTGGGAGACTTTTTCTGGAGATTATCTTGTAGTTATCAGAAAGTCATCTCTTTAAACCTGTGTCTCTATAAGGGAAGATACCATTGCCATGGTATTGAGCAACCTTTCTTCAGGTCTTTACTAATTATTCAGTGATCAAACTAGGATGAGCAAAAGCTAAATACAACCAAATAAAAATGAGTGATATGTAGGTGCAGTTTTTCTCCAATCCAAACCATCAGGAATCCATTAGGTTAATATTTGTTACAAAGAACGTCTCTATTTCTGTAAGATTTTACATCAGGAATTTTGACTTACTATTGATCAGTAGAGGAATTTAAGGATGAGAATTGCAAGAGCTATATCAAAAAACTGAAAAGATAAAGGAAAGCTATATTTATAGGGTATCTACTACATTACAGGTGTTGTATTGGGAACATACATGTGTAGTCTGCACAACAACCCTGTGTGTTTGGGGATTATTATTATTATTATTATTATTTTATGAATACAAAGAAGATTTTTTTAAAACTTACCTGAGGCAATTAAGTAGTAAAGCTGCATGCGATTTAAACTGAAGATTATATTCTCCTGAAGCTTAAACTGCATGAGTACTTATTTCAGCCAAAGGACTTTGGTAGAATCTGGCTGATTTGCTGATTTAGGGTGAATACTGTCTTCTCTCTTTCTGCCTCACTTTTTTTTTTCCCCCAGATTCACTCCCTATAATGAGCTTTTCATTTTGCCTTTCTTTTCCTGTCTTTCCTTTGCTCCAGAGAACATTGAAGATTGATCATCTTCCTTATCAGATACCCTCCGTATCAGCTTAATAGAAGCAACTTCACTAACAAGTGATGATGGTCGACCTATTCACAACTCTTTCTACTGGATCTTTTTCCTCAAGAAAGTATATCAGTAGGAATCTGTCGGTCTAAAATTCTCGGTCTCAGTAAATATTATATAAAATCATTATGACATGTTATAATCATTCAGGCTTCCCTCCAAAACTATCTCTCATTGATTCTTTATTAATTTGACAAGATTTTTTTCTAGGAAATTTCTTCTGAGATGAGGAAACAAACTTTTATAGTAAGTTACCCTATATTTTCAGAATCCAGATGAAGACATGTAGGTTAAGTTTTGTAATGTGTACCACAGTACAGTTCTGCATATTTTGTTACTGTGTGTGTGTGTGTGTGTGTGTGTGTGTGTGTGTGTAAACTTTCAGGCATATCTTACCTGTCTAATATCTAACCATCCTCTATTCTCACTACTCTTGTATGGAAGCATTTTTAATAAGCTTACAACATATTTCTTCAAGAAAAATAAGACTGCTTAAATGCAAAGTTCTCACTAAAATATCTTGATCATTTGTTTGAATATTCACTCATTTAAATGGCAAAGAAATTACTCCATTTGAAAATTATACAGGATATAGTGCTTTTCTCACAGACACATTTACTTTCTCTCATAATGCAGGTTTTTTTTTGGTTGTTGTTTGTCCGGGTCTATTTCCACAAACTATCCGAAATGGTACCTTACCAAAATTGGCACCAAATAACATTCAAATAATAGCAGAAGGAGAGCGATGACCAGGACGATTGACTTTCATTCTCAAACTTTGCTAAAACCACATATATATTTTTACTTTAAATGATGTCCTTTGGTCAAGAACATATTGAAATGATATTAAATTGTTTATTAAAAAGCAGAATTATTTTTGGGAGCCTCTCCTCCCGTGTAATTTTTATTTTTACTCTTCTCTACTAATACAGAGAGCAAATATTATGTAGCATGGTTACTATCACCATTTCCTCCCTTTTTGGCGAAAAAAAATTTAAGTCTCACAAATAGCTTACAGAAAAATAATACACTCTTTTAAGAAAGTGAAATATGCTTTTAAGATATGCTTTCAGTTAATTTCTAATCTCAAAGGAGGCTTATTTGGTGGTTGTACCCTATAATTAGTGAGATCAGTAATCAAGACAACTGTGATTTATTTTACTAGGAGAGCTCAGAGACTGAAGACATCTGGCCTAGACCCGTCTGCTGGTAAAATTCAAAATATACCTAAATCTGCTTTGTTCCATGATTCTCTTCAGAGGGATAGGAGGAGAGGTGGTGTTCTCTGCGTGAGGACAATTCTGCAGTGTCAGAATCAAGTAATATTTGTTTTCGGACAGCAGAAAACAAATTTTCATATGTCTAAGGACAGTAAGCACTTGGGTGGACGTCAATGAATACTAAACACTAATTGATCTGATACATCCATATGCACATACACAAATACACATGGTGGCCTGTAATGGTTGAAAAATTACATTTTGCTTCCATTAAAAGATCTGTCACTTTTAGGTCAGAGAGGGATTTTGGAGGAGTAATCTCCCACAATAGAAAACTATCCTGACAATGGTGGTGTTCTAGGGTTGTTTGTTGTTTGGCTTGTTGATGATGCTTAGCCAAGGAGACACTTCCTTTCAGATCCTGTCTCCCAAACCCCAGGGCTCTGTTCTGGGCAGTTCAGCCTAATGGAATTAAGCCTGACACGTTTCAACTCTATTTCTTTATAAAATAAACATAAAACAATGGTTTCGATTTCTAATAAAACTCTTGAAGCATGTGGGACTCCAACTTTCCCTGTTCTTTACACATCTGTAAATAAAGCGCATAAAAGAGGAGCACAACAGGATAAATCAACATAAATTTGAAATCCACTGCAGCATATTAAATGGCGCAGTCTCAGTCAAAGACAGGCTGACCCCACGGCTTCGTGCAGTTTGAAGCTAATTGTTTTCGTCAGGATGGGAACGTCTGGAAGTCCATGGCTGTATCCCACCAGTAAGGCTCCAGTAACTGAGCCGGCCCACAGAGAATGGACCCACTTTGTAGCGACACAGCGGGCTCAGACACCACCTATTCTGCTCTCCAAACTGTCATGCATAACAACTTTATTGTGCTAAATTGAACTTGAAAGCAACCAAAGGCTATGAGAAGGAGAGGCTATGAGAAAAGCGTGCTGTCAGCGCTGGCAAAGGCTGACCTGGAAAGTAGGCTCAGAGACAGGGGAATAAAAGACCAGGCCCCATGAACACAGCATATTGTTTCATTTTAAAGTATGATTCCCATACCAGAGAAAGTAGCAAATGTGATGTAAATTTATTTAAATAGATTCGACCGCTTAAAAGTTTGCCAGCCGCTCTTATCCAACTTTCCCAGCTCTCTGATTCGTTACTTACAGTGGGAATATAATGACATATAGTCATCATTGTAACAGCTTCTTTGCAGGGGCACAATGATGATTAATAGCCAGCAGCAAATTTTCACATGGACTCTGAAGCACTATGGCATTAAGCAGCCAAACAGTCCCAAATCCCCCTTTTCTGTTCTGCTGAAAAGTCCCCTCCTTGTACCTTGCAGATAGGAACAAAGCCTATCTTAATTCCAATCAGCTTTTCCTCATTCAAAGGGACCTTCTCTTTTTCATAATTGATTCATGTGCATTTTTTAGTGTTTCACTGAGCTGAAGCCACTTTTCTCCTTTCCTCTGTTCTGCCCCCACACCCGCACCCCTCTTTTTTTTTGAGGGGGCGAGGAGTGGGAAACATTTCAACAACAACAACAACAGTAAAAAATGGTGTGTTTTTTCTTCCCCAAATATTTGCTAAATACATTTCTCAGTATTCATTTGTGTTGTACATTTAAAGGCTTTAAGACAAGAATTAATTCCTGGATTTCTTCCTCCTTGGAAATGGTTTTGGTTATAAAAAAGCATGAGCTCACTGAAATAACTCTGGTGGGAGCCCCCTAAAGATGCCCTGTTTGGTTGGGGGAGTCTCAGGAGCTCTCATTCCCACGAGAGACTCACAGTTGGAACAAGGACAGAATCCCTTGCTTTGGACAGATTCTTTTCTCCCCCCCTGTGTTGGGAGCCATTAAAAAAACGAACAAGTGACCGAAGTGGAAGGCAGCAAATGAAACCCTCATAACACGCTCTATCCTTAAGTATCATTTTACTCCATAGTAATCTCACATTATAATTATTTGTAGAAGTTGCTGTGCTACTTATAGACGTGCTCTCTCCCATCTACACTTTCTGCCTCCTGTGCTAACAACAAAATGACATCAGCCAGTGCTGTCTTGGATGGGGATTTCCACATGCAAACTCAGTTTTGTTTCTCTGCCAGTATAATGACCACCAAGGGCAGAGTGTTAGTAGTTATACTTTGTCTATTTGCTTACATTTCCTACAATTCTGCCCTCATCTTGATGTGGGAATAGGGTGACCATATGCCCCTGTTTGCTCAGGACACACCTCATTTATGTCTCTTGTTCTTATGTAACTATTAGCAGTGCCCTCCTTCACTCTCAATTTGATTCAAGCAGTTTGCAAAACCCATACGTTTTGGCTAGTAAAACTCCCAAATGACATACAAACCGAAAAGCTGGGTTGTCTCTTACCCAGATGCTGTGGACTGATTTACCCTATTGCAGGTTAGGGGAAAGAATCTCACTTGGAAACCCTGCTGCCGATGTAGCAGCACTGACTTTTGTCTTGCCCACTTTTAAGAGGTCAGCTGACCCTATACAGCTTCTTTGATATGTAGCAGAAAGGAGGTCATTTGCTGAAATGAAAGACACATTGCCAACCAGATTTTAAGTGTGACACTCTCCTTCAGCTGGGTCACGGTTCTCAGTGTGAACCAGAGCAACACAGTTCACTGGTCAGATAAAAATACTACGCCGTGTTTTTGATAATGACCTTTCTCTTGCTTTGGTGTCTTCAAATGGTTAAATGAAGAATATGTCAAATTGATAGGAGGTATTCTGTTCATCATTTTCACTCTAGTGCTTATGTCTTCTCATAAAAAAGTAACATGTGAAAGTGGTATTATATATCTATACTGTATTTTTCATCCAAAAATCTCATACAGGAAAGTGTCTTCTAGTCTTTTGGTTGTAGAACCAAAGTTGTCTCAGAGAGTGTTACAAATCCATATGGTAATCTTCCTAAAGGCTGGATTTTGCATTTGGATTTCAGAGTTAACAAAAAGATGTGTAATATCATCTGTGGGCAGAGAATTCCCCACTGACTGGGCCACTGAGGTGGCTCATATGTGTTGTTTATTCCTGAAAGTATGTGGAATAAATGGACACCTGATATGCTGGTTTCAGAATAACTTTAGTAAAAACCTGAAATTTCTCATTTTCCATCAAACCACAGCCCCGAGTCAAATACCTGAAGGATATGGACTAAGAATTATGACTTTAAGTTTTGTTTTGTTTTGTTTTTACAAGAGCATAGTCCTTTAGTAAAACCATCATTCTTAGCCAAATTTTGGCCTGTCTAGTCTTTGTAAGTGCATTTTACTCCCCTTTAAGATAATTCTTTAAGAAATGAAATGAGTGGAGTACATGAATAATGTTTTGTGATGTACTCTTATGTCTTCATTTTCTCATAATGTTACCATTCTGAAAAAGTATAATTAAGACTTTGATAAGAACCATCAGTTTTGTTAGATTATGGTGTTGAGTCTGGCTGTGAAATTCCCACATTCATAAAGGACTTTGTTTTTTGCTGGCTAAGACAGAATTTTTAAATGCAATTGCCTGTGGGACTCTCAGATAAGTTCCTTCTTCATCCCTGAGGTTGATAAATTGCTAGGGACACACAGAAGGACAAACTGTGCTCATCTTGTGTACTGGAACCATTTGAGGAACTCAAGGTCAGGGTGCCTCTTTAAGACTTTGATTTGAGATTATAATGCTTCCCCTTGCTTTGCTCACCTTGTTTTAGAATGTCATAAAGCACTATTCTTACAGTAGAAAAGTCTCTTTATACAAAATATTTAAACTGAGGCCCACTGTCTTTACACAGACAGAGCTGACTTTTTTCCTACCCAGGCCTAATTCTTCCTGGATGCCTAAAATATTTACTTTAGGTACATACACTATCTTGACTCTAATCCCAAGCCAGCGAAACAAATATGTCATATCAGGGTGATTATTTCTTATTACCTGGTGTGTACATTTAGAAATATAAGATATCTGTCTTTTTTTTTTTAAAGATTTATTTATTCATTTGAGAGAGAGAGTGTGTGCATGCACACAGGGGACAGAGGAAGCGGGAGAGAGAAACCCAAGCAGACTCAACACTGATTGTGGAGACCAATGTGGGGCTCGATCCTGCAAACCTGAGATCATGACCTGAGCCAAAACCAAGAGTCAGACGCTTAACTAACTGACTGTACTACCCCTGCACCCAAGAAATATAAGATCTCTTAATTTATTTCTGTCTGTTCTTTGATATAATCAAGATTTTCAGTCTCTACTCTGCTTTTCCAAATTTCTCTTTCCTTCTTTTATTTGCTAATAAAACTCTGGCTTCTTTTCCCGTTATCATGGAAAAAGAGGCTGAGAGAGAGTGAGCATATGCCCATGAGATGAGTCATAGTTGGTCTAAATTTTTCATCATAATTCTGTTTTCCTTTGCCAGGGTTTGGATTAGAGATGGGCATGTGACTCACCACACTAAGGGACATCATAATCAAATTGCTCAAAACTAGTGGTATTTTATATAGAGGAAAAAATATGATAATAGATTTCTCTTTGGAAGCAATGCAAGAGAGAAAACAGTGAAGCAACGTCTTTTCAGTTTAAAAGATAGATAGATAGATAGATAGATAGATAGATAGATAGATAGAAAGAAAGGCCTGTCAACCTAAAATTCTATACCCAGCAAAAATAACTAAAAGATAAAGTTTTTCGGAGATACAAAATGACCTGCAGACCCGCACTACAAGATATGGTAAAGAAATTCCTTAAGGAAGAAAGAAAATAAGACTACATGGAAATGAAAAGCACTGGAAATGTATATTTCATGAAAATTTTATTTTATATTATTTAATTTATTTTAAAGATAATTTAAACCTGGTAACTGACTGGTAGGTGCTAAATGAACTCTCAAAATTCAACAGTAAAAAAAAAAAATTCAATTAGAAAATGTGCAAAAGTTATAAATAGACATTCCATGGAAGAAGATCTAGAGATGGCAAACAGACACGTGCAAAGGTGTTAACATCATTAAGGGAGAGGCAAATTGAAACCACAATGAACACATCTATCAGAATGGCTGAAGTTAAAAAAACAGTGATAGCATCAAATGCTGGCAAAGATACAGAGAAACTAGATTATCCATACACTGCTGGTGGGAATGTTAAATGGTACAGTGGCAACTTTAAAAAGCTAAACATGCACTTACCATATGACCCAGCTATCACACACGTGGGCTTTTATCCCAGAGTAATGAAAATGTACATCCATACCAAAACCTGTATACACATGTTCAGAGAAGATTTGTTTGTTAAACCCCAAATTGGAAACAACCCAAATATCTATAACATCTGAATAGATAAATAGTGGAATATTCATGCAAGGGAATAACTATTGTTATGTACAACATTGTTGTGAACTATTAATATGTATAACAATATGAATGAATCTCAAAGTAATTATGCTGAGGGAAATAAGCCAGACAAAGAGCATATCTCGTAGGATTCAATGTATATAAAATCCAGAAAATGCAAACTAATCAACAGTGACAGAAAGCAGATTATTAGTGGGTGCCTGGGACTGGAGGGGAAGAAATGGGAGGAGGGATTGCCAGGTGATATGAGAAAGCTTGTAGTAGTTATAGATAAGTTCATTACCTTGGTGGTGGTGATTGTTTTATGAGTTTATACATTTGTCAAAATATCAAAAATTCACTTCAGTTTATTGCATGTCAGTCATTCTTTAAATTAAAAAAAAAAAGCGTAACAATAGAGGGTGAGTTTATACCACTCCCCCTTTGAGACTACCTTAACTAAGAGAATATGGTGGACTTGAAGTTGTATGGTCTCTAAAATTAGGTAAGCAAAGTCCATGCAGCTTCTCTCAATTTATTTCAGGATGCTCAATCTAAGATACTTAGACATCATGTGGAAAATATGACTACTCTGAGTCCCTCTGCTGGAGAGACCTCATCGTGAGACCACATGGAGAAGAAGGACCTGAGACTAGGAACACATAAAGAACTCCTCAGCCAGCATCCTTCTGTCAAGCTACCTGAGCTGTAGCCATCATGTGCTTGCAGCTACAAGAGAGAGATCCCAAACCAGAACCATCCAGCTGAATGCTGAGAGATAATAAAGGAGTGTTGTTACTTTTTCTTGTTGTTTTAAAGTAAGCTCTGAGCCCAACATGGGGCTTGAACTCATGACCCTGAGATCAAGAATCACAAGTTCTACCAACTGAGCCAACCAGGCCCCCCAGGACTGTTGTTGCTTTACAACGTCAGGTTTTAGGACGATTTGTTACATAGCAGTAAATGACTAGAATGCCACCTAGTCTATACTTTCCATATTAACATTATATCTTTCATTCTTTTCAGGAAAGACTGTTTTGTGTTAACAAATGACTAAATGTAATTTGTGTTTTATACATTTGTGTCTTGTACATTTTATACATTTTATACATTTGTGTTTTATACATAAAATTATACATTTTACAACTTCCATATAAAGAAATTTGCAGACCAGAAAGACTTATACTGTCGTACATGTCCTAGCTTTTGGTTTAGAAAAAATAGAGAAACCTTATCTATGAATTAAGAAAACCACTGGTTTCAGTCAAAACCCCTCATAATTAGCAAACATCAATCAATCAATCAATCAGTCAATAAACTATTGAATGTTGGATTTTGATGAGAATATAAAAATATCTAGCTTGCCATGACCACCAAGCATATATCACCTGGGTGAAATAAAGCCTCTTGTAAGATGTGGTACAGTGTCTTCATGGAAGAGGAAGAAATTGACCTATAAGTTATGAACATCAAAGTTTGAATGATTTTTTGAGTTACTTGAATTTGTCTTAAAGAAAATTTTGTGCATGATTACCCTATCAATATTAAGCATCAAGAAATACAACCTGAGAACCACTATTTGCTAGTCAGACCATTTCCCTCCCACAGTTTATCTACTTCCTTGAACTTAGGGTTAAACCTGAATGTATATTTGTCATACACTTTTGTTTGCTTTAATGTGAAATAATCTTAGCAATGGGACAATTGTAATACAGCTAATGGATAAACAGGGGTGCTGCTTAATGCAGTCATGTTGGGGGTGATAGATTTGATATAAACAGTAGCTGATAGCATTAACCTGTGTTAGATTTAGAGAACAATTTCCAATGTTTTTGCATTCAAAGTCTATATAGTGGAAATATATAGTGGAAATTTCTTTGGTTTGGGTCTAGTAAGCTGAGTGGTCCAGGGTTGTGCTGGAGCCTGCCTGTACTGACTTGCATGGGCCAATTGTTATCACCTCTTTCCAATTCCAGCCAGGGTGGAAGTACTTATACTACAGAAATGGCAAAAGCTACAAGTCAGGGCTCCCTCTACCCTGCCTCATCCCATCCCAGAACAGATTGTTAAAAATTTATCGGTACAGGGGCGCCTGGGTGGCACAGTCGTTAAGCGTCTGCCTTCGGCTCAGGGCGTGATCCCAGCATTCTGGGATTGAGCCCCACATCAGGCTCCTCCGCTAGGAGCCTGCTTCTTCCTCTCCCACTCCCCCTGCTTGTGTTCTGTCTCTCTCTCTCTCTCTCTCTCTCTCTCTCTCTCTCGCTGGCTGTCTGTCTCTGTCAAATAAATAAATAAAATCTTTATAAAAAAAATTTATCAGTACAACCCTGCTTAAACTTCCAAATCTTTGGAAACAAATCAATTTCAGTAGGCTTCTCTGAGTTGGAACTGGTTTGGAAGGTGATGAGCTATATTTGTAGGTGAGGCCAATGCCAAATGAGAGATGATAAGAATGAGTTTCTGGGAAGGAAGAGAAGCAGGTAATCAGTTTTTGAGAAAGTATTTATCACAGTAATATATATTTTTTCTTTTCTAGCTTCTGCCCATCCCTGTGGGACAAAAATGTGACTTCCTGACTTCTCCGAGAGAGGGAAGAGGGAAATAATGGCCAATGAGGTAGTGGGAGTTCTCACCACTAGTTCCAGAAGCATGACAGAGGCAAGCCTAAAGTTTCTGTATGGGAAGGATTGTGCAGATGAAAGAGAGGTTTGACCATCAAGATCCCAAAGGCCTGTCTTGGGAGGTTGCAACACTCAGAAACGTACCAGGTAGTTTGCTGTGAAGATAAAATAATAAGTGTTAAATACTGAAGCTAAGAGTTGAAGGATACAGAATAACATCCATTGTAACTAGGTGCTAGTCCATTTTTTATATTTCATTTTGTTTAGTATCTCTTTAAAATATGATGTGCACATTAATAAACATTAAGGTTTTTATATCACTATTTTGGGGGGGAAAGCAATTTTTAATAGAGAAAACTGTGGAAAAAATATTTACTCTAAATCCTCAAATCATCCCTGTGGTAGACCATAATAGAAGCCATATCCACCAGCTTGTGAGGTGTTCTGATACTGCCTATTTAGAAATCAGTGGCCTCAGGAGTAAATCCAGCCCTATACAGAGTGACATATGATGGAGAGAAAGAATTTAAGTTGGCATGCTTGTAAAATTTGACCTGCAATTTGAGAAAGAAAAGAAAAGAAAACAAAACAAAACACTTTGCTGGAGAATTGAACTAAAAGACAATGAAGGATTTGGGAGAACTGTTGCTGTGTGAGGCTTTCTCTAGGAAGGTGATGGAGATCCAGAATTTTAGATGCAGATTTGAACCATGATCAGAGATGAGCATATGTCATAATCACCATATTTGTATGTTTAAAATGTAAAATCCAATGACTCCCATTGTCTTGCTCTCCAATCCCCTTTTAATTCATTCCCCATTTTTCTGTTTCAGAGTCCTACCTGGATAAATGCATCCGTTGCACTATTAAAATCCATTCATCTCTACACTCTAAATAGGAGCCATATCAGAAGATTACAAACCTTGACCCTGAAAGGATACACAGTGTGGTAACATGTGTACAAGAGTGAGTATGTGGTTTGCAAACCTTTACACATAGGCCTAGTAGACAGCATTCGTCCTCCATATCTCCTGCCTGTTTCCACATGGAGCTTCTCTGGGCAATTGCCTCCTGCTACGTGTTACTTCCCTACACCTCTGCACTATTTCCTCTTCCTCATTGGCATTTACAACTCCCAGGTTTGTATCGTTTATGGATTTCATTCATGTACCATTTACCTTTTTTTTTCCAAATAATTAAGCCCAAAATTACATTAGAGCTTGCTCAAGCTGTTTGCCACTTGGATAAATGATACATCATGTCTTCTTCAGTCAGTCACCATCTAAAATTTTCAACATTCTGCAAGTCAGTTTACTTTATTAGTTGTATTCTCTGGGAGCCCTAAGGAGAATGAAACTTACCCAGGGAATCAACATGCAGCAGTCGATTTTGTTTTTTTTTTTAACATTTCAACTTGAATGTTTTTCCAGTGTCTTTTTTGTGAAAAAGAATATTACTATCCTCTTATTCTATACTGGTCAACACTATTATTTTGGAAATCAGTAAGATGGAAAATACTTTCACTTATATTTAGCTGAGGCTTAATATGTATAAAAAATATGGAAATCATTTTCTTATATCTTGCATAACATTACATATTATGAACAGTTCAAGTTTTAAAATTCAGGCACTTAGAGAGTAGTTCTATTAATTATGTTTAAGTTATTTTTTCCCTTTATTTGGGACTTGTCTAACTTGTAGTAAATATGGAGTATTTTTTCACTACTATATCCCCATTACCTAGAGCATTGTTTGACATAGTAGACACTCCATAGATATTTGTTGAATGAATATTAATAAAATGACTTAAAATTTAATAAATATATCATCCTTTGATGATAAATATTGGAATATAAGTTTTGTGAACATAGAGGTGCTGTCTGTATATTCTGTTGATGTCTACTACTTAGCAAAGTGCCTTGGCAATATAGTGTGTGTTCAATGAGTGAGTCTTGACCAGTATCCAGTACATAAACAAATAGTGTGTCTGTCTATCTTAGTGTAAGCTCCCTAGCCATTTACATAGTCAGTTATCTGAATCACTGTATAGTTTCTCCAAATATTCTAGTATGTTCAATATTTAAGGAAAGGCGTGTCACATGTGTCCTCTGGCTTCAATACTTGGCACACCTTCAACCGTAGAGTACCTGTGTTTAAAACCAGAATTTCATAAATGCAAAGATCCTTAATTACTCTTTTTTAGTCATTGTATTCTCATTATAAAGCAGTACATAATGTAGAAAATGTTATTTTCTTACTGTAGAAAATGTGCAAATCAGTGATAAATAAAAAGAAAATCACTCAGATTTTTTCCACTCAAAAATAGCGATTGAAATTTTGGTATCTAACTTTCCAATCATATGTGTGATGTACATATTTATAGATATTATTACTATATTACACGTAATTTTGACACTTGCTTATTCCCCATTAATTTAACATGAACATTTTCTGATGTTTTAAATATGGAATTATTTTAATGATCAGAATCATCTTTCTTCGAGTTATTGCATGGTTAATTTCTTCTTATTCTTCATGTCTCCCTTTTTTCATCTCCTTCTTAGTGAGGCTTCCTTGATTACTGCATGTGGCCACAACTCCCCACCCCCAGCTTTTTACTATCATGTGAAGCATGAAATGTGTCTTTATTCATTATTGTACTCCCAGTGCCTAACCAGTGCCTGACACTCGGTTAAATATTTTTGAAAAGAAATTAATAAATGAATGAAGGAAAGGATAAAGAAAATTCTGTTGGAAAGTCCACCATAGTGACTTAATGCCCCTATTTTTATACATTAGGTTATTTATATCTCTTATTATTATAAATATCACTTTGATATATTTCTCTGGATAAATTTTGTGCACCTCCATGGTTTTTGTTTTTTTTTTTAGTTTATGTTCCTAGAAGTAAGATTGCTGGGCTAAGGATAAGTAAATGTTAAGATTTTAAATAAGTATTACCAGAAACCTTGTGACAATGTACATGCCCATCAATGGTATTTCAAATTGCTACTTTACTCAAGTCAGAAATAGATTTTTGTCATTTTAAAACAGTATTATTAGTTGATAAATTTTATCCCATTTTAAATAAAATTTCTTTGATTGTTAGATATAGCTAATATTTTGTTATATGAGCATACAATTATTTTCATATGCGTACTGGTCATTGTCATTTCTTCCTTTCCTTTGGTTAATTGTTCATGTGCTTGCCACTTTCACATTTTGAATTTATGAGTTCATTACCTACTAAGAATTTATTTAATTTCTTGCTATTCATCTTATAAATATTTTCCACAGTTCATAGTGTCTCTATGACTTTTGTTTATTGTATTAAAATTTCCATATGATATAAACTTTAAAACATTCACAAAAAAAGTAGAGATAACACATATATATACATTCATGTGTGCATCACCCAGCTTCAACTGGGTACCCAGCAGGTACAACTGGATATAAGGATCAAAAAAATCTCATTAAGATCCTATTTCTCTTTCCTTGGCTTTATCCTCTTTTAGCTGTATTCATAGGGAGTTATCAACTCATGCCTAATCTTGTTTTATCTCCCGACACTCAATTCCTCTGTTTTACCTCTTCCCAACTCTTGATTATGTTGAAAAACACCCCATACATTGTATCATTTAATCTGCAAATATTTCAAAGTGTATCTCTACAAGACAGAGACTGTCCCTCCCTTTATTGTAATTTTTATTGAAATATAGTTGACATATTTTTATTTTTAAAAAAATTTTTTAAAAATTTATTTATTTTAGAGAGAGAAAGAGAGTATGTGGGGGCGAGAAGGGGGGCTAAGAGGAAGAGAGAGTCTTAAGCCAGCTCCGTGCTGAGAGAGGAGCCCAGCGGAGGGCTTGATCTCACAACCCTGAAAACCAGAGCCCTGAGACCATGACCTTACCTGAAACCAAGAGTTAGAGGCTTAACTGACTGCCCCACCTCGGTGCCCCTATATAGCTGACATATTTTTGAAAGACTTCCCTGTTTCCACATAGTCTCAAAACTAAAATAATAGTTTATGATATAAAACAGAAAAATTTCAGTTTTCATATAATCTTTTTAAGGTTTCTGCTTTTGTTATTCTTAGAAAAACTTCCCTCACTTTATGATTTATAAAAATTTATGTAGTTTCCTCTAGGATTTTAATACATAGTCTTTTGCAGATGAATTAATTAAAAAAGAGTTGAATCTCATAACTCACGCATATCACTCTCAATATTATAGTGTAGAATATATTCTGGAGATATTTTTAAATTTATTTTTACAAAATAAACCTTATTATTTTGTGAATTGATACTTAACTTATTGTAATTGTCATTCCATGTCAGTATATATTGACTGACATTATTTTCTAAAGGTGCATAATATTTAATTGTAAAACCATATCATAATTCTTTTCCCAATGCTTTAATCCTGGATATTAAGATGGAATAAAAGTTTTTCACAATGTAAATCATTAGTTAAATTAATTAAACAAGTATTGAATCCCTCTGGTATGCGAGACACCGTATTTGGCACTGAAGATACAAAAGTGAGAAAACACACACACACACACACACACACACACACAGTGCCGGTTCCTTTGTGGCATAAGGCTTATTAAAGTAGTTATGAACACTTTTGTTCAAATATTTGTGTACCATTTTAATTGCTTTCTTTACATAAATTCCTAAAAATGAAAAATGCTTTTAAAAAAGTAATTTTTAAAAATACTGTTAAATTCTCCTACAGAATTATTTTGACATTTTACATTTTCACCTGCACTATATTAGTGTTAGTGTCAGGTATCATTGCTCTTTTCAATCTTTGGTAATCTGATGGGTGAACATTGTTTGTCACTGTCATTTTACTAATACTAAATATGAAAGTATTTCATTTATTACTAATGACATTAACTACTTGTTCATATGCTTTCTGAACCTTTGTATGTCTTTTATTGTAAATTACCTGTTCATGTTCTTTGCACATTTTTTCTTATTGAGGTGTCTGCCTTCTTATTTTTTATAATTTTGTTTTTTCAGTTTAAATATTTATTGCTTCACAATAATAGTTACTTATGGAGGTCATATATGCAAACCACTAAAATCTCTTGGCTAACTAAAATGAAGTCTATCTGCAATAATCATATCAATGCAATTTGGAGACTTTTCTAAATTCTCAACAGTGTCTACATAAATATCTTTATACTGGAAGATTTAATTCTCAACAGTATCTACGTAAATATCTTTATACTGGCAGATTCAGTCATGCACCAATCCATGCAGAGATGAAATGCTTCTTTAGTGGTAAATGTTAAACAATTATAGTTTTGTGTTGGAAGATAAAAGAAATGGTGGTTGTAGAATTGGTAATGGGTTATAGATTGTTCTTGTTTAAAAATGATAATATTAGTAGTATTGATAAAAAGTCATTGCTATCTGCCAGCTGTCATATTATACAAAGTAATGTTGAGAACTCAGAATAATTCTTAATGTGTGTATAACAAAAGTCACCAATGCAATTAGCACCCTTGTGGGCAATTTCAAGAGAAAAGCTCAAGGATTGAATTACTGTGGATATAAAATACATTTTCACTTGTGACACAAATTGGTATAGAAATGTAGACTTCCTTAGACTCTCTCTAGTTGGTGAGTAGGGAACTGATTTCAATTTCTAGGACCATTAATCTTTTACCTTTTATGGGTAGTAAATTATCTTTAAATTAAAACAAACAAACAGGATACCTGTCAGACTGTATCTCAGAATAAACACAGGCTGCCAACAACTTGTAATTAGGACCTCTAACCTGATCTACTGAAATGGCTTTGACAAGTAGAGGAACATAAAACCAATTTTCATTTTCAAAGAGGAAAATAACTTTTAATAAAAAATTTGAAAAAATGACATACTTTCAAATTTTTTGTGCAAACAGTATATCACACTGAATTTAACCACATTTTTATACATAAGTTGAGTGGTTATCTCTTGTGTTTATGTCACATTTTTGTTGCATTTGTTTTTATTTTTGTTTTAATATCTCATACCCAAGTTAAGAGTAGTAGTTTGAAGGTGGAACATTTTCAGCACATGTGGGGTCAGTAACACCACATTTTAAACCATATTAATTGTCAGCTTGAATGAGTGAAGTCTTGAGAATGTTCTGCCTGTCACCTACCCAGCATGATCTGGTGGAAAGGGTCTTTAACCTATGGGAAACCACCAACCACACAATTGCTAGCATGAAGGAGTGGCAGAAATCATTTCAGCCATTGTGGAAAACCTAGTAGATTTATTATTGTTGTTGTTCTGATCATTTGCATTGGATAGGGGGAGGCCATTTAAATTTTTCCTGTGCTGTCATTTAAAAATATTAAGGAAATAAAGGCTATAGAAGGGAGTCAGTTAGGATAATTTAGGTAGCATGTGATGGGATGGAAAACCTGCCTTGACCCTGAGTCACATGACACAAAATTCTGGAAGAACTCTGGCTGCAGGTACAACTGGAAATAAGGATCAAAAAGATTTCATTAAGATCCTATTTCTCTTTTCCTTGGCTTTTATCCTCTTTTAGCTGTATTCACAGGCAGTCTCTACCCAATTTCCTTTTAAAACTCTTAGCCTTTGCTCTGACAAGACTGGCTTAATTCTTTTTTCTTTTTTTAAGATTTTATTTATTTATTTGAGAGAGAGGGAGAGAGCACAAATGGGGGGGGAGGGAGGGAGAGAGAGAAAATCTCAAGCAGACTCTGTGCTGAGCCCGCAGCCTGACCCAGGGCTCCATCTTACCACCCTGAGATCATGACCTGAGCCAAAACCAAGATTTGGACACTTAACCAGCTGTGCCACCAAGGTGCCCCATAGTTAGGGAAATTCTTGACCACACCTGGCCTATGGGCTTTAGTCACAGAATCAGAGCGGCAAAGCCCCTTTTAGGCCACATGGAACCAGAGGAGTGTAGGGGAGAATATCCCAATAAGTGGATGTAGAGGGAAAGGGGAATTGATGTTGTGGAGGCAAACCACAGCACTACAGTCTGGAGTGTAGATTTTTCTGTTCTTGGGTTCTCATTCTTTTGTATTATGGGTGCTCCCCAGACAAATAACCATAGCCATCAGAATAAATTTAGAGAAGTTTTCTTGTCACACACCTGCGGAGAAGGAGTCAGAGACACAATGGCAACACTGAGAGATGAGTCTAAGAGATGTAAACATGTAGAAAGAATTCTAGAAAGAATTTCATGTATATTGATGGTGTTGTCTAGCTCACCTTAATAGCCACCAACAAAATTTGTAAAATTTTTCATGCCCAGTAACTTTGGTAAGATATTTCACTTTTCTGAGAGAGTACTGAAACTATCTTGATTGGACATGAATATTGATATTTTGCGCAACCACCTTCAATCAGTTAGCTAGGAAAACTGCGTATTTTGTTTGTGTATTTAGGGAGGATAAAATGTATAAATGAGAGAAAGAGTACCTGATTGTAGGTGTAGGATTACTTTTTAAACCGTCATATAATTTATAAAAGAAATACCAAAAAGATTGACTACATGCTCTTTAAACTTTAATAGGACACCCTCAAGAATTATCAGTTTCTTACAAAATAGGGAATGGCATTCTAAAAAATAGATGACCTGTGGCCAAGAAATACTGCAGTCACACGTGTTATCTGCAAGGTGGTCTGGAATGGCTAAATATCTTAGTACTTGTATTTCAGTACGTTTTGCAACCCCTGCTTGCTGCTCCTGATTAAGATTTTTCATTTTCATGTAATTTTTCAGGATAAGAGTTGCAAGATTTTAGATGCCCAGAACAAGAATGTTTACTTTGCACAAGAGAAGTCAACTGGGCTTACAGTAGTGCAATAGAAAATTTAGGCCCTTTCTGCTATTATTATTTCTGTTCTTAGTGAGAATTGAGGAGGAAAAAAGGACAAGCAGTTAAAGGAGGACTGCTCTTTGAAAACTAATCCTTTAAAAAAAAAAAAAAAGAGTTGGGATTTTAGAATTGTTTCCCAAGCCAGGAAGAGCTCTGGGTGGCTAAAGTAGGTTTGTATGCATTCCCGGAGAATTGAGAGAGGAAATGGAAGACTTTCAAATGGAAACAGAGTTAGAGTCTTTCTACATTAGTATTTGAATATAAAATGATTATTCCAGATCACTAAAAATAATTGTTTTGACCGCTCATTGCACCAAATCTGTAACAAAAGTTAAAAATCACACTTCAAACTGATTTTTGTTATTAGCAGAAATGTGTTCGAAGAGAAACTCAAGAGAATCTTTGTGGAGACCAGAAGAGGTTTTGTAATGCTTAAGATATGTCATAAAAATACAAGTGTTACCTTAATAGTTATTTTATTTTTAGCAAATCACGGTAGATGTAGTGAACAATCAGTGCTCTAATCCATCTTTTATTCTTTTCTAGGATAATGTTATATACTTTTCGGATTGTCAGTAACTTTTTAAAAAATAATTTTTATTTTGTTACATTAGTCACCATACAGTACATCCCCAGGTTTTGATGCAATGTTCCATGATTCATTATTTGCATATAACACCCAGTGCACTATGCAATATGTGCCCTCCTTAATACCCATCACCGGCCTATCCCAATCAGTCTCTCATGGTTCATTCCCCCTTCTGTTTACCCCTCTTTGTTCTTCCCTTCCTTCTCCTACCGATCTTCCTATTTCTTATGTTCCATAAATGAGTGAAACCATATGATAACTTTTATAATAGACTCCTATCAATTAATTACTAATTCTGAGGACTCCATCATGGAATTGGTTATTGTGGTTTTCCTCATATTATTGTATTGACCAGTGGAAAATCAAGCACAGATGTAAAGGTATATTTTAAAATATTTTATTAATTTGCTTTATATTCTTCTTCTCCTCCTCCTATTCCTCCACCTCCTCCTCCTTCTCCTCCTCTTCCTCCGCCGCCACCGCCAGTAATACTTCTTTTTCGACTCAAGTAATACTTTATTGCATCTTTTCATTTTAAGAACATGGCATAATTTGGGACTTTAGGTGAAGAAGGAAAAAAAAAAAACTTGTGGAAAAAGATCATGGTGTAGTGGGAAGAATACAGGTTAGCAGCCAGACAGACAGGTGTGGATCTCAGCTTTGCCAGTTAGTAACTTTGGGTAACTTAACTCTGTTGATCGTTGGTTTGCTCATCCTGGAGAGCACACTGGTTATGTCTAACTAGAAGGGTAGTGAGGGAATTAAACATGCTAGGCTATGTGAAGTGCTTAGTGTAATCACTGGTCGGTCATTGCCAATGACTGCCAGGAAATCCTCAATAAATGCTAATTATATTATTTATCATAATACTATTTTTATTAAATATTTACTCAGAAAAGGAACAAAACTTTGTTTAATCATGCCAAAAGACAATCTAAAGTGCATATAAAATATATAATGTATTCTAAATGTATGATGGTTCATATACTCTATAGACATTTATTTCTCACTCATGTAATTAAAAAAATAGGTTTTCCTGTTTATAGGCTGGGTTACTCAGCAGTCCAGGCATCTTTCATCTCTTGGGCTCCTCCATCCTCAAGATATGACTTATGAGGATGTAATGCTCATTTATATAAATCTAGCATAATGAAAAAAACATGGAAGAAAGTACCATGGGCCTTATCTGGAAGGGCAGTCCACCAAATACATTTCACCAGCTAGAACTCCATCAGCACAGTTACATCTAACTGCAAGGTGAGATCAGGAACAGAGTCCAAGTTCATGCCCTAAAAGAAGGTGAGATGTGTTTGAGGAACAGTCAACCAGGCTCTGCCACATCAAGATGTTAACAATAAAAAGGTTAACATGAACAAAGTATAACAAATTATATTATAAATAATTGAACACATTGAAATACTGTTATAAATGTAATTTTATATTGGGTTATATTATGCAATTGGGCTGGCAAAAGAAGAGATGACTGTATCTTTAAAATAATTAAATATTAATGGAGTATTTGTAGAAGGGGAGTGCAGGTAAAATGGGTAGATTAGATGGGAAGATGCTGCTGCAATCTGGAGAGTACCCTGGGATTATTTAAGTGTTGCGATATCCATCCAAAAATGACCCCTAGAGCTGTGTGCCTGGACAAGTGAAAATTCACAGCCTCCACTTCAGTGTCATCATGCAGCGTTAGAAACTTTATTGTCCATAGGACTGTTTTTGGTATTTGCTTCAAGCCCCAAAGGGTAAGCATAGTGGTGAGACAGGGCCTAAAAACAGAAATTTCTGGAGGGGAGTTTAAAAAATTCAGAGTTGGGTTCTTTGGGAGGAACCAGTGCAATAGCTCTTACTGATTTGTAGGTTGAGGGAAGGAACTCAGTTCAGTCTGGACTTCTTCAGATTCCCAACAGTGGTTAGAACCTACTAAGAAAATTTATTCAATGTGAAATTTTTTAAATCACCGAATTTCCTATTCAGGTTAATTTTTGTAATGGAAAGAACAAAGAAATGAGGAGAGACTAAAATAGTGTGTTTACAGACTGGAGAGGCAAAGGCTTAGAGGTTATATGGCTGAAGCTCATGCAGTCGTAAAGGATATAGAGTGAATATAGACTGTACACTGAATCCAAACATGTGAGAAACAGGTGGAAACTCTTAAAACTTGAACCAGTTAAGTTTAAGACTGATAAAGGTAAAACCTGTACACCTTCTTTCCTGATTATAGTTTGACCAACTTATTTAGAGAAGGTGCCCAAGTTTTTGGGCATAGTGGTATGTTCCCATTTTCTACTTGTATATGAATGTCTCTGTTTTATGCTCAGAGAACAAACAGAGTTGTGATTTGTATTTTCCAATTAGCATAGATGATTTAATATACTTGGACAATTAGATTGATTTCTTTGAGAATTTAGGGGCACACCAGCCTGTTGATGTACTCCTCCACACTATGCTCAGTCATTTGGAGAGGCACTGCACCCTACATGAAATACTTCCAAGAGCTGCTGACTTCAAGAGCTAATCCTTTTTAAGTTCCTACTCTGTCCTTCTGATTATGTCAAGAAGAAGTTCTCAGTTTGGTGTTCGTCTGTCTTTAACACCTAACACTTGCTAACTTTCCTTTTAGCAGAGAATAGGAGTTCAGTAAACAACTGAATCTATGATGAACCTGGTGTGGGTTTGAAAAGCCTTAAAGGGAGAACAGGAGTCAGTTGAATTCATGTTAGAGAATCTGGAATCCACAAATCCAAGATGTTTCCTATGTTAGTTTACTCAAAAGGTAGTGGTTACATGGAAATTTTATATCATGAAAACGTGAAATATAGGCTTCCAGAAAGGTTAATCTAAATTCACACATGTCAGAAAAATATCAAGAAGTCTCCGGGTGTATCCCTAACCTTTTGAGTTTCACATGATAGAAGACCACTATCACATGACATGCCCCTGTATGCTCCTAGAAGAGACAGAATATTGGATGGACCATGGTTCAGACCCACTAGACTAATTCTTGTGCTTTTAAGTAAAATCCTCTGTTTCTTTGAAAAGACCTCTTTTAAATTGCAGATGAAGCTGGTCTGGGGAAAGGTGTCCCTAAAGAGAAAGTAGCGTAAGTGCCCATGTTAGTACTATCTTACTGTGTGCACAGGATAAATCTAATGCAGATTGAACTAATCTAAAGTTCAACATCTGTTTCATTCAAAGTGGAACATTTGAAATTCAATGCAAAGGAGGACTTTCCAGCCTGGCTTTTATTCTGAACAACTAATTGTAGTAGTCAGTTTTCAGTTTTTGAGTCCATAAAGCCCCTTAGCTAGTCTCAATAAAAGTCCCATAAAGTAGCATTACAATTTGATGAATGTTTTATAGGTTTCATTCTGTTTTTAAAAAGAACCATTGTATATAATTTTATAAATTTTTGAATTTAGTAATATTGAA
Source organism: Ursus americanus (assembly GCF_024610735.1). NCBI lineage: Eukaryota > Metazoa > Chordata > Mammalia > Carnivora > Ursidae > Ursus > Ursus americanus. The sequence goes on from NC_142131.1 coordinate 20,605,073, forward strand.
TATCAGTAATATTAAATACCATGGTTAAGAGCCTATATTCTGGAGCTGGACAGACTTGGGATATAATTTCACATTTGCTACCTTGTGACTTTGGGCAAGTTAATCTAACCTTTCTAAGTTCCAAATTCTTTTTTCTTCCTATAAAATAGGGATATAAATAATTCTATCACATAGGTAGCATTAATGAACTAATGCTTATCAGACATATTAAACAAAATAATTTAAGTGAACTCTTAACACAATACTTGGCAAAGAGTAAGGGTCAAACATATTAACTATAATTAATGATCATCATAGTAGCAGTTTTATTCAGCACTGATCTTTTGATTTAATAGCTTTGTTTATAGAACACAAACACTCAGGTTAAATTCATGTTTAAAAAGTGTCTCTTGATGTTTTACAAGCATGCAGAGGTTTAGCATAATGAAAATAAGAGTAAAACAAGTAAAAATAAGAATTTTTATTTTTGTTCTGGAAATTTTGATTTTTCAACACCCACAACAATGACGTTATAAAGTATGTCCATCATAGTCATTTACTCACACTTTCTCTGACACCCTCTTTAACTACCTGTGCCCTAGGCTGTGCTCCCCTAAGATGACAGAATGTTTAGAACTGGAGGGCAGGTGCTGAGGACTCATCTCTGGGACATCCCCACTGATTCCACCACCTTTTGTAAGGAGAAAACTAAAGCTCAGAGGGGGATCATTGGTTTGCACAAGTTCAATTGAGTCTGATTTAAACTCTACTTCGCACACTCATTCCATTGTATCAAACTGGTCCTCAAAACTGAGAGGGCTCAGTATCTTTAATAATCACTATGGCCCATTTAAGAAAGGAAAATGACCTTGAAGAAAAATGCTATAAATGATAAAGATATAGGAGAATATCTTGGTTTTTTAGAATCAGATAAATTTTGTAAGCAGTGCTTCTAAGGTCATATCTAGAAGATATTATATATAAAATGTAATATGTTATTATTTATATCAATTATTATTAATATAAAACTAATAATAGCACACTAGTATTGTTAATATTATTGATATGTATATTAATTATAACATTTTAACATTAATTTATCTGTATAGTTTTCTTTCTAGGTAAAAAATTATTGTAGTGTTACCAAAGAGCACACCATTTTTATGAAATTTCCAGATAGTATTTAGTTGGGGAAAAAAATTCCCAAGATGGCATACTAAACAAAGAAATAGCCAGCTCAGACCCCAAATTGTGTGGAAAAAGCCTTTTTCTGTAATTCTATGATGCTGGGATTAGGCAAGCAGCTGATGGCTTGATCAGTCAGGGGCTAACCTGAAAACTGCTGACTTCCTGGATGTGAGCCAAAGGTTGCCCTTGGGGTTGAGATAAGCCAGTTAATCTCCTGACTGAAACAACTAGTCTAGACATTGAATTGCTCTTGCCCAGTACTTGTCAGGGATACTGTGGATTAACTACATTCTAATTTTGCCCACTGTGTAGTACTGGAATTGCAAGGGTGTCTTGGGCAAGAGTATGGTATAGTTGCTGTAACTTGACGAAGTCAGCTGCCAAGAGAAGGTCATATAAAGTAGAGTGTTGGGTTTACATAATTTTTTTAGATCTGTTCCCAGTCACTAATGGAGAGAAAACAGCTGTATAATAGGTCTAGCTTGTTTTATTCATGTGTAAGGATGTAATAAGGAATCTGTAAGCTGGTATTAGTTGTGCTTCTGATCCTCTGAGAGGTTCTTCTGGCTGTGAGAATCCTTAAAAGTTGTTGAGAGAGTCATTTGGGACTACTGTATGCTGATGACTTTGAAATGGAAGACACATACAAAATGAAAAGACTTTCTGAAAAGCCAGCATAAAATAAAGGCAGTCATTTGGACATTAAGCAGAAATTTGGCACACAATTCTACCATAGCCTGATATTTTGATATAAGAAATGCTTAAAACAGATGAAGCAGTGAAATGGGTGTTGCATAGGCCTGGAAGTCTACAAAGCAGCCATCTTCAACCCAGGGGGCATTGAAGGCTCCAACTTTCGGTTGGGTCTTATTCCCTTTTAATATTTGTACCATATCCATTCAATATTAGCCCCTATTTCATTTAAGATATTTTGGCCTAAAAAGATGAATAAAATCAGTTCCTTTCTTTAACAACTTTACATTCCAGGAAAGATGGTCACATCAAATAAGAAAATATCATCAAGAAAAAGAGAACAGCCATCATTACATAGTTACTTTGAGACTGAGCTTCAGCTGGAATGACTGAAGAATTCAAACATGTTTAGAAATGTTTCCCTGTATTTTCTTACCTTATTCTACATATTCTTCTCATACTCATCTGTACCTGCTTGTGTTTAATGGACACTAAAGGTTTTCTCTCTAGCCTTATTCTCACCCATGCTCTGCTAGCCAAATGTATAATGAATAATTATAAAATACAAAAATATCTGTATGATCTTTGGGCAGAACCTATTGTCTTATCATCTTTGGATGTAACCCACTTGAGTTGGCTTTACCATATTCCACCCAGCACCAGCTTGAACTCTTGGGAGTTCTCTGAGATTCTTTCATTTCCCTCAACTGCACATCTAATAGGCCTCTAAGTTTAGTTGCTTCTATCCCTCCTGACTCATTCTGTGCTACAGGTTGGGTTCTGGGATGCAGATTCTGCTTCAACATCTGTGGAAGGAAGGGGAAGGAAGTAGGATTGTGTAGAGGGTAAAGTTGAACTGTAAGACAGGCACTATAGCCACAGCCATAAGAATCTTGGGGACTAAAATGACTTCTGAGTTGTCCCACCTTGTATAGAAATGACAGAGCCTTCATCCTTGAAGAAGTTCTCCATGGCTGTTTCACTTGCCTTTCTGTTTCCTTTGCAACCACCTTATTTTAGGTTTTCAGAACTTTGAACTTTTCTAGAATTTTTTAAACTGTTCCCCTTGTCCTCTTCTATATAGCCTCCCCTTCAGTATAAGACAAATTCATGTCACTCCACTGATTAAAATCCATCAGTAACTTCTCATCTGCTGCAGGATTAAGTCATGACTTTGTAACATGACTTACAAAGACCTTATGAGTTTAGAGCTTTCTACCTTTTCAGACTCATTTCTTTACAACTGCTTCTGGACCAATCCTGGGTGCCAGCAACATGGAGCTCCCTGCAGTTCCCTAAATGTACTCCATTTACCCTGTGTCTCTGCCATTCTATTCCAAAAGAAAGCCCTTTTCTTACCTTATCTGTCTGCTGAATTCATCCTAATCATTCTCCAAAGAGTCAACTCAAGTTAATTTCTTAAAAATGCCTTCCCTAACATTTGTAGACAATATCAAGCCCTTTAATTTCTGTAGACTGTCATCATGAGCTGTAACTGTTTTTTATTTGTCTCAATCTTTATGATGTAAAAACTCAAAGGGCCAGTATATTATAGATATATAAATTCCATGTATATTATAGATACATAAATTCATCTTGTATCCCCTATGGTTAGCACAATTCCTAGTTCAAAACTGTATGTTTCAGAATGAGAAAGAAAGAAAGAAAGAAAAAAGGAAAGAAAGAAAGAAGAAAAAAAAAAAAAAGAAAAGGAATGAAGGAAGAAGTCCCTTTCTATACTAACTCTATATCTTATTCTAATCAACACCAGTAATTGTTTCATTGAGGGTTTCATGAGTTCTGTGTCTAATTATTTTGTCAACACAGAACATGATTTATGAAATTTATTCTTGATATGCTTTGGCTTTTGCATCTCTATGAAAAAAATCACACGTTCATAATTACCAACCACAACAATTTGATCAGTGGTAAAATGGACTGAGAACCCAAACGTCCTTAGGCTAAGCTCACAAGAGAAGTTCTGGCAGTAGGTATTGAGAGGCATTTGGGACAGTTGGGCAGTCAGCATGAAGCTGACCCACAAGTAGGCAAGAAATGTATATGTCAGCAGGTGACTGGAATAGGGTGTTGAGGGAGGAAGAGGACAAGAGCTGTTTTATGACTGCTAGTGGCAAAAAGAAGTGATTCAGGCTGATGGAATGAAGGATTCTTCCAGGAGATCCAGCTGTAAGTAGTGGACACCCAGTCATAGCTACTGGCAGGTTGTTGATGACCCTTGGAAAGCCTGGTGGGAGGGACATATCTAAGTATTAGCTTTGAAGGTGCCAGGATTGAAGCAGAGAACCAAGCAGAAAATTGGAGCAACAGGATGGAGACCCAGGATATTACGACAGGGCTGTGTGGCAGAAGCTTTGCTACTGTGGACAAAACAAGAACTCCTTACGGAAAGTAGAAGCAACATAATGGTGGGGCTGGCAAGAGGGTTGACTCGACGTGGAAGTACTGATGAAGCCTTTGTTGTCTCCCCAGGTATAGGTTGGGAGCTATTTGGTGAAGGCTTGAAGCTATTATTTGTGAGAATGACCCTCAGTACTAGAGATATAATGGACAACAAATCAAACTTCATTTTAGGCAGGATCCTGGGAACCCATAGTGTCAAAAGTTTCTTTCACTAGTAACCATGAATTATCAAGATATACCCAAGGGTCTAGTTAAGGAATTTATTTTGTGACTGCATTGACAACAAATTCCCCAAATAGCCCCCATCCTTACTGTGCTTTGACCTGTATACTCCTTACAATTCAGAAGAGTGAAGAAAGAAACAGTGGAAGAGAATGTGTTTAAAAATACACATTTAACTTGTTTCTCAAAGCCAAGCCTAAGGTGAGAAAGGCACTGCAAGAACGTAGGTGGAGGGCCCAGACTGACTTCTAAAGGAGGTGGAAAAGCATACTTTGTCTAAAATGAAAGCAAAATATAGTGATGTGGTGATGTTTTATGTTCACAACTAGGTCATAACTGGGTGACTACATTTCTAATGATATAGAGCTCAGGATAGGCTGGGAGCAAGGAGAAGAGCAAGGCCCTCTCAATATGTACTCCTTCCACCTGGGACCAGTTAACCACGGAGATGTGCTGCTTATCAGGAAGAATGGGTGCATGAGGTTAGGTCCAGGGGTGAGCAGAAAGAGGAGGGAAAAACAACAGAAGAATGACTTCTTGGGTCATCTTTGGCATTTGTATAGTAAGCTACTTATATTTATCTTCTAGGATAGAGATTATTTTTATTGTGTCATCTTGATTGAACTTCCTTCTCCAGAATTCCCTTTTTAGTTTGCTTCTGGTTCCTGTGGGCTTCAAGGAAGGTTTTCTGACAAGATTTGGATAGCTCAAGAGAGGAAGCAGCCATTTTGAAGCATGTAAACACCTTCTTCCTGGTCTGTTTTTTTTTTTTTTTTTTTAAGATTTTATTTATTTATTTGACAGAGAGAGAGAGAGACAGCCAGCGAGAGAGGGAACACAAGCAGGGGGAGTGGGAGAGGAAGAAGCAGGCTACCAGCCGAGGAGCCTGATGCGGGGCTCTATCCCAGAACACTGGGATCACGCCCTGAGCCAAAGGCAGACGCTTAACGACTGAGCCACCCAGGCGCCCCCTTCCTGGTCTTCTGTCAAATACTAGTTTAGATGCTGTGTTGAAGGAGTTTCCAGATGTAATTAAAGCCCCAAATCAGTTGTTTTTGAGTTAATCAAAATGGAGAATTCCTTGGGTGGTACTGACTTAATCTGGTGGAAGTCCTTTAAAGAGGGGCTAGGCCATCCTAGGTGCAGAGACTCCAGGTGGCAGAGAGGAAGGAAAACTGTGAAATAGTTATACATTTACCTTGTTGGAATGCAGCAGCTGCTGGGCCTACAAATACCTTCCCTTTTCCCTGATCTTCCTTCAGTTTTTCTGACTCCCGAGCCAGCCTGTGCTTAGCTCCATGGTTAGAGCCCCTGATTCTGCAGAATACCCTAGTCACCAAGGGCAGAGGCAACAAGAATGGATGTTTTAGTCTATATTTGTTGGATTTCAGCCTCTTTGTAATCATCACTCCTGCCTGCCTATGTACTTGGGCTCTGGCCTTTGATACAGAGACAGTCTTGCAGAGAGTGCTTAGACAGGATTTCACTTTAATAAGTACACACACACACACACACACACACACACACACACACAGATATAGGTCTGTACGTATATATGTATAAATATGTATGTATGTATAATTATATAAAATACATACAAAACATGAAATACATGTAAAAACATATATACTGGTTCTGTTTCTCTGCTTGAATCTTGATTGTATGGTACCTTATTTTTACTTTATTTTTATATGTTACTTTACAGTTTACCAAGGATCTCCACATGTTGTATTATGACATAGGGTAAGAAATTGGGTCCCAGAAACATTAAATGACCTAGCCAATGCCAGTAGGTGACCTAATAAAGACTTGAATTAAAGCTCATTCTCCCTTATCTGACAACACTCTTTGTAAGGATGATGTATTTGAAGTGCTATGCAGAAAAAAATTTGGAAAAGTACAATAGAACTTTTTTTGGGGGGGAAATAGAAGAAAAATGTATGCAGTTTGGGTTGAATAACTTTTTTATATTCCAAAAAATTATGTAAAATCCCTTGCTTTGGATTTCAATTTTGTGCTTAATTCTAACATATAAAGAGAAAAAATAGCACAGAGAATTTAGCAAAGGTTTGCTATTGTAAATTATTACTTGTTTTGAGATGAGAGTAAAGTGGGTGAGGTAGTCTGGGTTAGGAGAGATCTTAAAAAAGTAACATCTATAAATTCAAAAAAATAAAACAATACGAAACCTATGCAATAGGCATTCTACATTCTCTCATGTGTTGCTTAGATATAACAGTTCTAATTTAATCAACAGTAGGTGTTTTGACCCAGCCTGGCCACTCTCTAGAAATATTTAATCTCTTGAACAATGAAAATCAGTACTGAAAAGGTTATGTGTATATACACACACACACACACACACACACACACACAAATATTTTTCCCCCGGGACAAAAATATAGAGAATCCTGGAATAAAGTGATAATTTTGGAAATAGCAGTAATTTTTAAATTGAATAGGAAAAAGTTGAAAAAGATGTGCTTGGCATCAAACATCAATATATAACCTTTCATTGTTTTTCTTCTCCTCCAGCCTTCATGCAAACCAAGAAAGCCACAGCCCATGCAGAGTGGACATATATTGTAATCCCACTTGGATCAGTTTTAGTGAGGACCACTAGTTGCAAAACAATTTCCCCATCATGGTTGGGGGCAGGCCCATGGGAAAAGAGCATCTGACTTAAGCAGGGCCAAGGACGGTCCTCCCCCAGGATATCTTATGCCTGCATCACCATGCCTTCCCACAGGCTAAAGCCATGGGAGAAGGGTTTATAGTGGTCCACCATGTGTTCCATAGTGTGCAAACAAGTCTGCAGTAAGAGCCAATAAAGCTACACCATAGGGAGATGAAAGAAAAGGGCCAGTGAAGGGGGAAGCTGGATAGTTCCATTCGGTGGTTCCAACTGTCCTCCAGACCCCGCCCCTCCTGAGGGTAGCTAAATTTTGGATTATCATAAATGGCACTTCAAAGAGCAAATGAGGAGCCCTGGCAAATAAGGATGGGTGCAGTGTTCTCCTTTCTCTTGAGATTCTTGCATTCTGAGGTGCAAAGTTGTATCAGAGTTAAGTCTGCTCAGGGACCAGAATTTGAATCTCTGTGGCCTGCAGAGACATTAAGTGGAATGGAACAGTTCTGTGGTTAATCCTTTTACAGAATGGTGGGGCCCACAGAACTAGAAATGAGAGCTGATATGTACTTGCTGTCAAATTAAACATGGCTTTTCTTGAAAAATAAGGGCGAAAACTGAGGGAAAGTCATGAAAGGAGAAAGTGTTTTGAGAAAATTTTAAATGCCCCCATTATTTTGTAGTTGTGGGACTTGGGTTTAATTTGAATCCGTAAACTCGGAGGGCATCCGTAGGCATTTAGAAAAGGATGGTTAATTTGCAGCAGATACTAGCTTTTGTGCAAAGGCAGAAAGATGTACTGTAACATATGATGCAGGTCACTTTAGAGTAATTGAACCATGGCTTTTGCGTGCTTTCGATCCGAAGCTTATCTCTATCTGAAGCCTGTAGAAAGTCTTTTCCCATTTACATAACAGGGCAAGAGATTATTACAACTAAAATTAGATCCACGATTTGCTATGCACAGTGCTTTGTAGCATAATCAAATTATGATAAAATAGCCTTTATTTCTTTATTGCTGTATAATATAGTTAGGTTTTTAGTAATTTGTTTAGAAGTAAAGGAGTGGCAGTACTGTCTTATTATACTAAAGCATCGCTGATTTTTGGCCAAATTGACAGCCTTGCTCGATTGTTTTTTAGAGATGCTTATTCGAAAAATGGGTGGGATCCTGATAAGGTCTAATTTGTTTTCCTTTCTTTGCCCCTGCCCCTGCCTTTTTTAAAAAATATGGGCCACTGCCCATGAGTTCTTGCTGCTCACCCTTATCACTTAACCTGATAATACCATCCCCAGAATGTCGTTCCTGTTCATTTGATATTACCAGATAAAATCAAAAGCCTCATGCTTTCCCAGCACTGAAGAACCCTGAGCTGTTTTCTCTCAGATTCTGAACAGGGCAAATCACAAGAACCTTGACATTGGTTAAATTATTCTTGTATAGATGTAAATATGGGAGGGGAGGAAAAACAACCAAATTGTTGAAAGAGAAATGAGGAAGTAGGGGAGAGGGGAAAGTGGACATTAAGACTGAGTAACAGGAAAAAAATGACGGAAGGAAGAGAAGAGGAAACACACTACAGGGATACGGGTATGAGGGAAAAGGAAGAGAAAGAGAACAAAATACAACCCAATGGAATCCTGTAACACATTGTAAGAGCAGATTTCCATACCATTTCGAGGCACTGGAAGTTTCCCGATGGCTCTATTCAGCAGAACCCCCACTCCCACCCCGTTCTATATTACTGTTAATGCTAAAGGTAGCAGTAGCTGCAGAGGTGGCATTTTCTTCTAATTTAATTTTCAGTTACTGAACTCAGTTACTGACTCTTTACAGCCTGAGGGAAGACGAGCCTTTGTTAAAGCCATGGCCGTTAACTTTCACTTTTCTTTTCAACCTCATTAGATTTCTCGAGGTTTAGTTCTAGACCTAAAGCACTGCACTGTGGCTAAACTATGTAAAATAACATTTTTGGTGAAAAGCAACACCTGCAAAAATGTCACACAAATTTCAAGTTCAGTTGTATCCAGTGATGTCACCAAATGAAATCCTAGTACAGAAAACGCAAGTAATAGGGTATTAAATTTGTCACAGCCTATGACTGCCTTCATGGCATCCTGTGGTGCAGTGATGAACCAGAAAGGCTTCTTGTCGGGTGGCACCTTTTTATGTGTGCTCAGGGGGTAGCACTGCCACGCAGGCATTAGGCTCATTGAGGCAGGATTTGAAAGGGGGCTGCTAATCTCAGTCCATATTGGGTGTCAGAATTTTCATTTAATCAGTGCAGATGAGCCATTTCCCACGTATAGAGAGATTTGTTACTAAAATGACATTTTTCGAATCCTTGTTACAAAACTGGCATTTTTTGATTCCATGGTGAAACCCTGGAATGAGAACTGTGGATGATTGAACAATAATGTAAACGATCTAGAAAGATTATATGATGCTTCTGTGATCTGTCTACTTACACGTCTTTCAGGGCAGTGTTTCTCTGCTGGCCCAAAGCGTGGACCCTGGGTTCGTGCCCCATCCCAGATGGGAAGGACAGTCAGGAAGATTTTACTGTCTCAGGACTCACTTTGCCATGCATAGAGTCTCTGTGCCTCTGGTCTTTGTGACAAGTTGTTTTCTCTCCTCTTGTGCTATATTCAGTCCTTGATGGGATATAGATATTTGAGAGCCATGTCAGTGAGACAGATCCCTCCTTTGAGGAGCATAAATCTAACTGGATCCACCATCTGCTCCAGTGCTGGAGCACTGCATGTGTAACACCACTGACCTGCCTCTCAGTAGCAGTCACTTGGGGTGAACTGCAGGCAACTTCTTGTCCTACATCATGTGCACTTGCTTTCCTTGAGATACCAGCTATGTAAGAATCATTCTAAACAATATTTAGTGATGTAAGAGTTACTAACAAAAAACTTGGGCTTGATAGATGGCTAAAGCATTTTATATTTTATTCTTAATTTAAAAGAAGTGATAAAAAATGAGATCTATTTGATAGTAGGAAATGTACCAGATTTCATTTGTGCTTGTTCTAGAGTAGTATTTTACAAACTTTTAAAAAAATATACGGTAAGAAATACATTTTATGTCATGACCCATTTATTGCAATGTATACAGTTCTTGCTGAGAAATCATGTGATGTGTTTTGACTGTTTCACGTCTGACCTGTTGTATTTATTTCATTTAAAAATACTAGTTAGAACCCACTACACTTATTTCATTACTCACCAATGGGTAGTGACTATTTGTAAACAACTTTTCTAGACGTTTGAGGAAAATAAGCAAAAAGGATAAGAAAAAAGCTTAACTTAATGGAAATTAAGTAGTAGACATGTGGGTATAAATTCTAAACACACAGTAGGTGTTCTTGTTATTTTTAAGTATTGAGTTTAATTGCTGATTATTATTTTTAATGATCTTGATGGTAACTTGTCACGCTGACCTCAATATGAGGTTTCAAACCAGTTTGTAGATAAACACAGCATTAATGCTCTTTATGGCTATTATCTTATTTGACCTTCAAAATAGCGCTAGGGGAGAAATTGTTTATCATGCGAACCTGAGGATAAGAGTTGGGAAATTTGCTCCAGGTAATGGTAGGGTTAGTAAATAGTCCAGCAGAATTCTCCCCACGTGCTGTGACTTCCCTCCTGCACACAGTCCTTAGCTGATGGTGGGGGTGTGCTGGTGGGTGGGTTATCAGAATTTTCGGGGAAGCTCTTTCCAACCATACCTTCTCTCCCCCCCACCCTGGAGTAAGGCACTTGGGTGCTGCTTAGACTAAAGGAAAAGAAAAGCCGGATGATCTATCTTTAGTATGCTAAATAGACCTCTTCTCTTTTTATACTATAATAGTTTGTTTATATAAGTTTTCACTAACGACTTAAAAAATATTACAGATTGAAAAGTATGCCAATTAGTCATGAAAATTTTAGAAGTTAAATAAAAGCATAATTTATTCTTTCTAAAGACAAAAATTAAAATGTGAAGGTATTACTGTTTCTAAAATGCTGTCCATCAGGGAGGCAAGGCATTGTATTGAGAAGAAAATGGCCAACAAATGACACCCCCTTCTCATTTCCTAGCTCGCTAGTGACCCAGTTGTTGGACTGAAGCTGTCAGAGGACTCACAAAATGAAAGGATGTAAAGTAAGGCACCGTATTCCTAAAACAGGGAGAGGAGAGGAGTAAAGAATGGATTCAAACTTAAGTGACTGTCAACTTAATATAGACTACTACATGCAGAAGATGTTCTGTACAAACCAAAAGGTAATCACAAATCAAAACCCAGTAACAAATATGCAAAAAATCAAGAGAAAGGAATCCAAGTATATCACTAAAAAAAGCTGACTAATCGTGAGAAAACAACCATAAAACAAGTAACAAAATGACAGTAAAAGCATACCTATCAATAATTACTTTGAATGTAAATGGACTAAATGCTCCAATCAAATGATAGAATGGATGAAAAACAAGACCCATCCATATGCTGCCTACAGGGGACTCATTTCACATCTAAAGACACATGCAGATTGAAAGTGAAGGGCTAGAGCAGCATTTATCATGCAAATGGATGTGAAAAGAAAGCCAGGGTAGCAATACTTGGATTGGACAAAATAGACTTTAAAAAACAGACTGTAACAAGAGACAAAGAAGGACACTATATAATCATTAAGGGGAAACTCCAACAAGAAAATATAACAATTGTAAATATTTATGTACCCAAGATGGGAGCACCCAAGTACTTAAAGCAGTTAATAAAAAGAATAAAAGAAGTAATTAATAGTAATACAATAATAGTAGCAGACTTTAACACCCCTAAAAAAACAAAACAGATTAATGAAACGAGGAGCTGGTTCTTTGAAAAAAATCAACAAAATTGATAAACCTTTAGCCAGACTCATTGAAAATAAAGAGAGGAATCAAATAAAATCAGAAATGAAAGAGGAGAAATAACAACCAACACGAGAGAAACACAAAGAATTCTAAGAGAATATTATGAAAAATTATATGTTAAAAAATTGGACAAACTGGAAGAAATGGATAAGTTCCTAGAAACATATAACCTCCCAAAATTGAATCAGGAAGAGATAGAAAATTTGAACAGAGCAATTGCCACCAATGAAATGAAATCAATAATCCAAAAACTCCCAACAAACAAAAGTCCAGGACCAGATGGCTTCACAGGTGAATTCTACCAAATATTTAAAGAAAAGTTAATACCTATTCTTTTCAAACTATTCCAAAAGATAGAAGAGGAAAGAAAACCTCCAAATTCATTCTATGAGGCCTGCATTACTCTGATACCAAACCCAGATAAAGACACTATGAAAAAAAGAGAACTGCAGGCCAGTATCTCTGATGAACATAGATGCAAAAATATACAACAAAATACTAGCAAACTGAATCCAACAAAACATTTAAAAATTAAAACAAACAAACAAAACAAAAAATTTAAAAATCATTCACTGTGATCAAGCAGGATTTATTCCCAGGATGAAAGTGTGATTCAGTATTTGCAAATCAATCAATAAGAGAAAGGATGAAAACCATATCATTTCAGTAGATGCAGAAAAAGTATTTGACAAAGTACAACATCCATTCATGATAAAAACTCTCAACAAAGTGGGTTTAAAGGGGACATATCCCAACATAATAAAGGCCATATGTGGAAAACCCACAGCTAACGTCATGCTCATTGGTGAAAAACAGAACTTTCCCCCTAAGATGAGGAACAGGACAAGGATGTCCACTCACCACTTTTATTCAACATAGTACTGGAAGTCCTAGCCACAGCCATCAGACAAAAAGGAATAAAAGGCATTCACATTGGTAAGGAAGAAGTAAAACTTTCACTATCTGTAGATGACATGATATGATAGAAAACCCTGAAGACTTCATCAAAAAACTACTAGAACCAATAAATGAGTTTAAAAATCACAGGGTACAAAATCAATGTACAGATATCCACTGTATCTCTATTCACAAATAATGAAGCAACAGAAAGAGAAATTAAGAAAGCAATACCATTTATAATTGCACCAAAAATAATAAAATACCTGGCGATAAACTTATCCAAGGAGATGAAACACCTGTACTCTGAAAACTATAAAACAGTTGTGAAAGACATCAAAGATGACACAAACACATGGAAAGATATTCCATGCTCATGGATTGGAAGAACAAATATTGTTAAAAGATGTATACTACCCAACACAATCTACAGATTTAATGCAATTCCTATCAAAATACCAGCAGCATTTTTCATAGAACTAGAAAAAACAATCCTAAAATATTTGTAGGGAACCACAAAACACCCTGAACAGCCAAAACAATCTTGAAAAACAAAGCTAGAGGCATTACAATTCCAGATTTCAACTTATACTACAAACTGTAGTAATCAAAACAGTATCGTACTGGCACAAAAATAGACACACAGATCAATGGAACAGGATAGAAAGCCCAGAAACCCACGATTATATGGCCAATTAATCTTCAACAAAAAAAGCAAGAATAGGCAATGAGAAAAAAACAGTCTCTTAAACAAATGGTTTTGGGAAAACTGGACCACTTTCATTCACCATACACACAAATGAACTCAAAATGGATTAAAAACCTAACTGTAAGACCTGAAATCATGAAAGTCCTGGAACTAGAGCATAGGCAGTAATTTCTCTGACATCAGCCATAGCAATATTTTTCTAGATATATCGCTTGAAGCAGGGGAAATAAAAGCAAGAATAAACTCTTGGGCCCACATCAAAATAAAAAGCTGCAGCACAGCAAGGGAAACAATCCACAAAACTGAAAGACAACATGCTGAATGGGAGAAGATATTTGCAAATGACATACCCAATAAAGGGTTAGTATCCAAAATTTATAGAGAACTTATAAAACTCAATACCCCAAAAACAAATAATCCAATTTAAAAATGAGCAGAAGACATTAACAGGCATTTCTCCAAAGAAGACATGCAGATGGCCAACAGATACATGAAAAGATGCTCAACATCACTCATCAGGAAAATGCAATTAGATATCACCTTACGCCTGTTAGAATGGCTAAAACCAACAACACAAGGAACAACAAGGGTTGGCAAAGATGTGGAGAAAGAGAAACCCTCATGCACTGTCGGTAGGAATGCAAACTGGTACAGCCAGATGGAAAAAAGTACGGAGGTTCCTCAAAAAATTAAAACTAGAACTACCCTTCAATCCAGTAATCCTACTACTGGGTATTTGTCCAAGGAATACAAAACCACTAATTCAAACGCATACATGCACCCCTATGTTCATTGCAGCATTATTTATAATAACGAAATTATGGAAGCAACCCAAGTGTCCATAATGGATAAATATATGATATATAGAGACAATGGAAAGTTATTCAACCATAAAAAAAGAATGAAATCTTGCCATTTATAACTACCTGGATGGAGCTGGAGAGTATAATGCTAAGTGACATATGTCAGTAAGAGAAAGACAAATATCTGATTTTACTCAATACATGGAATTTAAAAGACAAATGGAGAAAGGGACAGAGAGAGAGAGAGAAACTAAGAAACAGACTCAACTATAGAGAACAGGCTGATGGTTACAAGAAGAGAGGTGGGTGGAGGGATGGGTGAAATAGGTAAAGGGGATTAAGAGTATACATCATTTTTGCCACATCTGTTGTGAGAATGAAGACCATTCTTGGCAATCAGACTGTCGACATTCCAGAAAATGCCAACATCACTTTTAAAGGATCTGCTGTTATTGGGAAGGGCCCCAGAGGTACTCTGCTGGGACTTTAATCACATCAACGTAGAACTCAGTCTCCTTGGGAAGAAAAAGAAGAGGCTCCAAGTTGACAAATGGTGGGGAACTAAAAAAGAATTGGCTACTGTTTGCACTATCCGTAGTCATGTACAGAACACAGTCAAGGGTGTTAGCACTGGGCTTGCATTACAAGATGAGGCCTGTGTATGCTCACTTCCCCATCAATGCCGTTATTCATGAGAATGATTCTCTTGTTGAAATCTGAAATTTTTGGGGTGAAAAATATATTCACAGGGTTCAGATGAGGCCAGGTGTTTCTTGTTCAATATCTCAAGCCCAGAAAGATGAGTTAATTCTTGAAAGAAATGACATTTAACTTGTATCAACCTCAGCTGCTTTGATTCAGGAAGCCACAACAGTGAAAACAAGGATATCAGAAAATTTTTGGTTGCTATCTATGTTTCTGAGAAAGGAACAGTTCTGCAGGCTGATGAAGAAGATCTAAGTTTTCCAGTTACAGAAACAGCAAGATGCCAGATGATTTTTCGGACTTATTTGTGATATTTTAGAGATCCAATAAAAGCTGTATTGATTTGGGGGTAAAAAAAGAGTATACTTACCATGATGAGCACTGAGTAATGTAGAGCATTGTTGATTCACTATAATGTATACCTAAAACTAATATAACACTGTATGTTTACTGTAATTAAAATTAAAAAGTTAAAAAAGTTGATATATTTCTATGACATACTGTATCTTAAAATGAAAAAATGAAATATGATATCTACACTAAATGCAGCTGCCCTGACAATTGACATTGGAAATGTAGCTATGAAATGAAATAAAAATGAGATGATAATGCAAAAAAAAAAAAAAAAAAGAGAGAGGGAGGGAGGGAGAAGAAGCGGAGGAAGAAGAAAAGAAAAATGTTAAGGATTATTATTGGATGATTTAAAAAATCATCAAAACTGAACTTTCTGCATCTTAGGTCTTTTAATGATTCCACCATATTGGCAGTCAACTGATAATATATGGATTTTTTTTTTTGGTATGAGGTTTTTAATGTATTAATATTCTTTACTTTTTAGGTATAAAAGCAGAATGCATGATTAGGGGAATATATTTTACATTTTGATGACAATAAATTATGTGGACTGAATTAAACTTTGGGGGCTCATGACTTAAGTATTATTTAAAAGTCTTCTCTAGAATTACTTTAATTGGTTATGAGTTCTCAGAAATAAAGAATAGCCTTGAAAATATAATCACTAAGCTATCAATTTTAAATATTTATTTTAATTATTTAAAGAAAAACTGATCTCTTTCTCTGCCTCAATATCCTTCATTTAATCAAGCAGAGGAGCCCCTATTTCACATGCTAGGTACGATAGAAGGTTGGTGTGGTGGATATCCCTGTTGCTCACCAAATTTCCAACCCTTCTCCCCTTCTGGCACACGAGAGCATTATTGCTTTTCCACATCCTTGAATTTAGATGTTGCTTTGGCGAATGTGCAGAAGTGCACCACTTGTAGGTGGCATTAAAGAGCCTGTGCAGTACTCTTTGTGTTTTCTCTTCCTTTTTCTGTTGACCTAGGAGAGTACATGTTTCATATGATAAGTGCTTCAGACGGTCACCCGCAGAGGACAGGTTTCTAGGACCTGCAGACTTAGGATGAGCAAGAAATAAAGTTTGTTGTGTTATTCACTGAGACTCGAGGGTTTTCTTTACCGCAGCAGAATCAAGACCATCTGATTATAGTTGGTAAACTTAAAAAGGTGGCTAAAACAAAGAATCTTAAACAGACTGCATATATAGCTCTAAAAATTCTTTTTAGTTTATCATAAATAGATATATATAAAATAATATTTTTGTTGTTGTTAGCCAAGGGCTTTTCTTTGATTATGAATTTGCCAACTGGAGTTCCATACTGTCTTTCACTTACTACCACATAGATCATCCTTTATATGTGATTTTCCTTGGAGCAAGAATGTAAAGACACGGGAGAAGCAGTCTGAGTGCAGAATCTTCGGGCTTTTTACATTGCCCCCTTGCAAATATTTTACAGTTGTCTCTCTTAATAAGCCTACTTTAGGGTTTAGGTGAAGGGGATTAAGAGGTACAAACTTTCAGTTATAAAATACATAAGTCATGAGGATAAAACCCAGCATAGAAAATATAGGGAATAATACCGTGATAACGTTGTATGGTGACAGATGGTAACTACATGGATCATCGTGAGCATTGCATAATGTATAGAATTAACAGTCAAATCACTGTGTTTTACACCTGAAATTAATAATAACATTGTACATCAACTATACTTCAATTAAAAAAAACACACTTAAAAATATAAGCCTACTTTGATAGCACTTTTTACAGACTTACCTTTATGAAGTCTTTAACTTTCCTTAGTTTTCATACAAATACCTGTCATTTTCACACTCATATTAGGTTTTGTGGTATTTAATTAAATTGTATAATTCTAATAAGTATAAATGGTAGAAAATTTTAGGAATCAACATAACTCTTTCTTAACAAGCATATAATTCATTTGGCTAGAGTATATAGAGAGTCCTAGAGAATAGCCTACTGGTCATGAGTTTTGATGCAGAGAGAGTGTCAGTGCAGTCTTTTACATTGGAGCCTAGAGAGTCAGTATATTGGACACAAATCTGGTGCATCTTCTCAGGTTTTCTAAATGACCTTCCTCCTCTCTCTTAGGCAGCACCCATTAACACTGAGGCACCTTTCCTCTTGAGAAAGAAACTTGAGAGTTTCACATAGTCTAGGTAGGAAATGGTGGAGCAAAAGTTCTAACCCAGACTGGTTGACTCCTAACCAGGATAAGAGAGGACAGGAAAATACTTAAATGGAGCCTGAGGCACATGATAGGAATAAGGTAGGAATGCTGATGCCAGATGAGAGGCTCTCTAAACACTTGCTCAGAATTAAGCAGCCTCCAGGTAAAGTAAGTCAGAGCTAGCTAGTATAAACCTGCCCCTTTTGAAAGATCCCGTTTCTACTTTTTATAATTTCTGTGGATGGCTAGATTTTTCTAATTTTATAATGTCATTTATCCAAACATTCAACAAATATTTAATACGCATCTGCTGGGTCATGGGAAATTGTAAGCTCTGTGAATATACAGAGATAATGAAGGTACAGCCCAAACATTAAGAAATTCACAGGCTGGTAGAGAAGACTGACAAATACTCAAAAAACCACAGTAGAATAATAGTAAACATGGGGTATGAGGAGCACAGAGGAGTGTCTCAAACCTCTTGCTTATAGCTAGAAGAATGGAAAGACAGAGATAACAAAGAGCAGAGTCCTGAGCACTGGACTCATTTTTCCAGGAAAAAAGGGAAAGAAAGGATATTTTAGGCAGAAGGAACAGCACAGAGCAGGAAATGGAATCATGAGTATAGTGCTTTCCAGAAATAGCTGATAGCACGGTGGATTCAGACTATGGCCAGAGGGACCATATAATTCACCCACAAAACAGGATGATACTTTTGAAAATGAAAAGGAATGCTTTTCATAACTGCTCTGGGTCAACAAGAACAAACAGGTGCTGTCCCAGGCAAATTAGGATGTGTGGTCACCCTGAGTGAGGAGGCCACAGAATGGAAAGGGTGTAGGAATCACCTAGACTTGAATTTGAATAAAGGCTTGGGTGGTCAGAGGCAGAGTGACTGTGTTCAGTCAGTTATTTTGCTGACAGTTTCCTCATCTGCAAAATGGAAATTATTGAATTCGTCCTTGTAGGTTTGTGCTATGACCATATAACACATCTAATGCAATTAGTGCGAGTACTAGTATGGCACATGCCTGGTAAATACTGTTTCCCCAGTGTCTACTCTACTCTCACCATGGGACAAAAAAGGAGGATAGTCTGGAGGATTAGGCAAGTATTAGATTTCCATAGGTCTTTTATATCCTGCTAAGGAGTTTGAATTTCAACCTAAAAAAAAAAATAAACAGAGAAATTATCCAATCATATTTGTGCTTTAGAAATAGGGGTCTGGCAGCAATGTTTGAGATGTGTATCAAGGCGGTGGGTCATATTGAGAAACTCCTGGTGACTTCTGGTACCATAAAACCTTAAGACCTTCATCTTTTTGGATGAGAATAACCCTGAAACAGAGATTCGGTTTTAAATAGTTCCTTTGACAGTTCCCAGAAAATAGCCTAGAGAAGTGGGAAAGTGGGGCAGGGAAAGGAAGGCATTCAAAAAGGGGCAACTGGGCCTTAATCCACCAGAGAACCCTGGGAGGTGTTTAGAACCCATGCCTCAGAGGGGCCTCAAGTGTGTGTACAGCCCCGGATGAGGGCTACACAGGAGGGCCATTAATTCTTGGGCATTTCCAACCTGCTACAAGAGAAGGAAGAACAGGCCTTACTGGCCAGGAAAGCCCTCAGGTGAAGAGATGTTGGCAGTTGGTAAGTCAGGCCAATGTACACAGAAATGGTCAAGACGGAGGGCACCAGTAACAGAGGCATCTGCCATTAGTGGAAGGTCTGGTGTTAGAAAAGTAGGGTGGAAGAAGGAAATAAATAAATGCAAATCTCACACATAAGTCAGCAAATTAATTGTGTCAGAATTAATTGTGTCATTAATATAAAATGGCCAATTTGATTTTTAAAATTTCTCACTGAGTTGAGTTGATTTTGTTTACTCTAGGCCAAAGCTTTATAGCCGATGAAATGAGAAAGGAAAGGAAAGGAAAGGAAAGGAAAGGAAAGGAAAGGAAAGAAAGAAAGAAAGAAAGAAAGAAAGAAAGAAAGAAAGAAAGAAAGAAAGAAAGAAAGAAAGAAAAAAGAAAAAAGAAAAAAGAAAAAAGAAAAAAGAAAAGAAAAGAAAGGAAGAAAGAAAGAAAAGTGGGAGAGGGAGAGGGAGGGAGGAAGGAAGGAAGGGAGGAAGGAAGGAAAGGGAAAAAAAAGAGAAAGAATTTATTACCTGATTTTAATTATTGTAAAATACTGATGAAACTATTCGGAGCTTTTCAAGCTGGTTTTCCAGGTTTGGGAGAATTAAGAGAGAGAGAGAGAGAGAGAAAGAAATTCTGGTAGCTCCCTGATACTTCAGAAGGACATACATGGACAGAGAAAATCTAAATAACCTTCCCATGATCATTTAATGAAGTGTAGAAAGATCTGGAGAGAGAATTTTCTGCCTTGGCCTCTTCTTTTCTTCTTTAGCTCTTCAGCTGTGTCTAATTTAACTAGAAGACTAATATAAACTGAACTGTTATATGGTGCTATTTCTAAAGTGGCATGGTGGATTTCTTAGTATTAAGGTTTATTTTTAAGGTGGACACCTCACATTTTCACATAGTAGAAGTTAATGCCATCTTATAAAAAAAGGAAACTGAGGCTCAGAGAGTTTTCTTGCCTAAGGTCATGCAGCAAGTTTTTGATAGAATCAGGATTACAATTCAAGATTTTTTTTCTTTTATCTGTTACTTGTTTTGACACGAATACAACCATTTTCTGGTTATTTAGGAGATATATACATACATGTGTGTTTGTGTGTGTGTGTATAAAGTATATAATGTGATCTAACCATAGAGATTGTTGTCATAAAATATATTTTACTGGAGAAAGAGACACTCCAACATAATTCAACTTTCTCATATTTAAACTGGGTGCCAAGAAAGTTGGCAAAGGTAAAAAAAAATGTTTTTTCCTCTTTATGTATTGTGCTCTGTAACTCAGATATTTTACATACAGAATGATGTTCCTTTTTATAACTAATACAGTAATATAAAATCCAGTGTGGTTAAACCATAATAACTCTGAATGATAACATAATTGAAGTTATATGCAAAAAAGTTTAGCCAACAAAGAATAATTTTCAACACCAGAACAGCTTGCTGGTCCTGGAATAGTCAAGGGAGGAAAGAAAATCCAATTATTACATTCCCAACATAGTATTTAATGGGGAATCAAAGCTTTATAGGCTCATAATTCATAATTGTCTCAAGCAAAAAAAAATCATGAAAATTATACTTGTGAGAAAATTCAGCAAAGTTATGGAATAGATGTGGATTTTATATTTTCTTTTGGCGACGATTAAAGTTAGAAAGATTTTGTGTGAATATTTCTTTATTCTTATAGATGTAGTTTCAAATCCTGTCTTCCGCTTATTAGTAGTGTGATTGTCCTCTGTTTTGTCATCTGTATTCTCAAACTTCTATCCCCCTCTGCTAATGTAATGCCTGCCATACGTTAAGCACCATTAGAGAGTCATATTCTAAATAAAACTACTTGTGGAGCACCTGGGTGGCTCACGCAGTTAATCACCTGCCTTTGGCTGAGGTCATGATCCCAGACTCCTGGGTTCAAGCCCCACGTCCCACTCCCTGCTGAGTGGGAGCCTGCTTCTCCCTCTCCTCCCAGCTTGTGCTCTCTCTTGCTATCTCTGTCACTGTCTCTCTCTCAAGCAAATAAATACAATCTTTAAAAATAAAATAAAATAAATAAAACTTCTTGTAAGGATTATCATTAAGATAAAAGATGAAGTTTAATATATTTAGTACGTAATCAATAAACATTTTTTTATTTTTATTTTTTTAAATTAATTTATTTTAGTGGGGAAAGAGAGCAGAGGCCTGGGGGGGCTGGGGTTGGAGAAGTAGAACGAGAGGGAGAGAAAGTCTTAAGCAGACTTCACGCTGAGCTGGGCTTGATCTCAAGACCCTGGGAGCACGACCTGAGCCAAAACTAAGAGTCTGAGGTTCAACAGAATGCACCACCCAGGCGCCCCAATAAAAAATATTTTCATTCCCAGTCATGGTATGTGTTCTTTGTGCTATATCATGGTACATGTTGGAAGAACTATGGAAAGACAGAGACTTTGGAATTGGACAGACTGGGATTTATAAATCATAAATGTGCTGCTTGGCAACTTAGTGACTATGGACACATAATTTAACTTCTCACAGGTTCAGTTGTTTCTTCTCTAAAATAAAAAATAGGAACAACCACCCTTCAATGTTGAGAATCAAATTACTTTATGGATATATGTGGTTCTTTGATTTTAGTTCTTTCATCTCTAAAATGGGAATGCCAGTCTCTACAATCTTAAAATGTTATGAAGGCCCACTTACATAATGCATTTGAAAGTATGTTTTTTAAAAGTCTGCTAAGTATTGGGTGCCTGGGTGGCTCAGCCAATTGAGTGACAGACTCAATTTCAGGTCAGTTCATGATCTCAAGGTTGTAAGATTGAGCCTTGCATTGGGCTGCACACTGGTTATGGAGCCTGCTTGAGGAGTCTCTCTCCCTCTCCCGGAACCCACCACCTACTCCCCCCCCCAAAAAAAAAAAATCTTAATCCTGACTCTTAAGCCACTGGACTGACCCAGGACTTTTTATCCCAGGAGTACTTGAATAAACTTTTTTTTAAATCAAAATAAAAAAATAAAATCTGCTAAGTATTATAAAATTTTTAATTTTTATCACTAAAATTTTATTAAAATTATTTAATATATCATTAATATCATTAAAATCCTTAAAATTAAAACAATTTAAACATAATTTCTTTCTTTTAAAAAAATTTTTTTTTTTATATTATGTTAGTCACCATACAGTACATCCCTGGTTTCTGATGTAAAGTTCGATGATTCATTAGTTGCGTATAACACCCAGTGCACCATGCAATACATGCCCTCCTTACTACCCATCACCAGTCTATCCCATTCCCCCACCCCTCTCCCCTCTGAAGCCCTCAGTTTGTTTCTCAGAGTCCATAATCTCTCATGCTTCATTCCGCCTTCTGATTACCCCCCCTTTCTTTATCCCTTTCTTCCCCTACCGATCTTCCTAGTTCCCATGTTCCACAGATGAGAGAAATCATATGACAATTGTCTTTCTCTGCTTGACTTCTTTCACTTAGCATTATCTCCTCCAGTGCCGTCCATGTTGCAGCAAATGTAGAGAACTCGTTCTTTCTGATAGCTGGTAATATTCCATTGTATATATGGACCACAACGTCTTAATCAGGCATCTGTTGAAGGGCATCTCGGTTCCTTCCATGATTTAGCTATTGTGGACAATGCTGCTATGAACATTGGGGTGCATATGGCCCTTCTCTTCACTACGTCTGTACCTTTGGGGTAAACACCCAGTAGTGTAATGGCTGGGTCATAGGGTAGCTCAATTTTTAACTTTTTAAGGGACCTCCACACTGTTTTCCAGAGTGGCTGTACCAACTTGCATTCCCACCAACAATGTAGAAGGGATCCCCTTTCTCCATATCCTCTCCAGCAATTGTTGTTTCTTGCCTTGTCAATTTTTGCCATTCTAACTGGCATAAGGTGGTATCTTAGTGTGGTTTTGATTTGAATTTCCCTGATGGCTAATGATTTTGAACATTTTTTCATGTGTCTGTTAGCCATTTGTATGTCTTCATTGGAAAAGTGTCTGTTCTTATCTTCTGCCCATTTTATGATTTGTTTATTTGTTTCTCATGTATTGAGTTTGAGAAGTTCTTTGTAGACCTTGGATACCAGTCTTTTATCTGTAGCATCATTTGCAATTATATTCTCCCATTCCGTGGGCTGCCTCTTAGTTTTTTTGACTGTTTCCTTGGCTGTGCAGAAGCTTTTTATCTTGATGAAGTCCCACAAGTTCATTTTATCTTTTGTTTCTCTTGCCTTTGGAGATGTGTCATGAAAAAGGTTGATTTGGCTGATGTCGTAGAGGTTGCTGCCTATGTTCTCCTCTAGGATTTTGATGGATTCCTGTCTCACATCGAGGTCTTTCATCCATTTGGAGTTTATCTTTGTGTATGGTGTGAGAGAGTGGTCAAGTTTCATTCTTTTGCATGTAGCTGTCCAATTTTCCCAGCACCATTTATTGAAGAGACTGTCTTTTTTCCACCAGATGTTTTTTCCTGCCTTATCAAAGATTAGTTGCCCAAAGAGCCGAGGGTCCATTTCTGGGTTCTCTATTCTGTTCCATTGGTCTATGTGTCTGTTTTTGTGCCAGTACCATGCTGTCTTTGTGATCACAGCTTTGTAGGACAGCTCGAAATCCGGCATTGTGATGCCCCCAACTTTGTTTTTCCTTTTCAACAGTTCCTTGGCGATTCGGGGCCTTTGCTGGTTCCGTACAAATTTAAGGACTATTTGTTCCAGCTCTTTGAAAAATGTCATCGGTATTTTGATCAGGATAGCATTGAAAGTGTAGATTGCTCTGGGTAGCATGGACATTTTAACTATGTTAATTCTTCCGATCCATGAGCATGGAATATTTTTCCATCTTTTTGTGTCTTCCTCAATGTCTTTCAAGAGTGATTTATAGTTTCTAGAATATAGATCCTTTACGTCTCTGGTTAAGTTAATTCCAAGGTAACGTATGGTTTTTGGTGCTATTGTAAATGGGATGGATTCCCTAATTTCTCTTTCTTCAGTCTCATTATTCGTGTATAGAAATGCAACTGGGGGCGCCTGGGTGGCACAGCGGTTAAGCGTCTGCCTTTGGCTCAGGGCGTGATCCCGGCGTTCCAGGATCGAGCCCCGCATCAGGCTCCTCTGCTATGAGCCTGCTTCTTCGTCTCCCACTCGCCCTGCTTGTGTTCCCTCTCTTGCTGGCTGTCTCTCTCTGTTGAATAAATAAATAAAATCTTAAAAAAAAAAAAAAAGAAATGCAACTGATTTCTGAGCATTGATTTTGTATCCCACCACATTACTGAATTGCTCTGTAACTTCTACTAGTTTGGGAGTGGATTCTTTTGGGTTTTCCATATAGAGTATCACATCATCTGCGAAGAGAGACATTTTGACTACTGTGTTGAATAATAGTGGCAAGAGTGGGCATCCTTGTCGTGTTCCTGATCTTAAGGGAAAGGCCTCCAGCTTTTCCCCATTGAGAGTGATATTTGCTGTAGGATTTTCATAGATGGTTTTTATGAGATTGAGGAATGTACCCTCTGTCCCTACACTCTGAAGGGTTTTAATCAGGAAAGGACGCTGCATTTTGTCAAATGCTTTTTCTGCATCTATTGAGAGAATCATATGATTTCTGAATTTTTCTTTCTGGATAAAGTCTAAGACCCCGATCGATTTGCGGATGTTGAACCACCCTTGCATCCCAGGGATGAATCCCACTTGGTCATGATTGATAATCCTTTTAATGTACTGTTGGAATCTATTAACCAGGATCTTGTTGAGGATTTTGGCGTCCATATTCATTAGGGAAATCAGTCTGTAATTCTCCTTTTTGATGAGGTCTTTGCCTGGTTTGGGGATCAAGGTAATATTGGCCTCATAGAATGAGTTTGGTAGCTTTCCTTCTGTTTCTATTTTTTGAAATAGCTTTAGGGGAATAGGTATTATTTCTTCTTTGAATGTTTGGTAGAATACCCCAGGAAAACCATCCGGGCCTGGAGTTTTGTTATTTGGAAGGTTGTTTATCACTGACTCAATCTCTTCATAATTAATTGTCCTGTTTAAAAAATCAATTTCTTCCTGTTTCAGTCTTGGTAGGTTATAGGTTTCCAGGAAGGCCTCCATCTCTACCAGATTGCTTAATTTATTGGCATAAAGCTGTTGATAAAAGTTTCTAATAATCCTTCCAATTTCATTGGTGTTGGTTGTGACCTCTCCTTTTTCATTCATATTTTTATTAATTTGGGTCCTTTCTCTATTCTTTTGGATAAGTCTTGCCAGCGGTCTGTCAATTTTATTGATTCTCTCAAAGAACCAGCTTCTAGTTCTGTTGATCTGCTCTACTGTATTCCTGGTTTCTAATTCATTGATTTCTGCTCTAATCTTGGTCAACTGCTTCCTCGTGCATGGATTAGGCCTGTCCCTGTTGCTGTTCCAGCTTCTTGAGGTGAGAATATAAAAACTGCATTTTAGATTTTTCTATTCTTTTGAATGAGGCTTGGATGGCTATGTATTTCCTCCTTAGGACTGCCTTTACTGTATCCCATAGGTTTTGGACCATTGTGTTTTCATTCTCGTTGGTCTCCATAAATTCTTTAAATTGATTTTTGATTTCCTGGTTTATCGAATCATTCCTGAGCAGGAAGGTTCTTAGTCTCCAAGTGTTTGAGTTTCTTCTAAATTTTTCCTTGTGGTTGAGTTCCAATTTCAAAACGTTGTGGTCTGAGAATATGCAGGGAATAATTTCAGTCTTTTGGTATTGGTTGAGACCTGTTTTGTGTCCCGGAACATGGTCTATTCTAGAGAATGTTCTATGGACATTAGAATAGAATGAGTATTCTTTGGTTCTGGGGTGTAGTGTTCTATATATATCTATGAGGTCGAACTCATCACGTATGGCATTCAAAGCCCTTGTTTCTTTGTCGATATTTTGCATGGGTGTTCTGTCTATTTCTGATAGTGGAGTGTTGAGGTCCCCTACTATTAACGTATTTTTATGTATATGTCTCTTTTTTCTGGTTAAGAGTTGGCTTGTGTATCTTGCTGCTCCCCTGTTGGGGGCATATATATTTATAATTGTCATATCCACTTGTTGGATACATCCTTTAAGAATAATATAGTGCTCTTCTGTGTCTCTAACTATAATCTTTAGTTTAAAATCCAATCTGTCAGATATGAGAATTGCTACCCCAGCTTTCTTTTGAGGTCCATTGGCGTGAAAGGTGGTATTCCATCCCTTTACTTTCAGTCTGAATGTATCTTTAGGTTCAAAATGAGTCTCTTGTAGACAGCAAATGGATGGGTCATGTCTTTTTATCCAATCTGCAACCCTGTGGTATTTTATGGGAGCATTTAGGCCATTTACATTGAGACTGATTTTAATGATGCCATGTTGCCAGTAAAGTCTTTGTTTCTATAGATTGTGACTTTCTGTTCTGTATCACTCTTGGGGCCTTTTTACTTTTATAGAACCCCCCCCCCTTAATATCTCCTGTAGGGTTGGTTTCGTGGTTACGAAATTGGTCAATGAGTGGCGATTCTGGAAGGTGTTTATTTCTCCATCAATTCTGAATGACAGCCTTGCTGGATAAAGGATCCTTGGCTGCATGTTTTTCTCTGAAAGAGCTTTAAAAATGCGCCCCCCCCCAACCGTTTCTCTCATTCCAGGTCTGTGTAGACAGGTCTGACGTAATTCTGATACCTTTGCCTTGGTACGTGAGAAATTTCTTTGCCCTGGCCGCTTTTAATACTGTATCCTTGGATCTAATATTTGCGAAATGCACTATGACGTGACGTGGTGTAGGTTTGTCCTGGTTGAGCTTGGGAGGGGTCCTCTCTGCCTCTTGGACACGAATGTTTGTTCCCCTTGCTAGATTAGGGAAGTTTTCAGCTACAATTTGTTCAAATATCTCATCTAGACCTCTGTTTTTCTCCACCCCCTCGGGGATGCTGATGATTCTGACATTGGAATGTTTCATTGAGTCAGTAATTTCCTGTAACCTACATTCCTGAGTGTGGATTTTTTTGAGTCCAGATTCTATTTTAGCTTTTTATTCTACGAACCCATCCTCCAATTCGCTGATATGTTCTTCTGCCTCATTCACCCTGGCGGTCAGAGCCTCTAGTTTTGACGCATTTGGCTCATAAATTTTTTAATTTCTGCCAGATTCACTCTCATTTCCGCCCTTAGAGATTCTATATTCTCATTAACATTTTCATTAATACTTTTTTCAAGTCTACACATCATCTTGCCCATTGTTACTCTGAATTCCATTTCTGATAATTTGGTTATATCCATATCCATTAGTTCTGTGGCAGAGGCCACAGACTCATTGTCTTTTCTTTGCTGGGGCGGATTTCTCCTTCTCGTCATTCTGATGAGGAGAAGATGTGGGGTTGTCCAGAGCCCAAATTATTGACCGGGACCCAGGCCGTGCGCCCTTGTTTTATAGGGATCTCAGGGACGTGGGCTTCTTGATTTTTCAGCCTGCCTTCTGGGGAAGGGGCCTGGCGTGCCGATACTCATGCAACTCTGTTTGGGTAGAGTCTCTGTGTCCCCTGCGAGGGGGGATGGGGATGGGCACACTGTGAGCCAGTATTTCCAGGCTTTTGTTCTCTGGCGGCTTTCCCTGGCAGTTTGCTGTGCCTCTTCTGAGAGTCAGAGCAGCAGTGGCCGAATCTCAGCCTCTGTCTCAGAACAGAGGGATCGCGGACCATTCTCCACTGATGTTCTGGCCACTTTAACTCTGTTTCTGTTGGTGCTGCTCAACCCTGCAGCGTCCCAGGATGTGCGCCCCACACCTGGCGTCCCAGCCCTCACTTCCATGGCCGGCGCGTCTCTGTCCTTTGTGTTTCTAACACCGCCAGCGGCCAGCCACCCCCGCGCGCTCTCGGAGCTCCCGGTCTCAGTCTGGTTCCACTGAGTGCACCGGAGTGCCGTTTCAGTCTGGTGGGGCACGTTCCCCGGCTCACAGTCTCAGTCTGCTCCCTCGCGGGTGCCCTCCGCGAGTCCGCCCGCTCCCTCGTGCAGGTGGCTACCGCTTCCCGGCGCCCGAAGGTGGCGGCTCCCTCCCCCTTCCGTTTATCTTCCGATTTCTGTGTGTGGTTTCATGGCTCCCTGCTTCGTACCTCAATGCTCAGCGCTGGAGATGTTCATTTGTAGAGATCCAGATGTATCTTCCTGCGTCTCAGGCTGATTCCGTGGATGTTCAGTCTGGTCTGGTACCTATCCAACTTGATTCAGGGGACTGCCTGAAAAAGGGGTCCCCTACTACTCTGCCATCTTAACTCCCATAATTTATTTCTGATGAATAATAATTTCTACTATAAAGTATTTGCTTAACTTCCAAACTTAATCAAATCATGAAGTTGTGGAATATTATAAATCATGACTCAATATGTAAAACTTATTTGTGAATATTTAAAGTTCTAACAAACCAAACATATCTATCTATAATGATTAATATTACAATTTTATTTTTATTTTAAAAATGTTTTGTTACAAGTTTCCTTTAATCAGCTCTACTCTATGTTAAACCTGTGATTTAATTGGTAAAATTCTATTTTACATTATTTTTTAGGTTCTCACCACTTTTTGAAATCATAATAGTATAAAATGTTTTCCTGTAATTAAATGGACAAATTAGAAATATTGATTTATTCCTGTGGATGAAGCCCCACAGGTAATTTCTGAATTGTAAGGTCCTTGCCTTAATGAAGCCTACGTATGAAGTAAGACAAAAGACAGACAAGACTAACATTGTCATTAAAATATCCATAGAGGAATTAGTATTCGAGTGAGACATTAATGGTACAGAGGATGGGAAAGGGTTGGGTAGTGGGCTGTATAAAGAAGGAGAGCTGGGAATGGCCTGGCATGTTCAGAGACTCAGGCCTTATGAGTTTTAGTCAGGCAATGGTGATGAGGAGAAATATGAAATAAGTCCCTTGTGGGAGTAATTGTTTCCCAGGCTTAGGAGGCAGGGAATAGACATTTAGCGTTTTTAGCAAAAGAGTTACCAACTAAAAGTGAAGTTCTGGGGGATTAACTTGTCAGTGGCTTCTAAAGCTGAATAGAGTGGGGAGAGAGACAGAAAAACTTCTGAGAGGAATATCAATAATTTGGGTATGACTTGAGTATAATGACAGTCAATGGATAAAAGGTTAAGAAGTGACTTACTACAAAAAAAAAAAAATTAAAAACTGTACTTGTTGGTTGGTCCAAATGGAATATAGGTAAGTCAGAAAGGGAAGGAAGTTTGGATTTTCTTTTTGGGGGGGTTGGATGGGGTAGGGGGCATTATAGATGGTATGGTCCACTCAGGTATAGAAATGTTGTGTTTAATCTGATGGGGCATCCAATTAGACTAGTCTTGTAACAGACTAGGGCTGGAGTCTTAAAAGTAGACTAGTTCTGTGAAGGAGAAAATATGGGCTGGTACAGCTAACCCTGGTTTCTGATACAGAGCTCAGGGAAGTAGACTCAGTATGCCATAAATTTTTTCTTCCTATTGTAGTCCCATTGCATTGAAAGCTTTTCTCTATGAGCCCCTTTCGTTCAGATTATCAGGTAAACTTTCTAGTTATGAAAGTCATTTCTAGTTATTTCAACCTTCACATGTCAACCAACACACTTATATTCTGTTAAGCCGAACACCAAGAAAAGTTGTCGGTTTTCACATTTACTGTAATGGAATGTTCTTTGCAGTGCTTTAGCTATGGCCACTTAAATGTCAACATTGTTAACAATACTGTCTCTAAATTAGATATCTGCGGCAAAGCTCTTTTAGTTGGAAGACTTTGCGTGTTGTAATGCTTCCTATATTTGAGTGTATTATTAATAAGAGGTAGCTAGCTTCCAAAGTATATGTGCTTCTGGCCTCAGAAAGATATTTCCATTATTTTCATCATCTGGGTTTAAATTCAGCTTTGTATTTAAAAACCTAATGATTAATCAGGAGACTTAGCGAACACATCCAAAAAGAATTTTAGGATTTTAGCATTTAAAATGTCTTTCCCCACACTGAAATGCAAGCTGGTGTAGCCACTCTGGAATACAGTAGGGAGGTTCCTCCAAAAATTGAAAATAGAGCTACCCTAAGACCATTGCACCACTAGGTATTTACCCCAAAGATACAAATGTAGTGATCCGAAGGGGCACCTGCACCCCAGTGTTTATAGCAGCAATGTCCACAATAGCCAAACTATGGAAAGAGCCCAGATGTCCATCGACAGATGAATGGATAAAGAAGATGTGTTGTATATATATACACAATGGAATATTACTCAGTCATCAAGAAAAAAAGAAATCTTGCCATTTGCAATAACATGGACGGAACTAGAGGGTATTATGCTAAGCGAAATAAGTCAATCAGAGAAAGACAATTATCATATGATCTCACTGGTATGTGGAATTTAAGAAACAAAACAGAGGATCATATGTGGAATTTAAGAAACAAAACAGAGGATCATAAAATTAGACGAAATCAGAGAGGGACACAAACCATAAGAGACTCTTAATCATAGGAAACAAACTGAGGGTTGCTGGAAGGGAGAGGGGTGGGGTGATGGGGTAACTGGGTGATAGACATTAAGGAGGGCACGTGATGTAATGAGCACCGTGTATTACATAAGACTGATAAATCTGAACTCTACCTCTGAAACTAATAATACACTATATGTTAATTAATTGAATTTAAATTTTAAAAAATAAAATGTCTTTCCCCAATCTTGGAATTGATTTTAAAGATTTATTTATTTTAGAGGGAGAGAGAGAGAGAGAGCAGGAGTGGGAGGGGCAGTGGGACAGGAAGAGAATCTCAAGCAGACTCCACGCTGAGTGTGGAGCCCCATATGGGGACTTCATGTGGGGCTCCATCTCATGACCCCAAGATCACGACCTGAGCTGAAACCAAGAGTTGGAGCCTTAACCAACTCTGCCACCCAGTCACCCTGATCTTGGAATTGATTTTAATAAAAAAACAACTTGAGACAATTGTCTATATTAAAAATATTCAGCTATTTCCAGCTGTTTTGTCAATTTAGTAGGGATCAGGATTTTTCCTTCTCCCACAAAAACAGAGCTCTGGGTTTGTGGCTTTCCCTCTCTATGATCCTGTTGTATCTCTTTCTTACGGTATCTACTTTAGAAAGTTATATGTGAAGATTTGGGAGCCATGTGTCTGTGTGATGGAAGATAATTGAGAATATGGGCTCCTGCCTTCAGCTTGACACAAGTCACTCACAGTTGAGCTCCCACGGTCATCTCGTTAGTCTTCTTCATTTCCTCTCAGTGCTTCCTCCAGGTAGATTCTCAGATCACTGCAGAGCATACTTCCTATGGGTTGGAGTGGTCCCCTTTCAGATGTCCAAAACCTACCTGAAAATAGGCAGTTCTTCTGAGCCTAACTTTTGAAATTCTTACAAAACACAACAAAAAACCCTCTACCTTTCTGTGTCATCAAGTTAGAAGAAAGGTCCAAGGGAAATTTATATGCGCCCTCAGAGTCATGTGATTCTTTACAATAATGATTGTTTAAAGTTATATACCTTCTCCAATAGCAGGAAGTTCACATTTATAGTTTCTTTTTTTTTTTTTTAAAGATTTTATTTATTTATTCGACAGAGATAGAGACAGCCAGCGAGAGAGGGAACACAAGCAGGGGGAGTGGGAGAGGAAGAAGCAGGCTCATAGCGGAGGAGCCTGATGTGGGGCTCGATCCCATAACGCCGGATCACACCCTGAGCCGAAGGCAGACGCTTAACCGCTGTGCCACCCAGGCGCCCCACATTTATAGTTTCTGGTATTATTGTTATCTCAATAGCAATGTTATAATAAAAATTTGCACATCTAAAACCTAATACATTTCAATTGCCCACAGGCATTAAGTCAGAATAGGATTTCTTACCAACACTCATACAAACATGTACACCAAGTAGCAACTAATCCAAGTTTCAGGAACTCAGCAAGGATTGATTTCCCAAATAAAACTAATCAGCGGTTGCTGATTTTCTTTCTTTTTACATACTTGGACTGACTTAAGATACATAATTGAAATAGAATCTCTAGTTATTTAAAGTTTACATATAACAAAAAATCCCATGTCTCTATCTCTAGCGCATTGTACTATCTACATATCTATTTCTTCATATCTATACGTATATTTATTTGCAGCTACATCTATATCTGTAATATATCTATATATAACAATACATATAGATATATGTGTGTTGTATCCACACATATTTAATTTATTAGCGCTGACTTTATCCTTCCAGTCTTCCCAATGTTCAGGCAGCAACATATTTTAAGGATTAATTATAGTTTTCTTAATATGAAAACTGAAAATTCAACTGAAATTTAGAATTAGAGTTACATCTAGAGTTGTCATTGATGCCTGTTTTCTAATTATGGTAAAATGTAAATTGCAAGATAATGACTGAATATTTCATTCTGTCATGTTTTACGTTGCCTCAAGAGTATGTGTACCGAGTTGGTATTAGAATGTTGATAAATAAGTGCCAAGAATTAGCCAATAGCTTGTCCAGCTGCTAATCTAAATCATCTGCTCAGTTGCAAAATGCTCCTTCCTGGAGGGGAAGACGCACCGGTAGCCAGGTCAGGAGAAATTTCTGCAGCAGCAGTCACCGCCAGACCCAGGCAGCAGGAGGACACTCTGCAGAGAGGGCTTCACTCTTCCATTAGAATTGCTTTGGAGCTCATCCAAAAATGAATACAATTGATCAATATTTCCCTAAACAATTAGTTTTAACAATAATATTGTATGAAGTTTTCAATCTAAAAATGACATATAGAGTAGGTACCTGCATTCTTATTCTCCTCGAACATTCTCACTTGCTGCTAGCCTCAGCAATGAAGAAACAGGAATTGATCAGTACCTCACTCTATATGGAGGCAGTCAGCTCCCAAAAGAAGTTGCTAAATTCAGTCCCAAATTAAATTTATAGAACGATTTTTCTAAAGTACACGCTTGATCACTTGAGATTGCACCCATGTGAGATCACTATCATGATTTAAGTCCTTTACTTTCACTTTAACTTGAACCTCTGCAGGAATTTTTGCTAGCCCCAAAAGGTTTGTGGCTTTTCAGCACAGTGCTGTAGAATGTCTCCTTCTCCACCTATAATAATTACTGTTATTTCCAAGCCATTGTAAATTGAGCACAGCATCATTTATTCGAGAAAGCTCTCCTGGCTTGTGTCACTTTAGCCCATTGTTCTGTCAGGTAAGACTAATCCTATAGCTTTTTAACTTCAAGCCTAAAAGAGGAAAGCAGCACAGCCCTCCATAGCCAAGACACAAATGAATACAGTTCATCTAACTCAAAGGCTACCCATGTTGCCTTTAGTATAATCCAAGTCACGAACACTACGTCGTGTTCCTGGGCTTCCCTTCTATTTAAAGTAACTTCTAATTTCACACACTAACACTGTGGCAAAATCCAGCCTGTGACGGGACCCTCTGACAGAATAGTGGAAAAGTTGTAATTATTGCTTAGTTAGGTGCCTACTCCATTAGATGGACATGAGTCACTTTGGTCCTTTTCTTCCTTTCATTCTTTCTTTCTTTTTTGTCACAAGGCTCCTGTCCTTTAGATTCCTTTTCTCTGTGTAAAGGGCAAAGTCTCTCTAGACTGTTCCCACAGTGCCCTCAGTCCAATAGGTTGCAAAGGTACTAACACCAAAAAAAAAAAAAAAAAAAAAAAAAGAAAAAAAGAAAAAAAGAAAAGAAAAGAAAAGAAAATGTGGTACCCTTGGGAAAATCCATTTCTTCTGAGGTTGTCCCTGTTCCAATGAATGAAGACTTCTTTGAGGTTACAAATATGTTTAGCAACATCTCCATACAAATGATTACAGGTTGTTTCCTTCAGAGTCCAAGGAGAGAGCCCTCCTATCCTGGATATGCATGAGGTGATGAATACACTCTTTTGGAACAAGGAAGCTTTATTTAAAAGACTCTTTGTATTCTGCTGAGTACCCTAATGAGCTATCCAGGGTGGTGCATCAGTGTGGGAGCAATCAGAGAAGGCCCCTACTCTCTGTTCATTAGCCCTGCTCTCCTTTGTTGTTGACTCACAGTACTCATCATTTCCCTGATTGAATAGGAGGAAAAAAGTGACTTTTGTTTTGTGGTCCAAACCACCAAAACCATTTATAGATGGCAAACATGGGACCTAGGAACCTGATCTCTTGCCTCTATGCCTATGAGAGAATCTCTCCTGGTAGGGATTTTGCTACTTCGAGAAGAGATACAGAAAATAACGATCTGAAAAGCTTGAGGGACATGCGTGTTTGTTAAGTTCGTCATGCTTAATGATCCTCACGCCACTGGTGAAACTCTTTAGACCCAGTTGGTCAGAATGGATCTATACAAATAATGTGAATTCTTAAGACAATGATCTAGATAACTTGGGCCCCAGTGATTATTTCAAGAGTAACCGTTCAGAGTTTGCATTGCTAGATAACGCCTCAGTTCTTCATTTCAGGTAACATTTGTAGATCTGACCTTCATGGGAATGTTTTCTTATCCTAATGGTCATGGCCTGAAATTCACACTGCAGTTTGTTTATTTGAGACATAATTTATAATCATACATCTATACATTTACAATATTTCAGTAACATAGAGCCTGTGGAGAAAAAAAATCCACAATTAAATCAATTTCTAGATAAAGGTATTGAAATTGAAATGTTTCTTGCTTAACATATGTAGCTATTTAATGTAAGGTGTGAGTTTTTCTTCCACATGATTTATGTTGATTATTGCCTGGAGTCTCCATTTGCCTTTTTGTGTGTAAAAATAACCTAAACTATACACTGGGACCATACTCCGAAACAGTGCTACATTCTACAGAGATCCAAGAAGTATGTGTCTTAGGCCACATAAGTACAGGTAGTGTATTTTTGTAGTGTGTCATTTGTCCCAAAATATCATGGAACACCTCATGGTCGATCTGATCACAAGAAAAAGAAGGAAGTGTGTCATACTGTTTCATTCAGCTGGTAGCTGTGGGTGTAGGCAATTCCAGGCAGAGAGTATCCTCAGTCCTTGAACATAATTTTACTCTTGGAACTGAGAAGCTCAGAGACTTTGTATGACACTCGATCATCCCTTCATTTTTTTTGCTCACCCTGCCTATATGATACTTTTTCTTGTAAGTGACAGGCTGGAAAACTTGTGGCAGAGAGTATAAACGAAAAAAAAGTTGTGTATAGGTAAACCCCAAAACTCAGACCACAATTCTCATACTTCTTGAAAAAGAAAACTACAGTTCTTATCTCGAAATTAGTCAGTCAGTGTAAATTGCAGGATGTTTTAGAATACGCACCTACAACCTGTACTTTCTGAGGTCAGAAGACAAAAGCATGTGTCCTCCAGCCCATTAGCAGCCCCTCGAATTTTGGTGCTCCATTCTGTTTACTTTTAATTGAAATCTCAGTTATAATGAACCCATCATGAGTGAGGGTAGAATGCCACTACCTGAACGCAGAGCAATTTGCCTGGAGTTCATACACAGGAGGATATTTTGAGAGATCAAATATTACAGGCAGCTGACACCTTCTGTAGTAGTCCTTAGTAACTGTGTGTCCCCTGTATAAAATTTGAGTTGGAGATTTACATCGCTGTACTTAAAAAGGCAGCTCCCTGAGCAAAGAAAAACAGTGTGCAGTGATGGAAGCAATACCAAAATAGGCCAGGAAAGTCAACTCCTGTTGTGTATTCCTGTGCTTGTGACCAAGGTGCTAATTACACTAAAGACAAGAATTAACAGGGAGAAAAATAGAAGATTCAGAGCTCTGAGTGACACCTAATTGTATTTACACAGATAAAGAGAGACTAGAGGGAAGAAGAAAAGAAACAATGGGGGGAAAGTTCTCCATTTAGTCTTCATAATTAGTTAAGAAACATTTAAATTAATAACACAATCTGAGTAATGCCACTTATGTGGCATATATCACATTTTAAATTAATTCTTGAAATAGTTACTCATGTCCTACTTTATTTCAATTTTGATAAATTAGCTTACAGTCACTTTTTGATGGGTGTCCCATAAAGTAAAAATTAGTATCTCATCTGCTATTAACTACTCTTCTTGTAGCAAAATAATGTTAATATATGTAACAGAGAAGATTTAAAATAGGTATTGAAAGTTGATCCTATTAATTTATAGGTTTAACAATGGCATCCGAGAGGAAGAAAGGGGGAATAAGTTTTATTAGCTTCGTTGCATAGACCTGGAGTAGAAAAACCCCTTGATTGTCCATGTTTGACATAAAAGTGGTTGCTTGGCGTTCATTATTCTTCATTGATATAATTGTCATCTCTGGTATTTTGGAGTTCAGAGAAAAGGTCTGAGATTATAGGACTGCCTTTAAATGGCTAGCTTTTGTACTAGAATTATATAAAAATTTGCAATCTGCTGATTACGCTATTAGGGAGCTGCAGCCTCATTGACCTGATGTCATAGTTACCTTTGGAATCCTTAATGTCTCAAGGCAGACTATTACATGATCAAGGGTTGTACTTCTAAAAATTCTCTAATTTGATTTTGTCTGGATATCTCTGTGCGTGAGTGTGTGCATGTGTGTGCGTGCCTTTAATTTTGAGCAACTAGAAAAAAAAAAAACTTTTGTATGACCCGCCTTTAAAAGCCGTGATCTCTCAGTCTAGTGAATCCAGCTAC
Source organism: Ursus americanus (assembly GCF_024610735.1). Taxonomy (NCBI): domain Eukaryota; kingdom Metazoa; phylum Chordata; class Mammalia; order Carnivora; family Ursidae; genus Ursus; species Ursus americanus. The sequence goes on from NC_142131.1 coordinate 20,642,072, forward strand.
TTTTTCGTGTTTGTTTTTTATTTTGTACGCTTTCCATCAAAAGTCGCCACTAAACCAAGCATAGATAACAGTCATAGAGGACCAGCTATAAGCTAAATAGTGGTCATATGTAAAGCTTTGACAAATGATCTAGGCGCAATAAAGTGACCTGAAGAAGTAGCTGGAAAAATCATCAGTTTTATTTCTAAGTTTTCTAATTTTTGTCCCTAAGGGAAAGTATTACAACTCGAGTATAAAAGCACATTTTTGTTAAATTGATGAAAAGTAAATCAGAAATATTGCTTTTGATTTACAACTCTGTCATCAATGCATGAGCGTTCATGAGTACATTCTTTTAAAAATATTTCTCTAAGGACTGGTTAATTATCTTTTACTTTAACCTCCCCCTGCCCCCCATTTTTGCATTAATTTATCCATCCTAACAATACCAGTATGTTTTAATCATATATATTTAACCTACTCAGCCTTTTGTGAAGGACATATTTATGTCTCAGAAAACCGAAATGATTCCACTTTGTTCTGACAGAACAACTTCCATTTCATTCCAGTGCCTCTTTTTAGGTGATATTCTTAGCAAGGGATTTTATTTACTAAATGACATTTCTGCTAACCTGGAAAGGAAGATATCCATTCTTCAAATACTGTCATTACCAAGCTTTAAAAAGACTTGATTGTACCATGTTAGGGAAACAGTGTCAGATTTTCCATCAAACTTTCTCCCCCTGTAATAACGGAGCATAAAAATGAACTTCGAGTGATGAAATGACTACAAAGCAAATTAATGCAATCAAGTCTTTAGTAACAACTCTGTCCATATCTGTTAAATATTTTCAAACTATTCTAAAAAAACACACCCAGAAGGCAAACTAACAGTGAATAGAAACAAAATGGTCAGCAGCGTGTGTCGCATGTTATTTGAATGGAAAGTAATTTATCGCGTCTGAAATAAAAGCTGTTTATTCTTGTGTTTCACTGTCTGTAACAATCTTTACCATTTATCTGTGAAAAAGTGAGAAACTGTACCGTTATTAGCATATGAATACTTGACACATCAAATTGGCTGTACAATAACAGAAGGACATTTGCTATTGGTGTATGCACACAGACAAAGCAGCCATTTTGAAAAAAAATGAAATGGTGTGGGTGGTTTAACCCTTTCCTTATCTTAGGTTTCCCACTCCTGATTTTGACCGGAACAGTTAGGCGTTTAGAATCAGAATATTTTTATGACAAAAAAAGTAATCAGGGTCCATTATGCTTACGATAATTATATTGATGCATTCGCTCTACTAGAAAAAAATAGCAGCAGAATGACAATAAAGGAGTTTGAGAAAGAGAGAGAGAGGTGTGTGTGTGTGTATGTGTGTACAAGCACGCGCAGGGTGGGGGAGGGGAGTGGAGTCTGGCAGTGTATAGCGGGTACAGAAATGAAACAATGCCTACGTACAGTTTTATTTCATGGCAACAACATAGTGGTCCTTGGGTCAGATGTGTGAAACTATTTCTCAAAGAAGCTGCATACATAATTGAGGCCCTCCGAAGGGTTCCCAGTTGAAGTTGCCAGGCTACATTCATTTCAAAAGCAGAGCCATTTGTTATCAAATTTAAATTAACTCTCTGCACACTGAACTTGAATTTTAGAGCCCTGCTTACTTACAATTCTTAAAATAGTTGTGAAAGGAGAAAACATGTATCTGGGAAATAGAAATAAGATAGTCCCCACAAGGAACTGCCCTGGTTCTCGTGGAGGCCTGCAGTGTAACAGTCTTTTACAGATTAAATTGAGAAAGATCTATTTGGCGTGACAAGAAACAAACCTGTATTTTCCCATTTAATTTCTGTAGATCCAGATTTATTGCAAAATCTTTTTGTTTGCACATCTGTATTTCAGCTAGGTGTTTACCTTCGTTAGGGTACTAACTCCATTCCCTCCTCCCCCCCCCCAGGTTAATTATTCTTCCCCATGAGACATAGAGTAAGATAATTTATAAAATTGTACAATATTCTGACTCTTTTAATCTAATATGTCAGCTTCCATTCTTCGTTGTAGTGGAATACAGTTTTTTTTTTTTTCCTAATCTGCATGGCTTTATGTGTATTTTCAACAAAGTTTACAAAACTCAGTAGTTAAGTTTTTGGTAACTTTTCAAATTGTTGATACATTCATTCAAACAAAAAACTAAAGAAGCCCAGTGGAATGTGTAAAATGTCCTGCTTTGGGATCTTTCTGCAACTACATAGAGGAGAAACTTTCCCAAAAAAACAATGTGTGCATGGTTTTTCACAAGATGCACACAGACATAGCAGCACATTCTGTGTCTGGTGAAAGTGTTTAAAGTTTAAGCTATCTCGATTATCAGAATTTATTTCCATCACATATAAGCTGGAAAAATTAAAATGGGACAGATTTTTATTCCTGCTAAGTTTAATACACAGAACTAAGCAGTCCATTCCGAACAATCCATGTATTTTTCCTTCTCTTTTGAAATACAAACGTAAAGATTTTAATCGCCATTCCTTCATCCTTATAAGACACTGACTTGCTATAATCAAGCACCCTGTTCTCATTGTTGTAATGAAATTTTAACTTTTAGTCTGAATGCATAGTAAACTTTGCTTCAAGGAAAGAGCAAATGAACAAAAAATAAATCAAAAAAACACAAAAATGAAATGGCATTAAAGGCTCTGATGTTAAATGTAATCTTCCAAACACCTGCTGTAAGACCCCCATAAATGTAAAGAACATTTATTATTCTCCTCCATAAATAATTAGTGCTTGTGAAGTACTATTATAACCACAGAAAACAGAAACTGATCATTCTAATGACAATTTCTATTAATGATATAAGAATAATTGATATGCAACATGAACATCGAGAAAATTATGCAATTTTAAATTCCTCTAAAAATTACTGAATAAACATATACAAAAAGTGGATATTAGTCTAACTTCTTTCCTTCCACTAATATGTGTTATTTTAAAACCACAAACCATTTGCTCAAAGTTCTCTGCAGCCAGCAATGCTACAAGGTTAGTATGTCCTACCAAGTGCTCTTTGAGAATCTTGTTTACTTACTGGTGGTAGTGATGTTCCATACTTGTGTATCCATGACAACACAGCAACATAGCCGAACAGTACTAGATTTTTTCTTTTTTTCTTTCCTTTTTTTTTTTGCAACTGCAAAATGAGATTAAAAGTAAGAGAGAAGCTAAGTCTTAATTAAATAGCAAAAGCTTTTCAAAAATAAAAATATAAACTTTACGGGAACACATAAGGGTTGGTTGTGTTGACACATTTATATTACTTCAAAGCTTTATCTCAGTCTACCCACTGACTGTAATAGTGCCAAATGGTAGAAAAATCAGAATAGATAAAACTTGGCAAATTCTCTTAAAATTTTTCATAATACAGGTAATGTGATTTGCCTGTGTCAAGATTGAATAATTAAAAATATCAGTTTTATATCTGGACTCATATTAGTCTTTTGTCCTTTTTGAATGCTTCAAATTATTTTTCTTATGTAAAATTCTTTTAAGTGAAACTGTTCTCTCTCCAGGAAACTACCAATGTATTTGTTTATTAACATTTAGAAACTATTTACTACCAACAGTTTGCACCATCCATATATTAGGTTTTTGTTAGACTCTTTTAATTAATATGCAGAACAGAAACTTTTGAAAAACAAAGTATACATTTTCTTTTCTTCATCTTGTTTTTGTTTTTGCTTGTTGAAGGGGTAAGTTTTTATTATTTTGCAAAATTATCTTAAAATTTAAAATTATTTCAGTGAATCTGAAGTGCTATGTAAATAACCGCTCTCCTTTGATGGCTAGAATTAGTCATTGGGTCTAATAAGATTATATTGTATATGAGGTTCTATTTTGGACTTTTTCAAAATATGCTAACTTTTTCTAAGCCCAAAATCAAAATTTAAATTCAAGTGGTTATTAATGTTGTTTCATTTGATACTTTTAACATGCATCAAAGAAATAAACTTGGAGATGACTAGATATCAAAATATCTCAAGTCTAAAGGCTCATCTGTTTGGTACCCTCATTATTTTGACACTCTGCTTCTTTGGAAATTACCCAGTAGTAGAAAAACTACTGTGATATGACTGGAAATTTTCTCATTAACATTCACTACAAAAGAAATTAAGTCTTAAAAGCACAATGAAAAATTGTTCTCTTTCCCTTCCCCTTTCTCTTCTTTCTCTCACTTGCTTTCTCCCCGTCTTTTACTTCTTTCTCAATCTGTTTCCTGTTTGTTTCTCTTTTCTGAGTCTCTTAAGCTAAGCCAATCAACTCACATGCACCATGCTCTGGAGAAACTGTGGCACACATATGGCGGTGAGCTGGTTTGGTAAACATATGTCTTCACGGGCATTGGATGTCTTGCCAGGAATGAGATATTCCATTTTGGGGAATGAGGGTGGGAAATGCTTAACCACCTACAGATGTTTTGCAGCAAAAGCTAAAGAATTGCAGTCAAAGAGCTGCAAAATGTGTAATTTGGAATTTTTCCAGGTTTCTTTTTTTAATAAGAAAAAAGTTAACAGCTTTCCTATTCATCTCTTTTGAGAAAATTTACAGTCGTTTCCCAGTTCTGCCCCATTCTGAAGTAAGGACAAAAGACTGAAACTGAAGCTGTCCATCTGCTCCATAACAGTAATGTTATAATGGGTGCTGTCCATTTTTATGCTATTGCTCATGTGTGCCTAGGGGACTGGAACTATTTAATTCACTGATTTCACAGCTCTGTTGTGTGTCACAAAAGGTTAAAAAAAATCCAACACACTTTTTAGCACCCTGTTTACAAGGACTCCCTGTAAATCTAACTGAAGTAACAGATTCCCACCCTGCCCCCCATGCTAGCCCCCCCTATTTTTCCTTCTAATTTAGTGCATTCAGATAACAGGTAATAGATGGAACTCACGCCATTAACTTGCCCTTTACAAAAAGTGGATATTGCAAATCTGCTGTGAATGTTACTTTCAAATGCTCACAAATTCCAGAAGTAGATTTGAAAAGAAAGATGTTTGCCTTTAAGATTTTAGGATTAAACAACTCTGTTTTCCCAGAAGTCCAAGAATTAATGCTCTAGATTAGCAGAGAGTTAATGAAAACCTGCAGAGGAAGACTGACGACTTCTATTCCTCTCCACTGGGCAGGAGGCTGAGCAGTCCCACACACAGCTGGTGTGTGCTGGTGTTTTGCCAAGGCCATAATGAATCCTGTACACTCCGGGGCATTTTCCAGGAGAGACAGAGGTGGCCAGGCAATACCCACTTGGGTCCCTTCTGTGGTCTTCCCAGAGCAGTGGATTTGGGTGTTAAAACTGACACTTAGACTTCTATTACCAAAGAGAGAACATGGACATGAAGTCAAGGATGTCTCTACATATTCCCACCAAAGAGAACCTCAAAGAGAATGCTTCAGAATATCACCTCCTTCCTGCAGCCCATTCATGAGAATACGCTTCTCTAATATTTTTGATTTAAATATTAGCCATAAATAATGTACTATCTAGGTGCAGTTGTCACTTTCATTTTTATACCATTAACCCAACTCACTTTCAACTATAGTAACTATGAAGGTACCTATCTAGATTCTTTTGAAAACTAGTTTGTGAATGAACAAGTATAAAGGGCAATTGGGTTCTCCTCACACGCCATTTGAAAATATGTAGGCAAAAATCAAATTTCTTCATTTCCTTTGTCAGTAACGATAGCAAAGATTCATTTTGTGTTCATAGGTTACATGAAACTATTGGATGCTGCAGGCACCTGAAAATTATAAATTAGAAATGCTCTCTGACCTTAGAGAAATTCTGTAAAATCGTATGCAAATTCAATTTGTTCATTCCTTCATTCATGTATATATTCATCCAAACATATTTTGAGAACCCACTGTGTGTTAAGCGCCGATTTTGAGAGGTGTTAATAGGCATATCTCGATAGATGGATTCTGTTGTTAAATAGGTTTAGGAAATAGTGCCTACTATATTTCCTTTCTTTGAGCTGTAATAGGCATCTTCATGTACCAGGAAGGCCTATTCCACTCCATTGGATCCGAGAAATCCTGTATTTTATTCATATTTTCCCATAATTATTGGAACCTTTGTTCCAGACGAGCCCTCTTTCCAAAACAAAACAAAACAAAACAAAACAAAACAAAACAAAACAAAACAAAACAAAACAAAAGTAATAACACCTGAAGTCCTAGAGAGAGGAAGTTTGGCAATTGTCAGTGTGACATAGACAAAAGAACGGCAGTTAGGACCATTGTTGCATTCAATTCTAACAGTAATTCTAGTAGACTTGTTAACCAGACTAATGTTAATGGGAAAGCGAGGGTATTATGCTTCTGGAACATGGATTCCTTAAAGAATCAAAGTTCTGGATTGCCAAGTTAGAAGCTGAGAATTCTAGAACTACTGGGCACATTGTGGGAGAGAACAGTGTCAATGACTAAACTGATTTTTACATATAAATAATTCACCAACTGATTCAGCAAGGTAGGCGATGTTGGAATTGTCTCTTGAAAAAATTATTAACGATGTTTTGTGCTGAGACACATTCTTTCAACAACATATTAAATCCCTCTTAAAAATGAAGAGATGTGGTAAATTTTTACAACCTGATGTTTGGGTAATGAATAAAAAAATAAATCCTAAATAGGTCTAGTCAATATGGCTAGATGAGGGCTAATAGTACACTTCCAGTCTTTTATTTTTAAATTTGAAAGTTTTGTTTTTACTCTATAACAGCTAATGTTACAATGCAATTCGTCTCCTTTGTGGATGGCTACTTTTTCTGGACCCCACAAATAAGTGCTCAGGATAAGTGACAGTTTGGGCTGTCAGTTCAATTTATGACGCTATGCTGAAAGGAAATTAAAATATGTATTTAATAGAACGTGACAGTAACAATGATATTCTACAGATCTATGCCACTTATGAAGAAAGAGAGATCCAACTAGAGAAGTTTATGAATCTCAAAAAAAAAAAGATCTCATCATAGAACTATTACTATTATCTTTCTGATATTCTACTGAAAGTGAGACACATTCACCAATTTTCCAAAGGCAATTTCTTTTACTTCAAATAAATCTTCCTTATAGGCAATATAAATAGAATTAAACTAGTTTATAATGTTTCCATTTGTTTTCCTGCAGAATAAACTCATTACAGTTAGTCTATTAGAAAATGATATTAAAGGATTTAATTGCCTGTGCATATTAAATATGCTTAAAATTTATGAAAATAAACATTTTGAAACTGAATAAATATTCTGCAATAATATAAATGTGAATGTGGATTTAATACAAATCCATAAGGTGGTATGGATACACAGCACTATAATATACAGTATGTACCTCAAGGAAGCATATGGAAATTCTAGAGTATAGAATCTAAACCAAACAAAGGCAAAAATCCATTCTGGGTAAGACATGTGGCATTGCTACTAGATTATAAATGGCAATTTAGTTTCTTTCTTTATTTATTTGCAATTTAGTTTCCTTAGATAATATCTTTGTATAAAATATCACATTTATGATAATGAGAGGAAATTTACAACAATAGGAATGGTGTTCCTTTGGCCTGTACACTCATCCCCAAGAGAGAATGCATATTTGAACATGTGTCCTCACACTTTAGCATAACATGCCTGACTGACGGCTGTCAATTATTATAAGTTTCTGTGAAATGAAGAATCAAGTTAATAATTTAACACTAGTTAGGAATATAAACAAAACTAATGATTAAGTAAACTTAATCAAGTCCCAAAGTCCTGGAGTTGTTGAGAAATCTATCCTTGCCTTAGTTCTGGCTTCTCAAAAGCTTCTGGGAGGACCCTTTAAGTTTCAGATTTGATGGCCGGGCAAACAGTAAGAAGGAACACCTGAAACCACTTCCGAAGTCAGGTAAGGACTTTTATACAAACCTTGTGTTTATTCTCACACAACGTCCATGCAGGACTGTTTAATACATTTGTGAGAACGGATCAAAATTGCCAGAATGAAATGGGTTCAATTCAGAAAAATAAATCCAGGCTTACTTAACTTTGCAAGGTAATTTTTTTCCAAACAGGTTTCTTCAGTTTGAGTGGGAAAATGAGTGACTAATTGAATTTGAATTTTCTGTGTGCTGTGTACCAGAGGATAAAAAGTTGAAGAAACCTTGAAAAATATATTCTTGGGAAAATTTGGACTACAAATAAAAATAGATAATCTTTTTTCTAGAAAAACATTAAACCACAGAGACATAACTTTGAAGATGTGTTTTTTTTTAAAAGCCAATAAGTTATTTCCCTTTTCGGTTATCCTTTTTTCTTTCTTTTTTTTTTTTTTTAAGATTTTATTTATTATTTATTTGACAGGACAGAGACAGCCAGCGAGAGAGGGAACACAAGCAGGGGGAGTGGGAGAGGAAGAAGCAGGCTCATAGCGGAGGAGCCTGATGTGGGGCTCGATCCCATAACGCCGGGATCACGCCCTGAGCCGAAGGCAGACGCTTAACTGCTGTGCCACCCAGGCGCCCCATCCTTTTTTCTTTTTTTTAAGATTTATTTATTTGAGGTGGCAGAGGGGCAAAGGGAGGAGAGTCTTAAGCAGACTCCGGGCTGGGTGCAAAGCCGAATGTGGGGCTGGATCCCATGACCCTGAGATCACAATCTGAGTTGAAACCAAGAGTCAGCCACTTAACCAACTGGGCCACCCAGGTGCCGCCCCCTTCAGTTATTCTAAAAAACAAAACCAAACGAATTTCATAAAGTAAAATGAGCCAGCTCTTGTCATTCCTGTCTTCTTCTAAACTCCAGTCTAACTTAGAAGGCAGAAATTTCTACATAAGAGGTGCTGGGTCTCGTGTTTCTTTAATTACATATTGCCGGATTCGTTTTGTACCTCTTTATCCTGTTTTTCCTATGTCATTTCCCTGAGTAGAACACCTCAATTCTGCTTGAGGCTACTTCCCTAGAACTGCAGCAAAGATGGTGCCACACGCTCCCCCGCGCTCCTTTCACTGCAGAGGTTTAGTCATAGAACTTCTCGCGCAGGCATGCTCTCTGAAGTAAGAAATAGCTCCTTGCTCCTTTCTGATTTTCTAATAATTCGTATGACACATGGAACATAACAGATGCTCAGTAAATATTTTTTGAATAAATCAATGAGATTTAACAAAGCTCATGGAGTACTTCATTTCAGCCTGGATGTGAGGCTTCAAGGGCCTGTGCTTTAGGGCCCTGTGGTCCACTTGAAATTTCTGTGATGATGAAAAGGCTCTATATCTGCGTGGGGAGTAATATGATAACCACATGTGGCTATTAAATGTTTGAAATGTAACTAGTGTAACTGAGGAATTAAATAATCAATTTCACTAAATTTTTATTAATTCAGTTTTTAATTTAAACAACCACACGGGGCTAGTGGCTAGATAACTTTAAAGGGTCCTCCTTTTATTATCCTTCAGCCACACCTTTCCCCGTGCCAGAGGACATGACCATATATAGCCCACGTTCTCCCTTAGAGACCATGCTTCAGATACTCAGAACGCCGAAGCCCCCATCCAAACAGCCTGTGCTCACTTCCAGTGCTATGTAGCCTAATTCCGTGGTCTTCTTTCCCCAGGGGAAACCTTGCTGCTGGTGTACACACCCTATACTGAAGAAGTTTCCAGAGGATGGCAGTTTGCTGCGAGGGGCAGTTGGGTGGAAGCAGTGTGACTGGGGCTTAAACATGCAGCTGAACTGTGCCAGACGTATGCATGAGGCTCCTTGCTGTGTGGGAGAACAGGACAGGAAGCTGGGGATGGGGCTGAAAAGGTGCAGCTCTCCCTAAGCTGCCATGTTCCAGCATGCATATTTAGCAGTTTAATGATTTTATTTCAAAACGTAAGCAATAAATAAATCAATTCTCAGTTCATCATAGGCAGCACGATCCAATGACCATTCATTTATTAAGACACCAAATATTTATTGAGCACCTTCTGTGTCCCAGGAACTCTTGTTCTGAACACCAGAGATACAACAGTGAAAAAACCAAAGCTTTTGCCTTTGTGAAAATTAATAAAAGGAAACTTCATTTAGAAGGGAGTCAGGAGGCAGGCAGGGGGAACTCTCATCACCTACCACTCTTCCACAATTGCAGACCCAACTGGAAGAGAGGGGACCTTGCCTGTGGATACTACTTCACTATTCCAGCAGGAAGAAGGAAGATTTCTGCCTCCCCTGGCAACCGCCCAGCCAATGAGAGACAGTTACAGCTCAGCCAATGAGAAGCCACTATACTTACCTGCTGACTTCCCCCTTTCTCCTATAAAAGAGAGTTCTGTCCCCATCTTTGTTCTCTTGCCTTGCGTATGGTTTTGTTGTAGTTTACGGTTCTCTGCTAGTCTTGTATAAACCTATCTTTTGCTGGTAAAGTAACTGGCGGTTTTATTTTTAAGTTTAACGGTAGTTGGTGATCAGAGGTGAGATGCAGAGAAGACCCCCAACGGATTCCGGGGCAGGTGCTGGTACCCACGTCGCTGACTGGGCTCACTGCTTTCTTGCTGGCCGTGGGGTTTGAGGGTAAGTTTTCTGGAATTTGAGCTCCACGTTTTGTGTCTGAGCTCTCCAGGCTTTATTCAATATATGTTTTAAGACTTTTATAAATCTCAGAGAGTACTTGTTTGGCCTTCGGTCTGATTCCTTTTCAGAGCTGGACTGCTCCTACTGGAACTATGCTGGCCTTTGGTCTGATTCCTTCTGGAACCAGGCTGTGCCTGCAGAAACTACTGTTTTGGAATTTTTCTCTTTGTTTTAGAGAAAAACCTCCAAGAAGTCAAAATGATTTGAAGGTGCCCCTTCCTACTGGGACTCTGGCCTATTTTATGTTTAAAAAGTATAGCCTCTCCACATGCACATTGATAACTAAGTGGACTGATTTAACCAAAAATAATTGAGAACTTCAGTGGCCATTATGGGGAATTTTCGATCTCTCCAAACTTGTTTTATACAAAATTAAATTAGAAAGCTGTTTCAAAACAAAAAACCTGAATGGCATGCCTGTTTTAAACGGTACTTTGAAGCTTCCAGATGTTTTTAGGATTCTAAATGTGCCTTTTTGCAAAATACTATTTCTAAATTCACTGAGGTAAACAACTGAAAGAAGTCACAATGGCTTCTGAGGCCTCCTATCCCTCTCCCCCATCTTATTTGCCTGCAGAACCCTGGCAGCCACCTTGTGCTCAGGCCCCACCTTTGGTGCCATCTTTTTCTATTTTCTCTGCATTTCCCCATCTCCTCTGTAGCCCTCCCCAGGCCCTCATTTCAATCCTTTTGTCAAGTTTCCCTTTTCCTCTGAAACTCCCTCTGTGCCCTTCTCTCCTGAACCTATTAAAATCTCCTTTAAAGTTAAGTGTTCTGAGGATCTTGATAAAACCCAAGTTTCTTATGTTCCCTGGACTAAAGCCAAATTGCAAGCCATCGTTAAAGAGTTTCCTAAAGTGGCTGAGGACCCCCATTAGTTTGCTAAAGAATTTAACATAGTTATTCAAACTTAACAACCTGCTTTCTGAAATGTGTATCAATTAGTCCACATGCTTATTGGTCAATTAGTCCACATGCTTGTTGGTGAGGACCAGGCCAAACATTGGATGAAATTAGCCCAATGGGAACATTCTGAAAGGGTTTAGAGAAACAGACCCCTAACTTGTTTTTTTAAAAGATTTATTTATCTGAGAGAGAGTGTGACCATGGGTGCATGCGTGGGGGGAGGGGCAGAGGGAGAGAATCTTAAGCAGAATCAGCTGGAGGCAGCACCCTAGGCACGGCTCGACCTCACAGCCCATGAGGTCAGGCCCATGAGGTCAGGATCTAAGTCGGAACCAAGAATCGGATGCTTAACCAACTGAGCCACCCAGGCAGCCACAGACCTGTAACTTTTGGCAAGAGGCTAGAAACCACCTTGGAAATCTCCACCAAGCCTCACAGTAGCTTTTCTTAAGCCTGTTGATTGGAACAAAATTCAGGCTTGCACACAAAAGCCTGATGAGTCTGCTCATGATTATTACAACCAACTTCAAATTGTCTTTAAAAAAAAAATTCTGGTCATTCTTTAATGTTGAATCCACCTGGGTAGCTTTTAATTCCGTGTTTATTAATGGACTGAACCAGGAATTTTTTTTTTTTTTTTTTTTTTTTGTGAAAAAGACGAGGATGGGGAAAAAAATAAAAAGACCAGGATGCTATGTAAAACTGCCCATTGCAGACTTAGTTGATATGGAAAACCAGCTTGCTAGCATCCTAGATGACTCAGCTAAAAGACTGCTAAGGTTCTCAGTTTTCAACTCCAGCAAGTGAAGGCCCCCAAACAAAACCAAAACCCTTCTGGTTTGGGATATTCAGCAAAGAAGGCATTAAAAAAAAGAAAAAAAAATTCTTAAAAATTTAAGTACCTCAGGCACCATCAACCCTCTAGCCAGTTTTTCCGATGTCCTAATTCCCCATGACAGGGCTCTGAGGAACAACAGGGGCTCTTCTCAATTCTCCCTCTTAATCAGCTTGGAGAAACCACTCTCCAGATTGGGAATTAATCTCTCTCTGTACTGACACTGGAGCTATACTCTGGGTGCTTAGCCCCACTCCTATAAAGCAGCCCCAAAGTGTGAAAACACTTCAAATAGTAGGGGTTTCTGATAAACCTCAATAGATTCCTGTCTCTGAACCTGTTTCCTTTTGTCTAGGCCCTTTGAGAGCTACTCACTGCTTTTCTCCTTAATTACTCCACCATTATTCATTTACTGGGCCAGGATTTCTTAGAAAAGTATCATGCCAGAATTTCTTACAAAAGGGGGAAATATATCTAGAATTTGACAACAGTCATCAAAATAGCCAACCAGGGGAATTAAATGACTATTTGACATCTTTTATTCATTCTGTCTCTGATGGCACTATAGTGGAGTCTGGGGACACTGATTATTTGAGCCTATTGATCAGCTACCATCCTCTCCATAGGCAAAATCCTGAACTGATAATGGCAGAATCCTCAGTGCCCCTCCCATCAAGATTCGGATCTGTCAACACTCTTCCCATAATTAATGCCCTATAAGTAAAGAAGCCCTTCGGTTTGTAATAGAAGATTAAAAGGCTCAGGGTCTCATCCTGCACTAGTCTCTGTCACACCCCTATTTTACCTGTGAGGACGCCCAATGGCTGAGGACGAAGGTTTTCAGGACCTCTGGCAATGAATAGCACAGTTATCCTTTGGCACCCTGTTATTCCTAACCCCCATGTGCAACATCCATTCCCACTGAAAGCAAATTTTTGACTATAATTGATCTACGTAGTGTATTTTTAGTGTTCCAGTTAATCAGGATAGCCAGTATCTTTTTGGTTTCACTTGGGAAGAGCAGAAATACTGGATAGTAAGTAATGCCTGGGGGTTTTATGGAGTCCTTACTTTTCACAAACTTTAGAACCTGATTTGGGTGATGGGAAGTTTTCTGTGGGTTCTACCTTGTTACAACATATAGATGATTTGCTTCTCTGCTCTTCTCAAACCTTTTCTCAAGAAGACAGCATCCACCTGTTAAAACTTCTGGCTTTAAAGGAACATAAAGTCTCCAAAGAAAATTTGCAGTTTGCTCAAGCTCATGTTAGATACTTAGGGCATCTAATCTTGAAATAAGGGCTGTATCTGGACCCACATGAAACCCCTCATGACTCCTTAAAACTGACAGATTGCCTTTTGAGTCCCCATGACAGTTTATAGGAAACTCTTCTCACCAATGCACATTTTTCATGGTTTGCTGATGGTTCTTATTTAAAGGATGAATATAGCAAATATGGTGCTGGGTGTGCTGTTGCAACTTCCTTTAAAGTCACTGAGGCAGCACCAGTTTCCAGCACCAGCTCCTTCAGCTCAACAGGCTGAGTTACATGCTCTTACTCAGGCTTGTACTTAAGCCAGGAGAAAAAGCACAAACACATATGCTGATAGTTGGTATGCCTTTTGGGTAGCTCATGACTTTGGAATATTATGGAAACAACAAGGTGTTCTTATCTCCAACGAGAATAATTTTTAAAATGGCTCCAGTGTTCAAAATTTATGGTGCTCTACTTTTGCCAGCCACTTTGGCTATAATTAAGCTTTCTGGGCATTCCAGACTTGACTCCCTGGGGACCAAAGTAAACCACCTTGCTGATACTTCAGCCAAAAATACTTCTCACAAGAAGACCTATAGCCAAACCTCTGTCATGATCCAAAGGGATATTTTCCCAAGTTATAAGTTTTTGTAAAATTGACAAGAGATAGCCAATAATTGGCCCCAGGGAAGGAAAAACAACATGAAAATCTAATAATTCTTGGCTTGATTAAAAGAAAACACTGGTTTGGACCAAATAACAATCTGATCCTACCAGAAATCCTAAAATTCCTGCTACTTACAACTTTACATACATTAAACTGTTGGTCTCCTGACAAAATGCTAGCGTTCATGAACCAATATTGGTGAGAAAAAGTTAATTGGGCCTTAAATATGGTGATAACCACTGTTCCACCTGTCAAAAGTATAATCCAGGGAAACCTGTTTATACAAATGGACTCCATGCAGCTTCCCCATCTCATGGATATAAATATGTTTTAGTCATGATTTCTGTTTTCTCACTACACCAAGGCTTTCTCCTGTAGACAGGCCAACACTTCCGTTAGAAAAGATTACCCCTACCTAGGGAACCCTATGGAACTTCATAGTAATCAGGAAACCCAGTGTACTGGTCAGATGCTTCAACAAGTGTGTGCTGTTTGCCCAGTTTTTATGACACTTTCATTGTGTATACCATTCTCAATTGTCAAGTTTGTTGCACTCATTAATAGCACTATTAAGACTCAATTGGTAAAATGTGTAGAGACCCTCCAAATAGCTTGGCTGAAAGCATAGCCTTTGGTCCTTCTAAATCTCTACCCCCTAGGGAACTGAGACTGTCACCCTTTGAGATAGTCACAGGATGTCCAATGTACTTGGCTCCTCCTTCTTTTGATCCACAGTTAATAAAAGGAGATATACTGCAATATTGTAAAAGCCTAATTGCTCCTATTAAAAAATAACTGATTTGATAGAGCAGTCTTTTCCCATTGCCCTCTGAGGAGATGATGACCTTAAGCTTAAGGAGATTTCATCTATTGGAAAAGACATCTCCAGAAAGATTCTTCATCCTCTCTGGACAGGACTCATGAGGAACTGCTAACCAATCTTTGTGCCACCAAACTCCAGGGAACAGACTCTTGGATTCACTTGAGGCATCTAAAGAAAGTACCAAGCGCTGATTGGACCTTCATGCCATTTGGTGACCTGAAAGTAAAGATTTCCTGGAATCGAAGCAGATGACATGTGATGAGATGGCTTTCCTAAGATGTTCAGACCAGGTCTGTATGTCTTTTTTTCACTGTTGTTTCTTTTTTCTGTGGAAAAACCATGTCTTTGTCTGCATTTCCCAGGCCCTTGTGAAAAGGGGAGACCCCTTCTTTTGATTATGGCCTTTCAGAAACAGCCTCATTATGATCTTGGGACAAGGTAATTTTCACTTGCTTTTTCTGAAGGTTTAGAAGGTGGAGAATTCATAAAAGTCTTTTTTCATCTGAACTATTAACTGACTTTGGATTCTTCTCCACATTCATGGTCTCTGAATTTGCAACCTTATAGGCTATATGTATGATCAATAACATATTTGGTTCCAAACAGTTCTTTGAGATGATACTGTTTTAAAACATCTTGAGGTTTTACTATTCTGCAGAAAGTTCATAAGATATTGCTTCGTCTTTATATCTAAACTGTATCTTCCCAAAAGAACTCAGTTAATTCTTTAAGGGAGCTTTTGGCAGCATTCACTAGTCTGCTGTCATTGTTGCTTTAAGTGGATACTTAAGGAGACATACATGACTCTGAGTTTGCCTTTATAGGGAGAACCTTTCTCCCCTAAGTTGGAGTAAATGCCAATAAATATTTCAGTTGGCTACTTTCATCCCTAGAGCCCTGATTTAGAACCATGATACAACTTGGAATTGTTATGTTCCTTCTGTTTTGTATAATTATTTTAAGTTTTGTATTTTGTTGACTGTCGAGGTTTAAAAAAAAAAAAAAAAAGATGTACCCAGTAAAGTAATGCTGGCTCAGTGCTTTGAGATGATCTCCAACACTTAAGATCTTGGAAGATACAGACTTTAGGTTGGAGTACGTGAAAATTTCTCCCTCCTGACCTTCCTTGTTACTCAAACGTGGCCTTCATTGGTTTCCAACTGCTATGCACTCGCCTTCTGATGTAGGACATGATAACTACCAAAGGTCCTCCTTATTACTGAGGGACAAACCACTAAAATAAAGAAACTGGCTGTTGATTAGTGATGCTTTCAAAGAAAGATCATGATCCAAAGGGGGTTATGTGAAAATTAATAAAAGGAAACCTCACTTAGAATAGAGTCAGGAGGCAGGCAGGAGGTTTCTCATGCCCTTCCGTGCTTCAACAATTGCAGACCCAACAGGAAGAGAGGGGACCTTGCCTGTAGATACTACTTTACTATCCCAGCAGGAGGAAAGAAGATTTCTGCCTCCCCTGGTAACAACCCAGCCAATGAAAGACAGTTACAGCTCAGCCAATGAGAAGCCACTATAGTTAGAACTCCCAGTTCACTCCAATAGACTTTTTGCTTATAACAGCCTTTCCCAACTTCTCCTTTCCCCTATAAAAGAGTATTCTCTTTGGACTTTTCCTGTGGTTTTGCTGTAGTTCGTTTGTCCTGAATTGCAGTTCTCTGCTATTTTTGAATAAACCCATCTTTGCTGGCAAAATAACTGGTAGTTTTGTTTGCAAGGTTAACAGCCTTCATGGGGCTTATATTCTTTGAAGAAAAAAAGCAAATAAGCAAAATAAATGTGTGTGTGTGTGTGTGTGTCTAAGAAAATTAAGGCATCCTGAAAGGATAGAGAGTGACAGAGGTAGTCTTTTAAATAGGTTGTCCAAAGAACATCTTTCTGAAGAAATTACTTTTGAAGAAAGATATAAATGAAAGGAAGAAACAATAAAATATCTGGGGAAAGAGTTTTCCAAGCAAGGGATCAGCAAGTGCAAAGACCCTGAGGTGGGGGACATGCTGTCGTGTGCCAGCAGTAGCAAGGGGGTCAGTCTGCTTGGAGTGCAGTAAAGTCGATTAAAATGAAGTGGGGGGGGCAGCTGAAGTGCACATCACATAAGGTTGTACTGGCTGTACTAAGGACTTAGGATTTATTCTAGGTTTGATGGGAAGGCATTGGAAGATTGCAATCAGGGTTATTATGGTATTTGCATTAAAAAAAAAAACACTCTGGCTGCTTTTTGGAGAATTAGTGGTAGGGGTGCCAGAGTGGAAGCAGGGAGACCATTTTATTGGCTCCCACAGTAAGTCAGGTGGAAAATGCAGGGACTTTGATTTGGACTGTCAACAGTGATATCTCAGTGGCAATGCATAAGTTTAAAAGGACACAATGAACCTCTTTCAATCCTGTCAGTATGGCTTTGCAGCTGCATGTGTGACCTCATTTGGAAATAATGTCAAAAGTCTAAATTTGACATCTTTGTGACTGTGAGTCCAGAGTCGAAAAGACCTTCTACTTACCCCCTTGATGACCCTGGAACTGCCAATATTAGCCTCGTGGAAGTGGTTGTACCTCTGTCTACATACCAGGACAGTTTTGTGGATGTCAGTGGAGCCTGGACTCACTGCATTACAACACTCAGTGAGTCTACTCGCAGCACTTCTGTTTCCAGTGCAAAGGCCCTGTCAATCTTTCTTGGTGGTGACATGAATCTCTTTTCACAGACGTGGGTACAAATTGCCCTCAAGAACTTTTCATGCCTTCCTGAGCCATTGCTTTTTCCTCTGCCCAGGCTTTCAGATCAACTAGGAAGCTGTGGTCACACTTTGTGGAGGAAGGGGAGAATTAAACTACCCCAGCCCCATATTTTCCCCTTACAAAGTCTGTCTTCTCTAAACAGCCAGCTTGAAGTAGCTTAGAGAGAAGCTGAAAGACTTTTCCCTCAGTCTTTTCAGAATCTCCCATAAAAGACAAGTAAAACCTTAGAAAAAAAGAAAGGAAAAGAGCAGTTTTATATATACATTTCTATGCCTTTTCTAAAGGTTTTGTTATATTAATTTTTTGTATTTTTTTTTGAGTCACTTGCTGTGATGTGGAATTTTTTTCCCTTCCTACTTTCCTCCAAGGACATAATATTATTGCAGGCTTTCTACTAAAAGATAAAATTACTGCCACAAGTAGTGTGAAGTCACAGAGAGATCATATTCCAGATGGAATAGTTTCTGAACAAAGAGGATGCTTTTTAAAGATTCTACTAAATGTGACTTTTCAAGGGCCAGTGTAGGCAGTCTAGACGCTAAAATTACCCAGCCCATCTATGGATGGGAGGGGCTGTAGCTCTCTGGGAAGACCTCCAACTACACACAGGGCAGTCTGCTGACAGCTGGGAAGAGCTTACTCTGAGGGTCAAACTGCAGAAACATAGTTTCCTCTCCTGTCCTATCACCTCGATTCTGAGTGACTTTCATATATGAAATACGTGGAAAATAAAAAAGTATTCTATTTATCTTATAGTTTCAGTGTTTCAAAGTACTCTCACATTTATTGCAACAAAACATATGAAGGCATCTTGCAAATTGTAAAGCACTATGCAAATGGAAGTCGTTAGAATTGTTACTGCCTCATTTTTTCATAAAATCCTGGGAAAGACCGGTGTTAATACACCCCTATCATATGAGGAGGAAATTGGGATAAGATCCGAAGACGTTAGCTCCATGTCCTTTGAGTGAATGATTTGGGGATTACAGAGAGCCAGTTAAACATTCTTTGTATCAACTCTATTCTAACCTTAAACTGGATTTGATAATAGGTCTAATTATGAACAGAAGGATAAAGGAAGTGACATGATCCCATTTGCATTTGCACGGACACAGAGAATACATTGTAGAAAAAGCTGGTGGTAGGAGAACCAGTTCGTAGGTGGTTGTGGTAGAGCAAGTGAGAGAAATAAGTGGACCTGGGTGAGGTTGGTCTACACTGGGTTGTGGAGATACGGCGATATTGAAGAGACATTTTGAAGCTAGAACTCATAAGTTCTTGTGATGAATGTGGGGCCGGGCCGGGGGCGGGGGGAAGGCGGAGACTGAAAGGAAAAGTCTCTGGCCATGATTGTGATGTCATGTCCTAAGATGCAAAACAGAGGAAGCATGGGTTTAGGGAAGGAAGATAATAAGTTACATTTTGGACATGTTGGGTTTTAGGTGTCAGAGGGACACATAAGAGGAGTCAGTGAACAGTGGACATGGATACATGAGTCTGGCATACAGGTTAAACATATCTTAGCTAGAAATATAAATTTGGGAAGTGGCATATTGATGTTAAGTGGAGGTCATATTATTAAATTGTGTGAAGCAGGGGAGGATGTCTATCTTGTGAACCTGTTTTAATAATGCATGAAATGTTTTTGTGTGTTTCTATGTTCGTTCTTCTAAAGAGTGAGTGCATAGCTTTTTTTCACATTCATAAAGGCATCAGTAACAAGCAATCCAAAACAGTTGTGAAGAGGACCCGGGATCAAACACTGAAACACACATTTTGAAGAAAGAGTCTTCAAAGGATATTTTGAAGGAGTGGCCAAATAGGTGAGAGAAAAGCTAGAATCCTGTAAGTCAAGGGGTGACAGTGTTTCAAGAATATGGGTGCTGCAAATGATGTCAAATAGTGCAAAAAGTTCAAATAAAAGGAGGGTGGAAAGGGTACCTTCAAGGTACCTTGTCAAGAGCGATTTATAATGAACTGGTGGGAGTAGAAATCTTCGTGTTGGCGGGTAAATGATCTGCAAGCAAAACCTTGTCCTTAAGCCTACATAGAAACCCAAAGCAGCAGAATTTACATTGGGTCCTGAAACATAAACTTACAGATAATGTATTTTCATAACTACAAGTTAGCACTCAGATGACAGTCGAACTGAATTCAGTTCTATTGAGGGAATCATCTGGCTGGACAATGGCACTTTTCATTGCTTCTTACCTCCTTGGGGATCACAGTGGACCCCCCTTGTAACTTTAGAGAGTTTGCAATTTCCTGGCAAGAGTCTAGACTAAGTCATTCTGAAACTAGTTATTATAATTACTGACTAGATGGTTTGAGGAGATCATCCTGATAAACCAAAGACTTTGTTGTTTAAAGTTTTATTTTTCAAATGATTGCTTTGGCATCATAAAGGCAAAACATTGTTAGAGATAGCTTTTTAAAAAATAGAACGATTCAATAAAAGGATGAGGACTATGCTGAAAATGTGGTTTGTTTTCCTTGATAACACAAAGCTTTAAGAAGATGCTTTTCCTATGAATCCTATTATGGCAGAATTGAAAAGTCTTTCCTCTCTCCCCACACGTATTACCATTATAGTTCATGAAATACTTTGGTGTGCTTACTCTTTTATATGTCCACGTCCCTCTACTCTGTTGTAAGCCTCTTGGGAGCAGGGACTGTATCATATTCATCTTTATATCCCCAATCACTAGCAAATAATTAGGACTTAATAAATGCATTGACTGAATGAATGATTTTTTATTATCTACCCAAATATATCTATTAGCCTCATTTTGAATTTCCATTTATACAATAAGAATTGGAATTTTTCTGTTGTCTTATAGAGATGACTATTTTCCCCACAATGCATTTGGAATATTATTAATAAGACAATGGAAAAGAAAATGTCACAATTCATTTGAAATGCAAAGAGCAAATAAACAGCAGTTAAATAACAGACATTAAATGTTGCACATATGTCAAGTAATAACAAGAATGCTTTTTCCAGAATTTGAAACATTGATGAGTGAGATTGCTGTGGCATTAGAATTTTTTTAGGCTAAAAAGGAGCCTGATGCAAATTAATATTCTATGCATTAGAAGAAAGGAGAGTGCAGCGAATTGGTAGAATCAGTTCTACTGACAGAAGACTCCACAACTTCAAAGTTTGCTATTTGACACTTTTATAAGGAGCTTGGAAAGCATATGGCTGGGAGAGAGAACAAGGATAATTTTCTTTGGTTGCAGTGGTTACACTTTTCATTGCTTCTTACCTCCTTGGGGATCACAGTGGACCCTCTCAGGAAGGACTTACTACTATGCTAAAACAACACATAATTTGACAAAGAATAACACACATACATGCCATTGGGTAAATTCATTGAATTGGACATTTATTTGTCTAACTCAGTCTTCAGACATAATGAAAGGGGCAATGAGACTTTTCATAGTGATTTTGATATAATTAACAATGATATGTGGAAGAATGAAACCTCCGTTGCACTTTCTAAAAATTTTTAATATGGCAAGATGTATTTCATTTGATGTGTAACATTAAAACAAAATTTGGATAATACGCATCCCAAAATTCTCATGGAATTAAAAAATGTGGGATGATAGTCTTTAGCATGACTTTGTAGGATACCAAGTTATATATCCCTGCAATATTTAATAAGAGACTTCACTGAAAGTGTCAAGGAATGACAGTGGTTATTCCTTATTGATTATGTCACCATACATCTATTGGGTGCTATGTCCTGATACCACTCCTCTAAAAAAGCAATTTAAAGATATAAAATGTATTTTTTTTAAATAGAAAACCATGCAAATATTTATCTTCTTATTGGAATCCTGGGTGAACTTTTCTTTAATTTTTTTAAAATTATTTATTTATTTATTCGACAGAGATAGAGACAGCCAGCGAGAGAGAGGGAACACAAGCAGGGGGAGTGGGAGAGGAAGAAGCAGGCTCATAGCGGAGGAGCCTGATGTGGGGCTCGATCCCGTAAGGCCGGGATCACGCCCTGAGCTGAAGGTAGACGCTCAACCGCTGTGCCACCCAGGCGCGCCTGGGTGAACTTTTCTATCTATAACATCTGCCAGGAAATCTTACAAGAATAAGTTTGCTTGCGAAATTTCTGACCCTTGTTCTTGGATGATATACTGTGATGTCAATAATATTTGCAGCTACCATGTGAACAGCTTTTCCCACAGAGATTCTTAAGTCAGAATCTGTGAGGAGAAGTTCTTTTTCTTCTGATCATCTAAGTACATCAGAATGAAGCTGCTGTGATGAATTTTCCATCCTTAAAATAAATGTGCTTGGAAAAGAGCTACCTCAAGGGAATGGCTTTCTGCATATACTTTTACTTTTAGAGAAAAATGATTAGACTCCCTTCCCAATTCTCCCCACCCCAAAAACAGAGAAAATGAGATCATATTGAGTGCAATTTTAAAAACTGAAGATTTCACTGTATGGTTTTATTTGATCTCGTTTATCTTTCCATATTTATATATCTAGACCTGACCTCACCTGACCTCTAGACTCAAAAGACCAGCTGCCTGCTTGATATCTCCACTAGAAGTTAATAGGCATCTCAAACTTGGCATGTCCAAAACTTGGTGCTTGATTCCTGCCTCTTCCAACAATTTCCTTTCCCATAGCCATCTCTCTTAGCAAAATGTACCACTATCCCTCCACCCAGCAACCCAGGGAATAAACCTAGCAATCACCCCTCACTTCATAATTCCTTTACGTGCAGTCAGTTCTTCAGAATTGCTTCAAAACCTATTCTGAATAGGTTTCTCATCAGCACCTTCCACAGCTACCAACTCCGTCCAGACCACCATCATCTCTTTAGGAGACAAAGACCTCCTACAATTGATCTCCCTCCTTCCATATTTGCTTCTTTATAGTCTATACTCAGTAAATAATTTTTTGGAAATCTAAATTGGAGTGTACATTCACTGAATTAAATCCTCTCATGGCTTCCCACTGCCGCCTCCTTCCACAGTCTGCAAAGCACTATGTGATTTGGATCTTGCCCACTTCCCCGACCTTGGTTCATTCCGTTTGCTCTCTCATGATGTTCCCACAAGAGGGCCTGCCTGTGAACACAGCAAGCTCACACCTCCTTAAAGCAGTTGAGTCTAGTGTTCCAGATCTTCACATTTGTTTGGGTTTTTTTTTTTTTTTGAGGGGGTGCTCATTTAGAGGTCGACTCCAATGTGCCTCCTCACATGTCTTCCATGACCATGTGATCTAAATCTTAACCAGAAAACTTTCTATCTATTACCCTATTGGGTTTTTTCATAGCTCATCACAATCTGATAATTTCTTTTTTAGTTTATTGTTCAACTCTCCAAAGTAAAAAATATCCTCAACTACAATATCCATAGCAGCTGCAATAGTTTTGGTCCATAGTTAATGCTTGTTCATATTTGTTGAATGAATGAATGAATTAATGAAAGAATAAATGAAGCCCCAGAAGTTAGCAATCAATAACATTACTAATAGAAACAGCAGGCTGAGCTTTTGTGCAGTAATTATTAATGTATCAACTGCAAAGGGCCTAATAATCCAGATGATAGTATTTCAGTGGTCAAAATCATTGTACTAGTTCCGGGAACTAGATCCCTGAAGAATCATAATACATTAAAATCAAATTTTTTGAGGTTGTAGGTTGAGATAAACTCTTAAAAAAAAAAGCAAACCTGGAGATGGGTTAAGAGAGGCTGACAAGGGAGCAAATATATAGAGTGAATGGAGTGAGAGCTGTTCAAAGTTCTGGTAGTGAAGGATACCTTGAAGTGGAAATTCAAGTGAGAAGAGCAGCCCTTAAGAGACTCTTTACCTTGGCTGACCTGAATTGAATTGAGATCACAGTAAAGGTTTAGGGGTAAGCTTAAGAATTAACTTGTACAGTAATATCTTATAAATATAGCAAGCATTAGGAATAATTTTCTTTTTTAAAGGATCTCTCACTTTTTATTTTGATAGGTAACTTAAAGAAGCAAGAAAGAGAACAGTCGGGGAGTATGGGAAACAAAGTCTCCAAAAGCAATATACAAAATGTATAAATTTGCAAAAGAAAAGGTGAGATCCTGACAAGGTCCAAAAAGATATAAAACAGTAGATGGTGACCTGGACTCATAAGGGGTGATACCAAATTTAGAGTTAGAGACACACTCAAGCAATCCTAATTATCCATGGCAACATGGCAGGTGTTAACCCTGGGATGCTTCTCCTCATCACCCAGCAGTCAGAATTCAATGTGTGAATTTGGAATAGAAACTCATTTCGCTATCACACAACATAATTATGAGGTAAATTTTCTGGAAAAACAATGCATGTAATAGATTCCAAAGTCAAGTGGAAGTGATTTTTAAATCATTTGCTATTTTGGGTTATTCAAAATAACCAAACATTGATTTTATAGCTATATCATCACATAGTTGAAATGAATGAAAGAATAAATGAATTTATATACAGTGAAACATTAGATTGGGGGTGGTAATTGGCTGCAAATAGAAAAGTGGGGCAGTTCGATATGTAAGCTCTCATTTCTAGCATAACTTTATGTTTTAAAATTTACAAATGTTACCTATATAACACATATGCGTATATATAAAATCAAATGGATTTCATGCTAGAATGCCCCTGACAGATTATCTAGTCAATTCCTTCATCATTATAGGCAGAAATACTCAGTTTTACCATTAAACATGTACTCAAACATGTGATCAAAATTATTGTGTAAAGCGTGACTAAGGAACTTTAACCCAGAGAGGATGTTGGTTTCACTCAAGGTCACACTATTGGTTTCGGGTGGAACTGGCGTGGCTCTTGACTCCTAGGGTAATAGCCTCCTAAGAAGAGTACATTGCCATCTCCGTCATTGGGTAACTCAAACCAATTTAGTTAGAACAATTTAAATAGATTATTTCTCTATCAGGTGATTATTTTATTATTATTACCTTTTCATGGTCTCCTAAAAGCACCTGTTAGGAAAGAAAGCAAGAAGTTGGTCATTTTTCCTAATGTTCTACTTAAAATAATTTAATAAAAATCCTAATATTTGAAGGGAGTAGGCTTCAATTCCAGGCCTATCTTTATTCTTTGGCCCACATAACTATGGAGAACTTGTATCCCTAACAAAATTATACTGTAAGTTCAGCGTCCTTAAATTAAATACGTTTAAAATGTGCTGTAAGAATTTGTCACTTTTTCATATTTTTTTAACGAAAGTGTATGTCTTTATTTCTTTTAGGAACTCTGGGAATACAGAAGCGACTGTTGACACCTGATTTCTCTTTGGCAGATGACCAGATAGTATCAGCATTAACAACGTGCAGAAAATGCCAAACGCGGGGGAAATGACAACTGTGCCAGATGATTTAATATCGAGTAAAGATAAAGGTTAACAGAACTGATCTTTTCCTCTTAGTTTGCAAAATAAGTTAAAAATGCTTTTTGCCTTTGCAAAATACTTTACAAAGCATGGCTTTAAAATGAAAAGAGAGATTTTTATATATGTTCTGTAAAAGTGCTATTATACACCTGATAGTCACAAAGCAGTTATGCTCAGAATATGTTTAATAGTAAAAGGAGATATTTAAGCCCAACATTTGGGGAAAAAGTAAATAATGAGAATCAGATAACTTCTTCCACTAGCTTGAACAATCATAATCAAACCTGGGAATGTTTTAGATATGGGCTCCTAACCAGTCTTCTTCGCTCTTACTTCTCACCAAAGGGGCCTGGTGGCAGAAGAGGACAGATGAGCTTGAATGCAACATCATGCTTGTCAGCAAAGCAGACTGGCTATGGCTTCTACACTCATTTTATATTTTTATTCTCTTTAACGAGAATATCTTCAGAACTTTCTTTTAATTTCAAACATAAGAAATAGCCAATGTGATAACTTAAAAAAAATGCAGAAAGGCACAAAGGAAAAATGAAAATTTTAAAAATGAAAATCATCACCAATCTGACTACCCAGATATAATCCCTGTTAAGATCTGGGTATATCATGACCATTAAGTTATGCCGTATATTCTGTTTTTACTCTTCTTATCAATTATGTTATAGCCAATTTCTCATTTCTGTATTCTTTGACACCATCCCTTAAATGGCTGCATGCTATTCCGTTATATGAATATACTATAACTTAGTTAACCAGTCTCCAAAAATTAAAGATCTAGACTTTTATTTTTTGCTATTATTGATAATATTAGCACATTAATTTTTATTCTTTGGTATTCTAACTTTTTTCAAATAGGGATGCCATGTAAAGGAAGAATAAGGAAGTATCATCTATCCTATTTTTATGAATAAAAACAGTCATTGGAATAAAGGGTCATAGAAGTTATGAAAAGTATCTTTTGACAGTTTAGCATAGCTTGATATAATATTCAATTAATCATTAAATTTGGTCTGGTTTACTAAAAGGTATATATATTTTTTTAGACTCTGAGTTGTGGTTATACCATATAACCATAATATTAGGAAAATCAGTACATTTTTGCAAAGGTTTTTGTCAGGGATAGCTGTGAAGTTTGTACAGAATCTTCATTAGCAGTCTATTAAATACAGAAACACTGTGGTTGGGCTTTGAAGTAAAGTTAAATTGGCAAAAGTTATAAATCTATATGATCTCCTAATAACAAAAGGAACTAACAGGAACCATATCTTGAAGGCAATTCTTGTATCAAACCATGTATTTTTAAATGTGATATTGCATTGTTTATTAAAAAATGAAGCCTTTGGGAAATTTTGACCAGGGAAAGGAATAAAGACTGCTCACCTACAACACCTGTAAACGATGGCTTAACATAGTGATGTGGTAGAGCTGCATTTGAATGTGTATTTAAGGAATAAGGATAAAATCCAAGTAAATACATTTTCTGAGATATAGTGACACTGGTGAACTGACTTTAACCATGGAATAACTGAATTTGTTAACAAACAAGATTCTTTCTAATGAGTTTATTTTATGTAAAACCATGTCCTGAGCATTTCTTATCCCCCTAAAACGCAAGGCTTCTCACTTTACTATCCAATTTTCATGGACATTAAACTATATGAACTAAACACACACATACACACACACACGCAAAGAATTTCTGCAAATCTGTAACACCTTTCTTTACTACCTTGATGAGTTCCACTGAGGTCAGTTTATAAACTAAACATTATGAGTGGAGATGTTCCCATATTAGAGTTATGAAATAGGTTAATAATTTCATATTAGATGCTATTGCTCTTCCGGGCAGGTATATTTCATAGCCAATAACACAAAATCAAGAAACACATCCATACCAAGAACACATTTTGTTGCTATCTTTTAAGAAAGGAAATATTATTTCTTTTCCCTGGAATTAATTTCTTGACTCACAGCTGTAGTAACTTCCATTTTTCCTTCCCCAAACCTAATACAAATTCCACACATATTATGGATCAGAACGTAAACCTTTTGAAAAATCTATATAAACCAGCTGTTTACAAATTTTCTTTTTTTTTTGTCCTGTTGGATAGCTGCAAGTGTGTTTTTACATAGACCCAGACATGCTGAGAGAATTCTCTATAGCCACATCCAGCACACTGTGTCATACAATATTGTAAAAAGGTACATATTGTTTTCAGATCAGATTATTTAAAGCAGATGCACATTATGATAATCTGATAATACCCAAACAAATCTATACATTGTCACATCTTTGAACACTTTGTGCACATTATACAGATCCTACAAATACATTGTGCATTTTGAGATTAACATGACCAGTGGATAATGATGTCAGCAACACTGCAATATTAAAAATATGAAAAAATATTCCTGTTGCATTTGCTCTCAATACGGAGATACAGTGCTGGCATCAACTTAAAAATTCTGTATTCTTTGCTACCAGAATACATCTCCATAAACAACCACTGTTTAAGACACTAAAACATCAGATCAGCATATATATACATATATAAACATATATACATTAAGATAAAGTTATTAAACTCATTGATTTTGCAAAAAATTTTAAATAATAATAATTTCTTTGATTATACACATGAAAATGTTTTCCCCAGCCTGTTCCCAATCTATATGCTCTAATCACATAAGTGTGTAGAAGAGGAAAAGAGCTGCATGTGATGCACAGTAAAATATTAGCTATAAAATCTGAAACAATTCTTACACCTTGATAGTACTGTTGTTTAACACAAAAGTAAACATTCTTTTTTCTCTGTTCCCTGAAAACTATGAAACTACTAGCCTAGCCCTCTTAGTACATCTGTAGGAAGCAATATTGGTCATTTTTAACAAGTATTCCAAAACTATAATGATGTAATTGGAGGGATTTTTATATGAAAAAAAGTAAAGAACTTAATTTCTACAAAGTAACTTAGATAGATTACATAGATTTGAAAATGAATAAATGTGTAAATGACCATAGCAGTCATGTGGTTTATAACTATCAACATGGAGTCTGATAACCTGAATATGAGTTCTAGGTGGAGAAGAGAGTAAAGGGAATTCATGGATGTTGGCTGTCTATGCTCTGCTGTATCCTAGATGTTTGTATATCTCATGTCTGTTCATCCTCATGTCTCTGTAGGGCAGATATCATGTGTTCCATTTGACAGTTGTGAAGACAGAAGCTCGGTGGTTTCATGCAACTCATTCCTTCTTTTTTTTTTTTTAAGATTTTATTTATTTATTTGACAGAGAGAGAGAGAGACAGCCAGCAAGAGAGGGAACACAAGCAGGGGGAGTGGGAGAGGAAGAAGCAGGCTCCCAGCAGAAGAGCCTGATGTGGGGCTCGATCCCAGAACGCTGGATGTGGGGCTCGATCCCAGAACGCCAGGATCATTCCCTGAGCCGAAGTCAGACGCTTAACAACTGCGCCACCCAGGCGCCCCATGCAACTCATTCCTAATGACATTGCTAGGATGGGAAAGTGAATTTACAGGCAAGATCCATCCTTGGTCCATTACACCACTCATTCTCTGGCTCTAACCCTTGAAATTGAACTTTTTTGCATATTAGTTTCCTCATGTGTGGGAGATGAAAAGAAATACTGCATTACCTATCTCCCAAGGTGTTTTAAGAATCAAATGCAATGTGAAACAACTTTGAAAACTATGCGGAGTGCTCCAAACATAAGACTTAACAGAATAAACAGCTAGGTTTTATTGGCAATAAAAGCTACAACCTGCATTCCACCACAGTTCCTTCTTTTCTTCTCTTCCCATTTGTTCTTCTAGCCCCTCTCCCCTAATTCATTTCTTCCCCTACAAGTGAAAATCCTTTCTGGCAGTTTCAAGTTGCCCAGTAAGAGCGCTGAACTGAGACACTAGAATGTACTCTTTCTCTTCCCCTGTTTAGCCTTCATTTTCTTCTGGCTGTTGAGTTAAGGGCTGTTTTCAACTTCCAGAGGCCACCACAGCCTTTGGCTGTGGTCCCCTTTCTCCATCTTCAAAGCCATCAGCAGCACACTGAGTGCTTCCCATGTCACCTTTCTCTACTGCCACGTTTAGGGACTTGTGTGATAAGATTGGGTCCAGTATAATCTCCCCATCTCAAGCCTTAATCACATCTGCAAAATCTCTTTTGCTGTGTAAGGTAAAATAGTCACAATTTCCAGTTTTTAGAGCATGGGGGGAATCATTATTCGGCCTGTGACACAGCTCCTAATGATATTCTTTTTTTTTTTTTTTTTTTTTAAAGATTTTATTTATTTATTTGACAGAGAGAGAGACAGCCAGCGAGAGAGGAAACACAAGCAGGGGGAGTGGGAGAGGAAGAAGCAGGCTCATAGTGGAGGAGCCTGATGTGGGGCTCGATCCCGTAACGCCGGGATCACGCCCTGAGCCGAAGGCAGACGCTTAACCGCTGTGCCACCCAGGCGCCCCAGCTCCTAATGATATTCAAGCTAAAGAATCAGCTATTCCAAAGGCAAGCTCTGTTCCTGAACTTTTCAGCTATTGAGAGGAAAAATCCCATTTTTCTATCAATGTAGCTTGAGTTAGGTATTTTGTCACTTGCAGCTTAAAAAGCCCTAACTAATACATAATGTGACTGGAACTCAGGCTTTTTTATTGTGTGTATTTGTATCCTGAAAGCATACTCTTTGGGGAATGTTGATTTTTTTTTTCCAACTCCCTGTTTTTATAGAGGAAACCAAGACCCCAAAGAAGAAAACCAGTTTTCTCAAGGTCCCAAACCTGTTCATTTCAGAATCAACAACGAATCTCTAAATTCCAGGCTCTCACTATAATGCTTGTATATATGAGAATTTTTGCTTTTATCATGGATGTCTAGCTTCCCCTGCAATGGCCAGCCACCTCAACACCTCCTTCGGTAAAGATTTGCCCAGTCCCTCTCTGGGCCCCAACAGGCTATGTGGATTTTATTTCCAATTGCAGCTTCTGCTTTTCTGTCTAGCTAGAGAAAGTCAATTGACTACTTGACTGTTGCACTGATTATTTACTCATTCATTTGTTCTTTTTTTAAACAGAATTACTTAGTCGGCGCTAGTAAAATAAGTTGCCATCTCGTATTTGTTAGACATTAATTAAATCTCCACATATTTTTATGTCTTTTCTTTTTAAAGAAATGAGAGAGGGGCACCTGCGTGGTTCGGTCAGTCCTGCGTCCAACTCTTGCTTTCGGCTCAGGTTGTGATCTCAGGGTCATGAGATGGAGCCCCGCAGCAACAGGGAGTCTGCTTGAGCACCTCCTCCCTCTGCCTCTCACCCCACTCACACACTCTGTCTCTCTCAAAATAAATACATCTTAAAAAGAAAGAAATGTTAGAAATCTTTAATAACAATATTGTCATCTTCCCGTGCAAGTGTCTGTTAACTGTTTTAGTTCCTGATGGCCTGGGCCAAGGTGACCTTGTTCAGTTCCTAGTCGGGAAGTGTATCTGTTTTCCTGGCAAGGATATAAGAATGCACAATGGAAAAGAATTTCTAATTTCTGAGACTGAGAACAGCTTATTCTCACAGCCACTCATGACTTGCTCAAGAGGTGTCTGTGATGTTTGATTCTGTTGCCAGATATCAGGAATGGATTTAAAAAATGAAATAATAATACATTAGCATTAAATAAACTTAGGACATTACAGAGTTAAATTCTATATTAAATATTACACCAACAAATTGCAAACAAATTGTTTATTTTTTGAAAGGACAGAAGCAAATATGTGCTACCTGGTGTTTTTCTCTCTTCCTAACTTCTTCTTTGCTCCTCATACTGCCAACCTAAGTGTGTCCTGACACAGGGTTCCCTCCCAGCCTGGCAAACTCAGAATCCCAAAGCTGCCTTATCATGCTCTCCAGTGACCATCGACGGTAAGGTTTGTGGGGACCAGATGGTTCCACGATGAATGGAGAAGGAAGGGTTGCTCCCTTCAGGTCTCTCCAACAAATTGCTGTGCTTTCCATACCCAGGCCAGAACTCACTGTCAGAATATTTATTTTTTTCCTTGTCTAGCCAGTGCTCCTGCCTCATTTCCAAAAAAACAGGTTTTTTTCTTCACATGGAGATGTCATGTACAAGTTATTGCTGATTTCTGAGACTTTGCTTTTCCCACTGCTGCTAAATTTTAAAAAAAGGTATGTGTTGTTTTATTTCCATCCATTTTCAATTTTAGTAGATATAAAATTGTGTCTGTCTATCTATCTATCTATCTATCTATCTATCTATCTATCTATCTACCTACCTACCTATCTACCTACCTACCTACCTACCTCCTCATGGTTAATAAGAGATGAAGTCCACAGTCAAACTGCTTAAGTTTGAATTCTTGCCCCCTTGCTTGCTAACTGTGTGATTCTAAGCAGGTTATTCAGCTTCCGTATTCCTCGGTTATGTCAGCTGTAAAATGAAAATAATAATGCCTTCGAAGCACCTGAGTTGTTGTGAGGCTGACCTAAGATAATACACACAGGGTGCTTGGACCAGCATCTAATTTGCAGTAGTGCTTAAGAGGTGTTGGTTATTTGTTGTTGTTGTTGTTATTTAAGAAGTAAGTTCTGTGTCTACTGTGAACCAAGGAAGCAGATAAACTCTAGGTAGAAGCAAAGAGAATAATAAAAGAGGAAAAAGTAAATATATGTAGGTTACCAGGAAGAAAACAAAAGAAAGAAGCTTAAGACCACTAATTTTTTCCTCTAAACCACAAGAGGCTGTGGCACGTCCTTCCAATAAGCCCCCATCTTTGGGCTTTCCCATACAAGAGGATTAGATTCTGTAGCTGGAGAATGCTAATTTGAGGAATTCTCTGGTTAAGAGGGCTTCTGAGGACTAATTTGGTTGCCTCATTACTATACTTAACATTATTTCTATGGAAAGTACATTCCAGATTACAAACTAACCAAACTATGAAAGGACTTTGAAAATGAGACCCATGAGTAAATTAGGAGAGCCAATAGAGTACATTTTTGTTTGAGGAGGAGAAAGGAGTGTAGGTGCCACTTGGATGGTTATGGTCTTGTCACCATCATGCTAGATGTTTTCTGCTTTTTATACAAAAAAGAAATCAACATGAATTTTTAAATTTTGATTTAATTTCAAACAAGGGTAGAAGTAATGTCTTCACTAAACATTTATAGATGAAATCTTTCATTATATTTGTCTTTTTTATAGAATAATAACTTCAAAAGAGAATTTTTAAAGTATATAATGAATTTGGCATTATAACGAAATTCAGGAAATAGTTCCAATTTTAAAGACACAAGAAAAGGAGGGAAATCAAGATGATGATTATCAATCATTGCAGAATAATCTGAGGAAATAATTATTTCGAAAGTACAGTTGTAGCTGACAAAAAGTGCTCTATGTTGTAAATTGTTGTTCTTTATTTTTTCAGATTTTACTTTTAGAAAAATTATAATTTAACTTTTGGTTAACATATCTTTATATGTACGTGATAGAAAAATAGTATACTTAACAAAGAAAGACTTAATTGATACACCAAAAGTCAATCTGTTTTAATTATTTATAATTCTATACAAATAATAATAAAACACTATGGGATATTGGGGTAGAATATCTTTTTAAGCCAGTAGTTCATGAGGAGTCTCAATCAATCAATCTTTTTAAATACTATTGAAATATGTTTATTAATCATATGCCATTGAGTAGATGCAGATGGCATGGGATAGAGTGTGTTTCTGGAACAGGAACACTGAATCAACAAACAGCAAGGCAATCATAGCAGAATCCCGTTGCAATCTAAAATACAATCCCTGTGTTACTCTAACAAGGGTTCTTCCACTGTAGTAGCCAGCCCCCAAGATGGCCTTCAGTGATCCTCGTCTTCTGGTATCTTCACCCTTCTTTTGATCCCTCCCATACTGAATGGGGTTGACTTGTGTAGCAAACTGGATATTGTGGAAATGACAGAGTATATCTTCTAAGTGTAGGTCATAAATAACATTCAAGCTTCTATCCTCTTTTCCTGTGTCACTTGCTCTGGGAGAAGTTAGCTGTTACGTTGTGAGGTCACTCAAGCCCAATGATGAGACCCTCATGCCAAGGAACTCTTCAGACTTGAAAAACCCTGAGCCATAACCACCATTTAAACCACTTCGAAAATCCTGCTAAGTGTGGGGAGATTTGTTACACAGCAAGAGATAACTAACATACTCTATCTTCAAAACACCTGAATTATGTCATATGTTTGGCCATGGTTTCTTCCAGCTACTTCTCATACTATTAGCAACATCTGCCAGCTTGCAATGATGCTTGCACTTCATAATGTCAGATGTCTTCTACCAATTTCTAATTACCTGTTGGCTTTCAGCCTCTATTTCCTCTATGTCTTTGAAGCTTTACAGTTTAACATCTAGCCTGACAAAGTTTAGGTGAAACCTCCAGAACAACCATTTGCAACATTTGGTCATCAGTATTGGTCAAAGTTAGTTTCCCGAACTAAATTAATGGCAGAACTAAACAAACAGAATACCATTAAGGAAAAACACAGAATGGCACATGAATACTCACTGGCTGAAAGCTTAGGATGATACCCATCATATATATTGGCTTATTTGCTGTGAGGAAAAAACCGTGTATGTTTATATTTACATTATATTTGTATCAATCACAATAGGTTGGATTTTGCTGTAATATAAATAAGCCCCCAGTCTCAGAGATTTTATAAAATAAAGATTTTTTTCTTGCTCATTCTACTTTTCCATGGGTTTAATTGGAATTTTGCTCTGTATCATCCTCACTTCAGTCTAAGATAAAAGCTGTTGGAACATTTCCAGTCACCATGGCAGAGGGAAAAAGCTATAACAATTTGTACTCACTTTTGCTCAAATTCATTGGGCATGGCTAATTTCAAAGAGGAAAAGGAAATATAATTCTCTTGCGTGCACAAGAAGACTATTTGGCCAACAGCACATATGCCACCATGTATATTCAAATTAATATCAAATATTTCTGAGATGAATATACTATAATCAACCAACACTATATAGGCAGTGCTGTATGAGACAGACTTATAATGTGACCTTTTTCTCACAGAGGTGGGAGGGTGTGAGCTGGCAGTAAAACACGTGGTGAGAGTATAGATGGACCAAAAACAGTTACAAAAACAATTAACTACATTTGTTATTTTGTGTATTAAAGACTGTGTAAGAGAGCAGGGAAGAGGAAGGGATGATAGTAACTAAATGTTTGAAGAATCAAAGAGTGAATGGATAAATCAATGAAGCCCTAGGATTTCGAGTATCTCATTAAGAATCCTGGGTGACTCCAAGACCTCAAAGTTGACCTAGTCCCTGTAATAGTCTCTTTGATTAATTGGCTACCATCTCTAGAATGCTTAGTACTAGGAGTGACCTGGGTCAATCTGGAGTCCTTGAAGTCATGGGAAATTGTATTTATTCAAGTCTGGACCACATTGAGTTTGGCATATAGAGAGCTTGGCCGTTTCTCAACTCTTTGAAGGCCCTTCACTAAGTTGTGGCATTTTCTTCCACTGAAGAATTCACAAGACAAACATAACCCCAGCCACATGGGATATTTACCATTAAGTCATGAACACGATTACACGAGCAATGTATTTTCTTTGTATATTCATTATATTGAGATGGATGCTAATTCTTAGTTCATCTTTCCAATTCTTTATACTTTCTAGATTATTTTCTTAACTTTATCTTTTCACCTTTCTGTTGAATTTTTAATTGACTATAAATACATTTTTCATATTCAAAGGTTTTTTATTCCTTTTTAAACAACATTCTGGTCTTGTTTTTTGGATACAGTATTTTCTCATATATCTGAAGGTAGATAACTATAGATAATTTTGAATTTTTTCTCTGTTCTTTGGGTAACTATCTTTCCTTCTGAGTTCAGATTTTTTTGTCTTTATCTTTCATGTTAAAGTCTTTCTTCTGTGTCTTGTAATCCTTAGTTACCAATCACATTTTAAGAATGGGACTGTAGGGGGCACCTGAGTGGCTCAGGTGGTTAACTGTCTGCCTTCAGCTCAGCTCATAATCCCACGGTCCTGGGATCGAGGCCCACATCGGGCTCCCTGCTCAGCGGGGAGCCTGCTTCTCCGTCTCCCTCTATTGCACCCCCTGCTTGTGTTCTCTCACTGTCTCTTTCAAATAAATTTAAAAAATCTTAAAAAAAAAAAAAGAATGGAACTTTAGAAAGCTGAGTGAAAGATCTGCATGTATCATCAGAGCTTACTGATGTAAAGTTCCCTGTAGGGGGATTGACTAGTAAGCCAGCATTTTCCTAGGAGAACTCCAAATTTCAGCTTTTATGGGTCTTTTCTTGGGGACCATTCAGTTTTTTTCAGAGAGGTATCTTGAAGTCTCCTACCTAGAAAGGTATGTTCCTGGCCGTCAGCATTTTGAGAGCAGAGCCAGAAAAGGGGATGGAGGTTTTACAATTTAGTATTAAACTTGCATTTATTTTAGTCCTGTGTCTTAGTCTCAGCCACTGCTCTGCCTGCAATCTTAAAACTAGGGCCAGTATAGTTCATTTTTTTTGGAGAATGACCTCCTTCCTGCTGGGGAGAGGGTGAAGGGTAATGCATGTTGCATGTGTGCATTGGATATATATATTCGTGTGTGTGTGTGTAGATGGGGGTGGGAAAGTTTCATCTTGTCTATAGTCACACTTTCTACCACTCCTCTGATTTTCATCCCTGCACTTCATCCTTGCTTTTATATTCAGCCTCTCAGGACTTTTTTGGCATACCTCCTAGCTGTGTTCCTCTGATCTGCCTATACTTCTCTATCTGCTTGTTTTCTACATAGTTGCTGAAATCCCACATCCACTGTTTTTTTCTTTCTCATTCTCTTTTCTTTTAGGCAAATACCTTTGTTTTTCTTTTGCTATCATTTTGGCAGAGGTTGTTGAAGGAGAAGAGATAAGTGCGTGTAATTAATTCACCATTTTTAACCAAGAGCTCCTTAGGATTTTTCTCTAAAGCATCAAGGCAATCAGAACTTTGCACAAGAGCCCTTGATCCTTACATTCTTTTTCTCCCATCATTTTGCAAAGTAGAAAAACAAACTGACTTCAGTTCAGTTGCTTAATAGTACACCCTATGTTACACCCTCCACAATATTATTCTGTGATTGCATATTTTGAGATTTTTGAAAGAAGTGTAAAATATTATCAAATAGGTTTAAAATGCTATTGGCCACTGAATAAAATGCTATATGGTGTTTAAACTATTTTTTTTTAAACGGGCCACCAAAAGGTAAAAATAGAAAAAAATTTTGTAAGTAACTTGTTTTTTTTTTTCCTCCCAATATTTTCCAATTTTTCTGGGACCATTTAAAACAATTAGCATTTCAAGACCTCAAATTTTAGCATTTCTTCATGTATATGTTTATAAATTTTCATTTAATAATTGTTCTAAGTTATTCTTTTGCCTGTCATCTTGCTTTGTACCGAAGGTCAAAGCATTGCATGTATCTAAATACTGATTGCTCTTTTATTTATTTTATTATAAAAAGGTATTTCCATAAAATATTTAGAAATATTCTTCATGTGTATGTAAATTAGACTATTAACTGATCACAACTGCCAGACTGACACCCTTTCAAAGTAAGTTATTTATCTAAAATTTCAAATTTCCTAAAAGAAGTAGTCTGAGTTTTCAGCAATTTATAGTTATTAATATCATTGGAAAATATTTTTAGAATACATTCTAGAACACAAGTAAGGTTTCATCTTAGGGAAGTTATAATTTAAAATGTGACTAGACAAGTAAACATACAACATTATAAGGAATTGCTGAGATGGGGAAGGAATGTTCTCAGAAGTAGAAAACAGTCAAAAGGCAAAAAATGAGAATGTGAAAAGGGGTTCCCCGAGCTAGTCGCCACTTCCTTTACCAGTGGGACTGCCAACTGAGAAAATGCCAAGGACGGAAAGCTGACTGTCTCCCATTGCAATAGTTGATCATTTCCTCCCACTCTTTGGCCCAAAAAAGCAAATTAAAGGAGAAAGGAAATGAAAAGGTGATGGTTCTAAGCTTTCCTTGGACGGCGAAACTAGGTAAACTGTCACTCATTTTTTTTTTCCATCTCTGAAGTAAGGCTGGTGAATTATATAGGTTAACACTTTGAGCACATCACTACCATATGAATGCTTAGTGTTAAATGAGTCAAGTAAAAGAGAAACTTA
Source organism: Ursus americanus (assembly GCF_024610735.1). Lineage (NCBI taxonomy): Eukaryota > Metazoa > Chordata > Mammalia > Carnivora > Ursidae > Ursus > Ursus americanus. The sequence goes on from NC_142131.1 coordinate 20,679,600, forward strand.
GCCAAAACAAAGTGAATCCATTTTGCAATAAAACATGGATTCCCATTTCCAATAAAACTAAGGCACTACAGTAGGACCAGATAACATTATCAGCATACAGCTATATCAAATATTACTCTAGAGTCTAGATTGAGGAAATCCAGACAATCCCCAGGCTCTTAGTTCAGGGTGCTTTTGATTTAATAACAAATAAGAGTTTCAAATTTCAAGATAAAGTGTGTATGATATAATAAATAGCTGGTTATAATATTGGGAAAAGAAAAGATTTGTTTTGATAACTCTTTTTATGCTTTGGATCTAATATTAACAAAAAATGCTTGTATTTTATAATATTGTACCTAAAAGTTTTGTTTCCAAAGTTGTGTTAAAACCTGAAAAGATAGAATCAAATGAGTATGTAAAAGCACACTAAGGAGTGATAAAAAATTAAAATAGTGTGAAAGGCGGTGTCTCATCTATATATTAATAATGCTATGAGTTTAGGACTTCACAAGTAAGTTAACTAGAATTTGATATTCTGCTTCAGAATATATAAACATCGTCACAATGAAGGACAGAACTGGGAATCAGATGCAGAGTTCCCAGTGTTTTCCACTCTGCAGTATTAGGCCACTACCTGATCGGGGATCCCCTCCCCTTCCCCACTCACATGGACACACACAAAGGAACAGTTGGAAACAGAGCAGGGCTGCCAGCATCCCACAAATAGGATGGCAGATTTCCCAAGAATTGCACTTAGGGTTAGAAGAAACCAAGGATGGAGAATGCCTTAAAAAAGAAAATCCACAAAGAGATATCTGACCCTAACCTCAGCTACAGGAGCCGGAGAGAAGAGAAACAAAGACCTAGTTATACAGACGACATTAAAACAAACACGTGTACAACATTGATAAGCATTTTGCTTAAAGGGAGAAAAGAACAGGAAGGGCTGAAAGTCTCCACACAAACCAATCTGTTTGATGAAAACATATTTCCTTTTTTTCTTCTGCTCTCCTCTATAAGACAGTGTACAAAGTGCTCATTTATATTTTCTTTGTTTTCATCCCAAAGCTAGAAGATCAAAGAGTTAATAAAACCTCCTTGCTATAGAAGGTCATTACAAAACTAAATGCAGCAATTCAAAGTGGAAAATAGAATGAATGCCAAGGAGATGTTTAACGAAGTAACATTCTACATGTATTCTTTGAAGAACATTTGCAGACTCGTTTGATTGCTTTAGAGCGCACAGGGCACAATGCGTCCTGCGCAGAGCTAACAGTGACTGATGGTTGCGTTCTGCGGTCCTGCGGCCAAGCCACTTGGAATCACAAGTATATTTGATAGTGAATTACCTAATATGGTGGAAATATTCATGAGTATTTTACATAGCAAAATGGTATTAAAACCTCCACCTTTTTTCCCCCTTTAGGCCTAATTAAATGTCCAAACATAAGACATGAGTCTGTTCATTTGAAAAATAATTTGAAGCACTATTTTCCCAAGAACTGACAAAGTTGGATGGCAAGATAAGGGGTCAGCTTGATGTTTCCCATTAGCCATTGAGATCCTTTTTTTTTCCCTCTTTTTCTTCTTTTTATCATTTTTTAGTGCTGACATCCTTAGAATGGGAGCAAATACAGTATATAGAGAGATGGCCTGGAAAATTGTCAATATTATCGTATTGATTTATTTGAAAGAGACAGGCTGGTACGTCACACTTGCCTTTCAATGTGACATTGGGATTTGCTATTCATTGTAGTCTTTGAGTCCTGGCATTGGGACCCATTAGATTTTTTTTCTAGAAAAGACACAGAACAGTCTAGAAATCAGAAATTACCATTCTGTTGGTGGAGCCATGGTTATGTGGCAACATGGAGGCCAATGACAGCGGTCATGTAGAGTCTCTGAGGTATAATCAAAGTTTTTTTTTGTGTGTGTGTGTTTAAAAACTTGGGAAAAGCAGGTTGTTTTTATTTTCAGGAAGGGGAAGTTGTTATCTAGGATCATTTGGGGGATGGATTGGAAAACTGGCAAACAGGTGTTCAGATAATGATTCCACTCAGAAGAGGAGTATAATTAAAAAACAACACAAGAATATAAAGATATCTGAGATTAAGTTTAAGCAATTAAACTTTTTAATTATTTGGAGCAAATAATTGACCTATTTCACCATGAAATGAAACTTTTGAAGTACCATTGAATGTTATGCTGATGCCAGTAGTCTCTCTCTCTCTTTTTTTTTTTTTTTTCCTTTTTGCATCAGTGGTGCATGTCACCTTCCTGCAAGGCAACCAGTTTGCAGATCTGGCCAGAGGGAAAATTACTGGGCAACAGAATGAAAAGGAGACATAAGTCAGCCCAGCTCTCTGAACCCTAGAAAAGGCAACTTCCCTCCAGCTCATGAAAGAGGACGATTGTGCTCAGTACCACTTATCCCGTGCCAACAATCTGGTAAGCCCTCTATTCAGTGCTCCACCAAGGCTATAGCAAGGTGACCCAGAATTTCGGGCTGAGGTCAGGGAAAGGTCGCTGCCTGAAAAATGGAACTAGTCAAAAGGAAAGAATCCTAGGAATGGGTGAGGTTAGTCACCCACAAAAGTAGCCCAATCCACAAAATGGTATAGAAAAGCATTTTTTATGGACTGTAAAGTTCTAACTCTTTTAAATAATTCTTCTGACCCTTGCAAGCTGGTGCTAGAATTCTCAGAAGTATGCTCACAGGAATCAGCATTCTGTCCCTAAAATTCCTATAGACTTCCTCCATTCCTTCATTTATGCTTTTCCATTTCTTCACTTCCCTCCTCCCTTCTTTTTCCCTTTCTAGCCCCACCACCCCAAGCTTTGAAACTGAAGGCTAGACACTGGTTGTGAAGCCACCATCACCCTGTTATTTGAAACCCTCTCTGAAGCTAGTCAGCTTTCCCTTCCCCAACATTTTCCTGGTGGCTCCCTGTGAAGGCAATGTCAAATACATGCCTACATGATGACATTAGTTGCTCATGGTGTGCCGTGAGCACCCATTTTAAACAAGCCCTTTCAAGGTAAAAGGAACTTTAATGTTTGGAATATTTATTTGTCCTTTCAGATTTTCCTTACCTCATGTGACACCTATGAGTGCTTACAGAGTGCCTGTTGTGAGCCAAGGCTATCAGGATGAAGGAACATGGGTTTAGGATTACTTATTCTCAGGCTAAAAAAAAAAAAAAAAAAGCGCATTTCTTCTCCTGGATGGCAAAATGAGAACATTTTACAAATAAACCCATAAATAAAACTGTATCACTTTAAAGATGTGAAAAGACTAGGTGTACTTTGAAAAGGAGTTTTATGTTAGAGAGGTAGCCAGAAGCTGATATGCGTAACTAAAATGTTTACTATTCATCTGTTTTCTTTTTCTAAGAAATCCCGAAATCATAAAGTTAGGAAGTATTTGATTACTTCTCTTCAGTGTGTAGAAGAATGGAGAGAGAAATTTCAAGTTCCTTTTGTTTTATATTTGTTGTCAAGAATTCATATAAGAAAGTCAATTTTATACAAAATAATTTCACAAAATTACTTTTAAGAGAGTCAATTTCCATAGATCAGTTTCAGTTGGTCATATAATATAAGTCTTTTAATATGAGCTCCTTAGTTTTATTAGTACATTATAAATTATTTATCTTGGAAAAAATACATTAAAAACAGAATTAGAATGTCTTTGGTTTATATAGCTCACAGCATTAAGTTAAAATAGTATAATACATGTTATACAGAGAGAAATGTAATTGTGGCCTAAAAGAACATTTTTGAGTTAGTTTCACATTAAACATTGAATAGAAAAGTTGACTTATCTTAAAATAAAGCAAGACACTATATCACTCCGCTACAAGCAAATGTTTCGTTTGTAAATAAGGATGAACTGACAGTGCTTGAAAGTGTAGTTCATCAAAATCACAACAAGAAACCAAATATTATGAATGTGTAAAATTCCATGTTTATTTAATATCCATTACATAGCCGGTTCATTGAAACCAGACTTTGTAAAGACAAATAACATTTCTGATGAACATAAACAATATCATATAGTTGAAATTCATCCTGTATTTTCACATGAATAAAGATGTCATTATGCAAGAGTTTCAACAGTAAAGACCTTGCTGTGAATTGGCATGGCATCTCTCAATGCTTCAAAGCGGCACAAGCCTCCATCAGCTCAAGAGGAGACGTCTCGTTAGCGGCTCTGCATCAGGGAGCTCAGTGATGGGCAGGTCCACACTCAAGTGTCATGGAACCTTTCCCCAATGTCTGAGCTAGTGTCCAGTGTGGTCAGTGTCATGAGTACCTTCTCAGAGGACACATCCAAACCTCAGGATGGGTATTCCTAAGACAAAAAAAAAAAAAAAAGGCAGAAAACCAGTGGCAATATGCAGATAATGTAAAAAGGCTCACTCTGGTCAAGGAGAAGTATCAGTATTATACTTAATAATATCCATGATTTTATTTATAGTTGCTCATATTTATTGAAGTTCACTATGTGCCAGATGCTATGTTAAGCACTTAACATTCACTATTGTAGAAAATGGTCACAAGAATACTTTAAACACTTTGGTTATCTATGTTTTATAAATGGGGAAGCTAAGCTAGACAGAAGTCAAGAAACTTGGGGCACCTGGGTGGCTCAGTCGGTTAAGTGTATGCCTTCGGCTCAGGTCATGATCCCAGAGACCTAGAATCAAGCTCCATGTCAGGCTCCTTGCTCAGTGGGGGAGTCTGTTTCTCCCTCTCCCTCTGCCCTTCTCTCCACTCATGCTCTCCCTCTCCCTCCTTCTCTCTCTGTCTCTCTCAAATAAATAAATAAAATCTTAAAAAAAATAAAAAAGAGAAACTTGAATGCAGTTTCACAGTAAATAGTAGAACCAGAATGCCCTTTGTGGCACCAAACATGGGTCAGGGAAGAGCAGTAGCTTCCAGTGTTCAACATTTTAGATGAGCTGATAACTTCCTCAAAGCCATTTATAGCCCTTTTCTGCCTTGTTTTTCTCTCTTATGGAGGCTGGAGAACTAAAAATCCTAACATTATAAAAAGACCTCTTTTTGTCTCTCTGATAATATTTTTTCTTCTAATTTTTACATTCCAAACCACAACAGAGTTCTTCTTTCTCCTAGGAGTGACCATGTGATAGATTCTGACTGAGATGTAAGGTGAAGTTGCTAACTGGGTTTCTTAAGAGACAGATTCAGTTGTACAGCAGATCTCTAGCTAAGGGGATAGACTTCGTGGCAAGTGTTCTGGTACTCACACACAAGCACACACACACACACTGAGAAAAACAGACTTCTGATTCCTTCACCCCACTACCCTTCTTCTTTCCTTATCCTAGATTATCCATTCTCAGATTGGTTGATACATAAAAGAAAAAAAATCCTACTGGAGAGCCATGTTAATTTGATACTTGTCGCTGATTATACTGATTACCTAAAACTGCTTTATAAAGTTTTGTGACTTATTGGGGGCTGGGAGCCATAATCACTAATATTTGTTAAATAAAAAGATAAATGATTGAACTATATATCTTAATTGAGGTATGTTCTCTACCGTATTTCTACAATTAAATTAATGCTGGGTGAATTGCCTTTTATTTAACTATGAAACACTAGCACATCTGAAATGGCTATCGGTTCTTTTGTAGATTAAAAAATAAGATAAGCCCTCTGGGCAATATGCACAGAAAAAAATAGCTGATCAGAGGGTTCCAAAGTCTAGAACTCATTGTTGGTCCCAACAGAAAAGGAAAGAAGAAAATCAAGGAGAGAAAAGAAGACATTTTTGGAGAAGGTGAAATACTCAGATTTTTTTAAAAAAAATATCTGTTAAATTGAACAAAACCCACTTTCTAACCCTAGTTCCCCTGTTAATGATTGGAAATCCCATTTCCAACACTTACTGGGTGTGTGATCTTAGATAAGTTTGTTTTCAAATATAAGTCTACATTTTGCAGCCCTTTTCATAGGATTGTTTTTAGGATTAACTAAAACAGTGAACATAAATTGCCTGGTACTGTGCGTGACAGATTTTAATTCTTCTTGCTACCCAGTTCCCCATCACCCATCCCCTTTGACAGAAAGATGACTTCACAGACTTTTGTCTAATTTCTGAAAGCATTTTATCTTACCTCACAGCTCAGTCACCATACAAAGACAACATTTGGTTGAACATAGATACTAGTGAAAGAAATGCCTCCAACTAGATGTAAGCTTCCTGAAGACAGTAACCATGTCTTATCAATGTTTACATTCTTCAAGAGTTTGAATTTCTAAAGAATTTCCAGTTAGGATATCTAAAGAGAAAATAATTTTTGAGCCCCCCATATTACCTTTTAATGATTTATTAATCCAAATGACTCATTTTTTTCAAGGTATAATCTTGTCAGCATTTACTACCCATTAAGCAATTGCATGAGGACCTATAAAGTAATTGTGAACAAAGGTAAACCCATTTTGTCAATAATAATAGGAAGGAATGAAAAACCAAAGAAGTAGCCTATAGTATAATGGTTGTTCACTGCAAACTATTCCCTGTGCTAGGCTCCTTGATACATTATAACTAATTCTCTCCACAACTATGCAAAATGAGTATCATTAGCCCCATATTATGAAAGGAAAACCAAGGGTCAAAGACTTGACTGGCACTAACTAGTAAGTGAATTCAGAGTGACTTAACCACAGTTTGACTTCAGATGTTTCATATTCCAATGTTTGAGCTCTTTGCACTCTATCTACCGCATCCCAGAAAACACGCAGATTATGAATTTCTGGAAAAAGGAAGAAAAGTCAAGGAAATCACATCTATCTTGGTAGAAAACAAGGTTTGGGACCTTAATTATTTAGATCTATAACATCAAAATTACTTATTGCTAATAAAAACTAACAATGTCCCGTATTACTATTGTAACATACAAAGGTCTTATTTAATCTTTACAACAGTTCTGTGAGGTCGATGTTATTACCTCCTCATCTGAATAGATGTTGAAATTCAGAAAAAGCAATGGCTTTTCCAGGAAGCAGATCTTGGACTCACAACTTGATCCCATCACCTAGTCAGAGTTCTTTCCACTACACCACAACATTCTGCCTGACATGCTACTTTGCCTGAATTTCAATGAAAAAAGGACCAAACAAGGTATGGTGACATGGAATAAACACCATCTTTTGCCCTTCTTCCTTCTATCTAAAATGCCTTCTACGGAACAAGGCTTTTTTTTTTTTTTTAAAGATTCTTTTTTTTTTTTTTAAAGATTTTTATTTATTTATTCGACAGAGATAGAGACAGCCAGCGAGAGAGGGAACACAAGCAGGGGGAGTGGGAGAGGAAGAAGCAGGCTCATAGCGGAGGAGCCTGATGTGGGGCTCGATCCCGGAATGCCAGGATCACGCCCTGAGCTGAAGGCAGACGCTTAACCGCTGTGCCACCCAGGCGCCCCCCCTTTTTTTTTAAACAGGGTGTGTTCAGAGAAGGCATTCTGATACAGTATGGATTCAGTAGAGCAAATCTTCCCACTGAGCATGGTTGGGCAAGTATAACAGTGATTTTCTGAAGGTCTTTAGTTCATGCTTGGTTTTCAGTATGTCCTTAACATCTGTTTTCAAATGAGCAGTGAGGAATCACTTAAAGGGTTAGAATAGCTCTGCTATGTTTAACAGATGCTGGAACTCATGTCTAAGACACCAGTTCAGATCCAAAGATATATGGTTCTCTCCTCTTCTAACCTATGACTTTAAGCAGTAAGAACAGACCAATATCTTTAAACTAGTAAATTGTACCATAAAACCATTCTTTCCTATTTTGATTTAAAGGTGCTGGTGAGGAATCCACTAGGATTGTTACCACTGAGAACTAGCAGAGCAGTAACCATCATTCACTCCAGTGATACGTGGTGTGTCTCTTGCGCTCATAGAAGCAGGACAGCTGGATATAAGCAACCAGGTGAGGTGGGAGAGCTGACATTCCTTTAAAAAATCTTTTTGAATCTGGGAAAGGTGGATTTAGGGTGAGCAGCAAAAAGTAGCTGACAGCTAGGAATAGCTGACAAAGAAGAAAGATTATGATCCAAGTTTGGACTAAATCAGAATGGGATCAGAAAGAAATCCCGAATGAGTCAATAGCTAAACACTGGAAGGAAAAAGACTCAAATGCCAAACATATCAACCTTGAAGACCAAAGGACCCTGGATAGTAGTGACCCTTGGAGAGTTCTGTGTGCTCAGGTAGTCTTCATTAACATTATGATGGTCTTTAAGTGTTAAAAACATGTCTTCAGGTATTATTAAGGAAAGATGCCTGGATCAGGAAGATTCAGTTATATTTATAGGTAATATTCTGGTTCCTGGAGTAGACCAAAGATGTAAAGGCGTCCTTCACAAACTAGCACTTCCAAAGTCTTCTTTCTGTTTGTGCCATACATTATGTAGTTCTCATTTTATTCCTTCTTGAACCCCTATTTCCTTTTGTGATATGCCATATTAGCAGAAGTAAACACTTCCATTTCACTCTTCTGTCTAACAAATATTTATTAATTTAATCTTCACAACAAACCTCAGAGATGGGATCTATTATTATCCCCATTTTACCAATGAGGAAACTGCACGGAGAGGTCTGGCAAGTTCCCAAAGTCGTGCAGGTAGTTAGTGAAACCAGGCCATCTTCTTCAAGTTCTTGCTCTTAACTGCTACACAGTAATGCCTTGCTTAAATATTTAATGCAGTTAAAATATTTTACATTCTTCTAAGAATAAAATTTCAGTACAGAGCTATAGGTAGTTTCCAAGTATTTAGTGGGTCCATAACTGACCTGAAAAATAAAATTGTTTTTATTAAGAAACTGATTTAATTCCTAATCTCTTTAGGTGTGCAATTATACTTTTAGAAATAAAATATATTGTTTTACTTATATGATGATAATAATTATTATAGAAATATGAAAATTTCATGAAGAACCTAAAAATTGTAACGTTTTAAATGATCCTGTTTAAAAAGCAAAGCTAAAACTAATGGGGCACCTCTTTGAGGTATTATAGTTTACAAATAACAAAAGACTCCTATATTCCCACCATCATTTCTGGGCACTGTAAACATTGCTTGTATTAATGAAAATGCTAGTTCAGTTGGTGGCATTTCAAACAAGGAAGCAGAGGCTGTACTTTGGAGCCGAACATATACATAATTGGAAAAGGTGATGATGAACCAAACCATATTTACACAAGCATTTGAAGTAATGGCTCAGGAGTCTTGTAGAATATTTTCCCCCTTTTAAAATAATCATACACTGTACCCTTTTGGTTCATTTCTTGGCATCTTATTCATGCTGTAAATCTCCCTGCTGGATAGGAAATCTAGTCCCTATCACCACCATTTTTCAAATTAAGTTTATCTCTCTTGCTGGGTGCACGGATGATGTAAAATCTAAGGATTTTTCAATTTGTTTCATAATTTTTTGAAATCAGAATTTCAACCAGTGGCACTCAGAATGACAAACTCCTAAACGTTGTGTCGTGGTAGGAGAGGATGTACGTGGGAGTGTGTATGCATGTGTGTGTGCACGCACATGCACACACGTGTGTGTGTCTGGTTTATTATTGCAGTGATGACAAAAATTGGGGACTAGAGACTGGTAAATATGCTCTCTCTGGAGAAGAAATGCAAATTTAAAATGAGGTGGACTTTTCCCTCTACTACATATTTATTTACCAAAGTCATAGAAAACCCAACTCATTTCAGGCTTCTTGAAAAGTAAACCAAAAAATGATTAAGCATCTCTGATAAAAGTGTGCATATATGGCTGGAATGCTGAATATCGCAGATGAAAAAAAGGCAACTTCCTTTCAAAAAAAACAAAAAACCAAAAACACCACCACCAGAAAAGCTATTCTGACCAAAAATCATTTCCAGGCAATCTAGTGAGTAAAGTGTGAATATATTAACCTGAAGTTTTTGAAGTTTTCCTGAAAGTTGCACACCAAAAGTTTCCAGCTTTTGACTTACTAGAGGCATGAATTCTCCATCTATATATCCTAGACATACACTTTCCAAGAAGACACCAGCATAAAGCACAATGGAGTAGTGGTTCTCAAAATGTGATACAAAAACCCTTTGAGTCCCATGAAAATCCTACATGTAGCCTTTGGATGGTCTTTGTATTATGTAAGGTTAATTGAATGAATATCAGTGACAACGGCCACCCCCTCTCTGTGCTGGCATGAACTGATAATTTACTTATGATATATAGTAAAATTAAATGTCAGCTCATTTTTGACTCATCAAAAAGAGCACTAGTTCAGAGCACCTGAGCAGCTCAGTCTCATTTCAGCTCAGGTCATGATCTCAGAGTCCTGGGATGGAGGCCTAGGTAGGGCTCCCCGCTCAGCGGGGAATCTGCTTCTCCCTTTGCCTCTGCCCCTCTCCCCACTTGTGCTTGTGCTCTCTCTCTCTCTCTCAAATAAATAAATAAATAAAATCTTTTTAAAGAAAAGTACTAATTCTGATGAATTACTTTGATGGGTATAGCTATAGTAGGAGCAGTAGAGTGTGGATTCTTTTGCTTTATCCAAGTGGTGTAAGGATTAAAGTATTTTTCTAGTACTGTTTTTAGACACCCATTTTTATTGCATCCTGAGATTTCCAGATTACTCAAAACGTGGTGGTTTACTGATCCTGAATCCAATGAGAAAAAAAGTTTACACATTCTAAAGGAGATAGGTTTCAAATGACTATGTGGGGTGCAATTTCCATTGGAATGATTTAATTTTGAGCTTTAACAATTCCCATTGCTGTAGTACCTCCCAAAAGTAAGCATGGTTCATAGTCTACACGCTGCCTTTTAGCACATTAACATATTCTTCTGAATCTCACAGTGGTAGCACTGAAGGGCAGGAATTCTGGCTTTTTTTCCTTTCTTTCCTTTTTGTATCCCCAGCACCCAAGAATGTGCTCCATAGAATCAGTTTGAATGAATGCATGGAGATACCTAAAGTAGATGATTTGCTGTGCAGTTATTTTTGATTACCTAACCGTAAAATTACTATCATAAGGAGAGTAAAAAAAATAATCCTCATGCTTTTAAAAAAATGTACAACCACTTCATGCCATGCCAAAATGTCTCCTGATATAAAGAGTTCTTCTGTGACAACCTTACTACATGTCATAATCTGTGAAAAAACACTGGCCTCCACTTTCATATCATCTCTCCACTTCACATATGTGATTCTATATGAATTTAAAAACTTCTCAATCCCAAGATTTAGACCCACTAGCCTTAGATTTCACAAACTGATTCCATGTGGTTTTGTAACAGCATCGATTCTATAGTGCTCAACATCTTACAACATGCTCTTTCATGAACACCTGTGTTTTGGAGAAAGTGACCAGTCTGTCGACATGCAGGCCTTCTAATGTTGGCTCATGTCTCTGTTGGCACCTTTCTGGGCCACCAGAGATTGTGGAGGAGGGATACTGTGAAAAGACTATTTAAGTCTGCTCATTGAAGCAATTTAAATGATGCATTGGATTAAAGTGATATACTATCTTAACAAATTAGACTTCTTAAAGGACTAGAGGAGAGAAAACCTTTTGGATGAACCTTGACTTCAAATTTTGAGTTTTTGGGTTATTTACCTCCTGAACTTAAAATCTCCAATTTTCATATTTTTGCACTTCTGAATAATTGTTCCCTCTTTGTGGAATGTTCTTCCTGCCCCCTCTAGGACAGCAACTCAGTCTTCTGGGACTATATCCAATGTGATCTCCTCTGTGAAATGTTTCCCAATTTTGTCATTAAAACATGTGCTTGTGATTAATTTTTGTTACATACCTTGTTGGTCAAACTTTAAGGCCTGTGTCTTACTCATCTCCATGTCTGTATAACACTGAAGAGAGTGTTTGAGTAGTACATAGTAAATATTCAGCAAACATTATGTTGAATGTAAATAATCAATGAGTGAAACCACCTCTCAGAGATTTCAACTCCTTCTCCCTAGGGATGGAATGGAGAATTAAGCCATGAAAAAGGAAGTCACCTGAAATTTTTTTCTTATTTTTATTATTGAAAAAATGACTCTTTAAGGAAGGATGAAAGGAAGAAAAATTACTTGTTGGGCCTTATGTGGAGAGGCCACATCTTTGTCCTTGCAAAGTGGGCGAAAATCAAACACATTATTATTCAGGCTACTTTAATTCTCATGGTCCTGGACTATTTTATTATAATTATCTGCTTGTACTACTAATAAAGAAGAGAAAAATATAAAGAAGGTGAAGGCATCTGTCTTGGCAAAACCAAATTCCAACAATTCCAAGGTCTTCACTCCTTCCTTGATGATTATATATCTGAGGTTGTCAACATTAGAACAGATTTTAAGCTCCTGGTCATTTCCTCAAGCAAATAGGATGAAACCAAAGGATCAAATAACGTTTTCAATTTATAATGTCTCACTACAAATTTTTGATTTTTTAGAAATGAATTATTAAAGCTGCAAATGATAGTGGTTTCCTTTGAAGAATTATTTAAAGCTCTCTTTAAGTACTTAAAAGATAATAAAGAATAAGAAAATTCTTCTGTGATTGGTTAAAGGGCAATTGGTATGTATGCTATTGATGAGGGTGGAAAAAAAAATCTGTCAGGTGACTTCAATTCAGCTGAATCATATGACTCATATTTGCTGAGCAGAAGAACCAAGAAGTAGGCCAGCTAAGGAGGATTGCCATGAAAGATTGGAGACCCCTGGGTCAGAAACCCTGCAAGCAAGGATAAGTGATTTTTTTTTTTTTTTTTTTTTTTTACTGAAAAGAATCAATACCTTATACAGCTGACTAAGGTGGCTTCTCCGTCAGCTAGGTCATGTCCTTTCATCTCCCTGAGACTCAGTGCCCTCGTTTGTAAATGGGACCATCCTTCGTAAGTGATAAGGACAGGCAGACCGGGGTTAATAATCCTTCCTGAACTGACCTGCACAGGGGAAAGCTAAGAGAGAGAACAGTGCTGGGAATTGCACTGAAGAAGAAACATTTGAGTGGGAGGCTGAGTATTGGAGTAGATTCCAGTTACGACCCAGCTATGGGGTGACTTGGTGTTGGTAAGTAAATAGCTCTTAGTGTCTGATTCCTCACTGATGAAATGGGGAGATTTTCAGGGTGTATAAAACAATTGAAACTGATAAGTAAGAGCAAAGTCATAAAAATTGTTTGCAGGTCACATAAACTAAACTGACACACACTGACATAGATTGCTAAAGAGATGTCATGGAATCTTCACACATAGTGTTGCTTCTAGTCTACCCTCCTTCCCCTTTTCAGGGGAAATTGCAGGAGAGACATTTATAAAGATTGGGACCTGAGATGAGTCTTGAATGTTGTGGGGTGCTTCTGGCACCGTGTCATGTATGGCAGTCTCATGCGTGAGTCAAGGGGCTGTAATGAGTTCCAGACCTTTGTGAGAATGGTTCACAAACGAGCCACAGTTTCAAATGGATCATTTTTGCTCTGCTCAGATACTCTGCATCAGAAATGAGTCTGCTCATGAATTCTTAGAAGAAAAATCAAAGAGGATGCAGCAGCGTCTTCCTTCCCTGGTGAGTTATGCTCAGCAACCTCCTTTACACGTATACTGTGCTGTGCGTGGAATGGTGGGGGGGTGGAGGTGGGGCATGCACCTTGGAATTCCCCAGAAACTGAAAGTTCTCTGACAGCTCTTCAGCTGGGCTCTCAGAATCAAGAAAGAAAATGTTAGACCCAGAGAATGGGTCTGAAAATGGGAATCCTCGATATGGGAGAGTATTAGTTACTCAGAAAAGGTAGTGAATTTCTTTTTCCCTCATTTACAATCTGAGTGTTATTTAGGCATTAAGAGAATCAGTCTAATTATTTGCCACTTTAGCCCTTGGGCTTTCTATTTCATCAATAGATGTTCGTTATTTCTTTAGACAACCCAATAACACAGATGCCTTTTAGTACCAAAGTTTGAATAAAGGAAACTGAGGCAGAGCAAAGTTAAGGAATTAGTTCTCATTTGGCTAGAATTCTTAAATATATCAAATGCCTTACTCTGTTTCACTGCTTTCCATATACAGCATAGATTTTAACACCCGGTTGACTAACTAGCTTTATCCTGCTACCCACTAACTCTCTTCTTCCACTTCCCCAATGGGAGATAGGCTTCAGTTCAGAGATAATAAATGGACAAGATGGTTAGAGGAAAACTTTCATTTATTTATTTTTAGAAGTCAGTAATTCAGTGATCATTCTGTCATTCTCAGATTTCGTTCCTTGTCCTCCAGAATGTCTGCTCAGCTGGAGTGACCAGTACCTTAAGAGGCCACGAGTCTCTGTCAGTAAAAGGGATTTGCTCTTCTGCCTCCCTCAGACTTCACAGAAATCCTTTGTCAAGAATCTTTGGGTTTCACAGAAACGTCTAGATTCCTTTTCTCAAACTGCAAGTTTAATTATAATATTTTTAAGAGTTGCAAGACACATAATTTCCCTTAATTTAAACCTTTTTCTAGTAGCATTTAAGCTTGTATTTCAATGAAAGCCTGTACATGTTAAAAAAATATATACATCGCTTAGAAAATTAGTCTTGCTAGGTTTCCAAGTACTCAGGACTTGTAAATTTAAAATAAAACGAAACATATTTTGATTTACTTAGGTAAACTAGCCTCAAAAGAGAAAAAAACACTAGTTTAGCTTCTAATTTAAACTTGAAAAGTTTTATACTGGGGAATTTTTTTCCATTTTCCTAACTCATGTCTCACAAATCTACTTTAATTTTCCAAATATTTACATTTCCTCTGAAATAATCTTATCAAGTTACTCCTGTCCTTTATTGTTTTTCAAACTCAAACTTAATGTGTATTATTCATGAAGTGATGGGGGAAAAGGCTATTTTAAAGAAAATAATTCAAATTAGTAATTTTTTGGAAATGATTCAAATAAAGGAGTGGCATCCACTGTCAAATGGCCTGTGGATTGCAGTCCTGACGGATTTCCTGTCCTCTTGAGGCTTTGAGTTTCCCATCTGTTCAGGAAGTCGATCTCCAGCTCCCCAGCAGCTTTGTGATTTTTACTGTATCATTGACTACTGCTTTTATGTAATATTTGCCTTGCTATATTCACTGCACTAATGTTCACTTAATTTTTGTCCTTAATTAACTTAAAATTTTTTTAACTTAACTGAATGTATCTTAGAAGGAAGTTTTGTGTCCCTGCTGTAAATAGATGGACAAAATTAATTTAATGAAAACCATACAGTGTTATTAAATTCTAGCTCCACAGAGTTGTCTGCTGAAGACTGAGCCTGAGGCTTGCTTTCTATTTCTTAAAAAGCAAGAGAACAGTGTTCAGAGTTCTTTGTCAGCACCAGCCTGAGACTTTCTTCCTGATATAATTAGAAGTCTCAAAAAACCTGAAATGATGCAAACTTTCTTATTATGTTATTGGATCTCGATACGCCTCCTGAAATTATCTTATACACAACAATGGTGTGTACACATCCCTCAATCTGGGAAACACGCGGTTGAATATTGTCGAAGACCTCTGCCAGCCATAACTTTATTTTACCGCAAACCAGTCATTTCAGTTTACAGACATGCAAAAGACACAGAGCTGCATTTCTCTTCTGGTGCCTTGAAAAGCTGATACACAAACATCTTGTAGGAAGAGCTCTTCTCTCTACCCAGTAACTCTGGCTAACTTGTTCAGACATGAAAAGGTAATGAGGAAGTGTGAATAAGAGCAGGAATTAGGATTCATCCGGCCAATCTGATTTGATTATTGCAAAAGACCTTTATCTAACAATCAAATGGAAAAATGTCATTAAGGTGGTTGAAACTTTTTTTGTCAGAGCTGAAAGTCAAATTCTTAGATCAGTTTGACAAAGTAGCTGTATTTTGATTAAAAAAATTGATGCAGTTTAGGTAATATTGCCAAACTTAATTATCTTTAACCTAACTGCCCAGTGACCATTTGCATGATGAAAATAAATGTTTTTAAAACTGAAATGAATAGCCATTTCTGTTTATAATTTTGTTTGTGTTTGTTTTTTGCAGCACTGTCTTGTACAATTAGACAGAGTGAAACCTTAGTTCCAGAACTTTATTTTCTCCTTTGTAGAGTGCTGCTAGAGTTACACAAATGACCAAGCTTAGAATCATTTTGTTATCCAGGAGTATGTAAAATGAATAATTAAAGCTGACTCACATAGAAATTGGCAATGGAAAATTAGTGGGAAAATTCATTGTTAGTTTTTGACTTCTACTGCCAACATAAAACACCATAATGGCAATTGAGATATCGTTATTTTTCAGTAATCCATTTTACTTTGCAGGGACTCCACAGAGTTCCATCCTTCTGCCTGGAACCTACAGGTAGTACTTGTTATAAGATTAAAGTGGTGCTAGTCATTTCAGACGTTCACTGCTGAGTGGGAGATAGGTGGCTCATCCTCACCAAGAGTAGCCTCAAAAAATCTCCATGGCACCTGCCACTGTGAGCTACAATTTCCAGTTAGTGCAAACTTCTGCTGCTCCTTTATGTCTTACCTACTTAATTCCTACTTCACTTTGCTTAGAAAGCAACACAGAAAACAAAAGGCCAGGCTCACAGGTTGCAAGGCACATTACCCACAGTATCTGCAAAACAGACTCTGGGTTGGAATCTTGAAATTCAGTGGCTCGGTGTCTTGGAGAGCAGTGGCCTGGGAACTAGGAGACCTGAGTTCTGGGTTAGCTTTACCACTAACTATGTGACATCGAGCAACTCTGTTGTTTTCACTGATTTTCAGTGTCCGCTTCTCTAAAACAAAGGGTGAGAAGAGATCTATACAGCCATTTCTTGCCTTCGCATCCTATGATCATATCTACTTCCTGGAGTGTTACAGTGATATCCAGCATCAAAAATAATGTTCACTTATCTGAGACTTTAAAGTAACAACCCAGCCTGGCGTAAGATTTTAAAAAGAATAGGCAGCATAAACTCTCATCAACAAGTCATGCACTTTATTAAGCAATTAATAATAGACCCACAGTTTGACAGATACTATGTTTCTGATTTGTGGGTTAACTCATTGACTCTGCTATATATTGACCTTCAGAAAGCCAGAGAGTGATAGATAGGGGCCTAACCATTAAGTAGTTGATCTTCAAACATACCTGCATTAATATTTTATCGATTGCATTTCATTTTAATTGTAGTGTGTTAAAATTCCAATGAGATAAATATTTTCCTTTATGTGAGAACCCCAGAGAACAGTAGCTTTGAAACATTTATCATAAAATAAACACAGACTATTACCCAACAATTACGCATAGAAATGTCTGTGAGTGACTAGATTAATATCGGCCTTCATGTAAAACCAATGATCTACATTGAACTTCACAGGAAGAGCATGTTTCCACAGACCACAGAATATTCCCAAGCTTGAGAGTTAGCTGAGAAAATGCACCCCAAATATTACTCACTTAAAAGTCTTTCCTCTTCTACAACGGCTCCAACCTACCACCTAAAGCTAAAAACCAAAGACAACATTTTCCAAATATTTGTCAAAACCGAGGGAATTGTGCTTATTTATTTTAAATTTGAGCTAAAATGTGATAATCCCACAGTTTTTAACTCTAATTTCATCTCTTTTCCATGAGCAGTAGTCTGACCTCAAGAAAAGTAGCAGGTAGTAGTAATTCAGTCAGCCAACATCTACCTGTTAAAATGTGGCTATTCTAAATAAATGAGTGGTAAACTTTGGTAGGAGTCTGGCTCAACGTGTTATTAAAGTTACTCCAAAGAAGGGATCTCCATGTTGGTGGAGTTCCCTTCTTCTGATCCTTCATTCAGCAATCTCTTGTGTTGGGCACATACTGATCTTCTCATGCGCAGTACTTATCACACTGTATTTTTCCAGTGGAATCAAATGTAAAACATCTAGTGACTGAATCTCGGAACCGTATCCCAGAGGCCATGTGTCAACCCATTCCTACAAAGAGAAAAGGAAAGGAAGTCTGAAGCTAGAAAGCTTGAGACAGTATTCAATGCTCTGCTCTCACTTGCCTGAATTAGGTACTTTTCCACACCTGATTCTCTTCAGGGAGAGGAGGCAGCGTAGCAAAGAGAAAGAACATTGCCTCTGTGGCCAAATTTTGCTTTTGAATCCTCGCTTCTCCACTTAGTAGATGTGGAACTCGGCAAGTTTTTAAAACCTCTTTAAGCCTAAGTTTCTTCTCTAAGTTGGAAATAATAATATCCTACTTGAAGTTGCTGCAGGGATAAAATGAGATAATGTGAGTAAAGCTCTTAGTACCAAGTCTGCAAATGATAAGCACTCTGGAATGTGTAGCTTCCATTTAATCTTGTCATTAGCAGAGCATTGAGATGACAGATGAACTAAGACTTATTAAGTCCCTAGAACTCCTTGGGCAAAGAGAGGCTCTAGAAATTACCCTCCCCACGTTTTCTCCCCACCCCCACCTCACCCAAGGAGGTTCTTCTTTATAAATTTGAGAGCTAATCTCTGGCTTGTGTACCATCTTTCCGTTTATCTCTTCTTTCTAATTCCTCATGATTAATTTTAGAAATATCACTGCATATCAGCAAAACCATCAGCAGAGAAAAAGAAAAACAGTAAAAATTCAAATCATTACCTGAAAGTTATTTATTAGTAGATATTTTCAAGTGGTAGAAATAATGATGATTTTTTATCTTCTTGACTTGTGCTTTAATATTTTCCAAACTTCTGCATGGACATAGATTACTTTTATACAGACAACAAAAAAATGTGTTTAAAAGTGCATGTGTGCATGAGTGTGTGTCTGTGTGTGTGTGTGCAGCTGGGGGAAGTTACTTATTAAGCTCAGTGAAGATGTGGTTGTAGGGGATTGTCTGAAATAATTGGAGCATGCATGAGTACTAAAAAAAATTATTTTAGCAAAAAGTTTAGGACACAGAAGACATTGGTTTAAATCTTAGTATAATGATCTCGTAGCTGTATCACCTTGGTTACTTAGCCTTTCTAAGCCTCATCTCTCTCATCCATTAAATGGGGTGGTAATATCATTCTGCAGCAATTTCTTGAAGGTTGAGCTTGCATGTGGAAAAGGTAGGATATATGGTACAGAGTTAGAGCTTAGATGTGTTAGTTGACTAATAACCTGAAGAGTATCCAAATGCTTTAAAAAAAATAATTACAAAACTTAGATAAAAACTCTTACATGAATTAAAATTATTTAAAATTATTCCATGCATTTGGATATTTCATCCACACCTGAAGTATAACATAGTAAAAACTAAACTTAATATTTTCCCTCACAGTCCCTTCCCAAAGTAGCTCCTTTTCTTAGATTTATTAGTACCGTTGATGAAAAGACCTACTGTATAGTTCCCCGAGCTAATAACATCAGTTCATTCCAACTTCTGATTTTGCAATATTCAGTCTCTCCCTTATTCCAATTGAGGTTTCCC
Source organism: Ursus americanus (assembly GCF_024610735.1). Lineage (NCBI taxonomy): Eukaryota > Metazoa > Chordata > Mammalia > Carnivora > Ursidae > Ursus > Ursus americanus. The sequence goes on from NC_142131.1 coordinate 20,699,042, forward strand.
CTGAAATACTGGTTTGATTCTATTCTTTCTCTCCTTCAGGGCTTCCCCGCCTCAGCACTACTGACATTTTGTACTGGGTTGTTCTGTTAGGAGGGTCTGTTTTGTGCACCATGGGATGTTTAGCAGCATCCCTGACCTCTATTTTATGACAACCAAAAATGTCCCCCGACATTACCAAATATCCCCTTGGAGGCAAAATCTCTCCCACGTGAGAACCACTGCTCTCTTTGCACGTGTCCCATACCAAGAGCAATCTTTTTTTTTTTTTTTAAATATTTTATTTATTTATTTGACAGAGATAGAGACAGCCAGCGAGAGAGGGAACACAAGCAGGGGGAGTGGGAGAGGAAGAAGCAGGCTCGTAGCAGAAGAGCCTGATGTGGGGCTCGATCCCAGATCGCCAGGATCACGCCCTGAGCCAAAGGCAGACGCTTAACCGCTATGCCACCCAGGCGCCCCCCATACCAAGAGCAATCTTAAGTCACAGCCCTGGTCCGAGTAACACTAATAATAGTAATAGCAACTTTTACAAACTTTTACCCCAAATTTAGCATTGGAAGCTGAGATTGAAATGAATTTCCATGTAACTTCCAGAGAGTTCTATAGGAGAATGCAGAATAGGTGACATTCATATCTCTGATATTCTCTGAATAAGACAGGGCTTTGCATTTGCCTTGTTTGGAGGTGTTATGCATTGTCAAGTGTAACGGTCTCCCTTATCACTGACTCTCACTGTGAAAGTAACCATTTAAAACAAAAATGCCTTCATTTGTTTATTTTGTTGTTACTTGCATTCGATAGTTTTTTTTTGGTTTTTTTTTTTTTTTTTTTTTTTTGCGTATCTTCTTGCTTATTTACATTGGAACACATTCATTGCCGTGTAGAAGGAAAGTGCAATCTGTATCTGATACTGCCTGTAACCCACACCCACATACTTACTAGTGTGGTCATTATATGTTAAATAATCAAGTATTATGTATTTTTATAATGCATAAATCCTTTGTAGATTATTATATAGATGTTTGAGAGTGTTTTAATGATGTTTAGGGGAATTAGTTGGGGCTTTTGCTTGTACGAAGAATGCGTTATTATTTTTTTTCCCATCTAAAAAAATAAAGTATTTGCTTTTGAGACAAAAAAATTTGCTTTCCCACACATTTTCGGAGGTAGATAGACTCAGATATTTAGGAATGCCTGCAGTCATATTACTTGAGCATTTACTATGTACAAGGCAAATGTACAGCATTGTCTTATTCAGAGAGTATCAGAGATATGAATGCAACATATTCTGAATTCTCCTGTATAACTCTCTGAAAGCTACATGGAAATTCATTTCAATCTGAGCTTCAAACTAAGCATTACTAGATGGGAAAGAAAGGTAGAAGACTTCATTTTAAATTTTTTAGAAAAATTTAAGCAATTCTGGTTCTTAATCCTGAGATTTAAAGAAAGAAAAAGAAAAGAAAAGAAAGAAGAAAGAAAGAAAAGAAAAGAAAAGAAAAGAGGTGGCTGTTCTCGTTGTAAGGATAGGGCATTCCATCCCCTCACTTTCTATTTACTCCTCCAAGCTTCTGCTCCATCGTTTCATTAAAACTCTACTAGCCATATTCATCAACAGCCTTTTGTAAACCCAGTGGGTGTCAGTCCTTACCCTATGTGACTTCTTGACTTTTTTTTTAAACACCGTTGACCATTTAGTTTTTTAAAATACTGTATTCTCAAATGTACATCCCAAAGCTAGATTTCTTGCTTGATCTGCAGACCCTATATTTAACGGTACACTGGGCATCACAACTTAGAAGTCTTACAGACACACCTATGATTCAATTATGCAAAACTGAATTCATCACATCTCCTTCAACCAAAATCTGCTTTTCCTCCTGTGTCTCCAATTTTAATAAATGGCATCATGATTACCTCCATTTCTTGAGCCAGAATTAAGGCATGATCCATGGCTTTTCCCTCTCCTTTCTCTCTATGAACCAATCTGTCATCAAATCCTGTTGATTCTGTTCCTTCAGTAGCTGTTAAGCCCCTCATATTTCCTCCCTATTGCTATCATCTTAGTTCTGAATCTTACAATCTTTTTACTATTTTATGCAGTTATTTCCTAATTGGCTGCCCAAGTGGTCAACTAAGTATTAATAAACTCTTGGGGGCGCTTGGGTGGCTCAGTCAGTTCAGCGTCTGCTTTTGGCTCAGGGCATGATCTTAGGATCCTGGGATTGAGGCCTGCTGGCAGGCTCCCTGCTTAGCGGGGAGCCTGCTTCTCCCTCTCCCTTTGCCCTTCCTCCCAGCTTGTGGGCTCTCTCTCTCTTTCTCTCTCTCTCAAATAAATGAAATCTAAAAAAAAAATTTTTAAATAAACATTTTTCTCAGTTGACCAAATACATATGCTAACACAGATAAAAGAAAACACCTGACATAGTTGTCAGACCATGCATAATAATGGGACTGGTACAGAAAGACTGTGCGAAGAAGGCAGTGAGAGTACCAGTAAAGAGTTTCAGGCGGGTTCATGTCGAGTTCTTCAATTTGTTTATCAGGAGTCATACAGGAAATGCCAAAGATTGAGGTAAAAACAAGAACCAGGGATCAGTGACTTTTTAAACCAATCAAGGTAACTGTAACTGACAGAACTAGGAAGTAGCGGTGGAGAGATTTGTAGGGTTCTGTAGAATATCCCATTTCTTATCCAGGTTATTTTTAATGGACCAGGTGCATACTTGCTGGTTCTTGTACAACACAATGACATATTAAAAGATGTCATGTAGCACCTTTCTTGAGGTACATGGTCTCAAGCCCTTTCCGTATACACAGGAGTTATGCAGCCAGCGCCTTCCACTGTGTGTAGAAGTAGGAGATTATTGGATTGAGCTATATATCAATTGTCGGTAGAGTTATGGAACAGATTATATGAAATGCTGTATAGTTAAGATTAATTAATAATGATTATAGTAGACATTAATTAATAAACCCATTCTAATTATAATTACTTATAATAGTGAATTAGAAAATGATTTTATGTTAATGGATCAATGAGAGAAAAAGTAGGGTCTTTAAGTTTGCAGGAGAGTGGGTATGTGGTAATAGAGGATAGGATTTGTTAGCGATATCATCTAAATCGCTTGTCCATAGACAAGATTTTTTTCTGATGAGATTTCCTATATCCAAATGGTTCAGTGCTGACAAACTCTTTCAATATTTCCTCCAGATGATATGGGAAAACATCACAAGGGGCAATTTGTTAGCCCTACCTAATGATCTGATTTTCTGTGAACTAAAAAAAGTGTGTATGCACAAACAAGGTGTTTGTGTCAGGACCTAAAAAATGAAGATCCCCAACTGATCAATATGTACCAGGCTGATAATGCATAACATATCAATTTCTAGTGTTCTATTGTTTGTAAATAATACTCGAATTTTTATCATACTTTTATAGTTTGCAAAGTGATTTCACATACATTATCACATTGAGCCCTCAAGAAAATCCAATGAAATGAGTTAGGTGGGTTTTTGCCAATGTATAAAGATAAAAAACATAAATATCTGGAATGTGGCCATAAAGTATCATGGCCACCTTAAATCTTCCTTCAGGTAAGGAATTCAGGAAGAATGGAAGTTGACTGAGACTTCTAGAGGAAAGAAAGCAGCTTTTTCAGTTATCTCTATACCGGAAGACTCTTTGGATTATTCTAGCAAGAGTCCTCAGTTCCAGGAACCTAAATACAGGGTTTCCCCTCTATGTATCAGCTTCTAGACAGCTTGGTTTGGACCCTTCCCAAAAAGTCTTAAGGGGAAGAAGGTGTACTCATTTCACTAGACTATATGGAACATATGATCAGGTAGGGCCTCTTAAAGACCCTTTGTTTTTAAATTATTTTTTAAGAACCTTTTGAATTCCTTTCTTACTGAATTGGTTCTGGTTAAACCTAAAATCCAATACTAAAAGGTAACAAAAGAAAACAATCTCACAGACACTGTATCTGAAGAGCTCTTTTAATGTCTCAGCACAGTCAGGAAATAGTGTGGGGACTTGCCTAAAGCAATTGCATTTTCAAGGTTAAGACAAAATCTTGGTCACTGACCCACATTAACAATAGCAGAAAAAAATCGGTGGCTAAATAATGAAGTGGCAGAAAAAGAAGGAAGAACAGAGGAAAAAAGACATGAAAAAGAAAACCAGGAGACATGAACAAAGTTGAACTTCTCTTATTTTTTTCCATTTTGAAAAAATATCCAGAAAAATATTTAACTGTAGCTATTGTACACAGGTTCAAAATTCAGGAATTAGCTCCATACTAACATAAGTTACAAGTTTAAATCCAAGATTAATGGCACGTTTTTCATTTTGTAAATCTTAATTTAGAAATCCAATTATGAGACATGAGGACTGACCCTGGCAAAAAGATGGACATTTTTAAAAACTAAAATGTATGGAGGTCCCTAAAGAGAAATGTTTTCTTTAACATATTTTAAATACTATATCTCTATAATCAGAATAATACATCATAATGGGACAAGATGGAAAAACGTTTCCATTTCAGATAATGTAAAACACATGTATTTCTGCTCAGAAATCCATTCTAGTTGCTGAAGAGATTTCGGTTTCAATTTCATTGACATATGTTTGATAAACCCAAAGTTTTAAGCATGTTCTTTTAGTAAAATGTCAATTTGCACATATATTCAATTTGCTTCCAGTTCTTCCATATGTTTTTTGACTTTCAGTTTAGTCCCTGAGGATCTTAAAAATTACATAAGGCTGTTTTTCCTCTGTCCCTGAGATGGGCACTGATCAAACTCAAGTTATGCATCTAAAAATTTAGTTGTAAGTAAATAAGCACAACATTCACTATAATAAGAATAGAACAATAAAAATAATAACCTGCAGTTATCTCAGTCCTTTTTTCTATATGAGGCACTTTTATAGGTAACTCAGTCGTCCTCCATTCCAGAATAGAGTTGCAGTCTGGTGATTTTGCACCTTATTGTGGATTTTAATAAGTTTTTGCTGAATTGAATTGAAATTGATCAGCTCACATAGGATATCTAGCTGAGACAAATATCTTCTGGTAATTTCTGTTGTTGCGCTAACAGTATCCCCCAATTTAGCTCCCTCCTCCATTTTTATCACACACATGGCAGTAAAGAAAGGGAAGAGGAAATCTTTGGAGATGCTGTGGCAAAACACACAATTGTAAAATTGAAATGCTTTCTAGATGGATCCTATTTGCTCTAGAAGAAAGTGTATTTCAGTTTACCTCTACCTCAAATGCTCGTCTGGTAGTATTCCGACATGAGTTTGATAGCTCCTAAGTCGTGCAGTTTGTATCACTGCTGGAGGTAGAAACTAAAATTTGTGATGCTCACCTCAGTCAGAATTGTGTTGATTTTTAACAGGAGACTGTGGAAAATGGTTTTGAACTAAACCAGGGATCATAAACATCAGGGAGGGGATGAAGAGGGCCATCTCAATCTCCAGATTCTTCATGGTCATCTAGACATGGTCCCAATCACCTGGATAATTCTGAAACCTATTGTCTGAATTTTTTGTTAATGGCAAGCATTCATTCTGATTGGTTGCTATATCCATTCTAATCAACCCATTTATTTTTAACAACTTTATTGAGGTAAAATTGACATATAACAAACTGCACGTATCTAATTGTATAATTTTTAAAGTTTTTCCATTTGTACACGTCTGTGAAACCATCACCACAATCAAGACAGTGGGCATATATCTACCACCCCCTAAAGTTTCCTCACACCTCTTTCTAATTCCTGTCTCCTGATCATTCCCTCAGATAACTACAGGTCTGCTTTCTGTCCCTATACATTAATTTGAATTTCCTAAGCTATTAGTCCATCATAATGTAATTCATATAAAAAAACATTTCTTTGACAGAACATCAGCATCTCAGGATTGGTAAACCAATACACTTTTTTTCCTTTAATTTAGGCTAGGTCTGTATACCAGAACAATTGGTCATCTCAGTCAGTCAACCCTGAGTAATCAATTTAGGAAAAATAGCTGATCTGAGAGCCTGGAGATTACATATGGCTTTCTACTGAGTTTCACTGACTCTTTACTTGCTCTTTTGTTTCTGTTTGTTTGAGGAAATTATCTAGAACTTAAGCATTGTTCACTCTTTTAAAAGTGAAAATTAATTATACCTTATATCTATAACTAAGTCAAGAATAAAAGGTATATTTAATTATGAGGGAAAACTTCTATTTTTATTTTATAATTTTAAGAGGTATTTTTAAAACTAAGGATAAAATTTCCTTTTTAAATTTGAAAAATCTGTTGATGTTAATCTCTTAATTGGTTGAAGGACAGAGGACCAAGATGGGGCAGATTTCTAATTTCACTGATTGGCACTATAGGAAAATGCTCATATTTCACAGGTATACCATTATTAACGCCCAATCCTGTAGTCCTTTTTCGTGCAGAACTCCCACAGGGAGTACCACATGAGAAAGAAATGTAGGATGAGACCCGATTATTATAATTCACAAGACTAATTATGACTTTGAGTTTTCCTGGATAAGCTCATTCTTTCTGCACCCTGGGATCAGTAAGCACGAAAGTAGTCTCACAAGGATTTCACTGCATTTAACATTACATATATTTATAAATAAATCCAAAGTCCTTAAATAGCCCCTCAGTTCTCTGCTATTTTCTTTGTGTTGTGTTTTTTAAACGATTAAAAAAAAAATTAAGACAATGCCACAGGTGTAGTTTCACTAAAAAATAAAAATTAAAAAAATAAGCTACAGATCAATCATGGATTTTTTGGCATTGACTCGCTTGTTTTAAATAGACTGTTTATTTTTATTGGCATCACTGGTGAATGAGACTAAACAGGGACATGGGAAAGCAAGGATTAAAGAGAACGTGAAAGAAAGGAGAACCTCAGACAAGAGTTGGAAGGAAAAGAGAGAAAGAGAAGTGCTGTTGTAAGATAAAAGAAGACTGGCAGGAGGGGCTCTGCTTAATTTTCATTTGTATTTGTGGAGAGCTTTGTGAGTGACATAAAATGATTCGATATTTTTGCATGATTTGAAATCTGTTCTTGATTTTTTGGTGTGACAAATCTCACAAACGCTGATTCCAGAGTTTTCTATGATGCCACTATCAACAAATCCCTCCAACAGCCTTTTTCATTCAGTCACCCATTGTACATTTATCTGAGAGGGAGTTTCTTTGTGTACTGAGTAATTTCCATGTTGCGAGGTTTCTTGTCTTCAGTTACCTCCAGTTTCATGCTTTAGTCAGAAAACTCACATAGCATTCAAAAAGGAAAACTCAAAGCAATATAGACTTTTGTGCCTTTTACAAAGAATTAGAGCTGTGTGCCCCTACCAAGATAGCAATATATTATATAAGGTCAATACTCCTTTTCACATGCCTCTAATACAGACGCATTTTATGAGGTAGAACAGCAAACACTGAATCACTCTAGTAGAGATACACAAAACAAGTAATTATCGCTAGTTGCAGAAAAATAATTATGCAGTTGTGTGGTGAAAACCAGTTTTTAACTGGGAGGAGAAATTCTACCAAAAAAGCATGTGGAAAAGCTAAATGTTGTGTTCTGGAAAACAAGCCATTCTGTAAAACTTCCTAAAGCAGCTGTATCATCCAGACGAGGTACCATACTTATTTTTTTTTATAATAGCACACTGCATACTGGATGTAATGCAGGATGCTTGTGTACAAGGCACACATAATTACTGCTATTTTCTGTTGGCTTTTCCGTCAAAGTGACCATTTTCTCTATTATCAATTCATCTAATATTTTAGTAAGAATACCCTTTATTGTCACTTAACGCTTACCAGGTAGTCCTTGATTATGATTCAATAGACACCTAGGATCACTAGCAGTTCTTATTTGGAGTCAGCTATTTACTATCATAAATTTTACTGCATGTTCTCTGTGTCCAAGATATATAAAATAGAATTTAGTATCCAAAAAACCCCCCAAAAAACAAGAAACCTAATGGGGCTTTATTTGTAATGCAGCATATTTTTCTTTACATTATACAGGACACCAGTGAAATGTGTCCATTTCTACAGAAGTATTTATCTCAAATATCTACAGTGAGTTCCCTCTGCTCTGACATAGACCTAGCCCCCACTGAAGCCAGGAGGATTTTGTTTCCTTACTGTTAAGCATGGCTGTTCTGGGCCCTTTAACTAAATCCACTACCATGAATGAACTTAGAGCAGAAACAGCAAGTACAGCTACATTTAGGCTTATATCAGCATTTCCGTTTAACACATTTTAAAACTACATTTAAGTAATGTGGAGGTTATGACATGAAGTGACAAAACCCAAGCGTGTGAGCTGGATGAAACTATCTTTAGCCAGGCTTCCTGGGCCAATGTAGTGAAGTATATGGGCTAAAGAAAGAGGCTCGGCTTTGCCTCTGAATTTTCAGGAGTGTGAAGGCTCTTTTTAGAGTCTTAATATTAAACATATCTTATCTATACACCATAATGGCATCTGTGGCCAGCAAACAAGTCCGTGAAGCTTGAGGAAGTTTCCATCCTAATCCTTTTGATTGCTTCTTGCTGCTTCCTCCCCCTTTCCCCCACCCTCAGTTGCATGTTGGACTCCATACCACTACAAAATGAAAAGAACAAGCAAACAAGACTTCTTTAGGGGCAATTTCTATGGTTGGTTTTAAGTGAAATACAACTTTTCTGAACAAAGCTTTGAAATTGGTTTCTTAATTTGGGGCTGGAAAAGAAGTGGTCAAGATAGAACCTTTAAAAATCCATTCTATAATATGACCACTGCAAACAAATGTCAAATATATCTGCATTTTGCTTATCTGTATTCATATATCTATATATTCTTATAAAATATAGAAACCTTGATGCAGATACCTAGGACTCTATACTCGTGTCAGCTTAGTTATTATTGCTAGTATCTTTGGGACACTTACCAATTATAAATCTCTCTTTGTCTCCTCATTTCCAAATTCGTTCCACAGCTTGACAGTAAATACGTATGTTGGTGTGATAGATTGCATTGCCTTTAATAATAAATTATTACATACCATATTCTAAATGTTTCAGTAGACTAGTATTTTCCCTCAACAATTTTAATGATGTTGTAAAATCAAGTATAAATTCTCAAATTGTATATATTGGGGTTTTTAACAGATTCTAAATATCACTAAATATTTTTCTGTTTTACAAGTTCTTTTAAAACAGGTAAAGTTTTCTTTTAAAACTTGGCAAAGTAAGTATTTGTTGCTAATCTCATCACTTGTTTTGCCTTAAAGCATATTAATGATTATTCTGGTTATTTAATATTAACAAGTGCTCTTTTGAAAAAGTAGATCTGCTCGTTTGGGGTATGGGTTTTACATAGAATGTGAAGATTAGTGTGATTAAGTGAATTCTTAAATAATCATTTTAACCACTTCTAACAAATTTAAGTTGAATGCTTTTAAAAGTTCTTCTAAAACCATCGTAGGTTTTATTTTGTAAAATCTGCTTCAAAAATTAGTCTACCACTGTGAATGAATTGCTTTTAATAGAGAGATTGGGGGGAAAAAAGGGAAAGGGAGATTTAGGAGGAGAAAAATGTCAAGTGAATCAATATGATTAATTAAATTAAATGTGGATTTATAAAACTCATATTCATAGATTTACACAATATATTCACAGTGACATTTAAAACATGTTTGAAAATCCCTAAATAAAGTCCCATGTACATGAAGATATTTTCCATCTTTAAGAAAGAAAAAAAAAAAAAAGCTTAACAACATAATAGAATCGTATAACTTTACTGCCATCTACTATACATTTCAATAGTTTTTTGACAGAAAAACTGGGACAATTTTAATATGTAGAAGTTTTAAAGGAAATTATATCCATTTTTGCTACTTTCTGAGTTGTGTATGCTTAACCCAATAGATAGTCTTGACTACAAATGTAACACAAGTAGTTTTTCTTGTTTTTTAAATTCACATCCAGGTCATTTTGATGTTAACCCATTAAGTTTACCTACTTGATGTTAACCCACTAAGCTGGCTATGCTTCTCTTCCACTGGATGACTAAATTATTAAACTTAACAGGTCAAATATTCCTAAAAGCAAAAGTTAATTTTTACAAGTTTTTAAATATAGGGGCGCCCGGGTGGCTCAGTTGGTTAAGTGGCTGCCTTGGGCTCAGGTCATGATCCTAGAGTCCCCGGATTGAATCCCACATCAGGTTCCCTGCTCAGTGGGGAGTCTGTTTCTCCCTCTGACCCTCCCCCCTCTCGCGCTTTCTCACTCTCATTCTCTCTCTCTCAAATAAATAAGTAAAATCTTTAAAAAAATAAAATAAAAGTTGTGAAATACAATGTGGAGGAAATTGTTTTTTAAAAATTCAGGTAATACAGAGATAAAAGTGGTACCTTAAACTTGTAGAATTCACATCTATGAATGCTAAAAATGGCAACAGGGTCATTAGCTTGGCACAACACCTAACATAAGAGATTTGGAGAGAATATTCAGGTTCAGACAGTACTTAATGGTGTGATTCGTACGTAAATCAATTTAACTTAAGAAAACTAAGAGCAGTCTTTAGGTAGTAATTCTGAATTATGATTACTTCCTTTCCTCCCAAAAGTCTGTTAGTGTTGGTGGGTTTCTCCCCCAACTCTGTATTTCATATGAGTACCAAATTTTTTATACCAGCTTTCATGAACAGTTTATTATGTTTCTTTCATGACAATTCAGTCATAGCCCAAGCTATTTTAACAAATGACATTTTTTTCCCTGTAAAAAAGATTCCAAGATAGGAGCGCCTGGGTGGCTAAGTCGTTAAGCGTCTGCCTTCGGCTCAGGGCGTGATCCCAGCGTTCTGGAATCGAGCCCCGCATCAGGCTCTTCCGCTGGGAGCCTGCTTCTTCCTCTCCCACTCCCCCTGCTTGTGTTACCTCTCTCACTGGCTGTCTCGATCTCTGTCAAATAAATAAATAAAATCTTTAAAAAAAAAAGATTCCAAGATAAAGATTTTGCATCCCAGAAAAGAATGGAGGAAAATTGAGAGAATACTTTATTTCCTTTGGTAGCTTGCTATTGATGATGAAAAAGAAGGAAACAAATGTAATTGGTAAAACAAACCCCAAAGGAAGTTTCACGTATCTCAAATACGGGAATACTTTCAGTTTAAATAGCTCAATTTTACTTCTAGAACCTAAAATATGTGTCCCTACCCCCTCCAACCCAATCTGGCCTCCAATTTCAATACTTCAGCCTATCAAAGTAAACAAGCTATTGTTAGAATAGAAAACCCAGCTAGGTTTGCTGTGGGCTGCTGCCACTTCCCTCTCTTCCTAGCACAATCCCGTGCCAATAGCTTTTGGAAAAGGGAAGAAAGGAAGGTCTGCTACTGTGCTGTGTGGAAGCAAAGGGGCATAGGGGCATCACTTCAATCTCTTGGCTCTGGTCCTTTCTCAATCTCTCTCTCTCTCTCCCTCCGTCTTCCTCTCTCTCATCTCCAGAGAAAAGAGATGCTCTTCATTCACAAAACAAAACAAGAAAATCTCTATAATTATTTTTGGCTCAGCTCCATTGAAATGCATTCTCCTGGAAGCATCTCTGTTTTAGATTAAAGCAACGCTTAGAATATTCATTCTCTCCTCTTTCTTTCTCAGTCACTACCCCGGCATGCCACCCCTAAACCACCACCCCTCTTCCCCATCCCACCCCATTTTTCTCCTGCTTTCTTATTTCCCAGGCTTGGTTTCTTTTGCTCTCTGTCACTGCCTTTGGTTGTATTTTTTCTCAGCCATACCAAACTTAAGGCCTCAACGGTTGTTAGCATTGATGCCTACAAATGCAACTCAAGGTCTCCATGCTCAGTGTCAGTTGTTCAAGACTCATAACCTCTTCCAACGAGGAAATTTCCCCCAATCCTGTGTCACTAATCATGCCATATGATTGTTGATTTGTGATCTGATGTTTCAAAGATGAAAAATAGATGACTTCTAGCCTTATCCTATTCAGTAAAATTGGGAATAAAGTTTACTTTCTCCTTCTTCCAGCCCTCTTCAATACCCAATCCTCAAAAGATGGATACAATCTTCATTGTCCTTAGTAGGTGGTAGTTACTGAGTTCTAGGGGTAAGGCATGGCAAATTATTATTTTTAAAAATCAATTTCCATCATTTAGTCACTGACAAAATTTAGCTCATGAAATCAGAATATATCTATTAAAAATTTTTTTTCTATCAACAGCTTTATCTTTGATTTTGTTTTCCTTAAGGGTAAGAACTTTTACCATTTCTCTTTTTGTTAAGGGAAAAAAATTACAGCAAATGGAATATAGAACTCCTGCTAGTGTGTACATATTAGCAAAAGTTATCTGTGCTATGGGGTTCTCTTACCTAAACAGTGGGTTCATTTGCACTCCTACTAGAAAGCAAGATTTTTATTTATAATGACCTATTTTTTTATAATTCCAATTTCTTATACCTTTCAATTCTTGGTGATTATAGACAGAAGTTGCTGATAAACCTTTCATTGACGGAGGTAGATCTGGTATTACTTTCATTAGCATTAATGTGTTTTTCTATTTCTCATTTTCTAATTGGAATAATTTGTGCTCATTTCAAATTCTTGGTTGTTAGCAAAGGCATCCAATCTTAGTACCTATCACCCATGGAATGTATATCCTGTTTAGGGGTTCATTCTTGTTCCTTTGAACAATGAATGTTTTGTGTGGATACTGTAATCACATATAAGTAAGAACTAGCCTTCCTGTACTATCTTGACAAACAAAATCCTGACAGTTGCCCAGATGTGAAATGTCTCTGGGATTTCCTATCTGCCCAATAACACTACAGTAATCTTGTAAGCATGTATTTAAAAGAGTTTGGAATCTATTTCTAAGCCCTCACAAGAACCCTGATTCCTGAGCTCTATTTGGTTTACCAAATAAAGAGAGAGAAAGAAAAGGGGGGGGGGGGAGGAAAACCGCACACAGTGCTATTAATTATACTGTAAACATTTAATAAATATTCTTTCTTTCTATCCTTGCCCTTTTCAAAAGGAAAGGTAGTAATTTACATGTGCTATGCCTTTTTCTTCTCATTGTTTTATTTCTTTTCTTCCTGGCTTTCTTTAACTTCTGTAGGAAAGAGGTGGACATGTTTGAGAAGATAGAAATGTTTACCCAGTACTTTTTTTTTTTTTTTTTTTCAGATAAAAAAACAGCCTAGACACCTTCTACTTTGTCTTTGAAGCTTTGTTAAACCACTAGTTCTGGAAGCTGCATTTTAATTACAAAATACTGTAAAGGGAATACAGTAGGAATACACAACCCTTGATTCTCAGCCAAATGAGAGGAAGTTTAATAGCAATGTATGGTTGCAGGAATGGTTATGTTTGGGATCCATATGCATGTTCAACTCACACATTCAGGCAGTGCAATAAAGCAGGGAAAAAACAGCTGATACACAAAAGGGACCGTCTAGACAGTACCCCATCAGTCTGGCTAAATTTGGTGCTGGCATTCCCAGTGGGATTGTAATATAATTGTTCTGGTGTCTGCGTTCATTCCCCCTGTCAAACACCATTCCAAATATATATCCTTCTTCCCCCAACCCTTTTCCTTCCATAAATGTGAAGCCCAAACTGTGCCATGCGAGATGGCCCAACACCAAGAAAATGTTATAATTTAGCAAAATCACATTGTTCAATTCCTTTAAAAAAAAAATTCCTGTTACTTCCTAACTCCAAATAAAATTAATTCCAGTCAAATTTTGATAATTTAAATTAGAACATGGAAAAATTTACATGCAAATACGAATAACCTTGAAATATTGAGCACTTTAGGTGAAAGTAAATAGGCCTTTTTACCCTTTTATATTTATTAACCTTTGTTAGAAAATTTAACGGAAATCAGAGATGTGAAAGTGTAATGATGGACATGGATCATAAATTCTAATGAAGAAAAGGCTAATGAAAAAAATGTTAGGCAAAAGCACTGAAAAAAATGCAAATTGTGTATTTTTTCTCTTAGGTTTAGAAGTCATAATATTTTTTTCTCTCTATCTTTTGAAAGTTAAATTTCTCTTAATTTATATATGAGTGATTTCTTTCTTTTTTCTTTCTTTTTTGGGGGGGGGCTTTTTAAAGAGAAACCAGAAATATTGATTCACTGACTTGTGGTAACTATCAATATTTTCTAAATATTCTGGTGTGAGACATCATGAAAATGAAAATCACTACTTACAGAATAAAACAAAAGGCCTATCATTAAAATGAATAATGCATATATTATTGACAAAAATGCTTATGATCTAACAACTTCCACACCATTGAAATTTAAGCAGATTTTTTAAAAAGAAAAATGCAGATTCTTGGATTGCCATGTAAAATAATAACCAGATACACTTACTTTATTTTCTGTTCCCTAGGGTCACCTTTGGGCATTATTTAGATATTAAAATTGACCAAGAAATGTATTTTTAAATTTTTTTAACTCCAAGAAAAATTATCTTGAGAAAGAAGCTGAGCTGTTTTGTTTTATTGATTATGGGTCTATATTTGTACTTCCTATTTTTTGGAGGTTAGTAATCCTTTCTCGGATCCTGTAAACAGAATTTGTCTCCCATCTCGGCAGTTTTGAGATGCTTGGTAGACTAGGATCCCAAGTGTATGAAGAAAGTCCACACACTCATCAGGGACCACTCTAACTAGAGCAAATTCAAAGAAAATACTTCAGGCACTAGATCCTGGCTTTATCCAACTTTAGAAGGCTGAGAGATAAGTACACCAACCAAGACAGGGCTAACGAGAAATGGCTGTTCCAGGAAGAAGCAAGACACAGGGTCTCAACTCGCACAAAGACAGAGCACAATTCCACAGAAAATCACCACCAAAGCAATCAGGAAATATTCAGACACATTTACAGATGTCTTAAAATTCTCGCATAAAAGTGAAAGATTAAAGATTATAGATGTCTTAAAATTCTCATGTGGAAAAATAAGATTAAGAGATTGTATCCTTCCATTTTTAAAAATAGTGATTTCATATTTTTCCCTCCTTTGTATGAAATTTTTCTTCCGACTTTGCACATGTGTATGAGAAACATTTAAAAAAGACAAAATAATAATATTTGAAGAGTGGCTGCCTGAAGATGGGTGGGTTGTTTGTGATTGTTTTTTATTCACTTTATTTTATTATTATTATTTTTACCTTATGTACTGGCGGGAAGTGAAAGAAAGGCACGGGCTGTAGGCCTCTCTGAGATGAAACAGTGTAGCAAAATCTGAGTTTTATACTTGATTTTCAAACTATTGAATAATATCCTATGAGACCTCTTAGGTCTTAACTGGATTAAAATGAATATATTTTTGCTCTGGCTCTTTTCTGCTAACTAATGTGCATGTGAATTGATAGTGTGCGAGGTAGCGGGTGAGAGCAAGTGTATGTGACACCGGGAGAAGATGCGGGCTCCAGGCTGAGGGTGACTGTGTGAAGGAGCGTGCAGGACGGTGTGGGCTGCCTCCAAAGAGTGAGAGAAATGAAAATTAGCAGGCCTTGGGGTCTGGCGCATTTTGTCGGGAGCCAGAAGAGAAGCTTAGTTGGGAGATGAAGAGGGAGGGGAAGCGTGGTGGTGAAGGGAGGGAGGAGAAGGGGGTGTGGCGTGTGCGTGTGTGCGCGCGCGCGCACGCGTGTGTGTTGGCTCTGAGATGTCAGTTATGGCTGAGCCTCGGGTTTTTGTTTTGTCGGTTCCTGGCGTAAATAGGCTGGAATTTCAGGTTCAGGTTGGAGTGCGTGCAAAGGCACCATCATTCGAGTTTCTTTTTCTGGCCCTTCACTATGGTTGCTGTTGCGAACATTGCTGCTGCTACAGAGGAGGAGTGGGGGGAGCAGCAAGGGATGGGGGTCTGTCTGCAGCTGCCCCTCTCACACTTGAATAAAAGAACTTTTTTTCAGGGGTAGGGAAGCTGTGAATACCTTTCCCAATAAGAGATGAGGCATATTGAAAACTATATTAAATTACCCTGATTAACAATTTAGCCACGAACAGGGGAGCTTTGGGAGATCTCTATAGGCAGGACTGGGGGCTATTCATGCCAGCAGCTAAGAGGTCGAAAGGTTTCTGAAGTTCACAGGCTCAGAGCCTTTGTTATGCTAACAGACAATCTCAAATCAGCTGCCTAGTGGAGTGTGAAATATAAATGATTCCTTGAGAACTTCCAATAAGTTGTCACTCTTGCTCTCCAAATACCGGGACAGGCTGCTAATTTCTAGCAGGCCCTTTTGCAACATCGCTAGCCCTAAATGAATGCCTTTGTAGTTCAAATAATCTTTTCAAGGGAGCTGTCCTATCATCATAGCCCAAATGCATCTTGGTTTTGACTATTAAATGAAAATCAGGGCTCAGCCGTGCTTGACTTTTCCAAGCGGTCCGATGTTTGGGAAGAGGGGTGGCAGCTCTCATGCACAACAAGTTAGCACCCACTGCAGGAGGGCCGGGGCATTAGTAACAGCTCAAGGCCCCAGGAGCTACCCCAACTCTCACCCCCCACTCCCTACCAGGAACAATGCTCTGGGAGAGATTTACGTGGCTTCCCTCAGGCTAGACTACCTTCCTCTTTCAACCACACCAACATGTCTCTGATTTATAGACCCTCTGTCCAAGAGGACAGCCAGCTGACCTGCTGGCATCTGACTGGTCACTTCGAAGCATCAACTTTGGAGATGGATGTATTCATTCTTCAGGGCAGGCGAGGCCAAGGGGAAGAGGGCAAGGTGTGTGTCCAGGCCATGCCCCTAGCATCAGATACTTGTGGATATTATTTTATCATTTTCCCATAAGCAGGATGCAAACATGTCTTATGATCTTGGGTATGACCCTTGAGCATGTCCAGATGGACAGAAAGAGGTTCTGGCTGAGTCCGAATTACAAAGCTTTTTAAATAAGGAAAACCACTCCCCATTCCAAAACCAAGTCAAGTTGGGGGGAGTGAGAATAAGAATCTATCTGGGAAAGTGTGTGCCCAAATTAAACATTCTACTAAGAAAGGACAAAGCTAATTTATACAAATAAAGAAAACACGCAAAGGAGAGGACAGAAACCAAAGAAATTAGAAACCCATTTCCATCGGTCTTTACAAAGGAAGGGGGTAAAACCTTAACAGTCATAACTTGGGTCCTAAAAATATTGATATTTCTGACTCTGTATCCTCTGCGTCTTTGCTGAAATGCAAAAAGGTCTATGATATCACAGAAGTTTCTGTTTTTTTCCAGGCAGAGCAGGTTTGATTTTTGGCAAGGAATGAGGAAAAAAAAAAATCAAATGGACTGTATTTCTTAATATATTCCTAAGGTAAGTTTATAAACGTATAAACATACAAAGGCAATATCTTTTAATACACCCTTAGGTAACTTTATAAATCTTGGCAACACAGCTCTACAGAAAACCAAGGGCCTTGATTCCCCTTCATCTTCTTCCTCCTTTATGTTTCAAAATATTATATCAAAAATGTCTGGGGGAGTTCATTTTGATTGATCTAGAAACTGGTTTAAGTGAACATTTTTTTCTGCTTTGGGTATACTAAGACTTACCACTATATTAATAGATTAATTAAATATATAAAAAAAAGTGGTAGTGTGACACCAGTTTTGAAGTCATCTAGCTTACATGTTTAAATCTTACTTTTAAAAAAGCCAGGATACAAAGTACAATGGGAAAGGACTCTGGGATTCAACTCAGAGAATTTGGCCGTCAGAACAGGAGAGAGTGTTTAGGAATCAGGCCATTATTTGTCTTTCAAATCCTTATTTGTTTCACTCAGTAAAACAATCTGCAAATAATATTGGCTAGAAAGATTACTGACATTACTTCAGATTACTGACATTAAAGGAGTAAAAAAAAAAGTTTGTGGTTTCTTCTGCCAAATTCCAGAATTAGATAATAATTTGTTCTTGATCCCCTCACCCCCTTTTCAGAGGGACTCAGGGTCCTGGTCATCCTTATTTCAGAGATAGCAGAATGAGGGGCTTTGGATGCACTTCTAATTACACACAAAACGGCAACGCTGGTAGCTCAAAGTTCAGCGCATGTGCCACAACTTGCTTCAATTTAACTTGTCATCCCCTCTCCTTTTAAAAAATGTTAATTAATATGAAACTGTAAGCCTCTACATGTTATTGACACCACATGCTGGATATTCAAAGGAGAAACACCTTCTCTGTGCTTCCAAATACTTACTTTACCACTTCCAAGTGTCCTCTCTCTTTCCCGTCTTTAACACATCAAAACAGGGAAGAAAGCGCTTTTGTGTTATAACTACAGAGAAAACATTTGAGAATGTGTCAATGCTGTGAATACCAGCACCAGTTTGGGGGTTGGTTTGTTTTTTCCCCTGCCGTGGTATTTCTTTTCCCTTTGCTTTCGCAGTCTTTAAACTCTGGCCACTTTGAGAGAAGCAATGGTTGAAATGAAAAGTTAGGACAAATTGTATTAAACCTGTGTGTTGCCAGAATATGAGCATGATGAATGCAGTATTAGGGCATTACAGAGCCTGGGCAGCTCTCCACACACAGAAAATTAAAATAAAAAAAATAAAAGCTGGTCTTTTTAATTTTCTTAAATACTTAAGACCTAAGAGAAAGGGGAATTCCTATTTTAAAAAAAGCAAGTTTCCAGGGTTGCCATTTTTGCAGATTGGGGGTGTCTGAATGCGTGTGTTTGTGTGTGTGCATGTGAGTGTGTGTTTGGGGAGAAAAGAAAGAATGGGGGAGGAGGAAGGGCAGATAACTTTACTGACATATTAATTCTTTAGATAGCAGTAAATGAATGGTCCAAATAGACATTTGTTTCCCTTAATAGGTTTTGTACAGGTCTCTTACAAGCTGTGGCATATGCTTCATTTATATGTATATTTATTTAGAAGCATTGAGAAGAATAGGTGTAGTTTGTCTATAGTTGCAGTTATTATTTAAAGTCCAAAGAGGTTACAACTTTTTTCTACCCCAAACACGAATACAAAGGTCTCTTGTATGTGCTTCCTGCATTACGTTCAAGGCCAATTAAAAATAAAGATAATATTCTAACTCTCTAGAGCCTTGGGAGGAGAAAAGAGGCTAAAAGGCAAAAGGACTCCAAGATGGCTGCCTCTTCCTTCTTCCCCTCCTTACTGCCTGTTTTCCACATAGAAATTAATGTAATATTTTGTTTAGAAATCACATTGTAGGTCATTTGCAAATGAGGCAGCCTCGGAGGCACCAATATCTGCCTAGAATACTCTCATGATGCCATCGAGGTATGGAGAGATTAAAATGCAAACATTCAAATGTATTTAGATTTGTACACAGTGACTGGACTCACATGCATACACACTTGAATGTGTGAACAACACACACAGCTGCAAATGGAATAAAGGGCCGAAATCCTTCTTAATTCTTAGGACAGAAGGGCAAAGGAGGGCTCCAGGCCACCTCCTTCCTCCCCAAAGGTTTAAAAATGCCCTGTTCATGGTCTGGGTTCGATTTTTTAAAAAAGATATATCTTACTGATGACTCTCTCATTAGGCAGACTTCTAAAGTCTGGGGAGACAAGATTTCCATAAATTATCTCTCTAACTCATCTCATGCTGGTGTAAAATGCAAAGCTAATTTTTTTTTTATTTTTTGCATTTTTTTTTTTAAAAGAGAGAATACCAAGCTAACCAGCTTCCTGACTAACATGTTAAAGGATTAAGATCACTAATAATTACTGCTATTAATTATAATAAATATATATTCTCAATGATAAAATCCCACCCAGAAAGCTAAACTAAAATAATGTTGAGAATAAATAAAAGTATATTTGGGGCTTTATAGCAGATTTATAACAGGTTACTCTCTAGACTGGAGTGCACTAGGCATAGAACAAAGCAAATGGTTTAGTTCCTATAGGAAATATATTAAAAAGGAAAAAAAAAAAGAAAGAAAAAAGCCCACAACCCTTTATCTAAAAGCCATCAGGGACAAGCACTCAATACAAGTTAACAAGCAGGAACTGATAAGATAACATTTATATGAGGTCAGAAGTCAAATGCCAGTCAAAGGCTTTTAACCTCTTGGGTCATAAACAGGAATAGTTAAAAGTGAGAGGTAGTTATTTATCGGATTTTAAGGGTACCTGATCATTGCCAGAGAATCACCAATGATGAAACTAATTAGGATTTATAGAAAAAGAACTTTGTAGCTATTCAAAGAAAATTAACCTACACACCCATAATTCTGCAATTGGTAGAGAGCAAAACAAACAAAAAAACCCACCCTTCTTTTGAGGGGGAAAAGAAATCTAGCAAATTAAACAGATTTAGTAACAAAATGTCTCTCAGAAACAATAATTTATGGTAAATGTATATATCGATTAATATCTGGTAAATGATAGACCTTATAAATTCTGTATTAACCATCTAACAACAAAAATAAGCATTACATAATTTATTTTCAATTTTTGTTCTTTTTCTTTTACTCCCCTTCAGACCTCCTAAATTAGACAGGATATAACTCCGATATCACAATACTTCTTGCCCTCAGAATGCCGTCATTTATAAATTTAAAAATATATATGTATTCTAATGGCAATTATTTAAAAACATCAGAATATCAAAACTGCTTAATTAAAATGTTATCTCAATCTATCCAGAGAAACAGATGTCTCTTCCTTTATTTGCTGTCAGAATATTGTCCTTTGTTTTGATTTTTGTCCTTTTTGTCTTTTTTTTAGGTTCACATTCCAAACACTTCCTGGTCTCTGAGTCCATGCTGGCTTATATTTTCAAAGCATACCACCCCCCTTTTTTCTCTTTTGCAATAAAAGAAAGGAGATCTAGATATTTCTTTCTAGAGAGAGATAGAGGGATTGTTGTTAGGTCTGCTAAGGCCCACTGTTTCTTTAAACAGAGTCCACAATACACTAGGCGAACATTGTGGATTTAAAATGCTTTTAAATATTTATCAGAAGTATTTTATCATCATATTCAAATGACACCTGGAGTGCACTCACCTTTATTGACAATCTCTGTTCTGAAAGTCCATTTGCTTCCTTAAAGCCCCCCAAGCAGAACAAGGACTACCCGTTTTCATTCAGTTAATGTTTAGTAAAAAACCAAGCAACCTTAATCAGCATGCTGATTGCATCGTCAACTAACAAATAATTTACTACTCTGAGCATTGCATTCCATTAAAAGCTCATTAAATTTTCTGTTCTCCAATGGGAGGTTTAGCTTTTGAACTGCATGCTTTTGCTTCGAATGATCATTTATTCAATTTTTGCAAAATGTTATGTTTTTTTTTTTTCCTAAAGTATAGGTGAGCATTTCAATACCTATGGACTGCAGACATATGGAAACACACTACAGGGTTTGAGAACGTTCCATTTGATTTATAGACTCTGTTTAATAAAAATTCAACGTAATCTCTTGCACTTTTAGAAAATCCTGAAATCATTGAGTGTATCTGTGGTTATGTGTGACCCAAACATAGCCTCAGAAATATTAATACATGATAGAAAATATCAAATCCCTTTTTTAAAGCTTTGATTTTCCTTTTCCACGTATTATAGCTATTGTTATTTTTAGTATTTTTATCCTTGTTTATAGCTATTTTCTCCTGATTCAAAAAGGAGTGTGACACCACAAAGATCTTACCATATTTGATGCCAAACTTAATATCTCCGATGTATGTGTCTGTGTGTGTGGGGGGGGGGTGGCTAGTTACCCAAAGAAATCCACGTTTTCTGGGGTTTACGCATTTTTTTTTTTTTTTACAAACTCACAATCCCCAGAATTATTTTGATGCCCAGACTTGACTAGGAAAGAGTGTATTTATTATTTTTAATTTAGGGACATGTAGGAAAATATCAGCCCCCAAATTAACATGCATCTTTGGATTGCTAATTGTGCTCATTGCAAATTTGGGTCATTTTGCATGAGTGACTTTAATGTAGGGCTGAGATTGCCATGCAGCGCAGTGGATTCCTGATTCCCCGCGCTAATCCTGAACTCGGTGATTGTGTCAGGTGCAGTTCTGTGTGCCCTAGCAGCTGGCTCATCCTCATCAATGCAAATAAGGCAACTCCTACAATCAGAGCCTCGTGAGTGTGAGGCCTGATTGCTGAGGGCAGGCTAAAGCACTACACAGACTCTCACTTTCAAATCACGCTAAGTGACAAGACAACTGCATTGTCCCTCCAGTTCAAAATCAACCTTTTGAAAACAAAACAAGAAGAGGATGGCTACAAAGAAGAGGAAAACCTCAGTGTTTGGGAAATGGACTTGTTTAGATGGGCTTTATTTAGATACAGAGGTAATCTTTAAAGTGCATTTCAACAAATAATTCTTTAGCTCCTATTCTGTGCAAGATACTTTGTTTTAAGGGTTGTGGAGGTGCAGAGGTGAGGGAGACACAGTCCCTGCCTTCGAGAAACCCTACCATTTGATGGCAGAAAATCATAAAAAGGAATATAATAACATAATTGTTATTAAGGTATAGTCACCGAGATCTTAAATGAAAGCCATAAAACATATTTTTACAGGAACTATATAGAGACGGCATTATGGCGCGGATGTCAAGAGCAAGACTTTCGGAAGCTTCGGGTTCAGATCCCAGCTTTGCCACTTACTTGCTCACGTTCTTTCACCTTTCCACCATCTTAATGTCCTCCTCTGCAAAGTGATGGCAACAAAAGTATCTACCTCCCAAGTATTTTAGAAGAAGGAACCGGGATTCCGTATAGAACACACTTGTCACAGTGCTTGGCACATAGTAAGCGCTTGGTAATGTAAGCTCCAATTCTTACTGTTTCCTCCCTAACACATGAAGAAGAGGGGAAGAGGGATCCAGAAATAATAATATGCTACAATCGGAAAGGCATTTATTCGATCTGTCTCTAAATTCCCATTTTACGTGTAGCAAGCACTAGCCCTGTGGAAGTGAAAATACTGTAAATGTAAAAACGCCCTGCATCTCTCAGCGGCATCTGGACAACCCTGGCAACTCGGTACATGAAGGAGAGAACAGGAAATCCCTGTGCTTTTCCTTTTCTTCCTTTCCAAACACGTGTGCAGACTTCCCCTGCATTTCAGCCCCACCCTCTTTATTTTACTGCCTAATCTATAAAGGAGGATTAGCAGCACGCTGCTTTGGCATAGAGCAGATTCTGGGTGAGGACCTGTAGGTAGAGTCTAATGAATACAATTTTCTAGGACTGTGAGTGCATATTTTTAGCTACATGCTGGGCTCCAGCGTTGGCTCTTGAGACAGAGGAACAGATCCTTTGATCAGACTTGGGTGTTGCTCCCAGAAGAACCTTTTTCAGGAAGTAGTTGGGGGAAAATGTCTTCTGTTTCCCTTATTTCTCATTTGTACTCTATCAATTCAGATTCCAGAGAACTGGCCCCAGTAAGTTGCACTACAACACCGAGAGACACCAGTGTGGGAAGCACAGGTACCCCAGGGCAGGAACAGCTCCACTTTCTGGCAAAAGAGGATGGCTGGTGCTCAAGCGTGTGGTTGCTCTCCTTCCCCCTTGGAGAGTAAGCTAGAGGGAGTTAACCTTCCCGGGGGAGGCTTGGCCTAGACAACATCATAGACACCATATCCCCCCTGGAGTTACCCAACAATAAAACTGCTTCCTTTGCCAAACACAAAGAATGGTCTGGAGTTGGATATTAGCAAACAGCAAACCACATAAAGAAGAAAAGGAGGGAGGGAGGGAGGAAGATGAAAGAAAAGGAGAATAGAAGGGAGGATAGAGGAAAAGAAGGAAAATTACATGAAAAGAGAACATAATGTCAGGTTTTTTCTGCTTTAGTTTGCCAGCGACAAGGCAGCCATCCAGTCTGGTCTTGATTTTAGCCAGTGCCATGGCAAGGGTGGGAGGGGGGTGGAGAAGGGGTCTCGATGCGGTGCCAGGCGGGCAGGGATGAGGCGCCAGGTCTTGTGGAAATGCTGACTTTAAGACCTTGGCGGTGGGAGAGAGTGAGCAAGATGGTAAGTGATTTGATCTCTTACATTCCTACTCAGGACCCTCTCCTTCTCTTTCTAATAGGATTAACAGATATTTTCCTAAGCAGAAATCAAAATGTGTCAAATCATCTGAGACAGTCAATTTGTTCACAATGCCCACATTCTTGCAGTACGGATGCAGCACTATTCAAAAACAGCTTCATTTCAAGAGATACAATGCAGCAGAGAGGTAAACATTTATCTTCATAATCTTAGACTCCTTTCAGACTGCTTAATTTTTCCCAGTGATTTTCCCCTCCTCTTTCACTCCACCCCCAAGCTCTGCTTCAAAACATTTAGTACAAAAAAGACATGACTTCCCCGGAGGATTCGGGTCTCAGTGATCCTGATGATGCAACGTGTGCTCTCCATTATTCCTGGGAGCTCCCTGGATGTGTTCCTGCATCCTGCCTCACTGCTTCTGTTGTCCCTAGGTTTGCATCACTCACAAATCCTCTTCAAACACCTGTGCAGGTGACCTCCACCTCTTCCTCCTGCCTCATCCCAAGTTAGCAGGACTCCTTCTGCCCTACGCCCCACCTGCGCTCTTTTTTCTCTTATTGCTGTTTTTGCTATTGTCATTGTCCCCACCAGCACAGCCCTCCGCAGCTTCTCCTTATTAAGGAGGCATTAAATTGCCTTTCTTTGTGCTACCTTAAAACTGCTTGTCCTCCTCTAGCTCCCTTTGAACACAAGGACCAGTGTCACCTTTGGAACAATGAATGAAAGTAGAGTGGGATTCCAACTTCACATTGTTGGCATTCCTGAAAATCTCCTGTGTTTTCATTTCCCCCACCTCCTTCCTTCCCCTGGAGACCCCATAAGGTAGCAGCAATTAGAAGCTCTGAAATGAATAGAAACAATAGCTCCTGGTATGTTTTATTCTTAAGGTTTGAATAGTAGACATTTAGCAAGGAGAATGAAGTCTCATTTTTTCCTTTTTCTTACCGTTGGTATATTCAGTACACATGTATAGATAGTTTTTTTTTAAAGTGGATTGCTGACAGCATTTTCTGTAATAACATATTTTCCATTGATGTATTTTAGGTGTCTATTTAACCATAGTGCTCTGTGTGATCATGGTGTCAAAATATAATGAATTGGTCCATTCTACCTAGAAAGCCCTCACCACCGTTTTCCCTTCCCACCTGTTAAAATCCTATTCATCCTATAGGATCCAGCTCACACCGTTATCTCCTCCAGGAAATTGTCCCAGATCCTCCCCAGAGAATTCTCCCTCCCTCGCTGCTCCCATTTCAGGTGTTTATGCCTCTGCTCTGATTGGAGTCCACTTTGTATTCCAGCTATTGGTAATGTCTGTCTGTACAATTAGACCATGAGGCCTGGAGGACAAAGAACTTATGTCCTCCTCTCTGGACTCTCAGGCACTCCTAGAAGTGGGCCTTGGGTGGCAGAAGGGAGCTATCACCTGAGGACAAAGTGTGGATGGCCGCCTGGCCTTCCCAGCCTGAGAAAAGCCCACCAGTTCGTGTTGGCGGTCCTTTTGGAGGAGGGGAATATCAAACCATCCTGGCCCACTTCTCCCACCCCATAGTTGACAATGATTTCAAGACTTCCCTACATTAGAATTTTTAATATTTTTTCATCTAAATGCTCATCTTTAGTAAATACATAACTAGATGGATTGTGAAGTGAGGGAATTAAAAAGTGCTATCTTATATCTGAACAAATAAATCATTTATATTAGCTCTTCTGTTTCAAGGCTGGTTTGGAATTGGCAACAAATACTAAGGCATCAGTACTCTTTGACATGGTGCATTCATTTATTTATTATTTTTTTAAGTGCTCTGACAAGTTGTTTACTATGAGCCAAATGTCAATTAGTATTAGCCTGAAAAGTCGTTGCTGTGCTCCATGTATGTAGTCTTGGCGTCATCCTGATTATTTTGGTTTTTATTTGCACAAGGTATTTATCTTCAAAGACTCACCACCACCACCACGAAAAAAATCCTACTTAGTATTTTAACATTTGCTTAAAACCATACCTTGCTGGCAACCCTATCATTTCAGTATTGAATTTTTTCTCCTGATAAGGCAAATGACACTTTAGCCTTAGTTAATGTAAAACAGGAAGGTGTTAATCTCATTTTCAACATGTCAGCTTTTCCAGGTAGAGTATTAATACGCAAGATCTCCTGCTGGCAGACTCAACAGAATCTTTCTGGCTGTGAAGCGAAGTCCAAACCTGGTAATTTTTGCTTTCCTTTATTGTATGTGTGCAGGTCTGCTTCATTCACTGAAAAAGATATATCAGTAGCTAAATGCATATAAAGAAACAAAGAGATGTTTGCAAACTATTGACTTAACTCTGTACTCAGACAGTCTGATAGGTTTGCTTTAAAATATTCACACATTACAAACATTTCGGTATGTTTGATAATAAATAGCAACTAGGTAAGGTACATTTTAAAAAGACCCTCCAAGATCTGTAATTTTGCATTAGAGGACTCCAGTCCAATGTCACCATTTGCTTTGTTTAATTTGCTTTCTTGAAAACAATAATTGTAAAGATTTAAACAAGGAAAAGTATGGACTATGTTGCTGGAGGTGTTACAGAATTCCATATCCAATAGGAAAATTTAAATTCTTGAAGTAATGTGGGAATCGAACTTTTTATTTTTTCTTTGGGGTGTAGAGATGAAAAGAAACAAGGTTTCATGGTTTTCAGTTAGTGTGGACAGTGTCAAGAAAATGCGTTTCCTACAGAAATTTTTAGGAGTTTTGGTATTTGTCCTACTTGCTTTATTTCTTGGAACAGTATGGGGAGTTTTCTAAAGGGCAATATCAGAAGAGGTCAGAGGAAAAAAAAAAAGAAATTGTTAACTACAGGGAATATAAAAGAATATTAAAAGTTAGCTTTCTTATTGATAAATATGATTATTAGGTTTTAAAGAAAATATCACATGGTTCCAATTTAAGGAAGAATTAGGATTGGCCTTTTAATCTCATATATAGGATTAGGATTTTATGTGTTTTAAACATCATAGATAAACGGATTATAGGTATTGAGATATTAGTTCATTTCAACTAAAAATATGGAAGAAGCAGAAAGAATAAAATGGGATCCCAGCATAGGCAAAACAAAACAAAACAAAACAAAACAAAACCAAAAAACAAAGCCCAACATCTATGGGCTAGGTAAGTCAAGAGCTGTGGCTGTGGAAGTGGAAAAAGCATGGTCCTCAGAAGTGCCCAGCCACTGACACTTCTCCCAAATAAGGAGAGATTTGAGAGGAGAAATAGTGACAGTGATTCCTGGGAGGTTAATTTTTGCTCCTGTCCTTCCACTCCTTAGTCACACGTACCTGTTTCATGGCTGGGACAAGTATTATTATCCCCACTTTACAGATGGAGAAACACAGTGCAGAGAAACTGAGACTCCTCCCAGTCAAGCAGAGTTATGTGCAAGCCCCAGGCCCGGTGTTCTTCCTTTTTCTTTTTGTTTCTTCCTTTTTTTTTTTTGAGTTTAAATCAGGGCTTGAAAACTGTGAAAGGAAGAGAAGAAAGATGAACCAAAAGATGTAAAACAAAGAAGGAAAAGTCACTGAGGAATTCTGAGCTGTCAAATCTATCCAGAAAAATAAGGCAGAGAAAAAGTGAGATGATAAGATCCTTTTCTTTTATTCCTGTCCAAGTTAATAACATGCACAGTGCCTCTTTTTATTCATCTCCTGTCTGTACATATTTTCCCACACACCATTCTATAGTAATATAATTCATTTCCTTGCCCACTGGGTCAATACTTTATCACTTTACCACTTTCTTTTTGTAATGGCTTTTTGTACTCCTTGCCAGTGAAAGTGTACCCCCAGAAGAAGAGGACGACAAAAGGCGGGAGAAGGTGGACAGGAAAAGCCTGGTAAGCAGGATCACTGTTAGAGCTACATCTCCATTGTTCCATTTCCCCAGTGGGCATTATTATGCATTTCCCCTTAAGCATGAGGGCATGTTATATTCTGTGTTTAGCTTTTACTAGTTACATGGATGAACTCACTTAAACAGTAGGATTAAATTCTAGTGTTGTTCATTGCAGCTACATAACTGGTATTTTATATATTGCATCTTAAATCTTCTTCTGGAAATGTAACACCCTTATACCTGTATAATTGGTGTCATTGTTGACACTTTTATTTTCTCTGGAAACAGTTTCATAAAGTTGCCTCCCCATATCAGCAGTTTGGCTTTCTGTGGTTTCAGTTACCTGTGGTGAACCTTAAGGGGTCTGGAAGCAGGTGATCCTCCTTCTGACGAATCGGCGAAAGGTCAATAATAGCCTAAGTCTACGGTCGCAACGCCTACGTCATTCACCTCACATCATCTCATCATTTGGTATTTTATCATCTGACATCATCACAAGAAGAAGGGTGAGTACAGTGCAATAAGTTATTTTGAGAGAGAGAAATAGACCACGTTCACATCACTTTTATTACAGTATGTTTTTAAAAATGTTCAATTTTATGATGAGTTATTGCTGTTAACCTCTTACTGTGTCTAATTTATAAATTAAATTTTGTCATCGGTATGAATGTGCAGGAAAAAGCAGTATATGTAGGGTTCAGTACCATTCACAGTTTCAGGCATCTGCTGGGGGTCTTGGATCAAACCCCTGCTAACAAGGAGGACTACTTTTGCAACTTGAATTAAAGATTTTAAGCCTCACAGGTTAGCAGGTTTCAGCTAAGATACGGAAATACCGGGAGAAAATAACCCATGAAAGCAGTTAAGTGACTTGCATGGGATCACACACAACAGGCTGAGTCTGAATTAGAAACTTGGACTTTTATTCCAGACTCTGCCTCTTATACGTTGTCTCCCGAATTCAGTTCTGTCAGTGCTAAGTGCTGTAGAGGATTGCGTTGGAATTTCCTGCTCATGGGCTTATTCTTATCCCAAGCCTTACCAACAAACAACCCTACCACGTATTTGTTACTATATAATAATATAGATGAGGCGCAAGCAATTTTTTAGCTACAAGTCGTGAAGAAAGAAACAAAATCAAAATCACTGGTCTTCTTTTTCTGCCTGTCAAAATAAGTAGGGATGTAGGCAGTTGAAGAAAAACATGGGCACCAAGATGTTTTCCCTACTCAAAGCTACCATCTCCAAATATTCTCCCAGTCAACAAATATTTGGTACTCATTTCCTGTCAGGCACTATGGTTGTTAGAGTCCTGAGAGTGAACAAAACAGACACAATACCCACCCTATTGAATGAACTAATTTGGATAGCTATTCTACTTCTACTGCTTCTTCTTTCAAAACATAAGCAACTTATCAGCCATTCACATTTTGGTATGAATTACTTCAGATGAATAATTAGTTTTTCTTGATTCTTTTCTCTAGGTAGATATTAATTATAATAGCTCAGTTTTAGTGTTTATGGTGAGGATGAATCCTCACGCGTGCACTCTGTGCTCTCTCTCTCAAATAAATAAAATCTTGAAAAAATAAAATATTGTGGTTGCTTTCCTTGAAAATGTAAGAAATCGTTATATACTATTGCATGAGAGGTTCATGTTTGTTTTACAAGAAAACAGTGCTTGAATTGACTTGCTATTAGTAAAATTGACTTTCTGGGAAGGAATGTCCTGATCGTTGTGTGGTTCTCAGTCTGCAAGCACATGCTTGCACACACATGGGTATGTCTAGAGGGTTTCACTGAGGAGGACACTAAATAAAAGATTTCAGTTGTCTGAGCAGTCACAATGTCATGATTTGGTTGAATTGGGCACACTTCAGATTTGTTTGTAAGGATGATTACCCGTTTCAGGATTCCCATCAGTTTCTGAGATCCCAAATTTGTAAGGATTTTTCTATGATCTGTATGTAATTGGCAGTGATACAGGCTCAGATGGTCAGGACAGGTGAAAAATATGGGGCTCAGCCTTGCCAGTCAGAAAAACCAGCATGATGCACTGGGCAGGTGTAGAAATGGACTAGTTCTCTTATGGGCTGTTGATAAGAGTTTTGCCATCCAAAATTTCTTCCTCCGCTGCCAGACAAAGCAGGCTGGGTGGGAAACTATAAGGACACATCTAAAAACTTTTCAGTTCTTTGTGAATGCTTCATAGTTTGAGGTTCAGTGTTAAGTAAAGATTAGCTCCCCCTATAGTTTATAGTTTTGTTTTTTAAAAAGATTTTGTATTTATTTATTTCAGAGGGGGGAGAGAGAGAGAGAGCAAGAGAGCGAGCATGAGCTGGGTGCGGGGCAGGGGGAGGAGCAGAGGGAGAGGGAGAAGCAGACTTTCCATTGAGGGGAGCCCCAATGTGGAGCTCCATCCCAGGACCTTGAAATCGTGACCTGAGCTGAAGGCAGATGCCTAACCAGCTGAGCCACCCAAGCATCCCTATAGTTTATAGTTTTTAATGTCCCCCTTTGTATCTGGGCTAGAGCACAGGCATTTGACTTGGGTTCCACTAATTAGATACACCCATACCAGAATATGAGTCAGATGCTGGTGATGCAAAAAAGGATAATTCAGGTAATTTCTTTTCCTCCCTCCTGTAATGGTAGCTGGGGCTACAAGGTAATACATGGCATACAAGAACCAACTTGCCCTTAGCAGCTGGAGTTATTCCTTTATCAAATCAGTTCTGCAGCATAATTTTGGATGCTAGTCTGGAAGCTTAACTCAAGCCTAACTCTCCAGCCCTTTCAACAATTCAGTAAGTCGCAAAATATCCTTTCATTAAACTCCTTTTCTGCTTAACCAACTGAAGTCACCTTTGATCGCTTGCAACTGAAGGCGCTGATGAAAATAGACAGTAATTAGAAGAGATCAACTGTAGATATAGTGGTCAGGGAGGCCTCTCTGAGAAGGCGATATTTGAGCTGGGGCAGGAGGAATGTGAAGGAGTAAGTAATGTGAACAGCTGGGGGGAAAGCTAGAGCTGAAGATGAAGGAGAGATGCTTCTGTACAGAGCTGCGAGTCCAGCAGAGAACAAAACAAACAAGGTCCCTGCGCTGGTGGACTTTACCTCTGGTGGCGGTATTTAGACAGTTAAGGGTAAGCAGATTATAAACAGTGTAATTTCAGAATGTGATCAGTGTAATAAAGGAAATGAAAGAGAGAATTATAGGCTGGGGACTATAGACAGGGGACTACTTTGGACAGGGTGGGCAGGAAAGTCTTCTCTGAGGAGGTCACATTCCTCAGAGACATAGATTTATGACCTAGAGAAAAATCCCTTGCGTACACTGTTGGGACACCTTCCTCAGGGAAGTGAGTTTCATAAGAGTTCTTAAAATGAAAACAAATAGTGCAGGGCCATTTCTGCCAAGGTTCAGAATGTTGGGAGACTCCAACAGATGTTAAAATGCCCCTAGAGACAAAAGATTTGTAAATGCCAAATGTGATCATCTTTTTGATGGCGTTCTCAACCTTAACCTTGCCAAATACACATTGACCACATTTTTAGGGAGCTAGTTCTTTAACTTCCAAATATTCTTTTACAACCACGAATTGGCTTAAATGTTGTTTTTGGTAGTTGCTATGTGAACAAGCACTAAAAACAAAATAAAGAAGACAAAGGTGATGCTGGTTCTTCATCACTTTGTCAGAAGCTCTTCTGGTTTGATGGACTGGGCTGTCAGCAATGGAATAAAGCCAGTGCTTAACAGAAAGAAACCTCAGCTTCAAGCAGCAGTATTCCAAAATAATCTCTCAGTGAGTGGAAGTTGCTGGTTTTATGTGAGCATGAAAAATTAATTATCAATGAAAAGGCATTTACTTTTTTCAGAGTCCATATATTTATTGACAAATAAATGTTCTTTATCTCTCCAGAGGAAAGAACCATTCTCTAAAACTGTTTAATCAATTTACTGACCTGACTCAAAGCTTTGGGAGGGAATAAGAATGTACTTTCTCAGACAGATCCCAGAAAAGACAAAGCAGGAGGGTCTTTGCTATATTTGTTTTTCCATAGAGCAATTATCTGGAATATCTTCTCCCCACAAAACCGTAAAGTTCTTCCTGCAAAACATAAACAGACTTACTGGTAAATATGGCAAATTGGATATATACATCAACTCTTACTTTCTTCCCAAGCCCTAGAAATGGAAGTAAGAAACATATTTAGGAAGCACAAACCATCTAGGACAGAGAGAACAGAGGAGCAGAACACCAACAACAAGAAACAAACAAGCAAGCAAGTAAACAATGTGGAGGCTAGAAAGCTAGTGAATGAGTGGTAAAGAGAACTTAACGGACGTGAGAATATAGATCCCAAAGCTAGCAAAGAGGAAAGCCATAGACTAACTCAATTTTACAGCAGAGATTGGCAGCCCTAGATGTCTCTGGAAATGGGGATTGAAGGAGGGTGAGTAAAATACGGGAATATGCTGAAAGTCTAAAAAGCAGTCAGATCCATCAATGACGTCCCCAACTCCCAGCATCCAAGCAATCGTTGCTCACTCCTCCTCCCCCCAACAAACCCCCCAACCCTGGCAGAGGACTGGAGATCTAGTCCCTGGGGAAGGTGAGACACAGATTCTTGTCTGGGTAGGGGTTGAAGGTGAGGATAGGATACTGAAAGTGGGGAAAATAAGTAGAAATATGCATGCTAAATGCTGAAAACCCTAACTTTCTTTACCTACCCACCTTCCAGCAGAGTAGTTGACAGACTTTGACCCTTAGCCAGGAGATTGGAAGATCCTTCCCCATGCAGTCTGACAAGCTCAAAAGAAAAGGTTTAAAGATAGTGACATTCTAGGCTCCTCAATTAAATAGCCAAACCAGATCACCCTAAAGTAAAACTGTTGGACAAGTCACTTTCCCACTTCCACTCCAGCACCCCCCCCCCACATACAGATACCTATTAACACCCAAAAGAAATCTTTGATTTGAAAGGTAAAGAGACCAAAATAAAGTAACAGATAAAAGCAACTTGAAGGAAACACATGCCCTACAGGAAGAATAAAACTCCAAAAACAAGATAAAACGTAAATCACATCATTAATATCCTCAGAAATGTTAAAAAAAGATATTGCACAATAATAGGATAATATAACAAATGAAAACAAGGAACAAAACAAGCTATATATGATTATATATATAATGAAATATATATATGATTATATATATAATGAAATATATATAATGAATATATATAAATGAAATATATATAATGAAAGCAGCAGAAATGAAAAAACAGATCAGAAGAATTGGGTCCATTGAGTCAGGAGTCCAAGTACCCTTAACTGGGTCCTCTGCTCAGGGTCTCACAAGGCTGTGATAAATGATGGCTAGGGCTGGGGTCTCTTCAGAGGCTCAGTGTCTTTTTCTAAGCTCATGTGTTTTGGGGCAGCTTTCCTTTCTTTATAGCATTAGAACTCCTGGCAGCTTGCTTTTTCCAGGCCAGAAAGAAAGAGACTTTTACCTCTAGACTCTCCTTTAAAAGGACCACCTGCCAAGTCAGGTCCACCCAGGATAATCTCTCTTTTGATTGACTTAAAGTCAGATGATTAGGGATCTAGATTACATTTGCAAAATCCCTTAATTTTGCCATATAACATTGTATAATCATGGGGGGCATGCACTTTCATCCTCTTTGCCATATTCTGCTGGTTAGAAGTAAGTTAAAAGTTCTATCTATACTCAAGGGGCTATACAGGCATGTATACTGTGGAGTGGGAATCGCGGGGGCCAATTTAGAGTTCTGCCTGCCACAGGAGGGGAGGGAATAACTAGAGATCCAGTATAAGACAGTTATTCAGACATAAAACACATAATTTTCCAGATTGCAAAAACTCAATGAATGCTAGCAAATTGAAAATAGATCCACACCAGACTGTCAGAAAACCGTGGACCGCAGAGAGATCTGATAAGCTTGCAAAGGGGGCGTTTCACAAACCAAGGATCAGAGAGGAAGATGGCATTGCATTTCTAAATAGCACTACTTCAGTCTTGAAGGCAACGGAGCAATGTCTTCAAGATTCTGAAGCAGAATGATGCCTACACTTTAATTCTACACTTAGAAAATGATCAATTTACATTCAGGACAGAATAAAGATATTTTCAGACATGTAAGATCTGAATTATTTCCCACATACCTTTTCTCAGAAGAATGTCTGAGGATTTGCTCCATCATAAAGGGGAGAAAATTGAGAGAACACAGAAGAATTAGCAGAATAAGGCAAAGAGAATCCCAAGATCCTGGTAGAGGAAGATCCCAAACAACCAGAATGCAGTTTTGAGGAAGAAGCACATCCAGAATGGGAAAAATCAGAAGGCTTCAAGAAAGATTTCTTCTAGGAGATAAAATTGAGAATGGCGTATAAAATTGATAGAATATTTCCAACACCTTAATGTACTTGAGAGAAATCTAGACTATTGACGTAGCGGTTGGGCTTGAATTAGTATTAAATAAATCAGAGAAAACTAGAAAAACAACACAAAATGATTACTTCAAAAAGTTGTACAGGAAAGGGAAAGGAATCCTGATTAACTACATGGCATAGCTATGTATGATGTTTCTATAGCTACGAATAATGTTTCTATAGTAATAATAATGTCAGAACAAAATTGAGGTAGAAATATGTGTGGAGAATGAGGAATGTGAAGGTTTTGCGTGTGTTATGGGGGCATGAGAAGGGAAGTGAGCTAGATCTTCTCCTTCTGTTGCAATCGATCTATAGCTAATACCCCAAACTGTGAACCCAGGAAGAGGCTACACAGCAGGCTATCTGGAGACATGGAGGTAAATATCAGAAGATCAGCCAAAAATGTTGGAAGTACTTCTGAGAAAGAGGAAATAGAACAGGGAGAGAGAAGACAGGAAACTGCCATTTCTCTATAATAAGGCTAATAAATCTATTTTACATTTTAAATGGTACATATATGACTCTAATGAAAAATACAAAATAAATAAGCAAAAATAGCCATGATTAGATAAAGCAATTATCTGTATAACTGCTTTACTTTTCATACCAGATATGTTGACTATTTACTTCCTTGTATAAGTTCGCTATAAAGTAATGTTCGTTTTGTTGTTGTTTTAAAATCAAGTTTATCAGAACTTAAACGTCAAATGAATGTTTCCTTTCAGAGCTTTTCTCCTTAAGAAGTTAGACACTTAGTCCAAAGTTGTTGCAACTGTTTGAAATATTTTTGGAACTGTTTTTAGAATTTCAAAGCCTGTGGCAGACTTCTTTAAATAACTTCAAAGGTGTCAATTCATGGATTTAATATTTTGAAAGAACCAGGAATCATTTGAAATCACATTAGACCTGACTGGTCAAGCTAGCTAAAGCCATTTTGAGTAAAAATTAAGGTCTGAAAATAAACTAATACAACGTACTTTTTGAGATGGTTTATAAATTAGCTGTAAAGGGGACTTTAAAAGGGAAAAGGATTCTAAAAGTATTTTGTCTTTGAAGCATAATTGTTAAAATATGTATATGAGGCTACATTTTTAGGAAGGTGTACCCACAAAGAAGTTATGGATATTCTTCACAAAGCACACAAAAATTTATGTTAGAAACCCACAGAAGTGATTTTTAGGAGAAAAAAAAAAGGCCAAATGATATAATAATGCTTAGGTGCCCCTCCTGTCTTTGAAATCCAAGTAGGATTGAGCCACCCACTGAAATTATCAGAGCACCTTATGTAACTGTAATTGATTTTCTTCTCAATGGAAGAGATCTGACTAGAGGTAAGCCTATGCCTTTGAATGGCTTCTATCTAGTTATATAAGGTCAGTGGAACAATTACCACTTCATCAGCTTTGGTATTGCTCTGCTGATGAATCCAATATATTCCTTCCTTTCTTCAATGATGAATGAGGTGGCAAATGTGGTATCAAAGTCTCCAGTCTTTGTCAAAAATGTTGAACTGGATCTCACCAGTAGAGGACCTCTACAACCCTGTTAATTTTGATCACATTCTCAACTATAGGGACCTCGAGACCATCCAGCTATGGTCTCTACCGAATAAACGTTTCCAAGCTTAAGAGAATATCACCTGGGTGTAGAGGAGACTGCTCGATGTCCACTATTCTTCTTTCCTCTTGGGCAAAAAGAAAGACTCCATTTTCAGTCCCATCATGCATTGTAGGTTAGCACATGGAACTTGAATGGAAGAAACACAGACCACTCCCTGGTCAGGTCCATGATTTACCAGGCACCTTTCCCTTTTGCCATCTGGACGTAGACGAGGAGGAGGCATAGGGGAGAGTGGATCCAGAAGGTAGAAGTAGCCTAGGGTCCTGCATAAATGCATGTAGTAGAGCTATTCCTGCCATTCTGAGCAGCTGCCCTGGACTGTTATATAAAAAAGAGATACTGTCTTTCAGCAGATTTGAGTATATTCTTTAAGAAAATTTGAATCCTTTTGCTGTAGCCCAGTCTACACCGATGAAGAAACTGGCTTTTTCCCTAGAATAAGGGATCTAATTTCTGATCCTTGAGAGTATATATATTGAAGAACCCACTCCTAAGGCAGTGCTTCCTACTTGAAATAAGCAAAATGGAAATACGTTTTAGTTTTAGTTAATACAGCTCTTCTAATTGGAAAACTATTTCAAAACGAAAGATATACTACTTAGAAGTAGATTTTTATAAATGAATAAACAGAAAACGAATGATTCAGTGCATTGCTATCCAAGAAATAAAAGTAGGCTATAATCTCAAGACGTGACAGAAATATAATTAATATAAAATAAATGTGTAAATTATTGTGTTGGAGGGAATCAGAAGAAAGAGTGCATTTACATAGTGGGTTGGTTGGAGTAGGCTTTGTAGGCAGGGAGAAAAGGTAAAGAAGCCTATGGGGCAATAGAGTTGCCTTGGCCAGTGTAGTGTCTTTTAAAAGGAAAATGAAATCCTGAGGTCAGAGATTAGCAGGCAACAAAGATGCAACAGTATAATTAAATGGCTTTGCCCTGGAAATGAACAGGAATTTGTGGATGGAGACACAGCAGAGAATAAAGTATGGGAGAAAAAGAAGATGGCCAGTCAGAAGGACAGAGTAGAATGTGAAAATTTGGTATGAGGATATCTGCACTGTTCACTCTTCAGGCTCCCCAGACCTTTAGTGCAAGGCGATGTGAGGAAGATCTGATTATTGCTGTTTTGTTTTTTTTTTTTTCTTCCAGAATCCGTGCTCTTGTTAAATATATAAACTTTTTATTTTGAAACAGTTTTATATTTACAAAAAGAGTTGTGAAAATAGAATGGAGAATCCCCATATACCCCATACCCAATTTTATTAGTTGCTAACATTTTACCTTTGTGAGGTACATTTCATGTAATTAATGAACAAATACTGATACCACATTATTAACCAAAGTCTATACTTTATTAAGATTTCTTGGGGCGCTTGGCTGGCTCAGCTGGTAGAGTGTGCAACTCTTGATCTTGGGGTTGTAAGTTCAAGCCACATGTTCGGTGTAGAGATTACTTAAAAAAAAAAAGTAAAAATCTTTTAAAAAACCTTTTTAAAAGATTTCCTTAGTTTTTATCTAAAGTCCTTTTTCTGTTCCAGAATACCACATTGCATTTAGTTGTCATGTCTCCTCAAGTTCTTGTTGGCTGTGACAATTTTTTAGACTTTCCTTGGTTTCAATGACAGTGACAATTTTATGGAGTATTGGTCAGGTATTTTGTAGAATGTCCGTCAACTGGAATTTGTCTGATATTTTTCTCCTGTTTAGACTGGGATTATGGGTTTGGGGGAAGAAGACCAAAGAAGTGAAGTGTCATTCTCATCCTATCCTATCAAGGGTAGGTGCTATCAATACAACTCATCTCTGTTGATGCTTCCCCTGATCATCTGGCTAAGGGGAGGTTTGTCAAAGTTACTGTCTTTCCCCCTCTCCATATTGAACTCTTGGTAAGGAGGTTATACCTAGTCCACACTTAAAGTCCACCTCCTTAAAGGATGAGCATCTACATAAATTATTTGGAATTCTGCACAGGAGACTTAGTTATTTCCTCCTTCTTCTTATTTATTTATTTGTTTTTAAAATATTATATATATAATTATATGTCTATATCTATATGGACTCATGGCTATTTATGTTATACTTTGACAATTCAATACTATTGTATTTATTTAGTTGCTTACATTTTTTCCAGTTTGGCCATTGGGAGTTCTTTCATTTGGCTTTTGTGTTACTTGACATATGCTTATTTTGGTTTTCTGGTTCTACTTTTGTTTTTTCAGCACTTCCTTGCTTTTTGGCACTATAAGATGCTCCACATTCATTCTGTATTTCTTGCGCCAGGTCTGTAATTGATCATTTTTGCAAGGAGCTTTGCTTCTTTTTATTAGAATGGTATTAGAAGCCAAGATCTGATTTCTACATGTGCTCATTTCTGCTTCAGTATCCTTGCTTCTAGGTTCTCTTAGCTAACAGAGCAAGGAAATATATGTGTGTATACCAACCTGTGTACATGTACGTATCTATAAATATCTCTATATGTATCCATCTATATCTATATTCAACTAAACATGAGTTCATATTGAAGTTTCCAACTCTAATCCATTACCATATGGATCATTCTAGCCTTTTCTTCTTGCTGATCTGGAACTTCTCACCCAGTCCAACGATAAGAAACCTGGTTCCCACCAACCATCATCCATTTACTTAATTTTTCAATCCAGTATACGTGTATACTGGTTTCATAATTTTAACCCATACCTCCATAGAAAACAACTTGATCAACTAGAATACAGCAGTTATACACAGTTGTTTTTGCCTTTGGTTTTACAAACTCTACTCCAAAGTTCCTGAGATCTGCAACTTATTCCCCAACTGCCTTTAATGAGAGTATTTTATACATTTGTAGTACAATTAGATTAGTATGTCATGGTCTGCATTCCATGGTGCGATCCCTTCACCTCCTGAATGGTATTTTAAAATTTGCACACGTTAAGGTTCACTCTTTGTTCTGTAAGGTTTTGTGGGTTTCAACAAATGCATTGTGTCCCATAGCTACCATTACAGTAGTATACAGAAGAGTTTCACTACCTTAAAATTCCCCTGTGCTTCTTTTAATCAATGCTCCCTCCTCCAAAACTGCTGGCAACCACTGAACTTTTCAATGTTTGAATAGTTTAGCCTTTCCCAGAATGTTATATAAATGGCGTCATACCTGTAGCCTTTTCAGAATGAATTCTTTCACTTTGCATTTAAGATTCATCTTTGTCTTTGCATGGCTTAACAGCTCATTTCTTTTGACTGTTGAATAGTATTCCATTTTATGGATGTACAACAGTTTCTTTATCTATTTACCTATTGAAGGACATCTTGGGGGCTTCAACTTGTGATTATGAATAAACAGTCATGTGTGGATATTTGTGTGAACATAAATTTTCATGTCAGTTGAGTAAGAAGCCTGATTTACTGAATTATACAGCAAGACTATGTCTAGCTTTGTTAAGCTACCAGACTGTTTTCTGAAGTGACTGTGCCACTTTGCATTGTGAATTCCTGTTCCACATCCTCACCAGCAATTGATATTGTCAGTTTTTTGGATTATAGCCATCCTGATAGGTGTGTGGTGGTAACTCACTGCTGTTTAATTTGCATTTCCATAGTGACAAGTGATGTTGAGCATCTTTGTATTTGTCTGCCATCTCAATATATTCTTTAGTCCACTCCTCTTTGTAACCTAGTTTTTCCTTATAAGGAGCAAAACATGAGTGATAGATTTCATGTTTTTTAGTTACAGTCGTGTTCGAATTTATTCTGATCAGTTTTTTTCAGAATGCTCCAAATCTCAGTCTCACTTTAAGACATAGTATGTTGGATTACTTACAATGGCCTGATCTCCTTCTACAATTGTAAATTTGTATTAGTTTAAATCTCAGAGGGTAATCTTATTTCCAAATTCCTAAAGTGAGAAAGAGACACCTTCATTGTTCCCTCATAAAAGTCTTACACTTTCCTCTTTCTTTAAATGTATTATTTTATTTAGCTATAGCCATACTTCAAATATTTTAGAACTGGTTGACCTCCATCATAGCCTTTCTTTTATTATCCTAATGCTTTCTTTAAAGATTATTTTAGTGTAATGGTTCTCAAAATTTGGTGTGTATCAGAATCTCAGGCAGCCAAAAAAGAACACAGTAATGTGTGCTCAGTAAATTAAGATAGGGCTTAAGACTTTGTATTTTTATCAAGATCACCAGGTGTTCTTGATATAGTTTTGACACTACTGACCAAAGTTTGAGAACCATTGGTTTGGTGTTTGGACTGGGGACCAATCTAACCCTAAACAGAAAACACACAACCTGACAGAGTTTCAAAAGCCAATGCTGCTCTCTTGCTATGTCCCCAACCTAATACTTCCATAGGTTTGCATGCACAATTTTTGTCTAGGATTGAAATTAAATATCAGTAGAATATTTTTACAGTGCAAGATAGTATGAAAACGTAGTTTATTCTGCAGAGTTCATCAAAGGAACATTTTTAAAACCATCTGGACACATCATATCACTAAATTAAAACTGTTAAAAGGTGTGCCCCAGAATTTGCATTTTAAGAAGAACACTATAGCATACAAGGTAGATAATCCATACATCTTTGCATATTACTGGTTCACTACTCTTCTATACAATAAAAATTAAACGGCAGTTATTTTTTTTTTTTTTACAATAAAGCGTTAACCTAAATTAAGAAGACCAAATTCAACAATGTAGCATTTTATAACTAGAAAGCAACTATTTCTCCGCTATTTTTTCTTTAAAAACTCAAGTCTTCATGTGCTTTATGTCCTTCCTAAGCTACGGCTAATATTGGGTATAACTTAAGAGGCACAGTTCCATTCCAAAGAAAAACTTCTTCACATCAAAACATTATTTGCATATTCATAAGATTCCACCTTCAGGCACAGACATGAGCTCTTTTTCTTGCAAACTATTATATCAATAGAAATATACAAATAAGCATCAAGAAAAATGCGAATGAGGATATTAAATGAAAAAATGTTCTCTCACCAGTGCACAGTTTATCAGGTGGAGAGTGTGTTTGCTTGATTACAAAGTAAATTTTAAAGGGAAATAATTGTGCTCATTGTTCATATAAATATATTTAATCGCCATTATTACTAATAATTGCTAATACTGATGAGTGTACTTCTGAGCAATTGTTTGAATTTGCTAGAAAACATATAACATGACTTTTTTGGAAAATGTATTTAA
Organism: Ursus americanus; assembly: GCF_024610735.1. Lineage (NCBI taxonomy): Eukaryota > Metazoa > Chordata > Mammalia > Carnivora > Ursidae > Ursus > Ursus americanus. The sequence continues at coordinate 20,740,238 of NC_142131.1, forward strand.
ATTTTACCTGAGGGACTATTTTTTTAATCAAAATAACACACCAAGGCATGGTTGAAAGCACTTTGCTTTTTCAAAGGTCTCTCCAAACTCAATTGTAATCCAGAAATGAGTAGTTTCCCATGAAAATATCAACTGCTTGAGCCTCCTTTGCCAGCAACTAGGTTATGCTATTCATTTTACCAGTAACTAATGGTTACTCTTATGAGATGTTACATTTCCTGAAATTTTTGCTGTGGGGATAATTTTATAATCACTACCAAGCAAATAGAAAATTTTTCATCCTTTTAAGAAATTTAAATCCTTCCTCTTAATCTTATTTTCAGCATATTTGGATGTATCTAAAAACTTTGTCCTTAGTCAATCCATATCGGATCATTTCAGTCTTTCCTCCAAGTTAAAAGGGATCGTATTCCTTCCATTTAATACTAATCCTGGAAAGGAAGAAATAAACAAAAACAACCAAAATCTTTAATGGCTTTGATTTGATAATCACTGAAAATTTTCAAATATTTCTACTTGACCCCCACTGAAGCACCAACTGTTACAGTGCGACCTAAGCAAAGCATTTGAACATCTGTAGGACACAAATCCTATTAGTGACGGAGAACCTCTCTAAATCACTTTTTGTGTATAACACTTATAATTATTAATTTACCAGTTAGGAACAAAAGAGATCCCCCATAGTTTAACAAAGAGTTGACCTTAAATGTCACCATGCGATTCCATTTCAACAGTTCTAAAAAGTCAGTTAGCAGTGAGGCTATTACAATTTACATAAACTAAGGATGCCTGGAGTTGAAGCTGGTTTACGAAACCAAAGACAGCCTGCAGCAGTTTGCCGAAATGCTAACTTGTGAGGCCCACATCATTATTTATTGGTGTCTAGACTTAGAGCTTCTTTAACCTTCCACTCCAACGTCAGGGGCCACCCAAAGAAACCAGTTTCAGGGTCAGCCAAGTCCTTTGGTTGTATTTTCATCAGAATTGAGGATCAGTGGGTGGGAACGCCACGCCCCAGCCTTGGAATACAGTAGAGAACTGGAGCACTTGCACAGCTTTTGAAGGCAGTTGCCACCACGTTGTTAACTTGCTCCCTAGCCTCAGAGCACACAGGACTGACTTTATTCTTTACACAGTTCCTTGCGAAGCCCTGGAGTGATTTTAAAATTCCATTTCTGACCCATAAGACCTTCGGTGATCCTGTTCGTGCACCCCGCATAAGCCGCTTTCCCCGTTCCTGCGCGGCAGTCAGAGTCTCTCGTTCACGTCTATTAACTAGATACGTTGAAAAGGACTTCAGATTTTCTTCAGTACGTATCTAGAACAGTTCTCTCAATTTGAAGTTCTCATATTCATGCTAAGACTTTGAAATCTGCAGGCCCCAAGTGAGAAAATAGACTACATTTAACTTAATTAAATTTTTGTTGTCATTCTCAAATACCAATTTTAAAGGATTTGAATGTACCTGAACTGTAAATATTTTTTTTTTAAATAAAATAACCAACTCAAATGATAGATGAAGAGGAAAATACCTATTCCTCTCCTAGGTATTTCAAAAGAAATAAAGCCCTCTAATGAGAGTTATTGTTGAAACTGTGTTAGTGTTTAGTTGTTAAACCAAGTCATAACACACTGCAGGTTTTTCCTGTACATCCTACGTTTCTCAGCAAGAATCCGCTTTTGGTTCAACAACTTTATTCTTAATTCAGAATAGAAAATGGCTTCACCATTGATAAGTAAATTAAAAGTTAGCTTTAGAGGAACAGTAGCTATTTCACAAATGAAATAGAGTAATTTTCATACTTGGGTGTCATGAGATAAGTCCCAAGTTTGCCATTTGCTTGCCTAAAATGCATGAAGTTACTTTATGAATATTCATGCATGAGATTTTGTTACAACTCTAAAAATTGGGTTTTTACCACCCCAAATTTGGAAAACTTGTTTGGTCCTATGTACATATAAAAGGGTTTGAGTATTTTGGTGCCAGAAAAGGAATGATTAGTTAAAGAGAAAAGATGATTTCTGAAACAAGTGTATGTGTTTGTGCCTATATAAAAATGTACATATATAGATATTTGTTACATTAAAAGAAAATATTATTGACATTGATTACTATCCTCACATGCAGGTGTGGCTGAAAAGGGTATTGCATAATCATTAACATATTTAGAAGTGTGGATAAGTAGAGTTTGGTTTGTGACTACAGCTTCTTTGTAAATCCTATCGCTTTTTTGGGTCTTTGCCTCTTGGACCCTGTCTGAACCTCAGGGCGGAGTGTGCTGCCCACCAACACCAGCATCTGTGCACCAGCTCCAGCGTGGCCAGATTGGCAGGGAGACCCAAGCATAGCCTTCATTTTGATTAAGCTGTTGTTCTCAAAACATTCTCTGACTTTGTAGAGGAAAATATGAAAAAGCTATTCATAATTGTAACTTCAAGGACTAAGATAACTAGGTAAGTAGTTTTGCCAAGAAAAAAAAAAAAGAATTTCAGGGAATTAGTCACTGTTACAGACTAAATGTTTATGTCCCACCAACATTTATATGTTGAAACCCTAACCCCAAATGTGACTATATTTGCAGATAGGGCCGTTATGGAAGTAATTAAGGTTAAATGAGGTCAGAGAGTGGGGGCCCTGATCTGATGGGACTGGTGTCCTTATTAGAGGAGGACACCAGAGAGCTCTCGCTCTCCTCCACATGAGGACACGTCAAAAAGGTGGCTGTGTGCAGGGCAGAAATAAAGCCCTCACCAGAAACCAAGCATGCTGGCACCTTGTTCTTGGACTTCTCAGCCTCCAGAACTGTGGGAAAATATATTATTGTTGTTTAAACCACCCAGTCTATAGTCTTTTGTTACAGTCACTGAAAATCTGTTTCGAGGCATCCTGGGAGACAAGGTAGCAGGGAGGAAAGCAGGAGATTTGATGTCACTAACCTAACTTTATTTGCCATTACCTGTCCCATTCAAACTTCAGCAAATAGGCAGACCAAAGAAAGGTCCTTAAGTCATTTGAAAAGTTTTTGGAAACAGGTCTCCTATTTAGGCCTTTCTATTGAGCTTAATTTCTTTTCTTCTTCTTTTTTTTTAAGATTTTATGTATGTATTTGTCAGAGAGAGAGAGAGAGTACAAGCAGGGGGAGCAGCAGGCAGAGGGAGAAGCAGGTTTCCTGCAGAGCAAGGAGCCTGATGTGGGACCCAATCCCAGGACCCTAGGATCATGACCTGAGCCGAAGGCAGATGCTTAACTGACTGAGCCACCCAGCTGTCCCTATTGAGCTTATTTCCTGAAATTGTTTTATTCCAGGAGGGAAACAAAAAATATTAATATGTTTTGTACAAATTTACCCTGTAGTTTTTCAAAACTTTATTGTTTAATTCATGTTTTGTTTTTTCAATAATGTAATAAGCATCTACAAAGACCTGCTCAACACAGAAGTTAAGACCAAGATGAAAACCTGTAATTAACCTTGTAGTTCTCTACCAACACATCTCCAGATTGGGATGGCTGTCCTTCTACCTCCTATTTCATAGTTCCTTTGCTTTCCTATGTATGTTTTAATGCATTTGTAAATACTAGTTAAAACAATGTTTTTATTTTCTTTTTAACTTTACAAAAAGGAATATCACACTCTATGTGCCCACCTCTACTTTTCATACCAAATTATTTAGGCAATGAGCTCTCCTCTTTCATGCCTTTTGTGAGGTTAATTGGGGTAAAGAGTGTTCAAAATATCCTTGCATCTTGGGCCTTCGGTCATTCTCCTAATGTTTCTTCAGGCAGAGTGATCCTTCCCAGCGCAGTTAACAACCATGTGTAAGGGCAACTACTCCCAGGCAGAAATGAAAATGATTAAGGGAAGAAATGTGGTGCGTGAGTTGCAGTTTACCAAGTTTACCACCAGTTTGCAGCATCTTGATTGTAGCAGTCAGGTAAACACTCACTTGATCTGGATATCCATCCATAACAGTGCTTGATGGGAACACTAAAGAAAAACAACACAACTCTGTGGTTAGCTTAAATACAATTATCACATCATTATAATTCTTCATGTTGCAAGCAATGAAAATCCAAAGGAAACTAGCTTCAATAATAAAGATGATTTACTGGCTCACCCAATTGTAAAGTACCATAGACAGAGTGGGCTGCAGGACTGGTTTGATTCAGTGACTCAAGGTTACCAGAATAGAGGTTGTTCATTTTATTTTGTTGCTCTCTCTTCTCTGTCTTCTACATTGTCATGTTCATCCTAAAGTTAGTTTCTCTTGTGGTGGCAAAATGACTGTAGAAGGTGAAGGCTAGCTTGGAAGCTACCACAGAAAAGTGAAGAACCTTCTTTTTTAGAAGCCCCCAGAAAAGCCAATCTTATTCTCTTTCCTTTGAATTAGCCAACTCTTTATAATTCTTTACTTCCTCCAATATTCTTTTCAAAGGGCCCATTATTAATTACTTATTAGCCCCAAATAGCTTTTCTTTTGATTTACATGGCTTGAACTTATTGTCTCTAAAGACTGTACTCAGTAATCTATCTATATAGGTTTAACAGTCGTGACAGGTGTACCATACCATTGCGAGGTGTCAATGTTAGGGGAAACAGTACAGGGAGGGGAGGAGTATACTTTTTCATGATTTTCTATAAACATAAAACTGCTCTAAAAATGAAGTCTGTTTTTGAAAAAAAGTGTGCTCAGAATCCTTTGACCACTTGCCTTTGTGTTCCACATACAGTGGATGTTATGGAATTCTATTTTCCACTCTCCGCTTTGGGAAGAATTTCTAAGTTTATTCCTAACTGAGCCCTCCCTCCCTTTCCTGCCTTGTACAGCAACATGGATATCGTGATGCTTCCTGTATAGCAGCACTAAATATCCTCCCAAGTTATGCCAATACGGGGCTAAAATGTGTTACTCTTTCATTTCTAACATCAGTATTATCAATGAAACTGACAAACACACAATCTGATAGGGATGTATTTGAGTTATCTATCTTCTGATATTTTCTGAATACAATGATTGGTCAAAAATAAAGACCTGTGGAAAGAATGAAGTAAGAATATATCCAAAATGTTTGTAAATAATTCTTTGATTATGCTACTTTTGTTTTTGCCTTGCATACTCAAAAGAATGTGGTATTTACATTTATTTTTAGTTGGAATATATTTCGATTAAGTAGAAGAATATCAATATCCTGGGGTATAAGTAGCTCTAGCTGAGAGCAAACAAAGACTTCTGGGTGCTATGTAGTGCAGAGCCAATACAGTTATCATAAATTTCACTTCTAACAGAAGACATCAGGGTTAACAAAATTGTTTAATTTGCTTAGGCAGGATGAACCTTGTGCCTCTGCAAATTATTTCATGAGCTTTATGTTGAATAATGCTCTAGAGAGATACTTTTTTCTCCATTTATACCCGAGTAGGAGTTAGCTTCTAGTTTATTTCAAGTACATAATATATGTGAAAAAGTGCTTGCAAATTAGAGGAATTATTGTAACACAAGTCTGCCTTAAGACATACAGGCTCTCAAGTTAAACAGGAATTACGTTCTTTAGCTAACAGATTTATGGAATGTAATGAAATTTTGCTACTGGGTAGTAAGAATAGACTGTGTAGTCTATTTCAATAGAGAATCAGAAAAAGTAAGTAGGAGATAATGTTGAAAAAGAACAATGAAGTAGGAATCAGAAGCCCTATATGACCTTGAGCACTTGACTTCTCTAAACCTTAGTTTTTTTTATCTGTAAAGTAGTAATTCTAGGCCATAATTAAGATCAAATTATATAATAGATGTGAATGTGTTTTTTGCCTTTTAAAAAACAGTGTTAATTTAAAATCTTATTGTATAAGAGGTAGGGGTCTATTCCACTAAGGCATGTGAAATAAGGTAAAAGGTTTTCTGTGGTATATAGGGTTAGCCGTGTTAATGAAAAAAGTCCTTACAAAGAGTCTCTATAAACCCAGGTCAGTTTCTGGAAACCGTCTTAAGCAAAGTGCATAGAGCAAAGCTTCTCAACCACAGTATACATGAGAATCACCTGATTCTAGTAAAAATGCCAATGCCAGGATCCCATCCACCATGTGTATTTAAAACAACAAATAAAGTTCACAAATAATTTTGAGGAAAACCTTCATTTAGTCTAGAGCAGAGGTCAGCAAACTTTTCTGTAACAGCCAGATAGTAAATATTTTAGCCTTCACAGCCATATAAGGAATCTATTTTATCTTCTTTGATTGATTGATGATTGATTGATTGATTGATTTAGAAATCTTTAAAAATGTAAAGAACATTCTTAACTCCCCAGCCATACAAAGACAAGCCAGGGGATGAATGAGATTTCAGGAAATAAAAGAGCTCACATCATATAAATTAGTATGTGATACATATATAATATATTGTAACTACATGGATGCTTATCCTTTTCATTACCATAAAATATTTGAGTATAGAGCCTTGTCTTATTCATTTTGGTATTCTTGGAACACAGCACATTTCCTAGCACATCACAGTCACTCAGTAATTGCTGGATAGATGAATGGAAGAGATTAATATTAATCTTAATAAAGATTAATAAAAAGATTAATATTATAGACTATATAGCATATGCAAAAGCTATCCGATGATAAGAGAAGTGATAGTTTCCCAATTAATTTCATCAGTACAAACAGTAAAAAAACCAAAACAAAACAAAAAATCCCATACCCCAAGAAACTCTACTGGCTTAATATTAATGTTTGTCGACAATGACTATGTTAGCAGATTTTGGCAAATAATTCATTTTATTTGTTGTCTGGAAGGAAAGTGGCCTTGATTTTGTGGAACTTCTAGGAAGATGGAGTTTCATTTCTTGGGTATGGTGTTTAGGGAAATTGCTCCCCCACCCATGTCTGGGGATGGGAATGGGAATACACCTTTGAGTCATGGACCTCTAGCATGAGTCCTGCACTTAAAGCTCTGGATTAGTACTGGATGTAAATTTAGCCAAGTCTTAAAATGTGAAGCAATGAATGTATTGCTTAATGCAAAGCTATCGATACTGAGAATGTGAACATGGTGGTGAAGTATACCATATTACAATGGGTTCATAATCATCTAATTAGCTTAAAATAGGTCTTTAGCATTTTTTAAAATTTATTTTTCGGCTTTATTGAGGTATAACTGACAAAAATTATGTGTATTTATAGTGTACAACATGATGTTTTAGTATATGTATATTTTGTGAAATGATTAGAACAATCAAGCTAATTAACATATCCATCAATTCAGATTGTTGTTTTTATGTGTGTGGTGAGAACATTTAAGATCTCAGCAAATTTCAAGAGACAATATAGTAATTACTAACTCTAGTCATTATGGTGTATATTAGATCTCCAGAACTTATTCATCCTGTATAACTGAAACTTAGTACCCTTTGGCTAACGTCTGCCCATTTCCCCTACCCCTCCCTCACAATCACCATTCTGTCTGTTTCCATAGCTTCAACTTTTTTAGATTGTACATATAGTATTTGTCTTTTTGTGTTTGGATTATTTCATTTATCACAATATCCTCCAGGTTCATTCATGTTGTAACAAATGATCAGAGTTCATCTTTTTTAAGGCTGAATAATATTCCATAGTATGTTTAGACCACATTTTCTTTATCCATTCATCTGTGGATGGACATTTGGTTTATTCCTGTATCATGGCTACTGTGAATAATGCTACAATGAACATGACAGTGCAGATAATATCTCTTCTGGCTACATTTCATTTTCTTTGGATATATGCCTAGGAGGAGGATTGCTTGATAATATGGTAGTTCTATTTTTAATTTTTTGAGGAACCTCCATACTGTTTCCCATAATGTCAGTACTGATTTTCATTCCTACCAACAGTGAACAGGATTCCTTTTTCTTCACATTTTTGCCAACATTCATTCGTCTTTTTGATAGTACCTATTCTAATGGATATGAGGTGATACCTCATTGTGGTTTTGATTTACATTTCCCTGATGATTAGGAATGTTGAACAATCTTCCATATACCAGTTGACCATTTGTGTGTCTTCTTTTGAGAAATGTCTATTCACTTTTTTGGCCCACTTTTTAAATGGGTTATTAGTTTTTTTGCTCTTGAATTGTATGAGTTCCTTATATATTTTGGATTTTAACGCTTATCGGATGTATGGTTTACAAGTATTTTTCCCCATTCAGTAGTTTGCCTTTTCACTCTGTTGACTGTTTCCTTTGCTGTACAGAGAGGCTTTTAACCATTTGTCTATTTTTTATTTTGTTGCCTGTGCTTTAGGAATCACATCCAAAAAAATCATTGCCCAGAAAGTAGGTCTGTTTTATGGAGTTCTGCCTCTTGGCTTTCTGTATATGCGGATCTGATACCTTATCTCAGATCCAACCGAGTGTCCACCCTCTTGATCTGATTACTCTTTTGATTGCTTTCTCAACTGAGGTACACATCTTCCTTAGTAAATCTCTGGTAGTTTTATAGCTCACGCTTCCTAGATTTCCCTTTACAACAGCTTTACTCCATCTCACAGACCAACATTTATCTGGGTACTTGACTACCACTCCTTAATTCAAGTGAGAGTTTCTTTCTGAATTGCTGCCGTAGACTTCAGTCTCCTGCTTCCAAGGCCAACTGCACCAATTCCTCCTGTTCCTTGAATATACCATGTTTATCCTGCCTCACAGCTGTTCCTACATCTCAAATGCCTGCTTGATTTGCTTAATAGTATCAGTGTAGATATTGATAATATCAAATTTACCTGAGCCCTATGCTACTAGAAAAAGCTATGATTAATAAATCCCCCAATTCCAGTTCTTATGTGCTCAAGGAAAAGGCTTACTGCAAAGAGCCGGCTTCTTATTAATAAGGACTTACTGGTGCCCTCCTTGTTTACTTATGACAAGGCCAAACAGAGACCCTCCCATTCCCATTCTTTGCCTCTTAAATGATTGGATGAATTGTTTGTCCCTGCTGGCCAATCTGGACAAAATGCTTCACTTGATAAACTTTAGTCAGGCTTCTCTTCTAGGTTCCTGAACTTTGCCCCACACTTGGGCTTTGGGGCGGAAGAGCCCTCCTTAACAGCCTCTCCAGATGATCAGCAGACTGCAAGAAAAGAATTTCCCTGATAATTATCTGATGATACCCATTCATCCCACTCCCCCATACTTGAGTCCCTCTAGCTTTTCTCTCCCTTCCTATAAAAAGAAAGAAAATTTGTTTTGTATGACCTTTCAGATCTTCGAGTCTGTGTATTCTCCCTGTTGCAACAGTCACCTTCTCGTGATGGCAAAAACCCTTTTGAATTACTTCTTTACTCTAAAAAGCTTTCCTATCACTAAGATTAGGTTGGTACTCCCCAGAGGGATTCCCTAGCATTATGCCATTATCCTAATCAGAACACTAATTACAGTAGGGAAAAGGGTTTTTATTCTTGCCTCCATTCTTCACTAGAATGTGAGCTTCTTGAGGGTTGTCACTGTGCCCTGTTTATCTTGTAGCCCTGGTTCCTCGTAGAGTTCTAGAATGTTCTAGAGGTGTAATTAAGACTTAAATTCTTAATTATTTAGTTAAATTAACAAACTTCTTTTTTCCCTGTGAAGATGAACAACTGGTCTGAGAACTCGTTTCTGACCAGTCATTTCTATGGATGAATGAATTGGAGTGAAAAGAGAGGGGTCACATTGGAGATTATTTCTCTACTGCTGGATAGGAATAACATTCACACCCAGAAGGGGTGATTTAGATTAGACAAAGGTTTGCCACCCTGCACTGTGTACCTTATAAAACTATGTGGGAAAGCAATTTTGATTATTGTTGTAGAGGCCATCAGTTCTAGAAAAATATCCCAGAAGAAAATGGGTTTTTTTATTCCTTCTGGCTCAAAATAGTGACTTATACACTTTCTAGAGATGGAAGGAATACCAGCTTCAATTTATCAAACACATAAAATGTTAACTGTGCCATTTTATTGAAAGTTTATGACATACATCACTAAGATATGATTTATATTACACCAGAAATGCTGCTTCCTCATTCTCCACTCCAGTCTAGAGATCTAACCTACCCTCAAGGACTCCAGCTGAAAGCTTCAAGGTAGATAATAAAGGCAGCTGGTTCTTATGTTCAGAAATAGTCCCTGACCAGAGTCAAAATGTCTTTAGAATGTCAAATTTTGTTTTGTTTGCTTGTTTTTCTCAAAGGTGTTCTATTCCTGTTGTTTGATTCCTTGCCTAAATTCTTGATCCATTATTAATCTTAATTAGATCCCTGACTTTCTAGTACTCAAACCATTTGCCTGAGAACCTGACTGACCCATCTCAGTGCTTTGTGGCAACTTAGTCTATCTCAATTTTTACTTCCTGAGCTCTGAGACAACACCCATCAATTTCTAATCTGTCCATGTACCTCCAATCCAGTTAATCCTGAACCTGATGATGGTTTTGTTCCAGGTCAAATTGACATACTGCATGCTGCTCTGCTTCTCATTGTGTAAAGGCCCTGCCATGCTCCCTATGGCTCTCTGTTGACTACTTGTCTTGTACTTTCTCGTGCTGCTGCCAGTTCTAGGAATGTACCACATAGTTCAGAAAGAAAACATCTGGAAACTATCTACGTATTTTAATTAATTTTAAATGTAATCAAAGTAATAAATGTACGTAGTTTAGAAAGTCATTGTCCTGACCTCCCTCCTATTAACCTCTGTTTTCCTGCTCTACTCTAGATCCATACCTCAGTTACCATTCTAGGACTTCTCTTTTGATAAATTTCATGTGTTTTGGATGAAATATCTCCTTTCTTGGTTTACTTTATCATATAGTCATATAGATGCAGCACATTCTCTAGTATCTTTTTTTCTCCCTTCCATTTTTTCTTTCCTTCAGATTCTATTTTAATGAACATTATGTATGCATCTTGTCAAAAAGAAAAACAGCTTTAAAGTATGTTAAGAAAAACCACAGTCTCCTTGCTTGGGATCCCTAGATAATAAGGTTGAAGGGAAAAACTTATGTTCTGTGTGTGTGTGTGTGTGTGTGTGTGTGATCCCAGGAATCTAATAGTAAGAGAAAAATAAAGGAAGGAAACATGGGAACAAATAACAGGGTGTTCATTACCTAGCTGGTCTTGGTTCTGTGTTAAGTTCAGCAGTTGACTCCACTGAATATCAACTCCTCAGCGCCATCTAGTCTGTCCAGGCAGCTGCTGGAGAAGCCAGAACCTAGGCATGCAGTGGTAACATTCAAGGTTTAAGCCACAGTGCACACAGTCACCCAGTGAGTGGTTCTATGCTAACGGCATTTGCCTAACAGCAAACTGTACTTTGCAAGCCCTACCAAGCTGTAAGCTTCTGAGGGCAGGTGGGTACTGAGTAGATCCAGTGGATTTTTGCACTTCATTGGCAATAGAGATGAGTCCAGCGGAAGGAGGTAAGACGCTCCTTCCCCCAAGGCATGAGGCAAGGAACATTGGGGTTGCTTCTGTGTGCAACACAAGGAACCAAAACAGAGCACTGGCCCAATTCTTAGAAGTGAAGTAGGCAGAATGGCACAATGACATGATTCTTGCCATGAAGCTCAACAGGAGCTTCTCCATCATCATCAAAATCTTCTCTCTGTGGCCTATAAGAATGCGGTTGGTGTCGATCTAACTGAAGCGTCATCACTAGCATTAAGCAGACTGCTGGTGATCTTTTTCACACCCGCATACCAGCTTCTCTGTTGCCTCTCACAAAATGCCACCACTTTTACCTTTTTTAAGCTGATTAATTAATGTATGTATGTATATATGTATGTATTTATTTATTAAAAGTTCTTGGTTTATTAATCCTCTCATGAAAAAAACTGCACAATCACCACAGATAAAGTCACTGTAGAATCTTTACTCCTTCTCGCGTCCAATCTCCAGTTCACTTCAGCATCAGCATCGGCTTTTGCAGTCCCTCTGGCTTTCTTCATTCTGTTCTTGGGGTCCATTTTGCTATTTTCTTGAGATCTTTTTCTTCTCATATAGGCCATGTCTTGCAAGTCTATGTTTGTTTGTTTGTTTTCATTATCCAAGGAATCATAAATCATGCCAAAGCCAGTTGTCTTGCCACCACCAAAATAGGTTCTGAATCCAAATACAAAGATGACATCTGGTGTGGTCTTGTACATTTTAGCAGGTTTTTCCTGAATTTCTGTCTTAGGTATTGTAACCTTTCTGGTGTGATGAACATCAGTGATGTTCTACTACTTCTGCTGAAGTCGGTTGGTCATGAACTTCCTCACCTGGATAGTTAGGTGACAGTCATGACAATGGCTGAGCTTCAAGCAGCCAGGGAGAAAAAGACTTAAGCTGATCAATTTAGCAATTACTTGCATTGTCTCTAAATGATGTTATTGAAATGCCAGCTTCTGATTTTTTAGTTTGGGGCATTTTCTCTTAACTTCACACTGAAGAAGATAAAGATTGAGCTTCTCTCTACCCCTGTTTGTATCACATGAAAACACCCTTCAAACATTTATCCCCCTCCCCCCACCCTGCCAATACAATATAATTTTGGTTAAAACAACAGTAAGTGTTTACCTTATCATTTAAATACATTTGGGGAGTGGAACTTCCAGAATGGTGGAGTTAAGGACCTCTGAAAATTCACTCCTCCTTAAAAGCAATGAGAGCACAGGCAAAAACTGTCAAAATCAACTTTTTCAGAACTTTGAGAATTGATTTGAAAGAATCCAAAGAGTATTTCAAGAAACACTGCTGAAACTTGATAAGAACAATGAGCATTTTAACTTGCCCAATTCTGATCCTTCTCTTACCAGCTCCACAGTAGCCTTGAAAACCAGCAGCCTAGCAGACACAGAAAGGGGCTGACCATGTTTGAAGCTCCTTAAAATGTTCCATCCCCAAAGAATTGTCACTATTTGACATGTCTGGAATTTTCTAGAAAATCCTTATTCATGGGACTTGTCATTTTTTGACTAGACTTACAACTTATTTAGTGGGAAAAGCCCTATTCTAAGCATGTTTATCAAAAACAATCACAGGGGAAAAAAAACAATCACAGGAAACTGTTTGACTTCGAAGCCACTTGAGGCAGGAATAGCAGCCAGTGCAAACAAAATGATGGCCAAAAGACTTTAAAAGAGTATCTGGGACATGAGATGTTAACAGGGGAATTTGAAAAGCTCCAGCATATCTCTGGGAATCTAGAGGGCCATGCCTATGCAGGACTATGTGCATGTCCAGAAAACAAACAAACAAACAAAAACCTGAGAACACCCTTATTTCTCATCTCTATCTAACCAAGAAGCTCTGTGCAATCAGGAAGTGAAAGCTAAGGCAGAATGATAAACTGTCAGAGCCCCGATATATACCTAGAGACCTTAGGCAAAAGGTGGAAGACATGTAAGAAAATCTGTGTCCAAACATTAGCTGACTACAAAGATAACCAAGGAAAGAATAAAGTAGCAAAACATAACAGGGCATATAGACTTCACGGAATTTGTCCAGAAAAGTCACTAAAATCAACAAAAAAGAACAACAAAACAAAAAAAAAACTCAGCAATCATAGTAAGCCATGGAGGGGCGAGGTACCTGACTTCCAGAATTGCGACATTGTATCTTTTTAGATGTCCACATTTCAATTAAAATTATGAGGAATGCAAAAAATCCTCCCCAAAACTCAGAAAACCAAACAAAAACAAAAACTGGAAAGTATGGCTATATACACAGGGTGGGTGGGAGTAGGGATGGGGGTGGGAATGGGGGGGGTGCGGAAACAATTAATAGAAACAGTCCTTGAAAAAACCCAGATGTTGGACACCTGGGTGGCTCAGTCAGTTAAGCATTCTGCCTTTGGCTTAGGTAATGATCCCAGAGTCCTGGGATCAAGTCCTGCATTGGGCTCCCTACTCAGCGGTGAGTCTACTTTTCCCTCTGCTTCTCCCTCAACTCATGCTTGTGCACTCTCTCTCTCTCTCTCGCAAAAATAAATATAAATAAAATCTTAAAAAAAAAAAAAGAAAAGAAAAAACCCTGATGTTGAACTACTAGACAAAGACTTTAAATCATCTAATATGAGTATGTTTAAAGAACCAAAAGAAATCATACCTAAAGAATTAAAAGAAAGTCTGAGAATGATGTCTTGTCAAATAAAGACTATCAACAAAAGGATAGAAATTACAAAAAGATCCAAATAGAAATTTTGGAGTTGAGAAGTATAATAGATAGAATGAAAAATTCACTAGAGGGGCTCACCAGCAGATTTGAGTTTGCAGAAGAAAGAATCAATGAACTTGTAGATAAATCAGTTGAGATTACTTAGTCTAAGGAGTAAGAAAAAAGAAGGAAGAAAAATTAATAGAGCCTAAGACATCTATGGGACACCATCAAGCATCTAACATATGTATAATGGGAGTTTCAGAAGAAGAGGAGGAAGATAAAGAGGCAGAGGGAATATTTGAAGAAGAAATGACCAAAAACAACTTCATTAAAAAAAAAAAGATTTTATTTATTTATTTGAGAGAAAGGCAGAGAGAGCAGGAGCAGGGAAGTTCGGGTGGTACAGAAGGAGAAGGACAAGCAGACTCCCTGCTGAGTGGGGAGCTAGATGTGGAGCTCAATCCCAGGACCCTGAGATCATGACCCAAGCTGAAGTCAGCTACTTGACCAACTGAGCCATCCAGGCGCCCTGAAACATCTTCAATTTGATGAAAAGCATTAATCTTTACATCTAAGAAGCTCAACAAACTCCAAGTAGGATAAACTCAAATTGATGCACACTTAGATCTAACATAGTCAAATTGTCAAAAGACAAAGACAAAAAGAGAATCTTGAATTCAGCAAGAAAAACATAACTCATCATTTCAAGGGATCTTCAATAGGATATCTGATTTCTCACAGGAAACTCTGGAAGCCATAAGGGATTACATATTTAAAGTGCTGAAAGAAAAAGACTGTCATTTAAGAATTTTGTATACAGCAATACTATCCTTCAAAAATGAAGGTGAAACTAAGACAGTGCCAGATAAACAAAAACTAGAAGTATCTGTGAATAGAAAGCCTAAACTACAAGAAATAATAAAAAGAGTATTTCAGGCTGAAATGAAAGGACACTAGACAGTAATTCAAGTTCACACACAAAAATAAAGACTTATAAAAGTAACTACATTAATAAATATGAAGGAATAAATATATTTTTGTGTAAAACCCTTTTCTTCTGACTTAAAAGACAACTACATAAAGCAATAATTAGAAAACTGTTATGAGATTAAAGGAACAGAGCTATATTGAAGCAAATTATTTGTGTACTATTGAAATTAAGTCAGTATTCAAGATGATACAAAGAAATGGAGACATTCCATGCTCATGGTTTAGAGGAAAAAATATTGTTAAAATGTCTATACTACCCAAAGCAGTCTACAGATTTAATGCACTCCCTATCAAAGTGCCAACACTATTTTTCATAGAACTAGAACAAATAATCCTAAAATTTTTATGGAACCACAGAAGTCCCCGAATAGTCAAAGCAGTCTTGAAAAAGAAAAACAATATCAGATGTTTTACAGTTCTGGACTTCAAGTTATCTTACAAAGCTGTAGTAATCAAAACAGTATGGTACTGGCATGAAAATAGATACATAGATCAATGGAACAGAATAGAAAACCCAGAAATAAACCCACAGTTATATGGTCAATTAATGGATCATGGTGAAATGACAGTGTCTTCAAGAAATGCTATGGGGAAAACTGGATAGCTACATGCAAAAGAATGAAAGTGGACCACTTTCTTTCACCTTATACAAAAATAGATTCAAAAAGGATTAAAGACCTAAGTGTGAGAGCTGAAGCCATAAAAATTGTAGAAGAGAGCACAGGCAGTAATATGTCTGACATCAGCCATAGCAGCATTTTTCTAGGTATGTCTCCTGGAGCAAGGGAAATAAAAGCAAAAATAAACCTTTGGGACTTCATCAAAATAAAAAGCTTCTGCACAGCAAAGGAAACAATCAACAGAACTGAAAGACAGCTTACTGAATGGGAGAAGATATTTGCAAATGACATACCTAATAAAGGGATAGTATCCAAAATTTATAAAGAATTTATACAACTCAATACCCAAAATACAAATAATCCAATTTAAAAATGAGCGGAAGGGGCGCCTTGGTAGCGCAGTCGTTAAGCATCTGCCTTCAGCTCAGGGCGTGATCCTGGCGTTCCGAGATCGAGTCCCACATCAGGCTCCTCCGCTATGAGCCTGCTTCTTCCTCTCCCACTCCCCCCTGCTGTGTTCCCTCTCTCGCTGGCTGTCTCTCTGTCACATAAATAAATAAAATCTTTTAAAAAATAAATAAATAAATAAAAATGAGCGGAAGACATTAACAGATGTTTCTCCAAAGAAGACATCCAGATGCCAACAGACAATGAAAAGATGCTCAACATTAATCATTATCAGGAAAATGCAAATCAAAACTACAATGAGCTATCACTTCACACCTGTCAGAATGGCTAACATCAAAACCACAAGAAAAAACAAGTGTTGGCAAGGATATGGAGAAATAGGAACCCTGGTACACTGTCGGAGGAATGCAAACTGGTGCAGCCACTCTGGAAAACAGTATGGAGTTAAAAATAGAACTACCCTACGATCCAGTAATTGCACTACTGGGTATTTCTCCAAAGAATACAAAAACACTAATTTGAAAGGATATATGTACCCCTATGTTCATTGCAGCACTATTTACAATAGCCAAACTATGGAAGCAGCCCAAGTATCTATTGAATGATGAATAGATAAAAAGATAAAGAAAACTTTAAAGATAAAGTTGAATATTATTCAACCATAAAGAAGAATGTAATCTTGCCATTTGCAACAACATGGATGGATCTAGAGGGTATAATACTAAGCGAAATAAGTCAGAGAAAGACATATATATTTCACTCATATGTGAAACTTAAGAAACAAACAAGCAAAAGAAAAAAAAGGGAGAAACAAATCAAGAAACAGATTTTTGAGTATAGAGAACAAACTTGATAGTTACCAGTGGGAAGGTGGGTAGGGAGATGTGTGAAATAGGTAATGGGGATTAAAAGTACACTTATGATGAACACTGAATAATGAATACAATTGTTGAATCAACATATTGTATATTTAAAATCAATATAACACTGCATGTTAACTGTACTGGAGTTAAAATTAAAAACTTAATAATAAAAAAAGAGCATGGAGAAACTTAAAAAAAGTTAAATTGTTATTAATCCAAACTAGATTGAGTTGTTTATTGGAATCTTGAGGGCAACCACTGATAAAATAACTCAAAAATAATAATAAAATAACTGACAAGTGAATAAAATGATATACTAAAAAAATAAATTTTAGATACAAAATAAAGGTAGTAATGGAATAATAAAGGAACAAAGAAGACATAAAAAACAAATATCAAAGTGATAGACATAAATACTACCTTATTAGTAATTACATTAGGTATAAATGTATTAAATATTCTGATCAAAAGACAAAGATTGGCAGAATGGTTCAAAAAAATCTAAACGTGCTATCTGAAGAGAGACCCTCACAAAGATACAAATATGTTGAAAGTAAAATAATAGAAGCAATAATTAATAGAGAGCTGGAGTGGCTATACAAATATGATTTAAACAGTAGTCCCAGCTGAGCCAGGAAGGGAAATCATGATTATTCTTCCTTTGCTGCTTAACTCTATTTGTTTAGAACTAATAATTCTTTTCTTATTTGCTTAACTTTCCATGTACTTATCAACGATTCCATCCAAACTTTTCACAATTTATCTAAATCTCTTAAAATGCTCAAATGTATGAGATATTGCATCATTTTCATCTTCCTAATGGGGTTTCTCACAGAGCCTCTGCCATGCTCAACTATGGGTCAGTTATCCTCTATGCCTGCATTTTTTGTCCCGAGATCTCTCTTCATGAGCATCATGGTTATTCACTTCATCTCTCCATTGGGTTGGAAATACTGTTTTTGGTTTATCAGTTCTTTCTTGGTTTGTTCCTTCACTTTAAAGAATTCAGCTTTCAGTAGCTTCTTGAACAGAGGGAACACGGAAAATATATTTCTTAGAACTTGCCTGGCTAAAGTTTATTTATCCTACCCTAAATCTTAATTAAACTTTTTCTTGGTATAGAATTTTAGGTTGGAAGTAATTTTTCTTCAGAATTTTGAAGGTGAACCCCAATTAGCTTTGAACTTCCTCTCTTCCAATAAGAAGTATGCAATAATTTTGGTTTTTGATTCTTGTTATGTAACCTGTTATTTTCTTTCTAGAACACCATTTCCATTGTACCAAAATTTTACAATGGTATGTCTTGGTATGAGGCTATTTTATCTATTTTACAGGGCACCCTGGGGGCTCTTTTCTTTCTCACTTTCCTAAGAATATAAGGTAAAGATTTAGCTTACGCATAGTATTTAGTGATCAGTGAAAAGTAAACAGGAATAAAATACAATTAGCAATTAGCAAAAACTGAGCAATTCTTAATCACTGATCTACAGGCAGCATAACGTTGGTAATTCTTGGTTATTTCATGATAGAGAAGGGAGAGGTGTTTTGAAGCAAATGGACTTTTTTTTTTTTTTAACAACCCCAATTTAGTGACTATGGCAATGAAACAGAGAGACTAGCATAGTGAAGTTTTTATGTGTAATGTTGGTAATTCTGGGTAATTGTAAGGAAAGGTTACCTCTGATCAAGATATAACAGACATTTGAGCTTTAATCAAATGTTCTAATGTGAGAGATAGTCTTTCAGACTCGGAATGCCTTTTATTTTTCCTACATTTCAAACTTTGCCACTTTCACTTCAAACATATATAAACATATTTTTGTGAGGTATAAATCCTTTGTAAAATTGTGTTAAATCTAAATAAGATTGGAATAAAATTTAAGGAAATGTGTTCTATTATCAAAATTCTATTGCTTGATTTTTTCTTCTTTTTGTTTTTTTCCTGAAGCTGAAATCAAAGCATTCGTCCTAAGGTATACTATTGTGAATACATAACACATAGTGACTTTTAGAGGCTACACTGTAAAAGTAAAAGAAGATGATGGAGGAAGGGAAAGGGATATGTTTAACTTGAGAATGTGGCAAACATTCTGTTTGAATGTTATTTTATTTGCAGTATTTTCTCTCTTTAAATCCTACAACAGAAAGATAAATAAATAATGTGGGCAGTAAAATAATGTCAGCTTTCCCAAAGTATACTTTTCTCTTTTTCCAATCTGTGAAGATTGATAAAGGGCATTTAATAAAGAAGCTTTTTTAAATTAATTTTTAAAAAATTATTATGGAGATATAATTGACATAACAAACAAGTTTTATTTTTTCTTATCTTGGGAGATGAACCTGGTAGACACACTTATATTTAACTGTCCTATTCTCAAGTCACTTTTAAAGCTTTTATTTGTTTAGAGAGAGAGAGAGGGAGAGAGACAACATGAACAGGGATAGGAGCAAAGGGAGAGGGAGAGAGAGAATCTTTAGCAGGCTCCACACTCAGTGCAAAGCCCAACGTGGGGCTTGATCTCACAACCCTGAGATCATGACCAGAGCCAAAATCAAGAGTTGGAAATCTAACCCAGATGCCCCTCAAGTTACTCTAATTGTTAGGATAAAAAATGTTAATTCCTAGGAACAGTAATACTTCAACAGCTTATTGAACTTCACCAGAGGGAAAACACTTCTAAGGATATGGTTCATTAGATCTATGCTCACAACCATTGAATTTAGACATTTATCTAGAAATTAGATAAATGACACAGAGCAGAAAACTTTAAAGTGAGAAATTTAACATGTCTATGATTAACTTTCATTATCTTGATGTTATTAGTGAAAGCCCAATGAATTCTGAATGAGCCTTGTCAACTGGATTTTTAAAATCATATACTCTTTGAAAAATAATTTTTGGTTACAAGATTTAAGATGGTCGTATTTCTGGATTCTCAAAAGATATTCTTGAACTCTCTCTTATTACTACTTAAAAATGTTATTTTGTTAATTGCATAATGAGTCGTTTGGTTCAAATAGGAAGGAAAAGCAAGACAAGGTGAAAAAAGGAAATAAAGTGGTAACTGCTACAGAAATTTGAGAAAAAGGCAGAAATTACCAAATATTTGGGAACTGTATTTTAACACTGACCAACTCAAGGAACAGATGTGAGACCTGAAATCCAACTTAAAACTATTTAGCTGAATCACTAGTGGTAACAGTATGCTGTTTTGAATCGAGACAGTACTCATCTCTTAAAATTCTGATGTAGTTTTATTAGTTATTCTCACGTCTAAAAATAAAAAAGTCAAGTTGTTCTGATCTTTTGAATATAGCATTTAAATCCTGTATTCTCACCAAAGGGTACATGTTCTTCCAAAGGATTCCAAAAGTTTTAAAATTTTAATTCTATCAAAAAGCAGAGTTCTGGTATTTTTCTTCCCACTTAATCCCGTTCCTCTGTTACAGGGTACTCTGCAATGACATGCTGAGTGACAAATAATATACGGCCTAAAATAATGCATGGGCCTTTTATTTTTATTTTGTATTATTTTTGTTTTTTATTTTTTAAATTTAGATTCAATTAACATATAGTGTGTTATTAGTTTCAGAGGCAGAGGTCAGTGATTCATCAGTCTTATATGAAACCCAGTGCTCATTACATCAGGTGCCCTCCTTAATGTCCATTACCCAGTTTCTCCATCTCCCCATTCCCTCCCCTCCAGTACTCCTCAATTTGTTTCCTATGGTTAAGAGTCTCTTATGGTTAGTCTCCCTCTCTGATTTCATCTTGCTTTATTTTTCCCTCCCTTCCCATATGATCCTGTTTTGTTTCTTAAATTCCACATATGAGTAAAATCATATGATAATCATCTTTCCCTGATTGATTTATTTCGCTTAACATAATACCCTCTAGTTCTATCCACGTCATTACAAATGGCAAGATTTCATTTTTTATGGCTGAGTAGTATTCCATCATATATATATATATATATATATATATATATATATATATATATATACCACATCTGCTTTATCCATTGATCTGTCAATGAACATCTGGGCTCTTTCCATGTTTGGCTGTTGTGGACATTGCTGCTGTAAACATTGGGGTGCAGGTGCCTCTTTGGGTGACTACATTTGTATCTTTTGGGTAAATACCCAGTAGTGCATTGCTGGGTTATGGGTAGCTCTATTTTCAACTTTTTGAGGAACCTCCACACTGTTTTGCATCGTGGCTGCACCAGTTTGCATTCCCACCAACAGTGTAAGACGGTCCCCCTTTCTCCGCATCCTCACCAACATCTGTCATTTCCTGACTTGTTAATTTTAGCCATTCTGACTCGTGTGAAGTGGTATCTCATTATGGTTTTGATTTGTATTTCCCCGACGCCGAGTGATATTGAGCATTTCTTCATGTGTCTGTTGGCCATTTGTATGTCTTCTTTGGAGAAATGTCTGTTCATATGTTCTGCCCCATTCTTGATTAGATTATTTGTTTTTTGGGTGTTGAGTTTGGTAAGTTCTTTGTAGATTTTGAATACTAGCCCTTTATCTGTTAAGACATTTGCAAATATTTTCTCCCATTTTGTCAGTTGTGTTTTGGTTTTGTCGACTGTTTCCTTTGCTGTTCAAAAGCTTTTTATTTTAATGAAGTCCCAACAGTTAATTCTTGCTTTTGTTTCCCTTGCCTTTGGAGACGTGTCTAGCAAGAAGTTGCTGTGGCCGAGGTCACAGAGGTTGCTGCCTGTGTTCTTCTCTAGGATTTTGATGGATTCCTGTCTCACAGTTAGGTCTTTCATCCATTTAAAGTCTATTTTTGTGTATGGTACAAGAAAATGGTCCAGTTTCATTCTCCTGCACGTGGCTGTCCAATTTTCCCAACACCATTTGTTGAAGAGACTGTCTTTTTCCTATTGGATATTCTTTCCTGCTTTGTCAAAGATTAGTTGACCATAGAGTTGAGGGTCCATTTCTGGGTTCTCTATTGTGTTCCATTGATCTATGTATCTGTTTTTGTGCCAGTACCATACTGTCTTGATGATTACAGTTTTGTAATAGAGCCCGAAGTCCGGCATTGTGATGCCACCAGCTTTGGTTTTCTTTTTCAACATTCATCTGGCTATTGGGGGTCTTTTATGGTTCCATACAAATTTTAGGATTATTTGTTCCAGCTCTGTGAAAAAAGTTGATGGTATTTTGATAGAGATTGCATTGAATATATAGATTGCTCTAGGTAGCCTAGACATCTTAGCAATATTTGTTTTTCCATTCCATGAGCATGGAATGTTTTTCCATTTCTTTGTGTCTTCCTCAATTTCTTTCTTGAGTGTTCTATAGTTTCCTGAGTACAGATCCTTTGCCTCTTTGGTTAAATTTATTCCTAGCTATCTTATGGTTGTTGGTGCAACTGTAAATGGGATTGACTCCTTAATTTCTCTTTCTTTTGTCTCATTGTTAGTGTATAGAAATGCAACTGATTTCTGTGCATTGATTTTATATCCTGCCACTTTGCCGAATTCCTGTATGAGTTCTAGCTATTTTGAGGTGGAGTCCTTTGGGTTTTCACATAGAGTATCATGTGCATTAGCCTTTTTAATGTTGACTTCTAACTCACAAAAGCATACTCTCATACAAGAGGATTATACTCCCAGACTTCAAATAAGCACCCGAATAACTCTATTGTGGTAACGCTATTAAAGTATATAAGTGGTTTGAATAACTACATGCTTGTGAAGGTAGTATACCTTCTGAGCATAAATTAAAAAAAAAACCCCAAACCTCCAAGGTGCTAACAGGTGGGATCTTCCAAACTATTTCAAAATACATAATTTCGGGGGTGCCTGGGTGGCTCAGTCGTTAAGCGTCTGCCTTCAGCTCAGGGCGTGATCCCGGCGTTCTGGGATTGAGCTCCACATCAGGCTCCTCCACTAGGAGCCTGCTTCTTCCTCTCCTACTCCCCCTGCTTGTGTTCCCTCTGTCACTGGCTGTTTCTGTCAAATAAATAAATAAAATCTTTAAAAAAAATACATAATTCCTTTCAGGTAGTATTCACCATGAAAGTAGTTCTCATCATGGCAAATGCCCAAGTCCTCCACAAAAGTCTTCCCTTTACACATTCAAAACAAAGAGAGTGGAATGAGAGAGTACTCAGACTTATGTTGTTCTCACATTGTATGTAGTTTTACAAAACTTTACTATGAAAATCTTCAAACCTATAGAAAAATTTAAAGAGCATGTTTATTTTTAAATGTTTTATAATTATATTTTTTATATCCTTTTAATCCAATAATTACAATATGTTATATATTCAAGTATTTGAGTGTTTGTTTAATCTTCTGTTATTAATTTTACATTTCTTTGCTTTATAATAAAAGAATAAGATCTATATAATTTTCACTTTTTAAAATTATCAGTGTTTTCTCTGTGGTCTAATTTATGATCAATTTGTACAGAGTTCTCTAGATTCTCTCTCTCTCTTTTTTTTTTTTACTGTGGTGGTTTTAATTTATTTATTTTGTGTGTGTATGAGTGTGACACATCTTTATTATAAGAATTTCTAAATCACCACAGTAAGTCTAGTTAACATCTATCACCATACAAAGTTACAAAATTTTTTTCTCACGATGAGAACTTTTAAGATTTATTCCTTCAGCACCTATCAAATATGCAACACAGTATTATTGACTGTAGTAATCATGCTGCACATTTTAGACCCATGACTTATTTATTCTATAACTGGAAACTTGTACCTCTTGACCTCATTCACCCATTTCTCCCAGCCCCCAAACTTCCTCCTGTCTTGCAACCACCAATCTGTTCTCTGTATCTGTTTTGTTTATTCATTTGTTTTGTTTTTTAGATTCCATCTGTAGGTGAAATCATACAGTATTTGTCTTTTTCTGTCTGACTTGTTTTACTTAGCATAATACCATCAAGGTCCATCCATGTTGTTGCAAATGGCAATATTTCGTGGTTTTTCTTTTTTTTTTTTTTTTTACGGCTGAGTGAGTATTCCATCATATATAAAGAAGTATTCCACTTCTTTATTCATTTATCCATCGATGGAAACTTAGGATATTTCCAAAACTCGGCTATTGTAAATAATGTTGCTGTGAACGTAAGGGTGCATATGTGACTTCAAATGTGTGTTTCTTTCTTCTTTGGATAAATATCCAGAAGAGGAATTTTTGTATCATATGGTAGTCCTATTCTTAATATTTTAAAGAAACCTCCATACTGTTTTCCCTAATGGCTGCACCAATTTACATTCCCACCAGCAGTGCACGAGAGTCTTTTTTCTCTACATTTATGCTGACACTAATTTCTTGTCTTTTTGATATTAGCCATTCTGACAGTTGTGAGGTGATATCTCATTGAGGTTTTGATTTCCACTGCTTGATGATTAGTAATAATGAACATATTTTCATGTGCCTATTGGCCATCTGTATATCATCTTTGGAAAAATGTCTGTACAGATCCTCTGCCCATTTTTTAATTGGATTGTTTGTTTTATTGTTACTGAGTTGTATGAACTCTTTGCATATTTTGGATATTAACCCCTTATCATATATGTGATTTTCAAATATCTTCTTGCATTTGGTAGGTGGCCCTTTCATATTGCTTGCAGTTTTCTTTCTTTTTTTTTTTTTTTTAATTTTAAGAGTTTATTTGCGCAAAAATCGATTCAAAGGGGGTAGCACCAAACCGGAAGTGGTTATGAGGGCTCCGCCAACAGGAACTTGGGGAGAGACTTATAGAGAAGAGATGAAAGCAAAGCAAAGCAATTATTGATTGACTATAGCTAAAAGCCTAGTTGGCTATTTGTGATTGATTGTCCTTAGGTTTCAATTTTATAACCTTGAGGTATTTACAGGCTTAGATTTTGGGTTTGCTTATGTAGGTTGCCGGTGCTTTCGAGCCATCCCAGTCTAATGGCCTCCTTGTTTAATTAATTCAACAGTTGACCGAGGCTGTCCCTGAGTGCGACACTGCATGGAGCCTGGGCCACATGGAGCCCCAGGATCTATCTGTATTTTTTTTTTTTATAATGATTTTTTATTATATTATGTTAGTCACCATACAGTACATCCCCGGTTTCCGATGTAAGGCTCGATGATTCATTAGTTGTGTATAACACCCAGTGCACCATGCAATACGTGCCCTCCTTACTACCCATCACCGGTCTATCCCATTCCCCCATCCCCCTCCCCTCTGTAGCCCTCAGTCTCTTTTTTTAAAGATTTTCTTTATTTATTTGAGAGAGAAAGAGAGCACAAGCAGGGGGAGGGGCAAGCAGAGGGAGAAGCAGGATTCCCGCTGAGCAAGGAGCCGGATGCGGGACTCGATGACAGACCCTGGGATCATGACGTTAGTTGGCAAACTTAAGGCAGATGCTTAACCGACTGAGACACCCAGGTGTCCCCACAGTGCTCTAGATTCCTGAAAGTTAATTTATCCTCTATTCATGGGGTACCAAGTTAAAGATATTTATATATAACAGACCTTAAAAATTATGCTGTTGAGAACCACATAAACTTAATAATGTTTTACCAACCAAACATATCGAGTACTAACAGAATTATTAATGTACTTTTATAGTTTTGTTTTATACATTTTGATATGTTATATACATAATCACTTATCTCTGTTAGAAAGTTACCTTTGTAAAAATAAAATAATCATCATGTTTGTCCTGTTTAGTGCTCTTTCCTTGCCTTGGGTTCTACTCTGATCATCATCAATAGTATACATATGCTTTCCTCCTTTTGTCCTTTTGTTTTGTTTTGTTTTACTTTATTTGAAATCATTTAACTATCTTACTTTAAAATATTCTTATTTTGTTCGACAATGTGTCTCTTTGTAAAGAACATGTAATTGACTTCATATTTTGACCTAGTCTGAGAATGTATGTATTTTAATTGAAAATTTTAACCCATTGATAGTTATTGTCATAGCTGACATCTTCTGCATTTTAACATGTGTCATTTTTGTTTTTATGCTTCTTTGATAATTCTATTGATTTCTAGTTTTGCTGTAAGAAAACTGATATTTAACTACTTATTCTAGTGCAGTTGGTAGTATCTGTTTTTATCATTCTACTAAAGATTGCCATCATATTACATAAATAAATCCATGTTTCTTTAATGTACCACATAAAATAAAACAAAATATATAATACAAAATAATTAATACCTCCTGCACCCAATATCCAGATTATTGTTAAATATTTTTATACTGTGTCTTTTTAAAGTGATCTTTGCCTCATTTTGAAATCATTCAAAAATTCATTTTATTAATTTAATTCTACATTTCATTGTCTAAATTGTTTATAACTAATTTATAATGCCATCATTGAGTTTTCTATTTGCTTTGTTTCTCATTTAGTTGAAATAGATCTTCACAGTTTATCTAAGGATAGAGGAATGGCATATGTTCTAAGGGCTTCCATACCTGAGACTTATTTCTGCTGCTTTCAAACATAAATGACAAATTTGGTTTTGGTTGAAATTCTTGAGTCTCAGTCTTGTTTTCCCTCAGAACTATAGATGTTGCTCTATTTTCTTCTATTTATTGTGAGATGCTATTTCGTTTGTTGTAAGTTGTCTAAGACAAGCTCAATTCTTATTCTAGGATAGGCACTCTGTTTGTCTTTTTTTTCTTTTTTTCCTAATGCCTCTAGGATCTTTTCTTTTGCTTATAGTTCCCTACAGTACAGGGGGTATATTTAAATAGTAGTGATGTCTTTTCATTAATTTTGATCCCTACAGATGAGCCTGTTCCATCTATATAGACCCGTCTTTCCTCAGACTAGAAACTTTCTTCTGTTCAGTCTAAAGTTTCACTTTGCTTTCATTTGTCTATTCTCTGTTCTCTGAATCCTCTTTCTGTGATCTTCTCTTTCAAAATTTTATTTTTCTTCTTTTTTTATTATAATAGAATTATCCAAGTGTATCATCCTAATTGCCAAATATTTTTCTATATCTGTAATTTATTACTTATGACAGTGTTTTCACATCTGCAGATGACTTTTCTTTTTATTTCTTCCTGATCTTTCTTTCTATAATTCACTTCATCTGGTTTTTAGCCATCTCCCTTTCATCCAAGTCTATTATCTCATCTTTTAGTTCTTGATTCATAAGAATCTAAATATTTCTGGATTTTGAGGAATACAGAGACAAGCTCTCTAAATTTCCCATGGTAAATGTTCTTTGAAACTGTGGTATCTATTCATATCATAAAAGTGAAATACTTGAATTTGACACTGCAGAATATTTTCCTAGGCTTCATATTAGTTTTTTTTCTCTATACATTTATGCATTAGGAAAAAATCTGTCTCGTTCAGTCTTCCCCTATTGCCTACTTGGTTGTCCTTGGATCCATTGCCTTAGATATTAGGTTGGAGGGATGGTTGATATGTATTATTGCATATAATTTTCTGAATATTTAAAACTGGAAACAACCCAGATATTCTTCAGCAGTTTTATGGTAGAACAAACCAATACACCCATACCATGGAATACTACTCAGCAATAAAAAGGAGAAAACTCTTGATGCACACAACATCCTGGAATAATATCACCAGAGAATTACACCGAGTAAAAAAAAGCCAATGATAAAAGTTTACATATTATATGATTTCATTTACATAACATTCTTGAAATGACAAAATTATAAAATGAAAAACAGATTAGTGGTTAACTAGGGCTCTAGGAAGGGGTGGGAGTGAGTGGAGAATGAAGGCAGTTATAAAAGGGCAAAAGACGGGTCCTTATAGTGATGGAAATGTTCTGTATCTTGACTGTATCAACGTCAATATTCTGGTTGTAATACTGTACTATCCTGTACTATATTGTACTAGTACCATGTTGCCACTGGAGGAAATGATGGGTAAAGTGTACCCTAGATCTCTATAATATTTCTTACAACTGCATGCTAATATGCAATTATGTCAAAGCAAAAGGTTAAATTTTATTTTTATTTAATTTTAATTTTGAAGATTTTATTTATTTATTTTAGAGATAGAGATAGGGAGAAAAAGCATGAGTACCGGAAGGAGCAAAGGGAAATAGATAAGCAGACCCTGTGCTGACAGCAGAGCTGTCAGTGGGACTCGATCTTAGGACCCTGAGATCATGACCTAAGCCGAAACCGAGAGTCAGATGCTTAACCGACTGAGCCACCCAAGTGCCCCCGGAAAGGTTTAATTTTAAAAGGATTTTTTTTTTTACAAAAAGGATATTTGGACATTTACCAAGAAACCACTAAAGGGACAAAGTGAAAAGATTATTTGACAAGCATGGGGAAAGAGCAACAAAAGATAGAAACGAAAGTGAACCTTCCAAAAATAAATACCCATGGGCAATATTCATCTTACACTATATATACATAAAGTACAGTTGAGTACTTGCTCAGGTGAAATGAGCTCATTCAGGTCCTCTGGCTGTGACCCACTAAAAGATTTTGTCCTGAGAGAGGGAAGGAGAGAAAGTGAATCTCAAATTGATAAGCACTCTTTCTCCAAGGCATGGATTACCTCAATATGAGAGCTTTGGAATAAAACCCCATCTGAACCTTCTAGGATTTAACTTGACTGCAATGCTATCTGATTGGCTCAGAGGTCATTTATTTTGCAGTTCTAAACATATAAACTGAAATTTGCTATGATTTGGGAATCTTGCCTCTTTCACCTCTTGGTTGGTGCTAAACAATTGTAACAAAGCAGAATTTTCAGCAGTTATTCATATAGCTTAATGGACAAATCGATGGCTTTTTCTCCTCTGGCCTCTGCTGCTGTCTCTCTACATTTCATGTTATTTAATGCCCGCTCTGTCACTAAATTGCTACAGTCCTAATATGATAGTTCTAATATGATAATAATGGCTAATCCTCACTGAGTACTTACTATATGCCAGACACATGCCAGGCACTATTTAAACACTTTACATTTAAACTCACTTAATCTTACTAACTGTCCTGTGGTTGGCTTTTGTTATTATCACCATTTTACAGATGAGACACAGGGAGGTGATTTAATTTATCCTAGGTGACACCTGTGCTTCAAACACTGAAGCCAAGAAACAAATCCAAGTAATTTTAACTCTAGAGCTCATACTCTGAACCACTGTGCTTTACTGCCTTCCATGAAACTGTACTATGTAGTAAAGAATAAGAAAGTCCTCTAAAAATTGTGTGATACGAACGTCAAGTGTGACAGATTCTGACCAGTTAGACCTTACATTTTGGTGCAGCTGGATGACTGAATTTTGGCTATTGATACGTGAGCAGTAGTGATACATCACTTCCAGAGCTGACCCAAAAAACCTCCCTTCCATGATTTTCCATTTGCTTTTTCCATCCTTTCACTGAACACTATAGCCTTTAGGGACTTGAAGGAATCTGAATTCTTGCACTGCTGCTGACAGAAGAGCTGCCTAAGCAGGAATCCATGTTAGCCTCTTGCCTGAGTGAGAGAAAAACTTTTCTTGTTCGAAACCACTTAAATTTGGCATTGTTTATTGTTAGCCAATCTTGAGTAAATACAAGGTGTCTGTAATAGTATTTCTATCCATATTCTCTTCTTTCACTATTTTTCTTGTCTCACCCCGAACCAAGCCCTTAACACCCCAAGTTTTTGTTCTCAGCCCTCTTATCTTTTTTCTTTTTACTCACCCAGCTGCTCAGCAATTTTGTGCTTCACAGATTAGTTCTCTATGAATAAGTCCCAAGTTGTTTTCTTTCCCCATTCCTCTCTTTTCTAGAGTGACAACACTTCCCTGTCTTTTGGTCACCTCTGTGTAGATGCTCTCCTTCTAGTCCTTCACACTCATCATGGCCAAAACCTGCCTTGCCTTCTTCGCTAATCTAGATACTGCCACCCTTGCTTCTGTGCACCCGGACTGGAAACAAAATCTTGGCTTTATCTTTGACTTTCTCTCTCCTTGTTCTCTCTCCTCACACTTCAAGCAATTGTCCCACTATTCTCCCTGTTTCCTAGTCTTTCTTTTCCATGTCTACTGTCACAGTTCTTTTCTAGATTGCCTCTTCTGATCTTTGTAATGTCCTCCTAATTGGAATTTGGGCTCAGATCTTCTTCATTCTAGTCTCTCTCTTTCCCCTGTAATCAGAGATTTAATTAAATCATGCTCAAGTCAACAATGGCTATTAGCTGCAGTAATAATTTTAATCATCACAATTTAATATTCAGTCATCAAAACAATAATAATACAAATAATTTTTAGTTTTGTCACATTTTCCTACTTTATGTTCTAAGTAGTACAGTTTTGAATCTAAACAGTCCCAGGCTTTTCAAGTACATGTTAGGATCTTCCTGTTTCTACCCTCACTTCTTGGTTTATCAAAATGGTGCCCTTTTTCAAGGTCTATCTTAAATGCCACTTCATTCATGAAGCCTTTTTTATTTAAGAGACACTTTTTATTATGAAAAATTAAATGGGCAAAATAATGTAATGAACCTTCATGCACCCACTATACAGCTTCAGTAGTTATCAACTTATGCCCAGTCTAGTTTTATCTGTACCCCTACCTCCTACCCTCCCTTTTATCAGGCATCAAGCTACATAAATCACTCCCTCCTCTTTTTGTAGCACTAACATTGCTGCGACCATTTTATAACTATTGGGATATATTTTATACCCTCTCCTAGATTTAAAGTCCCTTGAAGGTAAAATGTGTGTGTTGCTGCCCTTTAGCACCTATCCAGCACAAACCAGTGCCCTAAGTCTAATAGGAAAAACAATAAAAATTTTTAATTTGAATTGAAATACCTAATGTTATTTGAAAAGGACTTATTTTCCCCAGAGTTAATCATTGTATCTTTTGACAAAATTATTTCTATCCAAAGCCAACATGAGTACCAATCTTATTTTTATAAGGAGATCCATGTGCTTCTTTAGTAATCCAATGCCCTATTTAGATTATCTCAGTAATCACTCAATTCTATGCTGAACCTTAGCTCAGGGTGACATTGGATAAATCATTTGGAATTAGCATAGTGAATATATTCTCTTTGCCTCTTTCCTTATTAACAAATTGCATCTTCCCATTCTAGCTCACAAGAGAATTACAAGATTAAATAGGGTAGTCACCTATTTATTAAACAAGTTATGAACCATTCAGAATTTCTTTTTTGTCCTTTCTAGATCTGTTGTCCAATTTTGTGTTTTTATTATTCATTAGCTCTCCCTTTAAAGGATGATGCAAAGGGAGAAAGAGGATGTTAGGCTTAAATTATTTAGCAGTGGGGTCAGTAAAAAATTTGGCAGGGTGGAAAATTAAAGCCATTAACTAAAATGAAGACCATCTGCCCTTCATTAACATGAATGGCAAAGAGTCATCGGTGAAGCATTTTGAATTCCTTAGAGAAAGTCTTATTTATGTTTGTTTATCTGTGTGTGTTTTTATCATGGACATCCTTAATTTCCTCCATTCTGATATTTCATTGATTCAAGAATTTCATCATGCCTTAAGAGTATATACATAATTGAAACATGGACTTCACAAAACCATTTACTGTATTGTCACAATAATTTCTAATGTTGAGAATGAGATTGTGGGTTGTATTTAGTTTCTGTTATGCTTATGCACACTTTGGACTGACATACTAAATCCAACAGTAAACCAAAAAATGGGATTATATAAAAGACTATGCAAAAGGCTCTATCTGAACAGTTAGAATATTTTGCAAGGTTGATGTGGAGGAACAAGTCATGGAGGTAACAAGTGAGACTGGGAATTACCCAGCCTGTCATTTCGGATCGTGTTTATAGTTTTTAATGCATTGGATGTGTGGTTACTCTGATTAAATTATGCCATATTGGGAGAGGTAGGAATAATTACATACTTTAGTGGTATTACTTTGGAGATTTGCAAAAATCTAAGGACGCATCTTATAACGGCCAGGCTGTTTGATATTGATCAAGGGATGTAGAGGACCTGGAGAAGTAGTCTGGTCTTCTTTACTTATGTTGGCTAGTGCCCTAAAGTTGTGCAGAGAAGCCTCAGGTCCATACTGAGATGTGGTGAGTGCCCCTATCTCCCATGCCCATCCCCACGTCAACCAGAACAGCTCTGCATTCACTGGTCTAAATGAAATGTTTTGTATGGTTGCTTCTTTTTTATTCTTAAATTTAAGTACTCACTGTTAAAAAATGTTTGAAAACCATTGATCAGACTTACCACCACCCCCACTCACTTCTACATAAGATTTTACTTGCACCTAAAGAATCTCTGACATATCAGGATCCCATTTTCTTAAAAAATTTTATTTATTTGTCAGAGAGAGCACAAGCAGGGGGAACGGCAGGCAGAGGGAGAAGCAGGCTCCCTGCTGAGCAGGGAGCATGATGCGGGGCTCGATCCCAGGACCCTGAAGTCATGACCTGAGCCGAAGGCAGACGCTTAACCACCTAAGCCACCCAGGTGCCCCAGGATCCCATTTTAAAAGTCCAGTTACACATTGTGTGATTATTAGTCCATGCCTGAGTTAGACACTGTCTTTTGGCATCTTCATTTCACATTTTTTTGGTTATCAGATCTTTAATTAGGCAAATTATCGAGTTCTTTCCTTAAGAATTTGTTTTTAAGTATAACCTTCCTCCACCCCTCATCTCTTAACTCTAGTTGTTCTTTATTGGTTACCAAATTACGGGCCATCTCTGTATCTTGGCATTTGTAGTCTTCAATCGCAGGGCACCAAAACTACCCACCACTGCACACTTGCATGTGTTCGAGTACAGTAGGGCTGCGGGGCCGGAGCAAGGTCTCACGCATGCTGGGCTGAATTCAGTCCCATAGCAACAATATCAAGGAACCACATCTCTGCTATTTTCGGTTGTGCTTCTCATTGTTAGGCCCAAGTAACTAATTTTTTATAAAGTCTGAGGAAGAAAAATGTTTTATTTTTCTTCTCTCTCTAAATAGAAACCGCTGCTTCAGCGTTATGGCAAGTGAACATGCATTTTTCTTAGTTCTGTGTTTCTTCTGTCTTTCAAGAAATAGCATATTTCCTCCCCATTGAAGAAATATTTTTCAGGACACACAAGCAATATATTCAACGTTAAGTCTGAGGCATGGTTGTAAGGTTAATAAATGCTTAATAAAACCGCCAGTTTGTTTACTTTCTGAAATCACATAAGAAAAGAAAAATATAACTTTTTTTATGTGTGTAAATTCAGTACTTCTGAAGCTACCAAATGGAAGATTGAAATCCTTCATTTATGACCCAGACAAATAAAATAAGGTAATAAAACACAGAGCTCTATCACAGTTATTTATTAAGTATTCTGTTTTATTTTAGGAATACTTTAGAGGAGGCATTCTTCACATTTAAAATCAAGAAATTTTAAATCAACAGTTTAAAAACTGTGTGGTACATTTTATTTTAATATTGACTACAACTATGGAAACAATTAGACTTACTCGTTTTCTGTTTGCTTCTATTCCTGGAAGATTTCTAATACAGTCTCAGTGACCAATTTTCTAGACGTCACTTGCAGCTTATGGGATTGCTTCCATTCAGTAATCATTAGGGCATTTGGATGCATTAAATAGGAATATGATACATGACAGATTTTGGTAATGTATATAATTTACCTTAAATACTTTGTGGTGATTGCCTAGTGACTACATTTATGTATATTATATCTATATTTATGTATGTTATGTATAAATACATATGTACATACTTTTAGAAACTACATTTTAGATAGACTGAATGTTATGTGTCTTCAGTTGTAGAATATGCTTTTGTTTTTTCTGAAATGGCTCTTTTCAGTTTATTATATGAACCAGCTCTGCTAATCACAGTTAAACTTAAAAACTGCCATCACTTTTACATTGTTGATACAGATTGGATTGGAGGAAGTGGCAGAAGGGAGGGAGGTGCAGAGGTTCTGGAAGCAGAGAATAGTAAGGAAGTTGAGTGGTGGGTCCAGTAGTTTCTTTACAAATTGTAATCCAATGCAATTCTCCTTAGCTTTACATTTGCAATTATTTCAGGTTATGTAAATAGTTTCATTTGTTCAACATAGTAACTTCTCTTTCCCATGCTCATGTTCCCATATGAAAGTGTTGAAATTAAATATATATATTTATATATATTATTTATATATTTTATATAAATATATATGTGTGTGTGTGTATATATATAATTTGCTGCTTTCATTTGGAGTCCCTGTCCCTTAGAAACCATTGCTTGTTTACTGCTTCCATTGCATCTTGCTGCCTGTGGCCTGCCTCCCCAGTTGAGTAGTCACGTGGGCTCCTTATTGTGCCGCAGCTTCAGCTGCCCTGAGGGATTACCAAGTTTTCCAAACTTTAGTTTCTGTCCTACTATCCCAAACATAACCTCAAATTTCGTGACTATCAGTCCTGGACTTTCCACCTAAGGTGATTAACAGACAAATAGAATACATTCTATACGACATGCCTTCCACTGAAGAGCTAAAGGTATATGATAGAAGAAAAGACAGTAGACATGTTTTATTTCAACATTAGCAAACTTATATGCACGCTGCGCTGTTTGTCACAAAATGGAAACATTTTATTTACGTTCTTTCATTGACTTTATTCCTTAGTGCAACCCTATGAGGAAGGTATAACTATTCCCATTTTACACACGAAGAAACTGAAGCTTAGAGAGGTTTATCATTTTCTCAAGGGCACACAGATAAGAGAGGCTTGGAATCTCACCAGCTCCATCAACCTTCAACCTTCAGAGTTGAAGCTTTTAAGCAGTGCACGATATTTATCCGGCCCTTGAGGTACTCAAAATCTAATCAAGAGATAAAGAAACAAAAAATGAGAGAACATGAAACAATTAGTAAGCAACTATACCCCATTACATAAAACTGTTACATGGTGGTAATAACTAGCTTTCTAGTTTATAATCCAGGCTGCTATTTTAAAAAATTATATATATTGGGGAAGTAAAGCCCATCTAACTATACTTCTAAGAGAAGAGTAATTGCAGCCTCAAAATGTGGGTTTGCTTTATAACTGAAAAGCTGAAAGTACGTAAAGATCATTTTTAAATATTATTCATGAGTTTAATCCCCTTTGTCCAATGTCTTTATTCTTTTTTTTTTTAAGATTTTATTTATTTATTTGTCAGAGAGAGAGTGTGCACAAGCAGTGGGGGTGGGGACAGCAGACAGAGGGAGAAGCAGCCTTCTGGCTGAGCAGGAGCCTGTTGGGCTCAGTCCCAGGACCCTGGGATCATGACCTGAGCCGAAGGCAGACACCCAACCAACTGAACCACCCAGGTGCCCCAATGATTATTATTCTTACTCTCCCACAGGAGATGTCTTTCTCATCCTAGCCTTACCACTGTAGGGACCACCCATCACTCAGACCTCAGCTCTTTTCAGTTCTGCAGATAGCTCATCCATTCGGCACTCTTACTGTACAGATGATCTTACTGTGTTAGATTCAGTACGACTGTCTTCAAGAGGGAACAAGAGTTCTTTCTTAAGTCAGATATTGAAGTTACTACTCGTTCCTGTATTTCTTAGTTTTTCTTCTCTTTTTCATCTTTAACACTTGATAAATACCGTCTCATTGAACTTTGCTATTCTGTACCACAGAGAAGGCTTAAATCACAGCCCAATGCAAGATTCCATACCTTATTCCAGATCTGGCATAGTCCACTTTCCCTGATTCCATTCAGCCAGTTCCTGAACTTGGAATGCCTTTCCTTGACCATTCTTCAGGTTGTCACCTCGGACTGCTGCAGAAGGCCATTGTGTTCTTTGTCATCTGTTTTTTCTTGAGTCTATCAGCATAGTTTTCCTGTGTACCCCTGTATCGTTTGCCTAGTTTCCTTTTAAGTCAATTGATAAAGATCCATGTCCCATTTTACTTATGTTCAGC
The DNA here is from genome assembly GCF_024610735.1 of Ursus americanus. NCBI lineage: Eukaryota > Metazoa > Chordata > Mammalia > Carnivora > Ursidae > Ursus > Ursus americanus. Next base: position 20,776,138 of record NC_142131.1, read on the forward strand.
ATTTTGCACTTGTTGCAGGTACTTACATCTGCTTCTAGCTAATGAGACTCTCCAGGGGAAATTACAGTCTTCAGAGGGAAACATTTCTTCTCAATTGTGATATCAGTTTTACAGAGTTGTGTAAGTTTAACCACTGGAGGGAAAAGGATAGAGGTATTTTGAACCAATGATCCCATTTTTACAAGAGAATTTATTTTAGAATTTCCTGGGTAGGCAAAATTACTTAAATAAAGTTAAGAATTGAAGACTACATACCACATGTCCTGCTTTTCTTTTGCTTTCAGGCAAATATCCCTAACACCAGATTCATTGTGGTAGCACATTTGTGGAGTAAGTCTTTATTTTACATACTGAACATAAAGTAGTGCCTATGATTAAAACAGGCTTTTTTTTACCTCAGACTGTAAAATCTGCAGCAAAAATAATGGGAAAGAAAACATTTATAGGTATTAGAGTCAAGGTTTGCTACTGTGTGTGTGTGTTTGTGTATTTGCTCAAAATTACTATTCTAAGAAAGAGCAATTAAAGTAAGATACAATCAAAAGTGAAAAGATAGTAGTCCCTCCCTTTTAAGTGAAAAAAGATCCCTGGTCCAACTAGGGAGTGCTGACTTGGAAAAATTGGTAGTTTGACACTGTGAAAGAAATAAAATTGTCATGAACAAAGGTGAAAGGGATTATATTTGTCAAGAAGGGACTCCTACTGGATGAACTGTCTGAGGGCTGTGGCATGTCGCATCTTGTCTTGGAGAGTTAATGACTGGTAATGTTGAAGGAATAGGTCTTCTGTCAGATCATTACAGCAGTCTAGTTACAACTACCTCAAGATGTAATGACTGGTTCAGATAAGGGGCCAAAATAGTTCAGGTGAAACATGACTCAATCCAATCACCTTTTCCCTGATTAGGAGAGCAAAGCCAAGGCAGTTTTACCTGGAAAGCATTATGCCCTAGGGTAAGAACACAGAAGGGCTGAAGAGTTGGCTTGGCCTCCAATTCTGTGTTTGTAGTAGACTATATTTTGCTCAGTCCTCGCTCTACTATAGAATATACTCTTTTTACTTAAGCATTCCAAAAGAGTGAGAATTAAAAATTAAAACTGGTAAGTTGAATGGGGCTGGATAAAAAATGTCATTGCTCCTTAGAAGAAAGGACAAGATCCTACACAGTTAAGGTACCTCAAGAATATCAAGAAAACAAAGGGGAAATTGTCTCTTTCCAAGAGTGTCAGAGGTCAGATTTGTGCCTGGTATAATGAAGGAGCATTGGTTTTTCTCAACTATTACTACACCCCAGATACTGATGAGTTTCTAGAAATCATATACTCATCTTAACCTAAGGAGGACATAGAAAGACTCCTAATGAGAAAAACACCAAAGGACATCATTAGGATGGGAAATAAATAATCCTCTAAACTGAACCTTAACAGTTAGTTTTAAAAATATTTTCATATGGTTTAAAAAAAAAATCAAAGAAGTTTAAAATGGAACAGTGCCTAGTTCACAACCCAGCTCATGGTAGGTAATCAGCAGATGTTAGTGTCGTTGTATTCCCTTATTCAAAAAGAATTCATATCCTTCATTCCAATTATAGAGTAGATCAATTATAGAAATTTGGACAATTCTAAAAAGCATGAAGGAGAAAAAAATCACCTTATAATTCAACTATTCAAAGGTAAAACACTTAGGATACTGCTTTTTCATTTTCTTACCAACATTTTTTTTAAGATTTTTTAAATTTATTTGACGGAGAGAGAGACAGCCAGTGAGAGAGGGAACACAAGCAGGGGGAGTGGGAGAGGAAGAAGCAGGCTCCCAGTGGAGGAGCCCGATGCGGGGCTCGATCCCAGGACCTGGGATCACGCCCTGAGCCACAGGCAGATGCCCAACGACTGAGCCACCCAGGCACCCCTTCTTACCAACATTTTAAACACTTCACACACACACAGAAATTGTTGAACAAACTTCTTTTTACAGTTGCTCCAATAGTTAGATTTCAGGGCTAACGGTGATCCATTAAAGAAATTTTGATCTAGTGAATTATTTCAACACCTAGATTCATCAGACACTGTGTAAGTGAAGGGTATTGTAATAGAGTTGATAAGAGCTTTAAAAATTAGGTTCTACCCCTGGCAAAGGGAGAATATCTCCTATTAAGCAAATTGTTTCACAGATAACAAAAGTACATATGGAGAAAATATCAAAAACAATTATCTGAAGGCATGGGAATGTGACCAAAAGGAATACAAAATTGGAAGGGAGTGGAAACATTGATAGAGTTAATGGCGCTCAGTGAGTTTCCTGTTTCTGTGGGGTTTTTTGGGCAGCTGGTGTCATGCTGGGTGACTAAAAACTAGATAGAAACCTGCCGTCTTACTGCCATAAAGAACTAATGTTCAATTAGCCTAAAATTTGTGAATAAGTAGATGCAGAGGAACAAAAACAGCTGATGGGACAAACAGAAAGCAAGTAGTAAGGTCATAAAATTAACCACCACCAGAATAATAGTTACATTAAATATAAATTGGTTAAAAACTCCAGAAAAGCAGTGAACAAAAAACCCAAAAATTTCTTTGAAAGGATTAACAAAAGTGATAAACATCTAGGTAGACTGATCAAGAGAAGATAAAGAGAAAACACAAGTTATCAGTGTTAAGAATATAAGGTGTATCATTACAGATTTTAAAGACAGTAAATGGATAGTATGGTAATATATGAATATCTTTTTGCCAACAAATATAACAATTTAGATGACATAGGCAAATTCTTTAAAATATAACATACTCTAGGGGAGCCTGGGTGGCACAGCGGTTAAGCGTCTGCCTTCGGCTCAGGGCGTGATCCCGGCATTGTGGGATCGAGCCCCACATCAGGCTCCTCTGCTGTGAGCCTGCTTCTTCCTCTCCCACTCCCCCTGCTTGTGTTCCCTCTCTCACTGGCTGTCTCTATCTCTGTCAAAAAAAAAAAAAAAAAAAAATATATATATATATATATATATATAAAACATACTCTAATGACAAAAAAAAAATGAAAAAGAAAATCTGAATAGCCCTTCAGTTGAAGAAACTGAAATTTTATGAAAAACCCTCCCACAAAGAAAGCTCTAGGCTTAGATAACTGCATTGGTGAATCCTATCAAATGTTTAAAGAAGAAATAACACCTGTCCTGTATAAACTCTTAGGAAAGGTAGCACGGGAGACCACTTCCCAAATAAAATAAATTGTAGCTATTTTAAAAGCACTGCAGTATAATTTTAAACAGAGAAAACATTAAACGTTTGAGCCTGTAACAGTAAAACAAGTATCTTAGTTCATTTGGGCTGCTATAACAAAGTACCACAGACTGAGTGGCTTATAAATAACAAGAATTTCTTACAGTTGTAGGGGCTGGGGAGTCCAAGATCAAGACATTAGGATGGTTGCACTCTGGTGAAGATTCTCTTCCAGATTCAGAGCCAGTAGAAGGGGCAAGGGATTGCTGTGGCATCTTTTATAAGAACACCAATTTCATTCATGAGGACTCCACCTTCATGACCTAACACCTCCCCAAAGCCCTATCTCCAAGTTTTGGGGGGTTAGAATTTCAATATACGAATTTGTGGGGGAAACAAACATTCAAACCATAGCACTATCGTTTCTAGTTTATAGGTAAACAGCAGGAACAGGTATAAGGAGAGTTCACTGCATGGTTTAATAGTTTGTGTTTTCCTTTTGGATTTTAAAAGACAGCTTTAAAAAAAGACAGCTTTTATTTTTTGTTTCATAAGTTGAATAAATAACAAATATACATAGAAAAGAAAACAAGCGGCACCTGGGTGGCTTAGTCAGTTAAGCGCCTGACACTTGATTTCAGCTCAGGTCATGATCTCAGGGTCGCGAGATCTAGCCCCATGTCGGGCTCCGTGCTGGGCATGGAGTCCACTTAAGGTTCTCTCTCTCCCTCTGCCCCTCCCCTAGCTCATGTGCGCTCTCTCTCTCTAAAGAAAGAAAGAAAGAAAAGAACAGAGAAACAAAGATTATAAGAATGTAGACAGTGAAAGGGAAAGTCTCCTTTTCTTTTACCTGCCGTCATCTAGTTTCCATTTTCTTTCCCCAGAGGCAACCAGTTTTTTAATTTCTTAGGTTTTACGATGATACCCGCTGCATACATAAGTATATATGTGTATTAATATATATGCCTATCCTTTTAAGAAACTTCTTTATAAAACAGTTGAAAATTTTAAAATATTTTATTTGTTAAAATAATCATTGCCCACTTTATTTACTCTCTGTATTCCCTGCTATACTTCTCAAGACAGGTGGCATTGGGTAGTCCCGGATACTTTGGGAATTTGGCAAGGGGGCAGTTGAGTTGAGGAAATTATTTAATTTGTATTTATGGGAATATATTTGGGTGCTTCATGGTCAATTTGTGAAGTTAACTTTTCTTACTAGCACCCCCCCCCCATCATGTCGGAAAGGTTTTAGGAATTTTCCTTCTCACTGTCCTGACTCCAGGAAAATTGTAGAACCTAGGGGTGTATCATGATGTGTGTCCCATCTACACAGCACTACAGATTATATAGATGGGGGTGGAGGTTAGTGGTGGTAGAGGAATAAGCTTGATACATACATAGATGGAAGATAATTTATGGATTAGTCTTCCAGTAATCAGAAATGCAAAATTATAAAGAAAGAAAATATAGGGAAAAAAGTGCTCTAGAAATTCCAGGCAATTAATAAAAATATTATATTATTTTTCTGAATTCTGTTAGTTTGTAGTACTATCTTTAAGATTTGTAAATTTGAGGGGTGCCTGGGTGGCTCAGTCTATTAAGTGTCCAACTCTTGACTGTGGCTCAGGTCATTATCTCAGGGTCATGAGATCAAGCCCAGCCTCAGACTCCATGCTCAGCATAGAGTCTGCTTGAGATTCTCTCTCCCTCTACCTTTGCCCCTTCCCCACTTGGGCACCCCACTCTCTCTCTCTCTCTCAAAATAAATAAATAAAATCTTTGAAAAAAATTGTGGGGTGCCTGGCCGGCTTAGTTTTTAGAGCATGTTGATCTTGGGGTCATGAGTTTGAGCCCCACGATGGGTGTAGAGATTACCTAAAAATAGTATAAGATTTATAAATTTGTAATATTTAAAATTTTATAATTTGTTCTCATTTCTTTTCTCATTCTAAACATTCACTTTCTTATCCAACTTTTACTTTTAGAACTTCAAATTGTTTTAAAGAGGGGGGCGCCTGGGTGGCACAGCAGTTAAGCGTCTGCCTTCGGCTCAGGGCATGATCCTGGCGTTATGGGATCGAGCCCCACATCAGGCTCTTCCGCTATGAGCCTGCTTCTTCCTCTCCCACTCCCCCTGCTTGTGTTCCCTCTCTCGCTGGCTGTCTCTACCTCTGTCGAATAAATAAATAAAATCTTAAAAAAAAAAAACCAAATTGTTTTAAAGAGGAATCTCAAAATTTTATAAGCTATAGGCTGTACAAAAACTGGATCTGCCCTGTTTAAGTTATAAAAGAAACTGAAGCAAAGAGATATGAAATTGATCAAGGGCAGGATACAGGTGCTCCTTAATTCTAGACTTTAGGAGAAAAAAAAATATATATGAAATGGGCGTTAAAATTTAAATATCTAGGAGCAGAATAAAATAAGATATATAATTTCTAAACTGCTAAAATGAGAATGCAAGCTTGATTAATTCCACAGAAGGTAAGAAAGAAAAAAAGTAGTAAATAATATAAAATAAAATAGCAGGAAGAAATATAATCACAGGGGCACCTGGGTGGCTCAGTCAGTTAAGCGTCTGTCTTCAGCTCAGGTCACGATCCCAGGGTCCTGGGATGGAGCCCCGCGTCAGGCTCTCTGCTCAGTGGGGAGCCTGCTTCTCCCTCTTCCTCCATCTACTGCTCTGCCTACTTGTGCGCTCTCTCTGACAAATAAATAAAATATTTTAAAATATATATAATCACAATAAATATAAATAAGTTAATTCTCCCTAATAAAATAATGCCCTTGTCTAATTGGGCTTTCAAAAATCCAGCTATATGCTTTTTAAAAGAATGAAGGAAAATGGACTTTAAAATTATGTTGGAATATACTCATATCAGAACCACCTAGAAATTTTTTTTAAAAGATTTTATTTATTTGTCAGAGAGAGGGAGAGAGAGAGAGAGAGAGAACACAAGCAGGGGGAGCAGCAGGCAGAAGGAGAAGCAGGCTTCCTGCTGAGCAAGGAGCCCTATGTGGGACTCGATCCCAGGACCCTGGGATCATGACCTAAGCCAAAGGCAGATGCTTAACTGACTGAGCCACCCCAGCATCCCCCACCTAAAATCTTAATATCATAATCACATAGAGAAGTCACTATGTTAGAATCAGAGGGTAGACTTTGGGATAAAGGGATTTCTTTTTTCAGGACTCCAGGAATTGAGTAGATATGTTTGGTGTATCTGGGCACTGACATGATGACTGCTTATAGAGAAAGAAATGGGGTACTGATGAGCAGAATAGAAGGTATGTTTACTTCTACTCTTCACCGTATGCATTTTTGGGCCCTTTTAGACTTAGTTTCTTCATTTATTTGGATTTTTAAAAATTTTTTTACCAGTTGAAAAATTTTTCACCAAACAATTGCATTGTTCACTCAAATAACTAACAGTTTTAATAGAATATTTAGGGGAGATCATCACCCATATGCAATTATGTGATTTATGACAAAGGTGCAAGTCGATGGTGGAAAAGATGATCTTTTGAATAAATGATTCTGGATCAAATGGCAACCTATATGAAAAATATGAACCTTGACCCCTTCTTCACATTATATATAAAATTAACTTGAAATGGATAAAAATCTAATGTGAAGGGTAAAACAAAGAAATTTCTAAAAGAAAATATAGGAGAATAGCTTCATGACCTTAATGTAGGCAGTGTTTTCTTAAATACAAAAAGCCAGAACCATAGAGGAAGAGACTGATAAAAAAAGACTTCTTTAAAATGAAGACCCATTGTTTATCAAGACACCTTTATAAAATGAGAGAACAATCCACAGAGAGGATTCAGAACTACTGAAAAAGGACTTATAGCCAAAATATATAAATTACTATTATAAATCAGCAAAAGAAAGACAACTCAATGTTTTGAAACATGTGCAAGACTTGAACAGTCACTTCAAAAATATAGATATCTAGGGGTACCTGGGTGGCTCAGTTGGTTAAGCGTCTGCCTTCGGCTCAGGTCATGATCCTGGAGTCCTGGGATTGAGTCCTGAGGCCCCCCACCTCCCTGTTGTCAGGGTCACTGCTCAGCAGGGATCTGCTTTTCCCTCTCCGTCTGCTCCCCCCATTTGGTGCTCTCTCTTAAATATATAAATAAAATCTTTAAAAAAAATGTAGATATCTAAATGGTCAATAAACAGACAAAAAATGTTTCAGTATCATTTATTATGAGGGAAATACAAATTAAAACCATAATCAGATACCACTATACATGAAAGTTTTCAAAATCAGATACTATGATTGTTACGCGTTGCTGGTGAGATGTAAATTGGTACAATCCCTCTGCTCCTACCATTTCTATCTCCCCTATACCCGCTAGCAAATTATCATGCCACACAATTCCTTTGCACATCCTTTATAGTTCAACTAGCAAATATCAAGCACATAAGAATAGTTAAGCGTATAAATCTGTACACCCTCCTTTCCTATTCATTCATCCTACCTTTACTTTCTGCATGCTCCTTGTTTCCTTATTATAAGACAAAGAGATCTGTGTTTCCTCACTTATTCATGGAGGGATTCTCAATCTATCATAGCTTAACAGGTAAATGGTTTTTGCATTGATGTTATTAGGAGAGAGGGCATATGGAATAGCTCCTTAAAGACAGAAAACTTAAAATTTTGTATTACCCTCAAGGGGCTCTGTATATACTAATCACTCTATAAGGAGGCAATAAATTTAGCATGATTATGGTCAGAAAAAAATGACCAGGATATTATGGAAGTGAGGTTCCTCTCACATTCTTGGCATGACAGTGGAGTGACCCTCCTATTTTGTCTGAGCATTACTTTCATTCTATCTCATTATAAAGTAACATATTTTTTTCTTTTTTAAAAAAATTATTTATTTGTCAGAGAGAGAGCACAAGCAGGGGGAGTGGCAGGGGGCCCAATGCGGGATACTCTCCCAAGACCCTGGGATCATGACCTGAGCCGAAGGTAGATGCTTAACCGACTGAGTCACCCAGTCATCCCACATATCTTTTTTTCTTTTGTAGATGCCCAGAGAAGCAAATGAAAACAAAAACGTCTTTTTCTCTTTCTCCTCATAGTCATAACACATTGAAATCACTGTTTTCTGTGGCCAGAGATTTCCCTCTAGCCTCTCTTCAAATGTAGTCTGTGCTTTTCCAATCTTTTCTCTTCACAACACTCCTAGAGTCAAGTCAGAGCTTTCAGGAGCTAGAGTTTCCTCTTGATCCTAGTGCTTTCAAAATTCACTCTCAGGAAAAGGAATTGATAGAGAATTCACTTTTCTCCGTAGGTAACTGCTTCAAGGAATTATCTTTTAAAATGCAAACAAATAAATTTCTAATGGTGGGATTTTAAGGTCAAACAGACTGGTAAAGGGATGGAGGTTGGTTTTTTTAGGCTACTAATCTTCCCTCTAAGCTTTCTTCTGCTCCTTATGACTATAAATGATCTTTTTTCCAGGGAAGCTAGTTTTGTTTTCAAGAGACTAGAAAGTATAGCTATCTGATCTGCCTTTAGCCCCATGTAAATTTGATCTCTTTTCTTTCAGAGATATTTCCTCAAAAAGCCAGGAGGAATTGTCAATGAGTTGAAGTTGAAAAAAGTTCTTTTTTTTTTTTTTTTACCTTTCCAGACTGAAATGACCTAAGTTGCAAGGACTGGGTGGTCTCAGTTTTTTTGGAAATTGCAAAGTGTTATTTTTTGTGGTTGGTAGTAAACAAAGAACAGAACACATCATTGGCAACGCTTATCTCAAGCGACCCTTTGGTTTATGGCAGCTTACAATGGACCTGTTTGTAGGTAGGGCCCTGAACATAATAAAAGACCAGTATTCACAACTTCTGTAAAAGGCATTAGCAGCTAACCAGGGTCCAACCATTGCTGCCTTTGTACTGAGCATGCAAAATGCTTCCACTGTCAAAAAGAGATATCATTTCAATAGTTTATAAACATATAAAAATAGTTTATATGGTGATTAAAAGTTGCAGACCTGCAGCTTTAACATTTTAAAGTCAGTCCCTCAGAGTATGGAAGGTCCATAATCCAGAGGGATGAATGGTATGTGTGTGTGTTACATTATACACACACACACACACACACACACACACACATACTTAATAAGTTATCATTATGTGAAGTACAGTAAGTAAAAAATGCAAAAACTCAGAGACTGTGGGCTCAATTCTTTTAAGTATGTATACTGTGCCCTAGTAAAGGGTATAGAACTCTTTGAGGTTCTCATTTAATTCAAACTCTTCTTCCCTGGTCTTTTTTTTTTTTTAATAAATAGTAAATATACTTTTTTATAAATAGTAAATTAACAAATAAACACCTGTGATATGGGAGTTAACATTAGCTTCCTTATTTAAAACTTGATAATGCAAAAAAACTTATAAACTCTGCCTTCAGTTTGTGTCTTTGACATAGACATTTGAAATTGGGTATCTATAAGGAAAGAATGAAGTTATCCAAGGAACTAGTGGCTGTGGACTAAGGGACTAGCAGGACAAAATGATTAAGTATATTAATGATAATAATAATTGCAGCTACCTTAGGTAGTACTCACCATGAAAGGAATGGCTTTATGCCCTTAATGTATACTAACTCATTTAATCCTTGCAAAACCCTATAAAAGTAATTATCATTCCCAATTTACAGAGGATAAATCTAAGGCAAAATTGTTTCTAACATAAGCCTAGTTAGGAACTGTCAGATTTGAACCTAGGTGGTCTGGCTCTGAAGCAACATTCATAACTACCAGAATTCATTCAATTAGCTAATCAGTTATTCAGTCTTTAATCAAATACATATCAAATTTGTATTATATTCTCAGCACTGTGGTAGGCTCCAGGGCATACATGAATGAGTTTAACTGGATATGGTACCTGTTCTTATAGAACATAAGGTCTCGAAATGAATACAAGCATTAATCAAATAATTATACAAACAAATGTAAAATTGCAATGTGACTTTGTACAAAGGAGATGTGTATGATGCTATAAGGGTTAGTCAGGGAGACTGGGGAAAGTTTTGTTGCAGAACTGACATACGCACTAGGTATGAAGGATGGGTAGACTTCAACTAGACAAAGAAGAAAAGGAAGAGATTTCAAGGCAGAGGAAAGACCACATACAAATCCTCTATGGTGGAGGGGAACAAGAAGAGTTCTCGTAATTGAAGAAAGACCAATGAGGTGGGATCACAGTGGGTAAGAGGGAGAAGAGTGTAAGACAAGGCTTGGAAGGTTGGCAAGTCCAGATCTGGCATTTAAAGATGTTAAACTGGGCAGGGGTGGTGGTAGAATTACATGAATAGATTTGTGTTTTAAAAGGATCATTCTGACTTTAATATTGACGAGGGAGTGGAAGAGGACCAAAGGATAATGGATATGAATAAATGAGTAGGAAGATTATTGTAGTGGCCCAGGTGAGAGATGAAGGTAGCCCAGACTGGATTGATGGTGGTGATAAAGAGAAGTGGATAGAATCAAGCTAGGGTTGGCTATAGTAGGCAGAAAAATCAATAGGACTCTCTTGCAAAATGATCTAAGCCAATTTGGTCACATACAACTCTTCTGTTCTTTTTATTTATTTTTTTTAAGTAGGCTCCATGCCCAGTGTGGGACCTGAACTCACAATCCTGAGATCAAGAGTCACATGCTCCACTGACTGAGCCATACAGGCACCCTATTTTGTTCTCTCTGACAGAAAAAAGTAGCCACCAGTTTTTGAGATAAGTGTGTGGGGTACTTTGACTCATCTTGATACTAAGTTGAAAGCAAGTCTCAGACCAAATTCTGGCATATAAATAGACATTTTGAAAATAAACAGTTATTAGTAAGGAGGCTTATATACGACAGTTCATATGGTCTCTTCTATAAGCTCGTTAAGTTTCAGCTCTCCATCCTTTTATGTACTGTCATGTTGTAGTTAACTGTTGCTGCATAATAAAGGACCCCCAAATTTAGTGACTTAACAAAACAAGAAATATTTATTTTCTCATAGTTTCTGTAGATCAAAGCTAAGTAAAATTGGCTGGGTTGTTTTGGTTCAGGGTTTCACATGAGTCAAAAAGTTGGCTGGCGCTATTGTTACCTGAAGGCTTGACTGGGGCTGGAAGACCGGCTTATAAGATGGCTGACTGACATGGCTGGCAAGTTAGTGTGGAGTATTGGCAGGAGACCTGTGGACCTCCCCATATGCATCTCCATTAGGTTGCTTGAACAGCTTCACAACATGGTCATTGTCTTCCTCCAAAATAGGTAATACAAGAGGACAAGGCAGAGTCTACAATGTCTTTTAAGACAGCTTTGGAAGGAAGTGGGGGGATGGGGTAACTGGGAGATGGACATTAAGGAGGTCAGGTGATGTAATCAGCACTGGTTATAAGACTGATGAATCACTGACCTCTACCTCTGAAACTAATACATTATGTTAATTAATTGAATTTAAATTTTTAAAAAAGAAAAAGAAAAGAAACTCTAAAAAAAAAAATTATGATGTCATTTAGCTCTAAACTCCCAGCTGTAACCTACATTCTGTTTTATATATGATACATTTATTGCCCACTGAGTAAAGTAGGCAATTCTCATAATTATGTCTCATAATTATGGACAAGATTTATGCTTGTAAATCTATTTAAATTAAACTGAAAAAATACCTTTAAAGTGTTATTTCTGATTGGAATATTTGGTTATCTTGCTCGAACCAATCATACTGAAAAATCTTAAATTATGGGTTAAAATGTGTGTTATCCAAGCAGAAGTTAAAATCTTTTATATGAATTACTATGTTTTTCTCTTTGAAAATTTTATAAAGCATTTCCAAAGCTCCCCCCCCACCCCCACAAAAAAAAAGAAGACTTACCTTTGGAAGTCGTGTGTCTTCATTTATAGAATATCTTATTGGTTACACAGGCTATCTCTATTCATTGTGGGAGGGAACTACACAAAGGGTTGAATAGTAAGGATTACTTGTATTAAGGTCAATGAAGGCCAATCTGAAGACTGGCTACCACATATGACTACAACATACATGAAAGGTTCACTTAAGGTAGATGCAGCAATATTTAGAATCCTTTCAAGTAGCCAGAATCCACAGAATCAGTTGCTGGATACAGGGTGTTTCAGGGATCAAATCTGGGTGCCTTTCCTAAGGATATAGATTATGGTGCTTGTTAGATTTTGATTGCCTATTCTGAAAAAGTAGAATGTCTAATATATATTAGCCAATTCACATACTTACACCAACCTCAATTTCATCAATAAACCCACTGCTAATATTCATTATGTTAATTAGCAAAATTCTGGTGTTCAAGGTAAGTATGACTCCTCTAGAGTGTGACCTTTTTGCCTAAATATTTGCTGACCATACTTGGGAGTATGAATTCCCAATTATGGCAAGCAACAGCACTTATGATGTAGCCTAAGTTAACACACATAGATATTCACAAATAATACCACATTGTCTATGTTCAATTATTTTAAAGTAAATTAGACATCATAATACATTCTATAATTTAGAGAGTGCAACCCAAGAAAAAAGTAACTCTATAGGCAATGAATTACTGAATGGAGCTACTCATACTGGATAAAGTAACTTACAGTGGACATTACTAAATGATCATTAGCAGATCATTTCTGGCACTGTGGTATGTTGTAGAAAGAACCTGTATTAATTTTTATTTTTGAAGATGAATCATTTGAAACTATATTATAGAGTTATTTTGAGAATTACGTGAGTTAATAATTTCAAACACTTCAAACAAGTGTCTGGTACATAGTGAAGTGTTGGTAAATGTGATAATGATGGTAACGATGATGGTGGTGGTGATCATCTAAACATTTCAGCCAGATACATGCCTCTATGATTATCAGGTGTACTGGATACTGAGGCAGATTCCACTGATACGAGATTTCTCTTCAGGACCAAAGGACTTGTTTATCCAACTGCTGGGAGTGTTGTTGGCTCAAGATGTCAGCTCTGTCCATGAATTGCCTTAATCAAGGTCCCTTGATTACTACTCCCTGGGGGCAGTCTTTATCCATGACTGGTCACTGATGAGTATAAGAAGGCCGAGGCCCCCTACCTCAGCTTGGCCTCTGAAGGGCCACCCTAGCTTCAGAGGCATCCAGAGGGTTGGCTTAGGCTTCGTTATAACTCTTTCACAGCCCAAATTCTCCCTCCACCCAACCTTGCATTTCACCACAAGTGCTAATTCCAAGAAAATTCCCTAATAAATTTTCCTGCATGCCAATCTCCATCTCAGGTTCTGCTTCCCAGGGAACATGACTAGAAACATCGATTGTTACTTAGTGACTTAAAAGTGTGGATTAACAGACATATCCTGGAGGGTGCCTGGCTGGCTCAGTTAGTAGAATGTGTGACTCTTGATCTCAGGGTTTTAGGTTTGAGCCCCACTTTGGGTGTACAGATTATGTAAAAATAAAATCTTCAAAACAAAAAAAACCAAACATATCCTTTTTTATTGGTTGGTAATGATTAACACAAGGTCTATGTTTGAAATCTCTCTTTCCCTCTCTCTCTATATATTTTATATATCTATGTAATTAAAAGTATTACTTACTTAGATTAGACATTTGAGATCTAAAGTTGGTGGTAGAGGCTAGCAGAATAAGTTATTAATTGAAATGTTTATCATAGTAAATATATTCTTATTAGAAAAGCTGGCAACTCACATATAATTATTTACCTGATGTATGGAAAGCACAAAAGGCCATGAAAATCCTTTGTTTTGTTTTGTTTTTTTGAAAACTTTTAACACAGGCAATGTTACTATACAGAATCTATTTGACAGGACAGGCTAGGTAATACTGCAGTAATAAACTATAACAAAATCTCAGGGGCTTATCACATAAAAGTTCTTACTCAGGCAAATCTGCTAAGAGTCTAGGAATTTCTCCAGGGCAGCCCTTCATGTAGTGGCTAAACATTCAAGATCACTTTCTTCTTCTGATATCTCCATATCATTTTGATGGTTCATTCGACAGCATGGTGAGTCATGCACTGGAAGTGACACAGCAGCTCTGGCCATTGTCTATCAGTAGAACTAAGAAATATAATCTTTACATATCCAGAAAAGGGAAGAGAATGGAAAATATTGGTGAACATTGGTAATATTACTCATAAGGACAGTCTTAGACACTAAGAGAGGCTAATATTTTAGTATCCAAAGGGTCATCTTATAAGACCATTTCACTCTTGAGACAAACTTTCTGAATAGATCTTATCCTAGCATAGGAATTAATTTTAAGCTCCTGTGTTTATCAAGAAATTTGAATGGAAACAAATTCAGTTAAGTATAAACAGAATCAGCAGCTAAAGTACAACCTGGCAAGGTATGAATAGTCTCTTTAGTCATAAGATAAACAGTAAAAAAGTAGATCACAATTGAGTGGCTGTGAAAATTTATGTAAAAATCTTTTCCAGAGGCTTCCTTGAAAATGTGACTGTAAAATTTAAAAACAAGAATAAAATATAAATAAAAATAGGCTTTGCCTGAATTTACTTTCGCATTTGACCATTTACTCCTCTAAAGAAAAGGAGTAAAATTACCATCAGGTAAGTATGCCTCACACCCTTGTTTCTATGGCATTCTTCAACAAGAAAAATGTTTCATATGAGAAACATTTCACATTATTGATTAAAAGACAGCTAAACATAAAAAAGTCAATGAAAACAAAAAGTGAATGTAGATACAAATTTCCTTGCATTCCAGAAACTTGAAGATAAACACAGATTTCTGTGTGTTTGTCTAGTTCTATAAAATTTACCACATGTAATAGACTAATGTAGTGATCACCACAATTATGATACAAAACTATCCCATTCCCCCAAAGTAACTCCCTCCTGCTACCTCTTTAAAGTCACGCCCTCCCTCTAACTCTAACCCCTGTTCACTGATGTGTTCTCCATCACTATTGAGGTTGTTGTATAAGTGGAATTATATCATATGTATCCTTTTGATATTGGCTTTTTTTCAGTCAGTATAATGTCCTTGAGATCCATGTAAGTTGTTGTGTGTATATTGATAGTTCGTTCCTTTTAACTGCTGAGTTGTATTCCATGATATAGATGAACCACCGTGTATTCATTCACCCATCGGAGGACATCTGAGTGGTTTCCAGTTTTGGGCTGTCATATAGAGTTGATATGTGCAAACTTTAGTTTTCATTTCTCTAGAGTAGTTAGATTACTGGGTCTTATGGTAAATGTATGTTTAACTTTGTGAGAAACTGCCAAACTGTTGTCTAGAGTAGCTATATTATTTTACATTTCTACCAGCAAAGAGATACAGTTGCTCCACATCTTGTAAATACTTGGTTTCATAAATAGTTTAAATTTTAGCTAGCCATTCTAACAGGTGTGTGATGGTATCTCACTGCGGTGTTAATTTGCATTTTCCTAATGGCCAATGATATTGGATTGTAATGATGTCTTACATAGTGTTTTGAACTTTTACAAATATTCAATTAATTCTCGCAAGTATAGTTTGATATATTTCAAGTGATAAAAGACTGGTATTATGTACATCTGGAAAAGACAGACTAATGTAATTATACCAATAGAGAATCAAAAATTTAAAACTCAAAAGGAACTGAAGGTAATTTAGTCAAACTTCCCCATTTTATACAGAATGGTGTATCTGAGAGGTTAAATGATTTCTCACACAGCAGGAATCATACAAAAACCACACTTCTGATTCTTGAATCTCTTCTATGATGTCCAATCAAGTAGGTGACAATTTATGCTTGAATCCTTCAAGGGACTGTGAATTTACTCTTTTTTTTTGCCAGTTCTGTTACAAAGTTTCTTGACATTGGGCTGAAATGGCCTATAAACAAGTGAACAAGTCTCAAAGTGTTTTGACATTGACCTAAAATGGCTTACTATAGCTCCTGCCAATGGGTCTAGTTTCATCCTCAGAGACTTTCCTGAGGAAGTGTGGTCCCTTTTCCACATACTTCATATACTTGAAGACAGCCATCCTGCTCTCTACGCTAAACATTTACATTTTCCTCTAGCCATGTCTTACATGAGCTCCTTTATCATTCTTGCTTGTATTTAAACTGGTTCTAGATTTCTTACAGTGCAAAATACTGAACAAAATATTTCTAGTAACACAGAGTGTATACATTTTCCAGTTATACATATTCACTGTAGGGAGTAATGAAATTTCCTTGCCTTTCACTAGTGTGATTATTAAAAAAAATTTAAGCTGAATAATTTATTTTTAAGATTGCATATTTTTTTTTGGATGTGTTAATGCACATGGCACAAAATTCAAAATGTTCAAGAGAGTTTACAGTGAAAAGTCATGATCCTTACCCTTCTGGTTTAATGTAGTATAATATAATATGCAATATAGCAGAAATCCTTTTCTTAAGACACATAATACTGATTATGATTATGACATCCCATCAAATAGGCTGTTCATATTTATTTATTTTTTTTTTTAAGATTTGTTTATTTGTCAGAGAGAGAGAGGCAGGCAGAGGGAGAGGGAGAAGCAGACTACCAACTAAGCAAGGAGCCCAATGAGGGATTCAATCCCAGGACCCTAGGATCATGACCTGAGCTGAAGGCAGACACTTTACTGACTGAGCCACCTAGGTATCCCTGTACATATCTTTTAAATCATTCATCTTACATTTTTTTTGCGAATATAAATAATCTGTTATGGACTTCCTTATGTACTTTATGTATATGTTTTAGATTATTGCTTAAAGCAGAAAAAAATTAGCTACATTGCATAGTATGACTTGTATACAATAACTTTCCAAAAAATTACCATTTTATATTTACTCCAATGGTATGTAAGTGTCCATTTCACCACATCTTTGCAAACATGAAATATTATTATTTATTAATTTTCTTTAAATTTGTTGTCTCGATTTGCTTGTAGTTGAGAATGCATTTTAAAAATATGTTTTATATCTTTATTGGCTATTTGTATTTCCTCCTTTGGGTGATTAAGCCCTTGTTAATTTTTAGAAAATTGTATGAGCTAAAGTAAGAATATTAGCCCACTGTCATATTCTTGAAAAATATTTTTTTCCAGTTTATTGAACTCCTAAAGGTGTTTTACACATGCTAGGGTCAGTCCATCCTAAGCAGTTATATGTAGTTAATTTTTTAAAAATTTTTACTAAATAGGAGGCTTTATAATGAACACTTATGTTGTGATATAGTTTATCTCTCTATAAGTCTTTAACTCACCAGATTTTAAATTGCTGCAATCTAAGGGCAATACTTTAATCATCTTTCTAAAGCCTAATTAATATAGACATTTATACAGAGTAGATGTTCCATACATTTGTGACATCTAAATGAGTGAATAAACTTAAAAATCCCTATTAGTTGGTTGGGTTCTGCATTTATGGTTACAGACTCCCCAAATTTTATGAATTTTAATTATGACTATCTAGAATTTAGCCCAGAGTCAACATTAAGCTGTTCAAAGGTTTGTAAAATATTCTGCCCTTTCCAACTTTAAATTGGGTAAAAACTTGATAAATAATGGGTTCTGTGTCCTCTCTCAAGTCATTGAAATGCAGTTGGATCGAGATAGGGACTGTGGCTCTATACTAAAAACCTCTGGAGAGGCTGACTGCCATCTAGGATTCAGTACCCTTGGGGTATTAAGTCATTCCCTGATGGTACCTACCTCCTCCCAATGCCCAACCCTGGCCCCAGTTACTCATAAGAATGTGACAAAAAATGTCAATAATGCCTGTTGGGCAAGATAAATATTGTCTACTGCATTTTATCGGCATACTAGCTAGTAACCCTCAGGGAAAAATAAAATTAGACAAATAAATTCTGGTTTGCAAACCCATACTATATTTGGTTGATTATTGCTTTGTCCTATAGATGTTCTCAGAGCATCCTTTTAATAATTCCTTTTAGATTCTTCCATAGGATCCATGTGGTCATGGCAGGGAATTAGAGATCTTAGGGACTCAACTGAATGAATAAAATCCCAGTCAAGAAAAGATTGAAGGGAGTGATTCCAAGTGATATGGATCTCCATTCTTTATTACTGGAACCTCTTTAGTTGTCCATTATCGTTTCTATTTCTGAAGGTTTGCGACTGCCAGGTAATACTGAAAAAGTACTTTTTCCAAGGGTAGTTTGGACAGGACTGTGTAAAGTATTGGCATAGAGACAGCTACTAGTGCTGCTACAGATCGAGGGTGGGGAATGGAAAACACTTGTCAATCAGAAGCTCTCTCTGAAGACATAAAATCCTCTTTGGGGAAACTGAATATTGGCTTGGCTTCCTGGTTTTGGCAATGCATGGGGTAACCCCGTCAAGTCTGTTTCAAACTCTGACAGTCTCTGTCCAAGCAGAGACTGTATGGTCTGTATTTCCTAATGCCAGTCTGGTTCATACATTCCCTCCGTGGAGTCCCTCAGCCTTTCTCCACCCTCTACCGTCCATTTCACAGCCACCACCCCTGACCCCTGCGCATTCCTTCCAACCCAAGAAAACCTAAGCTACTTAAAGATGTTACTGGATGTTACTGGATTCTTTTTTAAATTCTGTGCACTAACTTTGTAGGGTTGCCATATCCAAATTACCACAGACCTGTTAGCAGGGCTGTACTTCTTCTGAAGAATCTAGGGTAAGACCTCATTTTTTGCCTCCTCCGGCTTCTGCTAGCTGTCACCATTCCTTCACTTGTGACTGCATTACTCCAATCTTAGGCTCTGGTCACACTGCCTCCTCTTCTCTGTATCTTCTCCTCTGTTACATAAGGATACTTGTTGAATTTACAGCCTGGCATATAATCCAGTGCAATTGATCTCCTCATCTCAAGATCTTTAACTGAACATCTGCAAAGGACCCTTTTGCCAAAAAAAGGTAATATTCACAGTTTCCACAGATGTGGGACATGGACATCTTTTTTGGGTGCCACTATTCAATTCACTACTTCTTGCCTAAGGATACAATTTTTTCCTTCTTCTTTCAAGCTGTACCTCAAAGCTTTGAAGAAATCCAAGAGGACTGTTCTTTCATCATCACCTTAGTTTTCAAGACTGTGTCTTCACTTTAAGCACTTCTTTGGAAAATTCAGTCTATTCCTTTGATTTGGTTGCTTTCTTTTGGAATTCTCCCTTCCCTGGGCAAATGAATACTACCCTAATGGGAGGAACATGATTGAGTCAAAAAGCAAATAATTCCAGGTTTTAAATTTCCACTTCCTACCGGGAAGGCAGACATTTGTCCATGTTTCATGTTCTAGCACCTATTGTTTCCCTTAATTCCTCAATGATGGGGATAGTTGTTCTCAGGCCTCATTTGTGCTCTCCCACTAGCATTCTGCTCCAAAGCCTGCAAAAAGTGCTGTTCCTATCAGTAGACATAAATTGGAGCTGTTAGAATTTTTTAGAAAAATTCTAGAAAAAATTTTTTAAAAAGCTGTTAGAGCTTTTTTAGAATTCCTTCCCAATTTGGGAAGAGTATTGCTTCCTGTTCATATTTATAATACTCCTTTGAATATTAATAAGTGGCTATTTGTTGTCAGTACTGTGAGCCTAGCTTAGCATTTTGAATGTGTTACTTCCATTACTCAGAACAATGCTATGAAAAAGATACTGTTGTCTCCATTCTACAGAAAATGGAGGGGAAAAGGGGAAAAGGAGATTCGGGGTTATATAACTACAAAGTGTCGAAACAGAGAAGTAAACTCAGATTTGCCTGACCCCGCAAACACACATAGTTCTTTCTACTACATCAAACCTTCTTCTCATGTTTCCTTTGTAGAGAATGAAGCAAATAATATTTAGGGAGTTTTGCTTTCTCTGTCAGCTCTAACCTTATACCAGAAGCTGCAAGTGGGCTTTTCCCTTCCTTGATCATCTTCTGGCTCTGAATAGAATTTTAAAAAGCCCGTTCTTTGTCCTTTCTTAGCATTTTTTTGCAAGTCTCACCTCATTTGGGGGTTTCAGTTTCCTTGACACTATTCTTTTGGGCCCATGTTACCTTCTTATAATTATTCTTGGTATGTGGTTGCTTTCTCCCAAGGTTTCTGTCACTTCCAATTAGCCAGGCAATTCCTTCTTGTTGGTCAGAATTAGGTTCCCCAGTTGCTCTGCTGGGACATCAAATCATGAGAAAGGCAAATCAAAAACTTGTCAAATGTTTTGCTTTTAGCTCAATGAAACTTTTAAAAGGTGTCCAATATTTGAATTTTCTTTTTTGATTGGTGCACTGCAATACCTATTGACAAATAGTGTACTATATGGTGCTGTGGTATCAATAATGAATTCTTTTATAAATAATTACATGTGGCAGTACATATTTGGAACCAGTTTTAAACCTCTCAAACAAAACATTCTAAAGCAGTTCCAAGCTTCCCATACACACCTGGTTATTCTAACACATTCCTGTTTCACATCCCCCATTCAAGTTCACCACATGAAGAAATACATGTATTATTTCTAACAAACTAACTTTTTGTGCAACTCATTTTTTTTAATGTTTTTTTTTTATTATATTATGTTAGTCACCATACAGTACATCCCTGGTTTCTGATGTAAAGTTTAATGATTCATTAGTTGCGTATAACACCCACTGCACCATGCAATACGTGCCCTCCTTACTACCCATCACCGGCCTATCCCATTCCCCCACCCCCCTCCCTTCTGAAGCCCTCAGTTTGTTTCTCAGAGTCCATAGTCTCTCATGCTTCATTCCCCCTTCTGATTACCCCCCCTTTCTTTATCCCTTTCATCCCCTACCGATCTTCCTAGTTCTTATGTTCTATAAATGAGAGAAATCATATGATAATTGTCTTTCTCTGCTTGACTTATTTCACTTCGCATTATCTCCTCCAGTGCCGTCCATGTTGCAGCAAATGTTGAGAATTCGTTCTTTCTGATAGCTGAGTAATATTCCATTGTATATATGGACCACAACTTCTCAATCCAGTCATCTGTTGAAGGGCATCTCGGTTCCTTCCACGATTTAGCTATTGTGGACAATGCTGCTATGAACATTGGGGTGCATATGGCCCTTCTTTTCACTACGTCTGTATCTTTGGGGTAAATACCCAGTAGTGCAATGGCTGGGTCATAGGGTAGCTCAATTTTTAACTTTATTTTTTTTTAAAGATTTTAAGTATTAATTTGACAGAGAGAGACAGCCAGCGAGAGAGGGAACACAAGCAGGGGGAGTGGGAGAGGAAGAAGCAGGCTCCTAGCGGAGGAGCCTGTTATGGGGCTCGATCCCAGAATGCTGGGATCACGCTCTGAGCTGAAGGCAGACACTTAACAACTGCACCACCCAGGCGCCCCTCAATTTTTAACTTTTTAAGGGACCTCCACACTGTTTTCCAGAGTGGCTGTACCAACTTGCATTCCCACCAACAATGTAAGAGGGATCCCCTTTCTCCACATCCTCTCCAGCAATTGTTTCTTGCCTCGTCAATTTTTGCCATTCTAACTGGCGTAAGGTGGTATCTTAGTGTGGTTTTGATTTGAATTTCCCTGATGGCTAATGATTTTGAACATTTTTTCATGTGTCTGTTAGCCATTTGTATGTCATCATTGGAAAAGTGTCTACTTATATCATCTGCACATTTTTTGATTTGTTTATTTGTTTCTCGCGTATTGAGTTTGAGAAGTTCTTTGCAGATCTTGGATACCAGTCTTTTATCTGTAGCATCATTTGCAATTATATTCTCCCATTCCGTGGGCTGCCTCTTAGTTTTTTTGACTGTTTCCTTGGCTGTGCAGAAGCTTTTTATCTTGATGAAATCCCACAAGTTCATTTTATCTTTTGTTTCTCTTGCCTTTGGAGATGTGTCATGAAAAAGGTTGCTTTGGCCGATGTCGTAGAGGTTGCTGCCTATGTTCTTCTCTAGGATTTTGATGGATTCCTGTCTCACATCGAGGTCTTTCATCCATTTGGAGTTTATCTTTGTGTATGGTGTGAGAGAGTGGTCAAGTTTCATTCTTTTGCGTGTAACCATCCAAATTTCCCCGGCACCATTTATTGAAGAGACTGTCTTTTTTCCACGGATGTTTTTTCCTGCTTTATCAAAGAGTAGTTGCCCAAAGAGCCGAGGGTCCATTTCTGGGTTCTCTATTCTGTTCCATTGGTCTATGTGTCTGTTTTTGTGCCAGTACCATGCTGTCTTTGTGATCACAGCTTTGTAGTACAGCTTGAAATCCGGCATTGTGATGCCCCCAGCTTTGTTTTTCCTTTTCAACAGTTCCTTGGCGATTCGGGGCCTCTTCTGGATCCATACAAATTTAAGGACTATTTGTTCCAGCTCTTTGAAAAATGTCATTGGTATTTTGATCGGGATAGCATTGAAAGTGTAGATTGCTCTGGGTAGCATGGACATTTTAACTACGTTAATTCTTCCGATCCATGAGCATGGAATATTTTTCCATCTTTTTGTGTCTTCTTCAATGTCTTTCAAGAGTGATTTATAGTTTCTAGAATATAGATCCTTTATGTCTCTGGTTAAGTTAATTCCAAGGTAACTTATGGTTTTTAGTGCTATCGTAAATGGGATGGATTCCCTAATTTCTCTTTCTTCAGTCTCATTATTCGTGTTTAGAAATGCAACTGATTTCTGAGCATTGATTTTGTATCCCGCCACATTCCTGAATTGCTCTATAACCTCTAATAGTTTGGGAGTGGATTCTTTTGGGTTTTCCATATAGAGTATCATGTCATCTGCGAAGAGAGACATTTTGACTTCTTCTTTGCTGATTTGGATACCTTTGATCCCTTTTTGTTGTCTGATTGCTGTTGCAAGGACTTCTAGTACTATGTTGAATAATAGGAGCGAGAGTGGGCATCCTTGTCGTGTTCCTGATCTTAAGGGAAAGGCTTCCAGCTTCTCCCCATTGAGAGTGTTATTTGCTGTAGGCTTTTCATAGATGGTCTTTATGAGATTGAGGAATGTACCCTCTATCCCTACACTCTGAAGGGTTTTAATCAGGAAAGGATGCTGTATTTTGTCAAATGCTTTTTCTGCATCTATTGAGAGAATCATATGATTTCTGAATTTTTCTTTCTGGATAAAATCTAAGACCCCGGTTGATTTGCGAATGTTGAACCACCCTTGCATCCCAGGGATGAATCCCACTTGGTCATGATTGATAATCCTCTTAATGTACTGTTGGATTCTATTAGCCAGGATCTTGTTGAGGATTTTGGCGTCCATAATCATTAGGGAAATCGGTCTGTAATTCTCCTTTTTGATGGGGTCTTTGCCTGGTTTGGGGATCAAGGTAATATTGGCCTCACAGAATGAGTTTGGTAGCTTTCCTTCTGTTTCTATTTTTTGAAATAGCTTTAGGGGAATAGGTATTATTTCTTCTTTGAATGTTTGATAGAATACCCCAGGAAAACCATCCGGGCCTGGAGTTTTGTTTTTTGGAAGGTTGTTTATCACTGACTCAATCTCTTCATAATTAATTGTCCTGTTTAAAAAATCAATTTCTTCCTGTTTCAGTCTTGGTAGTTTGTAGGTTTCCAGGAAGGCCTCCATCTCTTCCAGATTGCTTAATTTATTGGCATAAAGCTGTTGATAAAAGCTTCTAATAATCCTTCCAATTTCATTGGTGTTGGTTGTGACCTCTCCTTTTTCATTCATAATTTTATTAATTTGGGTCCTTTCTCTATTCTTTTGGATAAGCCTTGCCAGCAGTCTGTCAAATTTATTGATTCTCTCAAAGAACCAGCTTCTAGTTCTGTTGATCTGCTCTACTGTACTCCTGGTTTCTAATTCATTGATTTCTGCTCTAATCTTGGTCAACTGCTTCCTCGTGCATGGATTAGGCCTGTCCCTGTTTCTGTTCCAGCTTCTTGAGGTGAGAATATAAAAACTGCATTTTAGATTTTTCTATTCTTTTGAATGAGGCTTGGATGGCTATGTATTTTCCCCTTAGGACTGCCTTTGCAGTATCCCATAGGTTTTGGGCCATTGTGTTTCCATTCTCGTTGGTCTCCATAAATTCTTTAAATTGATTTTTGATTTCCTGGTTTATCGAATCATTCCTGAGCAGGAAGGTTCTTAGTCTCCAAGTGTTTGAGTTTCTTCTAAATTTTTCCTTGTGGTTGAGTTCCAATTTCAAAGCGTTGTGGTCTGAGAATATGCAGGGAATAATTTCAGTCTTTTGATATCGTTTGAGACCTGTTTTGTGACCCAGAACATGGTCTATTCTTGAGAATGTTCCATGGGCATTAGAATAGAATGAGTATTCTTTGGTTCTGGGGTGTAGTGTTCTATATATATCTATGAGGTCCAACTCGTCGAGTGTGGCATTCAAAGCCCTTGTTTCTTTGTCGATTTTTTGCATGGTTCTGTCCTTTTCTGACAGGGGAATGTTGCAGTCCCCTACTATTAACGTATTTTTATCTATATGTCTCTTTATTCTGGTTAAGAGTTGGCTTGTGTATCTTGCTGCTCCCCTGTTGGGGGCATATATATTTATAATTGTCATATCCACTTGTTGGATACATCCTTTAAGAATAATATAGTGCTCTTCTGTGTTTCTAATTATAATCTTTAGTTTGAAATCCAATCTGTCTTATATGAGAATTGCCACCCCAGCTTTCTTTTGAGGTCCATTGACATGAAAGGGGGTATTCCATCCCTTTACTTTCAGTCTGAATGTATCTTTAGGTTCAAAATGAGTCTCTTGTAGACAGCAAATGGATGGGTCATGTCTTTTTATCCAATCTGCAACCCTGTGGTATTTTATGGGAGCATTTAGGCCATTTACATTGAGACTGATTATTGAGAGAGATGATTTTAATGATGCCATGTTGCCAGTAAAGTCTTTGTTTCTATAGATTGTGACTTTCTGTTCTGTATCACTCTTGGGGCCTTTTTACTTTTATAGAACCCCCCTTAATATCTCCTGTAGGGCTGGTTTCGTGATTATGAAATTGGTCAATGAGTGGCGATTCTGGAAGGTGTTTATTTCTCCATCAATTCTGAATGACAGCCTTGCTGGATAAAGGATCCTTGGCTGCATGTTTTTCTCTGAAGGAGCTTTAAAAATGCCTCCCCAACCTTTTCTCTCATTCCAGGTCTGTGTAGACGGGTCTGACGTAAGTCTGATACCTTTCACTTGGTACGTGAGAAATTTCTTTGCCCTGGCGCTTTCACTTTCAATACTGTATCCTTGGATCTAATATTTGCGAATTGCACTATGACGTGACTTGGCATAGGTTTGTCGTGGTTGAGGTTGGGTGGGGTCCTCTCTGCCTCTTGGACATGAATGTTTGTTTCCCTTGCTAGATTAGGGAAGTTTTCAGCTACAATTTGTTCAAATATCTCTTCTAGACCTCAGTTTTTCTCCACCCCCTTGGGGATGCCGATGATTCTGACATTGGAACGTTTCATAGAGTCAGTAATCTCCCATAATCTACATTCTTGTGCGAGGATTTTTTTAAGTCCAGATTCTATTTTAGCTTTCTCTTCTACTAACCCATCCTCCAATTCACTGATACGTTCTTCTGCCTCATTCACCCTGGCCATCAGAGCCTCTAGTTTTGACTGCATTTGGCTCATAGAATTTTTAATTTCTGCCAGATTTGCTCTCATTTCTGCCAGATTTGCTCTCATTTCCGCCCTTAGAGATTATATATTTCTAACATTTTCGTTAATACTTTTTTCAAGTCTACACATCATCTTGACCATTGTTACTCTGAATTCCATTTCTGATAATTTGGTTATCTCCATATCCATTAGTTCTGTGGCAGAGGCCACAGACTCATTGTCTTTTCTTTGCTGGGGGGGATTTCTCCTTCTCATCATTCTGATGAGAAGAGGGTGCGGGGTTGTCCATAGCCCAAATTATTGACCTGGACCCAGGCCGTGTGCCCTTGTTTTATAGGGATCTTAGGGATGTGGGCTTCTTGATTTTTCAGCCTGCCTTCTGGGGGAGGGGCCTGCCACGCCGATACTCAGGCAAACCTGTTTGGGTAGAGTCTCCGTGTCCCCTGCGAGAGAGGATAGGGGTGGGCACACTGTGAGCCGGTATTTCCAGGCTTTTGTTCTCTGGTGGCTTTCCCTGGAGGTTTGCTGTGCCTCTTCTGAGAGTCAGAGCAGCAGTGGCCGAATCTTAGCCTCTGTCTCAGAACAGAGGGATCGGGGACAGTTCTCCACTGATGTTCTGGCCACTTTAACTCTGTTTCTGTTGGTGCTGCTCAACCCTGCAGCATCCTGGGATGTGCGCCCCACACCTGGCATCCCAGCCCTCACTTCCAGGGCCGGCGTGTCTCTGTCCTTTGTGTTTTTCTAACACCGCCAGCCGCCCCTGCGCGCTCCCAGAGCTCCCGGTCTCAGTCTGGTTCCAGTGAGCACACTGGAGCTCCGTTTCAGTCTGGTCGTGTGTGTTCCCTGGCTCACAGTCTCAGTCTGTTCTCTCGCGGGTGCTGGTCTGCGAGTCCACCCACTCCCCCGTGCAGGTGGCTACCGCTTCCCGGCGCCCGAACGTGGCAGCTCCCTCCCCCTTCCGCTTATCTTCCGATATCTGTGCGTGGTTTCACAGCTCCCCGCTTCGTACCTCAATACTCAGCGCTGGAGATGTTCATTTGTAGAGATCCAGATGTATCTTCCTGTGTCTCAGGCTGATTCCATGGATGTTCAGGCTGGTCTGGTACCTATCCAACTTGACTCAGGGGACTGGCTGTAAAAGAGGTCCCCCACTCCCCCGCCATCTGGTCATGGATGTAGGGGAGCCCTTCAGGATCATTCATATAAGTACAACACCTCTTTTTTCTGCCTCCCTCCACTTTATTCTGCTTGTCTTCTCATTTCTTCTCCTTTCTGAGCCTCTCTCCACCCTTTCTTTCCACTGTGCTTTTCTATAGAAACAGGACTCTCTGTCTGTGCATCTCATTTTTAATACAATCCCAAACCAGAAAGTGCAAGGTGGGGTGGGGAAAAACAACCTTTCTGAAGTAAAATATATGTCAGAAAGTCTATGAACTAGTATTAACACAGAGGGCTATGAATTTCCATGGGAAAATATTATACCTTAATTTTTGCTACCCTCTAAGTGAAAGTTAGCATTTCTTTCAATTGTAACATATGCAATCAATGACAGTGTTACTAGAATTACTGGTGACTTTTTCACCAGTAAAAATCACAGATATTTTCACATCACATTACTATCGTTTAGGTTTTTTGGTTTTTTGGGGGGTTCACTACTTTTAAATTTTAGACATTATTAGATCCTCTGCTAGATTTGTTATTTGGTGCATTAATAAAGAACCACATATATAGCACGTTTTTGTTGAATGTCTTGATTACTCTATTTTAATATATTTATTTTATTAATGATTCTATGCATATATTATGCATTTTAAAACATGGTTCTAAAAAGGGCTTAATAGGCTTACCCAGACTGCCAAAGGGATCCATGACACTAAAAAGATTAAGAATATCTTTTATGGACTCTGGCATTGTGGTTAAGAGCATGTAGTTTGGTCTCACAATGCTTGGGTTCAAATTCTGCTCTGTCACTTACAGTATGACTTAGGCTAAGTTATATATACTTTTTGTGCCTGAAATTCTTCATGTGTAAAATGGGAGATACTACTTACCTAAAATTCTTGCTATGAAAATGAAGTAATATCTACAAAGACCTAAACATGATGCTGGGCACACAGTGTGTTATTTCATATACACCCAGATGATAAAGTTTCATTCAAATCCTATTTACATTTATCTTGTATACAGATTTTTTTCACTATGTTGTCACTCTAAAATTAAAATTATATTAGTAAATATTGGCTAGTTTCAAATGAATGTTTGTTAAATATATGTGTGATATGAGGAAGAATAATACAATGAACATCTATATGCCCTCCACTTGATTAGAAGGAAAAAAGTTGCTTCTGAAAGGAGGAACATATAATTTATTATCTAAACCATAGCACATTTGAGTGTGTAAGTGCTATTAGTTATAACACCAGGAAAATAGCTAAACCAGGACTGTTTTGGCTAAACCAAAATGTAAAATCACACTACTTTTATGTTCTTGTGTGCCCTTCCTTCTTCCATTCCCTTCCTTCTAGAGAAAATCACTATTTTGATTTTGTGGTTATCATTCATTCACTTTAATTTATAGATTTGTGTCTTATGCTTGTACTCTTTTTTTTTATTTTAATGTTTTTTATTATATTATGTTAGTCACCATACAGTACATCTCTGGTTTCTGATGTAAAGCTCGATGCTTCATTAGTTGCGTATAACACTCAGTGCACCATGCAACACGTGCCCTCCGCACTACCCATCACCAGTCCTCTTAAAGAGCATATTGTTTACTTTTATTGGTTCTTTAATTTATAGAAGTGGAATCCTACTGTAATATTCTTTTGTGAATTGCTTTTTTGCTCAACATTGTTAGAGATTCATCCATGTCCATGGATTTGAAACTCATTTTTTCCACGGTTGTATTCTCCATATGAGTATACACAATGTATTTAACCATTCTACTGTTGATGGACATGGACATGGACTTGGACAAAAACTGTTTCTAGTTTTTATTGTTATAAGTAATACTGTTAAAATTTTTCTTCCTTATATATCCTGGAACACTTCTCCTTGACCATAGAGGATAAACCTCTTCAAGGTTACTAGATAATGCCAAATGGTTTTCCAAATTGATTATATCAGCTTATACTCTAAATAGCAAAGTATGTGTTCTGGGATATTGTCAGACTTTTAAATTTTTGTTTATGTGGTAGATGTGAAATTGCATTTCCTTGTATTTGAGCATTTCGTCAGGTTTCCTCCTCTATGAATTGCCTGTTTGGGGTAGTGGGGTGTGGCGTAGAGCATTATCTTTTTTTTTTTTAAATTAAATTGTAGTAGTTGTTTACACAATGTGAATGCTAATCTTTTTGTTAGTAATAAGGGTTGTAATGATTTTCTCTCAGTTTATGGCTTGTCTTCTACTTTCCTTTTGGTGTCTTTTTTTTCTGGGCTTTTTATTACAGAAAATGTTAAAACATATATAAAAGTATGCAGAATAGAATAATGAGCTCCCATTTACCTTTTATCCAGCTTCAACTATTATCAACTCATAACCAAGCTTGCTTCATTTATACAACCACCCACTTTCCCCATTTCTTATTATTCTAAAGTATATCCCACATATTATATCTCTAAATATTTCAATATGTATCTTTAAAAGATAAAGGGCCTTTAAAAATTACTATTAGAACATAATAAATAATTTATAATTCCATAATGTCATCAAATATTCAGGAAGCATTCAAATATCTAATTATCACAACATTTTTTTAAGTTTGTTTGAATCATGATCCAGACAAAATTCTGTGTTAGGTAGGCTCCAAAGTGGCACCCCATGATTCGCACTCCTTTGGTATTCACACCCTTGCTTAATTCCCACTCACATTGTATCTTTGTGTGTGTGATCAACCTGTTGTTCACATAGCTGTGTGATGATATGTCACTTTTGAGGCTAGGTCAAGAGACATAAAAGCCATGGTAGCCTCTGCCCCTCTCTCTTGAATCACGTGCATTAGGGGAAGCCAGACAGCTCTTTGGTGTGCTGAGGAAATAAAGTATTATGCCAAGCAGCCAACAAAGAACTGAGGCATCTTGGCAATAGCCACAACAGTAAGCCATCTTGGAAGTGAATCCTCTAGGACCATTTAAACCGTCAGATGATTGTAGCCCAACCAACAGCTTGATTGCTACTTCACAAGACACCCTGAGCTAGAACCATTCAGCTAAGCTGCTTCTGGATTTCTGACCCTCACGCATTGCATGAAATAAGAAATGACTGTTGCTTTAAATATTATGTTTTGAGGCAGTTTGTTATAAAGCAATAAAAATTAGTAAAGATTTTGGTACCTGGAAATGAGGTACTGCTGTAACAAATACCTAAAATGGAAGAGTGCCTTTGAAAGTGGTAGTGGGCAGAAAGTGGAAGGACTTGGAGGACAGTGTTAGTGAAAATTTGAAAAGCCTTGAAGAAATTTGTTTATAGATGCTTGATAACTTTGAGGAGGTGGCAGATGAGGTCTTAACAGATTAGAAAAGTCTTACTGAATATTGGAGGAAAGTGGCAGAAAGTTTAGCAAATTTGTCAGCTGAAGTCATATGTAAAGTAAAAAATATGCCTAATAAACTGGTGCTTTCCAGCCAGATGTTAAAGATATAACCTGGTTTCTTCTAGTTGCCTACAGTAAAATGAGAGGAGGGAGATAAGTTAAAGGAAGGACTGGTAAACATAAGGAGACAGAACTTGCAGAGTTGAAGATTCCCAACCTTTCCAAGTAATGAATGATGAATGATAAAATTAGAAAATGGCTCTGAACAAAGAACACATCCAGGGACTAACAGGAAAATATGAAGTTGAGGGTGTAGTTAGTAAGGCTTTGTCTAATGGCATGAACTCAACTAAAATTCACAGGAAACCCACAAAGTTTGTAAGAGAATTATATTAGCAGAATATACTTTTTTAAAAGAAACTTTTTAAAGAGAATTATATTGGGGCACCGGGGTGGCTCAGTCATTAAACGTCTGCCTTCGGCTCGGGTCATGATCCCAGTGTTCTGGGATTGAGCCCTGCATCAGGCTCCCTGCTCAGGGGAAAGCCTGCTTCTGCCTCTCCCATCCCCCTGCTTGTGTTTCCTCTCTCACTGCCTCTCTCTCTGTCAAATAAATAAATAAAATCTTTAAAAAAAATAAAGAGAATTATATTGCCCAGCTGTTTTCCAGCCTGTACTGAAAGGAACAGAATACCAAATGAAATGAGGTTTTCGGACATCCAACTTTCTATAGGCAGAAAGCAAGCAGACAACTACAGAGCTGTAAACATGGACAAAGAAGGGTAACTCAGTGAGTGGGTCCAAGAGATCAGAAGGCAGAGTGAAGAGTCATGGAAAATTACTCTCAGGCCTTGAATCTTTATCAAGGAACTGCCAACCTGATCCCAGGTAGATTTTGTAATTTCTGTCAATCTGTGTGCTAATATACCTCCTTTTGAACAGGAGAGTAGTTACCCTATCCATTTTACATTACGTGCATGGACGCAGATATCGTGTGTCTTTAGTTTGTAGGTCTTCAGATCAAGAGGAACTCCATTTAAGGAGCTGTGCTTAAGGAAGTATACCTGAGGGGCGCCTGGGTGGCACAGTGGTTAAGCGTCTGCCTTCGGCTCAGGGCGTGATTCCGGCGTTATGGGATCGAGCCCCACATCAGGCTCCTCCACTGTGAGCCTGCTTCTTCCTCTCCCACTCCCCCTGCTTGTGTTCCCTCTCTTGCTGCTGTCTCTATCTCTGTCAAATAAATAAATAAAATCTTTAAAAAAAAAGGAAGTATACCTGAAAAGCCTCATCCACACCTGAACTTGATTTATATTTCTAGGATTTGAGCTGGTGCTGTAATGGGATGAGAGTTTTAAGGGGCTTTGGGACAGGATGAGTGTATTTTGAATATTGGAAGAATAAATCTTTGGAGCCCAGATTGTGGTAGTTCCCTTCCTCACTGCATCAGAGATGGTCTGTGGGATTAATAGAGTATAGGAGTAGTGATGGCATATCATTTTGAGCGGCTTTGGCTTCTCCTTTTTCTTGGATCACTTGCTCTGGGAAAATCCGGACGCTATGTCGTGAGGACACTTAGGCAGCCCTGTGAGTGAGCCATCTTGGAAGTGGATCTTTTATCACCAGTCAAGCCTTCAGAAGACTGCAGCTCAGCCAACAGCTTGACTGGAAACTCATGAGAAACTCTGGGCCCTGAATACCTCATGAAGCCATTCCTGGATTCCTGACCCTTAGAAACTGTAAGAGATAAGTATTTTTTCAGTTGTAAGCTATTAATTCTTGGGGTAATTTGTTGTACAACAGTAGATAAGTAATGGAAGTTCATGTATTGCTTTATATATCTTATTTTATTTTTAAATTTATTTACTTATTTTAATCAAGCTCTGTGCACAACGTGGGGCTTAAACTCACGACCCTGAGATCAGAAGTCATATGCTCTACCAACTGAGCCAGCCAAGCACCCCACTCTATATGTTTTTTATTTTTTTTGTTTTATTTTACTTTTAAGTATGCTCTGCGCCCAACATGAGACTTGACTCATGACCCTGAGATTTAAGAGTCATGTGCTCTCCTGACTGAGCTAGTCAGGCACCACTTTATATGTCTTTTATTTATTTATTTATTTTTTAAAATTATTTATTTGACAGAGAAAGAGAGAGAGCACGTGTATGGACAAAAGGGAAGGGGCAGAGGAAGAGAAAGAGTCTCAAGCAGACTCCTCACTAAGCAGGGAGCCCAATGTGGGGTTTGATCTCACGACCCTGAGACCACGACTTGAGCCAAAACTGAGAGACAGTGGCTCAACCAACTGCGCCACCCAGGCACCCTATATGTCTTTTATAAGTCTCTTTTAATCTATCATTTTCTCTATCTTCTCTCTCTCCTGCAACGTATTTGTTAAAGTTAATTTGTCCCATGATTTTCCATAGATTGGATTTTCCTGATTGTATAGCCATGGTGTTTAACGTGTTCTCTATATTTCCTAGTACCACCTTCAATTTTTTTGTCAAGATTTTTTGGTAGGTGATGATGTGTTTTTCCATTAAGAGGCATATATAGCTTCCTTGTTCATCATGTTAGTAGCTGTTGATGTACAATGAATAAACCTATTTATTCATTAGGAATCTTGAAATGGCAACTTTCTAATTCTATCTTCATTCATTAATACATGTATATAGAGAAACTTAACCTCATTGATTATTTGGTTACCTGTGGTACAGTGCACATAAAAACGGCAGGACAAATGCTTGATTGATTTTATAATATATACTTTTTTTAATTGGTTTTCAAAATAGTGAATTGATTTCAGGGCATCCCCCAGTGTTAACCGAGTAGCTGTTTTTTGTTAGTTTTACTGTCATTATGAACCCAAGGATTTAAAGACATTAGATAATTTGATATGTTCCAATCCACTGTTTTGATATGTTCCAACCTGTGCTCAGGGGGATATCAGAATTTCAATAGACCTGTATGTCCTTATTGACAGTAAAACTGTCCCATCTTTGGCCAGTGGAATGCTTTTCAGTTATCTCCTGAATCCATTTTACATGATTCTAGGATAGCTTACTTGCTGTCTTGCAAAACAAAATGTTCCAGGCTCATCTTCTACATTTCCTGTGCCTAACTGAAATCAACTGCTACTCCAAGACCTTATAGTGTCTTTTAAACAGAGGTTTTTAATGCATTTGAATATAATTCTTTTTTCTGTATTGAGTTTGCATTTCCCTACCATAAGATCATAAAGAAAATCTTGCTATCTTATCTTCTGAAGGTTTAATGGGTTTTCCTTTCATATTTAAATTTTAATTCACCTTGAACTGATTTTTCTGCATGGTATTAAACAGGGAGTTCCAATTTCATTTTCTTCATGTATTTATCCGGCACCATTTATTGACTTGCTCTTGCTTTTCCTGATGGCCTGCAATGCCATCTCCGTCTTAAATCAAGATTCCTTATAAGACTACATCTCTTTCTGGAGTTGTATTCCAGTATAAATCATTTTTTCCATCCCTAAGACAGTATCATACTATCCTAATTACTACAGTTTTAACAGATTTATTGAGAATTAATTCACATACCATACAGTACACCCATTTAAAGTGTTAAGATGGGATGCTTTTTAGGATATTCACAGATGTGTGCAACAATTACCATAGTTAACTTTAGAACATTTTCATCACCTCAAAAAGAAACCCCGTTTCCTTTAGCTATTACTACCCTGTGCTCCCATCTCCCTAAATCTCACCATCCCTAAGCAATTACTAATGTATTGTCTTTGTAGATTTCCTATTACAGAAATGTCATATAAATGGAATCACATAACGTGGTCTTTTATGATTGGCTTCTTTCACTTAACATACGATTTGCAAGCTTCATCCATGTTATAGCAGTTATCAGTATTTCATTTCTTTCCTGTAGCCAAATAATATTCCACTGTATGGATATACCACATTTTGTTTATCTTTTGATAAGCTGATAGACATTTGTGTTGTTTCCACTTTTTGGTTATTATTAACACCTAACTAGTATAATTTTATAGTTCTGGCTATCTGACAAGTTAACTGTCTCCATCTTAAATCTGCTTCTGGAGTATCTTGAAATTCTTGATCCTTTGTGCTTTCATAGAAACTTCAGAATTAGCCTGTCAAGTTTCTGGAAAAACTCAGCTGGGATTTTTAATGCAATTGCTTTCATTGTAGGGGAGATTTGCCATCTTAACTCTAGAGTCTCTAAATACTTGAACACGGTTTATTTTTCTTATTAGACATTTTTTGATGTCTTTGATGTTTTGTGATTTTTTCCCTTGAAGGAAAAAAATTTAAAATCATAAATTTACTCCTATGTAATCCATATTTTCAAAATGATATGGTAAATGGTATCTTTTAAAAAATCATTTTCTAACAGTTCATTTATGCTGGAGAGAAATACAATTCACTTTTGGAAATTAACATTATATCCAGAATCATTATAAAGTCTTATTTTAAAATTTATCTGTAAATTGTTTCTTCATTTTCAATCTTTTTATCTTTTTATTTGTTTTTACTGTTATACAATGTTGGCTGGGATCTCCAATATGGTACTTGTTCCTGATTCTAAGGGACTGTTCCAAAAATTTCATTGTTGGGGCACATGGGTGGCTCAGTTGTTGAGCGTCTGCCTTCGGCTCAGGGCGTGATCCCAGTGTTCTGGGATAGAGCCCCACATCAGGCTCCTCTACTGGGAGCCTGCTTCTTCCTCTCCCACTCCCCCTGCCTGTGTTCTCTCTCTCGCTGGCTGTCTGTCTCTGTCAAATAAATAAATAAAAATCTTTAAAAAAAATTTCATTGTTAAATATGTTTGTTGTAGGTTTTATTCTAATTTGGCAAAAGGTTTTATCCATGCCTATGTTAATTTTTTCAAAGTCTTTTTCTGGGCAATATGTTCTTCTTTGAAAAATTTCTGTTGATTCAGTCGCTCACACAGTAATCAGACCATTCATATTTTCTATTTCTTCTTGAATAATTTTAGAAAAGTTACATTTTTCTGGGAACCATCTAGTTCAATTATATTTTCCCATTTGTTATAATAAAATTGTTCATGATATCTCCTCAATCTCTCCAGCATTTGTAATAATGCCCCCATTTTCACTTCTAATAGTCTTTGTGTCTGCTTGCTTTCTTGGGTAATCTTGTCAAAGATTTGTCGGTATTATTATTAAAAGGTAAAACTTCTTACTTTGTTGCCTCTCTGTAGGAGAGTATTTGCTTTTTGTTTTATTCATTAATTTTATTTCCATTACTCTTTTCCTAATCCCTCAGGTTTAGGACAGATTATTAGATCTATAATTTTCAGTCTTCCTTAATTTAATATTTAAAGTTTTCAATTTCCTTGTAAGTACTGTCTACATTCTATAGGCATTATGTAGTATTTCTGTCATTGTTCAATTCTGAATATGCATTTTCTCTTTTTCATTAAGAATCCTATTTGGATTTGATCCAGCTTATATGGGAATGAGTTTATTTTCCAAATATATGAGGTTTCCTAGATTTTCTGCAAAATTAATTATACTGTGATTAGAAAATGGGATCTAATAATACCAATTCTTTTAAAATTTAAAAGATTTTTTATGATTAAATTTCATAAATGGTTCATGTGTACTTAAAATATTTTTTATTTCTATTTTTTGTAATGATGGACTTGGTAATTTAGAATAGTCCTTCTTCTGTAAACAACTAGAAAAGCTGGACAAAATATAAAACAAACATCTGACAGCATTAGAGCTAATGAGGCAGTGGAAACTCCAGAAGAAAAAAAGAGTTATTGAATCCAGCATTCATGTTAGCTTTTCCACTCAGGTATCTGCTGATTCCTGAGAAGATGGCCAAGAAGCTTGAATAGAGCTTCTGACTAAATCATGGAGTTAAAAAGACAAAGATTGGAGTTCAGGGCCTGCTCTGGTAAACTCTACAGGCTTCAAGTTGAGACCCCAAAGATCTATATCCTGGGAAAAAGTATGAACTAGAAGTAGACCTGCTCAAGAGTCTAATCATCTCAATCACTGACTTGATTAAAGTGACTTCAGCTTACTAGTGCCCAAAACCCCTGCCAAGAAACATAAAATCCTTTCTGCAGAAAATATCACTTTAGACCTCAAAGTATAATTTCTTCCCATACTCATTCTGGCATTCAATAAAAAATAACAACGTAACTTAACAAAATGTTATAAATAAAAATAAACATAAATAAATAAAAATAGCATAAGTAATACAAAATAAAAAATACAAGTAACAGGGGTCCCTGGCTTGCTCAATCAGAAGAGCATGTGATTCTTGTTCTTGGGGTCGTGAGTTTGAGCCCCACGTTGGGTGTAAAGATTACTTAAATAATTAAATGTAAAAAATATATATGAGAGAAAATATATATAGCTAAATGAGACAATATGAGACAACCACAACAAGAAACAAAGGAGCTTCGGATGATAGCAGACCCCATAATTACTAGACACAGGTTTTAAAATAATTATGCTTATGTGTTTGAAAAAATAAAAGATCAGATTGAAATAGATAACTGCTAGACAACTGGAAGACATAAAACAGAAAACAGAAATGCCCAAACTGACAACAACCAAAAAAGTAATAACTGAAATAAATGATTCAACAGATAGGTTTAACAGGAGATTAGAGACTATTCAAAAGGAAACAGTGAACTCAAAAGGTAAGAATTATCCAGAATGAACCATGAGAGACAAATGAATGGATATGTAAGGGATAATGTGAAATGATCTAATACACATTTAAGTGGAGTACCAGAAGGAGAGGAGAAGGGGGAAGAATGGGGGAGAAGCAGTATCTAAGAGCTGGGAATTTTCCAAAACAGAATAAGAACATCATATCCTAGACTCAACATGCATTGCAAACCTCAAAAAGAAAACCAAGAAAACCCAAAACATTTAGTTAGATAATAATAAAACTGCTTCAAATTTAAGACAAGCATCTTAAAAGCAGCCAGAGAAAAAAAGATTACTTTTAAAGGGGCAAAAATAAAACTGACATTATTTCTCAAAAAAATTATGGAAGCCAGAAGCAATGCAATGTATCTTCAAAATGATGAAATA
Organism: Ursus americanus; assembly: GCF_024610735.1. Taxonomy (NCBI): domain Eukaryota; kingdom Metazoa; phylum Chordata; class Mammalia; order Carnivora; family Ursidae; genus Ursus; species Ursus americanus. The sequence continues at coordinate 20,813,547 of NC_142131.1, forward strand.
GCTGCTAATTCAGTAAACACGTTCTTTGAAAATGAGGGTGAAATAAATAGTTTCAGGATACAAAAACTGAATTTATCACCAGCAGACATTTTCAAAAGGAAATACTAAAGCATGTTCTTCAGGAAGAAGAAATATGATCCCAGACAGAAGCTCAGAAACTCAAGGAGTCATAAAGCACAAGAGACAAAGGTAAATGGTTGAGTAAATATAAATGCACAGTAATTGTATAAAAATGATGTCTTGAGGAATTTAAGACATTAAGTAAGAGATTAAGTATATGCTATGTATATAACATGCGGTAGGGGTAGTAAATGAAGTTGATGTGTTCTCAGGTTGTTATATCATCCAGGAAGAGGTACAATACAATCTACTAAAAGAATATTTAACTCTCAAGCTGATGGGGTGGGAGAAACAGAGTAAGTAAAAATTAATCTAAAAGAATGCAAAAAAAGGGCAAAATCGAAATAGGACAAATAAAGAGCAAATAATGCCTTAATAGATTCAAATCTACCCATATTAGTAACTGTGTTACATGTAAGTGGATTAAATACCTCAATTAAAAAATATTATCAGAGTAAATTTAAAAAATATATTATTTCATCCCACTCCTCAGGTTAAAATGCCTTTCTCATCACACTCAGAATAAAATCCAAATCCTTTCTGGCTTTCAATACCCCCTAAACATATTCTTTTCTTAGTCACCATGCTCCAAACAGGTAGGCTTCTTTGGTTCCTGAAAAAGTCCAAATTAGTTCATGCCTTAAGGTTTTGCGTTATTGTCCCCTCTGCAAGCATGATTTCCCCAATTTTTGCAAAGCTGGATTTTCCTGTCAAATAGCTTAAATGGCACTTTCTTAGAAGCTTTCCTTAGTTACCTAATCTAAAATAGTCATCTACTTTAATTTCCTGCCTAGGATTATTACCACCTTATATTTTTATTTATGGTCAATTACCACTAAAAAGTATTTTACTAAAAAGTAAATTCCCTCATAGTAAGGACTATGTCTGCTCTATTCACCATTGTTTCTCCAAGTCTAGAACAGTGACTGGGACAAAGTAGATAACTATTTTAATAAATATTTAATGAATGGAAAAAGTTAATTTAGGTTTTAAACAGTTAGGTATTTTCTTACGATTTTGTTTGCTTATTGCTCTTGGTGCTGGTTGTTTAAAGACTTTCCTAGTAGCAAAAGGTATCAAATGATACCAGAATCCCATTTATGTATTATGTTAGTGATCCTTGAAAATGTGCATTGTATAATTTGTGTAAAATTTGCAGCAGTTATTCTAATTAGGTATGTGGTATGGTCCTAGCTTTAACTATGGTAATATGTAAATAATGGAAAGTTTCAAAGGAGGCTACTGAATTATTAGAGGGTTGCAATATACTTCTGAAAAGCATGTCTGTTTTGTTTTTCCTAAATTAGGAAGATGAGAATTATAGAGAGGTTACAAAGCATAATTTTGGGAAAGAAAGAAAAGAAACTCCTTTCATCCATTCTTAAATAAAAGAAAATAAAATTTTTAAAATTACCCCCTTACAGAGAGGTTTAGAAGGTAATTCTAGGAATGGTGATTGATATATTTGGTTACTTCCTTTTTTACTCTTTGTTCTATGTCTAGGATTTTTTTCTTTTTTCACATCAAAGCAATCATACTGGTCACAATTTTGTAGCCTGCTCTTTTAACTTGGAAAATAAACTTTTTCCATTAGAAAGACTAATTACTTTTAAAAAGTAGCTAAATAATATTCCAGTAAGTATACATGATAGAATTTGACCAATATCTAATTGCTAATGATTGTTCCTAATTTTTTTAAAAAAGATTTTATTTATTTATTTGACAGAGAGATAGCGAGAGAGGGAACACAAGCAGGGGGAGTGGGAGAGGAAGAAGCAGGCTCCCAGCAGAGGAGCCTGATGCAGGGCTCGATCCCAGGACTCTGGGATCACGCTCTGAGCAGAAGGCAGATGCTTAACAACTGAGCCACCCAGGCGCCCCATGATTGTTCCTAATTTTTTACCATTGTAAGTATTGCTACAACTAACACTTTTGTCCATAAAGCATTTTAAGAGCAATATAACTGAAGTGATTTTGTCCACAACATTCATTTAAATGGTATTTAAGGAGAAGGAGGTGTTCGACACAAAAAGAAGGTCCCAGCTTTCCAGGCATTTGTGTCTAATTAGGAAAACAATATATACTGGGGAGAAATTACAAAGGCACCATATAAGCACATAATATTCATATTTATTAAAGAAAAGAAAAAGTAATAGAAATTTCTCAGAAGGGGAGTTAATCAGGAAAACATTTTACAAAGAATACGGAGCTGGCCTTTGAAACAGTGATAGGTGTTAATGGCTGAAAATGTTCCAGCTCAGTGTGGGTGTTGAAGGAGGACCTAACTTTTTGTTGGTGTTCTTAAGTATTTGAGAACAGTTCTCACTCAGAGAATTACAACTCAATTGGTTGCTAATAAGCAACCAAGACAATTGGACTCCTGATTCCCTTTTAAGACTACTGAATTTCTTCCTAATCTCCATCATGCACATATTTCATTCCCTTTCATAATTTTCCCCTTTCTTGCATCTCTGTCAAAGACTCTCATCTACTTTAAGGAATGGAAATAGGTAAATCCCTCAACTTCAATACATGTAAACAATACAAGACATAATTATTCTGTGGGATAAAAAAGACTGGGAGATGCTGCTTTTAAACATATATGATATGCCTTTTAATCTTTAAAAAACGTTACTTGTAACAGATTTTTCACATTGTAATAGAAATTGGAATATTAAAGGATATTAACCAAGGGTTATTTATGAACTAATCAAATCCAAATAAGGAACACAGAACCCCATGATCTATTAAAAATGATAAGCAGATAACGAATACTGACTGTGATTTCCTTTGTGGCTTTACTCTGGCAGGAATGGATTCCATACTGATAATAATTCCAGTCTTACTGTCACATAGGAGGAGATGCTTTGTGAACCTCAATGAGGCTGCCAGGTTTAGGACGGATGTAAGAACCAAAGTGTCAGAAATGAAAGAGTAAGACTTCACAGAATATGTTGTCACTGACAGACTGATAGCCAGTTTCCTTCTCCACCTTTTCTTCCTCAAGGATAGCAGCTGCTTCCCACAGATACACAAGCAGAACAACTCCAATCCTTCTCTACCACACTTAGCATCTGCAGATGCCCTGGGGCTTGTCTATTTACAACGTGGTCCCTATACAGCAGAGGTAGAACCCTCAGGGAAGTTCTGGATTGAGTCTCAGCAGGTCTGTTTCACAAACTATTTCCCAGCCCTTCCCCACCTCCAGCTGTTTCCAATGTTAGTACTTAATAATTCCTCTATCTTGTCTGCCACATTATTCATCACCCCCCAGAAGAAAATTTGAAGTAAAAACAACTTATACACTCAGTCTCTAGCCACCTTTCTAATATAAAGCAATTGCCCTGTGCATGCTGCTTCTGGATGGCTAAGAAGTGATTCCAAGGGTCTTCTAACCATTTATAGATTGGATAGCATGCTCTCCAGGTATTTTGACAAGGAGGGTGAAACAAACACCCATAGCCACGCCCGCCTGCCCAAACTTCTTAACCTCTTGTGAAGCTTTCCTAGTTTAGCTCCTCAATTCCAGCTTTATGACAAAACTAGACAGTGGCATAAGAGATACTATAAATGAAATTGTAGATAGTCACGTCTTAAGCAAAGATCCCCAAGTTGTGAGACTAATTTCTGGGTTAAAGGTGTTCTGTATATCCACTTCAACCCTGCCTCCAGTACTGTGACTTATAGCCAAATAAAAAGGCAAAAAGTTGAAGGGTACAAATTTTGAGGAAAACAACACAAATTTAAGGGGTACATGGGTTTCACTTTTTTTCAGCTGATTATACATATCTTTTTTTTTTTTTTTTTTTTTTAATAAAAGGAAACCGTCCATATTGGAATGTATTTTCCAATAGGCAGAATCCTCCTCCTGGTTTCTCTGGTCTTGGTAGATGTTCTTCTGGTTTCCACCAGTACATATGAATAGAGAAGAAATGTCTCAGGATCATACTCCACTGCCCTGAGGAAGGGGAGAGCTGCAGGACGCACTAAAGCAGGTGAAAAAGACGACACAGGGACAGACAGGTCTGTGGAGATCCGGAAGTCTCCAAGGACGGTCAGCCTGGAAAAGGAAAAGGTAAAAAGAAAGGGCGTGGCTCGGCTGAAGCAATTACTGTTGGGGTCGGCTCCCACCCAGTTCTTGAACCTGCGCTTGCATCACCTCCCAGGGCAAGGATGCGCTCGGCCCGAACAACCCAACCTACCTCCGGATCCTCAGGCGTTGCAACCGCGCGCCGCCCGCCCACCTACCTGTGCTGCGCCTGCGCCTCTCTCGCGCGTTCTCAAGGTCAGCACCGCCCCCAGCTTCTAACCTAGCACCCACGGAAGTAGCATTAGAGGACGTCCTGCGTATCCTCACCTCTGCGTGGCGTGGGGTCGCCGGCGTTCAAGAGAGGGGAGGGACTTCCTGTCCCGCGCGGGCAGAACTTCCGTCAGAGCCGGAAAACTCTCTCCCTCGCGTTGTTTAAGAGGCTCCTGGCTGCAGGGTGGGGAGGGAAGGTCCAGGACGGTCCGGGGACTCCAGGGCGTCCGGCCCACGACCTGTCCTTGGCGCCATGGTGAGTCTTCCTGTGAAGGCTGGAGTAACAACATTGGGAAGCTAGGGGCCAGGAGGTTAGTCCTGTGAAGGTAGCCAGTCGGGTGCCTAGCTGAGGATGGAGCGGGCGAGAGCAATGGGATGAACCGCGGGGGCAGGACTCCCCACCTGTCCCGGAGCTCCTGGGCCCCTGAGGAAGCGGCATCTGAGCTGCCCAACCGTGAAATTTGTCTAGGAGTATGGAGTAGGTAGCCAGAATATTCGTGGCCCATTCGCTGTGTACGGTGTGTGGCGCCAGGTGGTCTCAGAGTTGACCTTGCCGGGTGGATCATCTCCGCCCCTCCCTTTTTCTCAGCTGCTTGGTAGTAGCCAAGAACTTAAGATCTTAGAAATCCCTTTAGCTTGTCGAGGTGGACACAACGGATCCCTTCGTAGAGGAGCAACACCTGTCACTAAGAGAAAGGGCAAAGTCAGCTTATCTTTCAAACTCAGCCCATTTGAAATTGGGAAGGGTGATTCAGGCTTAGGAGAGATTTTATTGGAAAGGGATATTGCAGGGGCTCGGGGAAATAGGAAAAATGCCCTAACCGTAAGATATGCAAGAGTTTCAAAGGTTAAGCAAAAAGGTTTTTCTTTTTATTAGGGAGGGGTAAAGCAATCCTAGGAAGAACTAAGTGTGGGGAAGTGAGATGAAAGGGAAGTACCACTGAAGAGTAGATCAGATTGTTTTACCCTCAGTCCAGAGAGGTTTATGCTGGTTTAGACCTAGCGTGGGCCAAAGTTCAGGAACCTGGGGAAAGAGGATCTTAACCAGAATTTGAATAACAAATATTTTGTTCCAGTTGATCTATGGGGACATGCCATTCATCCAGTCATTTTTGAAGCGAAAAATGGGAATTTGCAGGCTTTGTCTCTGACCTTGTCATGGGTAAACAAGTGGGGCATCTTTGAGTCTTACCTAAGTCCTGTGGGGACCGGTGGTTCATTGCAGTAAGCTCTTTCCATAGCACAAAAGGGCGTGGGGGTATTTCTTAACCTTTGCTATTTTCCAAGATCACAGGAGTCTGGTGAAGTTCAGCATTGTCAATTATTTGACTATATAAAAGATTTCAAATTCTCATCCGGAGGGCATTCTGTCTTGGAATTTAGCCTCAGTGTACCATGCTTTTTCAGGACCAGATGTTGACATTGTTCAGCTATTGTGTTTGATGTTGGACTTTTGAATGACTTTCAGAAACTTAATGTGAAAGAAAAGAACTTCAAAATAATGTGGTTTCTAATGCACTCTATCAGCTAACGTAACCTATGACTCTTAGGCACTGTGTGTGTGTTTAACCTCCGAATAATAACACTTTGTATTCATACAGAGGTTTTTTTTTTTTTCTAAGTGAAATTAGACAAAGATAGGCAATAGTTAGCCCAACCACCTCCACCCCTCTCCCCCAACCTCCCTAATTTTACATAAGGAAGAATCTAAGGTATAGAAATAAGCATTGGTTTATCTAGGGTAACAATAGTTTGACATAGTCTGGACTGAAACTTAGAGCTCCACATCTTAAATTTAAGCTCAATTTTTGACTTCTTGGTCTGAAAAGTTGAAGAAAAAGTATAATAAAAACCCTTAAAGTAGTCTCAAAGAAGCTCAGTGTGAATTTACTCCCAGCATTATGTAATACTAGAAAAAAGAACCCATCTCCTGCCATCTCAAAAATTCTGATTTTGTTTTAGGTTAAGGTAAACTCATGCTGTTTCTCAGAATGTCACTTAAGAGAATGTCACCTGAAGAATGTCACTAACTACCAGTAAGGCCGTTGGCTCCATTCTGATACTGCTTATATTTCTGTGTTGACTCCACTTTAGTGTTCCCAGTCATGAAATTGATAATGTCTGTATATGCAAGTTTGGTCAGTGCTTGGAATACCAAAAAAAAGGGGGGGGGGTTAGCCATCAAATGAAGTGAGGGGTTGAATTTATTTTGAATACAGCTTGGTTAAATTAAGAACCTTTGCACTGCTTGGGCCTAATGATACGCAAAGCATGTAGTACTTGAACTCAAAAGACCCAGACTCTGCCCATTATTAGTTATATGAATTTGACAGAATCACTCAACTTGGTAAGCCTTCCGGTTTCCTCCTCATTAAGAGAAGTGGGGCTTGATGGAAATTAAAACACCTTCTGACTCTCACATTTCTGATTCTATGACTTCAGGACATTTTTCAGAATAAGTACATGTTTCTGATTAAATAAAATTTAGTCTGATTTTCACTTTTTTCTTTATCTTTTTGATTTTTCCTTTTTTGTTTTTTTAAAGATTTTATTTATTTGACAGAGAAGAAACCACAAGCAGGGGGAGTGTTAGGCAGAGGGAGAGGGAGAAGCTGGCTCCCTGCTGAGCAGAGAGCTGATGTGGGGCTCCATCCCAGGATCCTGGGATTATGAGCTGAGCCTGAAGGCAGATACTTAACTGACTGAGCCACCTGGGCACCCCCCCTTTTGATTTTTCAAGTTGCATTTGTTTTATTGTCTCTCTCTCTCTCTCTCTCTCTCTTTTTTTTTTAATATATCATGTAGGAATCTGTACACATGTTTGGGCAGGTATTTCACTACTGTCTTAAATGCTACTCCAGAATGGAGAGTGAAGCCTTGGGACACCTTGATTTTACTTCTGTTTTATTTATTTATTTTGAAGATTTTTATTATTTAATTTGAGAGAAAGAGTGCCTTTGGTTCAGCTCATGATCTCAGGGTCGTGGGATTGAACTTCAAGTTGGGCTCCCTGTTCAGCAGGGATTCTGCTTCTTCCTCTACCTCTGTCCCTTCCCCCACTGCAGGCATACACACGTGCTCTTTCTCTCTCAAATAAATAAATAAAATCTTTAAAAAGTAGAATGAAATAAAATCTGTGGGCATAGAGCCATTCATAACGCTCCTCTATTATTCTTTTAATGTCTACAGGGTCTGTAGTGATGTCCCCACTTTTGTTTCTGGTATTAGTAATTTGTGTCCTCTCTTTTTCTCAGTTAGCCTGGATTGAGGTTTACTGATTCTGTCAATCTTCTCAGAGAACCAGTTTTTGGTTTCATTGATTTTCTGTATTGATTTCTTTCCAATTTTATTGATTTCTGCTCTAATTATTATTATTTTTTGCTTCTGTTTATTTTGGATTTAATCTGCTCTTTTTTTAGTTTCCTAAGGTGGAACTTTAAGTGTTTGATTTTAGATCTTCTATTCTAATATTTGCATTCAGTGCTGTAAATTTCCATTTACTGCTTTTGCTGCATCCCATAAATTGATTAGTTGTATTTTCATTTAATTAAAAATATTTTGAATTTGTCTTGGTTCTGACCCTTGTGTTATTTAAAAATGTGTTGTTTAGTCTTGACATGTTTTGGGATTTTTCAGTTACCTTTCTGTTACTGATTTCCAGTTTAATTCCATTGTGATCTGAGGGCAGACATTGTATGATTGCTGTTCTTTTAAATTCGTTAAGATGTGTTTTATGACCCAGAATGTGGTTTTTCTTGGTGATTGGACATGTGTAGCTTGAGGGATAAATTCTCAGGTTTTATCAGTTAACCATACAGTGGCAGAGATGTGTGTTTCTACTCATTTCTCTGATTTTTCCTGTGACTTCTCTCCTTCACTGCTTCTCTACTAAAGAGGATTAGCTCAAATAATGGTAGACACTGCTCAGGGTGCTTGGGTGCCTCTGTTGGTTAAGCATCTGACTCTTGATTTTGGCTGAGGTTATGATCTCATGGTTGTGAGATCTAGCCCCACATCGATCTTAAGATCTAAGAATCTCCTTCTGCCTCTCTCCACCCCTTTCTGGCTTCTTCTCTTAAAAAAAAAAAAAAAAAGTAGAGACTGTTCTCTTGGTTAGCATTTGGTGGACTCAAGATTAATTCTTAAAGACTAGCTTATACTCTGGACTATGGTCCACTTTTTAAATAATTTAGTTTGCCCTGGAGTAAAAACATAAAGCAAGTTTAGTTGATTTTAGAAAATCAGAAGATCTTTGAAAGTGTTCATTTCTAAGAGAGATTTTTTTTTATCTTCTTAATATTGTGCTGTGGTTTTGCCCATGTTACTAAATCAAGCATGAACACAACTTGCTGCAAACAAACTTGGAAGAAATAAACTTGTCTGTAAATTGTCTTTCTGTTCTTTATGTACCACCTGCCCTTGAGTTAGGAAAAAAAATTTTGAAGTTCTGGTAAAATGAGCATTCTCTTGGTTTTGATTGGAATAGTACTTTTTTGTTTCACCAAGCATTTAAAAAATAATGCTCTTATCTCAAAAGTATTATTCAGTCATTCATTATTAAGCACTATCTGTATGTCAGCTATATCTGTATTCTTGGCAACAGGGATATAACTGTTTATTAAACAGACAGTCCTGCCTTTGTGGAGCTTATGTTTTACTGGGAGATTCTGATGATAATCAAATGAGACATAATATATGTTGGTAGTGATAAATGCAACAAAGAAAGATAAAGTAAGGGTAAGGGATAGAAAATGTTGAGGGTGGTTATTTTAGATAGGGCATTCAGGGAAAGCCTCAATGAAGAGGTGACATTGGAACAAATATGACTTTATATACTTAGTGTATATGCCTGGTATCTATGAGCACATATTTATGAACTGTACCCTAAAAAATACTGTAATATTGGGAACAAAGCTTATATTGTCTGTAGCTGTGTAATTCTCTTAATAAAGTTAAATATTAATCATTTTTCCAAATAGTGTACAGGAAAGTATGCTTTAAAAAAAAACACCTTGGGGCGCCTGGGTGGCACAGCGGTTCAGCGTCTGCCTTTGGCTCAGGGTGTGATCCTGGCGTTATGGGATCGAGCCCCACATCAGGCTCCTCTGCTATGAGCCTGCTTCTTCCTCTCCCACTCCCCCTGCTTGTGTTCCCTCTCTCGCTGGCTGTCTCTAGCTCTGTCGAATAAATAAATAAAATCTTAAAAAAAAAAATAAATAAATAAAAACCTTTGTAATAGTAGGTGATATTTAATAGATTGATTTATGCCACCTATTTTTATTTTTTTTAATTTACTTTTTTTTAAGATTATTTTAGAGAGAGAGAGAGATTAGGGGTGGGGAGGGGCAGAGGGACAGAGAGAATCTCAAGCAGACTCCATTGTTGAGACTGGAGCTCGACCCAGGGCCAGATCTCAGGACCCTGATACTGTGACCTGAGCCAAAATCAAGAGTCGGATGCTTAACCACCTGAGCCACCCAGGTGTGCTTATGCCACCTATTTTTTAGTCTTCTAAGTTAACTATAGTTCTGGAGAGAATACAGCTCATTCACTCAGAATATCCTGATTTTACATTGGTGTCTTTCAGTTAATATAAAAGGCTTAGTAATTCCATTATTAAAATAGATTAAAATATCTTTATGTTTTGCTCATAAACAGAAGACTCAGAAACCTGAAATCATTTCAGCTTTTGATATTTTGATATTGAGACTCAGAATCTTAATGTCTGATTATAAAGTTTTATTTTTTAAAAATCTTTAGGTAGTAGGAAAAACCAATCTTCTTGTACACACATTTTTTTTTTTAAGATTTTTTAATTTATTCACTTGACAGAGTGAGAGAGCGCGTGAGAGCACAAGGAGGGGTGAAGGTCAGAGGGAGAGGGAGAAGCAGAGACTCCGCACCAAATAGGGAGTCTGATGCGGGACCCAATGGCAGGACCCTGGGATCACGACTCAAGCCAAAGGCAGACACTAAACCGACTGAGCCACCCAGGTGCCCCCGTACATACGTATTTTTAAAAATGACTGGAGAAGGTAAATAAATATATGGTATGGTAAGTGTGCTTGAACTAGAAGTAGATGACCTCTGTGGTTTGACTCAAGGTTCTATGTGAAACTGAATATTGTTGATGTACATTTAGTTGAATGTACATTGAAGGGACAAGGAAGGGTATATTCAATTTGGAGTTTAAGAAGTTTCACAAAAGATTGATTGGATTAAGTCTTTTAAGGGTAAGTAGAAGTTTGTTAGGTGGGTAAGAAATTGAATTTTACTTTTCCTCAATAACAGTAATAGTGACATTTATTTAGGTGTTAGTATTTACCTACTCTACTTACATTAACTTACTTAAATATTCATGAAGTATTTAATCTTGGATTTTTTTTAAACCACCGTTTTTTTACATACAGGTGTAGAAGTGGAGGCATAGTAAGATTGGAGTAACTCTTCCAAAATCATACAGCTAGTGGTGGTGGAATTTGACTTTAACCCAGGTGGTTTGACCATTGTACTGCTGTGACAGTCTTACTTATATTTGATAGGTTTTAACTTAGGAGAGGATTAATTTCTAAAACATTTTCCCATAGAAATAATATTATGCTCTTACATTTCTAGAAAATCTTTCCCAACCTAGTTAATAACTAATATTACATCTCAGATAATATTAGAGAAATTGTTACTGACCTGTGTAGCACTAATGTTTAGCCTGACTTAGGTGCCAAACATGTCTGACACTGCTGCAGTCATGGTAAGGATTCAGTCCTTCATGTTCCCTCCACCTTAGCTGCTTCCAGTTAAGGCACTCCCTCCCATACAGTATTAGTTGCCATTGCACTTGGGGATGAACTTCTAGTAACACTGATCAGGTGAGGAGTAATTAGAGAACTGGTGATGAATTGGAATTTCTTATCATTGTAAGTAGAGTGTCAGGCTTATTTTAAGCCTGTCTCACAGTTAGCCCATTTCTTTTTTTGAGGGCTCTAAGGATTGCCTTGCTCCTTTTCCTTTCACTTGGACTACTTGTTTGCAACTAGAACTTAGTATTTTCCCTGAACTGCAAAAAAAAGAACTTATTGTAGGCTACCTTGCTTTCCCTCCCATATGTTCAGCACACATGATAAAGGTTTTTACTGCTAGGAGGGTTTTAAAAGTCACCTTCCTATGTTTCTTCCAGTTGACCATAAACTATTTATTATAAAGATCTTTTAGGGATGCAAGTAGAAGCTCTAGATGATATTGATGAGTCTTTGCAATAAATTCTTTGAAGTAGAGAGGTTTGGACTGTGAAGAAAAGATCAGGTGGAAAATACTAAGCACATTGGAGAGAGAAAGGGAGACTTTTCTCCACCAGAAATAACTTACGAAGAAGAGCTTCAACAAGCTGTTGTGCTCTGTATTATAAATATATAAGTATAGACTGCCATCAGTTGATGTCACAAATAAGGCATTATAAGGCTATGCAGGGCCTGGCTGCTTTTCTTTTTTAAATAAACAATGCTTTTTATCTCTGTGATAAGTAGTAGAAGCCTTTTGAAATACTAATCTGCTTGCTTTTTTTTTTTTTTTTATGTAGTTATCTGTGTCTGCCCTTTACATACGGCTTAGCTGGTTTTTGTTATCTTTTACCTTTTGATTGCCACTGTTTGCCCAAATACAGTGATCTACTTAGAAAAGCAATGTCACACTTTCCTGCCTTTTTTTTCCTAAAAGAAAAGTCACATTGGACGATTCTGCTCCATCATAATTCCACTAAGTTGAATGTTTATTAAGAGAATGCTGGGCAGTGGGCTAGGTGTACTCCTTCACATCAATGTGGAGCTCTGATTTTTCACTTCTTTTATAAATGTTAGTTCGTTTAATCCTTATAAAGTAGGGATAATTATTCCTATTAGCAGTAACTATACCTCACAGGCTTTGAAGGTGGTTTAGAAATGGTAAATATGTAGGGGCGCCTGGGTGGCTCAGTCGTTAAGCTTCTGCCTTCAGCTTAGGGCGTGATCCCGGCGTTCTGGGATCGAGCCCCACATCAGGCTTCCTGCTCCACTGGGAGTCTGCTTCTTCCTCTCTCACTCCCCCTGCTTGTGTTCCCTCTCTTGCTGACTGTCTGTCAAATGAATAAATAAAAATCGTTAAAAAAAAATGGTAAATATGTGAATGCCAACAATCCACTGGTGTATTTAATTAAAATATTGTGGTCATCAACAATAAGATTGTGAAGATTTTGGAGATCATTTGCCAACTCTTGTCATTTTATAGATAAGGAATGAGTCCCAGAGAGGGCTTGTCTGACTGCTATTAGTGACAGAGAACTACTTTGATTCTAGTATGTTTAATTATTCAGTACAGTACAGTATTCACAATAAGTGCATCTTTCTAATAGTTACCATTAGGAGCACACATTAAATTTTCTTGGCTTTTGTATATGGCTTAAAATTTAGAGTTAAGCTGAAATTTTTATCTTAAATTTGTTTGATGAATCATTTCTAACATGTACCTATTGCATTAAATTGAGAGGATTATTTTGAATAGATAAACCTCTTTCTCTGAGATACAGTATATTGTCTGTTGATTGTCAAGTGAATAGTTTTCTTCTTTATTCTAAAGTTCAGTGCTTGCTTGGCACATATTAGGAACTTTAATGTAGTGAAGTACAGTGTGCAAATTTATGCTTTATCCTTTTATTTCATCTAAAAGGTAATATTCAACATATCTTGAAAGCCTGCCATGTTAGGCAATCTCTGGGGAGTGGGTTTAGGGCTGTAGAGATGAGATGAATACATTTTTAGTGGGGGCGAGACCCTCAAATTCTTGGTCACGGTTGAGCATGTTGAAGGCTGCTTTGGAGTTGTGCATATGTTTTTTAACAAGGAACGTTTTATAAGTGAAGTGAATGTTGAGTGGGTAGGAATTGGTTTGAAGTAGATGGTTTATAAATGTCAAATATAAATTGATTAGTTTTGACTAGGAGCTTTGGATATAGGTCTGTAGGGATATTTTCTGTAATGTCAAAATATACAGTTTAGGAAAAGTACCAGATTCAGGGATGCCTTCTTCCACTGAACCTTTTATTTGTTAGTTATCGGTACTATAATGAAACATGCATGTGTTAGAAAGAGGTGAAGTGGCTTGTTAATATCTTTAAGAATATTTCATTCTTTGTCAATATTTTAATTACTGGCTGGTATCCCTTTATTTGAGATACTGCATAATTCACTCAACCTACTCTAACTGGAAAATTATCTTTTAAATAAACAACTGTTAATTTCAACACTAATATGTTGAAATGGTTAGTGAGTTACATTTCATTAAAATGCCCTCTAGTGAAAAAGTATATATTCTTGTCCTGTTTGTTGTTCGTCTTCCACTTCACCTTATCAGTTTATATCAAGGAAAATATCTTAAGTTTATTTCTAAATTTAATCAAATTCCAGAGAATGGTTTTATATCATCATCTTACGCAGGAAGTCTGGAGTGTTGTTTTTAGAAATAGTTGGGTCAAATTGGTGCATTCGCCTACCATGTATGTCTAATTCAGATATTCAGGATGTACCAAGGCACATTTTTATTGAGGGTTTTTGATTTTTGACCTTAAAGTATATTAAATTTCTTATTTGGAGTTAGAAAATGGCAAAAATTTCTGGTTATACTTTTTACTTTAAAGAATTAAAAACATATTTTGTGCTGTGAAACGTGATGCTGGCACATGAAACAAATTCTTTAAGCAATTAAATTTGAAAACCTGTGTGCTTGAATTCAAATCAGAGCTGTTAATAATTGTTTTTTACAGTTTTCTTTCTCTCATTTTACCTTCTCATTTATATAATTCTTTTGGTAGTATTATTTTGAGTATAGGAAATTGCTGTTTTGTAGGTAAAAACAGTTAAGTATCTGTGATTTCATATAATTCATTAATAAATTTATATTAATAGGTGACATTATTCTTTAGCTAGTGTTCTATCAAAACCTTTTTTTATTTTCATTTTATTTATTTAGCAGAGTTTTCCTTTTCTTATTTTCAGACCTGTTTACTGTCTGTAAGGGCTGGAGTTTTATTATAAAACCAGATAAAGGCCAGGGTAGACCACATAATGAACACTAAGATTCTAGAAATGGTCTATGGGCAAGATTTTCCTTGCCTGTTCATGATTGTTTTATGCTGCTTTTACCTGCTTTGGCATTATATGGAAGGATTTCCCATCTCAATTAAATGTAGACAGCTCTCAATCCTATTAAAGATCCTACTGGAAGTAATCATTTTTGAAAAACCAGCTTGGGTCTGTCAGTCATCCACATGTATAAGTTTGTCAGATCTTTCTTCCTGAGTTTTTAGACCTCTTCTCAGTCACATTGCCAAGATCCTGACCTTGGTGTGGTTATTCTTAAAGGTCTCTCAAACTTTGTCCACTCAGTTTTTAAATTTAATACACCTCTATACCTATTCGTACTTCTCTTCAGTAGGACAAGGTCTCACAAGTTTTTTCCGCTTACGCCTTTGGTCTCATCTATTTCTGATTTTTTTTTTTAAAGATTTTATTTATTTATTTGACAGAGATAGAGACAGCCAGCGGGAGAGGGAACACAGGCAGGGGGAATGGGAGGAAGAAGCAGGCTCCCAGCAGAGGAGCCTGATGTGGGGCTCAGTCCCAGGACTCTGGGATCACGCCCTGAGCCGAAGGCAGACGCTTAACGACTGAGCCACCCAGGCGCCCCCCTATTTCTGATTCTTAAGCGATTAAATTCCCACAAACTTCTTTCTAGAATATTCATCACCCCCCCCAACATTGGTTCCTTCCCTTTTGCCTTAAGCATGTATATTTTCCCCATTATGAAGATATATTTTTTATATATTTTTGTATGTCATTCTAGTGTCCATCAGATTTTCCTCTTTTGCTGAGTTTCTCCAAAAAATAATTGTGTTCATTATTTCCATTTTTGTCTCTACGTAATCAGTTAAGTTTTATCCTTATCTGCTGATGATACAGCCCTTGCAGAGAGTCCTTACATCTAATTCCCTTTTTTCTCTAAAAATCTTAATTCTTTCTGGTTTTGCTTTTTTTTTTTTTTTTTTTTAAGTAAGCTCTATGTATCATGGTACTTAAACTCACAACAGTGTATGCAGGAGTTTCACACTCCACTGACTGAGCCAGCCAGGCACCCTGTTTTTGAAGCTGTTTTAGTTTTTAGGCTCTTACCGTGTTGGTTGGACTATTTCAAAGGACTTCTCATTTACCTCTTTGCTTCCAGTTCTTTTTAACTTTTCGCTTTAATTTTCCATCACAGTGGCAGTTACCTTTCCAAAATATATTTGTTTGGTTCATTCCAATCTTAAGATCCTGGACTTATTTCTAAGTACCTGCAGAAAAGTGCATTGTGTGCAATCCATATCAAAGTCTACAGCATGTGGAATTGCTCATTATTTTGGATCATGCCATTTACTGTCTTTGTATGGGTGGGTATATCTGTCTGAACTTTTTTTTTTTTACTTCTCTGTGAGAGTGGGATACTTCTTTAACCTTGTACAACTAGTCAGATGTCACCTCTGAACCAGTCTTTCCCAGCGCTCTCATTTAGATTTAATCACTACCTTTCTTGGAGTGCTCCCATAACACCAGCATTGACCTCTACCATACCACTTATCACATAAAATTTGTGGGTGGCAGTTAGGGGTGGTTAACACTTCAAGAGTTTGATAAAATTACATGATGAAAGATATGAGTTGTTCCCTCACCTTGAATTTAGATATGGATTGGTTCTAAGACCTAAGGTAGATTAGATTGTAGCTAAAGCAGTGGTATTTACGTATGAAAAGATAGAATAATTTTTAGATAGGTTTTTGTCTAAGGAAAGAGTGTATCAATTGGAATGCAGTTTTATCAGTTGAAAATCTACAAGTTTCAATGGCCAGAATTGAACATATTTATTCAGAACTATTTAGGGTTGAGTATTTCACACTCTAGCTATTCTGTATATTTCTTTAAACTTTAGCCGGGACGAGCTATCCCTCAGTGCTAACTTTTGGTCTAAATCATTAGTCACCTTGGGGAGCCTGGGTAGCTCAGTTGGTTGAGTGTCCCACTCTTAATTTTGGCTCAGGTCATAATCCTCAGGGTCATTGGATTGGCATGGGATCGAGCCTGGGGCATCGCGCCCAACGCAGAGTCTGCTTGGTATTCCGTCTTTCCCTCCCTGCTGCTCCTCCCTCTCTGCCCCTTCCCGTGCTCTCGCAGTAGGCTTGCTAAGTAAATAAATCTTTTTTAAAAATTAATAAAAAATAAAAATAAATTGCTACTCAACGAGCAGCCTACTTATAATTTGACCTCCCAAAGGATCATTAAGACAGTAATCCAGTGGAACACTTAATGAACTTGAACATCTGATCCACTTGGTAGTTTGTCTCACTGTAAATTAGTTGATAAAATTGTTACCACTTGATTATTGGCAGTCAGTTTCATGTAGATTGATTGTATCAGTAAACCATGTATTCTTTGTGTTCTGAAAAGCTGAGGGTGTAGCCAAGTTGCTGTCCTTGGGAGAGCTACCTAAGGCTTGTTAGTCCACTTTCTTGAGTTTTCTTCAGTCTACAGTTTTCCTGCCCAGTGGCTATAGGATTCTACCAGTCACTCTGACTAAAAACATCCTGAAATAATCTTTGAGATATTCCTCATTTTTATTCAACTGTTGTTTTCCTTTGTGTTCAGTCACACTCAATTCATCTGATTGGTTTCCTTCTGACATACTTCTTTTTTTCCCTAGTTTCAACTGCTTCTACCCTAGTCTTAGGTTTTCTCTTTAATTGATTAATATATCGCTATATCTCTTTTTTTCTTATATGTTACTCACATTTCATCCTCGTACCTCTGCTTAAAAGTCTTTCAAGGTAATCTTTTTAAACACCTCAGCTAAATGTGTCCTCTTGTTTATGAAGACTCAACAATGTAAATTTTTTTTTTTCATCTTATTTCTCACAGTTCTTTGCCATTCGATACTAAAGTTTGCTTTGGTTGAGCTAGGATTTTCGCTGTCCCATGGTTACTCTGTGTTCCTATTTGTCATTTAGCCTGGAATTCCCTTTCTTTTATTCCTCGTCTCTGATTTCAGTTTTCATGTTAGGTTTCATCTACTCAATGAAACTTTCATATTCAGTTTTTTCAGTTTTTATAACTTTTGTTCATAGTACTATGCAATTTTATGCTACAGTATTGCCTTAATATATTTGTTGTTACCTAGTATGATAATCTTGGATTTTAAGTTCTGTTAAGATTAAATCTTTTATAGTGATGCCTTTCATTCAGTCATTCAACAGATATCAAATGCCCTATTATGTGCCTTGAACGATTCTAAATGTCATTGTGCTAAGTATTTGGGGTAAAGTAGTCAGTGAAACACAAAATTACTTTGCCAAGTTCCTAATAACAGCCAGCAAGATATTGGATATATGTTAGGCAGACAGCCTGTATTTGTAAATTAAATTTTTGTTTGCTTTTACTATATATATAAATGCTTCCTATAGTGACATGAGTTGGACTTACATGATTTTTAGCATTATTTGAGTAAGACCCTAACTCATTTGTCACATGATATGTAGTTCTTACCACCCAAGTAAAAGACAATATGCCTATAGTACCGCAGCTGCCTTTATTAGTACGGCTCTTCCACTCATGGCTGAGCTTAGCTGTCTTAGTGCTGCTGGGTTGTCCCTCATCCGTTCTTTCATGCTATTCAGAGCGATTTTTCTTAAATACTCACCTGATGATACTACTTTTCATGGGTTTCCTGTAACCTTCAGATTAAATTCTAAACCTCTTTCATTTTGATGCCTCACCAGACTGAGTTCATTGGGTCTTGACTTAGGCTTTACCTTGCAAAATGTCCTTCCACAGCTTTTTCCCCCTTAATAATTTCTCTCTCTCTCTCTCTCCCTCTCTCTCATTTTGCTGTGTTCTCAGAATCTTCTTCCCGTCCTCTCATCACTTTGTATTGTAATGGTCCATTTATTCTCCTAGTTCCCTGGCTGCTTATTGGTGGCAGGGACTGTGTTATTTCTCCCTATTGCGTGTGAGTGATCTAATGATCAGCACATGTACTTTGTTGCTCATCAAATGTTAATCGAATGCACTGAATTGATTTAGTGGAAAAAGCATTAGGTTGGAAATTAAGGGCCTGGGTTTTGAATAGGTCTGTAACTTTGATCTTTGCTGTTTGAACGTTGATTTCCTCATTTGTAAAATTGTTCAGAGATGGTTTAAGTGCTCAAAGTGTGAATTCTAAGTTTTATGTAAATTTAGGTTGAAATAAAATTTATACCTTTAAATTATTTGAGCGTCACTGAGAAGTCTTATGTCAACGTGTTTAGCTATCACTAAAACATAAACAGTCAAGAGACAAAAAATAGGTTATTAGGTAATGTGGGATGCTCTGATTGTATGGCAGGGCCACCAGATGTGGGGTGTCCAGATTGGATGGGGCCAGCAGCACAGGCCCTGATTTTGCCCAAAGCAGAGCAGTGGGTGGGACAGCAGAGCAGAGATTGTCTGCGACTAGCTTGTGGTAGGGGCAGCATTTATAGGGCAAAGTAAGGAAGTATGAGGACATACGGAATTTTCTCCTTTTTTGGTAATCTTAGGAACTGTGCTTGGTTGTAATTGGTTAGTTAGGGCTTGGAGTTATTTTGAGGTGGATTGCTTAATGAGCCTGTTTACATTCTGCTTGGTGGTCTCTGTGGGTCCTTTTGCCTTACTCAGGTTTCCATTGCTCAAGCCTGTTGCCTAAAAGCAGCCTCTGCAGGTAATATCCTCTTTATTTTTTCTCCCTTCTAACTTATTCAGGGAGATTATACTTGAAATCATTTGGGCTGGTCTGAGTCCCAAATATAGATGCAGATATGCCTTCTGATGGTAAACTGTGTGTGCTTTGTTTCAGTCTGTTTGTCAGCAGGAGAGCTGGTTTAATGAAACAAAACAAAATGTCGACTCCACTGAGTCTGATACAATATTCCAAGTTTGAATTTTAAAATCGTAGCACTTATATTTAAGTTTTGGGAGTTTTATTTTCAAGATTGACAAGTAAGATAAAATGTTGATATCTGATATATTTTATTTCTTAGAGGATTGTTTAATCTTCCTTTGTAAGAACTTTTTTAACCTACACAGAAATGATTACTGACAAAAATTGAAGTGATTATTCTTCTAGAGACTTAAAGGCAAATAACTTTGTCTTGCTCTTCATGGCCTCAGGTTAATAGATATGGAAAGGTTGAAACCTGAGTTGCCTTAGTGTTTCACCCTTCTTGGGTGCTTATGAGTTATTTCATAAATGACTTTTCCTGGTTCTAGTTATCAAGAGAATCAGGGCCTAGAGGCAGTGAATCTAGGCAGAAACCATCTCTTTGGTCAAGTTATTGTTTTGATACATTAATAAAAGCATTAAGGCTGCTTGAGTCAGTGGTCCATATGGTTGTTTTTGAGTCTTCGGCCTTGATGGACTTTGTAGCCTCACTACATCTCTGCACAGTTTAACAGTTTTCTCTTGTGAAATATATGGTTGTTTATGGTCAAATTTATTTAATCATTCTCTTTCATTAAAAATGAGAAATATTTGGGGCACCTGGGGGGCTCAGTTGGTTAAGCGGCTGTCTTTGGCTCAGGTCATGATCCCAGGGTCCTGGGATTGAGCCTGTTACCAGTCTTCCTGCTCCTTGGGGAGACTGCTTCTCCCTCTCCCTCTGTTGCCACTCCCCCTGCTTGTGCACGTTCTCGCGTCCTCTGTCAAGTAAGTAAATAAAATCTTTAAAAATAAAAAAATGGGCAATACTCAGGAAATTTTAAGTTAAACAGTTAAAAAATTCTGCTTTTGCATAAACTGAGGCATACATAGATGCTAAGTTGGGCATTGAAGACAGGTTGTTAGAATGTTTGTTTTTAAATTTCAAATTGTGTCTCTTAGTTAACGAATTGAATACTTTTTATATTTTAATATGTTAATCCCTGGAATGTATGCTGTAATTGCTAATTTCATAGTAATGTCTCAAAAGTTGATCTAAATTTAGTATTCATAGTCTATTAAATTGATAATACATAATTCTGTAAAATGATAGCCGTTTTGAAAATCTGTACTCAATAATACAAAAAGGGGTAAGTTTGGTGAAATAGCTTCCACATAATTTTACCTCTCTAAAAGATGAAATACATTCTAGAAAAGGTTTATTTTCTTCTATTAGAAAGTTGGAAGAAGACATATAATAATGTGTTTAGCACAGTGTATAGATGAGGCTTTGAGAAAATATTTCCAACTTTGTTTAAAAAGGTGGAAGTGGCATAATAAAGGAATAGTATAACGTTACATTTTTGCTTTGAACAGTTTTTTAGTCAAACATTACTGCATTGAGACTGGTGTTTGCGTTTCTCGAGGTGGTTTTCATTAATTCCTCCTTTGCCTCCATATTTGATAAGCCTCTGAATTCTGCAGCAAGATCTTCAGAATGCTTTTCTCTTCTGAGTACCAAATATACCACTGTAATTTATTATTTTTTTAAAAAAGATTTTATTTATTTGACTGAGAGAGCGAGCAGGAGTAGGGGGAGTGGCAGGCTCCCCTCTGAGCAGGGAGCCCGATGTGGGGCTGGATCCCAGAACCCTGGGATCATGACCTGAGCTGAAGGCAGACACTTAACCGACTGAGCCACCCAGGTGCCTGATACCACTGTAATTTAAAGATTCATTATTTCTGGTCTGGGTCATTGCAAAAACCTAGTTGTTATTCCTAATCAATCCAGTTTGCTCATTTTTGTTTCTTACCTTCATGTGCTTTGCATTTTCACTACTGCGTCTATCAGTGATATTATGTTTAGTGATAAGGACTAAGAGGAGAGAGTTGAGCAAAATATCTCTCTTCCCCAGTTCATCACATTCCATCATATATTTTTTTCCATATCGGTCTTTCTGTAATGTCATTTAATACCTGTAACATTTATTAGATATGACTAAGAAATTATTTTTGCTATTAAGGAGCTTACACTCTAATAAATTGGTATATGTGTTTGAGAGAGAATGTACTAGATGACCTTGAAGATTCTGTGATACTGTCACTTATTGCTTTAAAGAGTAGATTGAGATTTACTTTGTGCACAAAACTTTCCCTGACTAAAAACTTATCTTCTGCTTTTAAGTCTGTAATCTCAAATAGACCAACCTTCCGACATACTTGTTAATATATTTCTTCGCCTTGTTCTGCCTGAAAGAGTTCTTTGTAATGGCATTCATTGTATGGAGATTGCAGAACTTCTATCACAAACTACACAGAAAATAGGATAGTAAATTCAAGTGATAGGAAATGTGAAAGTAGAAAGGTAAAAATGTAACCTTTGATGTTAGGTGAATATAAAAGTGGTCTGAACTTTAACCCAATTGATAGAATTTAAGGCAGTAAAATATCCACAGTAAAACCAGGGTTGAGGCAGGTTTCAAAAGCATTTTAAAAGCAGTCCTGTTTAAGAGCCATTTTTACTTTCTTTTTTTGGAGAACTGTCTGTTCATATTTTTTCCTCTTTTTTTAATTAGGCATTTGGTCTTTTAGTACAGTAGTTACTCCGCCCCCCTTCCCCCCCCCCCCCAAATCCTTGGTTTCAGTTACCCGTGGTCAACCATGGTCTGGAAGCAGATGATTCTCCTTCTGACATACCATCAGACGGTCAGTAGTAACCTGATAGTGTGTCACAATGCCTGTGACATTCATCTCACTTCATTTAATCATGTAGGCATTTTATCATTTCACATTATCACAAGAAGGATGACTATACTTGAGTAAGATATCTTCTGAGAGAGAGAGACCACATTCATTTAACTTTTATTACAGTATGTTTTAATTTTTCTATTTTGTTATTAACAATTGTTGATCTCTTACTGAGCCTAATTTATAAATTAAACTTTATTGTAGGTATGTATGTATAGAAAAAAAACACTGTGTATGAGAAAATGCTCAGCATCACTCGGCATCAGGGAAATACCAATCAAAACCACAATGAGATACCACCTCACACTGGTCACAATGGCTAAAATTAACAAGTCAGGAAACGACAGATGTTGGCGAGGATATGGAGAAAGGGGGAACCCTCTTACACTGTTGATGGGAATGTAAGCTGGTGCAGCCATTCTGGAAAACAGTATGGTGGTTCCTCAAAAAGTTGAAAATAGAGCTACCCTATGACCCAGCAATTGCACTACTGGGTATTTACCCCAAAGATACAAATGTAGTGATCCGAAGGGGCACCTGCACCCCAGTGTTTATAGCAGCAATGTACACAATAGCCAAACTACGGAAAGAGCCCATATTTTCATTGACAGATGCATGGATAAAGAAGATGTGGTATATATGTACAATGGAATACTACTCAGCCATCAAAAAATGAAATCTTGCCATTTGTAATGACATGGGTGGAACTAGAGGGTATTACGCTAAGTGAAATAAGTCAGTCAGGGAAAGACGATTATCATATGATTTTACTCATGTGGAATTTAAGAAACAAAACAACAGCATAGGGGAAGATAGGGAAAAATAAAAAAGGCAAAATCAGAGAGGGAGACAAACCATAAGAGACCCTTAATCATAGGGAACAAATTGTGGGTTGCTGGAGGGGTGGGAGGTCGGGGGGTGGGGAAACTGGGTGATGGACATACAGGAGGGCACATGATGTGTTGAGCACTAGCTATTATATAAGACTGATGAATCACTGACCTCTACCTCTGAAACCAGTAATACATTATATGTTAATTGAGTTTAAATTTTTTTAAAAAAGAAAAAACATTGTATATAGGATTTGATACCATCCAAGGTTTTAGATATTCACAGGGGGTCTTGGAACATATCTCCCGCAGTATGGGGGTGGGGTGAGAGAGGAAGGGGGGAATACTATAGTTGATTTATAAAAACCCTTTATAATATAAGGAAATTATTCCTTTGTGATGTGAGTTACAAATACCTTTTCCCAGTTAGTCATTTGACATTATTTATATTGTTCTCTGTTATAGAAATTTGATTTAATTAATGAATTTTATTTTTTAGAGCAGTTTTAGGTTCAGAGCAAAGTTAATGAAAGTATAAGAGAGTTACTGTATACCCTTTCCTTGTACATGTTCAACCCCCCTGCTATCCGCCCCCCCATCACCGGTTCACTCCACAGTAGTACATTTGTTATAGTGATGAACAATCAGTTGAACAGTTTGTTATAATCAGTGAAATTTGTTTTTTTCAACTTATTTTTTGCTCTTTTATCACTTAGGAGACTTGTTATTTTTTGAAACCTTTTCTCTGTCTTGAAATTTAAAAAGTTATCTTACAGAATTAAAACTTTAAAAAAGTTATCTTATGATAGTAGTAAAATGACAATAACAACAAATAGTACTAATACATACTGAGCTTACTACTCTGTATCAGGCATAATTCCTAACCACGTTAGGTAGGTTGAATTAGTAGTTTTATTTTGTAGGAGAGGTAATAGTGGTACAGAATGTTTAAATAACCTGTGAAAAGTCATGCAACTAGTAGATGGCTGATTCTTTCCCAGGCAGTTTGGGTCTAGCATCCATGCTCTTAAGCCTGTACAGTATACTGCTTCTTTTTTTTTTTTTTTTTTTTAAAGATTTTATTTATTTCACAGAGAGACAGCCAGCGAGAGAGGGAACACAGGCAGGGGGAGTGGGAGAGGAAGAAGCAGGCTCCCAGCAGAGGAGCCTGATGTGGGGCTCGATCCCAGAACGCTGGGATCACGCCCTGAGCCGAAGGCAGACGCTTAACGACTGAGCCACCCAGGCACCCCCCCCTTTTTTTTTTTAAGTATACTGCTTCTTTTTAAATACTTTTATATTTTTTAATGTACTTTTTTGGTATATTAGGTTTGAGGTAGGAATTCAACTTTATTTTTGGACTGCTTTGATAGAGGGAAGAGCTAGCAAAGAGGAGTATGAAGAATGCATCGTCATGGTGTGAGTAAAGCAAGGCATGTGGTAGACCTTGTGGGGTTCTGTTGGGATTTAAGATCAGGAAAGGTAATTTGGCAAGATGAAGTGATCTTGATGATAGGTGTTTCAGTGGAATGGGCTGAAGTACAAGTCAAATGGGAACTGTGGAGGGTATAAGAACATAGAAATAGTGAAAACAAGTCTTTTGTCAAGTAGCTATGAATATGAAGGAGGAGGGCTGTAGAATGAGGGAAAATTACTGTTATATTTCAGAAAGATGAGAGAGACTTATGGATGCTGTAGTGCCGGTAGGAAGAATTCAGATAGAGAAGAGGTTAAAGAAAATATAGTAAGTGAAGTATTCAGTGGTTGAGGTTCCCGAACATCAAGAGAAGGTGGACTTTGAAGCACAGATGCAGGGATTTGTATAGAAGGTGCTCTGTTATTTCCAGAGGGTGCAGATACAAATGACTGTGAGCTTGTTGGTAGCAAGTGAGAGTTCTCATTTGATGGTGTTTTTTTTTTAGATTTTTTTGAGAGTTGGGGGAGGGACAGAGGAGGAGAGAAAATCTCAGGCAGACTCCTTGCTGAGCAGGGAGCCACATATGGGGCTCAGTCTCACAATGCTGAGATCATAACCTGAGCTGAAATTGAGTCAGACGCTTAACTGACTGAGCCACCCAGGCACCCCGAATG
Organism: Ursus americanus; assembly: GCF_024610735.1. NCBI lineage: Eukaryota > Metazoa > Chordata > Mammalia > Carnivora > Ursidae > Ursus > Ursus americanus. The sequence goes on from NC_142131.1 coordinate 20,838,615, forward strand.
TGTATATTTTCTTTGTGAAGTACAAGATGTCCTCTGCTGAGTGGAGAGTTAGAAGTTTGAGGGATTTTGGAGGTGTGAGGAGATGGGAGAACGTTTTGAATTAGTTTTCATAGAGAACAGGGAGAGTATTAGAGTAATGAGAGTAAACTAAGGAGGTTTTTGAACATTGTTGAAGGCCTACCTGCTGGAAGTTGGTGATGACATCATGAGTTAATTTTTTTTTTTCTATTGACTTTCAGGCCAGTTCTGTCATTACACTTAATATAGTTACTTAATATGAGATTAAATTTATGTTCTTATATGTTCTTTAATCATTTGCTTAATCATTTAATTATCAGTACCAACTTAGAAGTAAAAGGTAGGGCATACTCCTTTCAAGGCTTCCCAAAGTAGTGTTTTAAGTGTGTTGAATAGAATAAGTTTGGAGAAAGATGAAACACTACTTTTCACTTCATTTTGATACCCTTAAATAATGGAGAAAGTGTCTTGGGAATTGATTTTAAATGTGCATGCTAACTCATTTAACGTTTATTAACATGGATGTCACCTTCGGGTAATTTGTAGAGGATTATGAGATGAGGTTAAATGTTTTAAGTTTATTTTTTATTTTTTTTAAAGATTTTATTTATTTATTAGAGAGTGAGTGAGTGAGAGAGAGCACAAGCAGGGGAAGCTACAGAGGGGGAGAGAGAGAAGCAGGCTCCCCGTCGAGCAAGGAGCCTGATTCGGGGATTGATTCCAGGACCCTGAGATGAGATCATGACCCGAGCCGAAGGCAGACGCTTAACCACCTGAGCCACCCAGGCGCCCATAAATGTTTTAAGTTTAAACATGTGATCTTGAATGCCAAAATAATACGTATTTTAATAGTAAACTCATCTTTTAAGATACAATTTTCAGAATGTATAGAAAGCTTTCCACCAGTGTCCTTCAAATATAAATTTGTTCATTGTTAAACTTGTTTGTTTATTTGTTTTATACAGGGTGTGATAGGTATACAGCTGGTCGTTACCATGGTGATGGCCAGTGTCATGCAGAAGATTATACCTCACTATTCTCTTGCTCGATGGCTACTCTGTAATGGCAGGTAAGGCAAAGATAGGCTGATTTTGTCTGGCACTTTGAAATCTCAGGCTGATTGACTTCCCAGGAGTTAAGTATGAATTCCTGTTTTTTAAAAAACATGACAAAAGGAAAGTTATGAGAAAAATCTGGCTTCCTTATTTTTTCTTACTTGAGATATTAGTAGTTTATTTTTTTAGTATAAAGGTAATTGGATCATGGTCAAGAATTCATTCCACCCTCCTTCCTGTCTCCTTTTGTCCATAGCCAATGAAAATACCAAGTAACTTTTCTGTAGTTACCTTCTTAAAAGATTGGTCAACAAGGGGATGAGACTATAAATTGAAGTGTTTAAATATTTTCACCATTGCTGGAAAAAATGAGAGTATATCTATCGTTCACTCAGTTGAGAGTTTATTATGAGAATTAGGGGTTCCTTGTTTTATGGCAAAGAATTTTAAACTTTAACTTGATAAGGAGAGCGCAAAGTTACTTTGTATGGTTTTAATTTTGTCTACTGCAGTATAAGCTTACTACTATTCCCAATCCTTCCAAAAAGGAGCTAAGTTTCCTTGCTGATATTTGTGTAAGAAAATAATAAAATCGAAAGTAAAGAAGCTGATTTTAGGGATATGACACAAATGCGGGAAAAACTGCGTATAGAAATACTTGGCAAAATCCTGTGCAATTATGAAAGGTAAGTTACAGATTTGGTATAATGACTATAGTTTTATTCTAATTATTCATCTCCAGTAAATAACCAAACTCTGTTTACTGTTTTGTAAGTCCATTTTCTTTTGTTTAGACCTTTTGGACTTAGGAAACAATGGATAGCTCTTATCCTCTTAATAATTTCATATACTGCAAGACAAATCATAAGCCTTTATTAATTAGTTCAAGGCTATTCTATCCCCAAAGCTTAAATTTCCGCTAGAATTTATTTTCTAGTTTGATATTCTTTATGCTTCATACTTTTCATATCATTTAAATATAAAAAAAATATTGGACTGCTTAAAAATTTTTTTTGATCACCTTAAACACACACGCACACACACATGCATATACATGTATGGAATATGAGAGAGAACAGCTATTTAAAAACATGTTTTATTAGCACAGTAAATAATGACTAAAGTTTTAGTGAAGTTGAAAACCTCTATCAAGAGTTATTTATGAGAAAAATAAGTCATCTGCAACTAGTTTTTAACTGTGTAGTCTTATGCCCTATGTAGTCTCGCTTACTTTTTTGCTTATCAAAACCCCTTTCCGTAGATCATGAAAGTATAAACATCAGCTAGGCAAATTATACATTCTAAATAAATGGAATCTGAATTAATGAACTAGATTAAAAATATGTTAAGGTAACTTGTTTTCTACCGAGAATTCCATGTTTATAGACTCTTTATGATGAGTCTTCAGTGAGACTTCAGATCTCATACTGGCTCTAGAGATCTGGGCAGTCTTGTTTCATATTAGGGTATAAGCAATTTCCATGTTCTTACGTAATCTGCTTTCCATTTGTTTCTATAAAGCTTACATTCACCAGTAAAAACTAAAACTTCAGAGTTTGAAAACCTAATTGTTTTCTCTTTGTTAATATTGGAATTATGTATTAGAATTAAAATCTTTACTTTTTTGATAAGACTGTTTCATAAATATACATACTACTAATTGAGGGGGAGTTCAACCTTTAAAAATAAACACGAAGTTGATAATTTTTTGTGATTCTGATTTGCTTTTGTAGGCAGATTAACTTTAGTGTTAATTAATGCTGTTTCTAATTCCATATCAGGTTCCAAGGATAGCAGTCAGAATTTTCTAGTAATAGTTAACTTTTCTGCTATAATTCATTTCTTGTTTTGTGTTTTTAAGATCCTCTGAAATTTTTAGGTCATGAAGTCAAATTGCTAAGTGCTGTTGCTTAACTGTTGAATATCATTGATTTTATCCTTTTGGCATAATTACTGTTATATCATATTATACTGTTTTAATATTGATAAAATGTAAAATTGCCTTCTAAATTGCTCATGTAAAAATATTGATCAGAAATGACCATTTACTTTTTAAATCATATGATGCTATTGAGTTTAAGAAAGAGAAGGTCTGAGGGCATTCTTTATCATCTGTAAAATGTTTAAAGGAGTTTAAGGGGTGAGGCTCATGGCTTGGGAGTGACTATATTGAATGGAACTTTTGAATAGAACTATTCAAGTGAACAGATGTGTAGATTCCATGATAGATTAATCATGAGTATGACAGAAGAGACATATTTTTAGGTTCTGTATCTATAGTCCTAATATTTGTTCCACTAGTACATCTTCATATTGTAAATAAATATTCATATTTTTCTTAAAAGTTATGGCTTGTCTTTTTGTGCCATATAAATTTATGTCCATATCTCTCATTAATCTGTGTCTTTTTGGAATGGAAGGTTTAAAGTGCCATCAGATTTTATTATGTTTACTTAATGAGTAAGCCTCCTGCCATTTACTTGAAGAAGTCATACCTTGAAGGAGTTTTTGCTTTTATATTGGGAGCCTGTTGATTTTTAATATAAAAAAAATAACTAGTTTCCTAGCTCTTGTTAAATAATATATATTGCTGTTAGTGTTGTGTATCTCTAGTTTTTTTGTTTTTTTTGTTTTGTTTTGTTTTTTTGTTTTTTTTAAACAACCAGTCGTTAACCTGGTGTAATTCCATTAATAGTGCTTTTACATTAATACTGCTTTTACACTATTATAAAACCTAATACTGATAAAAACTTTTATTTCTGTTATGCCATTTGGATCTGTACCTGAACTAGGTAGGATAGATGTGTTTGGGGGTATGTTAAGGCCTCAGAAATCTCAGTATCTGAGCTTAGCTTCTTATTCCATTTCCTCAGATGGGAATCAGGAATCAGGGTCCAATGGGAGAGTCAGGAAGGGGTTGGGCAGCTCTCCAGGTAGATTCTTAACAAAGTGGTATTTTAAGGATTCAGCTCTTCTTCAAGTGGTGACTTAGGGAGTCTCTACTTCTTTGGACTTGTTGGCTCTTGTATTCCTCCTGCTACCTTGGAATCTTCTGTTATAGCTGCTGTGTCACTTGGCAGCTAAAGGGAGTAAGCTATGGATCTTTCAGGTGATTCAAGGGGCCAAGCTTAAAAATATATCAGTTCTGCCTACATTCCATAGGCTGGGGCCCTGGGACTCTTCAGGCCAAAGTGCAGGGGAATCTGGGAATGTAGTTTTCATTGTACCTAGGAAGTAAAAGCAAGATCGGTGAGTGTCTGGTCCTTCTCTGCTGTAGGTGATGTGTTTATAGATGAGAAGACAAGTTTTAACTTTACTCATATTTCACATACTGAAAAATGAAACAGATCTAGGTTTTTATCCTGAAGTTAAATTCACAGTGTAGTATTTATTTAATGTATGGCTGCTCATCAACTCCAGATGTTGTCCTGGAACTGACATACTTGAACATAGTTTGGAATTTGGTGGTGGTGAACTTTTCTACAATTACTGTGACTTCTTTTGGCAGTTAGCAGAGTAATTTATTTAAGATTTTTCCTGCCTTTTATTCCTAGTGGTACTTAGCTTTGTATAAGCTATTGTATAAGCTATCCTTCAGGTTATATGTAGTTAGTGTATGATTTGTCTTTGCTTATTATATTCCTCTGGCTTTTCTATGACTACATAGCCACCTTTTATTCTGAATGAAAAGGCACCTCAGCATTGATTTTGATTACCACAAACGTGCTAAGTGTGAAGTAGGGTTTAAGAAATATCATCTGTTCAAATTATATCTCTCACCTCACTATTTGAAATTAAATTTATTCCACATTACTAAATTATAAATATTTTGTATTCCAATCTTCCAGTTTTCTTTAATAGAAAAATATTTTTCTTCTCAAAAATGTTACTGTCCTTTTCTACATGCCTTTTTATGTGACTGTCAGGTTTTGTTGAAGGGATTCTGCTTTAACAAGAACTTAGGTAAAAAGTCTCTTCTTCCCTGTAACCTGTGAGCTTGTATTACTAACTTTGAAAAACTCAGCTGCGTAGAGTCTAGTGCTCTCAGACTGCTCAATTTCTCCCTCTCTCCAAAGGGAGGAAAAACCATGGGAAGTTGGTTTCTTTGTGTCTTTACTATGAACTGCTTTCCCTAACATAGAGAACACTTGTAACAGTTGCCCAGATCATCCAGAGGTGTTCTTTATCAAGTCTAGCATACCACTGTATAGTAGCCACAGTATTCTCTACTTTCTGTTGTAATTAAAGTTCCTTTTTGTTTTGAAGTTTGCTTGGCCCCTCTTTTCATGGAGAGGTAAGTTATAGGTTACATTCTTTGTACATTTGAATAGTGGGTTTTGCATGAGGAAGTAGGGTTTTGCTTTTTTTCCCCATACAAGCTTCCTTGCTGACCTGCCTTCCATTTCCTTGATTGTTTAGCTTAACTTTCTGCCTTCTTCTCTGCCCCTTTGTCTCCTGAGGCTCTCACTTTGGTCTGCTACTTCTTACCGTATGTCCCTCATTGTAAACATGTTATGGTTGGATTTATTCTGATTTTGTCTCATCCTGTGTTGGGTAAAGAGCGTGTAACAACACCTTCATATTCAGTTGCTCTAATTCTTTTTGCCTGTTCTCTTTTGCATGTTGCCTGATCCAAGAATCTGCAAGTTACCTTTGGTGAGAGAAACCTACTATTCAAATGCACAGTAGGTGGGACCTAAGACCCAAGGGAAAGGTTTTTAAACTGTCAGCTACCACCCTATGGAATGCCTGAGTCCTTGCTCTCCTTGCCTTAGTGGTCTTAACTTACAGTTCCAGACTGCGATGCTGTTCTATTAAAATTTCCAGTAAATAACAAGAGAATGTGTATGTATAATGACATTTTAGCTACTTGTGCTGAAAGGTTTTCTAGGTTTTAAGTAGTATTTGTTTTCTCTAATTTTTTTTTCACTTGTTAAAATTATTGAGATTTAGAATGAAGACTTGAAAGTATCCATAGTTCGTTGAACACTACATCAAAAACTAATGATGTAGTATATGCTGGCTAACTGAACATAATAAAAAAGTAAAAAATAAAAATAAAATAATAAAAAAAGAAAGTATCTGTAGTGACCTGTGTTTTGAAATAGTTTTGTATGATTATGTATTAAAACCTCTTTAACTTTCAGTACTAAGCTTTTCTCTATTTTTTCATGTTCAGATTTCCATTTTAAATTTCTGAAATTTTTACTTTTGAAAAATTTGAAAGTGGTTTGCTTTAAAATGACATTGCTTCTTAATTTTTTGTGAAGACTTTGGGGCAATACATTCATATTTTCTGATACCTATTTTTTAAGTGCTGTTGCACTTTAGTAAGAAAAGTTACAGTCTGATGGTATTTTATGTAAGAGGTTTATATAAGAAAATTAGTAAAAAGTTATTTTCAGTGATTAGTGAAGTGGAACACCAAGTTGGCTTTATTATCTGAGACACTGCTGACAGTTTGAACATAGGTGAAAAAAGCCACTGAATAGCCAAGGTAAATGTCATAAAATACACTGAGATTAATGCATTTAACTTAAATGTAAGCAGTTCAGTTTTTTAGTGAAATCCTATTAATACTTTTTATTTTAAAGGTTTTTTTCCCCTATTTCAAACACAATATATGCCTATGATATAGAAAAAGATAATAAATTGATAAGAAAAAACAAGAGGTAATGGACTGTATTCTCATCAGCTAAAGATAATCACTGTGTACATTTTGTTGTATTTCCTTCTGATCTTTTCTATTCATATGTTCTTGTCATGGTTGTGATGGTATTGTATGTACAATTTTATAACCTGAACACAAAACATTTTTCTCTAATTGTATTTTTGTAACCATTCTTACTGCTACATAGAATCTAAAGCTAATTAGCTTTTATGTTTTCCAAGCCCGTATTAGAAAGGCATGGTACAGCACTTACAAGCAGATTGCAGGTTATTTTGCTAAGATAGACATACCAACTAATAGGAAAAGAAAAGGCTAAAAACTGAGACCAGAGCTTAAAGTGTCTAGTACATGGGAACCACATGGTATGGAATCCAACTATGTATGAAGCACTGTCTGTTATGGAAAACTGTGCAACTGTTTTACTTTGAACTTTCAGACCTTAGCTACTCCATGCTGCCTGGCAGTCTTTGCTCCACTTCTCAGGCAGCTTTCAGCCCAAATCCTTTCTCCTCAAATACTATGCATGCCTCCCTCAGCCTCAGCCTCAGGCTAAGCTCTTGAAACCAGAGCCCCACAATCGTTTTCTGACCCAAACCCAGAACCCTAGTTACATGTGCAACCCGTCTTTATTTTTTTTTTAAATGTTTATAAATTTTAATTTTGGCCTGAGGAGGAGGTGTCCTGTCAGGGCCCACTTCCTGCATTTGTGCTCTATACCTGTGTCCCTCTAACTTTCTCCTAGTTCTTCCTTCTTCCTTGTTGTTAATTGCTTCACTTCCTTTGGATTGATTATTCCTGTGAGCACGCACACACATACACATACTTTTTTTTTTTTAAGATCTCTTGCTAAAAGTAACAGCAACAATAAACAAAGAAAAGTCACAGCCCTGACTCCCTTCTGCCTTAAAAAACAAAGCCCCTCCCATGTCCATTTCTTAGTTTTGGCCTATTTCCCTGTTTTCTGTTACAGCAACATTTGTCACATGAGTTGTCTTCATGAACTCTACTTTTCACTTTTTTGTTTTTCTTCTAAGAATTTATTTATTTGAGACAGAGCACAAGTGGGGGAGAGGGAGAGGGAGAAGCAGGGTCTCCACTGAGCAGGGAACCCGACATGGGGCTCAATTCCAGGACCCTGGGATTGTCACCTGAGCTGAAAGTAGACACTTAACCGACTGAGCCACCGAGGTGCTCCTACTTTTCACTTCCTTATTAACTATTTAGCCTTCTACCATGCTTTATTTTCCCCTTAAGTGATCTTATTGATTCCATAAATACCACAGTTATGTAATGACCCCGGGTTATCTCTGAGCTCTAGATTCTAATATACAGTTGTCCTCTTGATGTTTTCACTTGATGTCTCATAGGTACTTAAAAACTCAGCATGTTTAAATTCTTGATTTTTTCTGTTCTACTCCAACTCAGAAAATGTACTACCATCTTCCTCAAATCAGAAGGGTAGATACCTTCATTCTTTTTTTTTCCACCTCCTACATTTAGTCCATCAGCAAGACCTGTTGAATCAGTGTCCAAAATATATCTCCTTTTCTTTCCTGCTTCTAATTCACAGAGCAGAAAAAGGCAAATCAAGTTATTTCTCTCTCCTGTTTTGAGACCATTATTTTCGCATAAAATCTAAACTCCATACTGTGACCCAGGAGGCTTTGCATCATCTTTTCCTTTTTATCTCTTCAGCCTCCCTTATACGTTTCTCTTTGCATATGGTGCAACTGCCTCTTTGGCCTTTTGGTTACTGCAGTGTACTGTGTTCTTTCGTGCCTTTGTGCTTTTGGACATGCTCTTCTCTGCCTGAAATGCTGTTCCCCTCCATTCTTCGCATCCTTTAGGTTGCTGGGTAAATGTCATCTCAGAGGGGTTTTCCTAACCTACCACCTAAGGCTTATCTCCCTCATTTTCACCATTTGTTTGGTTCTTTTGTGTAGTATCTAATTTGTGATTTTTTCTTTGGTTATTTTTTAATTGGTGAAATTCTGCCCCAAATAGAATATAAGCATCAAGAAAGCAGGGACTTTGGCTTTATTGTATGTGATTATATCTCCATTGCCCAGCAGAGTACTTGGCCCAAGGGAACTCCGTAAGTGTCTGATGAATGAATGGATGGATGGATGGTATATGAGTAACAGACTAGAAGTGGTCCCAAGAGCACCCAGCATCCTTAGGTTCCAGCTTTGAACAATAATTATTGCTGATATAGATGACCTGAGTTGCCCAATAAAAAGTATAAGTGCAATCCATTTTAGAAAAATGGGTTCGCAAGAATGAGATTAAGCAAGTTCGAGTGTATTTAAAAAAATGAGTCCTAGGAAATGTAAGAATCTTAAAATATTTCATTATTATAGTGTTCTAAAAGTAACTTAAGTTTTCCTATACTAAGAGTTCTTTCACTGATTAGTAATAATTAGTAATTTCTCAGAGCTAAATGACTAATTTTAGTCTTAATAAGTGAGTTATTGCTTAAGTGTTCTCCTAAATGTTATGCACTCAATCCTCATCATTTGTGGATTCTGTATTTGTGATTTGCTTACTTGATGAAGTTCATTTGTAACCCCCAAATTCATACTTGTGGTGCTTTCAAGGTCATTAAAGGCAAATCCAGAGTGGCAAAAAATTGTATTGGTTCAATGCCCACATTCCCAGCTGAGGCCTTGTTTCACCTTTCATATTGTAAACGAGTGTGCTTTTCATGGTCTATTTAGTATCATGTTGTTCACATTTTAGCTTTTTGTTGATTCACTATTTAAAATGGCCTCCAAGCATAGTGCTGAAGGGCTGTCTAGTGTTCCTAAGCACAAGAAGGCTATGATGTGCCTTATGGAGAAAATTTGCTAGAAATACTGACAGAACTCAGGAAAATACTTAAGATTACAGTTATTAAGCTTTGTTCAGGCATAAGTTATAGCGCTGTTGGCTGTGAATTAAATGTTTAATAAATCAACAGTATATATTTAATAAGGTGTCTTTAAACATAAACACACATAAAACAAGGTTTTGTATTGATTGGTTGATGAAAATGTTGTGACCAGAGGCTCGCAGGAACCTAACCCTGTATTTCCCCTAGGAGCAATGTTCAGTGTTCGCGGCGACTTTATAGAACATAACTACCGCGAATAACAAGAATCGACTGTAAGTTAAAATTCTGGACTTAAATCGAAATTTCAGGAAGTGCCTCCTCACCCATGTTAATTATAGTTTAGAGACTTTTTGGTTGGGATATATATTTTATTTTAAAACCTTTCAACTATGAGGAGAACTGAGTTCATTTTGGTTCAGTGATCCTTTTTGAGCACTTACTATATGCCAGTAACTGTACTAGTTTTGAAGTATACAAAAACAAGTCATAAAATTTTCACTCCAAGAATCTTTCAGTTAGGGGAGTATTTCATTCTAATCCAACTGGTCTGATACCAGCTCTAATTTAATTTTGACACTACCTGGAGTTAACATAGACTCCATGGGTTAAAGCCAAAATTTTCTGTAAGAATGCCTAGGCTTCCTGATGCCAGCTGCAAGTTCTTGGAATCCCCAGGCCACCCATATTTCTGAAAACTAGCTACTGGCTACAAATTGGGACATTTCTGTGACACCCCTCATGTTCAGTAATTTGCTAGAACAACTAGAACTCAGGAAAGTGCTATACTTATGATTACAGTTTTATTATAAAGATGATAGAGGAATAGGTTTGGAAAGAAGTGCAGTTCCCATGGTCTCTCAGTGGAGTCAGGGCATGTCACCCTCTAAGCACATTAGTGTTTTGGCCAGCCAGGATGCTCCTCTGAGCTTCATTGTTCAAGAGATTTTATGGAGTTTCATTACATAGGTATGATTTTAAATAACTGGACACATGATTGAACTTAATCTCCAGCCCCCATCTCCTTCCTGCAGATCAGGTGGCTAAAAATTCCAACTCTAATCACATGGTTGATATATCTGGTGACCGGCCACCATTCTGAAGCTATCTGGAGGTCCACCAGGAGTCCCCTTGTTAACAAAGACATCCCCTATCACTCAGGAAATTCCAAAAGCTTTTAAAGCTCTTTGCCAAGAATTGGGGACAATGACCAGATACATTTCTTTTTTTACCCCACAGGGCAACTTGCCTTATAAATAGTAAAAGGTAAATTAGATATTTGCCATATGGGGCATAGATATTTATAAGCAGATAGAAGAATATATGTAGAAACATCAAGGGATGAATGAATTTGTGGAATAAAATGACATTTAGTTAGCTAGAATGTCATGTTCAAAAAGGTGGTTGTTGAAGGTGAGTCTGGTAAAGTAGATGGTAGGTAGTCAGATCATGAAAGTTCGTCGAAACAGGTACAAATCCTATCTTATCTTTCTGGTGTGTGTTCTCACTTTAATGGAAAATTTCAAACATACACAAGGAGTAGACCGAATAATACAGTGACTATATAATGAATATAATGATCTCCTATGTACGTATCACAGTTAACACCTGGTGGTCAATTGTTTCATCTGTGTTCTCTTTCATCTCCCCTCCCCCCAACATATTATTTTGTAGCAAATATTATTTCATTCTTAGATATTTCTGTGTATATCTTCAAAGTATGTGAGCTTTTAAAAATAACTGTAATCCTATTTTTACAGCTAAAAGTTTTTAACAGTAACTTCCTAACATCATCAGATATCCAGTCATTATGCAAATTGCCAATTCTTCAGTGTTTTTAAAAACAGCAAATCATTTTCTAACTTTTTAAATTGAGATATTTTACTTTAAAAATTTAGATTTTTGTATTTGAAAAATTGGAAGGTTTAGCAATAGTACGTGTATGTTTCTGCTTTATAAAAACAGGGCCTTGATGAAAGTCTTTGCCTAGCTGCCTCCTCACTGCTTTACCTTGTGAAGACTCTTGGAAAGGATTTAAACAGGCATTCACCTTGATAAGATTTGCAGTATGGAAAGATAACTAAAGTTGGGATCAGAATGTATTTAGGATAGTGTCCAGGGAAGACAAGGACTCCAGGTAAAGAACAAAATTAATAGTGGAGAGGGAGCGTTGAAGATAAAACTTCAATATCAAATTTAGGCAGTTGGTAGATAGGAAATTCAGGTGAGACAGGAAATTGAGAATGAGCAGGTGGGTGCTTGGGAGGGAATAAGTGATTTGTTTGGGTGTTTGACGTTATGGTGGAGGTGAATACACCCGGTTATTGGAGCCCTAACTTAAAGGGTTTTGTGAATATAATTTCCTCTTATTTTTATATACATAAAGTTTGAGAGTTCTCCAATTAAATGAAAGGAGGGGAGGATAGGAAGGGAAAGCAAAGACTACTTGTAGTTTTGAAAATATTCAAAGGACTCTTTTTAAGACAGCTATCAGTTCCTTCTGTGTAAATGAAGGATGGGTGGAGAATTCTAATGTGCTGCCAGCTTGCCTGCAGAGTTCAGTCCATTTACTTTTAATAGTAGGCCTATATAGCTTTGATATATGTTAGCAATTGTCAGTTATAAGAAATATACCTATAAACAGCATCGCAGGGTCTGGCATCTAGTAAGTGCTTGGTAAGTGCTGAATTTGATTCGAAACCCTTTTAAGGCGTAAGCAGTAGTATCTTAATTCAGATTAAGAGTTTTTCACCTGATAATTTCCCTTCAGTGTCTTCACAAATAGGAAACTCAGTAAATATTTGCACAATAAGTGAATAATTCTGTTGATTTTAATTCCTTTATTTAAAAGGATTCTTTTTTTCTTAGTTTGAGGTGGTATCAGCATCCTACAGAAGAAGAATTAAGAATTCTTGCAGGGAAGCAGCAAAAAGGGAGAAGCAGAAAAGATAGGTAAGTTATATTGTTGAGCTTATAAAGTGTTAAATATTTGACACAATTTATGTAAATATATTTTGTACGTTGGTTAAAGGAACATTTTCTCATTACGCTATGAGCGTTTGATAAATTTGAGATGAAAACCCATGATCTAAAATAATTTTGAATTGCCCTTTAAGAAAACCCAGTATTTAATAATTTAATGTATGAGCACAGAAGTGATTATTTTACTTAAGAATGGTTAATTTTATTCTTTGTATTTAAATTATGAAAACAGTATAGCCATCATATTAAAACTTGGTGGAGGTTGACTGGGGAGAAAACCAGAGCTCATCTTTTTACCCTATAACTCATTTACATGTTGATCTAGGTTCTTTTCCAGGTTTTGCTGTTATTCAGTATTATGAAATTGGGCAAATTTGCCTGCTTTTGACCTCTTTTCTTCATTTTTCAAATAAAAAGTGTAGACAGTATAACTCGTAGGTCCCATTCAGTTGCTGCGTATTATATTGGCATTTAAAGTTTATGAAGAAAACTGCCTGCTAATAATAAACCCACTGAATGGACTGTAGCAGCCTTATCTATGAAATGGAAGGACCAAACATAGTAATTTTGAAGGATCTTTCCAGCTTTAAAATTTTACATATCTATTTAAATTGAATTCTCAAGAAAGTACATGATAATTAGCCTCTGTATATGGGCCTTAGTGTCCTCAGCTGGGGAGGACTTCTTAGGACCTGAAACTGATTCTGATACATTACAAAATGTCATTGACAACAAATTGTCACCAAATTTCTCATGTGTATCATAAAAATGATATTAACCTGGGCTGATGCATTTGTAGGTGCTAAAATTTTTTTAAACATGATTATTTGGCATGAAATTGGAAATTTTAAAAAGATTTTTCTGATCTTGCTACCATTCTCTTTTACACTTACCATTGCAAATACACCTTGAAAATCATTGGAATATTAAGTGTAAGTCCTCCTTCTCTGTTTTATTTTGAAAAGGCCAAAATGGCACTGTATTATTCCAGGTAGCAATAATTATTATTTGATTTATTGACATGAATTGATAATTTTTACCAACGTTTTTCCAGAATAAATGGAAATTGTTTCTTGGTATTGTAATTAATGCTGTTGAAACTTAATTTATTACTTTCTAGATAATGTGTGATTGTCTTTAAAAATTAAATTTAGGAATGGTACATGTGCACCTAAAGAATTCTTTTATTTCCCCCATTTGTGATTCAGTAAAAGCAACTCCAAATTAGCCTTTCACATTACTGAATTTCTTATGCGCATAAATCTTAATATATTTCTTCAACTCTGACTTGTTTGTAGTTACAGGTCTCTTTATACGTATGTGTGGACATGTATGATTTCAAAGAGAAATGCATTTTGGTTTCATTTGCTTTTATTCTTGTACCTAAAGAAATAGTTAAATTGTTTCAAACTGAAGTACAAGAAAAGATTCCAGTTCCTTGCCTTTGCTTTCTTAGGTGAATTTCATGTCACCGAGGAGCCATGTTATCCTCTTTTAGGTATTCTGAGATTTTCTTCCAAAGGTTTAAATATCACGTGATAATGGTGTTTCTTTAATTTTTTATTTGCTTTTACTCTTGTACCTAAAGGAAAAGATGTTAGTTGTCTTTAAGTAAATAGAAGAGAGAGGAGGAGAAATAGGGTGAAATGCTAAGCTAGTGATCAAGATTTTGTCACTAATTTAGGTAAATCTTTCCCTGGTAATCTGCATATTCACATAATAATTTACATCCACATCTTGTAGTCTCCCTTTAAAAACTACTTTTGACTAGTTTACCTCCTTTTTGATGAAATATCAGAAATTCTGCTTCTTTTGTACTGTGTACTGTAAAATTTAAAACTCCATTTGTGATTAGTTGATACGAGCACTTGGATAACAGTATAGGTAACTTGCTTTTTGTATCACTTTTCTGATTTTTATAGGAAATATAATGGTCACATTGAAAGTAAGCCACTGACCATTCCAAAGGATATTGACCTCCATCTAGAAACAAAGTCAGTTACAGAAGTGGATACTTTAGGTAAGGGAAATCTTGGTAAAGTGTTCTGTAAATCTCAGTTTTATGCTATGCTAGTGCAAATACTTTGATTTTATCTATTGTGGCTAAATTTTTTGTTTAGTTTTTAATCATTAAGTTCATTTTAAAGAATATGAAATCTTTTTCAGAACTTAGAAGCTCAGAATGGCTTCATTTGAATTTAATTTCTTTTCCTATTTATCTAACCTGTACTAAGAATTATTTTTCAGAAAGGCTGACTTACATGTTTGTTACGCACTTTCTGTTTTATGTCGAGATCACAGTCACTTTTCATTATTTCGAATTCTAGACTTCTTGCCTTAAGTGCCATTCTGCTCCTTTTATGATGTGGCTTGCAGAAATGATTTTGTGTGTTTTTAATTACCTGTACTTAACAGCGATTGAACTTTTATGCTCATGCTTAGTAGACAGGAAAGTGGCCTTAGAGCAATGAACTGGATTAGGAATCAGAAAACTTATTCAAGATTTACTTTTACCCATGGGATATTTATGATAAGTTATGTGGGTTTTCCCCCCTGTATATCAATGTTTATAAATGTATAATAACTATAATGATTTTATATTTAAAGTAAAATTTATGTGAAATTATTTGAATCCTATAAGAGAATGACATCTAAGATGATACTGTATTAAATACTGGTTTTCAAGCCTGACTGTCCATCAGCATCTCTTGAGCAGCTCTTTAAAAGAAAGATTCTTCATATCTACCCCTGGAGATCCAGTAAATCTAGAGTGGGTTCTGGGAATTTGTATTTTTTAAAATGCTCTTAGTGGTTCTGACTTTGGACCAGGTTTGAGAACTAATGGTTTACATGGTAAGTGAGAAATAAAAATAACATACTGAAAAAATAATTTTGGTAATGTATAAATATCATGTAATTTGGCCCTTCCTGGGTTAAGTCATAACCACTCCTGAAAACCTTAGTAGATTTCATGTAGCATCTCATATAGAATTATTTAGTGATACAAAATGGCTTCAAGGTATTTGGAAGTTGATTCTGTATTTACAAAGATTTTTACTTGTGTGGGTGTGTGTATCTCTATGTATCTATCTGTCTATTTCTCTCTCTATATAGAAGGGGTGTCCTGGAGCCCAAAAATGTCAATGAGGAAACTATAAATTGGTATCATTAAGACTGTTGTGACTGGTTATGTCACCCTCCTTCTTTCCTTTTAACTGTCTTTAATGCAAAATCTAAAACATTTAAGAGCACTTGGTCTTTTTGACTGGTTGTCACATTGGTCTTACTAATCTTTTATGTGTGCTTACTTGTATAAAATGTTCACAGACATATAAATACAAAAATATATACACATTCTCCCTGATTTCTAGTACAGATTTTTGTCATTTTTACTAGTAACTAATGTTAAATGAATAATCAGCTTATTAGCCTTAATAGTAGCTTAAATTTGAGTATTTATCAGGTGTTGTTGTAAGTGCTTTACTTTTATTAACCTTCCAGTTCTGTGAGATTTGTAACTGTTATTGACATCCCCCCCAAAATTCATTGAACTCATATAGTTAAATAACTTGGTGTGGGTTATACACCAAATGTGGTAGAGCCTGTTATTGAGAACTAGGCTATTTTAATGAACTTAAAAAAGATTAAAATTAAGGTCTTATCACATAGCTTATTCAATATTTTGTTTTGTTAGTACAGTTTTGAAACTAATTGCAAATGGTACTAGTTTAACAACTGGCCACATAATTTCAAGAGCAGAATAATGGGGAGATGTTTTATTTATGTTTATGTTTATGTAATCATTTGTGAATGCATGCTGTGTATGTGTGTTTAGGTAAAAGTAGAGGGTTTTTCTCCCTGAATTTAATTACACTCATGAGCTTAAGGCAAACCAGTAGGCTTGATGAACTGTTAAGTTTTCTTTCGTTTCCAGCAGCCTAATCAAAGACACATAGGTAATTATATTATTGAATACGAAAAGAATATAATACTGGGGTTAAATATATAGCCAAGATTATATATAATTTGTGCTTCTGTTGAATGTATATATATTATTGGTATCCCAATAAGTATCTTGAAAGTCTATCTTAATTTCTATTAGCTATCTATTTATAAGAACCTCTTAAAGAACATAAAAATATTTGAAATGTCACTTGGCTGTTTGCTGTTAGTGAATTTCTTGGAGGAAGCCTCTGAATGTGTGGGCAGCATGAAGAATTGGAACACTTACTTCAGTTATTAATAAAAATTGACAGCCTTCAGATAAATGGATTTTGGTTTACCCGAATGGATATTTGTCTGTCTGTTCTACCCATTTCCCTGTGTTCCTTCTGGAAAGTCATTGAAAAGGGTGATTTTAGAGGAGAAGTGATGTGGCTAGAATCCTTCAGCTACTGAGGGTAAATCTTTCCGACTGATATTCATAAGCTATTATATTTATCAGGAAAAAAAAAAAAACCTAACACAATTAAAATAACTTGAAGCAAATTAAAAATTTATCCAGTCATGAAAGGATTTGGAATTTTTGCTGACTTACAGAGATGTAAGTTTAGTTGGTTCGTTTTGATATTTTAAATAAGTCTTTCTTTTAGTGGTATTTTATTTTCAAAATACTTTTTCTATGAATGCATGATTTTAAAATATCCTCAAATATTACATTTTACAACTAAAATTTTTCCATAGCAATGTAGGTCATTTTATTATGTACCAGTGGGAACATAGGAATTGATATTTATGTATGTGACTTATGCCCACATTTTCAGGAGGTCTTCTATAAAATGGTGCTGATACTTTGGACTGTACCCACGCAGAAGTAAACCAGAATATCTGAGATGAAAAGGGAGATGGAATCCTATTTACTATCAGGGAATACTAATTTTAATGTAAACACTTTTTGGAAGGGATATGGTCTTATGGAAAATTGACAGGCATTTCATCAGCTTTTCTTACAGGAACACAAGAATAAAAAGTATATTGTTATTTCAATCTGCATTAACTCACAAAATTATTAATCTTCCTTTAGTGCATGCAGTTAATAACCGTAGCAAAGCTTAACTCTCTTACTTCACGGAAATGAAAAATATAAGTAAACTTCTCTTTGTACACCAAGTTATATCCTCAAGTTAAAGTATCATACTTTAGATTCTTAAAAAAAAAAGTCTTGAGGGGCGCCTGGGTGGATTAGTCAGTTAAGTGTCTGACTTTGGCTCAGGTCAGGATCCCAGCATCCTAGGATTAAGCCCCTATCTGCTCCCTGCTCATTGGTGAATCTGCTTCTCCCCCCTGCTCCCCCCCCCCCCGTTCTCTCTCACTGTCTCTGTCTCTCTCTCTCTCTCAAATAAATAAATAAAATCTTTTTAAAATTTAAAAAAATATATTAAAAAAGTCTTGAGGGGTTGCCTGGGTGGCTCAGTTGGTTAAGCATCCAACTCTTGGTTTCAGCTCAGGTCATGATCTCAGGGTCTTTAGATTGAGCCCCACGTCAGGCTCTGTGTTCAGTGCAGAATCTACTGGAGATGATCTCCCTCTCCCTCTGTTCCTCCCCCTGCTTTCTCTCTCTCTAAAATACGTAAATGAAATCTTGAAAAAAATTTTTTTTAAAAACCGTGATTTTTAATTTCTGTAAAAAACAGCTAATCAGCTGAGAAAATACCAACTCATTTTGCAGTCTTTTTTAACAACAATTTAAATAATTTTTGGTAATCATTCCAAGTTTTAAAGAATTATTTAATTTATGAAGTATTAAAATTTAATTTTGAGTGTCAACATTCTTGGTCTGTTTCCTGCATTTTTAGATCCTCATATTTGCAAACCTTACATTGCATATCAACAAATGAATGAAGTTTGGCATGGTTAAAGTTAATTATAGATAAATCCTCCTGAGCTGTTTATTTATAGAAGTTTAAGTAAACTTTTTTTTTTTTTGACCTTTATTTTTCAGCATTGCATTATTTTCCAGAATACCAGTGGCTGGTGGATTTCACAGTGGCTGCTACAATTGTGTATCTAGTAACTGAAGTCTACTACAATTTTATGAAGCCCACACAGGAAATGAATATCAGCTTAGTCTGGTGCCTGCTTGTTTTATCTTTTGCAATGTATCCTTCAAAACATCATTAATATTAATTAATAAGTTTGTGCTCCTTTTGTAGCTAATACAATTAGATCTCATCTCTGATTTTAAAAAAAATTTAGAGAATTTTTCTTTGTTGAAATCCTCTTTATTTAATAAAAACAACTTTCCAAGTAGAGGTAAATAGTTTAAAAAGTGAAATACAAGAAAAGATGCCAGTTCTTTGCCTTTGCTTTCTTAAGTGAATTTCATGTCACTGGAAGCCACTTTACCCTGTTTTAGGTATCCCGAGATTTTCTTCCATATATTTAAATATTATGTGATAATAGTGTTTAACTTTAGATTATTGCACCCCTCTTCTCCTTCCTTTTTCTTCCCTTCAATTCTCCCAAAATAGTAAGGAAACAACTGTTCTACCAAATCAGTAGTCAGTTTTAGTGATACCTATGAAAATACTATTTATAGCTAAGCAATATAGTGTTTAACCACCTTCCTTCAACTATTTTTTATTCTCGTCTATAGAGGGTAAACTTTTTTACAGAATTCGAAACCTCAGTAGTTCAAATACATCATTTCTATTTTGTTTTCCCATGGAAATACGCTTCTGCAGCTCTCAGCTCTGTAAACTTACTTCACTGTCTTTCTAAGAATTCCCTGTGTCTCTCTCTGGATCACATCATCTGCTCTTCCTTGGTTTACTGTCCTTTGGCAGAGTGCATACACTTACAGTGTCCTGGAAAGGGGTGCTACAGTTTTTATTTTTGAAATCTTGCATGCCTAAACTTTTTTTCCCCTTAGATTCAGTTGATAGTTTGGCTCAGTACAAATTCTAAGAAAGAAATAATTT
Source organism: Ursus americanus (assembly GCF_024610735.1). Lineage (NCBI taxonomy): Eukaryota > Metazoa > Chordata > Mammalia > Carnivora > Ursidae > Ursus > Ursus americanus. Next base: position 20,858,130 of record NC_142131.1, read on the forward strand.
TTACTGGGTGTTTTGAAGGCTCTTGAGAAACTAGATGCCTTCTTGCTCTGGCATATGCCTCGCTTTCCCCTCACATACCCCCTTTAGATGCTTTTTCTCCTTTGGTATTCTGAAGTTTCATCATCAATTTGGCTAAATTCTAGGTTTAACTTTTAACTCTGGGGACTCATCCTTTATTACTAGGCACCTTTTCCCCTTACTTTTATTAAAATGAAACATTTCCTCCTCCATTTCTGCCTGTCCAGAGATGGCTCCTTTTTGTTTGATGTTTATATCCATATTTCCATGTGGGTACAAAGCTCCTGCTTGATTTTAGTTTTAGGATTTAACTGTTGCTGTTGCTGTTTTCACTCGATAAATGAGGGCTCTGCACATCTGCCTGGCTTGTCATCTATCACTAATCATTTCCCATTCACCATATCTTCTAAATATAGTAATGTCATTTTTTAGAGGAATTTTACTGCTTTTTTTTTTTTTCTTCTCCTTCATTGTATTTATGTACTTAAAAACAAATTCCTTTATACAGTCATTTTGGTGCGGATTAAGGAGAGACCAGAAGTCAGTGGATATGGTCAATCTGCTGTTTTTATCCAAAAGTTTTATATTGACTGTGATAAAATTCTGTTTTCTGTCATCTTTTTCAGGGACTCTTAGTAATGACTTGTTCTTCCTTTGAGTGGTTCTTTAATATTATCTCCCTTGTTTTCTCTTCTCTTCTCTTCTCTTCTCTTCTCTTCTCTTCTCTTCTCGCTTTTCCTCTTAATTTTCTCTTAACCCTGTTGTTGAATTTTTTAATATCAGCTTTCTAAAAAACTTTTTAAGACTTTGGATGTTCTATTTTCATAGCATTCTTGTGTCATGGATGTGTAATTATCTTTTTAGTTCTAAGGATATTAGTATCTTTTAAGTTTTAATTTATGCCTTGTGTTATTTTCTGAGTATCCCTCTCACCTTTTTAATTGTTGTCATGTTAGAGATTTTTCTTAAATGTTGCATGACTTTTGATTATCTTTTATATTCAAGAAGGAGGCATTTAAAAATTAGAAGTTTTGTACAAGTGGACGGAACTTGTTGATAGGTGGCCTTTTTTGCAGATGACTGAGTGGGGACCTTCCATTATCTTGAGGGGACCTCTTGATATCAGTGTCTGCAGGTTGTTGGATCTGTCATTTTCTCCAATAAGAATTGTCCATTCTCTCATCTTTGGGGTATAAGTCTGATAACCAGTGTTACGGGTACTGATTGGGGAAGAAGGCTCACATATTCAGCATTTAATGTATAGGCATTAATTTAAGTGCATGTCTGTGGCCCCTTTGTGCCTGTTGTTTTCAGGTCTTCATTGTCACCCTAAGTTTTACATGGTATGCCCAAGCCCAATCTTTGCTGATTTAATACCTTCAGATAGTATTTCTTCTGGGTTTTGCCAGAGTTGGGAAATGGCCATCACCTAATCTGTATGATTAGGCAAGACAAGATCTGGCAAGTCTGATTACTGCTAATATAGTCATTCAACCTATCATCCTGTTTTCATTCATCCTGCAACCCTTCCTTCAGAGGTCCCCGCTATCTCCATTTCTTGACTTTTCCAGAGTTTATGAATGAGTTGGCTTTCTTTATACTGGGTTTCTCCCTTTGTTGATCCAGCATAACAGAGAAGGCAGAAGCCTAAATCAGTTCTTGCTTGTCTATCTGTTTAGACTGTCTTCCAAATTTGTGTTGACATTGCTTTTCTACAAACTGTCGTCTCTTCCTCTTCTTTGGCTTTTAGTTTCTTTGCTATATGGTTTATTTAGTCAGATTTTGGGAGTAAGCAGAATAAATGCATATCTTACATCTTTTATATTCAACTAGAGACTGCTGAACTGTCTTTTAAAACTATAAATGGATACTATTTTAAATATATGATATGATTTGACATTCAACATCACTACGCTCCTTGTTGACTCTTTTGGATGGATTTAGGTATAATGTAGACGAGAAGAGCCAGAACAAAGTCTTTAAGAGTTGACATCTTCACCAGGTAGATAATTCCTCTGGATAGAAATACTGATCATATGTGTCAGTTGAGAACATCCCCAGATATCTTGTGCTATACCAATTTCAAGAGGAGATTAAGTTGATAAGCAATTAGAATATTACTTTTTAATTCTGTAGTAGTAAGTATGTAAAAACACTATGCAGTCAAAGACCCAGCCGTAGACGTCGAGTTAATATAAACACACTAAAAATATCTGAACTTGATAATTAGCACTAGCTGACTACGTGCCGTGGTTTTTTTTTTTTTTTTTTATAACTTTGAGTTCTCATGTTCTCTGAAATACTGCTTATTTTGGAATATTCTTCATTTTCATCATGGTAGATGGTAGGATATTAAAATGGTATTTATGTAGAAATGCATATTGGATATCCACTCTTATTTAATGTTCTACAACCCTTAATACTGATTTACCAGAGAAATTAGAAAAATGTACCTCTTGAGAGCTACTCAGATTATTGTTTATGTGAATAAATTTCATCTTTCATTTCATTCAGTAATGCCTAATAATGCGAGAGCAAAGGTCCCACACAGTCTTCAGCACTGAACTGGCTCTGCTTAGTTTTAAGTAGTGCACTCGTGAAATGCTCCAGACAATAGCATCTCTGCGGGAATCTGGTAGCTGGCTGTCTCGCCATCCTAGAGAAGACAGAAAGTACTGAAGGGCTTTAGAATCCAAGCTATTTTCTGCCAACTTTAACCCTCCACAAAGGGGATAGGGAAGATGGAAAGGAGAATTGTGTGTATGTTTAGGTATGTGATTTTCCTTCAAACTTGTAGCATGTGAGAAAATGACCTACTGCCTTCATTGGTATGCAGGAAACCAGAATTCAGAGCCATCTATCCAGATTTAACATCAGGGAGGAGTCTGTGTATAGCCTATCTTTTATGTTAGTTATATCTAGTTTGCCTTTCACACCATATGAACAGTGTATAACTGCAGTGACCTGTGTCTGGCTTCTCTTTATTTTCTTATTGTATGTGTCTACTAATTAGTCAAACACATGTCTCCATTGATTACATAGGACAATAGATCCACTTAATTCCAGAGTCACACATACATCAGTTGATTCAGAAATTCTCTGCAGTTGTTACTTTGTTAAAGTGGTCCAAACTTTAGACATGTATAACTTAAACAATTAGCTAACTTAAAAGTGAAGAAGAAAACTGTTTCATTACATGGACACTGAAATCTTAAACTGAACTGGACTAAACTGGACTGTCTCTTGTCATCAGCTCTGCTTTCTGTTTCAACAGAGTTGTGCATGCATCTCACCTATCACACCTTCTGGCCTTACTCCTAAACCCAAACACATTCTCAGCTTTACTCCCTTGCCTATTTGTAATTCTGACCACCTCATTTGATCTAGTGTGTGTGTTCTATGTCCATTTATGCTGAGTTACATGGTATGGGGAAGATAAAAAGTAAAGAAAGCCTTAGAGTGAGGATGGAACAGTTGTATTAATAGTCTTTCCTGCATGATGGCCTATGTAGCCTTAGAGTCACTGGAGAAATGTCTACTGACTCTATAATATGAAGTATATCATTTTCATTTATGAATAAAGGAAAAGCAAAAGGTAAAAATGATGCTTACAAAAAAATTCAGTAATCTTTCGGTGAAAGTAAAACTCTTAAAAATTAAAATACTCTCAATCTATGGATTTTTTTTTCAAAGAACCTTTTCTTATGAATAAGCTGTATCACAGAGTAATATTGAGTCAATTACGTGAATTTGAGTGAGAAGAAAGCTATTCTACAAAGAATGATAAAGCTTCTCAGTAGTCCTATTATATTTGGTTAAAGGACTGGATCATTAGTCACATTTCCACACTGCTTGTATTTTACAATGTGGATGGTTTAAGGTACAAAACCCTATTATGTATGTTTTTAAGGCTATGTTTTAAAATTTTAATTTGCCTTGGTTGCCAGACATGCAAATTTCATACAATGCCAAAAGTTGGGAATGGCCCTAAATGGAAATAAATTCTAAGGTTTGCTGTGTTATTCTGTTCTATATGTAGATTTGTAAACTAAGGTGTGCAAATTAAATGCTGCACTTGTTTGCTGTAGGAAATAGACAACTATAGCAAACCAGCACAACTTGGTCACCTTTTCTAAATTCCTTAAAGGATCCTAAATTACTGTATTCGTATTTTATAAAATGTTCTGCTTTAGATCAATAAGAAAAATGAAACACTAAACCCTGAAGTGAACTGTATAAGCTATCAAATCTCCTGGTGAGAAAGGAACAGAGTAAAAGCTATTGAATCTAAGCCAAAGAACTTGGTTAAAAATTTGTACATAGCATGGTGTGTCAAAGATAGTTTCTTTTAGAAACTTCTGGAGATCTTCTGTGATACCAGTGTTGCCAATTTATTTGCCTTTCGGGTCGGAAACCTAGAGTTATAAAGAGAACTTACTTTGGGAGATAAAACCGGTATTTCTGGTCTATTAATTTATAATTAAGACTTTTGCCCCCTTTTAGCTAGGAAGTGATAATTTTCCTCCTACACCTAAAAATTTAAGGATAATCTTCATTGTTTTGCTTTATTTTAATCCAGATGATTAGTTAATAGTTTTAGGTTTGCTTGCTCTTATTTTTAAATAAAACGTATGTTTTATGCTCTCAAAAATCGTTGACTATTATTTCCTTCCACAATCTGGCTAGGTTGAGGCTGGCTATAAGCTCTTGGGGGACAAATTTTAAACATGCATAATAGGTTTTTTGCTTAATTCTGAGAGAAATTTAGGTTCTGTTTCTTTTCTCTTTAAAGTAAGTGAACCTTCTTCTCTAAGAAAATTTGAAAAAAAATATTTTAGTTCAAATTATCCAAGTTGGTCATTTTATTTTATAAGTTGGAAGACAGGATCAATTCTTTTTAAAAGGTTTTACTTGGTAGGTCATGAGGGTTAATGGACTTGTTAGTTTTCAGTGTACTACTGTAGCAGATTCTTGGTATGGTTTTTAGGCTTCTTTGCAGTGACAATGCAAAGTACAATGTGTTTTCAGTATTTTGGTTGCTTTAATATAAAAATAGATGTAGGAGGGTTAGCCGTTTGAATAGAAAAAAACTTTATTGTTAGTGGTCACAAAAAAAAGAATACAATCTTTAATGGCGTAGAAAACTTTCAGTTTACATGAAAATGACTTAGTTGAGTGGAAACATGATATATTTTTAAAAGATACAAATTTTTTGAAAAAATTTTGAGAAACTTTTGTGAAAACCTCTGTTTATTCTTAGGGTGGTATCCATTAGATTTGTGTATTGGCAACAAAATACTTACTCTCGTAATGTGATCTCTATTTCTTTCCTTCTCAAAAAAAGCATTGATAAATATCTTTGAATAATTTCAGAATGTTAGGGTATAGAAGACATTTTCTTAATAGGAGAATTGGGTCTTTGAAACAATGTAAGTACAAACTAAATTGAAACAGTGTCTTGGTAAGTAGATGTTCTTTAAGTTGTTATCCTAGATCTGAGAGAAGTTTGCCGTTTTAGACCTGAAAAGTAAGCGTATTCATCATTTAAAAAAGCTCTTTCTCCAGCTTGAAGATAAACATATTTAAAATATTTCCTACTGATTAAATCTTTCCACTTATCCTTGATTTTTCTTGCCTATTGAAATTTTGGTATTTGCATGTATAGTTGCTTAATTCCAGTTGCGAAAAAGGTTGATATTAAATTAGAACTTTAAAAATGTCAGCCATGTGGCAGAAAAAAATTTATCCCATCCCTAACATTCTTTTTATTTCAAGGGTTGAGATTTTGTAATCTAAAGTGAAATAAGTTATCCCTTAAAGGACGTGGTCCGTTCAGCTGGGACTGAGGGGTTAAAAAGGAAAAAAAAATTATTAAAAGAAAATGACTATTTGCATCAGTAGTTTTGCATATGCAGTTTTGAATATTTACTAATATATTCTTTATAAAAGTCTAATTTACAGAATGATCTATGAAAATAATAGCGAGATAAAGGTAGCAGAAGAGTTTACTCATAAAGTACTTGACCATTATTTTCATTAAATTATAAATCAGGAAGTGGTGTGTCTTTATCTGGTGTTTTTTGCTGTACATGTCTGTAAATATAGAAGCCTAATTTTCTTGGCATAATGTTATTTACATTATCAGGTTGTATTCATGTATGAAAGGATAAAAGTAAGTATATCTTACTTACTTGGAAATTGTGGACAATTTATGAAGAAAGAGCAGATTTAAAGGAACTAAGAGAAATTCATTTTGAAAGCCATTCCTATAGTATTTCAGGTATAGTCTATTGTTTATTTTTCTATATGAATAACTTATGGTTAATAAGCATATTCATGGGATTAGAGCATAAAAGAATTTTTCTTCCTTATTTCAAAATACTTTGTTATGTATAGGTATTAGAAAATTTGGAAAGTAGCTCAACAAAATCTGTTACTATCTTAGCTAGTATAGACAGTCCCTGTAAGTGATCTCAAAATAAAGTTACCACAGTTGTCAGGAACTCTGAATGGGGTACCACCGTGTAGTTATTTCTCCTGTGTCTTAAAAAATAAGCCAGTTTTATATTCTGATACGTCAAATGCTGACAAAAGTCTGTCTTCATAGGAATTTTTTCTTTAGTCTGCTACTATATACTCTTTAATAAGTTTGGACTTATTATATATTAATTGAATAAAATATACATTGCTCAAAAAGGTTGATAAAACAAGCCGTTGAGTTTTGAGTTGAAAGATGATGAAGATTCTACAAAATAAAATCCCACAGTAGACTTCAGTTGATTCAGCAAATCTTTGCTTAATTCTTTCAGCCAGGAATAAACTTTTAGGCACTGAAAATACTTAGATATTTTTCTTTTGGAGGGAGAATAGAACTCTTGGAAAAGCCTGTTTACTTCATTATAAAAAAAAATATTTGTTCTGTTCTCTTCTGGGTTGTGTATACATCAGGTCTTTGCCAGTGGATGATTAAATTGTATTGAAATCATAGTTTCATGATGATAGTGTTTCATAGCATTAAAGGATTTCTAACAGTTGGTTAATGTTCCCATTAACATTTCACTATATTTTAATAGGATGTGGAAATTATTTCAGTGCATGAGATTGAAAAGGTAGCAAAACGTACATATGTACTTTATGCTGTGAATTCATGGTTAAACTGTTTAGGTTCTGTTAAACTCCAGGACATAATGTACCTTTTTTCTGGAGTTGGGGATATGTTGTAGATCAAGACTTTATTAAAACCTAGATTGAAATTCTTAAAATGTTAACTTTCGTCAAACAATATATACACATAGGTTATATAGACAAAAATACTTAACATGTTGTCTCGAAAACTAAGTCCGGTTCCAGATCCCCCTTATCACTTCTGTTCGTGTTTTAGCTGGTTATTTTGGCTTTTAAAAATCTTTGTGTTTCTAAATATAATGCTTATACTTCTTTTAATTCGATGTTTCTGATAGGTGAGGATTTTCCTTTCTTAAAATACGCCATCCTGTCTGCTTTCTGTCCTTTATGTTCTTAATTACTTCACGATTTTACTGAAAAGTGTCAATATTCAGTGATTATTACACCTATGTAAATATTACATGTGAGCATTATAAGGTCTTACCAGTTCTTTTGTAATTTTTTTCGTTACTTTTTAACATTTATTTATTTTTTCTTTGTATTTATTAATTCCACTAGCTTCTCTGTATTGTTTTCCACTAGGTCGCTTATAACTTGTATTAGTTCCCCCACCTTTCCCCTTCTGTGTGGAGATACCCTTTCTGGAGACTTCCATTCTTTAGCTTTTATCTGGAGGGATTGCCCTCAGGCCTGCTAGACAGCCATCATTCTGGGACTTATTTTTGTTGTCATCCTGGAATTCTCTCTGCCTTTCTCCCAAGTTGAATTTCCCATTTCCAGAATTCAGTGTTTTTGTCTTTCTTGATTTGTTCAAATGTTTTGGTGGAGCTTTCTGCTGAAGTGTGCATTCATGGGCACTAGTTTCAGACTGCAGTCTGGAAAGCCTTAATTCTGTACTCGCATTAACCTGGATGTAGAATTCCAGGTTGTCAGTATTCTTCTTCATAATTCTGAAGACGTTGCTTCATTGTTCTCAACCTCAGACTTTACTCATAAGAAGTACAGCGTCATGTCATGTAATCTTTTGCATATGATTTGTTTTATTTTTCTTCTCAGTAAGTTTTTCTTCGCAGGAATATTCTCTTTGGTTTCTGAAGATTCATGATCACATACCCTGTTGGAAATCTTTTTTTCATTCTTTGTGCTGGGCTTCTGGTAGGCTATTTTAATTTGGAAACTTTGAGTTTGGAGCTGTCTTTTATGTTGTGTTTGGTAAGTTCTTCCCTTTTGTAATCTCCCCACCCTGTTCTCTTTCTGTCTCCTTTTGTTAGTCAGATATTGTACCTCCTAGATTGATCCTCTCATTTTGTCACCCTTATACTTGATGGAACTTTGCCTCAACTTTATCTTTCAAACCTGTTTTTAAAAATTTATTTTGCCTGGGGCGCCTGGGTGGCTCATGAGCATCTGCCTTCGGCTCAGGTCATGATCCCAGGGTCCTGGGATTGAGTCCCTAGTCCGGCTCCTTGCTCAGCGGAGAGTTTGCTTCTCTGCCCCTCCCCTGGCTCGTGCTCGCTTGCTCTCTTGTTTACTCCCTCACTCTCTCAAATAAATAAAATCTTTAAAAAATTATTTACCTGTTCTATTGATTTTTGTTCAGCTTAATGAAATAGCCTTACAAAATATAGATACATCTCATATGTAGATAATCTGTGTGTAAAAACATATATGTAAAAAATTTTTATTCTCCTGCCTGTATCATTCTTTTCTCCAAGTTACTTTTTCCCCAGTGCTATTTTTTTACTTTTACATAAGATGCCGTGCTCTAATACAGAGATTGATAAACTGGCCCGCGGCGTCTGCGTTGCATCCTGTCTTTGTATAGCTCTTGAACTGAAAATGGTTTTTTAACATTTTTAAAGGGTTGTTTAATAAAGATTAAAAAGCCACAGAAGAGTATGCTACAGAGACTGTTGATGGTCCACAGAGCCTAAAATGTTTACTATCTGTTCCTTAACAGAAAGTTTTCTGATCTCTGCTTTAATGTGTGTAGATTCCTGGCTTTTCTTTCATATTTAAGAGTCAGACACTACAAGTGAATTGGAAACCGTATGTAAGTAGGGCTTGGTTAGCTTTCCTGGAGATTAAAACTTGGTAATGCTGAAGCTAGTTTTGTTCTGGGTAGACCTTGTAATGTCATTATTTATTGGTCTTTTCTTTGGGGCCTTTTGGTTTCTCTAGAACAGAGTCTCATCTTGCCTGAGGGTGTGAGCCTGCTGCACCTGTTTTGAAAGTGAGAACACCTTTGAGTATGTAGGCTTTCATTTGTTCCGATTTCAGTACAGTTGCCTTAACCTAAATTCTGTACTTCAGAATCGGTTTCTTCAGAGCCTAAATCTTCATCTTCTGCTGGAGTCACAGTGAACTATGTTGCCTGGCTGCAGAGGGAGTGGAGGGTTGGGCATCCAGTTTCTACTTACACTTATACCTCTGTTTTCACCCTGAAATGACACTGCTGTGTTTTGTAGAATATCGTACCTCCTAGATTAAATTTTCATGGGAAAGGTTAAAAGATTTAAACATAACTGGGAATTATTTATGAAGTAAAATTAACTTAGTTTTTTTTTTTTTTAATCATTGTATAATCTGTTTGTGCTTGTATACATTCCCATACTACTTTTTGGTATTGGAAGTTCATTATTTTATTCCATTATATAGAAAACATCGTTATTGCTAAAAACTATGAAGAAATCTTTAGTATTCACAACAGTCCTCTGAGGTGGTAGATGTGTTAGTCACATTTTACAAATGAAGAAATTGGAGACACAGAGAAGTTAATTAACTTTTACGTGGAGGATCACATAGTAAGAGTAGAACCAAGATTCAGGCAGGCAGCCTAGATCTAGAGAATGCTTTCTTTCCATCTATGTTACACTGTAGTTCAAGATAGCATATGATAGGGGCACCGTGGCTGGCTTAGTCACTTAAGCATCCAACTCCTAGCTCAGCTCAGGTCTTGATCTCAGGGTCATGAGTTCAAGCCCTGATTTGGGCTCCACACTGGGTGTGGAGCCTACTTTAAAAAAATTAAAAAGATAGCATATGATATACATAGCAGGTGAATTAGAGTAGTGATTACTGTGAGTTCAGAAGAGGGAGAGAATGCCTGGACTGGAGAGTTAATGGTAAGCTTTAGAAAGGATGTGTGGAGCTTGAGTCTGAGTAGGTAGGGGAATAAGGTAGTTCAGATAATAGGTTGTAATCTAAGACAGTATAGCTGTTACCTTTAGGGAATGTTAATACCATTCTGATTTAAGTAGAGGCTTGGGGACAGTTGAATAAAAGCTTGAACACACAGATGTAGCCAGATCATAATATTACATTTCAGAATATTGTATGCGTATTTTACACTATGGGTTATGGGAAGGTTTTGTTCTAATATGGGATTCAATAGATACCTGGTTTTAAGATTCACCCAGTATTCAGTATGATTCGAGGATGCATTTTAGGTGTTTGTGGTTAACGTATTAAGGTAGTAGTGATATAAGGAAGATTATGCTTCCTGCCTGGATTAGATTGCATTTAATTTTGTTATTTTCTTTCCTTTAGTGTTGACATATTTTGTAATTTAATTATTCTTTGGTAACAAAGAATTGCGGTAGGTGTAATATTTGAGAAATTTCATTTTGATCATTTGATACCACTTTTGGCTAAGATGTTTTGCTTTTCACTGTAAGTGAAGGAGTTGGAAATTGTCTCTAGATTCTTGTATCATTTTCAGTAAAAATAAAGCAATGTTTTTTCCAGCGTGGGCTTAGGGCCCTCGGGCAATGAGAGAGATCATAGCTAGATCTGAGAAGCGGTTCAGTTGTGATTTGGGTGGGCGGGTGGGGGGTTGTTTCGGCTTTTAATCTTACTCCATTTTCCTTATTCTTTCCCAATGTGTAAGCTTTGTTGTAATGCCAAGAAAGAGATGGACCTATAGTGTTTGATACTAGTAAAATGAACCACCAGTGTTGTTTCTTTTATTTTTAAGTTTTGGAGAAGAGTTAAATGAGTAAGGAACACGGGATTCAGAATATCCTAGAGGGAAAAATTGGAGTATCTGTATTCTAGAATTTCATCATCACTCTTAAAACAGTGTTTTTGTGTTTCACTCCTTGAATGCTGAAAGTTAAGATGAAGTTTAAAAGACTTGTAAAATTGTTCCTAACTTGCTTTCTTAGAAAACTTGGTACTCAGAGATAGATTCTCTACTGCATTATAAGAAAAACAATGATTTGCATGGGGAAAAGCTTCAGTAGTCCTATTTATTGAAAAAGTCAGGGTTTTTTTTGTTATTTGCTTTCATAATGTTCACACTTAACCTGGTTTCATCTCTTAATAAAGTGATTAATATCACTTAATCATAGATATAATGAGGCTATGCTTTTATAATTGCATTATTTTAAAAATAGTTGTATAATAGGATCTTACATGTGTAATACTTCTCTGAAGAGAACTTAGGAAGCTTTAAGTAAAGAAGTCGTAATTTTGTAGTTTTTAGTAATTGTAGTATTAAAAACTAAACCATAATGTCAATTTAAGCTACAGTGTGTTTGTTACTTTTGTTACTTAGAAAACTGTCCCAGAAGCTTAGATTATGCAACGTGGTTTAGGTTAATGCTTTGTAGCTTTTTTTTCTGTATGCACACACAGCTCCTCTCAGAAGCATGTTTCATTACAATCAATGTATTTTCACCCAGACTAATGGAACAGGTCTGCGTTGATGGTGGGGCAGATCCTGCCTTTATTTCCCCTTGGTGGAGACTCTTGATTACTGTCAGGGTCCTGTGTTGGGTATATAGTTTTACTATTTATTTTTCCCTTGGAAAGTCTTTATACTTTAAGCAACTATAGACTACCAGTGTTTGTCTTTGATGTGAGAGCATAAATGCAGAAGCTCTAAAATGAAGATACTCTGTACAGAAATGGAGAAAAATATAGTGGTAGGCTATGTGTAATGGTTAAGTTGTAGAAAAGGTGAAAATCATATTACATCTTAAAATGATGTGGAACCTAAATGTGCTTTGTTAAACCCTCATTAATCATTTTAATTGAAATTGACATCCTATCAATTTGACAGTCCTTCTTAAGCTGAATATTACAAAATCATGCCAACTTCTGCAATGATGCAATATACTTTTATTGCTTATAAATGATTTAGTAGCTGTTAGCCAAGGTAGGAAAAAGATTGACAAATATGTTTAGGGGAAACTTGTACAATAATGTTGGGTGATTTTAGAAAGAATTGTGAAGAGATAACACATGGAATATCACAAAATACCGCACCGCAAAATAAGAACTGCAATGTAAATATCACTCTTGAAATTCTTACTGTAAATTGCAGAGATTGTTGGTTTTGAAGATTTGTAAGACTTGAGGATTTGCAAAAATAATTTAGCTTCCCCTTTCCCTCCTAGTGCTCAATATCGTAAAAACTGACATCTGTTATTGTGTGGGCTAGCTTTTTTACTTCAGTAGAATTTCCAGTTTCTCTTTTTCTACAGTCAGAGTACTACAGACTTAAATTGAGCAAGATAACTTTGTGATAGAGTGCTGACTATTTGCTGGGGGTGATAATTGTAAACTAATGGCATTTGCTTGTTTATTAGTCTTATTTGTTTTTACATTAAAGAAGTAATTTGTTCACATATTTAACTGGTATATATTTAATCTGAGTTATGGTGGATATAAGAAGACATTTAAAATACCTGGTAAATGACTTCAGAAGTTATATACTGAAGTTCTATATGTGTATTCTGGTTATATGTATCCTAAAGCAGATATTCATGATAGTAAATATGAAAATATGCAGAAGTCTTTTATTAAAAAACTTAAGGGGTTATCATCTAGCTTTTCATTATCTGGTTTTGTCTTATCTTAGAAGCAAATTGGGTGTTTTATTTATGGAATGTAGCATACAAATATTACAGTCTGTGAAGAAATACATTAAAAAGTTGAAATCAATTTCTAGTACAGTGATTTGTAGGTAGTATCTCCAAACTAATGTGTAGATTGTATTCTGAAATGCTTAGAAATAAAGTAACACCTTTTTAGAGAAATAATGGTATAAATGGCATCTCCCTGGCAGTATTAGCCCATGAAAGTTCATTTTGCCTATAACATAGCATACAAGACCATAGTTCTCCAAAGAAAATAGCACTACTACTAATAAGTAATTAGGAAAACAGATTAGAGAAAGTATTTATCTTGCATCATGGTATTTAAGAAAAAGAAGAGAGATTTATGTGAAAAGGAGATTAGCTGGAGTGGAAATCACTGAGATGAGAACAGTGAAAGGCAGGAAGGGGATGATACTGAAAAATGAGCTGAGTAAAGGGTGTTAATAAAATACTTTCCATCGCACACTGTTCTGGGGGCCTGGTTGCTCTGGAATAAGTGGGTAAAGATGAGCTATTCCTGTACTACTTTATTTTTTTTTTTAATATTAAAGGGGAAACTATCTGCTAAACAAGCCTTGAGAAAACAAAGCCATAGCCTTTATAAAGCCCAGGTGGTCCTTTAAATTTATAACCATGGGTGGTAAATAATTTATATTTTTGTTATTACCAATAATAAAAACAGATCTTTAGACTAAAACTTTTTCTACATTGAGTGGTTTTTTTTTTACTTTGAGTATATTGTCCCAAACAGTGTTGTTTTTTATATAATTCCTTCAAAAATCTATTTACCCTTGAAGCATAGAATTAATACTCTTTCAGCTTACCTAAACTGCCATGTAAAATCATTTCTATGGCAAAATTCATTCACCGATTGTTTGAGTACCTACTGTGTGCCAGGCATTTTTCTTGGCACTCTTAACTACAGCAATGAACAAGAGACGAGAATCCTTGATATAATGGACTTTACAGTCAGTAGAGATTTATTTCAAGTTCCATTGGAAAAATGCCGAAAAGTCATCTATCTTAATTATTACCTTTAAGTTGTCTTGCTTTAGGATAGGTGACCTTCACTAGAGCAGCTGGGATGCTACATTTATATCCAGTATGCTAGGTAGTATCCAAAAAAAAAAAAAAAATAGAGAATGGGTAATAAGTTTATTAACTATTTTTAAATAGGGCAAAAAAGGACAGCTTTTTAAGCAGCAAGGATGAGAGTTCTTATACTTTCCCAGCTTTTCGTGAAGAAGGATTCTTCTCATCATGAGAATGTTTGAACTGTTGACATCTTTCATGGCAGCTCTATTTTTAGAAGGTTTTTTTTGTGTTACTGCTAAACTACCACATAACTTAGGTGCTATATACAGTTTAGAAGAGGCAGTATAATGAGTTAAGTGAACATTCTGGATCCTGACCGCCTAGATTTAAATCCTTACTTCCTCTAATTAAGCTGTGTGCTCTTGGACAAGTTACTTTTCTGTGCCACAGTTTTTTTTTTTAATCTGTAAAGTAGTGATAGTAGTTGGCTAATGTGAGGATGAAATGAGTTAATTGGTAATGCCTAGCACTTGGAAGTACTAAGTGACAGCTGTTATTTTATGTTCCATGCTTGACATATAGTTGATGTGAAAGTTGCTTTTCTAGATTTTTTTTGCCAAGCACCTTATTATTTTGTTTGGCAGGTTTATGCTTTCAAGAACAGTTTGATATAATGGATATCTGAGTTCTAGCTTTGCATCAGCCACTGGTTTGATATTGATTTGATCACTTAGTTGGAGGAGTGGGTGAGTTCAAATAAAATAATCTAATATTTTTACATAAATTTTTTTTTTAATTAAGTGAGCATGTTGAACCTTTGGCTGTTTTTGAGTACTCAGCTAGAACTTACTTCCTGTAGTTTTTTGTTTAATGGTAATCTTTGAAATGATGATACCAGCTTACCAGTGGCTATTAGTAATTCTCAAATTTTGAATTACTGGATGATTTCTGTGATGTGTGTTTAATTCTAAATATAATTTACTTGAAGAACATGCCAAAGAAAAGATATTTCCCAAAAATAATGTCTACCTTAGCTTTTCATGTCATTGAGAACCTATTTCATAAAATTATTTTAATAACCTCCTAGTAAAATTTGAGTCAGATAAAATAGAAATACATTCTTTCCCTAGTTACAGCTTAACATGTATATGTGCACTTTACATTAATTTAAAAATGTTATAAACTTCACTAAAATTTGCTTTGTTTTTATGTCCTATTTCCTGGAAGACTAACCAGATTTTCATTAGTTTTTCACTTCTTTCCAAAGGGCACCTTGTAGGTAAGCATGTTGTAGAGTCAAAATAAATGTTGTAGTCAGATTTTATTGGAGTTTAAGTCCTGTAAAGATGGTTCTGTTTAACTCCCACAAAGTTACTTGTGGTTTTTCCTGAACTTTTTCTTCTGCAGCAAAGTTCTATTTTCATTAACTACACACTATTTTAAAGTAGAAGATGGTGGTGAAAGATCAGTCTGTGTTACCTTTGGATTTTTTTTCTTTGTGAAAGCAATGGCAGTCTTGATTGTAACAGAAAACTATCTGGAATTTGGACTCGAAACAGGTAATCATTTCATACAAGTTTAAAAATCAATTTTGCTTTATCAAGTGTTAATACTTTTTACTTCATTATTTAATGTTTTGTATTTGATGTGTTTTTAAAATTAGGTTTGAGATGTATATTCTGTAGTGTTCTAAATAATTAACCTTTATTATTCTTAATCTTCCTTTTTTTTTGTTTCAGCTAAATTTTTTGTTAGCTTTTTCCAAAAATGCTGCCCCCCTCATTTTTTCCTTAAAGTTAAGTTTCTGCAATGCTGAAGTTTACTCACATAGATAAAGATGCAAATTTTATGCACACTTATGGGATGTACAAATATCAAAGGACTGTTTTCAAAGACTGTTCCTGCTAATAACCAAATTTTATTGCATTATGGCATACTAATTAGCACATGAAAGAGCCTAAGCTAGTCACTTCAAGATTTAAGATGTTCTGTTTCCTAACATTTTATTTCCAAAGAAAGATTCTGTATTAAGAATAATTTTTTTTCCCCCTGCAGGGTTTACAAATTTTTCAGATAGTGCGATGCAGTTTCTTGAAAAGCAAGGTTTAGAATCTCAGTAAGTTTCTAAAATATTAAGTATCACTTATGTTTAAATTTTTTCATTTTTTGTGTAAAAGCATTTACTGTAAGTGGTTTTGTGTTTAGGACTTTTAGAAATATTTCATAATTTTTACATTATGTATAATAAAGTTAGTATGTTTGATAGAATTCTTATTTGGTTTGCTCTTATTTGATTTAATTCCTCTGCCACCAGAGGTTAAATAACTTTATATCTGAGTCGTATGTCAGATCCTATGCTGAGTATGCAGGTTGGGTTGTTACCAGTGTGGCTAGAGATGCCTGACGTTCACCAAAATCCATTGTAGGTAGTTGAGTAAGAGCAGTCTTTTTGTAAAAGTTTACTTAGTTTTTGTTACTGTATTATTGTAGTTTGTAAAGTAATTGATTAGAAGAAAGAAAATTCCTAGAAAGTTACTTATTATCTTTTTTTTTTTTTTTTTTAATTTTATTTAGGGGTCCTGTTTCAAAACTTACTTTCAAATTTTTCCTGGCTATTTTCTGTTCACTCATTGGGGCTTTTTTGACATTTCCTGGATTACGACTGGCTCAAATGCATCTGGATGCCCTGAATTTGGCAACAGAAAAAATTACACAGTAAGCGGAAAATGTACATAAGCACATGCAGATAAATATATGTTTTCCATCTTAATGAAGGTATATTATTGTAATGAATCATAAATTATTGTATTGAAAATTAATAACCATTTGATGTCACACTACTTCTTCTATAAGCAGGTTTCTTTTATTCACTTCTAAATTTTAAGTCCTGGGATTAAAAACATACATCAATTACTAAATTTCTTTTTTACTTATTAAAAAAAGGAAATGTCAGTATTTATGTTAGTTCTTTTTAACTCAGAAGTTAATGTTTATGATACTGTAATCACTACAACTGAACTAAGGATCTGTGGTAATTCTCTTCAATTAGAACATTTCATTAAAATATTTAAATTTTATGTAAATAATTTTAATTAAATAATTTAATTTTTTATTTAAAAGTGTTTTAAAAGTTAGCTCTGTATACATAAGAAATGTATGTTTTTCCTAAATTACTGAGCGGTTTATGAGACTCTTGTTAAAATAATTTTTTATTTGGGGATTGCTGATACTGTACAGTACTAAATATCATATATTACTTTTAACTGCCAGATTCTACTTTAGTTCTCAAATGGAGAAATCATATTTGAATCTCTACATATAATTCAAAGCCCATTTAATATATTCTTCGTGGTTGTTATAGATGTTTTTTGTTGATGTTAGACACCTTGGCAGAATGACAGGTTTATATCTTTCAATTCATATCTAGACCCAAATTTCCATCTTGTCTTTATGTTTTGCAGTAGAAGCCCAAGTTGAGAATATTCCACTTTGATATATGTATATATAATCTTTGAGTTTCTCTGAGTGGTCATTTTTCTTAACATTTCTGCTCTTAAAACCCTGTATTTAATGATGCTGATTCTGTAGTCTTTTCACATTCTTACCTCTTACCTATGTCATTTTCCTTTAATTCTGGATCTTTTTTGTTTTTTCCTTAATCTCCATTTTTCTACATATTGTGTGTGTGTGTGCGTGCGCACACGCGTGTTTACCTATTCTCACCTCCCAGTACCCACTTCTTCATTCCTCTTTTTTCCCCTCCTTTTACTCAGCATGCTCTTGGCTACATCCTGCCTTTCTCTCAACATCCATCCATCTCTCTAATGGCTTCTTTTAAAACAAAACCGGGTTCTCCCCCTCCTCTCCACACACACACTTCAGTCCACTAACCCCAGTGTTAGGATTTAAATAAGCTGAAAGGGTGGGTGGAGGGGAGCCCTTTACCAGCTACTGAAACCGCTGTGGGCTGCTCCTTGATACTGGAGTGTTCCCTAGCAACACTGCATACCTAATACTGCTGCTTTCTTCCCCGGCACCCGGTGGTTTACCCTGGCTGGGGGATGAACGAATCACTTTATAAAAATATTTAAAGCATTGAGTGGTGGTTTAGGATTGGGAGGGGGCACATCTTAGTTCCCGTTTCAGTAAAACGTAGCTTCTTTTTAAGATTTTTTTCCCCTTTGGGGTTTGGAGCTTTATTTTCAGTTCACTGCAAGCCCCCGATTGTGTTGCAGCACTCTGCCATGATACAGAAGTGTGGGCAACCTTGTTCTGGTGTGAGAGTAGTATAACTGGCACAAAGAGCAGTGTTCTCCTCGGCCCTGTGGCCGGGCACTAGTACTTGTTATAGTGCCAGAGCTTAGAACCAAGTTCCACCTTTCCCTGTCAGGTGTTCTGGCGCAGCCCTGTTTTCCTCACATAGATCACTGTCATTTTCACTGTAGTGAAGATTTTGAAATGTGTGTGTGTGTGTGTGTGTGTGTGTGTGTGTGCGTGTGTGTGCGTGTGTGTGTATTTAAAACTGTCCAGTTTAGCCCTTCACTGTGGTTGATCCTGAAAACAGGACATGGTAATAAAATAGAAGAATTTGCCTTTTTTTTCTGATATAAGAACAGTCTTACAGTCATCTGTCTTTGTAGGATACAAACTTGGGACAATAATTAACAATGAAATTATAACTCAGACCTATAACCTTTTGGTGTATTAGGTATATTGCCTTTCTGAAGTAATGTAAATTTTCTTGGTACGTATAGGATAGGGAAATTAACTTCATAATACTACATGAAAAAATAAAAATATATGAATCATTTATGATTTTAAGTGTTATTAAAACATTACACATGATCCTTGCATATTGGAAGTTTCCTTAGTTATAAGTTGTGGAAGGTTCCATGTGCCATATGCCTTCTAGTATTATGGACCTTGCTAATCACTGACTTTTACTTGTAAGTAATGAGGAGGCACTTTGTTTTAGCTTGCACTGAGAAAGTGTCAAAAGATGATGCCTCTGTACTGAAAATCCATTGAATTCATTGTGTAAAGTTAGTCATTTAAGTACCTGTGTATTAAATCAGGGATATAGTAGGGGATTGTTAAAGAACACTAGGGTAGAACTGAACAGATTAGATTTTAGTGCTACATCTGCCTTTAACCTGTAATATTGCCATGAGCAAGTCATTTAACTTTCCTGAATCTAAATGTTCTCATTTGAAAAGTTCAGATAATGAGGTAGTTTTGCAGGGCCTCAAATCAGTGTCAAGTGATAATGATAAATAGAAAATAGTGATGACAGTAGTACCTTAATACAGAATACTGAAAATAAGTTTCTGTCTTCATTTTGTAAGTTCCAAGTTTTTGTAGTTATTAGTGTATTTTGTTCCTGGGTTTTTATATTTATTTCTTACATACTTTCAGAACATTACTTCATATCAACTTCTTGGCTCCTTTATTTATGGTTCTGCTCTGGGTAAAACCAATCACCAAAGACTACATTATGAACCCACCATTGGGTAAAGAAAGTGTCCCTTTGTAAGTATGGGTATTTGAGGGCTAATTTTTATTTCCTTATAGAATCAAAATTGTTTTCCAAAATGGAATATACTGTATTTAAGTTTTTTAATGATAGTATTAGGATACTGCATTTTTAAAACAATAGAAATGCTAAAAGATGTGTTCTAAAACTGAAGTTACAAATCATCATTTAACTTTTTTATGATCTTCATTAGTGAATGTGAATGATTGTTAATCCACATTAACAGTTATCTTGTATACTTGTAAGTTTTTCTGGACTTAATGTCCAGTTGTATCTGACATTTTTGTGTTTGGGGCTTATTTTTAAGATATTTGCTTCAGTTCTTTTTTTCTTAACTGTGAAAATTACAGAGGATAGGTGCGCCTGGGTGGCTCAGTAGTTAAGCGTCTGCGTTTGGCTCGGGGCATGATCCCAGAGTCCTGGGATCAAGCCCCACGCACATCGGGATCCCTGCTCCACTGGGAGCCTGCTTCTTCCTCTCCCACTCCCCCTGCTTGTGTTCCCTCTCTCGCTGGCTGTCTCCCTCTCTGTCAAATAAGTAAAATCTTAAAAAAAGAAAAAAAAGAAAAAAGAAAATTACAAAGGATAAAATAAGTGGTATAAATGGAAACTCATATTCAGCCCCTATGAGAGTTGTTAATGTTTTCCATATTTGCTTCACCCTTTTTTTGTTTTGTTTTTTTGATGAAGTGATTTTTCAAGCGAAGTAGAGGTCTAACATTTTTACACCTAACATGAGTATGTACCTCTAAGAAATAAGGACATTTTCCATAATAGTATCATCATACCTATCAAATTAAAAATAATGCCTTAACATTATTATCTAATATTAGGTCATATTTCCCCTTTTAACAGAAAATGGTAAGGAAACACAAAGAATTTATTAAAAGGTACTAATAACTGTACTTGATGTATTAACTCGTTAGCCTTTTGGAACTATGTTACAATAATGGAAAGATTCAGACAAAGCTGGTTCAAGCACCAGTTCCGATCACTGAAACTGTCACTTGAGGCAGGTTATTTAACTTCACTGAGCCTCTGTTTCCCCATCTGGAAAATGAAGATAATAGTATCTACCTCACAAAGTTATCATTGGAATTAAATGAATGCATGTAATGTAGCCAGCTGGAAGTAAATGCTTAATCAGTGTTTCTTTCACTGCTCTGCCTCATCAAAATTAAAGTAGAAAACCTTGACAAGTCATTGACTCCACAGTATACATTTTATATTACGTATTTCTTTTAGATCCTGGTACACATTTGTTTTGGAGTATATAATCAGTGATGACCAGGACTTTTTTTTTTTTTAAGAGTTAGTCTTATTAAACTAGGGAAGTATTCCTTGAGGTCGTAATGTTTTTTTCCCCCACACAAGTAAGTCTTAATGGTAATTTTAACTTGACAGATTCACAACGTTTTTCAAAGTAATTTCACACATTTCAGCCGTCCAATATTAAGTGCCTGATGTGTGCTAGAGTTTAGAATAGACGTGGAGCATGGTCTAGGTGTTACTTTCAAATTACTCACAGTGTTACCTTTTATTAAAGGAGAAACCATGGTCTTTTAAAAACGTTAAATCACAAAGGACATCAGAAATTACCTCTTCTTTCTAAAATCCATTAAGGAGCCCTCTCCAGTCAACAGAAAAAAACGTCATAAGGGTACATCTTCTACCTGAAATCCTCATCTTAGTCTTAAGGAATTGCTCACAACTGAGCCAGCTTGAGCACATAGGTTAAATGACTTGTTGGAGAGGAGTCTGAGCCATCCGATTTCTTCATAATGTATCAGAATTTCTGGTTTTCCTATGATCCCAGTCAGGAAGTCATCCGGGTGAGAGATCCTGTTCAAATATCTATATAAATCAGACAAAACTCTAGGCATGGGTTGTTGCCTTGCTAGTTCCCTAGGCAGTCTCCTGTAGTTTCCCTCTTTCTCTCATTTCTCTAGTTTAAGAGCACCCAGCTTCTCTCTTCATTTCACAACCAGTTTTTTTTCCATGGAGGAGGGCAGGTAGTGAGGAGGATCCCAGGTACTCCCGCATTTTCTAGGTGTCTGTTAATACTGTACTTTCATGATACATTTATCTGTCTAGGTCTGTTATACAAGTCAAATTATTCTATAGATAAGTCTGTAGTATAGTGGGATACTTGTGTTTTATATCTCCAACTGTAATTAAGTATAGCTACCCTGTATTTTATATGGTGAACACTGACGCACGTAACCAGCATGCTAACGTATTTTGGTCTTTGAGAGCACCGTGTCAACTTTTTGATCTGTAGAATGACAGAGGCTACATTCGATACTCTGCGACTCTGGTTAATAATCCTGCTGTGTGCTTTGCGGTTGGCCATGATGCGCAGTCACCTGCAAGCTTACTTAAACTTAGCCCAGAAATGTGTGGATCAGATGAAGAAAGAAGCAGGGCGAATAAGTACAGTTGAGCTACAGAAAATGGTAAGTTTCGTACTGTAGTCACAATGAAGATAGTAAGCACCGTATTGTAAGAAAACAAAGCATTTAATTTCCCTTAATAGTAATTTTATCCCACAATACTCTTGCCATTAAATAAATGGCATAATCTTAAACTGACAGATACGGAAGAGACCTTGATCTGATTTTGGTGCTAAGTGAAGAAAGAATCTCAGGTCCTGGGGCGCCTGGGTGGCACAGCGGTTAGGCACCTGCCTTCGGCTCAGGGCGTGATCCCGGCGTTATGGGATCGAGCCCCACATCAGGCTCTTCCGCTATGAGCCTGCTTCTTCCTCTCCCACTCCCCCTGCTTGTGTTCCCTCTCTCGCTGGCTGTCTCTATCTCTGTCGAATAAATAAATAAAATCTTTAAAAAAAAAAAAAAAAAAAAAAAAAGAATCTCAGGTCCTCTTCCAGAAGTATCATACGGTTTGGATTGCAATGCTGTGGTATATCTACTATTGCTATATGGGACCCCCAATTGATTTGGAAGACATTACAATATATTATTGTCTAGCCTTTAAGACTTAAGGGGTAGGAAATACTAGTTTTAGTGACTAAATTAATTCCACGTAACAGTATTCCAAGTATTTGAACATGAAATGTAAATATTTAACTTAATGGAAATTCCAAGAAGGAAAGGGCTAGGAATCCATCCACCATTATAGTTAACTGGATCTGTATAACCGGATCATGTCTTTTTTTAGAAATTTTGTGTTGAGTGCTCTGTTTTTCACTTCTTTCATAGTCAGAGGTGTTCATCAAGATTCAGACACTTTTTTTGTTTACCTTACATATTTTCGTTCTCTCTATAATTTTACCTCAAATTTTAGTTGTATATGTTCATATAGAATGGGGGCTTGATGTTTTCATTTATGAGGGTTTTATGTTATTTTTATTTAGCTTGATGTTTTTGGTGTCCGTCTAGAGATTCTAGCATTTTGTTTTATGTTTGAAATGTAAGTGAATATACCATTTAAATTTAAGGGATTATTTTCTCCAATTTATATTAACCACTTAAGAACTATTTTCAAGGAGTTTAATATTTCCACATTTAAAACTTATCTTCAGAGGCCTGAGTGGCTCAGTCAGTTAAGCGTCTGCCTTTGGCTCTGGTCATGATCCCAGGGTGCTGGGATCGAGCCCCACGTCAGGCTCTCTGCTCAGTGGGGAGCCTGCTTCTCCCTGTCCCTCTGTTGGTCCCCCTGCTTGTGCTCGCTCATGCTCTCTGTCAAATAAATAAAGTCTTTAAAAAAATAAATAAAATTTACCTTCAAACTGAGCCTTTCTGAAGTCAGTTTGGGGGCATTTATAATGAAGTACAGACTTAATAGCATTTAGCTTCCTTCCCATGATGGGATTACTTATCTCTTAAGCGATTCATTTTGACAATTATGTGAAAGTTTAATTTACTCATAACATGTCAGCGGTATTAGACACTTAAGAATGTTGTTGGTTGCAGGTGGCTCGAGTCTTTTATTACCTGTGTGTCATTGCCCTGCAGTATGTGGCGCCTCTGGTAATGCTGCTTCACACAACTCTGCTTTTGAAAACACTAGGTAGGCTTGCCCTGGCAACTGGGAAATGTGTTGTTTAACTTTCTACCTATAATGAATAATGCTTTTTGTTACCTACAAAGAAATATGTTTCTTAAAATTGTTTTCTTTGAAAGTTTTAAGAAGAAACATGGGAAACTTTTAAAAGTTGATTCATCATCTTCAGGTCCATATAGTTTTATAATATTATGCTTTACGTATAAGAATTGTTTGCTTAAGATTAATTCCCAGATTTACTGAGAAGCTCGAATGAGCACTCTTGGTCTTAGTTATTTTGTGTTGTACGAGGATGATGGAAGATTTTGTTAGTGCCTAACATTTCAGTTATTATAAGGTAGTTGTATACTTAAATGAGTCCAGGATCCTTTAGTCAGTTCTTCTTTAGATATTAACAGGATAAGGATTTCTCAGCAGAAGAACAAAGTTCTCCTATAAGTCTGTTTACTGAACTTTCAAGTTTCTGTGTGGTGTTATTCGAGAACTATCTGTTATTGTATTGATTATTTCTCTTTGCTTAGATCAGTCAGCTAGTGAGTGTGGGGGTTTAAGAAGCCCAAAGGAACTAAAAGTAAAAGTATTATTTGGGTGGGCTTCATAGGTACTATAGAGCTGGTGATAGATGTAAATGGCCTTTAGGAATCTATGGAACATAAAGAAGTAGCTCAGTTATAAATTATGTGACTCATATCCTATCCAACATAGGAAAATATACGATGAAAAACTTTCTGGAAGCTATTAATAGTCTCTCACATTGAAATCATAGATAGTTTCTGAGAAAGAAATTTATTCTGATATTCTAGAGGTAGAAAAGATTTCTGAGAAGTTACTGAGTTTGTCCCTGTCACTCCAGTAGAGGTAGTTGATTATTTTACAAGGAAAAAAATTGTTTTTATTATTTTACCAGATTTTAGTGCACTTAATTAAAAGTAAATTAGATTTTTATGTGTACTTTTACTGGTAAGACCAGCTTGTAGTCTAATCAGGTTAAATGAATTTTTTACCAGATATGTAGAAAGGTTATTTTATTTTTAACATGAAATAATTTGTTATGCTACTAAACTTCTTGTTCTTAGTTTCAAGTATAAATTAAATAAATTGTTTTCAGTTAGAGAGCTTGGAATTAGTCTTCAGGTTTACTTGTGTCTTGAATTTTCTAGGTAATCATTCCTGGGGGATTTATCCAGAATCTATCTCTACCTTGCCAGTGGATAATAGTCTACCCTCCAACTCTGTTTACTCTGAATTACCATCTGCTGATGGGAAGATGAAGGTAACTGTTACACAAATAACAGTGGCACTGAGCAGCTTAAAAAATATTTTCACTCCTCTGCTTTTTCGAGGACTTCTGTCTTTTCTGACCTGGTGGATTGCTGCTTGTCTCTTTTCTACAAGCCTTTTTGGGCTTTTCTATCACCAGTATCTGACTGTGGCATGAATCTCAGTTAACAAAAAAAGGATATCCGAGTCACACTTTGAATTGAAATATTTGTGCCCTTGAAGGGCTGTTGGAAACCAGAAGAAAGTAAATACAAAAGAAAAAAACATATCAGAATATCTTGTTTTAGATGCTTCCTCTGTATTCTCAGGGTGAATCAATGGTATAATATTTAAAATTACAGAGTAGATTATTCACTGCTATACTGTGGCATTGGAATTTTAACTCCTTGTATTAACTGACGTGAGAGGGCTATCTACAGGGTAATACTTTTGATTACCTTGGTTTACAGAAACCTCCAACAGTCTTTGAAACTTCTGACTACAGTTATTGATTGATTGCTCTTAATGGTATAAAGGTACTGTTAATATCCATAGTGGCTGCCTGCAGAACAATCTTCAAACTGAGCCATGTTTAGTGGAGGGAAAGGAGCTAGAGTCACTTCTGTTGGTAATACATTAGTCACTCTTCAAACAACAACAGCAAAATCCAACAGAAAGGAAGAAATAGCTACTGTATATTACAGTAAAGAAAGCTGCATAGTAATTTTAAATTTAATGGAGATGTATATGCTTAATATCTACAAGTACTGCTGCTTGAGAGTAGCAAGAACATTGTTTTAAAATGTATTCTATCCAACTTGAGGGATCTTTTAAAATGATTGGCTATGTGAACACTTGCAATCTTGCTAATAGGCTTGGAACTCCCATATTTTATTTTATTCTGTGATACAGTTCTTTTAATAGTCTAAAGATATTTATCAGTATTGATCAGACTTTTAAAAAATTCCTTTAATCCTGCTGACTACCTGTATATATTGTATATATATTATATATTAAATATATAATATATTGAGATTATAAAAGGTGAAAATATTGGATACTTATAATATTTTAAGTTGCTGAATGTATATTAAATGTGATTGAATGGGATGTGTTTGTATCTAGAAATTTTCTTTTTGGAATGAGATTAAAATACATTTTGAAAGTTCATCAGATGAAGCAATTCATTTGTGTTGCCTGTGTGTGAGACTGCTTAAAATTAAAAATACTTGGATGATTTCTCCCAAATTAAAATTTTTTCTGTCATTTTCAAACATCAGAACCTTTCCCACTAACCCAATCTATAGGAATAATTAAACCCATGTTAAATAGGATTTGTTTTAAGTTTATAGTGTTTAGAATAAGAAATGTTAATGTTTTCTTTTACAGAATGAAATTGAGGTAATTTGAATGAAAAATTCTTAGGAAATGAAAAAATGTAATTTTGGGGGGCTTTGTTTATGTAAAACACAAAATTAAGAGTTTCAGTTTTAAAGGGAATGAATATAAGAGATAAATAAGGTTTGTTTTCTTTTTTAAACAATTAGTAGAATTTATAGAAAAACGTTCTTCCATAGAATGTTCTTGAGAAGCTGTATATCAGTGCTATTGTTTCAGTGCTATTGTCACTATTGAAAGCATTTTTGAATGTCTTTTAGAATTACTTTCAAGGCTTGTGGTTCACATTCATTTGAATAATCGCAGTACAGACAAGTTCCTGTCTTTTGGTATAGATTAAATATTTTGGAATTAGCTGACATTTAAATATGAGTGAGTAATAAGTGCTTAAGTTGGATAAAACTCTTTGGTTGATATGAATCGTTAATATAACCTAATGATAGTTCATGTATATTTCCAAAAGAAACATTCTAAATACATCTTGAGATAACAGCATCCACTAAAATAAGTATCTTTTAACAAGATTATAGCAGAGTATGACATTTTGTATGTGAAAGTTCTCACATGTTGGACTTGAAAAGAACTTTACCTCATACTTAAAACCATTTTTATTAAAGAGCTACATTTTAAAAACTATAATTTATTATTCTGAGTTTCAAAGATTGTACTGTGGAGTAATCCGGGGGGGTGGGGGGAAAGAGCTGGAAAAGGCTTAGAATTTATTATTGGATGAAATAACATGAATTTCTAAAATACAACTGATTCACTCTTCTTAGACTTGAATTCTCCATAAGTATACTGTGTACTTATGCAAACTGCACATTAATTTAAGTAATGGATTTGGTTTAGTTTTTTTTTTTTTAGCCTTTCCAAACAGATTTGAAGAGAATGATGGTTATAACTACTGGTTTATTTAAGCACCTTGTCTCTGTACACAGATTCTGTTCCTGACTGTAAAGGGTTTATACTTTAAGTAATTTTTAATTGAGATATAATTGACATACAACATTGTATTTGTTTTAGGTGTACAATATAATTTATATGTGTGTGTATGATTCCAAAATGATTCCAAATAATATTTTAATATTCTTAATGAGGCCAGTAGAATTATTTTTTATGTTGGGCTCTAGTCAATATAAATGCTTCATAGGTCAGTTATTTCATATTTCTACTAAATTAACTAGGAATCCTTATAATCTTGCTTCGTATGATTTGTGGAATTGCATTTGACAATTTGTTGATTCCTGCCCCCCCCCCCCACTCCCTGCCCATTGCACTATAAAAATCAGGTATTCTGCCTTCTACCCCCATTGATATGTCTGAAATGAAAAGCATATAATTTTTTCTTAATATCCGTATGCATTTGATTATCTTTGGCATTTTCCCCAGAATTCCAATTGCTATGCATAAATGACCAATGCATCCAAGCAGAATGGGCTCATTGTCTTATTGTTTCTGATATAAATATCATTGGTAAAATAGTGACATTTCTTCTTGAGTTATGATTCAGAACAGATATTCATCCATTAATGGAATTGATAGGTCCAGGAAGTAATAAGTAGACTTCATTATGAAATCTATAATTGGAACTTCACTGGATAGATTTTATTCTTTCAAATGAAAGATTAAATTCTCAGTACTGAAAAGCATAGGGTCTCAACATTCTCTGAATTCAAACACACTTTCTGAGCCATCTCATAATTGAAAATGGTCTATCATGGTATATGGCTCTATTCAGCAGAATAAAACTAAGTGATTATTGAATGTGGATCATCCTGCATCTTCACAGACCTTTAGGTGACTTAAAGAATCAGATTTGAACATATTTATGATCCTAGACCATGAACCCAGTATCTCAGATATTTCTGCAATATCATCTTTTAACTCCTACTTGTCTCATTATGTTCGTACCCTGGGTTCATAGCTGAGCTGGTTATATGCCGTGAAAACTCTGACATGGACACTAAGGATGATCACAAAGCTAATGTCAACCTTTCTGTCCTTTAAAATGGTATAAACATTTTACTTATTTTTTTTCTTCCTAAGAAAAAAGAAAAACCAGATATAGCCTGTTCATATGTTTGTCTTGTTAAAATTGAACTTTTTTTTAGCTACAGACTGTTACGTTCGATGGGCCTATATCTTCAGTGATTCAGATAATGTGTATTTTTCTATTTCATTGTTGTTTTTTCCTTTTTTTCCCCCTTAAACTCCCTATATGTGGTACTCCCCTCCTTTCTACCACTTGGCGAAAGACTATTCATGGTCTTAAATGAAGAAACAGCGTAATTTTGTGGAAAGAATGTTAATTTAACAATCAGAAAACATCACATTACTGCCTTCAGTTAGCTAATTTTTGCACACAACTAGGCGTTCAACCTATATTAATTAAATAGAACTGAATTATCATCACTGTTGACCTCAGTTTTATCATAAAATAAAATAAGGAATTTACATTAAATGTATGGCTATATATTTCTGCAGCTGGTATCAGTTTCTCTTTGTGTTAGCATGAGAAAAATGAATAGCAATTTTTGGCTTCAGGAATGGTCACAGATCATGTTAGAGGATATTCACTTACCATCCCTTGAAAATGACTTCACAAGGTGTTTTCTCCAGGAAAATTTTGCTTTGTACTCCTTTAATTATTCATTCAATAAATCTTTGTTGAGTACCTATAATACTCCAGAAACTGCCCTACATACAGCAGTGAACAAAATCCCTCCCCTCAAGGAGCTTAGAGTTTGGTGCGGGAATGCAGCAAAACGAGTGAGTCAAATGTAGGATATATTAGATAGTGATAAGATCTAATGAGTGGGGATGCTGGGGAGGAATCAGGGAAGGGAGAAAGAATATGAAGTTGGAGGGTAGGGATAAAGTTAAAATTTTAAGCAGAGCATCAAGAGAAAAGGCCTCACTGAAAAAGTA
The DNA here is from genome assembly GCF_024610735.1 of Ursus americanus. Classification (NCBI taxonomy): domain Eukaryota; kingdom Metazoa; phylum Chordata; class Mammalia; order Carnivora; family Ursidae; genus Ursus; species Ursus americanus. The sequence goes on from NC_142131.1 coordinate 20,887,335, forward strand.
AATTATTGAGTAATGACTTGCAGGAAGTAAGACCCATCATAGTGGGTTTTTTTTCTTGTTAGCAGTGTTCTTAGTTTTTTCTTACTAGTGGTTTTCTCAGTAGTTCATTGGTTGACAGAACACCCTGATTGCTTGGACTTCGCTATTTGTGAGCTCACTAACGGAATTTTTGAAAAGATGGATGGTATTATATATTCCCCTTTTTGGGTTGGTGTATTGTGTAGAAAGGATTCTAGGCATTGAATTTAAATGCTGCTTGTTTGCTAATGAACAGTAAAGCATGTAAGAAATATAATCTCCTGAGTCCACTTGTTATAGTTTTTCTGTCAAGTGCTTTTTAACTTAATTCAAACATGTTTACATTTTATTTCAGTAGAACTTCTAAAGACTCAAAGGATTTCAAATGAATTGCAGAACTCTAGAGCAATAGGATGTGTCCATTTGGCAGACAAATTTTACCCACCCGTTCTTTAATCTGTCAGATAATCTGTTACACAAAGGTAATTATGCAAAGGGTAGCATGGCTGAGGACAAATTTTATTAATAGCATATCAAAATGTTAAATATTCTAACACAATTTGAGTAAATCAAGTGTACCCACTGCTGAAGTATTAAAAATGAAAGAACATATTTTTTTAAATAGTGCTCTGTGGAAGTTAGTTTTAATATCTATTTTATTTGGAATGCATTTTTCTTTCTGTAATTCTAGTGAAACAATTTATGAATAGAAAATTCCAAAAGACTAAAGCAAATGAAACTATGTTAGTAGAATTACTTTAAATAAGGAGCAATGGTGATAAGTTACAGGAATTACTGTGATTGTGTATTTGTGTGTATTTACTTGTCCTATTTTTAACATTACCTCAGAGCATGAAGTGTAACTTTTTTCCATGTATTTAAATTTCCGTCATTATAGTGGATAGTCCACGTACCAGTTTTGGATAAGTGGCTTATGTCTAAAGTTAGTAGTCTGGCAACTGAACAGTCCGTTGAAACTGAATATCAACATCAGAAAAAAACCTGAATTATAGGAATAAACCAAAATTTTATTTAACAAACTTTAATCATTAAAAGTTTTTTTTTTTTTAATTCAGTAGTGAAATTTTAAGGGAGTCACATTGCAGTAATGGTGAAAGCAGAGTCATTTCAACTCTTGGCACTAGAACAATGAGATAACCACATTTTAGAAATTGAACCTCAGTCCTTATAGTTGTATGTAGTACCTCAGAAAACACAGAAAATTGAATTCAAGAGGGACCATATACCCTGTTGTAAAAACTAAAACAACATGGCTTTTAGAGAAAGTCATAAGATAACAGTTCGGTAATTTTAGGGGTGGGCAAAGGTTTCTTAGTATGTAAGCAATAATCAGTGTTTTAATGATAAAATAGATTTCATAGAGATTAAAAATTTCTCATCAAAAAACCTGTTTAGAAAATAGACATGTCATAGGTTGAGATAAAATATTTGCAAAACATGAGAAAGAGGACTGGTGTTCAGAATATATAAACAACTACCAAAAAAAAAAAAAAAAGATGAAGTGGGCAAGAAATTTAAATAGACACTTCACAGTTGACCACAAAGCAGATGATAAAGTACTCAACCTCTAGCAGTTTTAATATGATGATCCTTTTTATAATTTTCTTAAATTTATTAAACTGAATTTGTTGAGGTTCTTAGATCACTAGGTTTTTATCTCAGGTCAAGTTAAAGACTGACTAATATTTCCATCTTGAGAAAAGAAGTAGAAATGCAGTTGCAATGCATTGTTGGATTTTACAATTTTTTTTGACAGCTCTTTTGCAGAAGAATGTGTTGAAAAGAGTGTTCCATTCTTTAAGTTAGGATGATTCAATAAAATGTTAAGTACTAGCACTATCTAGATCATGCGTAAAAGGTTTTTCAATTATGTGATCAGACATATGCAATAAATTTGATAATAGTTTTCTTTGCCTCTTTAAGTACTGATTTTACTTGAGAGTATTAAAGTTCTTAACAGAAGGAGTGGATTTTAGTTTTCACATTTTAAGTGGAAGAGCACTTTTTCGTCTTGCCACTTCATTGTACCATTCTAAGTACCACTTAAAAGTACCATGTTTGTAATTATTAAGCTATATTTGTTGCTGATTGTAAAGCAATAAAAAAATTTTTTGTCTTTTTTTTTTTTTAATGTGATTTCATTCCACAGTTCATTGACACACTTTGGTTTTGTTTAGGTGATTTTTCCTCTCTGTGTTTATTTTGTATATCTTTTATGGCTATGTCTTGAAGTTCACTAATTTTTTTTTTTTTTTTTTTTTGTAGTTTATCTTGTGTTTAACTCATCCAGTGTGTTTTTCACCTCGGACCTTTTTTAATCTCTAGAAGTTCAGTTTGGGTCTTTTGTATTTCCTGCATGTCTCTCCTTAACAGGTTTATACTTTCATGAACATAAAGAATATAAGTTTATAATAATTGATTCAATGTGTTGATCTAGTAATATTTTTTTTTAAGTAGGTTTCACACCCAGTGTGGATCCCAATACAGGGCTTGAACTCATGACCCTGAGATCAAGACCTGAGCTGAGATTAAGAGTTGGATGCTTAACAAAGTGAGCCTCCCAGGTGCCCCAATTAATTTTATCTTCTGTCTCACTTTGGAACGTGTGTCTGTTGATTTTTCTTCTCATTGTGGTTCATATTTTCTGATTTGTTTGCCTTCCTGAAATCTTTGGATGGCAAACACTGAATTTTACCTTATTGGGTATTGGATATTTAGTATTTTTTAAAAATATTCCTGGGCTTTGTTCTGGAATGCAGCTAAGTACCTAGGAAACCTACGAGACAGTTTTGATTCTTTTGAGGCTTGCTATTAAGACAAGAGCAGCCTTTGGGGCGCCTGGGTGGCTCAGTCGTTAAGCGTCTGCCTTCGGCTCAGGGCGTGGTCCTGGCTTTCTGGGATCGAGCCCCACATCAGGCTCCTCCGCTGGGAGCCTGCTTCTTCCTCTCCCACTCCCTCTGCTTGTGTTGCCTCTCTCGCTGGCTGTCTCTCTCTGTCAAATAAATAAAATCTAAAAAAAAAAAAAAAAAAGACAAGAGCAGCCTTTAAGTTGGTGCTAAGTTTTACCCACTACTGAAGAAATACCCTTCTGAATACTGTACCAGTGCCCACTTTGACTCTTGGGAACAGGAACTATCTCCACCCATTTGAGTCCCAGGGATTGTCTGCCTGTTCCTTTCTGGTGGTTCTTTTTCCAACATTGGGTAATTTCCTCAAATGCATCCATTCATCATAATTCAGCTGAAGACATGAAAGAACTTCCTGCCAATCTCTAGAGCTCCTTCTCTGCAACTCTCCTTTCTGATACTCTTCCCTGATTTTTAGTTGCCCTTTCCTCACCAGATTCTCAACTCAGGGAGATTGCTGGGTTCGGGTTCCGTTCTTCTTCCCTGTGCTGTGGCTTGAGTGCTTCAATCAGTAAGCAGGAGCAGAGTTCATCTCATAATTTTCTTCTTTCAGGGATTACAGTCCTGTGCTGCCCTTTGAGTAGTTCTGTAAGATAGAGTACATCTGATCCCTATTAATTTTATTGTGGCTGGAAGTAGCAGGCCCCAACTTCTGGGTTTTAATTTTTTATTAGAGACTTTCTGTTCCCCATGAAGAGTCTGTTTAGAGACAGCTTTCCATTCGCATAGTATTTTAAAATATGTATCACTCAACATCATTTGTCATCAGGGGAACGCAAATTTAAACCACTATGAGATACTGCTGTATACCTACTGGAATGGATAAAATTAAAAACTCTGGGGGCATCTTGGTGGCTCAGTTTGGCTAAGCGTCCACTCGATCTCAGCTCAAGTCTTGATCTCAGGGTCATGAGCTCAAGCCCTGTGTCGGGCTCCACCCTGGACATGAAGCCTATTTAAAAACAAAACCAAAAAACAAAATTTCTGACACTACTAAATGGTGACAAGGATATGAAGCAACTGGAACTCTCATCCTTTGTGTTACAGCCACACTGGAAATGATACAATCACTTTGTTAAAAGTTCTAGTAGTTTTGTTTTGTTTTTTTAAAATAAAACTAAGGATACACCTGCCTGACCATGCAACAATTCTACCCTTAAACGTTTACCCAAGAGAAATAAAAATATATTTACAAAAAGACTTAGGAATATTCATAGCAGCTTTATTCATAATAGCCCCAGACTGGAAACGGCCCAGGTGTCCATCAATAGTAGAATAAACAAACACATCAGTGTATATGTTCAATGGAAGACTCAGCGTTGTAATGCATAGCAATATACACTTAGTGACTTCATTACAAAGGATACAGGATGGAAAGAGGGGAGAAAGCTAATTTTATAGTGGAGAAACCTGATAAACTTCATCCTAACAAAGTGATCAAAGTTAACATCAGTAAATTATGTTTATGTACCTTTAATATGAAGTAATGAGAATGGCAGTTTTCCACTGTGGTCTTCCTCCCTAGAACGCATAACACCGGTATGTGTAATCATGAGAAAAGCATCAGAAAGAGGTCCCAATTGAAGGACATTTTATAAAATACCTGACCAATAGTTCTCAGAACTTTGTAGAATATCAAAAAGAAGGAAATTCTGAGAAACTGTTAGAGCCAAGAGGAGACTGGGGAGATACAATGACTAAATATAATGTATCCTAGATGGGATCCTGGGAGAGAAAAAGGACCGTAAGTAAAAACTAAGGAAATCTGAACAAAGTATGGAGTTTAGATAATAATATTGTATCAGTATTGGTTCATTAATTGTAATAAATGTGCCATAATAATATAGGATGTTAATAAAAGGAACAACAACAAAAGAGTGTGAGGTATAGAGAGCTCTCTGTACTATCTTTGCAGTTTTTCTGTAAATCTGAAACTGTTCTAAACATTTATTTTAAAATATATATGAAGTTTATCTATAGTTTGTTAAGGTTACATAAATCTTAGACTTCAGCAGATTCTTACTCTGTTGAGTAAGAACGGAGCTCTTAGGTTTCCGAATGCAGTGGAGGGTTTATTCTTGTGTAGCGAGATAAGGAGAATAGAACAATGTAATATAATCTTCATGAAGCTAAGTGGTTATAATTTTAAGGTTCTTTATTCTAAGATTGTTTCTAGAGTTTGTGATGTTAAAGTATCTTTTGCTTTGAAATGACACTAAGTCAATTTGGTCTACTACTATACAGTCATAATAAAAGTTCATTATTAGTCCCTGAAATTAAAAAAAAAATCTAAGAGCCAAGCCTTTATCAGTTCATTTCTTGAAAACTTTCAGAAAATTTATCTTACTGCTGCAGAGCACTAAAATACTATTGCTTTATGGTATTTCTCTTACATGTCCTTTTACCTAGTTTAAGAGTCTAGACAGGTATCTGATCATTTCTGGCACCCCTGAGCAAAGGAAATAAAAGCAGAAGAACCAAATAAAGTGAGGGTTCCCACAGTCTCATCACACATCCATCCAGCGGTGAAAGGAAATGCCAGAATCTTCGAAGTTCAGGATCCAAGAGAAGAATTCTTTCATCAACTCTTTCTTATCAGTGAGGTGGAAAATGGAGGCACCTTCACTTGGCACCTCAGGGCAATGCATTCAGAAAGTGGTAGGAATCTGTCCATAATGGAACCCAAAAAGGTTGATCATGGGTTTTTATGTTTTAGGGTGGAGTGAGCTGGGGTTTTTTGTTCCTAGATTTACAAAAGTAGTAAGTTCCACTAACCTTTTCACATTATCTGGAAATAATTTAAACCTTCATCAACTTCTACAACTGCTATTACATTGTATGGTAGTAAATTTAAAAAGCAAGGTGAAGTTTCAAGTGTTTTTGTTGATAGCTGTACCTCTGTACGGTAAGTGTATGTTTAAGTGATGTGTATTCCTCATTCAAATTTACGTTAGTTTTCCCAGCAAATATTTAGTGGTTACTGTTTGCCACTATAATGTGTGCTGTGCATATAAATGTGAACAAGATCATCTTTGGCTTGAAGTGGCTCCTAATCTAGTTGAGAGACATGATTGCCATACAGTATGATAAGTACTTTGTTAAAGATTAATGTATATTTGATTTTTAGGGAAAACTTTATGAAGGACAGAAGCTGCCTTGAAAGTTGGAGTTTGTGTGGTTGAATCAGCTGAATGTTAAGAAAATCAAGATGTTAAGAGTTATCAGTACTCTTAATGTTAAGAGTAATCAAGGTAGAAATTTCAAACTTAGTAATTGGAAGAGTATTGAAAGAAAAGATGTATTCACCAGTCACAGATATGGGGGCAACTTTATGAACCATTATTTAAACCACTGTTATAGAGGTCTGCAGATCTGAATTGTAAACTTGATTTTAGTAGGATTTCTTATTTGTAAGATGAGGGGGGAAATAGTCTATCAAAAAAAAAAGATATGATTTATCTCAAATCCCTTGCCTTAATCTCTTTATCTTTGTAGCTGCTAATGGAACACAAAGCAGAAAACACTGAATGTATAAAACATACATGTATCCAGAGACAGAAACAAAGCTAGAACAGCCTAGAGATGGAGTTTAGATTAGGGACAGTGGAAGAAGGGATGAGTTGTGTGCTGCAGAGAGGGGAGAGGTGATCCTACAGCAGAATGTCTTTGCAAATTCAGTGCCAAGGCAAAGACCAAGTGATAGTCTCAAATGAAGATAATTATTGGCAAGTAGGCAAAATGAAGAAAGTTGTAGCAGCTGTTTGCCTGGATCTCTTCAATTTTAACATTTTCTGCAAAATGTACAGTTTAAGATGGTTGACTCAAACTCACACTAACCCGTGGTTGTGCTGCTCCCAATGTTGGATGGTGTTGAAGTGTATGGGGCATCCAGCTAAAGGGAAGTTGAATTACAGATCTTTCATGTTTAGTGGGGTATATTTATGTGGTTTTCTGTTACTTCCATGTGTACTTATTGTTAGCCATCGAAGTAAAGGACTGGCTTCTAGAATATTTCTGACTCCCCCTGTGCTGACTCACTCATCCAGCTTCGTGTCATGAGATGCTGGGCTAGAGATGTGTCATTTAATAAAAATACGTTGTTTTTCTGGATTTTGTGACATAGTTGTTATTTTCAATGGTTTAATAATTGTGATATGATTTTTTTCATTGTAAGTAGCTAGTCACTTTTTAACCTAATTCTGTATACATAATTACATATTTTTCTTAAAGAGAGTCCTCCAAATTATTTATGCTTCAGAACCCACAAAACCTGAACCTGCCCATGTTTAATTCATCTAGTGGGACTTCAGCTCATTTCTCCCTTCTGCTCCAATAACTAATCAATCAAACAAAGAAGTGACAACAATAATTTGTCCGTCTACCTGCTGATGTATATAAGTACGAGAAGGTAAAATTTTATTTCAAATTTAGACTACAAATCTATAAAAAGGAACTTAGTTGAGGTCATGTTTTCACCTGCCTGAGTTTCAGTTACATATAACCAGTTATTCCAAAACCCTAACTACCATATACTTCCTTCTTTAATACTGTGAGAGAATGAGAGGCACAAGATTGGTTCTAGAGATGAGGATACAGTGTCACCAAGAGGTAAACCAGCCAGAAGAAGGAGGCTGAGCATTTAGAAAGCCAAGACCAGCCAGTTATCATTATCCTGGTAGGTACAAACAGAAGCTTTGGACAAAGGAACTATTCCTCAGTGGGGAACTTTTAAAAATAGTTTGCAGTGACCCTAAAAAGCTGGGCTGGTTTTTAGGAAGCTGCCTCCAGAGACCACTTAGCAAGAGGATACTATTAGAATAATTTTGTAAACCTCCTGAGAGGTTTGGCAGCTCTGGTAGACTTGATTTTTCTCAGAAGAGTGGGGAAATGGTCAAAAGATTTGACATGTGGAGGAAGCTGATTGGACAGATGAAGGCTAAATATAGGACTCTAGATTTAGTTGGGTGACTTTTGATGGCTATTTTGTAAGCAAGAATGTTTAAGTGGAAGAATTTAGGGAGGGAAGACACATGGATTCAAATCCTAGCATATTTATACCTCTTGATATGGCCCACTTTGCTCTGCAGTATTATGAGGGTAACAGTACCTTCCAGGGTATTCAGGGTTGTCATGGAAATAATAATGAATCAGTGACTGGCATATAGAAGATCAGGGGTTCATAATCCGGGGTACACAAATGACCTTGAAAAAGGAAAATAAACTTCTTTAAAATACCTCAGCAAACTCAACATTTCATTCAAATATTTGTGTGTGAATATTTGGAAGAGAAAGTGGGTCGTAATACTCATCCAATTCTCAGAGATTTGTGATTAAAAAGGTTAAGAGTCATTGAAGTAGGAGCTCATTTATGTTTGAGAGTGAATTGCTAAGGGAAAGTTCTGAAATCTCTAGAAGTAGAATAGTCACCAAAAAGTAAAAGCTGGGACAGAAGAGCGATAGGTTATAGTGGGGGAAAATGATCGAATTGACACTGATGAAATAAAGTAAATTCTGTATTTGTGCTCAGTACTAGTATCTGTAAGTATATTTGTTTATATAATGAAAAGAATGTAAACTGTTTTCCTCTTTTTCATGCCACAAGAACATGGTTGACATATTTTCAATGCAAGTAATTTTAAAAAGCATTGGGATGGGAGTTTAAAAATGAATGATGTAGTCCTGGCACTACCACCTTAAGATGTATATGAGTTTTGTGCAAGTCATTTGCCTCAGTTTCCCCAACTATAAAACAGTAGTGGTAAACCACTTCTCCTTTTTAACAATAACGTTTCAAAAATTAGTAAATTTCTTTGAGGAAGGAGCTACTTACAATCAAGGTGTTACAACATATTTTTTCTTTCAAAATTCATTCTCTTCACAAATTTTAACAATAATGATACGCCAGTTCATTTTAATCATTTATTGAGGAGCTTAAACTCCTGGTATCTGTACTGTACAGGCCTGTCAGATTGATGGTGGATACTGTGAATAATGAATTTCTTTGTCTAGTTTTTACACAACTGTATCATACCACTGATAACCCTTTTGCCAAAGTCCAAAATTCCCATGCCCCACAGGACACAGACTCATACACATTCACCCATCATCCAACTAACCCTGTGCATCTTTACATCCTTAGCATAAACATCACCTTGGCAGGGAGGGGGTGGGGCTTTCTTCAATCTGCAGTTGAACAGCTTCCTTCCTTGCACTTATAATTACTTGTTAACTCTTGTGTTCCCTGCCAGACTATAAGGACCAGGTGGCAAGAACTGAGGGGTTCTTCCCCCCCCCCCCACGACTATATCTCTAGGGCTTAACCAGACAGGCTGATATATAACAAGCCCTTTAAAAAAGATGATTATTATTACTTTAGTTATTTCGAAACTATCCTAATTTTTAAGTAGGTTCCACACAGGGCTTGAACCTAAAACCTTGAGATCAAGACCTGAGCTGAGATGGAGAATCAGATGCTTAACTGACTGAACCACCTGGACACCCTCAAACTATCTTTAATTTACATCTAAGTTTCAAATACAATAGAAAGGACTTTTTTTTTCTTTAAATTGCTGAACTATTTGATAGTAAGTTGCTCACAAAATGCCCTTTCACTCTCTAATCCTATAGTGTTTTCTTGCCAAAGACATTCTCCTATATAATCAGAGTACAATGATCAAAATCAGAAATTTGATATTGATACATGACTTCTATCTAAAATTTAAACCACAGTCAGGATTTCCCCATTTTGTTGATAATATCCTTTATGTAATCCAGTATAGAATTTCACTCAATTTAGATGTCATGCCCTTCAGTCTGAAATAGCTTTTTATAATCTTTTCTTGGCTTTCATGGCCTTAACCGGTTTGAAGATTTTAGGTGGGTTATTTTCTAGGATGACCTTCAGTTTGGCTTTCACTGATTTTTATGAGTAAATTCAGGTTATTCAACTTTGGTAGGAATATCACAGAAGTGACATCTTGCTTCTCTCATTGTATCCTATCAGCTGGCACACAATTATTGTTCACTTTAATCCCTTGATTAAGGTGGTGTCTGCCACTCTGAAGATTTTTTTTAAATCTCTTTGTAATAAGTATTTTGTGGAGAGAGAACTTTGAAAAAATGTAAATACCTTGGTCCTCACCAAATTTTCAATTAATTAATGTAAATCATATGGACTCGTGTTTATTAAATGGGTCATAATCTGTTACTGTTGTTATTTATTGTGATGCTCATGTTGTCCCAGATAATGCCAGTGGAAGTTCCTTCAAGCTGGCTTCTTATGACTTTCAGACATGTCGCCATTGTTCTGAGATCTTTCTTATTTTCTGGCACAGCAAGGTATTCCAGACTCCTCTTGTACTTTCCCTACTTTGGAATCAATCATTTCTCTAAAAAACCTGGTTTTCTTTTAGTGGAGAATGATAATTAGGCACCATGAATTGAACATTCAGGTGTGTTGATTGCTTTTGGATTATCGTTGTTCGTAGACTTTCTCAGTGGACAGAGCTATGGAATAGGTAAGTCTCATTGCTCGTGCACACTCACACGTGCTTGTGCAAATATGCACTCATTTACAGTGATTTTTTTTTCATATTCCATCTATATATTGGCAACCATTGCAGTGCCATCTCCCCCCCACCACCACCATGGATGCCCACCTGAAGCCTTGTTTTAAAAAAATTTTTGTTAGTTACCATAGAGCATATCTTTAGTTTTTGATGTAGTGTTGCATGATTCATTGTTTACGTATAACACCCAGCGCTCCATGCAATATGTGCCCTCCTTAATACCCATCACCAGCCTATCCTAATCCCCCAACCTGCTCCCCTCTGAAGCCCTCAGTTTATTTCCCAGAGACCACAGTCTGTTGTGGTTCGTTCCCCCTTCTGTTTACCCCCCCCTTCATTCTTTCCCTTCCTTCTACCGATTTCCCTGCTATTTCTTATGTTCCATAACTGAGTGAAACCATATGATAATTATCTTTCTCTGCTTGACTTATTTCACTAAGCATAATCTCCTCCAGTCCAGTCCATGTTGCTGCAAATGTTGGGTAATCGTTCTTTCTGATGGCTGAGTAATATTCCATTGTATATATGGACCACAACTTCTTAATCCAGTCATGTGTTGAAGGGCATCTCAGCTCCTTCCACAATTTAGCTATTGTGGACAATGCTGCTATGAACATTGGGGTGCATATGGCCCTTCTCTTCACGTCGTCTGTATCTTTGGGGTAAATACCCAGTAGTGCAATTGCTGGGTCATAGGGTAGTTCTATTTTTAACTTTCCGAGGGACCACCACACTGTTTTCCAAAGTGGCTGTACCAACTTGCATTCCCACAAACAGTGGTAAGAGGGTTCCCATTTCTCCACATCCTCTCCAACATTTGTTGCTTCTTGCCTAGTCAATTTTTACCATTCTAACTGGTATAAGGTGGTATCTTAGTGTGGTTTTGATTTGAATTTCCCTGATGGCTAATGATTTTGAACATTTTTTCATGTGTCTGTTAGCCATTTGTATGTCTTCACTGGAAAAGTGTCTGTTCATATCTTCTGCCCATTTTTTTATTTATTTGTTTCTCATGTATTGAGTTTGAGAAGTTCTTTGTAGATCTTGGATACCAGTCTTTTATCTGTACTGTCATTTGCAAATATCTACTCCCATTCCGTGGGCTGCCTCTTAGTTTTCTTGACTGTTTCCGTTGCTGTGCAGAAGCTTTTTATCTTGATGAAGTCCCACAAGTTCATTTTTTCTTTGTGTCTCCTGCTTTTGGAGACGTGTCATGAAAGAAGTTGCTGTGGCTGATGTCAAAGAGGTTACAGCCTATGTTCTCCTCTATGATTTTGATGGATTCCTGTCTCATATTAAGGTCTTTTATCCATTTTGGGGTGCCTGGGTGGCTCAGTCATTAAGCGTCTGCCTTCGGCTCAGGGCGTGATCCCAGAGTCCTGGGATCAAGCCCCACATCAGGCTCCTCTGTTGGGATCCTGCTCCTTCCTCTCCCACTCTCTCTGCCTGTGTTCCCTCTCTCGCTGGCTGTCTCTTTCTGTTAAATAAATAAAATCTTTTTTAAAAAAAAGGTCTTTCATCATTTGGAGTTTATCTTTGTGTATGGTGTGAGAGAGTGGTCAAGTTTCATTCTTTTGCATATAGCTGTCCAATTTTCCCAGCACCATTTATTGAAGAGACTGTCCTTTTTCCGCTGGATGTTTTTTCCTGCTTTGTCAAAGAATAGTTGCCCAAAGAGCCAAGGGTCCATTTCTGGAGTCTTTATTCTGTTCCATTGGTCTATGTGTCTGTTTTTGTGCCAGTACCATGCTCTCTTGGTGATCACAGCTTTGTAGTATAGCTTGAAATCAGGCAATGTGATGCCCCCAGCTTTGTTTATCCTTTTCAACAGTTCCTTGGCGATTCGGGATCTTTTCAAGTTCCACACAAATTTAAGGGCTGTTTGTTCCAGCTCTTTGAAAAATGTCATTGGTATTTTGATCGAGATGGCATTGAAGTGTAGATTGCTCTGTGTAGCATAGACATTTTAACCATGTTTATTCTTCCGATCCATGAGCGTGGAATGTTTTTCCATCTTTTTGTGTCGTCTTCAATGTCTTTCAACAGTGATCTGTAGTTTCTAGAATACAGATCCTTTACCTCTCTGGTTAAGTTAATTCCAAGATACCGTATGATTTTTGGTGCTATTGTAAATGGAATTGATTCCCTAATTTCTCTTTCTTCAGTCTCATTGTTCGTGTATAGAAATGCAACTGATTTCTGATCATTGATTTTGTATCCTGTCACATTACTGAATTGTTCTACAAGTTCTAGTAATTTGGGGGTGGAGTCTTTTGGGTTTTCCATATAGAGTATCATGTCATCTGCGAAGAGAGACAGTTTGACTTCTTTGCCTATTTGAATACCTTTTATTCCTTTTTGTTCTCTGATTGCTGTTGCAAGGACTTCTAGTACTATGTTGAATTATAATGGCGAGAGTGGGCATCCTTATCGTGTTCCTGATCTTAAGGGAAAGGCATTCAGCTTTTCCCCATTGAGAATGATATTTGCTGTAGGCTTTTCATAGATGGTTTTTATGAAATTGAGGAATATACCCTCTATCCCTACATTCTGAGGGATTTTAATCAAGAAAGGATGCTGTATTTTGTCAAATGCTTTTTCTGCATCAATTGAAAGGATCATATGGTTCTTGACTCTTGATGTGATCTATCACACTGATCAATTTGCGAATGTTGAACCACCCTTGCATCCCAGGGATGAATCACACTTGCGTGATGGATAATCCTTTTAATGTACTGTTGGATCCTATTATCTTGTTGAGAATTTTGGCATTCATATTCATCAGGGATATCGGTCTGTAATTCTCCCTTTTGATGGGGTCTTTGCCTGGTTTGGGGATCAGAGTAATACTGGCCTCATAGAATGAGTTTGGTAGTTTTCCTTCTGTTTCTATTTTTTGAAACAGCTTCAGGAGAATAGGTATTATTTCCTCTTTGAATGTTTGGCAGAATTCCCCAGGGAATCCGTCAGGCCCTGGACTCTTGTTTTGGGGATGGTTTTTGATCACTGCCCTAATCTCTTCATAATTAATCGGTCTGTTTAGATAATCAGTTTCTTCCTTTTTCAGACTTGGTAGTTTATAGGTTTCCAGGAAGGCATCCATTTCTTCCAGGTTGTTTAATTTATTGGCATATAGTTATTGATAATAGTTTCTAATGATTGTTTCTATTTCCTTGATGTTAGTCATGATCTCTCGCCTTTCATTCATAATTTTATTAATTTGGGTCCTTTCTCTATTCTTTTGAATAAGTCTGGCCAGTGGTTTGTCTATTTTATTTATTCTTTCAAAGAACCAGCTTCTAGTTTTGTTGATCTGCTCTACTGTGCTCCTGGTTTCTAATTCATTGATCTCTGCTCTAATCTTGATCAACTGCCTTCTCATGTGTGGGTTAGGCCTGTTCTTCTGTTCCAGCTCCAGCTTCTTGAGGTGAGAATATAAAAACTGCAGTTTAGATTTTTCTGTTCTTTTGAGTGAGGCTTGGATGACTATGTATTTTCCCCGTAGGACTGCCTTTGCAGTGTCCCATAGGTTTTGGACCAGTGTGTTTTCATTTTCGTTGGTCTCCAAAAATTGTTTAATCTTCTTAATTACCTGGTTTACTCAATCATTCTTGAGCAGGATGGTTCTTAGTTTCCAAGTGTTTGAGTTTCTTCCAAATTTTTCCTTGTGATTGAGTTCCAGTTTCAAAGCATTGTGGTCTGAGAATATGCAGGGAATAATCTCAGTCTTTTGGTAGCACTTGAGACCTGTTTTGTGACCCAGTATATGGTCTATTCTGGATAAAGTTCCATGTGCATTCAAAAAGAATGAGTATTCTTTTGTTCTGGGCTGTAGACTGTCCATCTGGTCAGTATGTCATTCAAAGCTCTTGTTTCTTTGTTGATTTTCTGCTTAGGTGATCTGTCTATTGCTGAGAGTGGAGTGTTGAGGTCCCCTACTATTAACGTATTATTATCTAAATGTCTCTTTATTCTGGTTAAGAGTTGGCTTGTGTATCTAGCTGCTCCCCTGTTGGGGGCCTAGATATTTATAATTGTCATATCCACTTGTTGGATACATCCTTTAAGAATAATATAGTGTCCTTCTGTATCTCTAACTACCATCTTTAGTTTAAAATCTGTCTGATATGAGAATTGCTACCCCAGCTTTCTTTTGAGGTCCATTGGCATGAAAAATTGTTCTCCATCCTTTCACTTTCAATCTGGATGTATCTTTAGGTTCAGAATGAGTCTCTTATAGACAGCATATGGATGGGTCATGTCTTTTTATCCAATCTGCAACCCTGTGGGGTTTTATGGGAGCATTTAGGCCATTTGCATTGAGAGTGATTATTGAGAGAGATGATTTTAATGATGTCATATTGCCTGAAGTCTTTGTTTCTATAGACTGTAAATTTCTGTTCTGTATTGCTCTTGGGGTCTTTTTACTTTTATAGAACCCCCCCTTAATATTTCTGGTAAGGCTGGCTTGGTGGTCACGTATTCTTTCAGTTTCTGCCGGTCTTGGAAGGTCCTTGTCTCTCCATCAATTCTGAATGACAGCCTTGTTTGATAAAGGATCCTTGGCTGCGTGTTCTTCTCACTTAGAGCTCTGAATATGTCTTGCCAGCTTTTTCTGGCTTGCCAGGTCTCTGTAGACAGGTCTGACGTTATTCTGATGTTCCTCCCTCTGTAGGTGAGGATTCTCAGATTCTCTTCCTCCTGGCCGCTCTCAAGATTGTATCCTTGGATCTAATATTTGTGAATTGTACTATTATGTGATGTGAGGTTGGTCTGTTCTCATTGATCTTGGGAGGGGTCTTCTCTGCCTCTTGGACATGAATGCTTGTTTCCTTTGCCAGATTACGGAAGTTCTCAGCTACAATTTGTTCAAATATCTCTTCTAGATCTCTTTCTCCACCCCCTCAGGGATGCTGATGATTCTGACATTGAAACATTTCTTTGAGTCAGTAATCTCCCTTAATCTACATTCTTGAGGTTGGATTTTTTTGAGCCAAGTTTCTGGTTTTTCCTTCTTTTCTATCATCGCATCCTCCAATTCACTAATTTGTTCTTCTGCCTCATTTACCCTGGCCGTCAGAGCATCCAGTTTAGACTGCATTTGATTCATAGGATTTTTAATTTCTGCCAGATTTGCTCTCATTTCCACCTTTAGAGATTCTATATTCTTGTTAATATTTTCGTTAATATTTTTTTCAAGCCTACACATCATCTTGACCATCGGTACTCCATTTCTGAAAATTTGGTTATATCCATATCCCTTAGTTCTGTGGCAGAGGCTACAGTCTCTGTTTCTTTTCTTTGTTGGGGGGGATTCCTCCTCCTTGTCATTCTGATGAGGAGAGGTTAGGGGGATGTACAGAGCCCAAATCATTGAGCAGGACCCAAGCAATGTGCACTTATTTTAATAGGGACCTTAGGGATGAGGGCTTCTTGATTTTTCAACCTGCCTTCTGGGGGAGGGGCCTGCCGTGCTGATACTCAGGCAACCCTGTTTGGGTAGAGTTGCCCCGTCCCCTGCGAGGGGGGGTGGGGATGGGCACAATGTGAGCTGGTATTTCCGGGCTTTTGTTCTCTGGCGGCTTTCCCTGGCGGTTTTCTGTGTCTCTTCTGAGAGTCAGAGCAGCAGTGGCCGTATCTAGCCTCTGTCTCAGAACAGAGAGATCGCAGTCTGCTCTGCACTGAGCTCTCCTGCCCACTCTAACTCTGTTTCCGTTGGTGCTGCTAAAAACCCCCGCAGCGGCCCGGGATGTGTGCCCCACAGCCACTCTCCCAGCCCTCATTCCCAGGGCCAGCACATCTCTGTCCTTTGTGCTTCTAACACCGCCAGCCCCCAGTTCCCTCACGTGCTCCTGAGCTCCTTGTTTCAGTGTGGTGCATGCGCACTCGGGAGCGCCGGTTTTCAGTCTGGTAGCGCATGCGCGCTCCCAAGCTCCCGGTTTCAGTCCAGTTCAGCGCTCCAGAGCTCCGGTTTTCAGTCTGGTTGTGCTCCAGAGGTCCAGTTTTCAGTCTGTTCAGGTGAGTGCTCCAGCGCTCCGGTTATCAGTCTGGTCGCGCGTTCACTCCCAAGCTCCCGGTTTCAGTCTGGTTCCAGTGAGTGCTCCAGAGCTCGGGTTTTCAGTCTGGTCACCGGCGTTCTAGGCTCACGGTCTCAGTCTGCTCTCTCCGAGTACCGGTCCGTGAGTCCGGCCACTCCCCAGTGCAGGTGGCTACTGCTTCCTGGCGCCGGAGCACGGCAGCTCCCTCCCCCTTCTGTTTATCTTCTGATATCTGTGCGCAGATTCACGGCTCCCGGCTTCGTACCTCAATACTCAGCGCGGGAGATGTTCGTTTGTAGAGATCCAGATGTATCTTCTTACGTCTTGGGCTGATTTCATGGGTGTTCAGGATGATCTAGTAGATATCCAGCTAGATTTAGGGGGCCAGCTGAAAAAAGGTCCCCTACTCCTCCGCCATCTTTTTCTTCCCGACCTGAAGCCTTTAAGTACTGCATTGTTCAAGAGGAGGAAGGAGCCAAAGTACTTTTTAAATATCTGAATAAAAACTAACTTGAGATGTTATTGGCCTTTGTCTCAAGTTCCTCCAATCTCTTGATGTATTCTATCTCCTTTTCCAGACTAGTATACTCTGGGTATATGATAGGGAGAGCTCTTGCCTCATCAAAAGAGGAATATAAAGAGTGCTTTTCTACCTTGATCTTAAGTTTTTTGCATTTGTATTTGTTTAGCTCTGTATTTCTTAGTATTTTTAGCAGGAAATGCTTTATTGTAGGATTGTCGCATACACTGCAAGATATTTTGTATTCCTGACTCTACATTGTTGCCACCTGAGGCCCCCCACTTAAAAATGGCATAACTAAAAAGCAAAAACAAAGCACTTATACACATTTCCAGCTGCCTTGTAGGAAGGCAACCTTCTCCTAGTTGAGAATCCCCGGAGCTCTTTGCAATTTGTATAATAGCTGTTCCTTAATACATTCCTAAGTTCGCACTAATTCACATGGAAACGCGCACAGAACAGTTTAACTACCTCAGTCTATTCTCCATCAACTGGGTTAACCTTGTAAAATCAATGCTCTCTCATTTGATTAAAAAGAAAAAAAGCACACTTTTTGGCTTGGTAAATGTCCCCTGTTGATCCTATTTTAGGTACCTAGGTCCAACACCAAATACTGCTTTGTAAGAAGATTTTCTTCTGTCATTGAAATATCCCTTAAATGAAGGCCCCAATGCCATATATGAAATCTGTGTTCTTAGCTTTTGAGCTGTATATTTTCATAAAAATAGTAGATTGGGTCTAGTCAAGTCAGCTTCCAGTTAGCAGTCAAGGCTATACTCAGGCTCATAAATAGGGGGTCTAAGGATTGTCTCTCCTGGGTGTCCCTCCTGCTGATATGCTGAAGACTGTTTCTGTTTCCCTGATTAGATGAGGAAGGGCCATGTTTTCTCTGGGCCAACAATCTACTTGAACAAGTTCATCCCCCTTCTCCACTGTTGGTGTGTATAGTAAGTAGCCTACCTGCATTGGGAAGATAGCACAGTCTCCAGCTAGAGATGTTTCTTTCCCGCTCTTAGTCCTTTTAAGCTGCCATAACAGAATACTACAAAATAGGTGGCTTCCATATAACCAATAGAAGTTTATTTCTCATGGTGCTGTAGGCTAAAAGTTCAGTTCAGAGTGTTGGCATGGTTGGGTTCTGATAAGGGCCCTCTTCTGGTTTGTAGACAGCTATCTTCACTGTATCCTGTGATGGAAAGAGGAATAGAGAAATCTCTGGGATCTCTTTTACAAGGGCATGAATCCATTCAGGTGGGCTCCATCCCATGACCTAATCTCCTCCTAAAGTCTCCACATCCCAATAACTATCACATTAGGGGTTGGGATTTCAGCAGGTGAATTTGGTTCAGTCCATTGCACACTGGGACTCAATAAGAGCTCCCTTGTGTTCCGCCCTTAAGAATTTGAGTTCTTGGGGCACCTGTGTGGCTCAGTTGGTTAAGCAACTCTTGATTTCAGCTCAGGTCATGATATTGGAGTTGGGAAATTGAGCCCTGCATTGGGCTCTGTAGTCAGCGCAGAGCCTGCTTGGGATTCTCTCTCTCCCTCTTCCTTGGCCCTTCTCTCTGCTTGTGTGTGTGCACGCTCGCGCGCTCTCTCTCAAATAAATAGATTTTTTTTTTAAGGAATTTGAGTTCTTATTTAGAGGAGGAAAAATCTGCCCCTAGGTTCACCAACTATGCAAATATAGGAAGAGGAAATAAGGTTCAATCCATGTTATGTTTGAAAAAAAATTATCACCTTAGACTTGAGAGTAAGCTTTGTATGAATACATGGTATGATTTAAAAACTTAGTGGGGTGCACTGCTCTGTTTTGGGTATAACCCATGACAGAGATGTTTACTGCTTAACAAATACATGCATGTTCCTTCATACTTCCCAGCTGTTTTGCAGTTAGGTGGGGCGCTGTGACTAGTTCTACCAACTAGGGTGAGCTAGAGCTGTGAGATGTGTATCACCCAGCCTCGAATTTGTAAGGATATTTTAATTTTTATGAATGCTTTCAAGTGAACTAAATTTGAGTTGTACTAAAACTGGACATAGAATGTTTCTAAGATAATTTCCAGCTATCCCAAGAAATGAAAGACATTATTACACTATCGAACACCTTCATTTAGAAACTAATGATGTGGTTTGCTTGTAAACAAGTCTGTACCAGGCCTGATACTCATGACCTGAAAGGACCTAATCTGAATGGGATCAATTCAATAATTTAAAGAAAAAAGCAAATTAGAAAATGTGTCAACATGACTATTTTAGTGCTCTTCAGTTAGTGGTTTAAGCCACAAGAAATTTATTTTAATTCGAAAAGAAACTCAGACACTGTAAAGTTCCTTGATTCATTTCCTTTGCTTTCCCTTCCCTTACTTTCCCTGGTAACCTGGTACATCTTATTTCAAGGGCATTCCCAAAAACTTGGATCAGCAATTTTTGTACCTATGAATGACTGTTTTCAGTTTATTAGGATCCTGGACAGATGTAACACACACACACACACACACACACACACACACACACACACACACCCTACCTTAGGGTATTATCTAAAAATCAAATATTTCTTCATCTGAGAAATTTTTAGGAGTTTGGTTACTTGGTGCTATTGAAAAATGAAGATTTTGCACATTGTGTCCTTATGACCAATTTTTTTTTTTTTTTTTGCACTTGGTGAACAATAAAAACAAGGAGAAAAAACACAGAGCAATTTCACACCTAAAATTGAGGGAGTTGATTACTGTCATTTTGACGATGTACCTTTTAGACGTTTGCAGTGGTTAAGAAAGACTTTATGGTTTGGAGCATGAGCACTTTAAAGTGATTCAAAATTATTGAAGAGCTACAAATTTTATAAAGTGCTTCAATTTGTTACTGACTAGAGCCGCAGTGGAACGATTCAGCAGAGCTTTTAGTACTATGCACAGCCTGCAAATGCTCTCACAATCTTTCCAGGTGTTGCTCCTTTCCACGTGGGGGCTCTGACTGTTCCTGCCTAGAGACACTCCATTGCTAACAGAAGCAGAGCTTCTGTTTTGGAGACCTGTGTGCCGCAAAAGTGGTGCTCACACATGGGTGTAATTTTGGAAATGCTGCTAACTCCAAAACAGTCTTCCATTGTTACTTGGCTTTGCCAGAATTAAAAAACTTGTGGTCTAAAAAGTACTAGTGGTCACTTAATTTAGTGTCTGGATGGGCATAGGCATGTGGGGAGTGCAAAATAAGTGTCGTAAGTGTGGGCCAGGTGGCTTAGACATTGCAAAATGAGAAAGTGACATTTTAGTTCCTTTGAGACAGTGACTGATGTTTAAGAAGTTGATGCTTTTAAGAGAGGTCGAAACTTTGTAAAAGCAGGTTTTAAAGATCTCTTTCTGCTTTGCCATTAGCTTGCATTTTTTGCTGGACTTTGATTTGCATGTTTTAGAGCACCAGTAAGCCCTGCTCATGTGAAATAGGAAAAATAAGGCATATCTTTGAAATTTAAAATGACCACGTGGTTTAGATATTGACTTGTAATATTGGGTTCCACTAAAGCACGTGTATAATTCTGCCTTTTAAAAATCGATTTACACCCCTGAGATGTCCTGAATAGTACATGGCTTCTTCGTGTGATGGCTGTAAATGGCACCTTTCATTTCTTTAGAACTAGAGTTGAAGAGCTCAGCCAGTTCATTAAGGAGAAGGTCATCTTAGAACAAAGCCAAATGCAAAAAAGTCAGTTCAAAGACATAACCAGTTTGGCATTGGTGGGATGTAGGTGGTGGTGGCATTTAGCAGGGTTCTAGTTTGTGAGTTTCTCGCAACATTAGGTGTCCAGAAAACCTTGGTCTGTTTCATTACCTCACCCAGGTGATTCTTGCCAGAGATGAGGTTAGAATCCACGTTTCCAAGACTCTTGTCTCACCAGTGTGCTTTTACAAAACACTGTGCTTTTGATCATTCATTCTATTTAAAATTATGATGCGTCCTTTTAGAAGAGGACATAACATGTTAGAATATAGCTTACAAATAAATTATAAAAACAACATGAAACTCCAGTTTTAGGCATAAGAAATCTAGAATTTGCTTTGAGATTTATTAATATAATTAATTTGAGTACCCAGCACCCCCAAATTGAAAGGCACTAAGCATTTCTCCTATCTGGCTGTCTTGGTGGAGTTTACAGTGAATGCCCCTCTGAATGCTTCTTTTATCACCCAAAATATGAAGCAAAACTGATTTCTAACAAGATCCAAGACTTCAGAGCCACAGTATGGTAAGTTCATCATACTTCCTCAAGGATAACAGTGGAAAAATATATGTCATTTTAAGATCAAACGTTTTAGGAAAATAAATTATTCCCCCAGCTTCCTTCTGTTTTCTCTTTAAGTGAACTAATACATGAGAAGAACTTAAGAGTGTTTGACTCTTATTACCATTTTATCATTTGTTATGATTATTTCCTCCTCTTCTTTACTCAGTTACATTTTTTCTCTGAGTAGTCATGTGTATCCTTGTCTTTTTTTTTTTTTTTTAAGGTTTTATTTATTTATTTGAGAGGGGTAGGGGAAGGGGCCAAGGGAGAGGGAGAAGCAGACTGCCCACTGAGCAGGGACTCCAGTGTGGGGCTCAGTCTCAGGACCCTGAGATCATGACCTGAGCTGAAGTCACTTAACTGACTGAGCCACCCAGGTACCCTATCCTTGTCTCTTTTGAGATACTGCTTTCTCTTATTAGGAAAATTGGAATTGATGGTGACTCCCAACTCTGCTTCATAGGGGGCCCCAGATAAAACTCTTCTAAGTATGTGCACCAGCTCACCCTGAGTGTCACAATCTGTCCCTGTTTGTGCTCTGTTGGGGAATATCAGCCAGAGTCATTTAGTGCTGCCTGATCTGCTTTGTGGTTTATTTGATTAAAGTGTGAGCACCTGCATATTTGTAAACAGAACATTAAATATCCAGACATTCTGTTTTCATCAAGAAAATCGAAGAACTGCAAGTGGAAATTGCTAAAACTTAGTAACATAATAAGGAATGAAAGATATTTGTCCTCATTTCTTAAGCAGACAATCAACTGTAAGTAAGGGATATTTGCATAGTGAATTAGTATTATATTTTAATTCAGCTCCAAAGCCAAGCAGGTATGGATGAAACTCTTTAACCTTGCCTCAAGAATGTGGTTTTGTATACCAAGATGATAATGTCGACATGTCCATTCAATAACTTTATAGAGTTGATCTAAGAAAGAAAACCTGATTTGCGTTCAGTGCTTATGAAACTGTTATTTTTGAATTCTGTAAGTCAGGGTTTTGTTTTTAAGTTAAATACATTGAATAAGTGCAAACACTTTGTAAGCTGGATATTATTTTGACTTAAACCCTTTATGCCATGTAAAGGCCCTTCTCATTTCTACCTATCAAAATCCTATCCCTCATTCTCTGCTAGATATTGTAATCATCCTGGCTTAAAGCAATCTTTCCCTCTTTTAAATGTCTATTATTGCACTTGCAGAGGTGACCCCTGTGACATTTATCACAGACTGCAGACTCTTATTCCTAATACATCTTACTACATCTAATTTCCCAAACCTGACTGTCCATTTCAGAACCTTGTTTGGACACATAGTTCATTCAGCATTTATTCAGCACGTGTTTATCAATTGACCACATTGTGCAAGAGCTATGCTAGGCCCTGGAGATACAGTGGTGAAAGACATGAACACAGCCACTTTGGAGCTGATCTATAAGATGCATAGATGAATAAGGGTCAAATAATGTGTATCATTTGCAGTATTAAATACAGTGCTGTGACCATTGTGATGGTACTGAAGGTACTTTTTTTTTTAAGAAGATTTTATTTATTAGAGCATGTGCACAAGTGGGAGGAGGGGCAGAGGGAGAGGGAGAAGTGGGCTCCCCGCCGAGCAGGGAGCCCGATGCAGGGCTCTATCCCAGGACCCTAGGATCATGACCTAAGCCAAAGGCAGACCCTTAAGCAACTGAGCCACCCAGGCACCCTGGTACTGAAGGTACTTTTAAGGAAGGACCTAATATTCTGTGTTTGCTGGTGAGCAAACTTAGAAATACTAATGGAATGCCAACTGTAGGTGTGTATGCTTTTGCTACAAGTATGATTTTCTGGTTTGTTCAAGTAGCTTTTGAAAAGATATGTGGTATAAATAAATATCAAAAAATCCAAGATTGTCTTTTCTAGGCTCTTTTTTGTTTCAGATTTTTATTTAAATTCTCCTTAGTTAACATATAGTGTAATATTGGTTTCAGGAGTAGAATTTAGTGATTTGAGCGCCGAGTGTTCAACACAAGTGCCTTCCTTAATACCCATCACCCATTTAGCCCATCCCCCACCCACATCCCTCCATCAACCCTCAGTTTGTTCTCTATAGTTAAGAGTCTCTCCATGCTAATCTTCTCTGTATCGTTCCAATTTTAGTATATGTGCTGCTGAAGCGAGCACTGTCTTTTCTAGGCTCTTAACACTAACATAGGACTCCCTAGAAATAAATATTTTATATCCATTTCACATTTTGAAGCATAGTTTGCAAAAGAAAGAGTTATGTTTGGTCATTCAAGTCATCCAAGACTGTGCCTTAGAACTAACTATTTAATTTATACTGTAAATTAAACTCAGGTTCATGATTGATTACAAACTGCCAATAAAAAGCAATAAATCAGATGTCTGAAATAAGTAAAGTGTGAACAATATAAAAAGGTTTTTAAATTTTGTAAACATAAGCTTCTGATTCAACATGGAAGTCTGACCCTCCTAAAACATTAATAAATTATAGAAAACCATGTTTAAATGTATAAGAGAACATAAAAGGAATCTAACTACAAAAGAGAGATTTTGTAAAAGTTCTAGAAGTTGAAAAATATTTGGAGGAATGGTAACTAATGAACCAGGGAGGAAGCAGCCACTACCTAGAATGTATGCAGAGGCGACTACAGGCAAAAAGGGGTCCAGACTGCCCTGTGGAACCCTGAGACTCAGAACTCAGAAATAGGTGTGAGGGAGGATGGGGGTGAGATGTGTGACTAAAAACAGACATTTAATTGATTATATGTGAAATCACCAATGCCCCCACTCCAACATGTAGAGTATAGGCAACTGTATCATTTTACAATATAATGAAAGTTCTTTAGAGAAATTATCAAAGTGGATCCAGGGAACTTGTGTGGGCATTGATACTACAGAACAAAGACCTGTGAGTTATGACAAGTATGTGTTCTTCAACAAAATGGCCAGCTTCCAAATTACATTTTATTAATTGAACTGCCTGTAAATAAGACCCTACCCATGTTCAGAGAGCAACCAGTCAGCCGTTTTACTATTTCATATTTATAAACAGACACTGAGCATCTGTAATCATTTGAGAAGAGCCAGCATTATGAATGAGAAAGACCCAGAAAAAGTCATAAAAAGAGAGAAACAGGGCACCTGGGTAGCTCAGTCAGTTAATCGTCTGCCTTTGGCTCAGGCCATGATCCCAGGGTCCTGGGATTGAGCCCTGCATTGGGCTCCCTGCTCAGCGGGAGCCTGCTTCTCCCTCTCCTTCTGCTCCTCCCCCCTTCTCATGCTCTCTCTGTCAAATAAATAAATAAATAATCTTAAAAAAAAGAGAGAGAGAGAGAAACAGACACAGAGATGACAGTACCCTGAAGGAACTAGGTAGTTCAGGAATAACAACAATAGAAAAAATCCTTAAAAATTCTAAAGTATACCACAGAAAAAGTAGAAAGCATAATACATCAGTAAAATAAGAATGGGATGCTATGAAAAAAAGATTATAGATGGAGTAAGTGCTCATTGCATTTAAAAATGATTATCAAATTAAAATACAATTGAATGAAGAATAAAGTAAATTTCAAAAAAAAGGTAAAAAGGTATAAAAATATAAAGGACATGCAAGAGAAAAAAAAGTATTTTTTTTTCCTACGATTTTATTTATTTGAGAGAGAGAGAGAGAGGAAGCACCAGCCAGGGGAGGGGCAGAGAAGTGGACTCCCAGCTGAGCAGGGAGCCCAACACAGGACTCGATCCCAGGACTCTGGGATCATGACCTGAGCCAAAGACAGACGCTTAACCGACTGAGCCAGCCGGGTGCCCAAGTCTTAAAAGCTAATGGGAATTTTAGAAACAGAAAAAAAGACCACTAAAAAGAGGTAGTAGAGTTGAAGACCATGAGTACTTAGACTGAAGGTATCCATTCAATGCTCAGAACAGTAAATAAATGCAGACCCATATTCAATACATTATATAAATGTACAGAACACTAAGGATAAAGAGAAGACTAAAAGTTTCCTAGGGGTAGAGGTGCCTGAACTTTACAACAGAAAAAGAATCAGATTCAATTGGTCTTTATATCAGCCATAGCAAAAGATAATGGATCAGTTACTTAAATTTTCTGAAGGAAGATAATTTAAACCTAGAATTCTTCACAGGAAAAAAAAATGACATGAGGGGTGCCTGGGTGGCTCAGTCGGTTAAGCATCTGACTCTTGACTTTGGCTCAGGTCATGATCTTAGGGGCGTGAGATGGAGCCCTGCATTGGGCTCCTCGCTCAGTGGGGAGTTTGCTTGAGATTCTCTCTCTCCTTCTGCCCCTCCCCACCCTGTGCACACATGTGCATGCTCTCTCTCTCAAATAAATAAATATTTTTTTAAAAATGACATTAGATACAATGCAGAAAATACTGGCTGTCACCCAGGAAAGTAATGAAGGGATGTCTCAGCCTATCAGTTGTAGAGACAGCTTGGAGAGAAATTTGTCAAGATTGGAGCAGAAAAGGAGAAAGCTCATGGAGGGAGGTTTTAGATAAATAGACTTCAGAGGTTCGATTCTATCAAAACTTATGGAGGCAACAAAGAGAAATCAAGGGAAAAAAGAAAGGCAATAGGAAATTCCAGGAAAAGCAAAAAGGGTGCACAAGAGAAAATACTTCAGTTGTGCAATGAATAATATTTACCTTGTCACAATTGTAAAACTTTATTGATTTTCAACTTTATATTTAACTTATAAAAAGGTACGTAAACTTAATTTTATGAATTCAAAAAGCAGAATGTGATATCTTCAAATTTGCTAAGATAAATATAGAATTAAAAAAATACTATTTGGGTGGTGAGAGATGGGAGGAGAGCTAAAGTGTGAAATCAAAGGACATTACCTGAGGTGGTTGCATCAAGAAATACATGTGAAATGTATTATTTAAAATTAAAAACGATAAATAATGTAGAAAGTAAGAAGTGGTGAGGAAACTACATTGGGAAAATGTTTGGGAAGTGGTATGTACAGGTAACTTATATCTGCACTTCCCATGTCAGGAAGTTTATGACATTGTCCAAAGTTAATGAACAAATAGGTGTATAAACATATATTTAGCAATATGGTAGTAATCACCAGGAAAAAAAATCAAACAATTGAAAACATTTAAAATGATTCTTTATGAGGGGCTATAATGAAAGTGAAGAAAGGGCAGGACACTTCCTTTTCATCGTAAGTCAATCTATGTTATTATTTTTAACCATATATATCTTTTACCTTGATAAGAATTTGTAAAAATAAGTATATAATTAAATACATGTAATTTAAAAATATGTTATTAGCAGAGAGACCGCTTCTTACAGGGAAATTAATGACCAGATTAAAAAGTCTGTCTCCTCATTTCAAGCTCCCTCATGCCCTTGCACACATCTTCCTCATATTTCAGGCCTTCTCCAGATCAGATATTCTTTTTAAAAAAATTATTTTATTTATTTGTCAGAGAGAGAGAGGGAGAAAGAGCACAGGAAAGGGAGTGGCAGGCAGAGAGAGAAGCAGGCTCCCTGCTGAGCAAGGAGCCCGATGGGGGACTTGATCCCAGGACACCAGGATCACCACCCAAGCCTAGGGCAGACACTTAACTGACTGAGCCACCCAGGCATCCTTCCAGATTAGATATTCTTAATACTTTTGGTGGGGGCAGGGAGATTGTTTGCAAGTTTATCTCTGAAACACAACATTAATGTTGGTTTCATGTTAATTGTGGCAAATATTCTCTGAAGATATCAGATCAGGAAAAACAGTGGGATGTTGTGGAAGTAGCTAAAGGAGCCTAACTCAACTGAAAATCGGTATTTCAATTTTCAAAATAGAGTCAATGCTGAAGTTAGGATACTATTCAATCTTACAATAATCTTACATAATCTATGTCACACATAATAGTAACTGCTATTTACTATGTACTTATTTTATAGAAAGTACTTTGTATCCATTATATTTAATCATTACAATCCCATAAGTTTGGTATTTTTATTGCCAATTTACAGTTGAAACCTGAGGCTCAGAGAGGTTAGGTAACTTGCCCACAGCCAAAAAATGAGGACTTAGAGATGTGAACCCAGCTCAGCTGACTCTACAGTTCACATTGTGCTGCCTATTTATTTATTTGCCATTAGAAATATGAGTATAATTTTTGGATTCTTTGAAGCACCTATTTTTCTGAATATTTAATTCCCATGTTCTTATACGTCTTTCAACAAATCGTGTGACTGTCAGTTTAACACTGTTTTGTGTGAAGTACCACCTAAATGGCTAAGAGCTCTGTCTCGAACCAGATGCCTCCATTTGAAACTTGGCTCCGCCATATAGCAGTCATCCGCATCATAGAATGCTGAGTAGTGAGTCAACATCTCTTGCCTTGATTTCCTCACCTGTAAAATGGTCATAATAGTTCATGTCTCAGGGTTTTCCGGGGAGATTGAATGAGATAATCCACACAAAACACTAAGAACAATGCCTGACACAATAATCTCTTGGCCTTCCCAAGGAAGTTTCATTTTTACTTCTCCTATTTCCATCAGTTGGAAGACTTTTAAAAATAATTTTATGATCATGGACTGCTTAATTTAATTTCAGATTTATTATATGTATTTAGTATTTTATTGCGTTCATTTTGTATTTTTCACTTAAGAGCACTTATAGGAAGTATCCTAGGAATTACTAAAAAGCTGCCACTTCTCCTATGATTCAAATAGTCAAATAGACACTGAGTACCCTGCATATTCATTCATTCATTTATTAATTAACTCCTTCTCCCATCCATGTGCCAGGTATGCTGATAGGAATAAAGTAAAGACATACCAGTATTCTAACACTATCTCCAAAAAGGCAGGCAAAATATGGTGCCCAAATTAGTATTTGATCTTCTGTATTGTATGAATGCTAGCTGTGGTAGGAATTAAGATAATGGTATCTGGAATTCTGAATGTGCCTTTGTTAAGTCACTTGTAATCTGTTAACATTTAATAATTAAATGGTTGTGGACTAGTGCAGCAGAATGGGGCCAAAAATCCTGTCAATGAATGCAGGAAGATCTTAAGCAGCTTATTGAAATAAAAAGAAAGGTAAAGTTTCCAAAATGGTATTTGGCCTTTATTCTGTGATGGAAAGAAAAATGCCAGTGCTTTAATTGCAAACATGGTTTCTTAAAGCATTCCAAGTTTTCCTTAGAGACTTTCAGAACCAGGGATTGACTATCCTTGTGCCTGCTTGGATAGAAAAGGGCTTGATAAAAGTGTTATGTCTGCTGGCACAGTTTAATCACTTAATACCTTGTTCCAATTGAAAACATAACCCAACCCCATTCAGATGATTGAGCACCTACACTTGATCTGTCTATGGCCTGTGCAGTCACTGATATTTCCAAGGGAAGTCTCGTGATTGTGTAGAAATGGAAATTAATTTCATAGAACTTGGGCCAAATTGAAAAAAAATTGTTCATTGTAATCTGCTGCTGCTGATTCCTGAAAATGTTGCTCAGACTAAATAAGCTTGGGTCAGCCTGGAAGAATGGGCCTAGGTGGGGACTGGGTATTGGGAATAGAAGAGGGACTGGGGGGAGAGAAGGAAGAGAACTGAGGAAAGATTATTACTGGAGAAAAAGACAACTTCAAGGATACTACCAGAGCATATTCTCTACATATTTCTCTCTTTTTCAAAGTTCATTTATTTTTTAGTAATTTCTACCCCAAATGTGGGGCTCGAACTCACAACCCCAAGATTAAGAGTCTCATGCTCCTCCAGCTGAGTCAGCCAGGTGCCCTTCCATATAGTTCTTGATTCTTATAAACACTGAAATGAACTAGCTGTCTTCCAGAGGAAGTTATAAAATTATCAAAAGTATTAATTCACGAACTTCAATAATAGCCGGAGGAAAAATTTAAGCTCTTTTTAGGGTCATATAATTCTTATAGATAACACCATTCCTGAGATCTTCATTTTCTACAGCTAGATGGAGTGCTATTGTACAAGTTCACATAGCATGCGGTGCCCTTAAATTACTTTTAAGAACTAACCCTTTCATCCACGCAAAGGAATGCAAATGAAATGATTGCTGGGTTTGTTGTGTTTTTGCCTGCAGGTGCTTCCAGTATAGATCAATGGTTCTTAAACTTTCTGAATCATGACTCTTCGGGAATCTAGTGAGATATGACCTCATTTACAGAAAAGTGAATATATGCATCAAGATACACAATCCTTTATAATCCATCCTGTATTCCCTTGGACCGTTATGGGGTGATGGATCAGGTTAGACAGTCCTCCCAGAGAGTTAAAACAGAGTATTATACAGACAGTTAAAATACAGACTCATTGTATAAAATAGCCAGGAAAATGTTTATTAATAGTGTCTTTATGTAACTGTAAAATACACTGAAGTAAATATTTTTTAAAACTATAATTTTGGGGGGGGTGCCTGGGTGGCTCAGCTGGTTAAGCATCTGCCTTTGGTTGGGGTCATGGTCCTAGGGTCCTGGATTGAGCTCCACATCAGGCTCCCTGAGGCTCAGCGGAGAGTCTGCTGCTCCCTCCCCCTCCCCCTCCCCATGCTCATGCTTTTCTCTCTCTCTCTCCCTCTCTCTTGCTGTTAAGTAAAATCTTTTAAAAAACCTATAATTTTTGAACTCCAAAATTAACAAAGCTGAGATCCAGTAAGGAGAAAAGACTTACATTCACCCACTAGTTTATAATAGAGAAAAGGCTATATTATGTTCTATGCATATACATATGTGTGCTAGACTTTCAAACTGCTATATGAAAAGAGTAGATTTAAAGGACGAATTTAACTTTCAAGAGGGTACTGTTGTTTGTCAATAATATCTATTCTGGGCGGGCCTGGGTGGCTCAGTTGGTTAAGCATCTGCCTTTGGCTCAGGTCATGATCCCAGAGTTTGGAGGATTGAGCCTGAACCCTGAGTGGGGCTCTTTGCTCAGCAGGAGTCTGCTTCTCCTCTCTCCATCCCTCACCCCACTCATGCTCTCTCTCTCTCTCAAATAAATAAATAAAATCTTAAAATAATAATATCTATTCTGATTTTTACCCCAACACATTAGGGCATTATGTAGCAAAAGGAGGAATTAAATTCAGAAATGCTTACAGCTATATTTATTAAATCAAAACCTCATTAGGATAAATATTTTTATTATTTATTCATTTTTAAAATGTCACCTATTTCTAATTCAGTTCTTTTTTCGAAGAATTTTGGGTACCATTAATTTTCATGAAGTTTTCACGAAAGCTATCACGAAGCTTTAAATTCAAGAAATTTCAACACTTTTCAAGGGAAGATTATTTGAAAATAAATACTTATCGAATTGTTAAATAGATCAATTTGTTAAAAATCAAATGGTTTCATTTCACGAATCAGATACAAACAAGCAGAACAAATAGGAAATAAATTAGGTGCTATTAGGAAGGATTTTAACATTGGAATCTTATCGTAGCTCTGTATGAGAACCTTCTGTAAAGAATCGTGGGAGGATGGAGAGGTGCCCTGGCATGTGCCTTCCTTGTGGCCGTTGGCCTGGGGCTCACATTCTGAGAAACCCAGACGTTCATGCTCAGCTCGTCCTGTTGAGGCATTGCTGCTTGCTCTGAAACGGCTATTGTCTTGAAACAGTGGAACATCTGAGAGCACTGTTCCCACTTCTATACTCTGCCTCTACCCTTAGAGGCTTTGGGGAAGGAATATTGCTTTGACCTTAAGCTCCTTCCAGAAGACTGGGTTCTGAAGGGGGTTACTGCCAGGTGATTAATTCCCACTCTGGAGGCTGTCACCCCCTGGAGACAGCCGGTGTCTGTTCGCGGAGTGCAGAGGCGACTTCCTGCCTCCCTGGAAGTCAGCCTGCCACTCTGAGCCCAGAGCTCGGTTCAGTGCAGACTCCTCCCCACGCTCCTTGTGCTGCCAAGGGCTTTCAGTTGGCTTTGAGCACAACTCACTTTCAGAGAACTGTGGCCCTCCTGACCAAAGGAATCAAAGGCTCGGGACCTGGCGCCTGCAAGAAGCAGAGGCACTGGCCTTTCTTTTCCTGAAAGTTCTGCCAACTTTACTTGTGTCCTTTTCCGGACCGGCTTTCTTTAGCTCTCTGAGAAGAGTTGGGGAGGATACAATTGTTTCTCAAATTGCAGTGCTGGAAGGGCAGGCTCGGTTGGGTGGGGGAAGAAGCGCGGGAGCCAGCCACTCTGGCCCTCGGCCTCTCGTCCGGGCCTCCCGGCGCTGGCGCTTGCCCAGTGGGAGCTCAGGAAGTGGGTGAGAAGTGGCGCCCCCGAGTTTTGCATTCTTGCTTCTGCCAGAGGACATTGCTTGGGGTCTATTTTTTTTGTTTTACTTTACTTTTTTTGATTTCTGCTTTTCCCGTTCTGTTCGGAAACATGCGCCTGTTTTTATTTACCTCTTTCCCCCAGACATCTTCTTTGCCCTTTTTTTCTGTACCCCTAAGCTCCAAGGTGAATGTATGTGTTAGCAGCTATACTGACTTAAGTGACCAGAGTGTACCGCCTTAGTGCCGTCCTTGACCACCCCACCTTCCCGGGAGCCCAGGGAGGTCATACAACTCGATTCCAGGGATGGGGTCCCTCCATACCTGGGCATTACTTTTGAGATTTTCCCGCCCACCACGGACGGAACTCAGATAGCGACCACTGACAAGGGCTCTTGATACAGGACGGGAAGCCCGGGAAAAGCTGGGCCAAGCCCCACCCAAATCCTCGCGTTGATTTCAAAGACTTTTTAGGGACCCTAATCTCTTGGCTTTATCGGAGCTTTACAGTTCACTTCTGTTATAAATTCCCAAAAGGAAGGCAGGCGCTGGGGGAGGGACCATGGAGGAAAAAAGAAGAGCAAACAGGACACACTTGGATTATATATTTATTTTCTATAAAGAAATGATACATATGTAATTTTAGATTTTCTTCCGAATTAGAGTTCTGAGGCTATAGAAAACCTATTTTTAACACCCCCTGCTCTCATAACGGTCTTGATTGCTTAAATTGCTTCTAATTGGGTGGCACATATTACTGGAGACGAAGGACGCATGACAAGCAGCCTTCATTCTTTCGCAAATTTAGATAATGTCTCTGCATGAATATCTTTTCCGATCAGGAAGAACTAGAAAACTCTTAAACTGCCCGCAGTTTTCCTAAGGGGTTTGTGCAATAGAGGAGAAATGTCCTGACCATCACACAGTCATGCAAATAGATGGCATTTTGCAGAATACATCGCATAACAATCCAGTGCCAACGTTTTCCTCCGGGTCTGGCGTGGCACGAAGAGTAAACATACTTTTTTTTTTTTTTTAATTCACTTAGTTTCCTTCCTTCTCTTCTTTGACATCTGTAAAAGTTTTTAGGAAACCTCTTCAAACATATATGTTAGCTACTCCCTCTTCCCTACCGCCCCCCGCCCCTTGCCAGAGGTTTGGGTGGCTCTAAGCGCTTCTGGCGAGGCACGCCAGCCCCGACAGCTGCGAGCAAAGGCCATTATCACGCAGACAGGCGCGTTTCAGCACCTCGGGAGAGTCACGCCGGGCAGATACCCGGAGGCGAGGAGTTCTTGGACACTAAGAGGTGTATCCCCAAATTGAGTGTGTTGAAGGCTAGGGTCCGAGGTGAGGGCAGGTTTTTCTAAAGCGCTTTCTAGCCGCTGGTGGGTCGTTCGCCTCAGAGAAGAACAGATATCTGAAGATGGTGGAAGTTGAAATATGATGGTCAACTGAACAAATATGGAGACACACACCCCATTATTTTGGCAAACTGCAGTTTCACTGTTTGCATCACCCCGCAACAAATAAGTACATAACTGAAGTTATTTTTTGAGGCCAGAGGAAACATAAGAGGAAGTGTCCTTTTCTGTGTCAACTTTAGAGGCAGCGGATTTGCCTCGCAAATCTTTCCGAAAAAGAAAACCCCTGAATTGTGCGGGAAGCTCCTTCAGGGCACCTTAAATTGTGTCACATTAAAGTCCTCCGTGAGGCTGGAACACCCCAGGGGAAGGGTGCTTGTGGGTCCTTCGAAGTGAAGTCCACCCAGGTCACCTGCCTGGAGAGTAGGGAGTGGGCAGCGTCAGTGCCCTTAGAGGTTCACCTGCTCCTTTCCTGCAAAACCTGTCCACAACTTTTCTTTTCCCTTTAGGCATCAAAGTGAGTACACCTCGATTTTGGATTAATGTAGCGCTTTTGTTGCATTAAAGGCCCACTGCTAAATATCTCCACATTTTACATTGGTCCTCAGAATGAGTTTATCAGACCGATGAAGAAAGATTTGTGCAGTAAGAAAATTTCGACGGTGGCCTTCCAAATTGGTTACTGCAATAGGCGTATGCCTCACCTCTGGCCTTGGTTCGGTCGCCAAAATGCTGCCGAAACTCCCTGGCTGTATTTAGAAGGTCCTCACTTACGCAGCTGCCCCTCTTTTAGCCCCTTGATGGGCCGAAGGTGCAACGCGGAGGAAAACATCACGGATTGGGGGCACCTGCAACTCCAAAGGGTCAGGAAAATCCCTCCCATTTAAGAGACGCCTTTCGGCAGCAGTTTAAAAACAGGGGTAACATCACGGCTTCTCCTTTAAAAAAGGTAGCCCTGGTGATTCAAAACCGATTTTTGGCTGGCAAAGAAGCAATTGCCTGAAACGAAATTGGCATTCAAATAGGGTCAGGTAAAGCCCAGCGCCCCTGGCCACATTTTGGACCCCAGAAGGGCACTTCTCACTCCCGCCTCATTTAGAAGGAGAAAGGAAAAGGAGGAGAGAGGGCAGAAAGGGGGAGAGGGGAGAGCGCAAGAGAGAAAGAAAGGGAGAAGAGGGGGATATTTAGCAAGTTAAGAGGTTAAATATTTGAACAGATTTGTAAATATATAGACAGCCCTTGTTATTTGGAATGTGTAATAATGCCTTTTGTGGTGCCGTCTGGCTGGGAGGCTGCGGGTAAGACCTCTCCCTAGCACCTTCCTCCCAGGGAAATCAACTGGAAAGCTCTTGAGCTTGCAAAACAAAAACAGGGCTATCCTTCTTTGGGGAAGGGGAATTCTCCCTCTTCCCTGTCTTAAAAAATACGAAGGAAAGGGGGGGAGGGAAGAATAAAGAAAAGCAGAATAAATTAAAATGTTTTATTTTTCTTAGGTATGATTTTTCAGGAGCATCCCAGAAAGCCATCTTCAGGCTGAAGTAATTTCAAAGTATTGTTTAAGCTGATGACATACTCTAGCTCTCAGTTATCTATTGTGCATCCATTATTTCTTTGAACCTAACTCTCCTGTCTGACAAGCGTGTGTGTATGTGTGTGTGTGTGTTTAGAAAACCTGGGTTCACTAACGGTTCTTCTGTGCCTTAGCAGGGTGGGTTTCTTTATGTTTTTCTCACGTTAGTGTTTTCTGGAAAACTGTACTGATGGCAGCTGATGGCATCTGTCCTCTGCTTGTGCCCGTGGGTGGAGGACACAGGGTGTGGGTGTGTCCCGCCCACAGTCGCGCGTGCGTGTGTCTCTGTGTGTGTATACACGCATTATCTGGTGTGTGCCTCCAATGGAGCCATTTTTTTTTTGCCCCTGTCGCCATCCTGCGTATATTAGTATTATGCAAATAGAATCATTCTGCTTGAGTATTTTTTGGAGGGGGAGGGGATGAACCATTTAAATTCTCTCATATTTTCTCGGCAGTCTTTCCACTACGTGTGAATTTACTTGGATGCCTTTTCTAAGGCGTGTGTGTATGTATGTGTGTGTAGTGGTGGTGGTGGTATGCTGGTCAGTGGGTGTGTGCCTCAGCGTGTGGGAGAGCGTGTACAGCCCGTGAGCACCTTGTGAGTGATGCGTGTTCTCTCCGGGTGTCCTGTCTGGCTATGCCCCCACCCCACCATATTTTGTGTTCTCAGGGTGATTATGTGCGTATTTACATATGTGTGCCTATTCCCCTGCCTACATGTATTGTCTTTCTCTATAATCCACACATTTCATATATATTCTCTTATCTTTTGGCAAAGTGCCTTTTTTATTCCTGGAAGAATATTTATTGATGTGATAATCTGAAATGAAAAGTGGTCTCCCATGAAGGAGATGGAAGAGAAAGGAGTGTTCATCTTTCTTAATAGACGGGGCAGAGCCAGTTGACTGGATCACAGGGTTTCTCTGCACTTTCTGCGTGTGTCTGTGTGTGGGGGGTGGGGGCAGGGACAGAGGGGGTGGGGAGGAGAGAAAAGGAGCCTTTAACAGGAACAAAGATGGGACATCGCGCCCCCTCGCGGCCAGGCTTCATATTGCGCAGACCGGGCCCTCTTGGGCTTTCTTTAGCCAAATGAATCCTGTAATTTCCTCCGTTAAACCATTCAGCAGCCGCCTCTCAGACCCAGCCTCCGGCCATCATCCAATCACCAGGCGCCATGCAAATCACCTCTTCCGTTCTCCAAACCCGCGTCGGCCTTAGCGGTTGCTCTTGCCGCCTGGTCCGCGTCTCTTTCCTCCCCTCCACATCGCCTCCCTCCTCTGCTCCCGCCCGAGCAGCTGCCGGGGAAGAGGGCAGTGCTGGGTGCCTCATGCATATGCAGATGATCTTCCTCCTCCCTCCCGCTTCTCCTGCACCCCCCGCCCCCTCTTCCCCCGCCTCAACCCCCCCCCCCCCCCCCCGGCCTCCGCCTTCCGCCTGCGCCTCCTGCGGTTTCCCCGCCGCGTTCGCGCGCCTAGACGTGCAGTCCTCCGAGCTCTGGTCCGGGACAGCTGTTTCTCAGAAGGAGGCCTGTGCGCGCTCTTGGAACAGGAGAGGGAAAGGGAGGAAGGTACTATCCTTGAAATCCTCTCGAAGGTCAAGTTTGAGGCTTGCTGAGCAGGGGCGAAAGGCGTCGAAAATGCCTCAGCAGGTCTGCAGGAAGGTTCTGCACGCAGAATGATTTTGAAATGCTTTTCTCCTCCTAAACACCAGATTAATTTCTCTGAAACACACGATGTACTGGTCACGTCCAAAGGCAGGATGATGATAGATGATCTTGAAAGCCCAGAGCTACAGCGTGTATTTGTCTTGTACATCAAGGCTACACAGCTTCTTAAACTGCAAAGAATTGGAGATGAGATCAAACAGCATTAGATCTACTTAGTAGTATGAGAGAGAGAGTGGAGACGTGGGGGGAAGGGGCAAGGGGTGGCCTAAGACCTGCTGAAGGCGCGCGGGTTAATGTCGGAGCCTTAAACCACACAGGTGAGCAGACTTAGAGCACAAACGCGACCCAGGAAAGGAAAAAACAAATCCTGGAGGAAAAAAAGACCTGGGAGTCGTAGGTTGTTATTGTTACTTACCTCCAGACTCTGTTTCCGGCCTTTTACAGCTACTGGTAAAGGGTATTCAAGCTTTGAATACTGCTCCGAGCTGACCTTGAGGCACACTGAGGGGACAAATGTCAGTGGAGAAGATCGCGGTTTGTATAGTGCTTTGAGATCCTCTAAGGAGAAAGGAAAATTGTGATCTTGTTTCATAGATGTCTATTTGGACATAGGAATATTTATAGGACTTTATAGTGAGAATTGAGTCAGTTGCCCCCCAAATCTTACACTATGGAGAAGTGAGTGGAGAGCACAAGATTTGAAGTATTTTGTCATCATTTGTTCATTCAGCACATTTTTATGGAGTGCTTAGTGCATGCCAGGCACCCAGCATCCTCTTCCATGCGAACCCCATTGTATGTGCCATGATTCTTCAGTGTGATGGAAATTAGGGAGAGGAACAGGGATTTGGGATGGTTTTTGCCCTGGAGTCGCTCATTGTTTTGCAGAAAGATGAGACAGAACAGGTAATTGTGTAACATGGAGCATGGAAATGGCTTAAATATCTGTCAAGGATACAGTAAATGAGTATATGGGCATATTCCTGCTGTGAAATACTCTGCAGCAGTTAAAAATGAACAGATTGTCTTCGAAGCAGTGTTGGATGAAAAAAGCAAATTGTGAAAGAATACATGTGATAGTAATGTTAATATTAATAACTATTAATGTGAAAAGATTTTGTAAACCTTTCCAAATATAAAAGTTGTTGGTACGTAATTATGTAGATGTAACAGACGTGCCAGGGAAGGGGCATGCCACCTTCAGAATGGAGGTTATCCCTGGGGAGAGAGGGATCCTTTAACATATGGGCTTGAGTTATATGAATAATGTTTATTTCCTTAAAGAGAAAGGTGGGGTGGGGGAGGAAGAGAGAATTAGAAAGTTAAGAGGACACAGAGAAGTATGGGAAGCTTTATTGAAGCGGTGACATTGAAACTAGTTTCTTGAAGTGATAAGAGTTTGATAGGGTTATTCAAAAGACGGTTCTCTCTCTCTGACATAAAGATACTGAAGCTTTTACACTTGTTATCTAATTTTTAATATCCATAAAGGAAAATTCACTTTTGAGGGTATAAGTATTCTATGAGTTTTGCAAGTGCAAGACGTCATGGAACCAGCAGGAAACAAAACATTTCCATCACTCCGCCCCTGAGTGCCTTTGTGCTATCCTTTGTAATCAGCCTTTACCATTTGTAGTCAACTCCCCTGTGACCTTAAACCCTGAAAAGCACTCTATCCCTATAGTTTTGCCTTTGTCAGAATGTATGTAAATGGAATCATACAGTTAGCTTTTTTCTTTGCTTCTAATTTCCTTCACTTAGTATAATGAGTTTGATCTTCATCTGTGTTGCTAGATGTAGTTTGTTCCTTTCTACTGCTGAGCAGTATTCCATGACATGGACGTACCACAGATAGTTTTTCCTTTGTACCAGTTGAAGGCCATTTGAGTTGTTTCTGGTGTACAGTTTCTTTTTCTTTTCTTTCTTAAGTAAGCTTTATGACCAATGTGGGACTTGAACCCATGACCGTGAGATCGAGAGTTGCATGTTCCACTGACCAAGGCAGCCAGGCACCCCTGGGGTACAGTTTCTTGATTCCAGGGAGTGGACGCATTGTTTTCCAGGGTGTTGTCATGTACATTGTGGATCTTCTATGATTGGTCATTGTATTGATAAATGTATTTATTCACTTATTTCCCCCAGAGGTGAAATCTGTAATCTGATTTTAAGTACTGCGTGCTGTTGAACTCGGTACAACCTACTCAGTCAAATGTATAGAAAAACACACATGTTCGCAGTCATTTGGAATTGTTTAGTTTAGGACGGACTAACTAGAGATGCTGATGGTCCGCATGTGTGCATTTGTGTGCATGGCTGCTGACCTGCATTTCTTTTTTTTTTTTTTAAAGATTTTATTTATTTATTTGACAGAGATAGAGACAGCCAGCGAGAGAGGGAACACAAGCAGGGGGAGTGGGAGAGGAAGAAGCAGGCTCCCAGCAGAGGAGCCCGATGTGGGGCTCGATCCCATGATGCCGGGATCACGCCTGAGCCGAAGGCAGACGCTTAACCGCTTAACCGCTGTGCCACCCAGGCGCCCCTGACCCGCATTTCTAACTCAGAGCGTCGGAGTACTTCCAGGTGTGGAACTATGCCTCGTTTCTAAATATTCCTTTAAATCCTTATTGAAAGGTGGACCTTTGCCTTTTGAGGTCCAGACTGAGCTTTAGTGGCAGGCTGAGTTTCCACACATCTGATGCAGGATGATGGTTTATATCACCAGTCTAGGGGTTCCAGACAGATATAAGGATTCTATGTAATTCCAGATCCTGGTCTATACTGTCAGTCCTCAGGGTTTGGTTTCTTCTTGTTTGGTCTCTTTGTTTCTCATGGGGACCCTGAAAAGCTGACACCTGGGCTCTACAGAGTAGGTGCTGATTCAGAAACAGAGTAAACCTGTGGGGATCTAAGCATTTCTTAATATATATGCCTCAGAGTTCCAAAATCAAACATCAAACGTTTGTGAGTTATCTACCACTCGGCGCCTTATTTACTTACTGATTTTAAAAACCTGTAGCCCTCTCGTGGTTATTCAAAAGCTGTCTTTGTCAAAGGCAGCTGGGCCAGATGGGAATGAGAGAAGCCAACAGTGTAGGTTGACTGTGTTCTGGGTGTGGTTTAGAGGAGAGAAGAGAACAGTCCCAGCTGTGAAGAGTGATGACAGGGTTGGGATCAGAGGAGGGCTGTTTCTCATCATCGTTCCGTTGCTTAAACAGGCAGGTATTTCAATTTAGATTGTATCCAGTTGCTACGCTGAGACTTTGCGTGTCATCCTTAGTCTTACCTCTAACAATTAGCATCACCCTTTGGTAAATGATGCTAGAAACAAAAGTTTCATTTAACTATTCAACTAAGGGACCAGTTAGTAAAAGAGCCAGTCGGAATTTAATTTGAATACATGTAAGTAAAGGTTTTAGAAGTTATACATCAAGGACTGGAGAGGCCACATTTGAGTTTGTTAAGGCTTGTGAGACCTTGAGAAAACTCTACCTTACCTGTACCACAATTTCCTTGCTTACATAAGGGTAAAGGAGCAAACATGCTATTTTTTAAGATTCCCCCAGCAAGAAGCACTTGATGAGCCCTGCTTCCCTTCTAGGTTCTTTGGCCGGTCTAATAACTAAATTTATATAAGACAGATTAACAGGAGAAAAACAAAGTTCATGCTTACGGGAGCCCCATAAAAATATGAGACTCAAAGGCAGCCAGGTAATTGAGGCTTATATAATGTCCTGAGCTAAGAAAAGGGATAGAGATCTGGGGATACGGAGGAACAGGGACAGAAGGCCGGTTATGGGAAGGCAGAAGATGTTTGGAAAACAAAGGTTACACTGTTATGCAGATAACCCCCCCTTTTTTAAAGACTTTATTTATTTATTTATTTGAGAAAGAGAATGAGGAGGGAGGGGCAGAGGCAGAGGGAGAAGCAGACTCCACACTGAGCAGGGTGCCCAATGTGGGACTCAGTCCCAGGACCCTGCCCTCGTGACCTGAGCCTAAAGCAGAGGCTTAACTGACTGAGCCACCAGTGCCCTGCAGGTGACTTTCTTGGGTAAGAAGGTATCTCTGATAATAGCCCCTTTCCAATGTAAATTTAGTCAGTGGAGGAGGAGGTAAAGAGCTTTTCCTCAATCTGCTGGGTTTTGATTGCCTTTAGCTCAAAATAATCCTTATGCCACAGAGACATATTTTGGGGTGGCCAAATCTGCTCCCTTTTGCGGCATAAGTGAGTGCCTTATCACAATGTTGGAATAATGACATCTCAAGGCTTGTATGCTGCATTCACAATCAAGGAGAGTCCCAGAACGGGGTTGACTCAGCAGTACCTGACCAGGATGTTTAATGCAGTGATGAATACCGTTGCCCCTAGGAATTAAATATAGAGGTGCCTGGAGCTTGTGTAAAGTTCTCTGTGCCATTTGAAAAAGGTACTCAGAGAAAAGATAGGCTGATTTTTAATTTTGATGTTTTACTCATCAGTTTAAGTACATTTATGGTTTGCTTTGCAAAATGTCAACAGACATCCCAAGCGGATAACATTTAAAAAAGATTGAATTTCTTGTATTTACTCTAATATCATTTCAAAAATATGGTCATTAGTGCCTACAGGTTCATTGGTTAAAAACAACCCACTTAAATGATTATTTAAAAACATCTGACAACACTTTTTGTTATTTTCCTCATTGTCCCAAATTCTTACTGATTAGAATTCAGCAAGATAGAGATAAAGGCTTCATTCTAGTTCTGATGCATTTAGGAAGGGCTTCAAATGGCATTCCCATCTACAAGATGGCCAAAGGACACTCTGAGAAGAAATAATATATTGTCTGATGGTATTACTTGTTCATTTCATGTTATAAATAACATTATGCTTTTGTATATTATATACTCAGCAATTGACAAAACACTTTCACATAAATTATCTCATTTCATGTAAATTATCTGAAAATAACTTTCTAGGATAGACTGATAACAGTTATCCTTATTCTATGGTAAAGGATATGGAGGTTCAGAAATTTTGAAAATAGCTCACTTTATTATGGAGTGCTTTCTTTGTGCCAGGCAGTGTTCTAAGAACTTTCCATGTTTTAATTCATGTGTTGGCAGCTGTAGGAAGCACATATTATTATTCTTGTCTTCCTTTTTATAGACTGAAGTGCAGAGGTACAGAGAGATAAAGTAACCTGTCCCAAGCTACGGAGTGAGTAAATAGTGAGTCCCGTGAAAATCCACCAGTCTGGTTCCAGACCCCAGTGATTAACTAGCACACTCTCTACCCAGAGTTCAGCAATTTGCCCAGGATATTTGGCCACTAAGTTTTGAATCATTAACTTAGAATATGGGTCTTTTTTTTTTTTTTTTTTAAAGATTGTATTTACTTATTTCTGAAAGAGAGAGACAGCACAAGTATAAGCAGGGGTGGGGGGCGGTAGATGGAGAAGCAGACTCACTGATGAGCAGAGAGCCTGATGCAGGACTCTATGCCAGGACCCTGGGATCATGACCTGAGCCGAAGGCAGATGCTTAACCGACTGAGCCACCCAGGCGCCCCTGAACATGGGTCTTCTGATACCCAGCAAAGTGCTTTTCCGTTGTGCATTTGGTTGTAACTTCTCTTGTCTTTGCTTTATTGTGTCCCATGTTTTACTACCTCATGTACTTCGCATATTCCCCCTAATGGAATGTGAGCTTCCTTAGTACAGAAAAAAGTGGATGATTCTTTTTATACCACGTGGGCTCTCCCTACTATGTCTGGAAATTCTTCTAACATAAGAGGGAGCTGCTTAAAATGTATCGAATCGAAGTTGCGAACTCCTTGAACATTTTAGGCCTGAAAATATGCAGCTGAATATTTGGTGACATAAAAGTGGTTGACAGTGGGAATGGGACAGTGATTAAATCGGGAAAGAAAGGGAAAGAGTTGATATGATAGGAAAGAGTGTGATAACCATGTTTATATAATCCTTACTATGTGCCATACACTTTTTATGTATCAACCCATTTGATCCTTAGGACATTCTACTCCGAGCTGTATTTCCTTTTTATGAATGGGGAGAATGAGGCACAGAGGTTATATGACCAACACGTAAATACAGGTGTTTGTGGGTGTGTATGTGTGTAAAAGAAGGAGACAGACAGTCATATGCATTGTTGCCCATCTCCCCACCTCCCACACCAACAATTCCCAAGGGTTTCCTGTTATATTTGATTTTCTTTTTTCTGTTTTTTAAAAAGATTTTATTTATTTATTTCGAGAGGGAGAGAGAGAACACAAGTAGAAGGAAGGGCAGAAGGAGAGAGTCTCAAGGAGACTCTCCCCACTGAGTCTGGAGCTGGATCTCATGACCCGTGAGATCAAGACTTGAGCTGAAACCAAGAGTCAGCCACTCAACCAACTGAGGCACTCAGGCGCCCCTATTTATTTGATTATCATCAGATATTTTCTACCTTAGATGCTCTACACTACTGAAGTTTCCTCCTCTAGCCTCTACAAGGTACCACACTTATCTTTCTAAAATATATATTTGATTCTGCTCCTTGTTTTAAAGCATTTGCTGGTTCCTCATTGCTAAGAGGTTATGTGGCCAGCCACATCACAGCCCTGTTTTACATTTTCATCATCATTTCTCCCTTCTTTTCCCAGACCTCTTATTATGATTGTATTTAAACCCTTTTTAATCTGTGGATGGACCATTTTCTTTAATTCTCTTGTGACTGTTGGGAAGGGAAAATTTTTCTTTACCCTTCAGAGGTTCTTTTGACTGGTCTAAGAATTAGATTGACATGAGACAAGATTAACAGGAGAAAATCAAATTTAATTTCATACATACAGGAAGCCCACATACATTCAAAGGGGAGGAAAGCAGTTCACAGGGCAATAAGAGAAGCAGGTGATTGGTAATTAGATGTTTGCCTTGCCATACAGATGGCTCATCCAGATAAAATTTATCTCTGGTAGAAGCTCTCATTCTGAGAAGGACCCCCAATTTAAATTCTTCTAGGCAGTTAAGGGAGGGACAAAAAGTTTCTGTTGAGGTAACTTGTCTAACTTAGATAGTAACTTGGGTAGTACATTTTCAGACAGATCTGTCTGACCCCCGAACCTATAAACTTAACCACTTCATTTTGCTTCCTCCGTTGATTTCCAATTTTAGCTTATGTGATTGTGTATCACATTCTCTTCATTAATATGAACTCTGGAAAAACCAGTTATTTGATTTGCATGCTTTCTGCCTAGTGCAGTGTCAGTACTATAGAAGAAGCTCCAAAAAAATAAAAAAGGACGAGAAGCTCAATGAACACGGTTAAAAGAATGAATGGATATCATATAATCCCTATTCTCTGAGCTGTATTTCCCCCACGTGGCCCATTGTATCCCACACCACGGATCACGATCATGCTGCTTCACTTTATTCTCCCACGTTACTGACTTCTGAGGTGGCTAGTCACAAAATCGACCATTTTGACAACTGTTGCCAGTGAGAGTCCTTATTGAACACCGTTAGTAGGAATGGCCAGAAAATAATGACAAGGTATGATCCACTCTGCAAGACTTGGGCTGCAGGCACTATCTTTTTTGTTTTATATTTTTGAGTTGAATCAGAACTAGCTTGAATCTTATCTTCATGATAGACATAAACAGCAATGTTATACCCTTCGATTACCCCTTCCCCTATTCAGAAATATTTAAGACTCTGGCTGACTCTGGCCCCGGGAGAACTCACTGTGGGGCCGTTGTGGCATTGCTTCATTTTCCCACACGGTGCTGCACGGATCTCCAGGCCAAATGCGCCTCTCAATGAGAGCATTTCCATAG
The DNA here is from genome assembly GCF_024610735.1 of Ursus americanus. NCBI lineage: Eukaryota > Metazoa > Chordata > Mammalia > Carnivora > Ursidae > Ursus > Ursus americanus. The sequence goes on from NC_142131.1 coordinate 20,931,390, forward strand.
GACACGCATCTTAGTGCCCATCCTCTGGGTTTGCAAACCATCCAAGGACTTGCTAGTAAGATACCATGCTAGATAGTATCCACTGGCCATATTCAACCCCTGGGGATTCACCTACAGGGATCAGCAGTCTTCCCCTTCCCTTGCCCCAAACAAAGGACCGATTCCTCTCCTATTTCTGATGCTAGAGCTTGTTGGTTAATAGAAAGGTCCGGACCACAAAGACAGAAATGTCTCTTTACTTCCACAATCTGGAAACATTCCCCTTCTTTTATAAGAATTCCTTCTTCCAATGACAGATTGGAAGACCTCATGCTATCTTCTTGCTAAAGGGGCTGCAACAAGATCTTCACCAGGTCGTCCTTTTAAGTAGTTTAATGTTTAGCGGGGTCCCCAGTTGAAACAAAAAAATGCCAAAACTTAATGGTACACATAAATGAGAGTCGCCCTTTTTAGAGGAGTCACTTGCTGTACAGAATTGTAATTTGCCGCCATCATCTAAACCGTTTTTTGATTCCGTCTTCAGGTTTCAGAGCCTGAAACCCATTTTTTTTTTATTACTCCCAAAAGAGAACAAATATTTAGGTTTGAAAATGGATTCGATTTTGGAAAGAGCCCAGTGTTATTTGGCTGAGTTTTGTGAATAAACTCAGTGTGAAAAGCTGCTTTTGGTATTAAAAGGAGGTGAAACTATAAAGTAATGGCACTGATTTTGTGAGTCTTAACAAGTCCAAAAGGGACTTTCCAAATATAGTATCACGGCTAGAGTGTCAGGGAAATAAGTATATAGCTTCCAAATGTGACTACACCAAGGATGGCACAAATCTGAATACAAATATTTGGTACATTTGTGACCAACTAGTCTCATTACTGTCTATAAAGGTACAGCTTACCTATTGTGTCCAAAATTCTTGCTGAAAATAGCAGTGTATGGGTGCTTCTCAAATTCAGCGTGAACACGAATCCTCTAAGGTGGTTGAAATGCAGATTCTGATTCAAGAGCCCTGCTGTGGGCCCAAGATTCAGCATTTCTGAACAGCTCCCAGGTGATGGTCCAGGGACTTCTCTTTGAGTATCACTGTCCTAGACTCTCTAAATAGCCCTCTTAAGCAAGTTAAATCTTGGTTTGCACATTGATTTTGGTGCCCATGTTAAACTGCATGAATTATTTTGTTCCTTAGCAAAATATTTGTTTGTGTTCATATATATGAACTTTGCATCAGAATAGAGAATTCTCTGTGTACATTATCAAGCCATGACCTTGTGCCATTTTCCCTAGATTGGATATTTTCTTTATTCAGATCATAACAGAAGTTTCCATGGAAAAAATGATAAAGTAATTTACTGTTCACTAATTATTACACGGCAGATATTATCACATGAGAAAAAGCAAGGTACATTTTGATATATTTAAAGCTGTTATTTCTGATTTGACAATTTTTGAAACTGATGTAACAAAAGTTCTTTTGCTAGCTAGCTAAAAACAAAATCCTATTTCACAGATAAAATGTAAACAGCTAGGATGTAATTGGAGGACTAAATTTTCACAGCTACAAAAACACAGCTGTGAAACATAACTTTAGATTGTAATAAAGCCAAATAGTTCTGCATGCTAATAATGGATATTACAAGTAAAGATGAGAATGACTTTGTTAGAATTTTTTAGTGTTTAAATACCTTCACTAATGTTACCTGTTTAACTGAAAATGTTTTCAAGTTACCTGCCTCATATATATCTATTGAATGTCTAATATGTGTATTTTGCTAGGAACTAGAGATAGAGAGTTGAATGATCTCGATCTCAGGTGTTCTGGTTCTTTCAAGGAGTTATTTTGTATTACATATGTCCTGTGTCAGTTTGTTTGAGGTTTTTTTTTTTTTTTTCAGATTATAAAACTAGTTCATGCAAATTGGAAAAATATTAGAAAATACAGAAAAAAATTACAAAAGGTAAATTATACATTATTAAAAGACCTACCACTGTTAATATTTTTATGTTATATTTTATGTTTCTATTGACCTAATTCTAAGTATTATTATTAATGGCTTCCTGGTGTACCTTATTATTTTTAACTGTGGAAATAACTCTTGCTGGTCAGGTTCAAGATATATTGCAATTGAATTTTTATACCTATGTTGGTCTGGGCTGAATTTTGGAAACCTACAATAATGTTTTATATGACGTGTGTGTGTGTGTGTGTGTGTGTGTGTGTTCGGGTGGGGACTTACAGTTAGTAAGGAACTGAAGCAGCAGCTAGAATTCCATCTAACTCTGTAAATACTAGTAAGCTAGAGACCCTTTATGATATAACTGATAGTGTTTATATCCCCAGAGTTACTCATGTGCACGTTGTGTTTTGCTTTTTCAGTTTTGTGATAAATTTCTTAGATTGTGATAATTTTGGATTGGGAATCAGTGGACCCCATTCTTTTCTAAAATCTGTTGCACATTTTTATCATTTGTAAACAATAACTACATATTCTCAGTTTTCTTGATATTTTGAATTTTGAAATTCTGTGGCTATTTTAAAATTTATGTCTTGCATATAAATAGATCTATCCTCATAGATACCTTCACATACTTTTTTTAAAAAAAGAAGATAAAAGTTTATTGAATACACCACAAGGGAGTGACGGGCAGGACAGCAAAGGAGAGACCGCCTGTGATACCTTCATATACTTTTGATAATAATCTGAATCAATGTAAATCTAAAATCTCTTTTAAAATCTCTAATTGGAGGGGTTCCTGGGTGGCTCAGTCAGTTGAGTTGGTCAGCTCTTGATTTCAGTTCAGGTCACGATCTCAGGGTCCTGGAATCAAGCCCCACATTGGCTCCGTGCTCAGCGGGGAGTCTGCTTGAGGAGTCTCTCTCTCCCTCTGCCCCTCTCCCCACTCGGGCTTTCTCCTTCTCCCTCAAATAAATAGGGGCGCCCGGGTGGCACAGTCATTAAGCGTCTGCCTTCGGCTCAGGGCGTGATCCCGGTGTTATGGGATCGAGCCCCACATCAGGCTCCTCCGCTGTGAGCCTGCTTCTTCCTCTCCCACTCCCCCTGCTTGTGTTCCCTCTCTCGCTGGCTGTCTCTATCTCTGTCGAATAAATAAATAAAATCTTTAAAATAAAATAAATAAAATCTTATAAAAAATAAAATCTATAATTTGGAACAATAATGTAGAATAGACTTGGCAAATTATTGCATGTAGGCTAAATCTGATTCTCTACCTATTTTTTGTAAATAAAATTTTATTGGAACACAGCTACGCCTACTCATTTCTGTATTGTCTATGGCTGCTTTCAAGCTATAATGGTGGAGTTGAGTAGTTGTAAAAGAGACTGTATTTACTAGCTGAACTGTCATAGAAAAAAACCTGTTGACCCTGATCTAGATTAATGATCCTCTGGGTTAACAAACGTGCTTTTCTTTGGATCCTTAGAGTGACTATGAGTAAGTATGGTGTCTTAGTGACAATAGCAGGAAATGGAAATATGGAAGACATGCCTGGATCCTATAAAGCAGCTCCTGGTTTTTTAAAAAGGGCTTTTTCCTAAATAGCATTTACTTGGGTTTGATTTCCAGAGGTCAGCTAGATCTGCATCGGGTAAATGTCACATCTGTTGTCATGAGAGAAACTAGAGTGTCAGAGTGACACTCTGTGAGCCTGGCAAGATTCATCTTGAACAACTCACGCAGAAGCGTTTTCAATTAATGTGGGGACTCTTTGTAATAAAAACCAGGCCAGGAAAGCCATGAGCTTTTAATATCATAAGGTTAGAGGTGTTCTTTCACAAGGAATAGGGGCCAAAGTCATGTTAATAGTTGATGTACACATTCCTCATGAAGATTAGACAGTGCCTTGCTCAAGCCTTTGGAGGAAAGCGAACCCTCTCTGTGATTAGGGGTGTAAACTTTCAAGTATTGAGCGGGAAAGCGAGTTGCAATATTACTGGTGAAAAGTGTCCTCACTGACCGTGAAATACCCACCTTTTCCATAGACTACGGACTTGGAGGAAGCGTAAGCAGATATAGACCTCTCTGAATTCCCAATGAAGTCTGAGATGGCAGAGTTTGCAAAGCAGAAGATGAGACCAGGTCCAGGACTCAGGTTGCCTGAGGGGAAGAGTGGTGTGTCCTTTTTCGAGAGGCGCTGAAGAGAAGACAGCTGAAGGGACCTGAAGATGCTTGAGAGAAGGTAAGAGAAAGGGAGGGAGAGTGTCCACCTGGAACCTCCTCCAGGGGCCTAAATAGAAGACCTTGCCCCTTGGGGGACTGCAAAAAGTCAATACTTAAGTGTAGACTTTCATGACCTCGAAGTTTTGGATCCTTTGCTGCTGTGGGACACCCTGTGAGCCTTTAGTAAAGAATGCTAAAATAGCCATCAGAGTCTGGTTTGTATCATTCCGGTGAAAGGGTTCTGGAATGAATTCAGTTTGAATCTGAAGAAGTACCAATCCGCCCATTAGCAGACCACCAGCGAAGGGCTGCTCAGCCTGAGTGATCAGGGGCTCCTTCCTCTGATGCCTCACTCTTTTGCTGGACGGAAAAGACACTCTTGCTCTCTGCTCCAGAGAGCCTTACAACTGTTAAGTGAGTGGGAAATTATCAGTGGTTTGAGATGATTGGAACTGAGTTGAGGTTTTCTTTGTGAAGTAAATAGAAGATTTAAAAGATTATTGAAAATAATTTAATTTTCAAGAGAAACGGAAGCATCTTGTATCAGCAACAAATAGAAAAATTAACTTCTCTTTTTATTTATTCCTTTCAGCCTTTTTCTTGTTGTCATGGCATTAATTACTCTGATGCTATCACAGAGAATGGAAATGTACCAAATTCTTTTCATTTAGAAAATATTTTAAAAATCACTTTCTGAGGTTCAGATGATTTTGGGGAAAGATTAAAACTGAACCAAAGTTTATTCAGGTACTTGGGTTCCTCCGTCCCTCCCTCCGTCCCTCCCTCCCTCCCTCCCTCCCTCTCTCTCTTCCTCTCCACTCCTTTCCTTCCTTCCTACCTACCTACCTACCTTCTTGATTCTCTTCATCTGCTAGACCAATGTAACAATGTAAGCTGACAGCCTAAGTCATCTATTACATACTGGGAGGATCGACACGCTAGGCAGTGTTACACTAAAGTGTCTATGTAAGGATTGTCTCAGATAATAATGGCTTCTGGGGAAAGGCTGGTAAGTCGCTTGCTTGTTTTTATATTTAGGTAGAGTTTGACCTTCAAGTAACTGATCAATTAAAAAAATTACTTAGGGGCACTTGAGTTGGTTAAGCATCGGACTCTTGATCTTAGCTCAGGTCCTGATCTCAGGGTCATGAATTCAAGCCCCGTGTTGGCCTCCACTCTGGGTGTGGAGCCTACTTAAAAAAAATTCATTTCATGAAAACTAGTTAAACAAATATAATAAGTTATTAAGAAGAAAACATTAGGCTGAATCACATGAACTTGCTGATATTTAGACATCTTGAACTAAGACAATGGCAATTTTGTATGTTTCAAGCTAATACATAAATGGTTTCTTGAGCTTTCTTCCCCCCTTGTTTTTATTTATCCTATCGTAGTTTTCTGAGGCAAAAAAAAAAAAAAAAAAAAAAAAAAAAAGTGGTATTCCTTTTTCCACGCTTGGAAGAAGAATCTAACATACGTAGTATTTCTGAAGATCTTAGATATCCTTACTGGCTTTCTCTTACTCAGTTTTCTTCCTTTGTTTTTTAGATCCACTAATGCCCTAGAGCAGAGAGGGTTAGATGGTGATGTTTTGAGCTGAATTTAAGAGGAGAATGGCAGATTTTCCTGGTCCTAGTAGGGTCTTGCATAATACAGAGAGAAGGGTCACGTGTGGGTGATGTGTGAGAGTGCAAACCCAGACCATCCTGCCAGGCAGTGTTCTGGGAGGGGACAGGACCTCTCAGGCAGTGGTAAGGGGATGCTTACATTCTACAGTCTTGAGGGGCCGTGAAGGAAGGTCTCTGTGGCCAAGCTTTGGAAATTGTTTTGGAATAAACGATATGGGGCTGGTTGATATAATACATTGAAGACTGCTGGTCTTTCCGCAAATTTTCTGGACTACACTCTTATGTAACCACAGGAGGTGTTCCTAAAAATTCAGTTTGAATTTTCCCTCCACCTCAGCAGGTATGGGCAGAACCAGATTAATGTGTGTGTGTTTGCACACACTCGTGCACATGCACACATTCCCTCTCTCTCTCTCTCTCTCACACACACACATGCCCGCACACACACACACATTGTTTCTCGCACCCACATGTCATGGTGGAAATTCACACTTTTTACCTGAATCTCGTACTATACAGATACAACAACTGATGGACTGAACACTTCACTTTCCAAGTGGTTGCTATGCATCATAGAGACATAACTTACACTTGTCTTTTCACTTGACTTTTATAAGGTAGGAATCTAATGAAACTTTATTTCTGATACTCTTCGTTTCCCATCCCTCTTCTCCACCCCTCCCCTTTAGAAGTGCAAAATAAACAAGAGGTAAGAAATACAACTTGAAATGATACTGAGCATTCTGCAAGGAATCAATAAATAGTTGAATGAGTGGTAGAAGGAAAAGGACTTGGTATAGGGTTGTTAGCATACGAAGTTCATCTCTTCCACTACTTAGTGCATTGCTTTCTATCTTTTCATCTCTTTGGGTTACCCTCAGTGCACAATCATTTTCCTGCCGATGGGCTGATCTTAATTTTCTCTTGAAAGAAACCTGTTTTTCTTTTGTTGCCTGAATTCTCTCCCCCCTCTTTTGTTTCAGGTCCAAATTCTTTCACATTTCTTATATTGGATGTATTCTGGCTGTGCAAGCCTTTTTTGTTTGGGTCCTTGTTTTATGATTCTTCACTCAGTGTTGAGCTTTACTAATTGAGCATGTATGCACCATAATTCACCATAATAATTCAAGACAGACCTAGTCAGGATCTGAGACTCACATTTTTTATAGTGCTCTTTAGGCGGAATTCTGGGACTACTGGTCCATGATTGGGCTGTATGACCACTCTGAATAAAATGGAAGACCATGATGAGATTGGCTGAATTTTTTCACTGATTTTCTGAACTGTAATTTCTACTGTGTGGTTCACATATGGCGAGAAATTTTTTTAAGCCCCAAGTGGAATACCTAAGATACAGATAATTTTTTTGTCCCTTCAAAGTATGAGAAGTAGTCTGGGAAACTGGCCAACATGCTGACATTTCCTTGGCATTATTACTTTTTTTTTTTTTTTACAACAATGGGAAGAATATTTGTTATTGGGACTGTTCTAGGAAATCTAAGAACTATGGCAGTCATAATCATGTTGATTCAATTTTTCTGTCTGGTTCTCTCTGAATCTGGTGGGATAGAAACGGCTATCATTTTTCAACCTTTTATATTTTTGGAGGAAGGTAGTTCTTGATTATTGGCATAAAAGGTGATTCCATATGTGGGTATTATTCAGGGGGTACCCTGAATGTGTCTGGACAGAGATGTTTCCTGATACTCCACCTTAAGTAATTCATTTCCATATGTTGAACATATTTTTTTTTCTGCTATTGTCCTCTCTTAACAATTTAGTGTAAATTTTATCAGATTTCTTTATTCCTATTTTGAACAGATTCAACCAATATCAAACATTTTCAAGGCTTTTAGTCTAATGACAAAGGAGAGGAGAGAACACAGGGGAGGAGGAAGGGATATTTATTATGTTATTTTACTGTGTGACTGTTTCAAACACCTATATTAGAGACCTCATGGGTTTTCCCTTTTCAAAAGAAACTTAAAAATCACGCTAAAACCAATTTTCAAGTGTAGCATGAGTTAATGGTGGAACACTGTTTTCCTGTTACTACATGGATACTTTTACTAGAGTTTAAGGGGAGCTTTTCTTTGATTATAAAGATGAGGACCACATTTGGTGTGAAATATCTAGAGAGTATTTATCAGTAACTTGAAGGTGCTTAGCTACGTCTTTCAATATTTGTGTGACGATATATTCACAGATTCCTGCTCTTATATTAGTGTTGACGTTATTGATGCCTCTAAATTTTTTTATTTGTTAAACTATTTTCTTTTTATTTTTAACTCATCTTTATTGAGATATAATTAACATATAACATAGTTTAAGGTATACAATATATTGATTTGACGTGCTTATATAATATGAAATGATTACCACCATATTGAAACATTAGCTAACATCTCCATCACGTCACATAGTTACCATTTCTTTTTTGTGGCAAGAACATTTAAGATCTACTCTCTTAGCAATTTTCAAGTATATAATACAGTATTGTTAACTATAATCATGCTGTACATTAGGTCTTCATAACTTATACATCTTATAACTGGAAATGTGTACCCTCTGACCAACTTCTCCCCATTATCCTCAACCCTGAGGCCCTAATAACCACCATTCTAGTCTTTGTTTCTATAAATTTGATTTTTTTAGATTCTACATATAAGTGATATCATATTGTATTTGTCTTTGTCTGTCTGACTTATTTGACTTAGCATAATGCCCTTGAGGTCCATCCATGTTATTGCAAGTGGCAGATTTCCTTTTTTCTCATAGCTAAATAATATGTTCAACTCTTTTCTAATCTCCCTTTTTAATGTCTTCTAATTCCACATTTGTACACATTTGAATGCGTGTGTTAGATCCTTAGAAGTTGTTAAGTAGATATATTTCAATCTGAAAATGTACCATCATGTTTACTAAGGATTAATTCAAAATATTGTATAAAGATGGCAAGTTTCTTTTTCTTGTATATACTTTTTATCTTAGTCTGGTGGAAAATATACCAAAAGATTCTAATTTTCTGCAGTGGGGAGAATTTCAATTAGCATCTCATTAATTTTGGCTCCAATCAGAAGTCTGAAATTTCTTTGGATTAAGTAAATTCCTTGTTTTTTCTTTTAGCATGTTGAAATTTATTTAGTGTAAACATATATTTTACCGTAAACTAATGGCGTATGTTTCCAGTGAGTAATTTAGTAACTGTCTAGGTTGTGTTCTTACAAGTACAAGTGGTACTTTCAAGGCTTTTAGTCTAATGCTCTACTCATCTTCCTAGGTCCCAAGTCTAGCACGGTATCTAGTGTACTTTGGGTGCATATCCCCTTACATGTCGAATCAATGACCTGGTGATGATAGAGTAAGAGTAGGTAAGGATGATCAGGTTAAGTGAATATGGAATGGGGAAAAGCAAATACTTCGTGAAAACTTTGAGATTTTATCCATATATTAGACTACTGTTGTGAATATACTACATGAGAAGTAATACAAATTTGATATACTTGCTCAGAGAAGTTTTTTATTAAGCATCTTGGTCTTTGATGACTTATTTATGGAGACAATTAAAAGCAAGACTGATTTGTTGGCAAGATAATTATTTTAAAAATGTGAACATGTGACTTTAAAAGTTAATCCTATACTATCTGGTTTTGTACACTCAGTTTTCATAAATAAATAAATATATATATAATCTCTCCAACTATATTGCAAATTTGTTGAGAGTACCTGGGCTCTTAGCAATTTCCATTCCCAACATATGTAAGGAGATAATAACATTTATCAGATGTTAGTATTGGGTTCATGATTCACTGAGTGGTTTTGTATAGGACCTTCTGTGTGTTTCCCTAAATGTAAAATTGGGAGAATAATACCTTTTCTATGCTATTCATACAAAGTTTATATTTATGCTTTGCATCTTGTAAGGATGCTTTTTAAATGATATAAATTGAAATAAGAATAACTATTTTAGCAGTTTAACAACCAAGTGTTTTAACATGTGCATTTGAAACAGCAATGTATAAAGGCTTCTGCTTTTTTTGGAATTGCAATCCTGGTTTTGCTACACCTTGTACCTTGGGAACGATGTGTAAGTTCTCTGGACCCACATATATGGGTCACCTATAAATGGAATTTGTAATTTTTTCTTTATAGTGGTTTTGGGAGGTTAAATTTGATAGCATGTGTAATTCTTAATGTTGTGCCTATCACAAGATAGATATTCAACAAATATGGACATCATCACCTACCCTGGCTTTCTGTCTTGATCTCTTGGGAATTTGAATGATGTCATAGTCTCAAGTAAAGTTGGTCTGTCTTTAATCTGCATTTTTTCAGAAGGTCAGACCTGCATTTCTAGTCACCTTCCAGAGATCTATACATTGTATCCTTACCTGCCCCTAAAACTTGACATGGCCCAAACCAAATTTAAGTTTTCAATCCGTTTTTTCCCCTTCCAGTATTCCCTATTTGTTATTTAAATCACCATTCTGTAGTAAGCAGTCCAAAGACTTTGGGCTAAGTTTCATTCACTTTCTTTCTCTTATTCTCTGCATTTAATTTGTTGGAATTTGGGAGAACTGACTTAGCATATCATAGTAGAAGGCCAACTATTTCCTCCATCCCCAAACAATGCCTGAAGGATGTCAATTGCTGGGTGAGGTCAAAATCTTCCAAGTCTGGCCCTGGCTCTGTCCACAGCCTCCATTTCTGGGAACCTCACGTTAGATAGTGCTGGGTGAACCCCAACTCATTCTTCTCTGGCTTTCTGATGTAGACTCCTGGCCTTGTACTCTAATTTGGGATTTTTTTTTTTTTTGATTTGAATAGGCACGATACATCCAATCAGATTACAAGTTTCTTTGTAATGATCATATTCCAGGTTGCCACCTGGGTTAACATCTGGGTTAGAATTAGTTGTATCCAGGTTTCCTTAGCCACACATTTACACTTATTTTACTTGTCAAGTTTAAAAAACAAAACTCGGGGTGCCTGGGTGGCACAATGGTTAAGCGTCTGCCTTCGGCTCATGGCGTGATCCCGGCGTTATGGGATCGAGCCCCACATCAGGCTCCTCCGCTATGAGCCTGCTTCCTCCTCTCCCACTCCCTCTGCTTGTGTTCCCTCTCTTGCTGGCTGTCTCTATCTCTGTCGAATAAAACAAAAACAAAAACAAAAAAAACCCAAAAAAAACAAAACAAAAACAAAACTCACTTGTTGTGGGTTGAGGATTCCTATTTGTACTATGAGAGAATTTATATACAGTGTTGTCAGTCAGTCCATGAGATTTTTATTTTACCTCACATACTTATCTTGTGTACATCCTGTTACTTCCAGTTCCGTTGACATTATCCAGGCAATCATTACCTTTCACCAGCATCATTGTTCCTCTGGTATCAGGCTGCTTTTGGCTAAAACAATTGGAAAACAAACTAAAAGTAGCCTCAGTGACAGGGACTTTTTTATTCTTCCCATAACAAAAAGATCCTAAGTAGCAGGCTCCAGGGTTGCTGTAATAGTTTAGCATGTCAGGGCTCTGGACTGGTGTTCTGTGACTTCCTTGACGTGCTCCCCATGGTCACAATATGGCTGCAGCAGCTCCAAGCCTCAGGTCCTGACACAAGGGCATTTAGTTGGCAGGAAGGAAGTGGGGAGAACTTCTCCCCATATGTCTTATCAAGGGAGAAAAGCTTTCCCAGATAACTCTCTGGAAGACTTCTCTGTACATCTTATTAGCCAGGACTGGGCCACTTCCCTCTGCCCTAGTGCAAGTGTAACCAGGTAAGTGAATATCTGCTATTTCTAGTCTCTGTATTTGTTAGGGAGAAAGAGGAAGGTTGGGAAAGCTCTCAGGTAGGCATTTAAATCTTTCTGCATTTCTGCCAAATGTGCTTCCTTGAGTACATTTCTAAAGAAAATGTCATCACCCTGGTTTTAAACTTTCAGTAACTTTGTTACTAGCAAATATGGTATATAAATAATCCAGCTCCTTCTTTCTTCTTCTACTTTATTCTCCCATGGCTATTTGGTGAATCTCGAACAGACCCAGCTCATCCTTGCGTTCACACCTCAGCTCATGGCATTTCCTCCTCTTGGAATTTCTTCCGCAGTCCCACTGAGGGCCAGCTTCAGCACAGTTGCTTAGCCCTACGGCTGTCCCCTGCACGAAGTGGCTCGGTTTCTCTCCATCAGCTGGGATTTCTCTATTCTCTCAACTTCCTCAGCACTTTCTGTCCACTGTAGAACCTGACCACTCATGGACTTAACATTTGAGTTTTGATTACTCACAAAAGCCCATAAAAGTTCAATTCAAAGGCATTTGGAGCATTGCTGAGGTGCAATCCAAATCCTGAGTGCCGCAAAGTGGGAGTACAGTAGTGAATTTTCTCACGGGAAGTGAGTCATGCTCGGCCGAGTGTCTAGACCTCAGCGAGGCTTCACTGTTCTTTCTTTGTTGTAATATAGGCAGTAAGTTTTGTGAACTCATTAAAAGCTGTGCTCCGTTGTGGAAAATGGCTGTTAATCGAGAGAGAAAACTTTAGATGAAGTTGAAAAGGTAGTTAACTTTTGGTTTGAGGAGAGGCATAGGAAAGGGGTAATTCTCCAGTCAATGTGATTTATGAGTTTGCCAGGGGCTTGGGAAGATACTTGCAGATTCTTGATTTTATGTTATAGACAACTCTTACCTTGTATTGCGATTATTATTTATGTCTAAGACCCCTTGAGGACAGTAAGATTTCAGAAGGCAGGGAGCAAATCATATGATGTAGTTTGGTGGTTCTAGAGGCCGAAGAATTAGGATTAATTTATAACTCTGCCAGTTCCCTAAGACTGCGTGACCTTTGGGAGGACAGTTGACTGTGCAAGCTTTTTGCTTCCCCATCCATAAGGTGATGGGGAAAAAATACCTATTTTAGAGCTAGGAAATGGAATAGCATCTGGCAAAGTGCCATGTAAATTGTAAACCTATAGATGATTAAACGATTATCAATGTTTATGTCCCCACAGCATCAGTCATGGGACGAGGCACTAAGGAAAGATTTGTTGAATGAACAGGTGAATGAGGGAATGAACAGAAAGCTATCACAATAGCCTAGTTATAAGAATAAAAACACTTTTCTTTCCATAGTAGTGTCTCTGAGGTTCTAAGGCATTTTATTTGCTTGCATTACTAAAATATGGAAATCAATAAAAATCATTACTGAGAATTAAATAGCACTAGGTTATATCAACTTTAATATGAAGCTGGATTTCTTCTTTGAGTGCCCTGGCTATTCATAAACTGCTGGGCCTACACCGCACTGTTTATGGCAGTACTGGAACCCTTCGTGTGTATCACAGCTTTGTAGTTCCTCTGGGACGATCCATTATGCCACAGATCCATTATCATCTATAATTCTCTTTAAAAACCTAATAAAATTTACTGTAAGATGCCTGTGCAGTGTATTGTCTTCAAACATAACCTTTTCCACATCTTTCTTGAGTGTTGAGCTTTTAAAGGATCTGGTATTATTGGAATGGTAGCTCCCTCGTGCTTCGGATTTATACCTCTCCAAGGTAAGGAACACAAGGTGCTGCTATCCTGGCCAGAAAGGGTTTAGATATCGAGGAAATCTGTAACTAGCTTTACCCTGCTGCTGGGCCAACCAAACCTAATAAGCTACAATGCCACGAACTGGTCTGGGCAGTCATTAAATGGCTTAGTTTTCTATAACCACCTATAGAAAAAGAATGATTTTCCTCCCTCTGGAGAACATGCATTATTCCAGGTAAATAATTTGCACGTATTTAAACCAGTCACAAACTAATGCCCCAGGGAGATCTTGGACACCAGAATGCACGCTAGGATGTTTTTCTGGGAATAATGTCACTACCGTTCAGACTCACCGTCGTCTTTGGCCATCGTTCCTGAGATTCAAGGGCATTGAAATTGACTCCGCCCCCCCCCCCATCAGTGAGGTCATTCACTGTTGTCCCTGCTCAGGGATCTTTAACGGTTGTGTTTTGTGTTCCCTGTCCCATGGCCAAATACAGGGGAATAGCTTCTCTCCTACCCGTCTGTTCTGTGTCCTAGTTTCCTGCATTTGAGTTTATGAATGCCTCAGAGCATTGTGTGTAGTGGGAGTGGCAGTGGGGGATTATTTGCAGAAACAACCAGTCTGTTGACACAGGCAGACATCACTTGAGCAGGGCTGTCACTGGGAGAGGTAGTGGGTAAGACAGGGCACGGTGTCCTCAGGTGCCAGAGGATGGAGCGCCACATAGGATGTGTGGTGGGCTGAAAAATGGCCTCCCAGAGATAAGAACCTCCTAATCCCTGGAACCCATGTGTGTTGCCTTAAATGGCAAAAGAGGCTTTGTAGATGGGATGGGGTCAAAGATCTTGTGATGGGGAGGTTCTGCTGGATTAGCCAAATGGGTCCTAAATATAATCACAAGGCTCCTTATAACAGGGAGGGTAGAAGGTCAAAGGTGGAAGGTAATGCAGTGATGCGAGCAGGGAGGGGAAAGGCAATGTGATTTGGGGTCATGAGACAAGGAATGACGGCTCCTCGAGCTGGGAAAGGCAAGGACCACATTCTCCTTTAGAGCCTCCAGAAGAAACTAACCCTTCCTTGATTTTAGCCCTGTAAGACTTACTTGGGACTTCTGACTTCCGGAACTGTAAGGGGATCAATCTGTGCTGCTTGAAGCCATTACTTTTGTGGTCATTTGCTGCAGCAGCCACAGGACAGTGATACTGGTGGTTTGGCTGGAGTGGCTTGAACCTGGGTGGTTGGCAGTGAAGGCTTTTCTCCCTTTACAATCCAGGGCATTCTAGCAAGCCGGTAAGCAGAGGCTGTTCAGTTCCCCTCCCTGGCCTCTTGGGCACCACGCCCTCTTCCTCGAGGCTAGGATCAGGGCCCTTCACTCTTTTGAGTTATTTTCTTCATTTTCTTTCTCAATAGACCTTGATGGCCCATAAAGCCTAGAATCAAAATCAGCTGCAGGAGTTGTCCACCTTCCTCAAATTCATGTAGGGTTTAATTTTCAAATGTTCCTTAGAAAATATTTATTCAAATGCACCACAAGGAGGAAGGTAAACAACGTGCTTGTGTTTCCACACGGAAGCAAGTGGAGCATGTGTGTCCTGCTGCACAATTGTGTCCTAGAACTCCTGGGTATCCTTTCTTCCTTATTTTTGTGGCAGAGCTGGAATTACTGCTTCGGTTGCATGCCCAAATTCCTCCTGGGAGGCACCTTGAACTGATAATAAAAGAGAAAAGATTCCATACTGTGTGCAGAGTTCTGTAATTTTTTGCCTGGGCAAACCTTAACCATAGCCCAGGTTTTATATTACAAAAATGCACATAACAAGTGATTGTATGTCAAAAGCAAGTATTATGTAAGAGTTGGAAAAGAATCTTATCTATCCAAAGCCATAACTTCCAAATAAAACTCCTTTTGGAGTTGGCAGCACAGATGTCTGATTTAGGCCTATTCTGAATAAAACTGGCTGAGTTATCAAAACCCCATTAATCTAATTTGTTTAAACTTAAGTAGTACCTTATGCCTGGCTTAAACAGAGTTTAAATGAAAAGGGAGTGGAAATACTCAATATAATTAAGATGGCAGACCCAACTCATTTATAAAAAGAGAAGATGTAAAGTCAACAAAAGAAGCCCTGTAGTATAGTGTTTGGCTTTGAAAATGCTAAATAAATGGAAAATAATCTAATGGTAACAATAACAGATATGTGAAGCTCATTCAGGATCTTCAAATGCAGAATTTTCTCTATCTACCTCCTTTTTTTCTTCCCTGATGCACATCTCACTAAAATGCACAAACGAGTCTCATTTTATCTTCTAGGCTGTGGCCTGTAGTGTTATCTCCTGAGAGCCTTTAGTGTAACCTAAAGAAAACTGTCAAAAAAAAAAAATACATACATCTAAATGCTGCCAATTTCAAACCTTATTACTAGAAGCCATAGGCTCTGGAATTATCCTTGTCAGAGCGAAGAAGGCAGCCAACCTTCCCAGCAGTCTCTTTTGCATCTCTGAACTTCAGTAGCATCGAGTTTCTAGGGCTGGAACTAATGGTGTGACAATTGCACGGTGCTCCCTCCTCTCTTCAATTCTGTTTCTAAAGGTCGGGATGACCTACAGCGTGACAAAATAAGCTAGTTGTTCAGTTGAGCCAGGTGTCCTTTGAGAAGCTAAGAAAAGGACTAACAGTGTCACGAAGTCATTAGCGTGCCATATATTATAAGCCATAAATGACGGCTCTGAGTGACACTGTCCTGCTTGAGTCTGACACTTCCTGCTGGAATCCTCCCATAGCGGGTAGGAACTGGCACCTCGCCAAACCTCTGTGCCATCAGAACCAGGGACCGTGGGCCTAGAAATTGGAGCAGGTCTAAGAAAGTTGATTACAAACCGACGAAGATATATATATCTTTTATGTATGTATATATAATATATAAAAAATATAAAAAATTATATATAATATATAAAATATATATAAAAATTATATATATAATATATATTATATATATATAAAGAAAATACTTATTTGATTCAGGAGACAAGATCTTTCATGTGGTATCATCACTGCCAGGCTATTTTAAAAAATCAAAATGTTGTGAATTGATGAATTTTCTGTAAGTATTGGCAGGTGTAACTGGAATCATCCCAGAGTACTCCAAATCCTACTCACCATATCTCCCAGTCTGTGAAAAGTAAATGAAGGGAAACAAAAACTAAAATAAACAGCAGATTGCCCATCTAATATTGGCGTTGGTCCATCCTATCAGCTCCTAAAACCTCCAATCAGTAAATTCTGCTTTCTGATCATTGTCAGACTGCCAAATATTGGTTAGATGAGTCCTGGTAACCTTCCTGATTCTGAGATTCTAGATTCTATGTCTAGTGAGCCTCTGTACCAATGTCTTGCTAACTTCTCATCTACTCTCTTGCACATTATCCAGGCACAAACTGTTCCCCTTTGCTGTCTCCTCCATCTCCAGCTCAGACACGGTCTTTCCCCGAGAGTGGCCCCTTTCACCTGCATTCTCCCTGGAGCCTGTAGCATTAGCCTAGTGATGCTAGTAGATTGGGTAGCAGTGGGGTTGGAGAAGGAGACTATGGGTCCCAAGGGCTGCTGGTGGTCCTAAATTATCAGAACACTAGGGTATGCTAATCTCGGAGTATTCTTGCCCAAACTCTCAGAGTTCTTTCTATTTTGGTGAACATTTTGTGATTTATAAATATGGCTGTATTTTATGAGACTCACAAGTAGAATCTCAAGAACTTTCTAAAAAAGCTCCTTGCTTCTAGTTACTTGAGTTGCGTATCACTCAGGACAGGTTAGGGTGTAGTAACAAATCTTCCCTCGAATCTCGGGTGCTCAAATCAACAAATATTTATTTTTCACTCAAGTAACATGTGTACCATAGGTTGGCAAGGTGCTCTGCTTCTCAAGGACCTGTGTACTAGAACTCCATTATGACTCATGCCTCCAGATTTCCTGAGGTCAAGAGAATGTGGTGAATTGTGTACCAGCTCACAAAACTTCTACCGCAAGTTACATGTCACTTGATCACATTTAATTGGCCAAAGCAAGTCCATGTTTATGTTGGTTTTGTGAATCAGAATATTTATGAATGACCCTAATGAATCCTAGATTTTTGTGGCACCAGGTCCTCCAGTTATGCTCTGTGATTTCTTCCCTATTCTTATGAAAATTTTTGCTTTTTTAGCTCTTTCTACTGCTCTTTCTACTTCTCTAAGTGAAGCTGGCTTTCTCATTAATGATGTTATTTTCCATGAAATTCCTCCCAGCACAGACTTCTCCTTTTCCCCTTCCTTTATCACTAACACAGAGGACAAAGAAAAGGGTCAGCATCCTTTGTTCACGATTGCCAATTCTAGGTTATTGCTCTGCTGTTGAAATTCGGTAATCTGCCCTCTTTACAGCCGTCCCATGCAACCCTCCTCTATGGAGCTGCTATGGGAGACTCGGGCCCCCAGTACTTTCTTTGTTGCCACCTTGGTGACTCCAGTTTCTTACTTCCTTGACACCAATGATCCCCACCTCCACTCCATCCTCGGGTCTCATCATCTATCTGCACATCTCTAATTGTGAGTATCCAGCCTCTTACCAAATCTCTTTAATGTCAGTCATTCTAAATTTGTTGCTCAGACTGACCCTGTCTTCACTTTCATCACAACCCTGCCTCAGCTCTTCTCCCTCCTTTCTGACATCATTGCTCTCCTGCCTATCCCGCTTTCCAGGCCCAGCCAACTCAGCAGCGCCTTTGTTTCTTCCCTAAAATTCCCCACTGACCTTGAACTTCCAGTCACTTCCTTGCCGGGCTGCCGAGTACTGCAGGAGAAAGCTGTGCTGACTGAGTCTGCCACACATTCGCGCTCGTTCCCTTTAACCAAGCCGTCATTTCTGCTCAGCACTTCTTTTATTCATCTCTTGCTGACTCACTGCACATCCCACACAGCAGTTTTTCCAAACATTTTTAACTCTCTTTGAGATTCAAGCCCCGCTCCAGATATGGCCCCAAAATACCTTTTCAGTTTCATCTCTCATTTCTCCCCAAAAGCTCTTTGCCTTGTGCTTTCCAAACTCCATACATTTGCTCTTCCTTTTATACCTTCCTGTTATCTCCACTGAAAATGCCACCTAATTTACTTCCTCCTCTGTGGAGAGGCTTTTCTCCTCTGACAGAGGTTGTGATTTGTTGTAAATGTCCATGTGACTCTTATTACCTGTTATGGGACCTAGCAAATACCTCATAGTGGGTCCTTGTACAGGAGTACCATCTCCCCGGTTTTATTGTGTGTCCCTTGAAAGGAGAAACCATGATGGTTTGTGTACATAGTGTTTCTAGATGACGTCTTGCCGTTCACAGGTAGATGTTCCGTTGATGCTTGGTGGATGTAGTTTAGTTAGCTGGCTGGAGAACAGTTTTTTCCCCCTTCTTCAGAAATAGTAAAAGTAAATTAAAGGTAAAGATGTTTTTCATCTACTCTGATTATTTACGTTTTCATGTAACAGGTAGTTTTGGATGTTAGTACTGGTAGATTGAATGTGTTTGGAGAGTAGTAAAAGCGTTATGTGAAAGAGCCATATTTCACGTAATGTTCTTGAATTCTGTGATTCCTTTCCATGCAGGTGAATTAAGATCTGTATTTCATTACTCTTTATTTTATCCATATTTTTAGTATCTGAATCAATAAAGGCAATAGCTCACGTGTAGAGTTTTGTCTTAAAGCAAGCTGCTTTAGGTTCTGGTCTCCTGAAATACATTTTATTTAAAAGTAGATGCAACCTTTTTGGGATTTGCATGTAATACCTTATCCCTGCCTGAGTGTGGAATTGTTTGAGAGATAAAACAAAAGATAGTCAGATGGCGTGCCCAGGTGTCCCCTTTATTACCGGTAAAGCTGATGTTGAAGAATGTGGGCAATAATAGGATTGCTGTTATCATATTGCGGAGCTAGATCTGCTCATCCAGCCAGGGGCAGCCCCAGGTTAGCACAGCCCTCCCATGTGGGGTCCTGCCCCTGTATGACTTCCAGCATGGAGGAGCAGAGCAGAATGCCAGCGTCCTATGGTAGACGGGATCTACACATGTCTCTGGCTACTCCCTGTGCCTGCATACAGGGAATTTCTCGACCTGTTGAGAAAGCAAGGTGGGGCAAAAAGGTTTAGTACTTGGGGAAAAATACTTCCTCATGGAAACCAGAATGGGGTAAGAGCATTCTTGTCTAACACTCTTGAACACGATGGTATATTGTGTGTTCCTATAGGACGATTGATGGTCATCACTGATGAGCAATCTAGTCATTTCTGTCTCTGTCTTGGGTGATACTTGTAATATTAACCAAACGCTATATTTATTTTGCAACTTTTATCGGACACTCTTAAGACCTTAAAATAGGTTAAAAACCATTAACTTCTTAGATAAAACAAATTGATGTACATTATTACTTTAGCAGGCTCAACCATATAAACACATGGGAATAACAGTCCTTAATCTAAATAGTAGATTAATAATCACGTGGAGGCTTCGACATCACCACACAACTGAATACTTTATCGATGTGAGATTAATGTGACTAGAAGGAATTTAGCCAGGACAAAGCATATCCAAGCATTTTTTGGCCCACAGTAAGCCCCTTCCCTAAGCCCCTTCCCTAAAAACTTTTAAGGGTACGTATACATTATGTTTACTCTTGACAATGTCTCTCTTTTTATTTACTATATTTTACTATATATTTACTCTCTTTTTATTATATTTATTATTTATTTTGGATCCGGTAACTGATCTACCCAGTTAAACGATGAATACAGTGAGAGAAAAAATTGGCTTGATGGCTCAGTTAATGGACAAGTACTTTTCTGAATTTACTGTTGCCTAAGCTTTACTCTTAACCCTTGTTTTACTAATTATATTACTTTCGGATTTATAGTACCTGATTTGTGCTGTTGTATATTGACTCGCAGATCGCTCCCCACGTTTATCAAGATTTTTGCCCCTGCCTGTCCAATCAGCATCCTGCCAGTTCTTTCATTCCCTTATTCCCTCCTCCAACAATGCACTTTGATTTTGTTAAAGTCTTCAAGCCCTTGAATTTCCTTCTGATTCCTTTTACCCCATTGGTTCTTCAGTGTTTTATATTCTGTAGTGCAGGCCTGTTCTTTGCTCAGTATCCCTTGAGGGAATCGCTTGTACTCTTAATTTCACTTTATGGATTGGATGGGGCTGTTATCATCCCCTGGATCCAGGGGTGGACATGTGACCAGGCTTGGCCAATCATAATGCTCCATTTCTTCAGTTGTAATGCTTCATTCAGGGGTGGACATGTCAATCAGATTTGGTTGGCAATACTGGGGAAGAAGCACCCTCTTTCTCTTGGGGTTTCTAAACTGATGAAAGGTAAGCCTGTTCCTGCTGCTGATCATTTTGGCTACTGCTCAGGGAGGACCTGTCAGAGAATGAAGCCCACACAGATAGAAAAGCAGAGCTGAGAGACAGAGTTAGCTTCCAGTTCAAGCAAATGAAATCAGATATACCTAAAGGGATACTTACTCTTCCAATATTCGGTTTCATGAGCCAGACGATTCCTTTTCTCCCCTCTGCCAAATTGAGTCCTAAATACTTCCCTTCTTATCTAGACTGGATACCATTTCTTTTTTCTTTTTTCTTCTTTTGGCGTCTCTCTCCTTTCTCTTACACAGATATTTTGCCACCTTACATGCTTTGGATCAGTCCAACGCATCTTCTTCATGTCTAAACTGCTGACTGCTAATAGTATCAGAGAACTACCAAAGTTGGTGCCACTACAACCTTTTGACGCTCATTTTTAGGTGGGCCCTTGATGCTGCCCGTTGAGCCCTGACTACGTGCCAGGAACTTTTCTAGGCACTAAGGATACAGAAAAGAATATGTTAGGTAAGACTGCTGCCATGTGAAACATTCTATTAAGGCAAACACTTAAGCAAAAATGCAAATAAGTGCATGATGTAATTTCAGGCAGTGACACATGTTACAAAGAAAAAAATACAGGCTCTGGGGCTAGAGAATGACATAGGGTTTGGAGGTTATTTCATATGCTTTAGCAAGGAAAGTCTTCTTGATAGCCCTTTGAATAGAAACTTGGTTGAAGTGAGGGAATCAGTCATGCAAGGTCTCCAGTAAGGAACAAGAAGCCCAAAGGCCCTACAGCAGAAATGAACATGGAATGTCCCAATGATAAAAATGGAAGGTTAGTGTGACTGGAGTATAGGTAAAATGGAAGGAAATGAGACACGTCAGAGGCAGACCATGGTTTGAACACACAGAGCCAAACATCTCCTAAAATCTCTACCTGGTTATGATGTTACCACATTAAACAGAACAGTGAATTTCTAAAAGTGAATTTCTTAAGATTTCCTCTTACCCACCAACTTCTCTTCTCTCTTTAGTTCCTATCTCAGCAAATGGAACTACCATCTATATGGGCACCCAAGTAGGAACTGCACAGTCATACTCCTTTTTCTTCATGCCTTTCGTCTCATTACTCACCAATTCTTATCAATTCCACCTCTTAGATTTAGTCTAAATTTGCCTTCCAGCCTTTCTGCTAGTGTCTTAGTTCAGGCCCTTATCATTTCTCTCTTGGGTAGTACAAGACTCCTTACCCTCTGTTCTTGTCCTCTTGCTGTTCATCCTTCATATCACGGTGATTTCTGTAAAATATGGTTTTGATTTTGTTACTCCATTTTATAAAATCCTCTAATCCTCTATTTCCCATGGCCTACTGTCCAAGCCCCTTAGCACAGCATACAGGGTCTTTCACAGTCTGGCCCCTGCCTACCTTTCCAGTTCCTTCTTCCCCCTCCATCTCTCATTTTGTTCCCCACTTTACCTGAATGGTGCCTTGCTCTGCATTCTGCACACTTGCACTCTCCCTCTGGAATGACACTATGGCCTTTACTTTCCTGGATAATGCCTACCTATTTTGCAAGTCTCAGCTCCAGGTTTCCTTCATATCTATTCCCATAGAACTCCATATCTAGCCATGCTTTAGCCATTTTCACATTGTTTTGCAACTGTTTGTGTGTCTGTCTTTTGATGGCAAACTCTTTGAAGGCAAATTATTTTGGGGGGGATCATTTCTTTCTTTCTTTTTTTTTTTCCCCTAGTGCATAGCGTAGTCTTGGCACACAGTGGTTACTCAGTGATTGTGAACAAACAGGGATACTATAATCCTCATGAAATTCTCCCTTTAGAAACACATTATCACTTAAGTAGTTCAAGAATACAGTATTTTTTTTTAAAGATTTTATTTATTCATTTGACAGAGAGAGAGAGACAGCCAGCGAGAGAGGGAACACAAGCAGGGGGAGTGGGAGAGGAAGAAGCAGGCTCCTAGTGGAGGAGCCTGACGTGGGGCTCGATCCCAGGACCCTGGGATCACGCCCTGAGCCGAAGGCAGATGCTTAACGACTGAGCCACCCAGGCGCCCCAAGAATACAGTATTTTTTATACAAGTAATTTAGACTTTTATTTTACTATTCTATTTGTCCTTCTTATATAAAATGATTCACATGTACATAAGGAGGCATACAAGCACTAACACATTTATATCCATATATCTCTTGGAAGTCCATCTATAACCTAGTTGTTTAACTTATTTAGGGCATTGCTTCAAATTTATTTTTTCAATTAATAAAATTGTACCCTTTGTGGTTATTACTCCATGGGGTGTAAGCACAAAATTTAAAACTTCAATTAAAATACATAAAACAAAACAGCAGCAGTTAAATTAATATATTTGGAAAATCTTAGCTTAAAATGATGCCACAATGGGGAAGGACAATTTAAAAAGACACACACACACACACACACACACACACACACACACACAAGCAGCTAGGAAGAATAAAATGTTGATGATCTAAAAATAATCTTTTTTGTATCATAAAAAACAGATGGGGATTTACACTTTGCTCTTTTAAATCGTCATCTCTTATTTTGTGGGCAATGTCTCATTCCTAATTGAGTAAACAGTATTCCTATCATTGTTTAAAAAACGGAGAGATTGGGTCACTATCTTCAAGTATTTTTGATGGCAGGAACTTTTCAATCACAACAGGGGGGCGCCAACAGAAACCTAGAGATTGAGACTGAAATCCTGTATGGAGAGAACTACATATTTTTGTCAAGTAAGAAGTCTACTTACCCTGACATTTTGGCTGGCTTTGTCTTTAATACTTAGAAATAACCGGGGATCTTTCGCCTTTTCTTTCACTGTCAATTATATTGTTTGGGACTTTTGGCTAAAATGTAGAAGTTGAGTGAAAAACATTTATCTAGCCAAAAAAAAAAAAAAAATCTCAACAATGAGGTGAGGAGATATAAAGGCTGATCTTCCCAATTCCAGGGATTGTTGACAGAAGGTTTTTACCTAAACAGTTTATTCTAAAAAAAAAAAAAAAAAGGTTATTCAAATGCCTTGAAGTGAAGTAGGTTTTGTGAGCTTCTGGATAAAATTTCAGGTGGTTTTCCAACACTCCAGTAAAGTAGCCATTTTTTGAGAGTCTGTTATGTGCCAGATCCCATGGGAGATAGAAGGCAGAATAAGTTAGGCTATCTGCCTTCAAGAAGTTTATAACTCTGTTGGGGTAAAGAAAGTGTGCACGTGGGTAGAACACAGGAAGGTTAAGCCTAGTGGATTGTACACATGTTTATCTTGTACCATCCTGAAATGCTACTACAATGAGAGTAAAAAAACTAAAGAGGCATGAGCTGATAGGCATACCAGAATGGGAGCAGATATAACAATAGAGCAAGCCATTTCTAGAACATAGGAATGAATGGAAGAATTGGCAGAGGTAGAAAACTGATTCTAAGTGTCTACAGATGGTATTGGTAACAAGAAGTCAAATTTTGCCACAGGACCCCAGAAAATCTCAGAAATTAAAAATATTTGGTATCACTGAAGACAGAAATAAAGCATGGGATTGAAAACAGGGGGAATTGGATGAAAATTGCTGTAACAACACACTAGAACTCCCTGGTCATCCTTACCTCTCCAATGTTAACAGAAAACAGAGGTTTTATTAAAAAAAAAAAAAATCAAACTGGAGAGTCTCATGTGAATGGTGCTGAGTGTTTAAGACTCCCTGACCTCTATGAGCTACTTGGCTGAAAGAAGCAGCTCACAGGCAAGAAGGTAGAAAATTTTCTCTGGAGGTTCTGACCTATCATAGAGTATCTATATCTGTCTACAGAGACTGGTCTAAATCACGCATCCAAAGGGCTATGTCTCAGCCAGCACTGAAATCTACCAAATGACAAATTCCACCTTATATGATATCTAAACAACTTTTTAGTGTTTCACTCTTAAATATCAATGGGCAAAAGCTCAGCAGATACATGGGGATAGCCTTCAACAAGAAGGACAGAGGAAAATACGTGTGAGAGAGTGGGGGAGAGTGTGTGTGTGAG
Source organism: Ursus americanus (assembly GCF_024610735.1). NCBI lineage: Eukaryota > Metazoa > Chordata > Mammalia > Carnivora > Ursidae > Ursus > Ursus americanus. The sequence continues at coordinate 20,956,170 of NC_142131.1, forward strand.
AGAGAGAGAGGACAAAAGAGAGCTCAGAGGAAAATATAGATAAGACAGGAAACAGAAGAAATGCACCTTTCTCCTGCTTCAAAGCCATTAATAAAATCTTTAGAGAGCTGAGAGTATGTGCTGTATCTGTGAATCAAGAACAGGATGGCATTAAAAAGAACACTTGGAAAACAAACAAACAAAAGAGCTCTTGGAAATTAAACATAAGATAGCCACCAAAACAAAAACAAAAACAAAACCCCACAAAAAAACCAGTAAAAATTTTGGAAGTTAAGACCATTTTCCAGAAAATAGAAGAAAAAGACAAAGAAATGTTTTTTTTTACAAGGCAAGAAAAGATAAGAACATTTGAAGTCCAATCCAAAAAGACCAATATCTGACTCATAATGTTTTCATAAAGAGAATGGGAAGAAAATGAACAAAGAAATCATATAAGAGCACTTGCCAGAACTGAAAGGCATACATTTCCTCAGTGGAAAAGTCCACTGAGTGACCAACATGAGGGCCAACAAAAGATCCACACCAACACACCTCACTGGGAAATTTCAGGACAAGACCGTGAAGAAGATTCTTAAAATCTTTAAAGCTCACATCCAAGGATCAAGAATTATAATGGCATCAAACTTTCTAGTAGCAATAATGGAAGCTTAGAAATCTCTATCGATTCAAACTGTAGTAGAACAAACATTTTGCATACAGATCTCAGAAAATGTGCCTCCTTTTGCGGAAGCTATTTAGTGCTTACTCTAAGAATTTGAAGGCATCATTATGATCTAACAAGACATGGGCACAAGACAATAGGGATTCCACGTAGTTAGAAGAGGAGGGAATAACTGGGATGACAACAGAGGTGCAGGACTACTGGATAAGCAGTCTAGGATGGAGCTGGGAATGGAAGTTTCTAGAAGTGCTGGGGCAGGCAACTACTGTTTTTCATTCTAAGGTGACATGATCAATTGACTTAAAATTGTTCAGTTTTTCTCTTGTTTTCACTTTGATAAAAAGTAAAGTTAAAATAATGTTTCAAAAAAAAAAAGATGCTGTGTACTATCGGATTTGCAAACATAGTGCTTTGGATATTGAGGGAGTAGAGATTTGTTCCGCCTGGAAGGCAGTTTTCGTGGAGAAGGGTGAGCGCGGCGAGATTTGGTGTTTGGCAATCATCACACATACCTCTGCATGTACCAGACTCCCTTGCAGGTAGACTGGGCCCATGTGACTGGGTTGTGGCCAATGAGATGTGAATGGAAGAGATGTAAGTCATTTGTGGGCCTGGCCCTTAAAATAGTCCTGTAAAACCCTATGGATATTTCTCTATGGTGATAGCCTCGGGGGCCAGATTCCAGATGGTGAGGAGAGTGCTTGACCTGCGTATGACTTTGCATGAAGGAGAAATAGATTTTATTGTGTTAAACCATTGAGATTTGGGGCTTCACTTGTTAACACAACATGCTTTGTGGGCTATCTGGAAGGTCAGAGGCAGCATGGAGTAGTCACTAAAGGCAGGAATTCTGGATCCGGACTGACTGGGTTCAGATCCTAATGCCTCTGCTTACTAGCTGTGGGATCTTTGACAAGTAAGTTCATTTTAATGTTTCTGAGCCTCGCTGTCCTCATCTTTAAAATTAGTGTAGTGATGGTACCTATCTCATAGGGTTGCTGTGAGCATTCAGTAGTTTAATATGTAAAGCACTCAGAGCAGTTTTTAGCACATAGTAAGTTCTTCTAAGTGTTGGCTATTATTATTTCAAAAGTAGGGAAGCAAGAAATGGCATCATAGGGGAATGTAATGGAATGAAATGGGATGATAAGTTCTCTTCGAGGTATGGTGTACAAAATAGAAGTGGAATATAAAGATTGTTAGGGTATGGAGGCTATTTATTAGGGTTTGATCAGGGGAGGAGACCTGCTAAGAGGGATAGGAAATAAGGGGTTTCTTAACAAACGTTCGACTGCGCATGATTTGGAGTGCTGGGGAAGAAGTCTCTGGCAGGTTGTTGTTTGTTTCTGGGGGTGGGAGGCTAGCAGGACTGGCAAGTGGAAAGAGATGGTGGACGTAAAGAGGGTGAGAGCAAAGACAAATGCTGCAGTGGAAGCTGCAGCTATTACCACATCCAGCCTTTTTTTTTTTTTTTTCAAGATTTTATTTATGTATTTGACAGACTGAGAGAGAGAATGAGAATGAGAATGTGCACAAGGAGGGGGAGCAGCAGGCAGAGGGAGAGGGAGAAATAGGTTTCCTGCTAAGCAGGAGCCCAATGTGGGGTTCTATGTGGGGCTCAATCCCAGGAGCCTGGGATCATGACCTGAGCCGAAGGCAGATGCTTAACCCAATGAGACACCCAGGCACCCACACCACATCCAACCTGGGGGATGTGAGTGTCCTTCAGAAGGATGATAGGGTGCTCCCGCAGATTCACCATCAACGTATGTGGATGGCCGCAGAGCCTGGTACCCCGCATTGACTGACTTTCAGAACGGAATGGCTTCCAAATCCCCTGAAACTTTGTCTTGTGGCCAACTAACCCAGAATCACAGAAGGCGTAGACTTTGGGAAATGTAGGTCCAGATGGGGATCAAATTGTACAGAGGGACTCTGGATGCCAGGCTGTGACTTTGGGCTTTCCTGTGTTGGCTCTGGAGGGCAGTTGAAAGCTGGCAAGATTAAGAGATTCAGAATTGAAAGCTGTTAGGACCCTCAGCTAAGTTGCTTTTGAGGATGTTGATATGTTGCTAAAGTTGATTTTATTCGCTATTTATTGCATACCTACCGTGTATTTGTAAATCACTTCTGCCTTGTTTTATTACTTAGGAAGACTCACTGCACTTGTGGGTTTTTTGTTGTTGTTGTTGTTGTTCATAGAAAGTAATCTTTATCACTACTACATATCTCTAATTCCAGGGAAAAGAGTACTAGACAGTAGGTACGATTCAGTGGCATTGCCAGTAAAATAGTAATAATATCATCTGTTTTTAAAGTGCTTTAGGCTTTTGGAGGACAGGTATTGCTGGATGTAGGTATAAAGTTAAAAAGGAAATTTAAGATGAATGATGCTTTTATGGTGATGGCTGAATAGTGTGTTTCAGAGGGACAGGCGAATTGCAGTGTTTAAGAAAAATGAACATTGCTACTTAATAGCGCAAGCTGTCCCAGTTTAAATCACTCCCAAGAGTAGTTCTCCTTCTTGGCAGCACTGGAAACAAAGGTGTAGCGACTCTCCAAACAGAACTGCCCGCAACAAGATTGTCATGGCGCTAGATAGGCTCTTCTCCATCTACTGAAATTCTCTCACCCTTCAAGGTCCATGTTTACCCCATTCCATCTTTGAAGACCTCTCCGATGGCTTCATTAAGGAGGCATGTTTCCTTTCTTTAACTTTTTTGGCACTTTGTATTAGATTTGGAAAATTATTCTCATTATACAGGGCTATCTTTATACCAAAATGTAGAGCAGGAGACAGAGAGGGAGATCTGGGTTTGAATCCTAATTTTCTGCTTACTGTGTGATCTTAGGCAAGGTACTTAACGTCCCTGGATTCAATTTCAGTTTCCTTAAGGTTTAAAAAATTTCAGTGAAGTACCTACCACATAGCTATAAAATGACTACTAGTCTCCTTATTATGCTTTTTCTTTCTTTAAATTTATTACAGTATCCCCAATTGATTTTAGTCACTTTAAAGATAATCTTTAATCATTGTTAAAACAAACGAACGAACAAATCTTAATCATTGTTAACTCCTTCTCAGCATTCAGCCCAGTGCCTGACTGTAGGCATTCGATGGGATGCCATGATGGACAGATGAAGGAACATGGAGGCAACCCCCTCTAGTTGGGGTTCCCACTGAATAATGCTGCTGGGATCGAGGCAGATTCCTCGTCTGGAGTCTTGATATGTACTTTCCGGGGGCACGTCTAGTTTTATCAGAGAATTAGGCTGCACATCTCAGCGGAGCTTCTGTGGTGACATCCACCGCTGAAGGTGAAACAAAATCAAAAGTACTTCTGGAAAGAACAGAAAGGAGCTTTTGAGGTTTCCCCATCCCCAGTTTTCACCAGGGCCCAGGGGATGCTTTCAGATGTAGAGCATGATGGAGTGTTGGCTCCCAGAAGTCCACCTTCCTGTCTTGAGCAGAATATCAAAGCGAAGGCGGCCTTTCTGAGAGAGCTTCCTCCCATGCTGGGCCCTGCTGAAAGACCATTATTAACCCCACCAATTCATGTCCAAGTGGCATCAATCATTTGGGTCACACAATGCCTGACTGTAAATTATGACATTATCTCTGAGTAGGAAGGTGATAATAATAATAATCATTAAAAAAAAGAAAGCGCCCGGCATGGCCCCGGCCGGCTGAGGACCTTCGCCGGATCTGTCATATTTGTTTTGAACATGAAAGGCTTGGCTGTTCCCTTGCAGGCCCATACATCACGGGGCCTGTCATGGGCTTCTGTGGGACCGGTTGACACAGCTCAGAACAGCAGCTGCTGGATGGCTTTGGGGAGCCTGACTCGAGAAGCAGTTGCTGGGGTACAGGGACCACAAGCATTCTTCCAAAGACTGACATCCTGTTGTGCTGTCCTGCCACTGCCCTCAGTAAGTCACAACGAGGAGTAAACTGCTGTCACCGAGATGAAAGGCCCCCTTCCTCTGATCTCTCCACTACAAAATTACTTCAGTGCCACACTGTATTTTATGTCAATACCTATTTTATTTTTCAAAATTGAAAAAGATATAAGTACATTGTTCCCTGAATTCCTGATGCTCTGGGTAACCTAGCAACTGACTATGCCACGTAGCATACAACAGAATATTATCATGCACTCCACTCAACTAACAAGCAAGCAGCACAGATTTCCCTTGCAGATGATTTAGGCTAAATTAATGGTTAATAGTTGCTATTAATATTAAAAATAATAATAACCTCCCTTTTTCATTTCTTAGAGCTAGATTTGTAGGGAATAATGCTTGGTTCTAATTGTACATGTGGGAGAGTGTTTTTCACTGAGCCTACATCTTCCAAGCGATTTGCATGGGATTTAGGTAGCCAGCAGCATGCTGCAAAGTGATAATCACATGAAGCCGGCGAATACATTCAGGATACTTGGAAACCATGCAAAATTTTCAAGTTCAGAATTGACTCATGCTTTCCACCTCTGGGAAGATGCTGTCAATAAAGGGCTTGTGTGCAGCGACCAGGCTGTTTAGCCATGCTGACACTGCCCCCCGTGCTCAGAGAAGGCTGCCGGGAAGCCCTCTGGCAAGCAGCTCCAGGACAAGAGGGAAGCCGGAACAAGCATCAGGGTCAGGGAGAAGTTCAAGGAGTTTTGACCTGAGAGAACATGGCAAGGTCATGGCACAGAGCAGGAGTCTGCCGAAGAATGGCAGGGGTTACAGGGACGGGAGGGAAGAGTGAAACAGAAGTTGGATAGAACAAAGGAGGAGAAAAGGGTGTCTCCGGGAGCAAGGAGGTAGAGCATCAAACACACACAGCGTCTCGAAGCGGGTGGGTGGGTTCTTTTTTGATAACAGAGCAGCAGCTCAAGAGTTGGAGAGTAGGTATCGAAAACGAGCTTTTATGCCCACTTGCCCTTCACTTTAGATTTCCTTTCTGGTTGACCCACCTATTTGTGTTTTGTGAAAATAAGCTACTTAGTCAAACGTACACAGACACACACACAGACACACAGACACACACAATTTTCATTAATGGAGCCTTGTGAATAATTCACTGTTGGCTCGCTCTTCTTTCTCTCCCTTTAAAAGCAATCAATTTCATTTGGTAGCTTCTTTCCTGAGCCACCGGAACTTTGAGAAGCCGTTGCAACTTTCTTAGAACTCAGACCTCAAAAAGAACCCTTGAAAAGTCCTGCTGTTTCTCTCCTTAACTAGTCACCTCAATCTGAAGAACTAAGGGCCTTTCATTTTGAGTACGTCCTGCTGCTTTTTAATAATCTACGAGTGAATTAGGCATTTTCGCCTTCAGGTTACAGCTGTTGCAAAGAATGTTTCCTTCCAATCACGAAGAAAATAGTTTAATACTTTCTGAGACTCTGAACAACCTGTTATATGAAAAAAGTGCACAGTTTCTCATCTAAATTGAATTAACTTCATTTGCAGATATCAGTGTAAAGCTGATTCTGAAAATACTGTTGTTTTTCTTAATTAGAACAAAAACTTAAGAGCACATTTTGCTTGCCAATAGGCCAAGGCAATTTTACTTATTTAAAAAGCATTTTGATATTGTAATCAAGGAACAGCCTTTCCTGTGGTCTGGTTTCTAAGTGCTCACAGTTTGTGCCGATTAAGTAGCAAACCATTTGGTTGCACTCCTTGCCACCGGGGAACTGACAGGACACTAAATATCATTGCAGTGCAGCAAAGCATGGAGATGCTCCGAGAACAGCAGAGCTGAACGCGCGAATACAATGCATCAGCTTGGGACTGGATGGCAGAAGGGCGATGAGAATCTGGGAATCAGCAACAGTCTGAAATTGTGCCGTATTTGGATTCTCTCAGTTTTAAGAAAAGTATTTTAGAAAGCGGAGAACTGGTGTGGTGATTTTTTCTGTGCAAGCATTGAAGAATCAGCTGCTTTAAAAAAAGGTCACATTAATGTATTGGTGCCCAAACACTTGTAAAAGCCGGACCACCCACGGGGAATGTGTTCTTGTCAGAGCCCCAGTGGAGTGACCTGTGCATCGGAGGGTTTCTGTTGCTGAGGTGATGGGGTGGGAGGCTGGCAGAGATGGCCGCCTTCTGAATTTACAAGTGCCCATCAGGACAGCGGCACAGAAAGGGTGCGTCCCTCAGTGCATTAGAATCAATCTGCTAATTGTTTCAGGTATGGAATTGTGGGGAGGGTGTGGCTTGAAGGGCTGCTCCAAAAGCAGTTCACTTTTTGGTTCCCAATTCTAAAATGCCTTCTGTTCAAAGAGCATTGATACAATGGAAAAATGTTAGGAGGGCAACTAAGAAATCCTGGGACAGATGATGAGGACAACCGATTTACATGTTCATGGTTTTGGTGTATTGTAGCGAGAGAGAGTCACCGTCAGTGAGGCGACCATGGTCCTGTTTTCATCTAGAAATAGCTGTGAACAGATGGGCATTGGTTTAAAAAAAGGTAGTGGCTTAAAAACAGAATTTGAACTTTGTGAGTTTTATATGGTAAATTGACAATATTGCAAAAAAAATACCAAATACTACCAAAAAATCCTTCAAAGTTATATCTAGACAGACCAAAATATGATCCTCATAGGCTGACGGCCGGGTGCTGTTAGTAAGTGAACAGTGGCCCCCTTGGCCCTGAGTGAGGACACGCGTTGACAGCCCAAGATGAGGGTGGTCTTGGCCACACACCAGTGTGGTACTGACGACTTGAGAATACCTCTTTCTGTAAGGGTGCGGTGGGTGTCGTTTGTCCTCAGTGAATCCTAATGCTTTTCAGGGTTCGGGGCTGCTTCCTTCCACAGCTCCCACCCAGTCCAGGTGAACAGTACCCTCAGGCTTCTCATTAACCTTACGGTGCTGGAAACACTTCAGGCCTTCTTAGCTGGGTATCTGTTTCTTAAACGCAGACACTTGGAGAGGATATCATTTAATGCAGAGAAATACAACGTTAGTGGTGGCATTCTGGACATGGCCATGCTGGAGGTTTGTTCTGATGGGAGACAAACCCAGTATCCCTCAAATTATTTCATGCCAGCAAACGGCCTACAAGTATAACTGCAGTCTGTCTTTCTATTGAGTGCCAAAGTCCTTCTAATACATTCGTTGTCTCCAAACTTTTTACCAGAACATGCAACTTAGTAAAAATCTATTGTTTTAGACATAGAATTGGCCCATTTACAGATGCTACCTTGTTATATTTTAAATTCAAGTGACTTGTTAAAAGAAGATAACATTAGGTTAGAGACCATTTTTAGCACCTTGGGGAAGTCTTTTTGTTTGTTTGTTTTTAAGATTTATTCATTTATTTTAGAGAGAGAGCCCACATGAGTGAAGGTGGGGGGGGGGGTCGGGCAAAGGGAGAAGGACTGAGTGTGGAGTCTGATGTGGGACTCGATCTCATGACCCTGAGATCATGACCTGAGCTGAAACCAAGAGTTGGATGCCTAACCGACGCAGCCACCCAGGCAACCCAGGAAACTCTAGATAAAGACAATGATAGGCAATATATATGTGATGTCATTTTACTCTGGTTAAAGTCAATATAATACGCTTAGAAGAAGCATCAGATGTTAGAGGGTAGTACGGTATACTGAACGTATGATTAAAATAGTATAGCAATATTCTTGCCTTAAGATATGGTTAAAGCAATGTTGTTGCTTTAAGATATGGTTATGGTTCAAATCAGACAACTACCAACAGCCAAACACCACAACAAAACAAGTCCTTCTGTGATTTCAAATTAGATACTATAATTGTGTTAAAAATACAAGGTCCTGATTTTCTTTCGCCCCTCTCCCTGCTCCTTTCTTGTTTTCTTCTCTCATCATCTGCCCCTTATTGGAATCAGTGAGACACAGTCTGGCAAACCAGGAATGTCACTGCACCACTCCTGCTGCCAAAGAAGCAGCGCCCCACTTTGGGGAGTGAGGTAGGGGGCTGCAGCGTGCGGTGGTTGGCGGCCTTCCCAACTGTCCTGATCACGGGGAGCACGTGGTGGGCATTGATGATCACTGTGCTTGCAGCTTCCTAGCAAATAAATTCTGTTGTCTTTTAGCGCTCCACACAGCACCTTTCTTTTGCTGCATTGTGAGTGGTCTGTCCTAAAATTCAAGCGAGGCATTTGCCGGGATTTTGTGTCATGTGTGAAGATACATGGCAAATCAAGATCTCATAGTCTTCATAACGAAGATGTTCTGTTAGACAAGAGTCCAGAGCAGCGGGAGAGGGCATGTGAGTTGGGAGGGCCTACCGTACCAGGTCTTAGGAGTCTAGGATGCCCAGCAAGGAGACATGGATGTTTTCCCTTGTTCCTGAATAATTCAGTGCACTTCCTCGGGGCCCTTATTCCTTTTCAAGCATGCAGTGGACATCAAAAAACCTTGCTGGAGACGGTTTAAAATTTCTTTCCCAATCAAAATAATCTTATGATTTCAAGCCAGAAAAAGAAAAAAGTTGAATAAGGCAGTTGAAAATTGTATTTCACACGGCCTCGCCTCAGCCCTTTGCACTGAAGTATTTAAAATGGGTGTAGAAAAAAAATGAGAAAAATTGAAAAGGCATTTTTGTTTCAAAAATAAAATACCCACCCCTGAATGTAAACATGAACTACAGTCATAATCTTTTCATATGTTTTTGAATTGTAATTATAAAAATGCCAACTATGGGGTAAATGGTACCAGGAATTAATTAGTTCGCACTTTTTAATGTTTGTAGTTTCTTTCATTCGAGGAGCACCACACCGGCCTAAGCTAGAGATCCACCCCCAAACCTGTGCCCACACATACACAGATGAAACCTTTACTAGTTAAGTCCACTAGTTCTAGTCCAACTGGCAGACAATGGAGTTAGAGATCAGCGGCCTAGTCTGCTCTGGTCATCTCCCTCACAGGGTCATTTGCTTGGCAGGAGGACAATGCTAGACACACGCTAACAGGGTTAATTGCAGCCACACGTAGGTTTTCTTTTTGGATGACAGGGCACTGCCTTAAGAGTGATCCACGTACTGTCGAGGGACTCATTCTGGGCTTCCTTTCAGCCCGGCCGCACCCCGTGACAGACTGCTGCTACCTACCGGCCCTCGGACACACCCGCCTGGCTTTGCAGGAAGTGTGGGAACAGGCACAGAGCCGGGTCAGAGGGCACGGAGCCAATGTCGCTACATGCACGTCTCCGCTTTTGTGCTGGCCCTGGCGTCGTCCTACTTTATGCAGATTCCACCTCTGCGAGATCCAGATTGTGCCATATGGGATTCCTGTGTATTACTAGCGAGGACACATGCCTGTGGGAACTATTCTAATGAAGGACCAACCCAGGCACTGCTGCCTGAACACTTGCTTTTCCCAGGAGAATTTCTGTAAGGGGGGGCTGAGGGGTGACGTCTGGGGGCAAAGACATTCTCAACGTCTGGGAAAAGAGTTGTGTGTCTGGTTCTTTACAGAGTGTGTGTACGGAGATAGGAAGTTTTAGGGTTGAATTTTCTGAAGCAAAAAAATATTTTTTTTTACTTTGTTTTGTTTGTATTTCTTTTCCTCTTATTTTTTCTCCTCTCTTCCCTTTGTTCTTTTATTACCATTATTGTGTGTGTGTGTGTGTGTGTGTGTGTGTGTGTGCACGCGGTCTTGTGTATTTGCCTTATCACTTCTGACGTTTGCTTTCCTTCCATCTAATTATGCTTAATTTTAAAATGTCATGCTTGGATTTTCTCTCTGATAGATTCTGTTGCTTATCTGTTGTTTCAAGTCACATTTCCTTTGCAGAGTCTGCATTCCTTGATCAACCCTCATGGATTTCGAAGCTGTACCTCTTCCTCTCTTCCTTCTATGGGTTACAACTTTGTACATGTCCATTCCTCAGCATCAGTGCTCCTCTCTCTTCCTTTTTTCCAAACCCTGTTGTTTATAACTGTTGTATGGTTTCACTTAATTATTTTTTGATGGAGGCATTCATTTTAGTTACTGAATAAAAATAAAAACAAAAGATGTTCTTTTTTGCCTTTTCCCCCTGTTTTCTTCTCAGTCTTCTTTACATCCTTGCTCCATTTTTAAGACATTTCACCTTTCCATCCATCTTTCTAATCCCAGAAGAATTCTTGCTTTCTGTTGCCTGGATGCATTCGTATTTAAATCCCAATTTCTCTCTACCCCCCCCTTCTTATATTCTCTCCTCTTTTTAGTTCAGGTGAAGATTTTATTGATTGCAGATTTTATTTTGCTTTGTCTAAAGAGTTATTATCCTCTGTATAATGCTATTACTTTTCAGAGCTTGAGATTGAGTCTTACGTAGTCAAAAAGATAGATAACTTGAAGTCAGATGATCTGGGTAGAGACCTGACCTAATCTCTTGTCATAGGTTCACTCATGTCCCTTACTCACTCATTCATTACTTACTGAATTTATTAGACATCTCTCAATGTCTAGTCTGTGCCACCATGGTCCTGGGTAAATACCTATTCACTCGTGCCTATGATTAGCCTGATCTCAGAATTCTTCATTTGAAATAATTTTCTTCTAGACCGATTGACTCATTTTGGGGGGCATTCAGGCTTTCTTCAACAAGGACAATTATGCACCATGACCATTTTTCCAATGACAACTTTTCAAGTTGTGAATAGAAAAAAATATTGAGAGCTGAGACCTACAAGGTTTCCTCTGGCTTACATTTTACAACTTCAATTGAATGGCTCAGTGTCTGTTTTCAGATAACCTTGGTCTTTCATAAAGACATATCCCTGGAGTTAGTTGCACTTGTATTTATAGCTGGAGGTGAATTGATAAGTAGGGCTTCTCTTTCCTGTGGATGGGACGTTTTAACAGGTGCTGAGGAGCTGCTTGGCTTCTTATACTGGTACTCCACAATTAGAAATTCATTCCTTTAGCTTATGAAATACTTTTATGTTAAAATATAAATACTCCTGGGATGGTAATGTATCCAGTCATTAATGCCTTATAAGATCTTTCCCCTTAAAGGATACATTTTGGTAGCCAGAGGAAGCCTGCTTTAGGGGGAAAACTAGAAACTACAGGGTAGTTTTATAGTACTAAAGATACAAGAACTGTGTGTTTTGCTTATTATCAGCCCTACTACAGAAGCACCTATTTGCCATAGAATGAAACTTCTCATCACCCCTCACTGTCACAGCATTTAGAGGTCTTATTGAACCATCATAATTTTTGATAGGGCCTCCTTTGACTTCCAAAAATATCCCAACTTGATGAAATTTATAGTCATCCTATTTCTAAGTAACAGGTAGGGCAGAGGAGATAAAAAAGAAAAATTTAAGAATGGCGTTCTTTTTATTGCTTTAAAAATGTATTTTATTATTTACTTATTATTTTCTTTGTATTTTATGTTATTGCTTTATTTATTTACTTATTGTGTATTTATTGCTATATTTTTCATTTTTTTCAGTTGGTATCTTTGATTCTTTATTCATTATCATTACTGCTTGGTGTAACTTTGGGCACCGTTTCCTATTCTAACCTAAGAACAGACATATTCCTCTAATTCTCTGATCTGATGTCCTGTGAAGGGCTGAGGCATGGTCTTCTCATATATATTAGACCTGACTTGGTTGAAACATATATTCTATAAGAATAAAGAATAAAACCTTTACTCATGTTATAAAATCAAGAACAGGAGATTAAGTGTTAAACTTTGGCATCGGCCATTTATAGACTGTATGATTTTAGACAAATTACATAACCTTCCTGAGCCTTAATTTCCTCTTCTATAATATAGGGATAATACTATTATCCTGTCAGGGATATTGTGAGAATTAAATGAGATCATGTATACAAAAGTCTTGACGCAGAGAAACAGAACAAAAATATATGACCTCCTTTTCTTGTATGTATGGTATCATTTAAAATAGGTTATTCTTGGGGCACCTGGGTGGCTCAGTCAGTTAAACGTCTGCCTTTCGTTCAGGTCATGATTCCAGGGTCCTGGGATCGAGTCCCACATGGGGCTCCCTGCTCAGTGGGGAGCCTGCTTCTCCCTCTCCCTCTGCTGCTCCCTCTGCTTTTGCCCTCTGTCTCTCTCTGTCAAATAAATAAAAAATTAAAAAATAAAGTAGATTATTCTTCAAAGACGTGATCTCTAAAGAACGACATTATTATACCTTAGTTTATTAGTGCAAATATCCAGGTTCTTTCGGGGATTACCTTCTTGGTGCTGATCTATTTCTGATTCTCTTTTCTATTGTTACAGATGTCACTCTAAGATATTCAGGAGACATGGAGGTATTCTTTCAAGTTCCATCAGGAAGCAATGTTACTGAAAGTCAGTTTTTGGCCAAAAGCACAGATTCGCCCAGATTTTCAAGGAAATGGTGATTAAAATAGAACAGCCATCATTTCAATTATGTTTAAAAAAAAAGAAAAAGAAAAAGACTTGAATTTCAAATAACTTTCAGTATCTCTGGGAGTGCCCAGTGAGGCTCTCATAGCTTCTTCCGGTTTGTAAAGCTCACTGGTAGATTTTCAAACCAATAAGTAATCCCTTTGTTATCTCTCCCATTACCATGGCTGCACATCACTCCATCTTCATCAAAGATTTTGGAGAGAAAAAGACCAAACTTTTTTCAGTTTCCTCCTTAAAAAAAAGTTAGCTAAAATGTAATATGGAGAGTGTTTTAAAATTTTTACTTGGACTCAAAACCCATGTCAATGTGATTATGTAATTTAGATTCAATTTAGATTCCCAAACGTATTAGAAAAAAAAATTCTCACCTGAGTTGAATTTTGCTTCCTTTTGTTATTTACTCAAACATGTTGTTGAAGGCATTATCATATTATAGTATGATGATTTAAAAAAATATATATTTAGGGTAATACCATGATTCAACCTAGATTGCGTGACATGTGAAGAAGATTTGGGCAAGTCCCCATCCTCTTCCTTGACAGAAGAAAAATAATTTGTAGTGTAGAAATGGGATTGCTTCTTCCTACATCCCCTACATCACTGAAATACTTAAAAAGGTAGTCTGCATGCAACAGGGTATTTCTTTGGCTCGTCTGATGTTGGTTATTGGGCTAGCTCTTGTAGTTGTAATTTAGTTGAAAGCCAGAGTGAAGTAATTTATTTTATCTCAGGAGCTTGCACGAACGGGTACAGACACCTAACAGATTTCCTATACACACCAGGCTGGACCAGTACTTGTACCATAAAGGTGACATTTGTGTTCATCCTTTCCAAAGAGGATTCTAAGCCCTGATTGTCCATTGCCAAAGGTGATAAGCTACTATAGAGACTCAACTCGGAGAGTCACTAATCCCCATAAAAGGCCAGTAAATGAAGAAGAGAGGTTAAGGTCATTGACTAGAAGCTATACTGTTCTTTACTGATAGATGAGATGTTGGCTAAAGAAAGTTCTTTTATTTTCAGAACTACTCTGCCAAGGGAGAAAGCATGAACTTGCTACTAGAATAATAACCTTGTTTGAAATACCACTAAGCTATTTTTTGGAGTAGTCCTCTAAGAACGAAGTGTGCTTTGTGACTTTTCCGTAGTCACTTTCTTTGTCATCTCAGATTTGTTGAGCTGCCACATGTGCGCTCACATGCCCTGTGTGTATGGGTAAGAGATACTTCTCTATTCAAAAGAATAGGTCAGCTTTGCTTGCTGATTCTGTGGTAGCTTATATGTTAATATATCCGCTTCTTCATTTTCCCATATAGGAAGACTGAAATCATTTGACCAAGGTGAAGCCTTAAAAACACTTTTGTTCTTTAAACAGAAACGGAACTCTTCTGCTGTTTCCACTTCTAATGTGTAAGGAAGATGAGAGCCTTCTTGAATACTGGCTTTTGTCAATCACATGTTTGGAGGGGCTTAAGGAGCCATTGAGATGGCACTATTCTAGAAACACATTTTACACAAAGTGTGACTTATAGTTCCCCAGTGTTTGTTCTCTAGATTGCATTAGAAAATGAGCTAGGCCATGGTAGGGTATAGAATATAGGTAAGAGATAACCTCGAAACATTTACCTAACAAGGCCTTGGCTGGTACTGAACACAGATTTTTTTTTTTTTAATCCTCAAATGTTGTCTTTCATTATTAAAGACATTAGACTATGATAGATACCACTGACACATACTGTTACTATAATGGCAGTATGCATTACTGAGCCCCTTCTAGCCTAGTGCACTTTGTCTCCTGCAAATATTCTGTGTTGCTTTTTTTTTTTTTTTAAGATTTATTTATTTATTTATTTGACAGAGATAGAGACAGCCAGCGAGAGAGGGAACACAAGCAGGGGGAGTGGGAGTGGAAGAAGCAGGCTCATAGCGGAAAAGCCTGATGTGGGGCTCGATCCTATAACGCCAGGATCACGCCCTGAGCCGAAGGCAGAGGCTTAACCGCTGTGCCACCCAGGCGCCCCTCTGTGTTGCTTTTGACAGTGATTCTTGATGTAGCCAATTCTGACCAATAAGGCAAGTAGGTTAGTTAATTGTGAATTTAAGTCACATTAGTACCTTCAGATCTGGGATACAATGATGTTTGAGTCAAGTTGCATTTCAAATATAGTTGTGTAACAAATGACCACAAACCTAGTAGCTGAAGATAACATCTGTTTTTAACCTAAAACAGTGACCTAACAGCTCTATAGGTCAGAAGTCTGTCGCAGCAAGACTGGGTTTTTCGCTCAGGGTCTCACAAGCCTAAGATTAAGGGGTTTGTGTGCTGCCTTCTTCCAAGCTTATATGGTTGTGGCAGAATTCAGTTCCTTGTGGTTATGGGACTGAAGGTGATATTTCCTTGCTGGCTGACAGCTGGAGGCCGCTTTCGGATTCCTAGAGCCCCCCACATTACTTGCCACGTGGTTCTGTCTGTCTTCAGACCAGCAATAGAGAATCTATATTGTGTCAGATTCCTCTCACATTTTGAATCTCTCTCTCTTTGTAATGAAAAGCTCTATCCCTTTTTAAGAGCTCGCTTGATTGGGTCAGCTCCACTCAGGTTCGTATTTTCTAGAGTCAACTGATTTGGGAATTAATTACGTCTGCAAAAGCCCTTGGGAGTTCAGTAATTCTCCTCTCTCATCTGTGGTTTAGATTTTTGGGTTTAGCTTTTTGTGGTTCTGGTTACCCATGGTTAACTGTGGTGGGGAAGCAGATCATCCTTCTGACGAATCATCAGAAGGTCAATAGTAAGCTAACTACGCCGGAATGCCTGCGTCGTTCCCCTCGCTCCACCTCCACGTAGGCATTTTATCATCTCACATCATCAGGAGAAGGGTGAGTACAGTACAATAAGGTATTTCATAAGGGGTACCTGGGTGGCTCTGCTGGTTAAGGGTCCAACTCTTGGTTTTGGCTCGAGTTGTGATCTTGTGGGTTGTGCGATCTCGTGGTTGTGCGATCGAGCCCCAAGTCGAGCCCCATCTTGGGTTCCGCGCTCAGCAGGGAGTCAGCTTGGCGATTCTCTCCCTCAGCCCCTGCCCCCACTTGCACGCGTGCTCTCTCTCTCTCAAATAAATAAATAAATCTTTAAGAAAAAGGTATTTTGAGAGACTATGAGAGTGAGAGACCACATTTACATAATTTTCATTGCACTGTATTGTTATAATTATTGTACAGACAGTGCTTGAATCATGATCGTTTGACTTAGTGATTTTTCAACTTTACAGTGGTGTGGAAATGATAAGCATTCAGTAGAAACCGAACTTCGAATTTTGTGTTACGATCTTTTCCCCGGCCGGTGATAGACAGTGCAGTACTGTCCTGTGAGGCCGGGCAGCAGCAACGAGTCACAGCTTCCAGTCAGCCACACCAGCTGGAGGGTAGACAACCCATACACTTACAACCATTTTGTACCCTGCCATACGGCACCTGCATTACAGTAGTCAATAAATTACATGAGCTGTTCATCACTTTATTATCAAATAGGCTTTGCGTAGATGATTTTGCCTACCTGTAGGCTAATGCAAGTGTTCTGAGCACATTTAAGGTAGGCTAGGCTAAGCTGTGATGTTAGGTGTGCTAGGTGTGTTAAATGCATTTTCAACTTACGATAGTATACTGGAATGTAACCCCATCATAAGTGAAGGGATATCTGTGGTTTGTTATTAGTTATTGTTGTTAATCTCTTACTTGGCATAATTTGTGAATGAAACTTGATCATAGGTATGTATGTATAGGAAAAAAGATAGTGTATATATAGGGTTTGGTACTGTCTTCATTTCAGGCACTCACTGAGAGTCTTGGAATATATCCCCTTTGGATGAGGGGGAACTACTGGGTTAGTGTTTGATTGCTTGGAGAAGGTGTGTCTATGCCAGGGAGTAGAAATTTTGGGGTCCATCTGAGAGTTCTGCTTAGCTCAACGAGAATACTATTCTTTTAAATCTGAGTTAGTGGGATTAATTTAACTATATTATTTTATTATTTAATTATATATTATTTAAACTACAGAAAGAGTCTAGTAATAACAAAAGAATTTGGCCTTTGCCTTGATGATCGACATCGAAGAACTTAATGTCACTTTATTTAATCTTATATAGTCCAAAAAAATCCTGCCAGTTTGGTTCAGTACTTTTATTGCTATAGACATAAAAATGAATATAAAGATATACACTTTATATCCTTGTAGGGGACACACCTAATATATTGTCTAAACTGAAACTAAAAGTGCAGTGATCTGTGTAAATCAAGCAACATTTAGTACTTGCTGCGTTTTAGGCACAGTCCTGGATGATGGAGACAGAAACGGGGTGCTGTATCTCAAGCTAATTTCTTAAATCTAATTATATTTCAGTTAAAGGATCAAAGGCATTTTTATGACATTCTGATTTATGTGCAAGGATAAGCAAGCAATATTAATTAATGTTTTAAATGTTTTAATAAGGGAGATATACTTCAAATGATACTTAATAATTTGGCAATACTACAATGATTAACACAGAGTGGGTCAGCACAGGAATGTAGGCAGATCAATAGGACATAATTAAAAGCCCAGAAAAATCAGAAACATCCTGTGATATATATGTATATATATTATATATATATATATATATTATATATTTATATTATATATAATATATATATGAATTTATATATATATGACTTTAATATAGTTTAATATATAATATTGAAATTTGAAATTACTTCTGAAATTTTGAAATTTGAAATTACATTTGAAATTACTGATATGTTATGAGAATTGTGAACTATTTTGGGGAAAATGGAGCTATATTTCTTTTGCATCACACATATAAAAATCAATTCCAGATGATGAAAAAATGTAAAGGTTAACAATGAGAACTTAAAATTGTATGAGAATACCAGATGCATATTTGTATTATTTGAGGGCAAGGAAAATCTTATGCATGATCCCTAAGTAGATGCCAACACAGAAGTTGATAGATTTAACTCCATAGCAAACTCTTCTGCAGATCAGAAAACATCTTAAATAAAATAGTAGGGTAGGTTATGAAATAAGAAAAAATGTTTCCACACATATGGCAGAAAGTTAATACCACTGCTGCATAATGAGCTTTTACAAATCAATGAGTATAACGATTCAGGAAGAAAAAAAGCAAAACGAGTAAGTAAGAAATTCAAAATGAAGAAATACAAATGACCTCCGTCAAAAGAAAAAAAATGCTCGAAGTCACTAATAATCAAATTAAAACTAAAACAAAGAGATGTAATTTTAACCTAAAAAAACTGGCAAAAAAAGTTTGCATATTAAATGTTGGAGAAAATGTGGGGAAATAGGCATGCAGACCTTTTGGAAGCTAATCGATTTGTAGAAAAGTCCTGAAAGTATGTATAGTCTTTTACCCAGAATTCAGTTTTTATTAATATATCTTTCAAGGTAGCTAAGAATAAATACAAAGATTTAATATTTATTACAGTATTACTTATAAAAATTAGATCTAGTCTAAACATCCAGTAATATGTCATGGTAACTTTAAAATATGGACTATTATAAAATATTTTGAATTACTTCATTTTGTTTTTTATTTACTTAATTTTTAAGTAGTCTCCTTGCCCGGTGTGGAGCCTAGTGCAGGGCTTGAACTCACAACCCTGAGATCAAGACCTGAGCTGAGATCAAGAGTCAGATGTTTAACCTACTGAGACAACGAGGCACCCCTTTAATTATTTTATGAAAGAATATTTCAATCCCTGAGTGTTGATTACACATGTAATTTAAAATAAAATATTTTCCTTATTATATATAACTACTTCTCCCCCATATATACATGTTAATTTTGGGGATATATGGATATAAAATTGTTTATATATGTAAGATTTTTATGCAGTAATTGTGTGTGTGTGTGTGTATATGTATAAGCACTTTTATATTTATATATCCCAAAAGTTAACAATTTAGTTGTGTCTGAATTTTGGGATTCTAGGTAATCTAAATTTTATTTTAGTTGGTTTTTATTTTCTAGATATTCTGTGATAAACGTGTTATTTTTAATGATCCATTCCCCCCTTATTATTGATAATTTTAATATCCAAAATAAGCTGGCAGTGGAACATAGCACAAAGAGCACACAGTTTGGAATGTGGTGGACCTGCATTTGAATCCTGGCTCACAGGTCCCTCTTTATCCGGTGGGATGATGGTCCAGGATCAGGTGTTTGCCCTAATCCAGTCAGCTGTGGCAGAGGAAGCAGCGTCATATGTTCTAAATCTGGCTGTCTCAGGACTAGCTGTCTGCACAGACTGAGAGCATTATAACAGTCTGGGGGACATGGCACACTGAACAGTGAACTATAATACAGCAGGAAGGGGTAAGCTTTTGGATTAATTAAAGTGCTATGGACTCATGGAGAGGGGGATATAAGACTCCTGAGAAAATATCACTGAAAAGGTGACTTTCAAATGATCTTTCTAGACAGTATCATTTACTAGTTGGTGAAGAGGAAGTAGGGCAGGTAAAATGTAATAGAAGCAGAAGAGGCATCATGGAAGAAGGGTGGAGGCATGAAAATGCTGCATATTTGGAGAACAGTAGGCAGAATGGTTATTGGAGAGAGGAGTGAATGCAGAATAAGGCAAGAAATGCAGGTGAGAGCTAGCTGGATCCTGACTCTGAATATTTAGGGCCATCACTTTTGCCAGTTTGTTGTTTCTAAAAATGATATTTCAATATAAAAAACCCCCTGCTATCATTTAGGGATTTTCAGCCCTGGCAGCACTTTAGGAATGACTTTGGGGCCTTTAAAAAAAGGGACGCCTGGGCCCCCAACCTGGATCCCAAATCCAAGTTTCAGGGATTGGTCTTGAGTGTGTGTTAAGAGCATTCCTGGGTGATCGAAGGAGTGGCAAAGAAGGTCAAGAGCCATTGTTATAAACTATGCTATTTGACCTGTCTTCTGTTTTCTGTATAGTCTCTAACTCCCTCTTTTGGTTTCAGGCTATTTATTTTTTATTTTTTTTTAATTTTTATTTATTTATTTTTAAAGATTTTATTTATTTATTTGACAGAGATAGAGACAGCCAGCGAGAGAGGGAACACAAGCAGGGGGAGTGGGAGAGGAAGAAGCAGTCTCCCAGTGGAGGAGCCTGATGCGGGGCTCGATCCCAGAACTCCGGGATCACGCCCTGAGCCGAAGGCAGACGCTTAACGACTGAGCCACCCCGGTGCCCCGGTTTCAGGCTATTTAAAAACAGACGCCAGGCTCTCTGGGTATAACTAGATTATAACCAGAAAAGCTTATGCTTTTCTAAGACTATGGAATCCATTGCGTAACTTTGAGAGCTTGATAACTCATCTCTATTTGTAATAGTTTCATCACATTCCACTTTCTTTATGGTTTACAACTGTTATCTCAAAGATAAACTCATCAAGAAGTTTCTCCCACCTTTAAAACTTTGTCCCAGAGCCATGCTGCTGAGGCCTCTATAATTGCCCTCCTGGGCAGGCATGTCTTTCCTACTGGCTCTTAGCTCAACCCTGCAGCCCTTTCCTGCTTTTCTTGGTTATGACCAATCATCAATGGACTCTTCCTTTTAGGATCTTTACCTCTCAGTAGATTCTTTCCACTAAAGTGGGTATAGCTTTTCTCTAATCTTTTTATAGGGCACATTTTTCAAAGACTGTCATTTACTCTTAGAACATTTATTTTTCCTTATAATTGTCCATATCAGTATCCCTATTGTTACTGTTTTTTTTTCCCCTTTGACTGACAACTCCAGGCATTCTTTATTACCACATTATTTCTGAATATGGCAAACATGGAAGAATTCAAACTCTTTAACAATGCGACTTTTAAAAAAGAGTGCTGGTAAGATGCAGATTTTTTTTTTAGTTACAGTGAGAATTAGCCAGGTTTTCTCACCTCTAATGCCTCCTAAGTGAATTGGGATTCATTAATATAAAAGGCACCAACCATGGCCCCATAGTCCTAGAACTAATGAGCACATAATAAATCCCAGCTCTCTTCAGCAAACTCTGAATGACACAGGCTAAAGAAACATGGTCTTTCAATCCATCAATTTCTATCTTACCTTGATAGCAGTCATGAATGCCTTCCAATGCCAAAGCAGGGCAGAGTTGTAATTCAAAAAGAGTGAGATTTTTAAACCTTGAAAAATCACTTTGGATTTATGGTCCAGAATCAAAATTTTATTCCTTCTCCCAAGCGTGGAACTCTCAAAAAGGGGGGAGGGAGAAGGTGGCATATGGAGCTTACCTGCCTTGTTTTCACAGGGATGCAACGAACTGTAATGTTCTTTTATGGGCCTCAAATGCATCAACCCAAACTTTTTCAGCTTTGAGACTCATAATCTATAAATATTCAAGAATCACTGTTAGCTCAGTTTGCCTAAACAGGAGTTTGTCATCCCAACTGCCAGTTGAGTGGATAATGAGGACCATTCCTCTCATCCGGTTAATTACTCTCCGCAGACTGGTTGTGCTCTGCTTCTTCAGATTTTTGTCTTGGCTCTCTGAAGTCTTCACTACATTCTCCGCTTTGGGGATTTCTATAACCCTCATCTCTTTTGTCATTTAATGTTATCTCCTGGTGTCTTCTGAAAAAGAGTGATCATCTCTGGGAAGCTAAATGCTGTCTTTTGGATGGTAGGAAACCTATACTTAAAGGGCTGTTTTAAATTTTCCTATCAGCTGAAGACATGTTCCTGATTTTCTGTGCAAACATGATTAAATGTTCAATTTATAACTTAATTTAGGAATACATTATGTAATCTACACTTATAGACTGTAATGGAGCAAATACAGTTTTTTCCAGAACTGAAGTGAAGTGAAACTAAAAACGTTCAGTAGTTTAGCCTACTGTTAGAAATAGAAAGAATTTTCCTACTTGAGGAAAATAACAGCCCATTGTGGATTGATGTTTGAATAGCTATTACACAGGAATAGGCTATAAGTTAAGAGATCAAAAGCTCTTTTAAAATGCTTCTACCCACCACAGACTTTTGATAACCTTGAAGGGGTGATCAGAATGAAATGAAACAATTAAAAATTAACATCATATTTTTAATTATAAAAATTGGCTACGTAAAGGGAAAATATATTAAAGCATCAATGTAGAATGATTGTGATCCCAGAATAGTCAGAGACCATCCAAGTCAGCCCTTCCATTTCTTGAAGAGACCAGGCCATGAGGGACTTCTTCAGGGTTCCACCAGGAAGTCGCTGATAACAAGCCTCCATTTTCTCAGTATTAGAGATGAAAGTGGAATTGGGGACATGTGTCCTACATGCCTTTTGGTAAATGCTGAATCTTTTCATGTTTTTTTTTTTTTTAATATGGGAAACTCTCTCTCTCTCTCTATATATATACACACGCACACACTATATATACATGTATATAATACTATAAAAGTTATATAGTATATGAGAAATATGAGTATATATGAGAAGCATATGAGGTGACCATTGATCTAATTAGTTAATTAGATCTAATTATCACTAACTATAGTTTCTGAAGTGATTCTCACTGATGCTGCATGCATGTTTTGAAATACCATAGTCTAATAAAAGCAATAATTTACATGATATTGTTGATGAGGAAGGTAACATAGAACTAACTTACGCATGTCTAGATCCATGTTTTCAATATTGTATCCACTGAGATGGCAGTGGTTGTCTCAGAGGAAAGGGTCCCTGATGGAATAAGTTTGGAATCCCTGACTTAAAGAAAGTTTAGGAAGATTCTTTCTGGTAGGACTACTTAGAGCCTGTAATAATCTAATGAGCCCTGTGAATCCTCCCTCCCGTAAACTATATAATATTTCTCAAATACATTTGTCCATGGAGCTCTGTTTTTTCTTTACTAAATAACTATTAACATTCTGCCAGGATGCTTGTGTTTTGAGACACAGTTTAGACATGTCGTTCTAAAACGTCTCTTTCACTTTTTCTGAAACTCAGTTTTTTGTGTAACTCAATTCTAAATATTTATGTTGACACTTATGATCTCAATTTAAAATTTCTTAGAGTTCTATTACGAGGAGAATATCATCCAGATGGGCTCTGTGACTTGCTGGTTGGCTCTCTGTTCTCCCTACTCCATTTGTCCAGAAAATCTCCCTTGACATCCTGCTCTCCCCAGCCCCAGGGGACCTTCTTTCATTCCACTTACCATGGGTGTTACCGTTGTTTGTTTGGACTGAGAGCTCCTTGAGGTCAGGGGCCATGCTGTATTCTTTACATTCCCATTTTCTAGCACAAGGCCTATTGTTTATTAATTCAGCAAATATTTTTTTGACACTGCAAACAAGACAGAGAAGAACTCAGCCTTTTTAGAGTTACGGTCTGTTGGGGGAGAGAAAGAAGCAATTGCCATACGATCTGAAAAATGCTCTGATAGAAGAACTGCGGACTGTTCTCAGAGAGACACTCTAGGGAAGGTTTCCTGAGGGATTGATACCTATTTTGAGATCTGAAAAAATGAACAGGAGCTAGTGGAAAGGTACATGTGGTAGTCTTTCGTGGAATACTCATTGGAAGAATTAATGTATTCCTGGAGGAAACAGAAGCTTGATCACCTTATTTTTGGAACTCTTCTTTGTCCTTTTATCAGAAGCAATTTCTTTTCTAATTGTTCAAATTATTCAATCCGTTTTTGAAGTTTCATGAAGGTTTTGGAGACATCCTTAAGAGGTTTACTTTTGCAAATATTTTATTGTACTCATCATCTTATTGCTATTACTGCTGGGATTCATTTCAAATTTTTATCAATACTGTGTGGGGGTTTTTTGGTACATACTTTCTGTGCAAGATAACTTTTATAACATTTACAATTAAAATTTTATGCATAGAAATGACATAAAGCAGTGAAATATATACATCCATCATGTGTCTGCATCAAAGTATATTTTACAGATAACTAACTTCTTTTGTACTGATTTCAATCATTACTATAATGCTCAACAAGTTTTCAGAGCCCTTTTGCATATATTATCTCATTTGAAATGATAAATTCTCAAGATTTTCAATCAGTCATTAACTCCCCAAGCAGCCCTGCAGAGTAGACAATACCAGCATTGTCTCTTTCTAAGTAGCCCCACCTCCATGGACGCAGAAGAAACTGAGTCAGAAAGATGACAAATAATTAGTCTGGTCACCAAGTGGTATTATAAAGGGCATATAGCTGTTTTTGGATTTCCAAACATTTATTCATTTTGTTTCTTATGTAAATTTGGCAGGTTTCTTTATCTCTTGGATAAGTACTTCATTGTAGAGAGCCTGGTGAATTGCTCTTGGTCATCTTACATGAGAAATTATTTGTGCTTAGAGAAATAATAGTTTATGCTTTACTTTACGGACCACATAATGCCTAGGGTCTTAAGAAGGGTTGTCTGATATGAGTTTTAGTTTTGAGTTCCTGGCACTTTCATATTCATTTGCAGAGATAGTTCAAAATGCTTAAGCTATGTAGCTATCACTATTCTGATGCCATAGCCAGTGTAGAATGCCTGAACACACAACGTTTGTCATTGGTTGTGTCTTTTATGTTTTCTTAGCCTAGGTACCAAAGTGCTCTTCAGTGGCTGGAAAGTGACTGCAGGGATTGGCCTCAATCAGAGCTAGATTTTTTTTTCTTAATACTAAAACAGGAATCTTTTGTTAACCAGTGATTGCCTGTAGCAGGAAGAAAAGACCATGGTGTGGGTGACTCTTTGGAGGTTAAAAATGACCAGATAAAGTGGTCAGAAGACAGTGCATTGAATTTAACTTGCCTAGTTTCTGCCCCACCCCCCCAGTTAGAGGTTTGAATATTCAAAACACTTTTTTTTTTTAATCCAGAGATCATTCATTCATCTACTGAAGCTAATGGGAATGTATCTAAGAGCAAGAATAGGCGGAGAAATTTTTGAAAAGCAAACATAGAGGCCAAAATGTCTTTGCATTATATTTCACATGTTAAAGAGAAGAATGCATCATCATTAAATCACTTAATTCCAAGGCCAGGTTGTTGGTTTTCTAGCCAAGTAGAATTTGAATTTAGATATTCAAGTTATTATGGGACACAGGAATATTGGTAGCAGTAAGTAGGGACAGCCGAAAGCCGAAAGAGATAAACATAAATAAATAACTAAATAAATATCAGATGTAGGAAATTAGAAAAAAAACTATGTGGAAGAATTTCTTTTCAGAGCAAATAAACTCAGTGTTAATAGCCAAGAAGAGTCAGACTGCACAATAATTGATGTTTATTATGAGGCTCCAAATCATCAATAAAATGCTGACTACATCAGTATAATCAATTTGAGAAGGTAAGGAAGTATGAAGTACATCTCAGAAGGAATTTTTTAAAAAGAGTTGAAAGTCAACCAAAAAAAGTTTTGATATTAGGCTTCACTTGTGTAGAAAAATTTATCCCCTATCAGTGCTAAAAATAAGAGGCTACTATACTTTGTAAAGTAGCTAGGGTCTTCATAATGGGGTTGAAACTCCTCCTAGACATTTAAGTTTTATTTTTTTAAAAGATTTTATTTATTTATTTGAGAGAGAGAGAGAGAGCGCGCGTGCTAGTTCATGAGCAGGGGGAGGGGCTGAGGGGAGAGGGAGAGGGACAAACAGACTCCCTGCTGAGTGTAAAGCCTGAGGTGGGGCTCAATCCCAGGACCCCAAGATCATGACCTGAGCCGAAGTCAGATGCTTAACCGACTGAGCCACCGAGGGACCCCCAGACATTTGTTTTGAAAAATAATATTGAAAGCCCCCAAATTTAGAGGCTTTATTTCCTGAGTGATCTTGTGATAGGAAAGAGAGATCATAATAGCTATTCCTTTTTAATCATTTGCCCTTTCATTTGTTTTGTTTATGGAGACTCTTGTCTCCATGCCCTCTTCGCTTCGGAGAGCTATTTAATGTCTGTCAAATGTCATGTTACATGTTATAATAACACTACATGGTTATATATAATGCCATAAAGTATCTGTATGTGACATCTAGTCATAACTATGACAAAGAAGATGATCAGATTCCATTATACATTTTAAGAATCTATGTGATATTTACATAGGCTACTTCCATACTCATCTCTGTGGTGCTAATTTTTAAAATCATCTTTCTTTTGTCTTTTCCTTCAAATTAACCATTACATGGAAAAAAGATAATGCAAAACAAAAATTATGTTTTGCAGAGTTAAAGATATATTCTTTAAAAATCTCAGACATTTCCTATTAAAGCACTGGTGGTCATCGCGTAAATTCTAGACGATCTGAAACAAATTATTTGTAAACATATAGTAATGCCTCCCAGGCATGCTATTTTAGAAAATCTGTACGAAAAATTTACAAAACAAGTATAAATCTCTATTTACACTATTATTTTTTGGTGGAATAATATCAGAACAAGATAATATATTAAAGTAGGAAATATTATTATAATGAACAAAATGAGAGAAAAGAGAAACTTCTGAAGAGGAAAAAGTTGTACCTGGAAAAGACAGAAAAGTAGAAGAATTTTAAAAAGCTTTTTTTTTTTTTTTTTAATCTGGTAATAAGGGAGAAAGTGAACTCGTGTGTGATTTGATTTGCTAAGGTCCTTGATAACTATACCCAGCCTCTGAATTACTGTATTTGAATCTGTGAAACAACCTTAGGAGGAATTCTAAGTGATTAAATTGTTGCACTGACCTTCAGTGTGGGCATTTCCAGGTGAAGCCCTTTTGGTTTTTGAGGATTCTTGGGTCATGTTTTTAGCAACTTTTACATTTCTTCAGGTGTTCCATTAAAGGAGTCTCACAGTAAAGATTTTACTCCACTGTAGCAGAAAGCCTTTAAACAGAGCTGAAGTATCTCAATCGTTTTCTTTTGATGTCTCTTAGAAATTAGCTAAATTAAAGCCACTTCATAATTTTGCATTATCAGAACTTAAAATGGAGAAGACAAAATGTTTAATATTCCAAGCATGACCCAAATACACGATACAAAGAGATCTGAGAAAAGAGACTTTGCTGAACTCTCCATAGAGCTATAATTGAGAAAAAACCCACCCCAAATAACCAATATATAAATAAAATAAAAAACCAAACTTCAAACCAAACCAACCACACGCAGTCTCACTGGTTACCTAGCTTATGGTCCATGTCAGTTTCTTTCATGCTAAGGGAATGACTAGCTAATTAGAATTTTTGAATAAAACTGTGTGACCCCCCCTTTTTTTTTACTTTGCATCCTCTTAGGTATCTGCAAATACTATTCGTGCCAATTGTCTGAGAGAAAAATATAGACTAATTAAAATGCTAATCTTTAGTAAACACATAAGTACTTGCATGAAAATTAAACACTTGGGCTGCTAATTTATGAATACGTGCTCACACATCAGGAACACTGCAACTAGTGTGGACTTCACAGTCTTGGGCTTAACAGCCTCGTCTACATGTCAAATCCACTTCAGGGCTGAGAGTATCTACCATTGAAATCACCCAGTGTGCCTTCTCTCAAGAGCGTCTAAGGAGAAAAGAAAAGTGATGTGCACTTTGAGAAGATTATTTAAAGCCTGCAGATTCATTAGGGGAGAACTTAATTGTGATCGAATCTATAATCCTTTCAGTTCATCCCATAAATAATAACAGTCTGAACTCTATTGAATCACATGGCCTCTTTTGCACAAACCTATAGAAGAGAGTCCTTAAAATTGAATAGATGGAATTGAATGGACCTGGGAAGTGGGAACTGGAATTTGATGGACAGCCTTTCACCTCTAGGTTATTGGTTTGTATCTGACCCAGGTGATGAAAAGTCGTTGTTCTACAATGGCTGTTTAGTAGTTTTCTGTGTAATGAGCTGTTGGCTCCAGTCCATTCCTCAGTGGACAGGTGTCTGCTCGCATTCCCAAATCACCATTCCACTTGTCAGTCACATTTGAGGTCAAGGGCTAAATAGGAACTGGGGCCGAAATACTTTCTCATTCTGGTGAGTACAGGCCTTCCTTTGTTGGTTGACTTGGTTGAAAAAACGAGAACTGCCAGAGTCACTGTTCATGCTCTGCCTATTTTCTGTGTAAGATTTTACTGTTTAGAACTTCTATCATAGTGAAAATTATGTCCCAAATGGGCATTTTTTAAAATTGTTGCATACTATGGAAAGAGATGCTTAAATATATCCTAGACCCAAGGGACATTAAAAATTAAGTGTATATTTCTACCTGCAACAGGGCTATATCATACCAAGAAAGCATTTGCCTCTGACCTAGGAGAATCCTGATATAGGCTCCAAATCCTGACAAAACTAGCAGGTAGAAGATGCTCATTTGCTGAACATTATAAGATAGCTTGACTGCAAGAACAGTCCTCTTTGAGGGGGGAGGTAGAAGAAGACATAAAGGAAAGTCTCTAATGCTTCTTGGAATTTATAAAATGGAGATAAGCTGCTTTAGCTTAAACCTGGCTTATATACTTTTGTTTCTGTGATTTCCACCATTCTAAAAGTATGGATTATATTTATTAGCATTTCTGGAAAAGTTTGTGGCCTAGAGTGACTGGTCAGAAGTCCAGAAGCCAGAGGACTCAGATGTTTTAACCCTGAATTCTTGGGAGGGTTTTCCACTACCAAAAAGTGATATGGCTTCCTACATAAATTGACCGGATAATTCAGACAGAGATGTGTTCCCAGTAAGAGTTACACAGCTCCTGTTCACTTGCTTCTGTAGGTCTGGTCCTTATTTGCTTAAAAAAGAACGTATGAACTTAGGTTATTTTATTTTTTACCTTGGTGGAATTTATTGCTAAATATATTAACTTCTTAAAAGGGACCAGATAGAATAACAAATCTTAATTTTCTTTTCTTTTATTTTTTAAGTTTTAATTTATTTAAGTAATCGCTACACCCCATGTGGGGCTTGAGCTCATGACCCCAAGATCAAGAGTCCTATGCTCTTCGACTGAGCCAGGCAGGGGCCCTAAATGACAAACTTTAACCTTTTACTCAGCCTTACTTATCGTGGACCTCCTAGCTCATTTTTAGGTCTGAATCTCTCTTAGTGATTACAGATTTCCAGCTAGGTCATCTCAGTGTTTCTTTTACTTGTAGATCTGATAGCGAACATTCTATAGCTATAGTTCTTAGAAATTGGAAACATAGTAAGATACCAGGAATCCTAATGTCTAATATGAAACCAAGTGTTTTACCATTTCTTGAGAGTTATATTTTCATATCTTTGGCCAGTTTTCTTTTATATTTGTTTTTCTTAGACCCATTGAGAAAATGATACATTTTTCTAAGTCTTTATTTTATTTTCAATTTTATAATAATGTTTTACTGTATTATGTTAGTCACCATACGGTGCATCCCTAGTTTTTGATGTAAAGTTCCATGATTCATTACTTGTGTACAACACCCAGTGCACCATGCAATACGTGCCCTCCTCAACACCCGTCACCAGCCTTTATTGGTAAAAAAAGATATCAGAATTCCCATGGCACCATCTATAGATAATTACCAGTTGATCTTTTCTCTATGCCTTCATGACATTGTGATGAGAAAATCTGAAGAATAAACTTTTGATTTGAACCCTATCATGATAATACCTAAATAGTTAATTTTTCTTTTCATAGAAAACAGCTTTGTTAACTTCAATAATTGCCTAATGTTTTGAAACAGCAATAGCATAGATATTTATTGAATGCCAATTAAGTGAGAATCAGTGAGGGCCAAGAGTCTTAGGAAAAATTAAGATAAATTTTATTGCAAATTAGAACTAGTGCAGGTAATCAGGACTATTTGTATTATATTCTCCTTTAGTGAGATTTTAAGAACAGAATGATTCCCTCTTTCTATGAGGGAGGTTTCTTAAAGCCAGGAGTAGGCTATTTTATCTGTAGTGATTCCTACTGGACTTGAAGGCCTGTGAAAATCCTGGCACACCGAGGATCTTATTACACCATATTATCCATGTTTAACTTCTTTATTCTTATTGTTCTTCCCTGTTCAGTCTGATCACTCAACACCTGCCTGATTTGTAAGGGTTTAATTCTTAGTACTTTTCTGATATTTGCTAAACGATGCTTACTGTGGTCACCATGGCTTCAGGCCCACAATGCAGGGCACTGGCAATGGAGTGTGGTAAGGGGACGCTGCTCAAATTTCTAGGGCCCGTGTTCTGTACCAGATCCTCTACCTGAAGATAGATTAATCTTCAGAAAAGCAAGCAAGTCCGTGTTCCTCCAGTTTTGCTAAAAAAATTATGCTGGATTCCAGTCGTGTTTAGTAAATGTGTGTAAAGCGAAAGTTTGGGCAGGTGGTAAAGATGACTTGTGGCACCCTCTTCCCTCGTCAGAGTGAGCGAGGCTTATTAAGGACAGATGGGTGCTGCCGTGGAGGAGGACCTGTGTTGGAGGCCACACCATCGTCAAAGGTATGGCACGTGTGTGTGTGTGTGTGTGTGAGTGTGTGTGTGTGTGTGTGTGTATGTGTGTGTGTGGTGTTTTAAACACTATTCAGTTAATCACATTGGTGGAAAACAAGTCTTGTGGTGACATTAGTAGGAGGTTTGTGACAAGTTATTCAGTCTGGCAATTATTGCAAATTAGAACTTTATTCAGGAAAGGGTATCAATTTAAGAGTAGACAGAACACATTTACTATAGTTAATTCAGACCCTCTTTGAATGGGGTACATTTTCTTAGAAGCAGCCATAGAGATAAATGCATCACGTGACGGTCGGAACCGAACTGCTGAATGAAGATATTGGAGGACTGGAGCTATTCATTTCCATTTACAGAATCCAAATTGCTGAAAAGTCATGGGAAGGCAGGAAAGAGACTTGCTGTTTTTTAAAATGCTCCCTGGCATTTGTCTGCCTGCGTCATCCAGTGCAGTATCTCATTCTGCTGCCACCCGGAGTCCCATTCACTGGTTTGTTTAACCTCAAAGTGGGAAAGTAACTAACACAAATACATTCATTGTCCATGCTCTAATAGAATTAAGATTCCCAATACACTGCCTGCATTTGAATGAGGTTTGTTACACACTAGCTTTTATGGGCACACCCTTTTCCCTTGATGGTTCTTAAGAATGGCAGAAGCAGGAGACCAGAAATTTTGTAAGCTCATAAATATGAAGCACACGGTGTTTAAATAATGCCAGGGTGGTGATACAAATGGACCAATGCCAGGAAGCTCGAAGTTAAAGCTAACAATTCATCCTTACGCCATTATGAATAAGAAGGAAGGAGAAAGGGGCACTGTGTTCGCTACAGTTGTGCTGCCAGCAGACTGGGATAGCTCTGTCTAATGGGCCGCTGGGGCACAGAGCTTTGAATCGCGCACTGTTTACCCAGAAGACAGGAAGTAGATCTATTCTGCTCTAAAAGGGCCAACTTGGTATTGGGGAATTACATAATGTGTATTTCACACTGTCCATTATCAACCTGAGTGATTGTAAGCATTTGGAATAAACCTATATCTAGTTTCCTGCCAGTCAGGGGCAAAGACCTCACAGGGCATTAGAAACGGAAGCGGCCACTCTGTGACTTGGGGCAGAACCCGTGCAGGTTGTCAGGAGCTGTTCTTCCCGCCCTCTGCTGAGCTGCTGTTGCCTCCTCTTTCCTCCATCTATAGTCATAGCAGGAGCCGACGCCTAGTCTCGGAAACACTGCCCTGAACGGTATCAGGGCACTGGGTTCTCTGTGGTTCAGAGATGGACTCACTGCTCTGAAACAAAGTGCTACATTTTGGTGGCTTTTAAAATCTTAAAAAAAAATTTTTTTTTTTGCTTTGATATCCTGGAGTTTGCCGTTTGGTTATTTGGTGACCGACTCTTAAGAATCTAAATTTTGCTCCGTCTTTGCAAAGTGAAACTGGCAGTGTACTTTTGATGAATAGCATGAATTACATTTGTGCTTGTGGAGAAGCCAGTGTTTCTCTTCTTTTAAGGCTCAGGTGAAAGGAAGATACATTTCTTTTAATTAGCAATTCTTGGAAGAAATAATTTTCTAAAATACAAATACTTTTAAAAAATTAAATAATAAATTACATGTCATTTTTTTCTTGATATGTGACTGCATTGAATAGCCTACCGTCATGATCTTTAACTCTGTATTTCATATAAACTAAATTTCTTATAATTTCAAATTGCATTTGCTCTGCTTTACCTTCTTTTTGTTTCTTTTACAGTGGATTTTAGGGCTGGCCCAGATTTCTCAAAGCCTGAGTTAACCCATGATTGTAGGTAATGCCCATTTGACAACCACATTCATTCAGGGCTCTAGATTCTCTTCTGGGCCATTTAAACCTGAGAGATGCTCAAATCCTTGAGTATCCCCTATCCGAGGCTCATGACTGACCCCAGAGGCAGCACACTGAGCGGTACCGTGTTGGAGGTATATTCTTTTCCCTAGCAGGTTTTATTTATTTATTTACTTAATTTTTTTTAAAAAAAGATTTTATTTATTTATTTGACAGAGAGACAGCCAGCAAGAGAGGGAACACAAGCAGGGGGAGTGGGAGAGGAAGAAGCAGGCTCCCAGTAGGGAGCCTGATGTGGGGATGGATCCTAGGACCCTGGGATCTCGCCCTGAGCCAAAGGCAGATGCTTAATGACTGAGCCACCGAGATGCCCCTCCTAGCAGGTTTTAAAGTGTAATAATAATGATGATGATACCACTGCTAGAGCCACTACCAGCTAACTGTAGTTTACTCATTTACCCTTGTGTGCCAGCAATGATGCTATTTTTTATTAGGAAAATATATATCAATATCTCTGATAATTAGTTGCAATAGAAGACCAGGTTTGTGGGCGTCAGCGGATACGGCTGATTATCTGATGGCTCAGTGATGTCAGGGCCAGTGTCTCTAGGATGCTCTGGGCCTTTCCCTCAAGTTCCAAGATGGTTGCCACAATTTAAGTCTTCGCCTGGGTGTTGAAAGCAAGAAGACTAAGGAAAGAGGAGAGACAGCTGCCATGATCCCTTTTATAAGAAAGCAAAACTGTTTCCCTAATGACTTCCACCAGACTGTTCGATTTTGTCTCACTGGCCAGAATGGCACCGTATGACCAGCCCTCGCTGTACAGGAGTCTGGTAAGCAAGTCATTAGCTCTTTCACCTGTGTGGGTATAGCAGAAAGGTGTCAGGAGTGGCATTGGGTCAGCCAGACTAAGTGCTCCGCCCGCTTAGAGATCAGGAAAGCAAGGATCAGAGGGCTAAGTGACTTTTTAAGGAGCTGGTAAAATGCAGAGCCAGGATATGAACTCAGGCTGTTTCAGAGCCCACACCCAAATCATGATGCCACATTGCTTCTATTTTTTTTAGGTTCATTTTTTTTTCCCTTATGGGGTCTTGGTGACCAGAAGAGATGCTTATATAAAATAGTTCTCATCAAATTTGAACCAAAGACTACAGGACTGTTCCAATATTAGTTTAATTTATACAGCCCTCATTTGCCACCATATTGCTAAAGATGGAAATCTCTGAAGCATATTATCTAACTGTATTCAAACAGGCTATCATCTTGTCACTTTCATGTGTTGTTGAAGCATCTCACCACTTATGGACAAATACTGTTATTTTAAGAGCTTTAGTTCCTTTTATTATTTTTTTCCCCTACAAACTGAGCATGCCCAAGTATGCATTGTAACCTATAATTAAGATACACGCTGTCTTATTGCCAAGCAATTTTTCCTTTGCACCACAAACCCAGTAATAGTTTCCTACTGCAACTAATTGTCAGAGATACTAATATATTTTCTCCTAATAAAAGAAATCGCATCAGAGCTTCCTCTCACTTTTAAGGTCCCTTGGTTATAAATTTTATGAAGTTTGTTATCTGACCAGTAGTTAGTTTCAATCATAGACATTTTGGGGGTATCTGCATAGCTTGCCAGAATATAAGGAAGATAGAAGATATACAGGGGTTCATTAACTAAAAATTAAAGCAACAGGGAACGGCTTTCTTCACTTCTCACTGCCACTCTTTTCCTTTGCAGTTGCTAGTGAATAGAGCAGGTGTAATACCTGGCAGTACCACATATATTATACACAGGTTTTATTTGGTTCATAATAAAGGTGATGCATTCCAATTCCAAAATGGATGAGACTTACATAAAGTCTAAAAAAAAAAAATCCAACAATTTTACACTGTGAAGGTCCTGGAATATGTAAACATAAAATATGTAATTTATCTTTGATTTGCGCCATAATGCTCCTTTGCTTTGAAATCATGGCTGTATTACCAAACTGACAGTTTTAATGGAAAAAGTGGCTTTCAAAAGCTGCTGTTGAAAACACACTGCATAATTCTCTAAGTCGTGAATATTTTACTACCAACATATGCAGGGAGGCAGTGAAAACACACTGGCATTTTATTCTCTGCAAGCTGGGATGGAGGAAATTCACTGGTGTTAAAACTGCATGTTTGTAATACGATGCAAATTCATAAATACCTATGAATGCACACTGTTGTTATTGGCAAGCAACAACACTTTGTAGAGTCATTTGGAAGATGATAAACGGGTATGCTTTCATTTGTAATTTGCTCATTCAGCAAACATCTATCAAAGGCCCACTATATTTCAGGAACTGTGCTAGGCTCAATACAAAGATGAACAGGGAGAAACCTCCACAACTGCTTTAAATGTCTCAGGAAGGTGTTTCCTGCAGAAGGCTCTGGGCAAATACTGCCTGGTTCCTTGGTCAGGCTGGAAGTCCTGGGCACTGGGTCATCAAGTGCATATCTCTTTGAGTCTCTTGCATCCTGTGGACGATGTGTGCAGGCCAGGGCACAGTTGATAGAGCTCCATTTGACTGTGTACCAGGAGATAGACCTTGACCTTGTGAAGCTGGCACTCTTTGAGATGAACACGAGAGTGGCCATTGGAGTGGTGGTTGAGGACCTGGAAGGTACTGGTATTTTTTTGGCTTCAGTGCTGAGGAGTCTGGGCATCACTGCTAGCTATTCAGGGGAGTGATAAGAAATGTCAGGTTCTTACACCTGGCAGTTTTGGGCCCCTCTTTTTTGGGAAGGGAAGTTGGGGGTATGGTTTTTCCCAAGAGAGGGATTGGTCCTTCTTCCTGCCAGCTCACTGATAGGCCACCTGAAATGAATCTTATAGGATCCTGCATAAAAGAGAAAAAAAAGAAGCTATAAATGACATTTTGAGGGTAATTAGGGGGTATTTTCCATCTTACTGTTAATTCTTGCTATCTCTTCTAGCATCCATTGACTTTTTGACAACAGAGCAGTTGGGAGTGTTATGAACTGAATTGTGTCCCTCCTCCCTCCCCTCAATTTGTATGTTATAGCCTTAGCCCCCAGTAATTTAGAATGTGACTGTATTTGAAGATAGGGCCGCTGAAGAGGATTTTTTTTTTCATAAAATGACTTGGTTTTATGATCCAGAATATATTTACCTATTGTTCAGTGCTATAATACACACAGAAAAGTTTCAGAATTGCTCACCCATACCACTAAGAAAAACAAATCTATTACTAGAGATTAATAAATCTATAGCTCTCCTCATCTTTAGCCTGAGTGTGTAAAGGCAAAAAAACTGTACTTAGAAGTTAGCTAGATCAGTTATATTTCCCTTCAGTGTGCTTCTATTATTCCTTTGAAATATAGTTAATTGTATTTGTTGCTGTTTGTATTTTTAGAGTTAAAGAGGTAATTAAGATTAAGGAGGTCATATGGATGGGTCTCTAATCCACTATGACTGGTGTGTTTAGAAGACAGGGATGTTCATGCGCAGAGGAGAGGCCATGTGAGGGCACAGCAGGAAACTGCCTTAGAAATGATCTCCATAACAGGGCAGATTTTAAAATTTATTCTTATTCTTTAAATCATAGATCTCAGCTTTACTAATACATGAATCAGTCTGTGTAGTTTCTTACCCAATAACGTTTATCAATATCTGACAATTGGATCACCAAAGAGGAGACAGAATTTTCTATTATTGCTGGGTAGAAGTCAGTATGTTAATAGGTATTTGTTTCTGATGATTCGGTGGCTGGTCTTCTGGTTAACATGGTGAAAGGCGAGGTGTATGGCCAACTTGAGTCATTTACCACAATCTGCAATGTGGAGAACATTTTCCAAAAGCTGTCTTTTACCTTTGTGTGCATGATTTCTCATAGGCTTGAACAAAAATGCCTTTGCAGCGTGCACATCCTGAGTCTGGGTCAGCCAGCCAAGAGAATTTATTGAGGATAAAGGTGTATACATAACATATTCCATTGAGTTGAAAGGAAGGAGAAGATAGAATTCTTGTCCTTCAGACATTTGTTGCAATTATAGACTTTCTGAAGATTGTCTCGGAAGATACAAAAGAAAGCAAAAGAACTGAATAATCTCAGTGGTAAAATAGAAACTATATTAGGATAAGAACCAGGTCTGTTTTGCCTACTACTTTATCATAGTACCAAGCACACTTTATGTACTCATGGTTTTTAATTTTAGTTTAGTTTAGTTCAATTTATTTTACTTTGATTTAGTTTCTTGTGCTTGAATGGAATAGGGATTTTATTTTATTTTATTATTTTTAAAGATTTTATTTATTTGAGAGAGGGAGAGAGAGAGAGAGCAAGAGAAAGTACGAGTGGAGGGAGGGAAAGGGGCAGAGAGAGAGGGAGAAGCAGACTCCTTGCTGAGCAGGGAGACAATTTTGAGATATTTTGAGATAATTTTAGAGTTATGGGACAGTTGCAATATGCTGTATGGGGTGCCTGGGTGGCTCAGTTGGTTAAGCGTCTGACCCTTTTTTTTTTTTTTTTAAGCTTTTTTTTATTCACTTGAGACAGAGACAGAGAGAGCATGAGCAAGGGAGAGAGGGAGAGGGAGAGGGAGAAGCAGACTCCCTGCTAAGCCAGGAGCCCGACTCAGGGCTCCATCCCAGGACCCAGAGATCATGACCTGAGCCCAAGGCAGACACTTAATCATCTGAGCCACCTGGGTGCCCCAAGTGTTTGACTCTTGATTTTGGCTCTGGTTGTGATCTCAGGGTTGTGGGAATGAGCCCCCCTGTGGGCTCCATGCTCATCTTGGAGTCTGCTTCGGATTCTCTCCCTCTCCTTCTGCTCCTCCCTCCACTCATGCTGTCTCTCTCAATGAATGAATGAATGAATGAATAAAAAAATAAAAAAATAAAAAAAAAATAAAATCCTAAAAAAAAAAAAGAAATTACAACCTGGAAATTCCTTTTAAAAAAAAGTTTCTGTATACACTTCACCCAGCTTCCCCTAATACCAAAATCTTACATATCAGAGCACAATTGACACAATGAACAAATTAACATTTGTACAATACTATGCACTAAATGAGAAACTTTCTTTAGATTTTACTAGTTTCTCTTTTTCTTCCAGGATCTAACCCAGAATCCCATATTAAGTTTAGCTGTTATATCATCTTAGTCTCCTCCAATATGTGGTAGTTCCTCAATCTTTCTGACTCTCATGACATTGAGACTTTTGAAGAGTACTGGCCGCGTATTTTGGAGAAAGTCCCTCAACTTGGATTTGTCTGATGTTTTTTCATGATTATTTAGAGGTTATGCACTATTAAGAAAAATACCCACAGAGGTGATATGTCCTTCTCAGTGCATATATTATGTAGATATATCTTATTTCTGGTGATATTAATCTTGGTCACTAGGTTAAAGGAGGTGTCTGTCTTATTTCTGCACTGCAAAGTTACTATTTTTGTCTTTTTAATTAACATATATTTGGGGGGTGGAACTTTGAAATTATGCAAATATTCCATTTTTCCTTAACTCTAACCCACTAATTTTAGCATCCATCAGTGCATTGTGCCTGCATCAGTTATTACTGTGGTATTCTAATTGTCTATTTCTCTTAGTCCTTATTTATTTATTTATTATTTATTTATTTAAATTTATTTGAGAGAGAGAGTATGCACGAGGTGGGGGTAGAGGCAGAGGGAGAAGCAGACTCCCCACTGAGCAGGGAGCCTGATGTGGGACTCGATCCCAGGACTCTGGGATCATGACCTAAGCTGAAGGCAGATGCTGAACAATCTGAGTCACCCAGGTGCCCTCCTTGTATATTTATTAACTGGGAGGAAGCAAAGAAGTGTTGCCTCTTCTGCTTTATTCTTTTATAAATAAATATTTTTAGGTAAATAAATATCTTAAATCAAGGATACTTATTTTATTTTTTGGCTTATAAGCCATTAATGTTTTTTTGCTCAACTTGTTATAGATTTGACCATTTGGGGAACTTTTAGGTTGACTTATATCCTTTCTGTAGGCCCTCATTTCCTTTTCTTTTCTTTTCTTTTCTTTTCTTTTCTTTTCTTTTCTTTTCTTTTCTTTTTTCTTTTTTCTTTTTTCTTTTTTCTTTTCTTTTCTTTTCATTTTTTTAAAGCACCAACCATAAGATTCCCCAGGCTCATCTTGTATTTTGCCTGTCCCAGACTTGGAATCAACCACTATTCCCTGGAGACTTGGTTCTTCTTATTAGAAATGGTACTTAGAAACCATGATCTGGATACTAAGTGTGCTGATTGCTACTGGGATGTCACTGTTTTTAGGCCTTGTCAGTAGAGAGAGCTAGGAAATCTATGTGTATATGGGTAGTTACCCCTTCATACACACATCTATGTATGGTTTTGTATCTTTCTATCTGTATATGTATTTAAAATAGAAGCATGGGTTCATACTGATGTGATGAGATTCATACTGGTGAGTTCATACTGAAAGAGACAGCGTTCATTGTAGCCTTTCCGCTTTATTTATACCTCTTTCTAAAACGGGGAATCCTAGATCTTAATATTGTAGTACATTTACTTACTTGTTTAATTCTATCATGCATATACAGTAGTTTTAAGATGACTAACCCATATCCTTGTGAGAAAAAAAGGTTATCAACCAGAGTACAGAAGTACCCTATTTGTGACAGTTCCTTTTGTCTTTATCTTACCATATCTAGTCAAAATGCTGCTTTCCAGAATTACTTGGGTCAGCCCTTTATTCTCTACCCCTTTCAGTGTGGTTATATGAT
The DNA here is from genome assembly GCF_024610735.1 of Ursus americanus. Classification (NCBI taxonomy): domain Eukaryota; kingdom Metazoa; phylum Chordata; class Mammalia; order Carnivora; family Ursidae; genus Ursus; species Ursus americanus. The sequence goes on from NC_142131.1 coordinate 20,995,228, forward strand.
TTATTTGTTATAAGATTAATTGGTTACAATATATGTCTACTTTTGGTTCTCTCATGTCTTAGTTGATTTAAAAAAAAATTATATATAGTAAAATTCACTGTGTGGTGTATACTTGTGTATTTTAACCAATGCATAGAATTATGTATGTACCACCACAGTTCTTTATGTATTTTCATCATACCACAAATTCCCTTTGCTGCTCCTTTGTAATTAATCTTCAAATGTCTGTTTTTACTATCCGAGAATTAACTTTTAGAGAATCTGCCCCATTCCTTGTATTCTAGGTACTTACAGTGCTCAGGTGATGTTCAGTGAATGCTTGCTGAATAGTCTATGCCCTAACAGCTAGGATAGAATTGGCACTGAAAAAAATTAAAAGTGAATGAATAAAGAGTGATGCAGTAGACACATATGACAAAGGTGACATGAAATGACATTTTTGTTTGCGGACTGAATCACTGAATTATTGTTGTTAACAAACCAGATCAAAACTCAGTGGCTTAAAACAGTAAACATTTATTTAGTATAAGAGTCTGCGTCAAGGTTGACTGATGTTGGTTGGGCTCATTCATGTTCTGTGGTCAGCTAGTTGGTTAACTGGAGTCTGTCTGGTATTGCTGGAGTCGGCCTTACTCATGTATCTGGCCAGGCTAGGCTGAACTCATTTCATCTGTAGTGGTAGAATTCCAAGAGAGTGAGTTACTGGAAGTATGCATGGCCTCTTGAGCCATAGGCTCAGAGCTAGAAAGCATCACTGACTCTGCATTCTGATGGCCAAAGTAAGTCACAAGGCAAGCCCAGAGTCAAGAGGACATAAGCTCTACTTCTTGATGGGAGGAGCTTCACTGTCAGATTGCCAAGGAGGAGTGATTAATTGCAGGCCTAGACAGGGAGGAGTGATTAATTGCAGCCACTTTGCAATCAGTATATCATAGAATCAATCTACAGAAATACACTGGAGGCTTTTAAAATACTCTTAATATCAATATTAAAGCCATCCTGCCCCCTACTGGTCATGATCTTGTGTGTTAATTTTTCTCACCTGCTTCCACCTACCCCAGCATGCCTTTAAAAAAAAAAAAAAATCTGATTCCAAAAAGCTGATGTGAGACTCAGAGACCAAAAATTGGCTCTTAGAAGGGGTTCATCAAGATTTGCAAATGAATTTTCATTTGTTAGCCACACTTTCTCCCTTTTGCTTACTCCGTTATTTCTATCCCTTTTGTTTGTACACAGTTCTTCAAATCTAAATTCATAAACTCATTGAAGAGAGCCAGCGAAATGATCACTGCACATTCACATGAGATAAAAGGAAACTTTCAGAAAATTGGGAGCATAGAACTGAACTATATGCTGAGAATTGAAAAGCTTGATCTTATTACATCCTCCTTGGTTGGATGCTTACTTCTTTATTAATAGGGTTAATTACTTGTACACAATCACTTGTATAGATTAAATTATCTTGCATGATATTATTTCTGGCATTTGAACTGTTTCCCTCACAGTCACTCCATTCCAATCAAAGTTTTTCATAATATTTCCTGAATTGTTTTCCCTTCATGGTCCTCACACCACTCCCAGTGACAGCTTTCATTAGAGGGCAGTCAGTTTTGCTTTAATAGTTATTCTAAGCATTGAACAGTGGTGGTAGATGTATCAGGGCTGACATGTTTCATCAATCTAGGATACTTGAAAAAGAATGGTTAAATTGATGCCCCAAAGTTTGATTTTTGCTTCAATACTTTTTGTTGGTTTAAGCAAACTGCTGGGTATAGATGTCTCAAAGTCCCCAGACGGCCTCTGGGAAATTCAGCACATCTTGAATAAAAATGTGTTGGAGAAAAGAAAATGATACCCAGAGTCCAAACAGGTGCATCAGGCAATGCATTTAATGAAGTTGCTAAATTTTGATTGTGCAAAACAAAGCTTCAGTAGAAAAAAAAATCCCAGGAAAGATGATAACTATATGATTTGCAACAATTGCAATATATGTGTATTACTGTCTTTAGGGAACAATGAATTATTCTAATAAATCCTACATCTATCGTGGAGAAAGAAATCCTCTTTAACTATATTTAATAGTGTTAGTTTAGAGGCAAATGATATTAAAATGACTGAACATTTGGGAATAAAAACAAAAATACCTTATATTTAAAATCTTTAAGTCATTTGCTAAAAAGATAATTCTTTCTTATGATAAAACCACCCAGGAATTGTTCCTTTAGGACATGAAGGGGGAAAAGCAATTGAGGCAGCATGGTAGTCAGCCATACTAGAGCAGGGATTTTTCAAACTGGGTGGTAGGGATCCCTAGGGTGTTAGGTCTCAAGGATTGTGATGTAGAGCTCATGCTGGTAAGGACCTACCTGAATGATTCGCCCCTTCCTATCCACCATCACCATCCTCAATCTAGGATGGTAATTATAATTCCATTTATTTTGTGTATTAGGTCTGTTTGAAAAAGTTCTAAAAAAAAAGAACAACATCAACAAAAAAACCCCCAAACAATATGATCAAAAAATGGGCAGAGGAACTGAACAGATATTTTTCTAAGGAAGAGATACAGATGGCCAACAGACATATGAAAAACTGCTCAACATCATTAGTCATCAGGGAAATGTAGATCAAAACAGAATGAGATATCACCTCATACCAGGCAGTGGTTAGTATCAAAAGGACAAGAAACAACAGGTGTTGGTGAGGATGTGGAGAAAAGGGAACCTTCACAAACTGTTAGTGAAAAAGTGAACTGGTGTAGCCACTAGAGAAAACAATATGGAGGTTCCTCAAAAAATTTAAAATAGAAATACTAGCATTTCTACACTGGGTGTTTATTTGAAGAAAACATAAGCACTAATTCAAAAAGATATACGCACCCCTATGTTCATTGCAGCATTTTTTACAATAGCCAAGATATGGATGCAACCTAAGTGATCCAACAATCACACTATTGGATATCTACCCAAAGAATACAAAAACATGAATTCAAAGGGATACATGCATCCCTATGTTTATTGTAGCACTGTTTACAATAGACAAATTATGGAAGCAGCCCAAGTGTCTGTTGATTGATGAATGGATAAAGAAGAGGTAATATATATACGTATACATATACATATATATGTATATATATATAGAGAGGGGTAATATAATATATATTATATACACACACACACACAATGGAATATTATTCAGCCATAAGAATGAAATATTGCCATTTCCAATGACATGGATAGAGCTAGAGAGTATAATGCTAAATGAAATAAGTCAGTCAGAGAAAGACAAATACCATATGATTTCACTCATATGTGGAATTTAGGAAACAAAACAAGCAAAGGGGGAAAAAGACACATCAAGAAACAGATTTTTAATTATAGAGAACAAACTGATGGTTACCAGAGGGCAGGAGGGAATGGATTAAATAAGTGATGGGGATTAAGGAGTACACTTGTGATGAGCATGGGTGCTGTATGGAATTGTTGAATCACTGTACTGTGCACCTGAAACTAATATAACACTGTATGTTAACTAACTGGACCATTTTCTTACACCATACACAAAAATAGACTCAAAATGGATGAAAGACCTCAAGGTGAGACAGGAACCCCTCAAAATCCTAGAGGAGAACACAGGCAGCAACCCCTTTGACCTCGGCCACAGCAACTTCTGGCTAGACTTGTCTCCAAAGGCAAGGGAAACAAAGGCAAAAATGAGCTATTGGGACTTCATCAAGATAAAAAGCTTTTGCACAGCAAAGGAAACTGTCAACAAAATCAAAAGACAACAGGCAGAATGGGAGAAGATTTTTGCAAATGTTTTATCAGATAAAAGTCTAGTATCCAAAATCTATAAAGAACTTATCAAACTCAACACCCAAAGAAGAAATAATTCAGTCAAGAAATGGACAGAAGACATGAACAGACATTTCTCCAAAGAAGACATACAAATGGCCAGCCGACATATGAAAAAATGCTCCACATCACTCGGCATCAGGGAAATACAAATCAAAACCACAATTACATACCACCTCACACCAGTCAGAATGTCTAAAATTAACAAGTCAGGAAACAACAAATGTTGGTGAGAATGTGGAGAAAGGGGAACCCTCTTAACACTGTTGGTGGGAATGCGAACTGGTGCAGCCACTCTGGAAAACCGTATGGAGGTTCCTCAAAAAGTTAAAAATAGAGCTACCCTATGACCCAGCAATTGCACTACTAGGTATTTACCCCAAAGATACAAATGTAGTGATCCAAAGGGGCACCTGCACCCCAATGTTCATAGCAGTAATGTCCACAATAGCCAAACTACAGGAAGAGTTGGAAGGAGTGGAGATGTCCATCGATAGCTGAATGGATAAAGAAGATGTGGTATAGAGATAATGGAATATTACTCAGCCATCAAAAAAGGTAACCTTGCCATTTGCAACGATGTGGATATTAAACTAAGTGAAATAAGTCAATCAGAGAAAGACAATTATCACATGATCTCACTAATATGTGGAATTTAAGAAACAAAACAGAGAAGCATAGAGGAAGGGAGGGAAAAATAAAACAAGATGAAATTAGAGAGGGAGATAAACCATAAAAGACTCTTCTTTTTTTAAATGTTTTTTTATTATGTTAGTCACCATACAGTACATCCCTGGTTTCTGATGTAAAGTTCGATGATTCATTAGTTGCGTACAACACCCAGTTCACCATGCAATACATGCCCTCCTTACTACCCATCACCAGCCTATCCCATTCCCCCACCTCCCTCCCCTCTGAAGCCCTCAGTTTGTTTCTCAGAGTCCATAGTCTCTCATGCTTCATTCCCCCTTCTGATTACCCCCCTTTCTTTATCCCTTTCTTCTACCGATCTTCCTAGTTCTTATGTTCCATAGATGAGAGAAATCATATGATAATTGTCTTTCTCTGCTTGACTTATTTCACTTAGCATTATCTCCTCCAGTGCTGTCCATGTTGCAGCAAATGTTGAGAACTCGTTCTTTCTGATAGCTGAGTAATATTCCATTGTATATATGGACCACAACTTCTTAATCCAGTCATCTGTTGAAGGGCATCTTGGCTCCTTCCACGATTTAGCTATTGTGGACAATGCTGCTATGAACATTGGGGTGCATATGGCCCCTCTCTTCACTACGTCTGTATCTTTGGGGTAAATACCCAGTAGTGCAATTGCTGGGTCATAGGGTAGCTCAATTTTTAACTTTTTAAGGGACCTCCACACTGTTTTCCAGAGTGGCTGTACCAACTTGCATTCCCACCAACAATGTAGGAGGGATCCCCTTGCTCCACATCCTTTCCAGCAATTGTTGTTTCTTGCCATAAGAGACTTTTAATCATAGGAAACAAGCTGAGGGTTGCTGGAGGGGAGGGATTTGGGGGTGGGGTGGGGTAACAGGGTGATGGGCATTAAGGAGGGCATGTGATGTAATGAGCACTGGGTGTTAAATGTAACTGATGAATCACTGAACACTACCTCTGAATAATAATACACTGTGTGTTAATTAATTGAATTTAAATAAAAAAGTAACTTAAAAAGCAAAAAAAAAAAAAGTTTCAAATAGAAATACCAGCAATTCTACTTCTGGGTATTTATTTGAAGAAAACAAAAACATTTATTCAAAAACATATATGCACCCCTATGTTCATTGCAGCATTATTTACCAAAAGCTAAGATATGGAAACAACCTCAGTGTCCATCAATAGATAAACAAAGAAGATGTAGTACATATATATATACAATGGAATATTACTCAGCCATGAAAAGGAATGAAATCTTGCCATTTGCAACAACATGGATGGACCTAAAGGGTATTATGCTAAGTGAAATAAATCAGAGGGAGACAAATACCATATCATTTCATTGCATATGGAATTTAAAAAAGAAAGCAAATGAACAAACAAACTGAAATAGAAACAGACATAAATACAGAGAACAAACTGGTGGCTGCCAGAGAGGAGAAGGGTGGGGGAATAGATGAAATAGGTGAAGGGTATTAAAACATACAAACTTCCAGACATAAAATAAATAAGTCACAGGGATTTAAAATACATCATAGGAAATATAGTCAATAATATTGTAATAACTTTGTGTGGTGACAGGTGGTAACTAGACTTATTGTGGTGATCATTTTGTAAATATATATAAATGTCAGATCACTGTGTTGTACACTTGAAACTAATACAATATGTCAACTGTAATTAAAAAAAGAGACAGATGGGGCACCTGGATGGCTCAGTTGGTTAAGTGTCTGCCTTCGGCTCAGGTCGTGATCCTGGGATCCTGGGGTTGAGTCCCACATTGGGCTCTGTGCTTGGCTGGTAGTCTGCTTCTCTCTCTCCCTCTGCTTCTCTCTCTCTCTGTCAAATAAATAAAATCCTTATAAAAATGAAATAAAGAAAACTGTCCTAGAGTATTAAAAAAGGGGGGGCTCAAAGTAATGGTGACTGTAAATCAATGTTCATATTTTTCATTTCTACATGATTTATTTGGTTCTCTGAGAAGTATATTGGATCTTATTTTGACATTATCTTGTTCCCTGTCATATTTTTGATTCCATGTTGTTGTTCTTTACCATTAAGCATATTTATTTCATATTCTTTCTAAGTTCCATAACCAATCATAATAACTATCAGTTCATAGGAGTCCAATGTTCTGCCTGGTGTTTCTGCTGACTTTCTCTCATGGTAACTTATTTCTTATGAGTGATTTTGGGTTGTGAGATTATATTTGGCTAAGCATTGTCTTTGGGAATCCTGTAAGGCCTGGATTATGGTTACAATTGCTTTGACAAGGGTCTCAGAATGCCAAGTCCACTTTAGATTAATTTTCAGTCTGGCATTTCTTGGATCACATATAGGTAGTATAAATATGAACCTCAAATCTGTGTGAGGGAAGGCCTGTAGGTACAAATTCTCAGGAGAGACTTTTTCCCACTTAGAGCCTAGGCTGAAATAGATAATTTACTTCACTTATTTTGTTGGTGAAAAGAGTTTTTGTTTTTTTCCTGGTCTACCTTTTTATTAATGTGGTAGCCCTGCCAATATCCAAAATTTATATTGGGGTTCTCAATTCTAATACCTCACCTTTGCAAGTCCAAGGTCACGTATCCTATCCCTGGTGTGTAGCTCTTCTAATCCGGAAGCAGCAAATTCTTTGTTTTGAGCCTCTGGAGACTTTTCTTTTCTTTTCTTTTCTTCCATTTTTTTCCTTTTCTTTCTTTTTATAATTTTATATATATATATATATATATATTTTTTTTTTTTTACCATATATGTGTTTTGTATTGGGAAGTTTTTGAGAAGGTCTGTCCTTGATACTCCCGCAAATGAAAGCAAATCAAAATCCGATAGCACTGTTTTGAGGATGTTTAGAGAAAGCAGGCATAGTGCGTATGAGACTATGTGTATAGAATTGTGAAAAATATTGGGCAACCATAAGGAGATTGTGAATCATTCCTTCTACACAGGAGCAGTTTGAGTTGTGTATCTAGTCATTAGGTGGTAGTTCCCAGGATCCTGAAATTTATGGACAGTAACATTTTTAAACATTTTGAGGAACAACGTAACAAGGGATAGTTAACTTTACATTCTTTTAGGACATTCAACAACAAAAAACCCAACTATATCTACTGACATCATCATTTCATAGAAGAAAGTGTATTTTAACACCAACACTCTAGGAAAGGTGAAATCCCAGAAATCTCATGCTAGGTAGTAGCATGCCATCTGTCTGTCTGTCTCTGCCCGTGTCTTCTCAGACTAGTCCAAATGGTATTCTTTCTAGTTTCCAGTGGAGCAGTGGTGTTGGGGATCTGAGTTGTTATTGATGAGACAGTAGAATCTTTTCCTAGACATTTGGACAAGGCAGTTTATTCAGGCCCATGTATCATGGCTGCCTTACTATGTCCTAGACATGCAGATCACACTAACCGGTTTCATCTGGCATCAGAGAAGATAATAGCTAGAAAGGAGCTCTAGAATTTATTGTTGGCTCCCTTGGTGTATCTAGTTTTCTGTGACTTGACCGGGATATTTATGGTTAGGTGATCTCATCAAAACACAAAGTGACCTTGTCGCAGACCAGATCTCAGATCTTTTAACGTTCTATGAGAGGCTCTGTGGGGTAGGGAAACATAATGGTTAACATTTGTTGACTGCCTTATATGTTTCAGGCAGGATAGTAAGATTTTTACGGATGTCTGCCATTTAATCCTCAAATACCCCTTGTTGATAGTTATTACTATCGCCTCTTTACGGTGGGAAACTAAGACTTGATATTGTAATAGTTTAAATAACTCGCACAAGAACACACACATACACACAGAGCGCAGGAGGCTTGCCTGTAGCCTGTGTCGGCAGGGTGCTGGATAGGTGGGAGGAAGCCTTCTCTAACTGTACTGTTGCTTCTCCCCTCTATGGGCAATCACTGCATCACTTCCTCCTGTGGCAGGAATCAGTGGTGCTGGCCCCTTTATTAGTGCAAGAGTCAGCTCACTGGTGACATGGTAGGAGGAGGAGATGGAAGTGGGTGCTTGCTCTCGGCCACTCTTAAATATTCACTCTTCTCATTGGTATGTGAGCTCACAAGTGAAAATAACTAGATGTCTGAAGAGTACAACTCACAAAAAAGAAAGACCACTGTGGTGGCCACTGTTACCTTTCTGCAAAATTAATTCTTTCCTTGCTAATTAGATAGCATTTTCAAGTCTCCCTTTCAGCTAGGTGTGCCCATGTGATTTAAGTTTTCATCAATGGGATATAAGCAGAAATGATATATGCTGATGCTGGGCATGCCTCCTGTAGGCTTTCCTGCTCCCTCCACTGGTTAGGACCCTGACCAGATGGTGACCCATCTTCAACCTTGCAGATGGTTCCAGTGACCCAGGGATGAACGGGCAGCACAAGGGAAGGAACCTGGTGTTCTGAATGGTCACGTGGGGCACAGCTGCCCCACTGACAACTGCTTTCCTCAGATCTGTTAAATGAAGAAAATAAGTGTCTATATTCCATAAGCCACTATATTTTTGGATCTTTCTGTAATAGCAGTTTAGCTTTATTCTAACTAATATAAAAACGAGTTGGATGCTGTATCGATCTTACACGATCCTAAAGCAGATTATTGAAGCAGAATTATCATGAATTTAAAAGAGGTATGATAAAATATACTTGAGATTAGTGAAGAGGGTAAGAAAGTGAAATAATAAGAAATGGTAACAACGTGGAAATGTTTGGTATTACAGTGACTTGCTTTTTCACCTTTCTGCTTACTCTGAAAGTCGCAAGTACCTGCTAAGCCACAGGTAGCTCTCATCTTATCCACTTTTCTCCTTCCCCAACCTGTTGACATCTCTTGTCTGCTGTCATTTCCTCTCCTGTTTGTCCTTGTGAGTTTGTCTCCTACATTCCTTTGCTGTCATTTTAAGAGGAAGCGTAGAAAAGGGCAAAGGTGTTCAGATTCCATATTTTCATGGAAGGCTCAGGTTTTTCTCATAGATCTTGTTTTTTGGATCATGGGTACTTTTTGCATGTTTACATTTTCCAAAGTGTAAAAGTGCTTTTATAAAATGTAAAATTTATAAATATTTGTTGGACATTTGTGTAAGCTTAAGTAAATTGTGGTATTTATGTGTTAGAATATTATATGGCCATTAGAAATGATGTTTATGAAGAATTTTTAGTGATAAGAAAATATTGATGTTTAATGTTAATTTTAAAAACCCATACAAAATTGTATGTACATTATGTAACTCTAGTATGTAACATAAAACATGCACAGGATAAAGATCATCAGAAAGTCTTGGGGCGCCTGGCTGGCACAGCGGTTGGGCTTCTGCCTTCGGCTCAGGGCGTGATCCCGGCGTTGTGGGATCGAGCCCCGCATCAGGTTCCTCCGCTATGAGCCTGCTTCTTCCTCTCCCACTCCCCTTGCTTGTGTTCCCTCTCTCGCTGGCTGTCTCTATCTCTGTCGAATAAATAAATAAAATCTTTAAAAAAAAAAAAAAAAGAAAGTCTGACAAACTATCTTGTTACATCTAGGAGCTGGGGTTACTTTTCTTCAGTATTTTCTGATTTTTTTTTCTCAAATGTGTATTACTCTGCTAAACAAACAAATATGAATCAGTTGTTCATTGAATTTACGCATAACTTTGCAAAGGCCTTCTTAGATGATTCTCCTCTGTTAAAAGCTTGTGATACAAAAGATCATATATTTTTTCTGACCTTGTATAGTATCTGTAGTTTTATTATGCACAGCAGGAATTGGTAAATGATAGACTACAGGCCAAACGTGGCTTGCTCCTGTTTTTGTAAATAAAGTTTCATTGGAACCCAGCCACACTCATTCATTCATGTGTTGTCCATTGATGCTTTCATGCTACAGTAGAAGAGTTGGATAGTTGTGACAGAGTCCACATGGCCTGTGAGACCTAAACTATTTACTCTCTGGCTCTTTGCAGAAAAAGTTGTTGACCCCTGATACAGAGGAAGAATTGCTTTGTCACATTGTACACATAACACATGCACCTGTTCCAAAATATCTTGCTAGAGGTCTTCTAAGATGAATTGATCTTTTCTCACAATGCGACAATGGATTGTTCTTAATAATTTTAAAAAGCACTCAAACAATTTTTCAGTTATCTTTAATAATTTGAAAGCGTTTCAGAATTAACCGCGAAGTAGAGTTGGGTGACATCACAGTAAGTCCAGTATAGGCGCTTCTTCTTGCACTTACAAACCAATGATTGTTTCCTCTTTCAAGGACCACGTGATGGAGTTGGCTTGTGTTTAGGAGTGAAGTTGTTGGAAAAAATATGTACGTTTAAATACAGAATTACGGTCAGGGCAATGAGAGGCTCACATTATGAGAGTTATGGGATTGCTGTGGCCCATAGTGGGAACAGAAACTTACATCTAGAGCTCACTGACTTTTAGAAGTAGAGCTATCTTAGAAATTAGCTCAATTAAGTTATCCCTAGTAATAGTGTCCTGATAGGGAATTACTCGGGTTGGGTATGATTTAAGTTTATGAACACTCGAGAAGCTACTGTATGCCAGGTGCTTTCTTTTATTTTTATTTTTAATATATTTTAATTAATTTATTTATAAAAAGATTTTTTTTACTTATTTGACAGACAGCCAGCGAGAGAGGGAACACAAGCAGGGGGAGTGGGAGAGGAAGAAGCAGGCTCCCAGCAGAGGAGCCTGATGTGGGGCTCGATCCCAGAACGCTGGGATCATGCCCTGAGGTGAAGGCAGACACTTAATGACTGAGCCACCGAGGCGCCCCTCTTTTTTTTTTTAATTTCATTTTTTAAAATGAATTATTTTTCCTTTCTGTAGATATTTATTTTAATTCTAGTATAGTTAACATACAGTATTATATTAGTTTCAGGTGTACCAGATGCTTTCGTGTACCATTATTCCACTTCTAAATCCAGTGATAGAGAATTCCTATGTTGTAAGAGAGCCTGTTTCATACTCTGGCAGCTCTAATTGTTAAAAAATTACACTGTATGTTTTGTACTAATATATGCCTTCCTATCAACTTCAATCATTGATCCTGGTTCCATTAAATGGATTCTTCTTCTAAATGGCAGAATTCATATAGTTGAAGACAGCTATCATGTCTCCTTTGAATCTTGAATAATCCCAAACTCTTGAGCTCCTTAGAACAATTTGAAAACCAGTATGGATTGGATATATTGAATTGCACGTTTTCATTTTTTTTTTGACATATTAAAAGAATGGCTTTTTAGCATAAGGCTTTAAGACTTGTAAATGAAAAAGCATTTCTGATATTCTGGAAACAATATTATGCTATTATGAAATGTTTAGTCATTTTAAGCATCAATAAGCAGATTTAGTAGCATATAAATCAGAGATTTTATCATTTATGTCAAATTTTACTTTGTGACCCTCTTTTATGATTATTTTTCTGTGAAATGTAAGTTAGACTTTGAATTGTCACTGACCCAAGTGCTGTTCTCCATTCCTTTCTCTTTTAATTTTTTTTTTCTTGGGTATGTTAGTAACCAGTGAGATCAACTTTTTCCATCCTCATGGATACACAGAATAATAAAATCTGATCACGTTTAACCCTGGGCAAGGAAGAAAGGGTATTTAAATAGGTCAGGTGATCCTGCTTGCTCTTTCACAATCAGTGAGTGCTAGGTGTGAGTTTCTTTCCCCTCTGTGGGCACCACCATTCCCATAATTCTGATAGCATGAGCCTCTTACTGTCCCGATTGTAGCTTTAGTATTTAAATGTACATATTTTTCAAATGAAACGACACCAAAACAAAAACGAACTCCATCATATGGTCCTTAACAGAGGGAACAATCACTGGAGTCAGTGCAAGAAGGAGAAGCACCTGTGTTGGCTTATTGCTATGGCGCTAAACTCTACTTTGTGGTTAATTTTTGGGATTTTTTTTCTTTTTTCACTTATCTATCTATCAATCATCTATCTATCATTTATTTATGGTAATTGTGGCCATGTTTCCTCTTTGTTTTGACTTTTTTTTTTTAAGATTTTATTTTTAATTAATCTGTACACTCAACATGGGCTTAAACCCACATTTCCTAGATCGAGTCTCACGCTCCACCTGCTGAGCCAGCCGGGCACCCCTCTTTGTTTTGACTTTTTAAACTTACCCATGATATTTAGCTTAAAGACTAATGATTTTTTTATTCCTTTAGATGAACAGTTAGGGAAGCATTCCTTGAAATACTTAATTGGGGAGAAAAAGAAACTTTTAAAAGAGAGCCGAGGAAATGATGTGACAGGCACTGCATCAGCTATTGAATAACTGAGCCAAGCTGAGAAGTGGAAATACAAGTATTAGAAGCCCATTCAAATGAAAGGAAGAGGTTTTGACTCTAAGCTTACCATTTTTATAAGAATAATTGAAAATTTGGCTTTTCTACAAAGATGCAGAAATATACGCATCAGTGGAAATCTCAGCCTGTTCGCCTGGAAGTTACTCTCCACCTGACCGCTGCTGACTGATAGAGACTTCAAGAAGCAATATGCCAAAGTGTTTGCTCCAGGGAAGTTAGAAGGAAGATAATAAAAAGCAAACCCCTTTAATCCTTTAATGTCATTTCCTTTTGGGATTTGTGTGTTTCCTAGAAACTCTGAGTGCTTCTCTGAGTGGGAAATGGAGAGATGCAGTACTCACTTTCCTTGTCATTTACAGTTTTTTGCTTATAGGAATTTGAGACATGTGAGTGACAAGGTGAATATACGGGATAGAGAAAAGTTGTTGTTGAATGATGAGAACAGAATTGAGTGAATGTTACCGTTCAGCTTCAGGTGTGTTAACCTAGTGATTTTAAATAAAAATACTTTGGGTTCTTGTTAATCCTCCACCTACACCAGTTTTTAAAGCAAAATGGAATTTCTTTGTTTTAAATATATGTATTAATGTAATAGAAGACTACTAACATTTTCTTCACTTTCATTTTTATATAACCAATAATCAGTGTTTACTAAGTGCCAGACACTGTTAAAAGCTTGATCGATATTAATTCATTTAATTCTCATAACAACACTATGAGATAGTTACTCTTATGTGCATTTTTATAGATGGGGAAACTGAGGTATGGACATGTTAAGCAACTTGTTCAAAGTTATTTGGTAAGTGGCAAAGCCAGCTTTAGCCACTTCTGCTTAACCGCAGGGTGTCAAATAAATATTTTTAAATGTGTGCCCTGATGAAAAAAATGGTTGAGAAGTACTGTTCTAGAGAACAAAAACAAAACAAAACACAAAAATCCTACTATTATGAACAACTAAAAAATAATTAACACACATTTAAATATATGGCTGATCTCACTGGAAAGTAATCACTAGGTTCTAGGAACAAGGCTTGGTAGTGAGCCCCATACCTGCTGCTGTAGCTACCAGGTATGGGAGTGAGAGATAAATTAAATGGTAGAGGTTGTAATATAAGGACTTCATTGCTGCTCAAATGAAGACAGCAGATTAGAATTTGGGCTTATCCAATGAGGTCAGTTAAAACTGAAATCTCCATATAATGTTAAGATTCTCAGAAGGTTACAACTTCAGTAAAAGTGGGAATAGGAAAAAAATCTGCCATTTTCTTTTGGCCTGGATTTTGGGTGGAATAAATGAGCTCTTTTAGAATGGGTAACCGTGATCTGTGCTTCATGCAAAGGTGAAATGAGAAATTAACAGGTCTAAGGAAATTATCCAGGATGCAGCAAAAGGGAGTTGTGGGTTGGAAATTATAAAAGAGGAATGGAGGGCAAAATGAAAAGGTTCAATCTATGCCTAATAGGACTTCCAGAAGGAATGAATAAAGGCAATGATTAAAGATAATAAGATAATAAAGTTTTTCAGGACCACAGGGAGTCCCAGTGATGTAGGAAAGATGTTAGGGCTTGAAGCCAATAGCCAAGAAAGAGTTCTTGGGGCATATTTGGTCCAAAAAGGTGGTTTTATTAAAGCATGGGGACAGGACCTGTGGGCAGAACAAACTGCACTGGGGTCATGAGGAGTGGCTCATTATATACTTTCAAGTTGGGAGGGGGTTAGGGGTAGTGTAAGTCTCTAAGGAATTTTGAAAACAAAGTTTCCAGGATCTTGAGGGGGCTAGCTATTGTTGGGAAAAGTAATTTATTACTGTCTAATAAAACCTTAGTCACTAGACCCTTCAGATGTATATCAGTGGGCCATATGCTTGGGGGATTAATGCCAACACATATTTTGTGGGAATTTCCAAAGGAATTTTTATATGTTAAAGTAGACTTACAGGATCCTGGGGGTTGGGCCAAGTTGCCTTTTGCCCTTAGCAAAGTATTAACATCGAGGCATTTGAGTCCCTCCTATAGGAATGCCACTCTGCCTATTTTAGGGACTTGTCAATGGGTATAGGTAGTAAGGAAATTTAATAATTTCTCTTCTGCCTTTGTTTCCCACATCACCGGGGGTGATAAATATTTTTTTTCTCATACCTAAGACATCACAGTAAAACTGCAAAACACCAAAGACCAAATGAAAAATCTTAAAAGCAACAACAAAGGGTTATCTATAAAGGAATTCCAGCTAGACTAAACTGTAAACTTTTCAACAACAGAAAGAAGCCAGAAGACAATGGAGTCTTCAAAATGGTGAAACAAATGAACCATTAACCTAGAAATATATGTCTAACTAAATTCCTAAGTATTCAAGAGTTAGGGAAAAATACATTTCCAAACAAACGAAACAAATATCTACTACAGCAAGAAAGAAATTTAACATAAGGAAAAGGACCAAGATGTAAGAATGTTGAACAAATAGACTTGTAAACTTGACTTTAAATTTAAACAGATATTGACTATAAATGAACATGATAAATATTGAATAATTTGGAGAAATTAGTTCAAATAAAGTGGAAATAAAATGCTTGCTTAATTAACATATAAAGGGAGGAAAGAATAGAAATTAAAGCATTCAGCAATTCCGCATTTCTTTGCTTTCCATATATCCTCTTTTATTCAATGTCTGCTCCAATCTTTAGCCTATTAAAAATGTGCTCAAGGTTTCAGATTTCTTTATACATTTCTTGGTACAAGTCTTTCCAGTTATGTGGTTTAAAAACATTTTTTCACAATCTGTAGCTTTTCTTTTTTTTATAACTATTTTTTGCAGAGCAGAACTTTAAAATTTTGATGAAGTCCAGTTTATCAATTTTTTTCTTTTATGTTGAACGTTTCGTTTCTTTCCTTTTCTTTCTTTCTTTCTTTCTTTCTTTCTTTCTTTCTTTCTTTCTTTCTTTTTTTCTTTCTTTCTTTCGAGACATCCTTTCCCACTAAAATTTTCTCCTATGTTTTCTTCTAAAAGTTTTATAGTTTTGAATTTGACAGTTAGACTTGTGATTCTTCTTGAATTAATTTTTACATAAGGTGTGTCATTTAGGTTGAGATTTGTATTTTGACCTATGAATGTCGAATTACTCCAACACCACTGTTGAAAGACTACTCTTTCTCCCTTGAATTGCTGTTATACGTTTTTATCAAAAATCATTGGGAAAAATTTGTATTTCTGTACTCTATTCTGTTTCATTGATCTATGCATCTGTTCCATCACTAGTACTATACTGTCTTGATTAGTATAGTTTTATGATAAGTCTTAAAATTGGGTAGTGTGAGTCCTTCAATCTTACTGTTTTTGAAATTGTTTTGGCAGTTCTGGTTCTTTTCCTTTTCAAATAATTTTACAATACACTTGTCTCTATATACCAAAAAACTCTGCTGGTATTTGGATTGGAATTGTGTTATATCGATACCTTAATCTGGGGAGAATTGACGTCCTTACTATGTTGAGTCTTCCAGTCCATGAACACAATATACTCCTACATTTACAGATTTCATCTACGCGTTGTAGGTTTCAACATTGGTATGTGTCTTCCTTTAGATTCAAATATGGAAGTCCGAATCCCCACTTCTCGGAATGTAACCTTATTTGGAGACAAGGCCTTTAGAGAGGTAATCAAGTTAAAATGAGATCACTAGGATGGGCCTGAATTAAATATGACTGGAGTCCTCAAAAAAGGAAAAATTTGGAGATAGCACACACGGAGAATGCCACGAAAGATGAAAGCAGAGATCAGCGTATGTAGAAGCCAAGCATTGCCAACGATTGCCCGCAAACACTAGCAGCTAGAACAGAGGCATGCAACAGATTGCTCCCTCAGAGCCATCCGAGGGAATCAACCTTGCTCATACACTGATCTTGCCCTTCTAGCCTCTAGAACTGTAAGATAATACATTTCTGTTTGTTTAAGCCACTTGGTTTGTGATACCTCATTATGGCACCCCTAGAAAAACAAACATCAAATGTACATATTTTGTTAGCTCTATATCTAAGTATTTCATTTTTTGAACTTTCAGTTTCTAAAGTTGTAATTATCTCCCTGGTGGTGTTTGCATCATATTAAGATAAAAATTTCTCAAATTTACCAGTATTTGTGATATTTCAACTAAAAATGCTATTGTTTAAAGGGAAACTACAAATTTCAAGTCCGTTCTCTGGGCCCTTACCACTACTTACTTTTTCTTTTTTTACTTTTATTATCTCTTTAATTTAATTTGCCCAATTAAATATCCTTGTATACTATTTGGCAGCTTCATTGGATATTTGCGAAGGAACACTTTGAATCAGATTGTGTCTTGACATTTAACAAATTATGGGTATTTCTTGACAGTAGAGTTAAGGGGCACCTGGCTGGCTCAGTCAGTGAAGTGTCTGCCTTCGGCTCAGGTTGTGATCTCGGGTCCGGGGATTGAGCCCTTCATCCCCTGCTCAGTAGAGAGTCTGCTTCTCCCTCTCCCTCTGTCCCCTCTCCCCACTCATGCTCTCTCTCTCCCCCAAATAAATAAATAAAATATTTAAAAAAAAGTAGAATTAGAGCAGGACAGCAGTCCTCAGAAAAAGATTTACATATCTTGTAAAATTAAATCCATTACCTTTTTATTAAACACATTTATTTTTCAAAAAGAGGGCATTGTAAAGCCATGCTCATGAAGTCTCAGAGTTTTTTGTTAAATTCTCCCTCTTTACTCCACAGTGCCTTCACAGCCACCACAATGTGAGGCTAAAACTAGCCTCATATTAGTTTTAAAAATCAAATCATCTAAATATTTCCCTCATCCATGCACATCTCTTCTTTGTCACCAGGATGTCTTCTGTGGTTGTTGTCTGGATTTCCCTGGTGGAGTAGATACTTCCAGGATGTATCCCACTGATAACACTCCATATTCCCGTGTATCATGCAATATTTGAATTCACTTGGTGGTTGTCCTTTCCCCAGTAGTCAGTCCACTTGCTCCCTGTGCGTGTCTTCAGCCCTGGTGCTTCGTCACCGTGCTCTTAGCACTAGTGTTTGGCAGCAGGTGCTCCACATAGATCTATGCATTTAATGAATGAATAAAAGGAAAAAAATGCAGCTGAGTTGAATAGTTTTCTCAAAAAATTCCAATTTTATAACCATTTAGTGTAGACAATTATCTTTTTTGGCATTATCCATTTTACTGGAAGGCTAAGATATCCAATGTATTCAATTTTATAGTTATAACCTAAATTAATTATACTTTACCAGCCAAATTGACTTTCAACACTTTATTCCAAGCTTGTAATACTGGCCCGAGTATTGACATCCGGTGTTCAAATAAAATATAGGCATCCTGAACTTTCTTAGTGAATTTAAACCTGAACATGCCAGGAATTGCAAGGTCAAAGATTCTCCTTCCTTCACTGTAGGAAGGCTGACTTACTAGTAAGTACCCTGGGGCATGAGAATGAGTCTGTGTTTTCTGAACTGAAACTCTGTGAGGTTGCATCTAAATGTTTCACATATTGGTGAGAGCCTACTAAGGAGACATGCATTTATCCAGATCGGTGGTAACAGTGATGATTCTAACAGACACATGTGGAATATTCCTGTAATAGTTTGATACAAAAGACAGTCTGGCATAGTGGATGAAGTGCTGCCCTTAATTTCTAGCATATAGGTTTCTAGTCTCACTTTCTTCACTTGGGCAAATCATTCTAAGATCTCTCTTTGTTTTCATTTGCTCCCTTTATGATAGGTCTAATGGTACCCACCTTGCAGAGATCAGTAGGAATTAACCGCAGATAGTCCCAGGACTCCTTAGAAAAGAGTTTTATATTTTCCTAGTAAATGATCTTTGTACTGAACCTGAAATAAATAGAATCCAGGTCAACTTTACTTAACACTTATCTCCTAGGACATTGGCAGCTAGAAGGTTAGGACTCTAACTTGGTGAAGTACTCAGCATACTGGGCTTGTGTCCATCCAACTGTGGCTTCACAACTGAGTTTTTCTGTTTTGTTTGGATATTTGGAGTTGTTTAGATGTAGTCTGTCAGTGCTCAGGAAATGCTGACTTAAAATATTTCATGAGTCATTCATCATCACATGTTCCTGAGAGGTAGGTAAGCTATTATCACCCTCACCTGCCCATTTTTATTTGATAAATGCTAATTGATATTATCTGACTTTCAAATGAATTATAAGAAGGTGGGTTTGTTACATCCCTTCTTATTAATTTCGGTTGAATAGTTCTGACTTTTACCTAACCCTGATGAATAACTAGTATCTGGTTGTCTTGTGTTTGCTTCATGCCTCAGCGCTGTTGGGAATAATATAAAGGAAAGCTGCTAAAGAGGGAGAGCAAAGAAAAACCTAAGTCAGTAGAAAAAAGATAAAAGAATGAATATAATGATAACACAGAGATTCATAGATCCTTAAAAATCATAAGCGTCCCCTTGAAATAAAAGTTTTCTCTGGGGAGGGGCGCCTGGGTGGCACAGCGGTTAAGCGTCTGCCTTCGGCTCAGGGCGTGATCCCGGCGTTCTGGGATCGAGCCCCACATCAGGCTCCTCCACTATGAGCCTGCTTCTTCCTCTCCCACTCCCCCTGCTTGTGTTCCCTCTCTCGCTGGCTGTCTCTCTCTCTGTCGAATAAATAAATAAAATCTTTAAAAAAAAAAAAGTTTTCTCTGGGGAGCAGTCTGAGATCTTATATATTTTCTATTAAACATACAGATTAATGAAAATTTTGAAGTTAGTATTTAATTTTAATTATAGTCATTTTTTTTAAAGATTTTATTTTTAAGTAATCCCTACACTCAACACGGGGCTCAAACTCACAATCCTAAGATCAAGAGTCGCATGCTCCACCGACAGAGCCAGCCAGGCATCCCTTAAATATGGTCATTTTTAAATGAATGTGTACAGATACAAAGGTGAAACAATATGTTTTTGTATATGAATAGATTGCTTGATGATTTGTAGACTAAAATATTTTAAGAAAACAAATCTCATCTTACAGATTTTTTGAGTGTGTCAATCATTTAACGTAAAACCAGTTATTGGATTTAACAATTAAAAATATGCTTTGTAGAGTAAATAATTCTCATTCCCATAATGGTTGTATGGCCTTAGTCTTTCAGGCTAAGTCTTTTTCTATTTTAGCAGTAAATCAATTGCAAATAAAGTAAGTGTTGATAGTACCAAACCAATTCACCATAATCATTTGTGATGAAGAAATTAGCCTCAAGCTAGGCTACTTTCTCATTTACTCATGACCTGTTTCAGGGACACTGATCACAGAAGGAAATGGAATTAGCTTTTGCTTGTATTTCTTGGCTGCACTGTGGTCTTAGCCTTGTTAATGGCTCTCTTTTCTTGATCGTTATAAAAGGAGAGGAGTAGCCATATGGCAGGACACCAGAGCTCTCTGTATAGAATACCTTGGGAATTAAGATGGCTGGAAGTCTTGACATGAACTTTAGTTTGGAAGGGACTCTGAGAATCACTCTCAAAAGGCACCGTGTCAGTCATTCTTTTCCACTAAGTCTACAACCTTGTCTTAAAGAGCAGTGGAGGTACATCTTAAATTCCCACCAAAAGATAAGTCAGTGACTTGAAAAAGACAGTTTATACCAACAATATCACTAACATCAAATTGCCCCGTAGAGGAACATAAAAGAGTGAAAGCTGTGAGGAATGGAAGCACGGAGAACAGGTCATCACACTACCATTTTCTCCAGCATCCTAAACTGTGATAAGTACCTGATCATAGCTGTGTCTCAATTTCTAGCCTCTGAGCCAGGTTAGTACCACCTGGTGTGATTTGAAATGACCCCAAAAGAGCTGATGATGCCTCATGTTAAATTGTGAAAGACATTCCATTTAGCAGGTATTATCCCTCTCCCGGTCAAAAAGGTTATTATATTTTTCCCAGTTCATTTTGCCCCCTTCATTTCTGACATTAACTCGGAGTATCTTTGCCCATTAGAGGATCTGTTTCTGCTTTATTCATTCCAGCTTTTGCCTTTAGTGTGGGATGTAACAGTTGAGCTCTGTTCTTATAAAGGAGTTTTATCATGGGCAGTATATCACGGATTATTTGGCCCATTGGTTTTTCAGGTGTATGGGGTATTGCAGAAACACAGCCACTGGAGCGCTGTTGCTAAGACTTTTATTTTTTTATCTGCCCGTAAGTTCTGTTTCCAGTTCTGATCCTGGAATTTCAGTGGACAAGCAAAGGGAAGTGTAAAGAGCAGAGAGGGCAGATTATCGATATGAGTTTCTATCAGCACTCCTTCCTAAATCCTATCTACTCAAGGGTATTATAATTTCAAGAGCCAGTAAAAGCTGCAGAACACCATTTTGTTCCATAGGCTGGTCTTGCAGATGATAATGTGCAGATTGGCTAGAGTCCAGAAAGATGCCTTCCTTGACCCCTGTCCAACTTTATGGAAGTTAGGGGAACAGGTTGATATTGGAGAACTCCAGTCAAAAGAACTTAGGGAAGCATCAGGGGAATCGATTTGGCCATTTCCAGTCACTTTGTCACTAGGCTAAGCAGCGTGGCTTTAGGAGTGCACAGTAGCACTAGAAAGGACAATATTTTAAAAACACCACAATGATCTCCTTTGGAGTCCAGTGAGGGCTCTGATGTATTCTAAAGGAGCCAGAAAAAAAATTCCTAATTCAACTAAGACCTGAAGAATACCCCTAAGCAGATGAAATGATCTGGTTATTCCAGGGGACAAATGAGATTGGGAGATTACACAGGCTTTTAGGGGGAGACCGAGAATCTTTCATGTGCACATCAGTCTGGTTTCCAGTATATGGTGACCTTTTAAAATGCCCCTTATACTTTTCTAGGGACTTTGGTCCAGAGAAAAGACACATGCAAACTCCTTTCCTGCCTACCTAACGAGGAGTACATTAAGGCTCTTTTTTTTTTTTTTTCCATCTGAAACTACCATGAGACTAAAGGAGGTGGTTGGCTAGCACCTGGGATTGCCTAGGTTACTTCAAGAGAAAATTGATGAGAAAATGAGGAGAAATAAAAAAATACCAGAAAGTAAGAAATGTTGACTTATTTTTTCAAATCTATTGTGTAATCTAAACCATTTCCCAGGTCAGATTCCCCATCTCTCGTAGGGAGATACCTCTTCCTATTCAGGATTCTTAGTGAGAATATTGTGATATTAATCAATGGCTTATGAGGAAACACAGTGACAAATATTACATAAAACAGCACTATTTTATTTATGTATCTTTAAGTGGAGAGTAGTTATATGTTATTCAAAAGTGGGTTTATGATATCCAGTCCAGCTGCTTGGGCAGGTCAAACTCAAATAATTTATCTCAGAATATCCTGTTGCTTTGTACTGGCACATTCATAGAAAAAGATCTCTATTATTCATTTTGATGCACAATTAGTTTAGGGGGAATCTCCTGGACAGATTGTAGTCTTATATTGCAGAGTTGAAATTTAATGATTTCAACACAGTTGTCTTCAGTGCCAACATAAACCAAAGATAAATTATATCTAACCAGTAAAATGTGTTTAATACATGGCCCACAGGTTGCGGGAACCAACTAATATTTGTAAGCATATTATCTGAATTCTTAAGTGGAGGACATTGTAGAAGCTGCATTATAGTATATTGGGTTCAAGTTAAACAACAATGCTAACTTGTATAGTGCCTGCAAGAAAAGGAAATGGAAAAGAAAAAAGACATTTTTAGTTGGGCTAATACTTTCTATCCTGAAATGCAACTTGGGATGTTATAAAGAAGAATAAAACACTTAGAAAACAATTCATAAAACTAGTATTGAAAAGATTGACAAAGAGTTTTTCTCCCCCCTCCTTTCTCTGAAGGCTAACCTCCAAACAAAATCTTAGGCTGAAGTTTTAAATGTCTGCTACAGACAATTGACACTTTCCAAGTACAGACTGCCAAGTGCACAAAGAGCAAAGTTTAGTCAAAGTTCATTTTCAGGTCATCCACCCTGGAACCATCAATCTGGGCAACCTCTGGGTAACCTCTTCCAAGGCTTGTGGACTGGAGCGGGATCCTTTGCAGCCTCATTAGAGCATGCAACGATTAATTTGTGTTAAATAGGAAATTAAACAGTCATGTACAGTGTAGAGTGGAGGTCAAAGAGTGGATCTTGAGGTGCATTCACAGTCTCTGTTTGGGAGTCCTCACAGGCTGGCAGAGAGGTGGGGCAGACTCAGAAGAGAAATAATTGTGTAGGACAAACATTACAAAACCTCCATGACAAAAAGGCATACGTAAATAGGAGAGAAATTTGACTCGAAAATAAATCACCGGTGTTTTTAATGTTACTCAGACATGCCTGGCTTTCAGAAGACTTAGGGTGAGAACTGAGGCAAAAATGACTTCACAAATCGGGTGTATTAACCTAGAAAACTCACCGTTGTCCTTGAACTTACTTCTGATTGTAGCCTAGCCTTGTATTTATGAACTAGAGATTCTGTCATGAGAAAATGAGAGGAAAGGTCTAATGTGGAGTTCTACTGAGTGAATGCTATTTGTGAATTCATGGTGAATTGAACCATTGTCTTCCAAGATACCATTTTGACATAATTAGATAAGTTGGATGGTTAGCAGTAGCAATGCACACAGGAAATTTTGAAAAAATAAAATGCTATTCATTTCTTAACAATAGAAGAATGAAAAGTTTCCAACTACTATATTATCCAAACACTGTGTTATCTATCTATCTATCTATCTATCTATCTATCTATCTATCTATCATCTATCTATCTATCATCTCATCTATCTATCATATCTATCTATTATCTATCATCATCATCATCATCTATCTGGAATTTTAGTATAATAAATATCATTACTTGAAAGTTAATTTGTATATTAGTAAAATAAGACTTAGAAAACCATGGCATTCTATGTTACATGTGGGGATGTGATCAGATTTATAAAGGCTCTTGGTCTCTTTATGTTTTTTGATGAACTTAGTATAATATGTCGATAGTGACAAATTATAGGTCAAGTAAAATAGTATGCCGTACATGTGATAAAGAATAAAATTAATGAAATGTAAATACACGTGGTTGAAAGAGGAATTGTTTAAAGTTACAATACTTTTAAAAGGGTTATAAAACACTCCCCATTTCTTCTAATGAGAGTTATACACTTTTTCCTCTCTGCCTCCATGAAGCTTTATTCCTTCTTTATTCTTGTGTTATGTTTTATGCGATGGTTTCTCCTATAGTATTTTTGAAAGTAAGTGATGAGCATAAAGGCTACTTTGAGATCTCTGAAACAACTTCGATGTGATATAAAAAATATGACTTTTAAGAAATGGTTACAGAGTGACAGTTATTGTAATATAACCATAGTTTAATGTATATCTTCATAATTGGAGAGAATACTGAATTTGAGTTAAAGGTTAGTGGAAATAAAAATTTAATTTTTCCTGTGCAAATTCATACCTGCTTTGTTAAGAATCTGTGTTATAAAGAAGGGAAGAAGGCAAGGGTAGAATCCTTAGGCATTCTGGTGTTTAAGGGTTGAGTAGAGGTGATGTAATGGACGCTGGGAAGAAATGGCCAAAGAGGTAGAAAGGGCATCGTGAGAGTGATTAAGCTAAGGAACGGGAGCACCCAAATTTAAGTAAAGAGGCCAAGAGAAATTCGTATTAAAAAGAGTCTGTAGGGGGGGGGCTCCTGGGTGGCACAGCGGTTAAGCGTCTGCCTTCGGCTCAGGGCGTGATCCTGGTGTTCCGGGATCGAGCCCCGCATCAGGCTCCTCCACTATGAGCCTGCTTCTTCCTCTCCCACTCCCCCTGCTTGTGTTCCCTCTCTCGCTGGCTGTCTCTCTCTCTGTCAAATAAATAAATAAATAAAATCTTTAAAAAAAAAAAAAAAAAAAAAAAAAAAAAAAAGAGTCTGTAGGATTTGATCAACAGAAACCTTTGCTTGAATGATTTCTGACTTTTATGGCAGCCATTAGCCTTATAGAGGTTTGGGAGGAGTAAGTTATTTTTTTGCTCTAGCTCATCAGACCATCAAGTTTGGATTTTGTAGAGCTTAGAGACCAAATCCTATAACACAAAAGATAACCTTGAGGCCTTTTCTGGCCATAAAAATATCAGTCTCATAAAATGATTAAAAGTGATAATGTTCAGTCTATAAATTAATCAGGGAAAATGGGGACATAAATTTTAGCAACTTTGTGTCATGAGTTTGTGTAAAGGATTTTGTTAGAAGAAATAGACTTAAGACCACGTGACATGTGAACTATGTTTCCAGATAAGGAGATGGCTAGGCAAATGAATCCTTGTTTAATCACCTGTTCTATTTTTTATGATTTAATATATGAATCTCTTTTACATGATTGCATTTTAGATTTGATTGATTTTGGCTTTTAATTGTTAAATATGGAATTGATTAGACTTAGTTTTATGGGAATATAATTGGATGTAAATTAGGCTTTGGTAAAATTTAAATTGAAAATGTATTAGGCAAATTCCTTAACCTTTTCTTTTTTTGCCTCAGTTTCTTCATTTGTAAAATTAAAGCATTGGACTAGATGACCTTGAAGGTCCTTATGAGGTCTAATAGTTGAAGGCTCCTGTTATGAAGAGGAAATAACTATGTAGTTAATCAAAGCCTCCATTTTTCAAGTGGTTATTTTGGCTTCTGAAAGCTTATGAGAAATCCCTTCACTTATGACTATTTGTATCCATTATCTAGACATTGTCCTCAGATAGACAGGGGCTAGTAATCACGTCACTGCTAACATGGAAAATGGTGTCTTTCTTTCCCATAGCCAAATTTTAAATGTAAAGGAATGGCAGTCTCTAAGCAACCAGTGCTGTCCGTTTCAGTTACCTATATTGAATTATTACAAAATCATAGTCATTTTTGGAATTGCTTCAGATCTTGAGAAAATGCCTACCAGGTCACATGGCTAGCAGGCAGAGCTGCTTGCCAGCAGCCTGATGCCGTGATGTGGAGTTCTTTCCTGTTGTCCCTCCCCTGCAGTCGAAGCTGGCTGCCTTTTATGTCATTCAGTAAAGTCATCAGAGTATGACATGCGCTACTTCCAGAACCTAGAGAGGTATACCAGGTGTCATTCTTTCTTAGTTGTGGGGATTCCAGGATATAATAATTTGTGTTTTACTTTTGAGGGAATGTTCTGGCATATCAAAGACACTTCGGTGTTACGTGAGGTCCCTGAATCTTTGTAAGGTTTTTCCTAGACGCTCTGGAGCACATGTATCTTACCAAGAGCTCCCATATACTTGTCAGTTCTTACTCATCTGAATAACATGATGTTATCAATATAGTGGGCCATCGTGATGTTTTGTGTAATGGACAGATGGTGCAGGTGATTCATTTGGACTATATTATGACAGAGGCTGCAGACTTAACATAACTTTGAGGCAAGACAAAATGGGTATGGTTGTCCATCTCATGTGAATATAAACTACTTCTGATCCTCTTTCCTGATAGGAGTGGAAAAAAATCACATTTGTCAGGTAGCTTGTACCTGAGGCTATATTAATCTACTGTAGTAAATATACCATATCTGGCACATAGTTGTAATTGATTAAGTTTGTGGTTGTCAGCTGTCATGTACAAGATCCATCTGGCTTTGTACGGTTCATTAGGGCTGTGATGTATTTAAATAGGATCTTATGGCGACTACTAACCTCTGCATTCTTTAGGGCTGTAAGAGTGGCGCTAACCTCTTTCACCACCACCAAGATGAAGTATTATTTTTCGTTGCGAAAGGGAAATTTCAGAGGTTTACATTAGGCTTTCTCTACTATGATAGCTTTTACCCTATATGCCAAGGACCAGTTGTGGAGGTTCTGTAGACTACCAAGTATGTCCATTTCATACTGACCAAGGCAGTGACCACCATGGACTTAATGGACCTGCTGTAAGCCAGAGTTGGGCCAGGGCTGTACTTAGTACCTGGCTCCCATACATCTCCACTCTAATAGAGGGCCATTATGAGTCTTTGGGCCTCCGGTTATCAGTGTTTATTAATTAATTAATTTTATTTTAATTCCAGTATAGTTAACATACGGTGTTATATTAGTTTCAGGTGTATAGTATAGTGATTGAACAATTTTGTGTATTGCTCAGTGCTCATCAAGATAAGTGTACCCTTTAATCCCCATCACCTATTTCATCCATTCCCCCATCCACCTCCCCTCTGGTGACCATCTGTTTGTTCTCTGTAGTTAAGAGTGTTTTTGGTTTGTCTCTCTCTCTTTTTTCCTTTTTTTTTTTTATTTCAAGTTTTTAGTTAAATTCTAGTTAGTTATGGTAAAATTGGTTTCAGGTGTAGAATTCAGTGATTCATTACTTACATACAACACCCAGTACTCTTCACAAGTGCACTCCTTAATACCCATCACCCATTTAGCCCAAACCCCTGCCCACCTCCCCTCCAGCAACCCTCAGTTTGTTCTCTATAGTTAAGAGTCTCTTTTATGGTTTGCTTCCCTCTTTTTTTTTTTTCTTCTCCTATGTTCATCTGTTTGTTTCTTAAATTCCACATATGAGTTAAATCATATGATATTTGTCTTTCTCTGACTTATTTTGCTTAGCATTGTGCTCTCTAGGTCCATCCATGTTGTTGCAAATGGCAAAATTTCATTCTTTTTTATGCTTAAATAATATTCATTGTGTGTGTATATGTATTTATATATACACATTGTGTGCATATATATAGTAAATAATATTCATTGTATCTACATACCTATATGTATATATATGTATATGAAGATATCTTCTTTGTCCATTCATCATTTGATGGACATTTGGGTTGCATCCATAATTTGGCTATTGTAAATAATGCTGCAAAGAACATAGGGGTGCATATATCCTTTCTAATTAGTGTTTTCATATTCTTTAGGTAAATACCCAGTCTTGTGATTATTGGATCATAAGATATTTTTAATTTTTTGAGGATCCTCGATGTTGTTTTCCACAACAGCTGCACCAGCTTGCATTCCCACCAACAGTGCACCAGTGTTTCTTTTTTTCCACATCCTAGCTAACACTTGTTGTTTCTTGTGTTTTTGATTTTAGCCATTCTGACTGGTACATCTCATTGTAGTTTTGATTTGCATTTTCCTGGTGATGAGTGATGTTGAGCATCTTTTCATGTGTCTGCTGGCCATCTGGATGTCTTCTTTGGAGAAATGTTTGTTCATGTCTTCTGCCCCTTTTAAATTGGATTATTTGTTTTTGAGGTGATGAGTTATATAAGTTCTTTATATATTTTGGATACTAGCCCTTTATCAGAGATGTCATTTGGAAATATCTTCTTCCATTCAGTAGGTTGACTTTTAGTTTTGTTGATTGTTTCCTTCACTGTTCAGAAGCTTTTTATTTTGATGTAATCCCAATAGTTTAATTTTTGCTTTTGTTTCCCTTGCCTCAGGTGACATGTCTAGAAAAATGATGGTATGGCTGATGTCAAAGACATTACTGTCTGTGCTCTCTTGTAGGATTTCTATGGTCTTTTTTTTTTTTTTAAGATTTTATTTATTTATTAGAGAGAGGGACAGCCAGCGAGAGAGGGAACACAGGCAGGGGGAGTGGGAGAGGAAGAAGCAGGCTCCCAGCGGAGGAGCCTGATGTGGGACTTGATCCCGGAATGCCAGAATCACGCCCTGAGCCGAAGGCAGACGCTTAATGACTGAGCCACCCAGGCGCTCCGGATTTCTATGGTCTTTAATCCACATTTAAGCCTTTAATCCATTTTGAGTTTGTTTTTGTGTATGACGTAAGAAAGTGGTCCAGTTTCATTCTTTTGCATGTAGCTGACTAGTTTTCCCAGCACCGTTTGTTGAAGACACAGTCCCATTGCATATTCTTGACCCTTTGTTGAAGATTAATTGGCCATATAATTGTGAGTTTGTTTTTGGGCTTTGTATCCATGCTGTTGATCTGTGTATCTATTTTTGTGGCAATACCATACTGTTTTGATTACTACAGTTTGTAATACAACTTGAAATCTAGAATTGTGATGCCTCCAGCTTTGTTTTTCCTTTTCAAGATTGCTTTGGCTATTTGGGGTCTTCTGTGGTTCCATACAAATTTTTAGGATTGTTTGTTCTAGCTGTGTGAAAAATACTAGTAGTATTTTGATAGGAATTGTATTAAATTTGTAGATTGCTTTGGGTGGTATGGATATTTTAACAATATTTGTTCTTCCAATCCATGAGCAAGGCATATCTTTCCATTTGTTGGTTTTGTCTTCAGTTTCTTTTATCATTATTTCATCATAATAAGGAAGTGAAACTTTGGGCAGATGGCTTTCTTCTATCAAAGGCCAGAGAAGGAAACATGACTGTAAGCAGTCAGTAGCCAACATTTGGCAGATACGGAAATAAATGTCATGGTCCTGCATGGGGATCTTGGCAGCACACCGCAGTGTTTGCTGCAGATGTCATAGGAAATGGTGTTTTAGCATTCTTTAAGTTTGTCTCTTATTTGTGTCATTTAAAGGTGACTAACATAATATAATAAAAATATTATTATTAAAGAATAAAAATATTTTTTATTTTTTGTTGTATCATTTAAAGTTTTTATTTAAATTCCAGTAATATTAGTTTAATACAGTGTAATATTAGTTTCAGGTGTACAGTTTAGTGATTCACCACTAGGTGCTCATCCCAACAAGTGCTCTCCTTAATCCCCATCACCTATTTCACCCACCTTCCCTCTGATAATCGTATGTTTGTTCTCTATAGTTGTCTGTTTCTTGGCTTGTCTCTCTCTCTTTTTTTCCTTTGCTGGTTTGGTTTCTTAAATTTCACATATGAGTGAAATCATATGGTATTTGTCTTTCTCTGACTGACTTATTTCACTTAGCATTTTACTCTCTAGCTCCATCCATGTTGTTGCAAATGGCAAGATTTCATTCTCTTTTATGGCTGAATAATATTGCTTTGTGTATACCACATCTTCTTTATCCATTCATTAGTTAATGGACATTTGGGCGCTTTCCATAATTTGGTTACTGTAGATAATGCTGCTATAAACATTGGGTATTATTATTTTTTAAATTTATTTTAAGTAAACTCTACCCCCAGCGTGGGGCTCAAACTCATGACCTGTAGATCAAGAGTCACACGTTCTACTGACTGAGCCAGCCAGGCACCCCTGTGTCATTTTGTTCTAGTAGTATTCTTAAAAATGAGTGTTCTCATTTATAAAAAAATGACTTCAACCAAAAAACCAAAGCCAGCAAACTTTCTAATTTCTAAATTTCTAATCTTTTTCTCCTTCTGATTTTTAAATTGAATTTTCTTAAAATTTGTGGTAATTAGAGAAATTGATATGGTTTTGCAGTACTTTCATAAAAGTAAGTTAGGAAAGAGTCAGTATCAGAAAACACTGGTTGCTTAGAGCCTACCATGCTTCCCGTTTAAAAATGCTGTGGTTTGCTACCCATATTCCTCTCCAGGAAGATTCTTCCCACCCCCCAGTCAGGACCAAGGCATGCTTTGTTCAAGCTGCTGAGAGTGTTGGTTGCTGTAACTCACACATTCTCTCTGTAGTTCCCTCTGTAGGAATTGCCCTTGGCCAAAGGAAGCCACTTTGCAGATGGTTATGCCCCAGCCCCAGTTCCATGGCATGTGTCATCCCTTGATTGGGCCACATGCAGTGCACAACCTTGGTCCTGTTGCCTCAGTTTAGGACAACTTGGAAGGACCACTGCAGCTAGAATTCACCACAGGAAATGCTAAGGTCTCTTGCAATTCCCTCGTAGTTCAACCCTTCCCTCTGTCCAATTCTGCTTTCCCTTTTTCTTTATGTGTATTGTGCTTGAGATCATTTTCCAATAAATTTCCCACAGGCAAATATCCATCTCAGATCTATTTCTAAAAAACCCAACCTGAGAAAACATCCTTTTTGTCACTTGATTATGAGAGGAAAGGAAATCATTCTTCCAAATAATAATGATAAAACAAAGTTGATACATAATGTATTGTGTTCTAAAATCTAATTTTCAAAGGCAGGAGTCACATTTCCTATTAAGCATATCAACATGAAAATGTATTTAAATTGATTATTCTGACTAAATTTTTAGTGCCTACTATCCAATTGTAATTAGCAGTTTGTTAGTTATAATCAGAAAATTTCATTTACTCTCCTTTTTCTCTTCACTTATGGTTCCAGATAATAACTCAGGGAATGGTCTCTCACTAAAATGAGTTTTGTCAGAAAGAGTGGGGAAACGATGTTTCAAGATTTTGAGGGAACTATGTTATTGCCAACCCTAAGAAACAAGACAAATTAAAAAAAATATTCTCAGAAACAAAATCAGAATCACCTTGGCAAAGAAATTTAATGTCTCTGAGCATCACTTGTCCCTTTTGTAAAACAGAGACAATGCCGACACTTTCAGCATAAACTTTGGTTTAATGTTCATTCAGCCCCGACTTCACTTAAAAGCATTTTGAAGCTATATTATAGACTTCTGTAGCAGGCAGCATGACTGAGTAGATGTTCAGAAAACACTTTTTAGGGAAGGGCATTTAAAATATTGGATAAAATATTTTAAAAACCCATATTTTTAAATGCGTGGCTAATTTGTGAGCTGAAAGGAAAATCTTCAGAAACCAAAATGAGCAAGCATAAATCTAGATACACAAGCAAGTACAGTACTGGGCATTTGCTGGAAGGGGAGGGAAAGGAAGAGTATTTGCATTGCCCAGGTAGTCTGCCTGAATTTGTTCACACTGCACACACATGGAAAAGGCAACAAAGCTTGAGGCCTTCCTAGGTGGCAAGATCACATCAGAGACCCTGCACAAAGTTGCTACAGCTGTCAGAGGCCACGAGAGCAACCTTCTCTCCCTAGATTGCTTAGACATGACCATGACACCAGTCCAATGCGCCTGCCACACTCAGGGAACATGTATTAGGATTTCTAAATGGTCAAGAAGTGAGGGGCAGGTGCCTCCTACCATTCCCCCTAGGATCTTTACCATCCAAAAATCAATTCCAGTCAGCTAAAGGATTTCAGTGTGAAAGGCAAGTCTTCAGTACTTTTAGAAGTAAATATGTAATTTCTGCATAGGAATGGATTCTTAATACATCAAAATCATAAAACATGAAGAAAAAATGATAAATATGATAACATTAATTTATCAAAAGATTCCCCCAAACGGAGGAAATGTCCGGTCACAAACTGGGAGAACATATTTGCAACATATATAATCGATAAAGGATAGTATCTGGAACATTAAAAAAACCCTGCAAATCAGTAAGAAAAGATAAGCAGTCTGCTGGAGGAGAAGGTAAAAGATGTTAACAGACATTTCACAGAAGGGGAAAAATAAATAAACAACGTATGAAAAGATGTTCAACTTTATAGTAATCAGGGATGTGCCAAGGGAAACCATAGTGAGATACGCTTTACACCTATTATGTTGGTAAAATGTAAAGTATCGTAATACCAGAATTTGATGAAGATGTAATAAACTGCGCAATCATTTTAGAAAACACCTTAGCGTGATCCAATGAAGCTAATATACTTCACACACTCCTTCATAACTTCGACAACCTATCGATTTATACATACACTTTACAATATTTTCTACTTATAAGTCCTGATGTGCTTGGAACAGTCTGATTTATACCACTTTTCCTAGGATAATTTTAATAGCATCTCTTTGCTTTCCCCAAGTTTTTCTAGCTTGATAAAATTTATTGTTATTTTATCATCATACTTTAAGTACATATATGATTTACTTAATGAATCCCTATTAACAGAGATTAGGTTTTGGCATTTTTTTTAACTCATTTTGCACCATCGTTTTTTCCCTTCTAAAAATATATAGGCAGTATGAAGCAATTAAATTCCACTTCCAGATTTGGTCCACTGTCAGTAGGGTTCACATGGCTCTCCCATGGGATCTGCTTAAGTCAGGCTGATAGTTAAGAACCCCCTGAAAGATAATACCACCTGATGGCTAACATAGGGGACCATCTGATCTAGCTATTCTTTCTAATTCTTTATTCATCTCTTGGTGATCATATAAATCTTTTTCTGTTTCTCTTAACATCCGAAAACAACATTTTTTTCCTTGAGAGATATACGTTTTTTTCCCCCAGATTTCCTTAGAAATATTTTAAAAGAGAAGTACCTCCAGGGAATAGTATCTCAACCTCTAAATCATTTAAAAATGTTCTTCAGAATCTCCTGAACGTTTTCTGCCTACCCCCTTACAAAACTAGTCCTGTTTTTCATGAAACAAGGAATTCTGGAAGCAAGTAAACAAAAAATTATAGTAGTTGTGTTACTTTTTGTTATGTCTTTATGTATTTTATCTTTTTTCTTTTCCTTAAAGTCTTTGCGTATTTTAAATTATCAGTATTGCAGTGGTTGTTCCCATATTTTTCACCACAATTGCCTGTTTTTTCAACTTTTACCTACAGAAATTCTGCTTAAATATAACTTAATTGAAGAAATGCATTCTGAGTGAGTAAATGGGGGGTTGACAATAATTGTAAATTGTGCCACCTTATAATATTTTGGGACAATGGCAATCACCCTGTCTTAATAATTCATAATGTGTTCAGCTTATCCAAAGAAACCCCATTTAAGCTGGTAATATTTTATCTTTAGTAAACTGCTTTTATAGTCCTCTCCATTTTTCCCTCCTCAAATACTTATCAAGCCTACAATTTGCTACTGATAGAAAGGTGTGCTAATGATATAAACATACACAGTTTCTCAGTGCTTGGTATACCCTACTATAAGTTATCTGTCTTCTAGAAAGTACATTATTTTCCCATGTCCTAAGACATTTTAGAAAATAGGAACAGTGGCTTTGGGTATATGACAGAGATAGAATTGTACAGTATACATACTATGTCAGTATATGTTGTTCTAGCAGTTTAAGCTAGTTCTAAGAGTGTTAGAACCATTATATCTCTCTACACTTTAATCTTATGGTATGAAGTTCAGCTGAACTAAATCCAACTGACCAGATTGCTTAGTTACATACAATTCTACCACAAAATAAAGGAAATTCTATTTGTGGACCATATAAAACACTAACAGATTGAAAGAATACTGTCACCTTAAAGAGATTCAACTCAGTGGTAGAGCTGTGTCCATGGAGGGTCAGAATTGTTCAGTTTAGGAGGTCTTGGAGGTTTGTATAAAGACCATGATTTTATTGATAATTTTTCCCATGTCATAACTCAAGAGGATCAATAACGGGCTTTTTGTTTGTTTGCTTTTAAGAAATACGATAATAGACTTTATGTCTTCATTGGAAAAATAATTTGTTTGACAGTAATATTGATTAACACTTACTTGAGAAACCCTGAGTTAGTTCCAAAAGAATTTCATAGCACAGGGTTTGAAAGGTTTTCCCTCTTCCTTTATTGTGTGAGGAGAGAAAAAAAAATCATTCTCGATGACACTTCAAATGTAAATTACCCAGTTTAAAAATGATCAAAGACAGAGGAAAACATGTTGAAGAGCACTGACTGTCTTGAAGCACATTTCTAAGGGCATGACACCAGTGACATGATTGCTTACCTTTTGTGTTATTAGACTATGATGGGAAATAACCACTGAATTCTGACTGAGATAAACCATCAAAAGATTATGTTTCCCATATCAAACTGTCAACTCAAACATCTTATTTATCTCTTGGTTCTTCCTTTGGGAGGCCGAATATGGGTGAATGCCAGTGCGATGTTGGATAAGACTTGGACTGTTCTTACCTACAAGATTAAGCAGTGTTGCTTTTTCTGCTAATTACAAGACAGCTTCAAATAACTTTGGCTTCTTTTTTTTTTTTTTTAAAGATTTTATTTATTTATTTGACAGAGAGAGACAGCGAGAGAGGGAACACAAGCAGGGGGAGTGGGAGAGGAAGAAGCAGGCTTCCAGCGGAGGAGCCTGATGTGGGGCTCGATCCCAGAACGCTGGGATCACGCCCTGAACCAAAGGCAGATGCCCAATGACTGCGCTACCCAGGTGCCCCATAACTTTGGCTTCTTTCCCCCCCCACCTTTATTGAGATATGCTAGATGTATAACATTGTTTAAGTTTGAGGTGTACAATGTAGTGATTTGATATATGTGTATATTGTGAAAAGGTTACCACAATGTTAGTTAACACATCTGCACTTCACATAGCTACATTTTTTTGTGTGGTGAGAACTTTGAAGATTTACTCTCTTAGCAACTTTCAGATACACAGTACAGTACTGTTAACTATAGTCACCACAGCATATTACATCCCCAGAACCATACACTGCTGTATATTCCATCCCCAGAGCTTATTCATCTTATAACTAAAAGTTTGCACCCTTCACCCATTTTCACTCCCCAAGCCCCTGCTCCCAGTTCTGCCCCAGGCAACCACAAATCTATTCTCTGTTTCTAGGAGTTTTTTGTTTTTTTGTTTTTTTTTAGATTCTGCACATAAGTGAGATAATTTACTATTTGTCTGACTTATTTCACTTAGCCTTATGTACTCAACTTTTGCATCTATAGTTCATTCTCTTTCTAATGAATATTTGGGTATTCTGGGAATATCATTTTGGATATTAGTATTTTCCTCTGATTCCTTTCCAGTCAGTCTGCCTGTTATGTTGGCTACATAGGGGTGATTAAAAGGGAACATTAGAATATCCAATTAGCTCAGTTGGGCGGAGCATGGTGCTAAAAGGAAACACTAAAAAGAAAATACCTGATGTGGAGGTTTTACAGTGAGGCCAAGGGGAAAGGGACAATCAAAATAGCAAAATTTAGTTATTAATATAATCAAGGAAAAACAGTTATGAAAATGATAGACTTCTTCTTGCCATAGGTCAGCCTATCAGGAAGGATATTCTGGGCACCTGAAGCATACACTAGGACTGAGTTTGGTCTGGAGGAGTTTACCTGACCAGGTTATCTTTCTTTCTTTGGAGGCATCTTCCAGGAAGAGAGAGAGCTGAGTAAACTGCAGGCCTGCTGCTCTTTCTTCCCATCCTATAACTTTTAGATTTAATCAGCATCTTAAACCTTATCAAAAAGGAAACTTCAAATTCAAATGGTCTTATTGGCAAATTCTGCCAAATATAAAAAGAAAAATAGTGCCAATCTTACACAAAATCTTCCAGGGATTAAAAAAGAATGACCATATTCCATTGTGTTTATGAGGCCAGCCTAACCCTAACCCCAAAACCTGAGAAGGTTAGTGTAAGGCAACTATCAGGCCAATCTCCTTCATGGACGTAGATACCAAAATTCTAAAATGGTATCAGCAAACTGAAACTGGCAATATATGAAAAGAATATTATATCATAATCAAATAGATTTTAACCCACTAATGCAAGATTGGTTTAACATTTGCAAATTAGTGTTTAATTTATCACATTAACAATAGTAAAGAGAAAAAATAAATACAGAAAAGTAATTGATGAAATTCAAAATCCATTCATGATAAAAACCTTTAACAAACTAGGCATAGAGGGGAAGTTCCTTAATCTGGTTATGGACATCTACAAGAAACCTATGGCAAGCATCATAGTTAAGGGAGAACTATTGAAAACTTTTCTCTGAGCTAGGAATGAGAAAGGAAGGCCTTGCTTCTATTGAACATTGTTTTGTAGGCAAGAAAAATTAAAGGCTATAAGGATTCAAAACAAAGAAATGAAAATGTTGTTTTCTTAGACAGTATGATTGCTTGCATTGAAAATCCAAAACAGTGTACAAATAAGTTATATAATTAATAAGTAAATTTAGCAAGTTTTCTGGGTATAAGATCAGCATACAAATTTTTATATATTTCTATATAACAGAATAAAATTAGAAAATGTAAATTAGTAGTAAAAATAACTAATTTTAGTAGCATTAAAAACATAAAATCCGGGGCACCTGGGTGGCTTAGTCAGTTAAGCATTTGCCTTTGGATCAGGTCATGATCCCAAGGTCCTGGGATCGAATTCTGCATCCTCTGCTTCTCCCTCTCCCTCTGCTCCTGCTCATTCTCTCTCTTTCACTTGCTCGCACTCTCTCTCAAATAAGTAAATAAAATCTTGGGAAAAAAAAAGAAAAAACCCCCCATAAAATCCCTGTATATAAATCTAATGAAGGATATGTGAGGCATCTACACACAAATCTGTAAAACATTATTAGTAGAAATTAAAGATAAATCAATGGATGTGTGTACCATGTTTATTGATTAGAGCATGTAATGTTGTACAGATGTCAACAGATTATTTAAAGATTTATAGATTTAAATCACAACCAAAATCTGAGTGAGTTTTGTTGTTGTTGTTAAAGTTAACAGGCTGATTCTAGAATTTATATGGAAATGCAAGGGGCTAAGAATATCCAAAATATTTTTAAAGCAGCAGAAAAATATGGACAACTCATACTATTGATTTTCTGGCCTAAAAGCCACAATAATTGGTAATAGACCGATCTAACAGAACAGATAATCAGAACTAAATGCACACAAATAGGAACACTCGATTTATGATAAAGGTTACAGCATAGAAGAGTATTGAAAAGATGGTCTTTTCAGTAGATGGTGCTGGGTCAATCGGATATTCATATGGGAAGAAATAAAATTCAACCTCTGTCTTACTCCATTATTAAGTCTGGTTGAAGAGTAGAGCTAAATATAAATAGTAAACTAATAAAATTTCTAGAAGATAACATAAAAGATCTTCATGATCTTGTCATGAAAAAAGATTTCTCAGTGAGAAGACAAAAGCAGTAACCATAAGTGAAAATATTAGTAAATTAGACTACATTAAAATTAAGACATTTTAATCATCAGAAGACATTGAGAAGAAAGTAAAAAGGCAAACCACATAGTAGGAAAATATATTTGCAATACATGCAGCTGACAAAGGTCACATTCCCAAATACAGAGTTTCTATAAATCAGTAAGAAGACATAGATAATCCTTATAACAAATGACTTTTGAAAACCTTTAATTTTATTTTTGTTTCTTAAAATTTTTATTATTGAAGTATAGTTGACCTAGAATGTCATATTAGCTTCAGGTGTACAACATAGGGTTTTGACAACTCTATACAGTATGCAGTGCTCACCACAATAAGTGTAGTTACCATCTGTCACCATACAATGTTATTACACTATTATTGACTATATTCTCTGTGTTGTACTTTTCATCCCTGTTACTTATTTTACAACTGGAACTTTGTCCTAATCCCTTTCACCTATTTTACCCTTCCTCCTCCTACCCTCTTCTCGGCAACCACCAGTTTGTTCTCTGTGTTTATGAGTCTGTTTCTGTTTTTTTGTTTGTATATTTTTTGTTCGTTTTTTAGATTCCACATATAAGTGAAATCACATGGTACTTTTCTTTCTTTGACTTATTTCACTTAGCATAATACCCTCTAGGTCCATCCATGTTGTTGCAAATGGCATGATCTCATTCTTTTTTTGGCTAATATTCCATCATATATATATATATATACCACATCTTACTTTATCCATTTGTCAATCTATGAACACTTAGGTTGCTTCCATATCTTGGCTATTGTAAATAATGCTGCAAAGGACATGTGGGTGCCTAAGTCTTTTCAAATTAGTGTTTTCATTTTCTTTGGGTAAATACCCAACAAGTGGAATTACTAATTGTATGGTAAGTTTCTATTTTTAATTTTTTGAGGAATCTCTATACTGTTTTCCCCAGTGGTTGCACCAACAGTGCACAAGGGTTCCTTTTTTTTTTTTTTTTTTTTTTTTTTTAACATCCTTGCCAATACTTATTTCTTGTCTTTCTCATGCCAGCTGTTCTGACAGTGTGAGGAGATATTTCATGGTTTGGGTTTGCATTTCTCTGATGATTAGTGATGTTGAACATCTTTTCATGTGTCTGTTGGCCATCCTGTATGTCTTCTTTGGAAAAAAAAATGTCTATTCGAGTCCTCTGCCCATTTTTAAATTGTATTATTATTATTATTATTATTATTATTATTATTATTATTATTTTTTGGTGTTCAATTGTATAAGTTCTTTATATATTTTGGATATTAACCCCTTATTGGATATATGTGATTTGCAAGTATCTTCTTCTATTCAGTAGGTTGCCTTTTTACTTTGTTGATGATTTCCTCGCTGTGCCCCAATAATTAATTTTTGCTTTTGTTTCCCTTGCCTATAGAAATATCCATAAAATATTGCTAGGGCTGATGTCCAAGAGATTATTGTGTATGTTTTCTTTCAGAAGTTTTATGGTTTCTTGTCTCACATTTACGTCTCTTGACCATGGACAGACTCTTAAAGAGGCACTTCACAAAAGATATTTTCCACACAGTCAATAAACATGTGGTAAGGTGCTCAACTTTATAAGTCATTAGGAAAAGCAAGCTAAATCTACTCTGAGATACCATTATATAGTTTATAAAGTAGCTAAAATTTACACACACTGATGCAGAGAAATAGGACCGCTTTATTCCCTTCTGGTAGGGATTTAAGTTGATAAAACACACTTTGAGAAATTATTTAACAGTATTTACTAAAGTTGTGCATACTCATAACTTATGCCATAATAATTCTAATTTTTATGAATAGGATCAATAGATATTGACACAGAAATACGTGTATAAAAATGTTCATGGTACCATTATTTGTAATAGCCACAAGCTAGAAATCCTTGACAGCAGTAAGATAGATAAATAGACTATGCATATTTATGCATTTAAGTATTATACTACAATAAACATAAATGAGCTTTAGTTACATGCAACAACATGAATTGATTTCAAAAGAAGAAAGACAGACACAAAAGAATGTATAGTGTCGATGCTACATATGTAAAGATTGAAAATAGTAAACTAATGGTGTTCACAGTCTGGATAGTGGTTATCCTTGGGGAGGAGGAGATATAAGTGACTTTTTCTTCCTAGACCTGATAGATGTTTGCATGGGTGTGTTCACTTTGTGATAATACATGGATTAATATGTATGTATGTATGTTATCTCCAATCTGAACCGATTCTCTCTAGTGCCATTGCTAACCCCCTGGTCCAAGCCACGTCATTACCATCATTTCTCATGTGACTTGTAGTTTTTTCTTGATTTTTCTCTCTGCCTTTATTCTTGACCCTCTTTAATATGTTCTTGATACAGTAACCAGAAGGTTCCCTTTAAAATTAAGTCAAATTATATCACTTGCTGCTCAAAATCCTGCAGTGTTTCCATGTTTCATACGGTGTAAAAGCGAAAGTCCTTACATTCATCTACAAGAACCTACGTGGTCTGATTCTCAATTACTTTTTATGTTGTTATCTTCTTCTCCTCCCTGCCAGCTTACCTGTCTGCCTACAGGTCCACAGTACCCACACTGGCCCTCTTGCAGTTCCTGGAACATACCAGTGTGCTCCTTTCCACTAGTGTTGTTCCACTAGTCTGGCATGCTCTTTCTTGAGATGGGGCTAACTTACTCCTTCCAATTCTCTTTTAGATGTCACTTTTTCATGATGCCTACCCTCATCATCTTATTTAAAATGATAACTTGGCCCACCCCCATTAGTGCTCCTAGTTCCCTTTACCGTGTCTTCATTCTTATTTTTTATGTAATACTTTTATCTCTCTAACATACTATATTTTGCCTCTATTTTTGATTCTTATTAATTTTCTCTCCTTGCTAGAAAAGAAAATAACACATTTGTTATCTGCCACTTCCTTCAGGGATTCTTCTTTCATTCACTGATATATCTCAAAAACTTAGAACGTTGTAGGTGCTTAGTAAATATTTGTGGAGTAAATGAATGAATGAATTTATTGAATGTCTAACATGTGACAAGATTTCTGCTGGGCATTGGGGGTGTAATGTTGAACAAAACCAAAAATAGATGCTGCTCTCATAGACCGTTTGCCAATTTGAGAGACAGTTATCACAGGAAAACATAAACAAATGTTTAGTTCCAAGGGGTGATAAGAGCTAAGGGTGCTTTGAGAATATATAATTTAGGAATTTATTTTGGTCTGAGGTGGGTCAGAGAAGAGGTCCCAGAGAAAGTGATGTTTGAGCTGAGATATGATGAAAACGGGTAAGTGATTCTAACTTCTTAGGCCTGGGGTAGGGCCCAGGTATGGACATTTTAAAGAAAACTCTGCTGGTATTTCTAATGTACAGGGAGCTTGGAGGACCACCCTATACCAGGGCTTTTCCAGCTTTAATTTACAAATCACCTGATTATCTTGCTAAAGTTCAGATTCTGATTCAGAAAGTCAGCAGTGGGCCCTGAGACGCTAGTTCTATGAAGCTCCCAGGTGATGCTGATGTTCTGTGGATTATATTCTGAGAAGTAAGGCTTTATAGCCTTGGCCCCAAACTGCCTCATGAAGACACAGTGTTTTCTAAATTATCAGCTGATTTGGAATCCCCCCTCCTTGCTTCAGTTATATGGACTATACATCCTGAGAATCTGAATATTTCAGTTTACAACATGGATGTTGCTCGGCTGACTCATAAATTCGTATTATGTAGGCTTTGTTTACGTGTTTTATGTGTGTATTTGTGCATGTGTGTTGCTTGTTTTTCTCTTCCCCTTTCGGCTGGGTCCTCCCAAAGGGCAGGGATTGTGTTCAAGTCTCTGTGTCTTCTGCCAAATCCACTGTGGCCATGATAAATACTCAGTTTCTACTAAATAGTACTGACTCTATCCAGGCAAATCCTTTCCATATTATATGTATAAAGGGTGATTTAAATTATCCTTTGAAATGCACCATTCATTTTCACCTTGCCGTGAATATAAATGACAACACTTATATTTACAGTATGCCTCATCAAACACATATTTATGAGAAAAATTAAAGACAATAATAAATGTAATAAATAATAGAAAACAACTGTAATAAGCAATAATAAAAAATATTCATATTTTCAGCTGATTGTCAGAGTATTTTTAAGAACTCTGGGGAGAAGTTGAGTTTTCAAAAATAGAACATTATTTCAAGTTTATTTGTTGAGTTGTACCAGGAAAAGCATGGTTACCTTTCCTTCCTTCCTTCCTTCCTTCCTTCCTTCCTTCCTTCCTTCCTTCCTTCGTTCCTTCCTTCCTGTAGATATGTCCTGATTCCACAAGTTTGTTGCAAGCTAAATTTTTAAGAGCACAGATTTTAACTCATTTTTGAATTAGTATTTATTTAGCACCTAAGGATTAGGAAAAGAGTCAAGGGTATATCTGAATGTTGATATTTACTCTAAGTGGAAGGGATAACGCTACCCTATAGCTCACCTATATTGGCCAAAACCACATACAGTGATTTTCTACTTAAATCAGAAATTCAATGAATTGATAGTTTAAAATTACAACAACAACAAAGATAACACTTACTGAGTGCTATTCTAGGCACTTTACATGTATTAACTTGTTTAGAAGGCAATTACTATTATTAGTTCAATTTTACAGACTAGACTGTAAGGGTCAGAAAGGCTAAAACTGAAAATTATCTCTTCTTTGAAGTGGAGCATATTTGAGATACCACATTAAAATTAGAATATTTCAGGGAGGCAATGGAATAGAGCAACAAAGAAAAAAAATCAGAGCTTTGGAATCAGACAGATTCACAGGAGAATATAGGCTCTGCCACTAATTCCCTATAAATCCTTGGGTAAATCACTTAGCCTCTCAGGATTGCAGTTTTCTCACCTACAAAGTGGGATGAAATCACATATCCTATTTATTTTTCTCATACTGCTTCTACCCACCTTGACTAGGAAGTGGATCTAAAGAGCAACTGACTTACAGACCTATCACCTCATAGGCACCCTTCTGTCACCGACAAAATCAGATTATGCAGTAATCTTTCCTCTCTCCCTTCCTCCTCCCTTTCTTCATTGTTCCTGAGTAACTACCATTTCTTATGCACCTGCTTCATATCAAAAGCTTTACATACATAAACTAACTTTTCTTTATTTCCTGTCTTCCATCTTTTACTTATTTCCAGTTATTTTTTTTTTCCCCAGTAGTGCAGTGAAAGAGGTATTGGTAACCCTGAATTACAGAGGCATTAAGCAGGAGTCTGGTTCAGTTCACCAGTGCAAGTCAGGCGGGAGCGCTTGGACCATATACTTTAAGTGCTAAAAAGCTAGAACAAAGCTGATATGAGCATGGGAGGGACATATTCATTTATGTGTTTTAGCTCTGTCCCTTTGGAGAGTGCATTATTAAAGTGGGGATGACCAGGTGGAAGGCAAAAACAACAACCACAATCACAACTATGGCTGCAGTATTTATGTGTGTCAGGAACTGTGTGTTCCATCTATGATCTCACAGCAACTCTATGAGGAATCAGTATTTTCACTCCATTTCACATATGATAAAATTGAGGCCCATGGATTTTGAATAACTAACCTTGCATGATTTTGAGTTGAGATCCAAATTTTTCTTCACATATGTAAGTGGATTCAAATATATAGTTTCTCAAAAAAGAACCCCAAATATATAGTTTCTCATATATTGTAAAAATTGGTAGTTTAGAATGAATAGTTGGAAATATGCAATATATGAAGGTAGATGAACCTCACACACGTGGTGCTGAGCAAAAGACAGCAGGAAAAAAAAAGCACATTGTGTGTGAGTCCATTTATAAAGCTCAAAAACAGACACTTCTTAGCTGGCAAGCTAAGTATAGTTAGTTAACTTTGGGGGGGTAGTGATTGCGGGAGTACCACGGGTCTCAGGGGGTACTTCTTATTCTTCATCTGCCGGATGTTGATTTACATGTTCATTTGGTGAAAATTTATTGAGCCACATTTAAGATTTTTATTCTTTTCCAAAGATAGGCTGAATAGAGGCTATATTTAGATTAAAAGTAAGTAAAAAATTCTTGAATAAGCTCCTCTTTATTTTTATAGCATTTCTTTTATTCTTTGAGCCTGTATTTCTATTCCATTTTCCTCATAGAATTTAACTTAGTTCAATTAAAAATTTTAATTGTTTTGTAACTATAATGCTGTAAATCTTGAAAAATGTTTTCTTTAGGGTTGAATTATCCTCAAGATTTTTATTAGTACACAATTGGCAATATATCAAAATATTATAAATTTAGATATAAAATTATTAAGCATTAGAAATAAATTTTATTAGATGTGCATTTCAAATTTAGGTGGGTCGTCTGTTCTTGGATGGGAACAGTTGGAATGAAAGAGAGATCAGTATCAGTACTATTCCCACTATAATGTAAGCATGGAGTGATTGGATGGCCTTAACAGGAATGAAAGGAATTTGTTTATTTTTAATAACAATCTCTCACAATTATTTGAATTTATTCTGAATTGGATACCAAAGACCACAGCAATATATTACCAAAATTACTTTTACTAATCTGTAATCATGATAGGTTTTTTTTTTTTCAATTTTGTTGAGAGCAGAGAATTGTGAAAGAATTTATAAAATCACCTTTATTTACTTAGTTGCTGAATTTCTAGTGAGCATAACAAAAGCATTTCAGGGA
The DNA here is from genome assembly GCF_024610735.1 of Ursus americanus. Classification (NCBI taxonomy): domain Eukaryota; kingdom Metazoa; phylum Chordata; class Mammalia; order Carnivora; family Ursidae; genus Ursus; species Ursus americanus. The sequence continues at coordinate 21,039,547 of NC_142131.1, forward strand.
GACTCATTAAGTAACTAACTGTACTTGTTTCTCTTTCATTTAGAGGCACTTTAAAAAAAATCTGATATATTCAGAAACTGTGGGGAACATTGAAACATTGTTTCTTTCAGTATCCCTTTGCCAATACAGTAATTTTTGACAAATTGTATTTATTTTATCACATGCTTTAAATATTTTTTCATCAAAACTTTGGAACTACACATTTAACTCATTCGAATTAAGGAACACATCTGTCCTGTAACCAAATAGGCAGACCAGTTTTCATTGTCAAGCCAATTAGGTTTGATAGGTATCAAACCAATTAGGTAAATTAGATTTACTTTCTCTCAGATAAATCTGACTGCATTTATCAATTCAAATAAATGTGTTAGTACACGCTGCCTGACATCTCACTTCTTCATGCTGATTTTAGGTCAGGCAAGTCATTGAGCCTTACCAGGAGTCTTGCCTAAATGAAAAAGGTTCCACTGCTTTCAATTTTTCTTATCTGTACAGTCTAGCTTTATTCTCTTAGGCTGTTCTTTAAGAGGGATGCATTTTTGTTTTGTTTTTGTTAAGTATTTGGGTGATGCAAGAGTTGAAGTCCTTTAAACTCAGTATCACTCCCTCTGCTTCACTGTGTAAAACATCTAAATCCATTACGTCCCTACTGAGGCCAAACCCTCCTGTTTTTATGCCACACTTGGCTCTTAGCAAAAATATGTATAAGACTAAGAAAAATATGAGGCCTAGCAAAGATTTATGAAGTCTTGATTAAAAGAGACTTTAGTGCCAGCACTTTTAATTTTTTTTTTTTCTTTGGGGCCCTTCAGGTTTTTAAATGTCTTAAGGCATTGCAATATAGTAAAATTTGGAATGAGGAAGATTTTATTTAACTGTCTACTTACATATATAAGTATGTATCTATTTCTGTGGGAAAAGGACAAATGAGAAATTGAAAAGAATGAAACGAGAAGGGAGAAATGTAGAACTCCCTCCATCTAAAACCATTCTTAGATCAGTTTTGTGAAAGAACATATATGGAAGATGAGGATCTGGGAAATGACCCCCTTGAAACCATACTTGATTGTGTAGCCTATGGAAAATTGTTCTGCGCTCTCAAGGGTTCTTCTTCTCTTTTGAAGAATGCTGCTGTAGAATTACCGATGAGGAGGTCTAGGAGGTCTACACGTCAACAGAGTTCGGAGTGGAGTGGTGAAGGTGACTGAAGTAGCTCGTGGAGTTGGCTGGTTCTGGAGGTGAGTGTATTTAGAAGGGGACAAAAGAGGACTGGTTTAGGTCAGGAGTGAATGAGGCTCGGGGGGCAATGATAGTATTGCATAACTTCAAATTTTCCCAGTGATATTAGAAAGCAGTAAACTGAGTTTGTGGAGAAAGAAGCAAGGTCATAGGGAGTTAGGATGTGGTCATTTGACATAATGATTGATTTGGGTGGGGGGACTAGGGTAAGAAATTTGAGGATCACAAAGAGGATAACAGGGATATTTCTCTCATGGGAGATTGTGCTGGGATTAAGGGGATGGTAAAGAAAAACATATTTTTGTTATATCCCTATTTGTGTTTTGTAGTATTGTGTACCCAGTAAATTCTTGATAAATATTTGTTAATTGATTAGTTCATAAGCAATGTGATTAAAGTTTCTGTCTGTTAAAATCACTGACAGTTCAGAAGAGGGATTCTTCTCTGTTCCTCACATATCACATAAATGGTAGATCAAATTACAGTAATTTATTAAAGAAATCAGAATTCAGGGAGTATTTTATTCTGGGAAATTGTAAGGTAGTCAGATAATCTCTATGTAGGCTCAGTTGCTTCAATTTCCACAATCGAGTTACCCAGTAGTGGACTTCTGATAGTAGTTTTGATGATAGACTGCATGTTTTAAACAGTATCTAAGAAACATCTTTCCTATTCTGCATTCCTCTAAGGAGACAAATATTATGGAAAGTAAACATGCAAGCAGGCTCTGGGAAAGAGTGAAATTGTGTATATTCTTTAATTAAAGCAAGGTTTTCTTCTTCCGAATTTTTGATAACCTCTAAAAGTATGAGAGAAAACACACATGAAAATGTGAATGCAGGTACATACACCTTGGTAGTTTCCCAAAGGAGAAGAAATCACTCTCATTAGTTAGCAAAGATAAGAATAGAAATAATGGATTTAAATTTGAACAAGAAGTGTTTGAAAGAGTGGAGAAAAATTTAACGGTAAGATCAACTGGGGAATGAAACCAATTTCTGGAAGAGTTGATGGGATCAAAATCACGTGAAACCTAAGGTTGCAGCTTGTCAAACACCTAGAGAAGAAGCATGCACCCTGTACTGAACATTCTCTAAAGACACAAGTGAAGAAAGCAAGTGAGAGCAGTGAGTAGAGGGACAGAGGGGTTTTAAATCCCCAGTCCTGTGTGGTTTCTTCTCCAGTGTGAAACGAGAGAGCTGGAGGCTGTGGGCATGCCTGCGTGGCAAGTAGGGACAGTGACTCCCCTGGTAGGCGATAGCCATCTGTGGCTGAGCCTGGGAGTTGAGCCCAGGAGTCTATATCTTTTCCCCTTCTATTTCTGTGGGAATTTAGGGAACGTTGAAGCAGATTTTCTCGTTACCACTAGGAACTGCAGTTTTAAGGGAATAAAAGATACTCTTTCCTGGCAAGATGGGGTCAGTAAATGGCCCATAGAGATATACTACATTTCAGGGCACATAAAGGCCTAGAAGAGATCATGACTGAGCACATGGGATAGGCAGTTGTTCCCTGCTCGGCTGGGAAGTCACTGGAGAGGAATGATGTCCCGTGAATGGAGTTTATCTTTTCAAGGCAAATTCAGATGTGGATGGAATAATTGAGAACGGAGGGTACCTATGACCATTTCTAACAGATCTTAGGAGTGAACTTAAATGCAAAAATGGTGACATAGGACTGATTAGAAAAATGATGCCTTAAATTGTTTATAGTTTAGTTTATAGGTTGCCTGCCAGAGGGGTGGAGTCTCATGTAAATAAGTGGAACCGTCATTTAACAGATTCAGTTGTTAGCTCTTTTGTTGTGAGGTTAGGCCATTTCTGACGCACAGAGGCCCCTGCACATGCCTCCCATGTCCCTCAAACAGCTGGGTTTTGCTGTGGCCTTGTGTGGAGAGCATCTCTGTTACCACAGTATGAGATGAATTATGTCTCCCTCCAAATCCATAGGTGGAGGTCCTAACTCCTTTTTTTTTTTTTTAAATGATTTTTTATTATATTATGTTAGTCACCATACAGTACATCCCCGGCTTCCGACGTAAGGCTCGGTGATTCATTAGTTGCGTATAACACCCAGTGCACCATGCAATACGTGCCCTCCTTACTACCCATCACCGGTCTATCCCATTCCCCCACCCCCCTCCCCTCTGAGGCCCTCAGTTTGTTTCTCATAGTCCATAGTCTCTCATGTTTCATTCCCCCTTCTGATTACCCCCCCTTTCTTTATCCCTTTCTTCCCCTACTGATCATCCTAGTTCTTATGTTCCATAGATGAGAGAAATCATATGATAGTTGTCTTTCTCTGCTTGACTTACTTCGCTTAGCATTATCTCCTCCAGTGCCGTCCATGTTGTAGCAAATGTTGAGAACTCGTTCTTTCTGATAGCTGAGTAATATTCCATTGTATATATGGACCACAACTTCTTAATCCAGTCATCTGTTGAAGGGCATCTTGGCTCCTTCCACGATTTAGCTATTGTGGACATTGCTGCTGTGAACATTGGGGTGCATATGGCCCTTCTCTTCACTACGTCTGTATCTTTGGGGTAAACACCCAGTAGTGCAATGGCTGGATCATAGGGTAGCTCAATTTTTAACTTTTTAAGGGAGGAGGTCCTAACTCCTGATACCTCATAATGTGAACTTATTTGGAGATAGGGTCTTTACAGAGGTAATCAATTTAAAATGAGTTCATTAGGGTGGGCCTTAATCCAGCATGACTGGTGTCCTTATAAAAGGAGAAATTTAGACAGAGGTATATATGGAGGGAAGACAGCGTGAAGAGGCGTAGGGAGATGTTGGCCATCTATAAGCCCAGGTGAGAGGTCTGGAATAGATCTTTTTCTCAGAGTCCTCAGAACCAGCCTGCTGATACCTTGATTTCGGACTTTTAGCCTCAAAAACTATGAGCCAATAAATTTCTGTTGTTCAAGCCACCCAGTTTGCAGTCCTTTGTTTTGGCAGCCCTAGCTCACTAACGTACCTCCTAATTATAGATTCACAGACACTGTTTTCTTTATTTCCTCCCTTCTTTCTTTTTTCTTTCTTCCCTTCCCTTCCCTTCCCTTCCCTTCCCTTCCCTTCCCTTCCCTTCCCTTCCCTTCCCTTCCCTTCCCTTCCCTTCCTTCTTTCTGCACCTGCTATGTATTAGGCATTGAGAATACAATAATCTTGGCCCTCAGAGAACTTCCAGCTGTGTGATGAAGATACATGTATAAGTGGACAGTTTTAAAGTGCTGAAGTAGACGAAGTAGAAGATACTCAATTCAATTATTTGGTGTCTGCTATGTACTATGTAGCACGATTCAGGATTAAGAGGCATATTTGAAATCCAGCTCTGCCACTTCACATGCTTCATGTTGAAGAGCTATTTACTCTAAGAGAGAGTTTTCTCATTTGTAAAATGGGGAAAATCATGTCTCCTAGTGAGATTTGTGTAAATTTTAAACGGGATACTGAATGTAAAATATTTAGGATGGAGTCTGTGTCTTAGCTCAGGTTGCTATAACGAAATATCAGAGACTCGGTGCCTTAAACAACAGAAACTTACTTTTACACATCTGAAGGCTGGGAAGTCCAAGATCAGGGTCCCAGCAGATTTGGTTCCTAGTGACAGCTCTCTTCCTGATTTGTAGACAAGCTGCCTTGTTGTGTGTTCACATGACCTTTCCTCAGTATGTGCATGTGGAGAGGGAGAAATATCTTTCTGTTTTCCTCTTCTTTTAAGGGCACTAATTCCACCTGCTCTAAACCCAATTACCTCCCAAAGACCCCACCTCCAAATACCATTACATTAGAAGTTAGGATTTCAACATATGAATTTTGAGGGGACGCAAATATTCAGCCCATAATAGCCTGAAGCATAATATAGTGCAGATATTATTAATTGCTGCTCGGGGAACATGTGGTAACTGGAATAGTATGCAGACAAATACTTAAATTGAAGGCTGACGGAATAACCAAACAGAATGTGTCGTCCAAAACTCTACTTTGCTATTCGTGTAAGCTTTTTATCAGGGTAATGTGGGAGTCATGGCTTGAGTTTTTACAACGATAACAGTAATATTTCATTTAGAAATATCTAGGTTAGAGCTTCCTATCTGGAAGAAATAGCCTTTGTTTTGGGACCTCCAAGGGGAATGAGAGCGCTTTTGGATTTGATTATGTTTCCCATTTTGACCTGGGAAGTGGAATTTGTGAGGATGGTGTCTTGATTTTTCTGAGTTGTGACTTAGGCAGCTGGACATGAGATTTTTGTGCCTAAAGTCATTAAAAGACTACATTTTAGACATTTAGAAATTGTCGACTTGTTAAAATAGCAAGCTTAAGCAGAATTGGAAAAAGCAGCTATTGTTTTAGGAGCCGTTGGATAAAATGATCTTGGAATACAGTTCAAAAATTCTCTCTTGCTTTTATTTCAAGAGCAGTGACAGAAAATAATTTTAGTATCACTGTAGTAAAACTTTTGGACAATGAAGCTTTTGGATACTGAAAATAGTTCAGTATCTGAATGATAACTTTTCTATTCTTGATTTTGTTAAGATAGGGATTTTTTTTAATTTTTAAATTTTATTTGTTTTTTTCCCCTCTTTTTTAAAAATTTAAATTCAGTTAACATACAATGTATTATTTGTTTCAGGGCTACAGGGCTGTGATTCATCAGTCTTATGTAATACCCAGTGCTCATTATAACACAGACCCTCCCCAATGTCCATTACCTAGTTACCCCATTCCTCCACTCACCCCCAGCACCCCTCAGTTTGTTTCCTGTGATTAAGAGTCTTTTATGGTTTGTCTCTTTCTCTGGTTTCATCTTATTTCATTTTTCCCTCTCTTCCCCTGTGACCCTCTGCCGTGTTTCTTAAATTCCACATATCAGTGAGATCATATGATAATTGTCTTTCTCTGATTGACTTATTTTGCTCAGTATAATACCCTCTAGTTCCATCCATATCATTGCAAATGGCAAGATTTCATTTTTTGATGGCTGTATAATATTCCATTGTATATATATATACCGCATCTTCTTTATCCATTCCTCTGTCAATGGACATCTCAGCTCTTTCCACAGTTTGGCTATTGTGGACATTACTGCTATGAACATTGGGGTGCAGGTACCCCTTCGGATCACTGCATTTGTATCTTTGGGGTAAATACCCAATAGTGCAGTTGCTGGGTCATAGGGTAGCTCTATTTTCAACTTTTTGAGGAACCTCCATACTGTTTTCCAGAATGGCTGCACCAGCTTGCATTCCCACCAAGAGTGTAGGAGGGTTCAAGATAGGGATATTTTTAAAGCATAGAACCCAGTGGTTCCCTGTTAGGCAAATATAGTCATCAACACACCATGTCTTCCTCCACGGGGACTCTGGTCCCTCTTTAGTCTGTATGGAATATGGGCCAGCCAAGGGGATTCAGGATCTGATGGCCTCTATTCCACCCTTGTTCTTCAATGGGATCACTGACAACCCTCCAGCATAGAAAGGGTGGCAGTTCTTCTCATTGCCATAAACACAAAAACAATAACAAAAAAAGCCCCAGTAGTAGAAAAAGCCATTTCCATTAAAAAAACAAACAAATAAACACAGTAGAACAAATCCTGTCAAGCAAAGGATTTGCGTTATATGAGTTTGGGGAATCATTTCATCTCTCTGAACCTCTGGGTCTTCTTTTTAAAAATCCAGACCTGGACTAGATATCTTAAAGATTCCTTCCAGCTTTGAGGTGCTCTTGGCTACATATGAAAGCCTTTGGAAAATGGTAGGGCACTTTTATTTTCATGGAAGGACTAACCAGCCTGGAAGTCTTTCCATAGAAGGTAGGTTTTGAGTTATATTATTGATATTTGCAGTGATCTAGATTGGTAAATTGAGGATTAGAAATGGAATAAAGAAGGCATTGATGGGAAGTTGGAAGAACAAATGGTTTGGGATGGAAGGTTATGAAAGCCAAGAACAGCAAGGGGAGAAAGGAGGTAATCGATTCCTCCTTCTTCCTCCTTGGTCCTCAGTTCAATCAGACATCAAGTCCCTTTTCCTTTCCATCCATTCTCCTGAACCTAAACTAGAGGGAGAGGTTGTATCACAACTTGAACCTCTATTAACCTTTGCTCCAACATTATACTCCTCAGGCTGGGATTCAAAGTAAAATAGCATTAAGTGAGAAGGAGAAGAGTTAAATTTCATCCTCAGATGACTCATTTGGAAGGGTCTTCCACGTTGCCCCACCTAGTAAAGGAGATTAATAATACCTGACCATTGTCACCTCACCAAAGACTAATGATATCTGCCCATTGTTACCACACTAAATTTGGGGAGAAATTCCAGATATACATCAAGAGAAAACAGTTATCAGTGTGTTGATGCATTTTCAATACTATAGATATTTCTCTTCATAAAATTATTTTTACATATTAAAAATATGTTTTCTTACTTCATGCATTTGAAGCAACAGGGATAAAACATGCTTTTAAAGTGAGATGTCAACCCAGATGTGAGGAACATATATGTTGACACAAAAGTTGAAAAGACCCCACAAAAATGACAAATGATGAAGAAAAAGCACATTTACAGCAGATCCTGACCTTTTGAGAATATGATCAGCCTGTCAGCACTAATGGTTTTCCATGTTCATAGCATAAAGCTATGAGCACCTATATTTGGGATGGAGGTCAGATGATATATCAATATAAAAATAATGAAACAGTACCATATCAAGCATAAAAAATAATTCTGCAATTCTTTTCCCTTTCTTTTCTCATCATAGATGTATGTGTTTGCATAATGTACATAGGCACAATGAGCCTGGCTCTTTTTCCTCCCAACCAATCCAGTCTCAAAGAGGAGTCTTAACATCACTGAAGGGTATTATGGCACCTGGTGTAGTTATTAGGACCAAAGGATTGTTTTGTTTTGTTTTGTTTCTTTTCTTTTCTTTTCTTTTCTTTTCTTTTCTTTTCTTTTCTTTTCTTTTCTTTTCTTTTCTTTTCTTTTCTTTTCTTTCTTTCTTTCTTTCTTTCTTTCTTTCTTTCTTTCTTTCTTTCTTTCTTTCTTTCTTTTTTTTACAGTTCTGAGAATAGGGTTAGGGATTAGGAAATGGAACATAGCAGTGACTGAATCCATTTGATCTCTTCCATACCCTTATTGTGCATTTGTAGATTTGCCTTGAAGCTTTCTTCAGAGGAAACTTCTATGGGTATAAAACACCTCCTGGACATTATCCCTTTGCCTAAAAGTTCTGCCTCCTCACCTAGGTTTTTAAATTTATCAAAGTAGAGCATAGTTTTCTGAAAAGGTCCAGTAAAGCAATGTTTTCCTGATTATCTGGATTTTTATTAATGGGTCTCATAAGCTGACAGAAACTCAGAGGAGTAACATCTTAATTTGTGCAAGCAGTGTGTGCCACATGGGAGGAAGCTCTCTCAAGGTTCCCTTCATTTCTCGGCAAAGATTGCCCGTGGGCATGATTTCAAGGGTAGCAAGAGGGAGAAGGTTAAAAGTGGGGTGAATTCCTCCTAAAAGTGAGAAAGAAATAAGACTTTAAGGACTCCACTGATACACAAGAGTGTATAATAATAATAATAAATAATAATAATAATAATAGTAATAAAATCCTAATAAGAAACATGGGAAACAAGAGTTACGACTGGATAACCTACTACTGTGGTTGGCTTGTTCATCAGCTGGGAACCCTGAGCAGATCTGGTGCTGTGAATTGGTATCTGGATATGAGGAAATTCTATCTGAATAGGATCAGCTGCTTTAACTAGGGGAGAACTCACTGGTCTATTCAAAAAAAGCACTAAATGTTATTGAATTGCTCTAGCAAGCAAGAGATAGAAATCTAACATCAATTTGGCCCTCATCAAGAGATTTTTTTTCCTGTAGGCTTCCTGCCTATATGTTAAATGTTGCAATATAGCCAGAAACTATATCCAGAACTGTTGAAGATTGACATTTCAGTTTGTGATTTCTGTTTTTTCCTCGCCCAATCAATTCTACACTTATTGTACCTGTGATGTCACAGACCTGTTTCAGGAATCCTTCTATTTCCCCCTAGTTCTCCTCTTTGAATCAAGTTAAAAGTGATTTTTCATTTCTCCTCATGTGATAACAGCTTTCCGAAGCAGGGGCAGCATTATATAAGGAGAAAGCAGGTGAGAAAAAGTTCAATCAGGTCTCTGAACTGTGGAAAGGCACTGTTTCAGGTCTTAGAAGTCTCTCCATGGATTCTTCATCCTCAGGTTGCATTAAGTCAAAGTTTTTCATTTAAATTTTATATCTCAATGGACAAACTCCATATTAATCATCTCTGTGGGTCACGTTCTTCCTGGCATTTCTCTTATTCCCTGTCTTTTGACATTTCCTCCTCAGGGTAGCGTGACATACGTGAGCTATCTTAGAATTTTCTGAATAAATATTCACTATAATCATTTCAAGAGAGGCAGTGGTAAGTCACTGGCATAGAGAGTTCATCTGGATTTTCTTGACTTTCAAGAAATTTTTTCTTTGTGGCCCAGCAGATAACTGGGAGTCAGGCATTTATTTCCTTCCTGCTCTTTTTACCCACTGGGGAAATATGCATTGTTTTACCTCAGTGATTTCATATGCAAAATGGGAATAATTATACTTTCTTTTTGGCTCACTGGGGGATTAAAAAGATTAATGCATTTTTTTATTTAGAAAATACACATACTTCATGAGCGAAATATGCTTTGAGTAGGAATTATTATTAGGATTATTATCATCAATAAGGATTTAAATATATTCTTTGTCAAATAGAATCCTAAAAGTTAGAATTCAAGCTAATAAATTAAAACAGGCTTGAGGGAATATGAACTTGAATGTCTGTCAATGACAATTGGATGCAGTGAGTAATCCAATTTACTTCGGGAAATATGTTAGCTGTGGCAGGGGTGAAAAGTAGGTATGAGGATGGAAGACTAACAAAGAAAGTGTATAGATATTCATTAATTCCTTCAGGAAACAGTGGGAGGAAAAGGAGGGGTTGGAAGACATATTTACCAAGGGAGGAGAGAGAGGAACTGTAAAAGGATAAAATAAGAAGAAAGCCCTAAGAAGTCAGAATCACTCTGAGAAATTGGCAAAACTCACAAAGCACAGACTTGGGTGTTCAGGAAGTGTCAACCGACTGACAGACACAAAGGAGATTGAAGGAGAAATCAAGGAGTTTGGGAGAAATGAAAAAGAGCCACCCAAATTACTCCATAATTATAACTAAAGTTTTACTGTGGGGGAAAAAGATGGTGGAAGAAGTATAAAGCTGGGAGAAACCACTTAAACTGTTCTTGAATTCTTTATACCCCCAAAAATCTACATGTCTAGAGAAGAGCACAAAGGTGCTCAAGGGCCTGGGGGTTCTGTCCTATGTTGATCGACCGAAATGCTTCCACACTGATCGACTCCTCAGTGTGGAAAAGGGGAGGTGGAACAGGCACAAATAGAAGTCACTAACGGCCCAGATGTACTTTCTATTGAGAAAGTACCAACTTACCCTCCGAGTCCCACAGTTGAACTGATGGGAACTACCCTTGGAGCCTGAGAGGGGAGGGAAGAACACCCTCAGAGAGCTCAATAATCCAACAGGTGGTAATAACTAATATGTAAATAGATTTAAAAAGTTAAATTGAATTCGGATGTAGTTTTTAATGCTTCATACACATATTTTACTTTTTACAGTAAGATGAATTATTTTAAATTAAAATTGGTATAAACTATTGGTTGAGTATTCATACAGTTTAATTTTAATTTAAACTTTTTATTATAAAATAAGACATAGAACGAGAAAACCACACCAAACAAATCTGTTCTTAATGACTTACTTCAAGTGAAAATCTTGTAACCACTCCCACCCAGGTCAAGAATTAGAATTTTTTCAGCCACCCTCTCTCTGTGTGCCTTATCCTTATCTCACCTCCTCCTTCCCCCCAAGAAGTAATCACTATCTTGACTTTTACACAAATCACTTCAGGTATGGATTTTTGACTTTCGTCTTAAGGCGGGCAGATCCTGGCCTTCAACAGCATCTCCCTTGCTGCTTCTACTAGACCCAGACCCATAATCTGGGTGGATCAGGAGTATCAGTAACTGTAGATGTGCATATGCTTTATATTCTAAGTAGGAAATCCATTATTCTATGTCTCACCACCTTTTGATATGAAGGAATGAAAAAGTCAACATTCCTTTCGCTAATGCAGCAAGTTGCATTCATGCACAGCTCTGTGCTCACGGACCTGAAGAGGTAGGGGAGGTAGGGGAAGAGTGCAGCCGTTTACCTTCTAGTGCACGCCTTCTCCTGCCTGTGCCCTCCAGAGGCAGGAAGGTGCTGATTTAATGGTGCTGGATGGCATTCTGCAGCTGAGGCCACCACAGGGTGGCAATTTAAGCTTAAAAAGGAAGTCCTGAACTAACAGCATAATTCATCATATATAATTTCATCAACTTCTGCTTTGTCAGAAATAACACGCAGAGGCCAGTTGTCCAAGGATAGCTTTAAATAGGAGAGGTTCTTGAAATTCCTGTATGTGCTTTGTTGACAACGGTGTTGTACATGACAATAGTGTGATATTCATTTATTTATTCAACATGAATTTTTGAGTACTCTTATTTTCCAAGCATCAAGATACAGAAATAGTCCTTTTCTTCATGGAGCGAACAACCTGGGGCAGTGTTTTTTGTCTCTAGCTCAGTGTGGAAATTAAAAAAAAGGACAATATAAATCCTCCCTTTCCCCCACCCCCAACACATGCACAAACACGTGGAGATTCCGTTTTTATTAGACTCTAAATAAGTATTTTTTAAAAACTCACAGATTTTAAAATGTGCACCCCAAATTCAGAACCACTGATTAGGAGAAAAGATAAATATTAAGTACATGTAATCATAAGATAGTGATTGTTATGATAAAGGAGTACAGGTGGTACACTGGAAGTTTGTAATATCATGAGCAAAGATCTATGTAGAGTAGATGCAAATGTTTTAGGATTTGTGGAGTAAAAGTGCAGGTTTATCACTTTTATCAAGGTTTTTTTTTATCATTGAGATTACATCTAGTTATACAGTTCACCTCATAATTACCTTGCCTATAAAGATCAATGGTAAGAGAAAGTGGATGATAACGTACAGATTTCCTCTGAGAACTTCCTGAATCAGGATATGTATGAACTTCCTTCATTCAGATACATTAGAACAGAAACAATTTGAGAAAGCACACGCCTACCAAGGTAAGGGAAGAACATTTCTTTCCATATGCTGTAATGTGAAAACAGAATCACTGGATTGGACTATGAAAAACTAAGCCAACTAGAACTCTTTGGAAAGTTGCTGTGGAAACTGATAATCAGTGGTCTTTAAAATATACATGCCAATAACCCAACAACTGGATGGAGGCTTAGCGTATTCCAGTTGGTGGCAGGTTGCATGAGATGTCCAGTTTGTAGACAACATTATGACACAGCTATGTCTGACATACCATCTTGGCAGAGTTATTTTTATTTATTTTTATTATTCATTTTTTATTTAAATTCAGTTAGCTAACATATAGTACATCATTAGTTTTAGAGGTAGTGTTCAATAATTCATAAGTTGCATATAACAACCCGTGCTCATCACATCACATGCCCTCCCTCCTTGATTCCCATCACCCAATTACCCCATCCTCCCACCGACCTCCCCTCCAGCAATGCTCAGGTTGTTTCCTATAGTTCAGAGTATCTCATGGTTTTTCTCCCTCTCTGAGACTTCCCATTCAGTTTTCCCTCCCTTCCCCTATGATCCTCTGTGCTGTTTCTTATATTCCACATATAAGTGAAACCATATGATAATTGTCTTTCTCTGATTGACTTATTTCGCTCTGCATAATACCCTCCAGTTCCATCCATGTCAATGTAAACGGTAAGATTTCATCCTTTCTGTGGCTGATCAATATTCCATTGTGTGTGTGTGTGTGTGTGTGTGTGTGTGTGTGTGTGTGTGTATCACACCTTCTTTAACCATTCCTCTGTCGATGGACATCTCAGCTCTTTCCACAGTTTGGCTATTGTGGACATTGCCGCTATGAACATTGGGGTGCAGGTACCCCTTTGGATCACTACATTTGTATCTTTGGGGTAAATACCAAGTAGTGCAATTGCTGGGTCGTAGGGCAGCTCTATTTTTAACTTCTTGAGGAACCTCCATACTGTTTTCCAGAATGGCTGCACCAGCTTGCATTCCCACCAACAGTGTTAAGAGGGTTCCCTTTTCTCCACATCCCCACCAACATCTTTTGCTTCCTTACTTATTAATTTTAGCCATTCTGACTGGTGTGATGTGGTACCTCATTGTGGTTTTTGATTTGTATTTCCCTGATGCCAAGTGATATGGAGCATTTTTTTCATGTGTCTGTTGGCCATTTGTATGTCTTCTTTGGAGAAATGTCTGTTCATGTCTTCTGCCCATTTCTCAATTGGATTATTTGTTCTTTGGGTATTGAGTTTGATAAGTTCTTTATAGATTTTGGATACTAGCCCTTTATCTGATAAGACATTTGCAAATATCTTCTCTCATTCTGTCAGTTGTCTTTTGGTTTTGTCAACTGTTTCCTTTGCTGTGCAAAACCTTTTTATCTTGGTGAAGTCCCAGTAGCTCATTTTTGCTTTTGTTTCTCTTGCCTTTGGAGATGTGTCTTGCAAGAAGTTGCTGCAACCAAGGTTGAAGAGGTTGCTGCCTGTGTTCTCCTCTAGGATTTTGATGGATTCCTGTCTCACATTTAGGTCTTTCATCTATTTTGAGTCTGTTTTTGTGTATGGTGTAAGAAAATGGTCCAGTTTCATTCTCCTGCATGTGGCTGTCCAATTTTCCCAGCACCATTTGTTGAAGAGACTTTTTTCCATTGGATATTCTTTCCTGCTTTGTCGAAGATTAGTTGACCATAGAGTTGAGGGTCCATTTCTGGGTTTTCTATTGTGTTCCATTGATCTGTGGGTCTGTTTTTGTGCCAGTACCATATTGTCTTGATGATTACAGCTTTTTTTTTTTTTAAATATTTTATTTATTTATTTGGCAGAGCGAGAGTGAGAGAGGGAACACAAGCAGGGGGGTGGGAGAGGGAGAAGCAGGCTTCCCGCTGAGCAGGGAGCCCGATGTGGGGCTCGATCCCAGAACCCTGGGATCATGACCTGAGCAAATACAGACACTTAACAACTGAGCCACCCAGGCGCCCCTGATTACAGCTTTGTAATAGAGCTTGAAGTCCGGCGTTGTGATGCCACCAGCTTTGGTTTTCTTTTTCAACATTTGTCTGGCTATTGGGTGTCTTTTATGGTTCCACACAAATTTTAGGATTATTTGTTCAAGCTCTGTGAAAAATGGCGATGGTCTTTTGATAAGGATTGCATTGAAAGTGTAGATTACTCTGGGTAGCATAGACATTTTAACAGTATTTATTCTTCCCATCCATGAGCACAGAATGTTTTTCCATTTCTTTGTGTCTTCCTCAATTTCTTTTGTAAGTGTTCTGTAGTTTTTAGAATACAGATCCTTTGCCTCTTTGGTTAGTTTTATTCCTAAGTATCTTATGGTTTTTGGTGCACTTGTAAATGGGATTGTTTCCTTAATTTCTCTTTCTTCTGTCACATTGTTAGTGTATAGAAATGCAACTGATTTTTGTGCATTGATTTTATATCCTGCCATGTTGCTGAATTGCTGTATGAGTTCTAGCAATTTTGTGGTGGAGTCTTTTGGGTTTTCCACATAAAGTATCGTGTCATCTGTGAAGAGTGAGAGTTTGACTTCTTTGGCAGAGTTATTTTTAGTAACGAAAGACTCTCACACATTGTGGTTTCTCTATAGTAGTGCTAGATTGTGGTCATGGAAATACTCTTTCCTAAAATCACATGATTCATACAGTACCCTTACTTAAACTGGTAGTTGTGGGTAGGAGACCAAACGAATGAGAACTCAACCTGAAGTTATCAAAAGCATACTTAATTGCACACACGTGCCATTTTCTTAAAGTCACTATCTCATTTCATGGCACATTTTAGAGTAGTTCTTCTCAGCAGTAGAACTTCTTTATTTTTAAATAATTCACTTTATCCTTAGCATCTAAAGCAATGCCAACAGCATATTCCAGGAGGCAAGGAAGTTGGAAAATAGTACTTCAGAGCAGAAAGGCCCATTTGTTTTTGTAATTTCAATCAATGTAAGGGAACATCGTCCCCAAACAGATTTTTTAATAGTGACTTCTGGGCCTCCAGTAATATGATCTGATGCAAATATATCAAAATGGAAGAAAATACATATAAATTACAAAATTTAACTTATGCTGGCTACATCTTCAATGTAAATGGAGCTATTTGTGTGCTCTGATTAAAACACATTAAAAACAATCAGAGCTCTCCACTGACCTGAGTGATCTCTGGATGGATATCATCAGTATTGGAAGACTTCCCAGCTTACGTTGGAAACTACTGAAAAATTAACCTGAGAGCAGCCACTGATGAGCAAGTGTTTCTGTGGTAACAGGTGCCCTTTTTAGGAAAAGCGACCTAAACTGATGCCACAGGGGCAAGGGTTGTGGGCAGAGGGCTCGGTGTGTAGGTCTTTCAGAAGCACAGACCCAGGGTCACTCAGGGAAGAAACTCCAATTCACATCCTTTGTTACTGCTGCCTAGAGGTACTTCTACTGACCTTCTGAAATGCAAGGGGACCCAATGTAAGCCCCACATGAATGCCCAATACTTCGGCGTTCTTGAAAATGTGCTCTGCTAGCACTGAGCGCTTAGCCAGCCCGAAGCACTCATGTCTCCTGTTACGAGATATACATCCGCAGCTACATGCCTCTATTTTAACCAGAGATTTACATACAACCAAAGATTGCAGATGCTCTTATCACGTCCCGAGAAATGCTGGGAGGCTTTAAACATCTGGAATTTGCATCTTTTGGCAAACCGTAGAGATAAATACTTTTCATTTTGTTAACGACGTATAGTTTTATCTCAGGGAGGCGCTCTTCCTTTGTGGCATCTCAGCAAGAAACTGACAGTGTCTACTTTTCCTATGAGTAGAATGCTTTGCATTGCTCTGAGGTTCATAATTACATGTTTGTGACTTCATCCCCAACAGCCTCGCCCCATGAATACAGATAACATCTTACAAAAGGGGAGGCTGGGAACGACTCAGACAGACAGGGGAGGAGGAGAGGGAGGCTGATGTGCTCAGTGACCATCCCCTGGCGAGGCTCTGGGACAGCCAGTGGGGGAACTCGGCTCTCCAGGTTTCCAGAGCCAACTCTGGTCTGAAACACTGGCCTTCTGTTTCATGAGCTGTGAAGCACCCTTGGGAAGAAGAAGAAATACCCAACCTATAGGTTGACATTTTATTTATATCACATCCCTTGTTGAATTGTTCTGAAGAACCCGAGGTGGCCGTGGCATTCCTTCCTTTTATTCACTTGGTTACAGTTTAAAATTTGAATAGCTGTTTATGCTGGAAGGCTGAACACCCAATCAGCAGTCTTTGAATTGAAGCTGTATTGTTCACTCATGGAAATGCCTGTTTCATCTGTCAGCTCTCTTTTATAGTGAGCCTAATAATTTATGCTTGCTAAAGATGTTTTCTGACCTGTGATTCCATTGCCAGTTAGGAAAGGGCTTTGGCAGCATTCACACTTCCTTTCGTAATAGGGGGCCACTAAGGTACAATTTAGTGAAATTACTGCTCCAGTGCACTAATGGTACCCAGACCCAGACTGGGGGAGGGCAGAGGGGTAAGGGTGAGGGACCCTATCCTTTAGAGAGGGCCAGTAGGATCCGAAGAAAGATATCCCGGGAAGGGGCCTCTTTGGGAGCCGCCTCCTTCCCTGGAGGTCTGCATGACCCTGTGGTGCCCTGACGGCTGAAAGAGTTAACGCACCCGCAGAAATGCCAGAGGGCACTGCGCCCACGCCTGGAACTTTACAGAGTGCCCCCCAGCGCAAATAAAAACAGACCGTGTTCATCCAGGAAGTTTGTGTCAGCTCTTCAAATTTATCTTATTTAAAAAACTGTTGTGATCCTAATAGATAGGATGACCCATTTAAGAAAAACCTTGGCAGTAAAAATCCTTTGTGTCCTTCAAAAAAGAGGACCTGTATGCGCTTGAACTATGTATTTTTTATCTTATTACTGTTGAAATCACATTATGTTAAGTGGGACTTCTTTAAATGGGCCACTCTGCATTATAATTATAGTCTTCAGATATTTAATTTGCAAGTTATTGGCAGACCCGTCCTGAAAAGAACTTTTCTAATTGCAAATGGAATTATTCTCCAGGTGAAGTGGATCTTTTCCTTTTTTGATTCTCTCATAAAACTTTGTTTTTGTTTCTCTCAGAGTATTTATCTTACCCCCTGTAATAATCATTTGTATACCTGTTTTGTACTTTCCCAGTTTTGTCCATTTCTTGAGGTTGGTAACTTGATCTTACTCATTTTGTATTTGCTGCAACCCCCTATCTCAATGCCTTTCTTTTAGAAGGGACTTAATGAATGTTGGTGAATTGATTTCAAGAATGATTTTAACAAAACGTCCTAAATTGAAATAGAATCTCAATGAGCGTGCACTCAGAGAGCAGACCTTGCCTTAGACATAAAGTTTAACATGATGAATAAATAACAATTGTGAGTGAATCCAAAGAAGAAATTTCATGAGATTTTGCATTTTTAAAAAAATTAAGTAAATGTTTTGAAAAACATAGTCGAAGTCTCTAGCCATACCCTCCTGAATACACCGGATCTTGTCTGAATAGCATATTTTAAGTGGATAGTCTTATGGACTTTTGGCTTTAATTGTTCTTGTAACAAAAATGCTGAAACATCTCTGGAGAAACTGGGGGGTTATGGGAATGATAAGGATGGTGCAAAGGAAGGTTGCCAAGTATTATAAGACAATAAAAACTGGTGTTATAGCACTTTGAAGTTCACAAAGGGTTTTCATATTGAGGCAAGGATTAATAATCCCTTTTTCTTTTTTAAAAGATTTTATTTATTTATTTGACAGAGAGAGACACAGGCCGTGAGAGAGGGAACACAAGCAGGGGGAGTGGGAGAGGAAGAAGCAGGCTCGTAGCGGAGGAGCCTGATGTGGGGCTCGATCCCATAATGCTGGGATCACGCCCTGAGCCGAAGGCAGACGCTTAACCGCTGTGCCACCCAGGTGCCCCAATAATCCCTTTCTAAGGGTAACTTCAGAGAGGTTCCCTGACTTGCTTGGTGTCATTAAGTGAGTTGGAGCTGAGCTGGAGCTGAGCATGAGACCCGACTCGAACTCTGAGAGCCATTGCCTTTGAGTTACGCCTGCTGCCTCATTTTTGTCTTTGAAATTATGCCTCTTTTTAAAAATAAATAAGCAAAAGATGGTGTAAATCATCTTATTCAACTATAGACTTCTGCTTTACAGAAACAGAATTTTAAAGTTAAGAAAAACTGCAAAACTTCTGACATAAAATTTTTCATTTTTCAAATTAAGAGAGAGCCTTTATTACTTTTCTTGTTGTTAAGAACAGCAGGTTATAGAATTCATTAAACTCATTATATTCTGGTTGCTGAGCTAACAGCTCTGTGACGTAGATATTATACCTATTCTATCAATAAAGAAACAATGTGCAGAGAGGACCAGTAATTTTCCGAGCATCACACCTAGAAAATGACAAACATAGGTCGACTATACCCAAACCAGGTGCAGCAGTTTGAACCTGTGCTGTGACGTGCAATTAACTAGAGTTACACAAACAGTTAACAGTGGAATTAGGCCTCGTGATGGATTATAGCATTCCGCCAATGCTTTTACTAAATAATTGATAAGAACTGCATGAAGTTCCTTGCCCCATCTTCAAATCCCTTTTTCAAATTGAACCTTTTTTTGAACTGCTCTATGGGATCATCGGACATAAAGAATTAGTTTTAATTATGTATATATATTTTTTAAATTAAGAGTTTGGCTACATTACTTTGGACTTAGATCTGAGTTTTCCTTCTTATTTTCACATTCCAAGTTCAAACGTCCACTGATACTTAAACGTGCATAATGGAAAGTGAAAACCAGTGATATAATTGGACAAAGTCCAGAGAAGAGTCACTGCAATGATAAAAGTGCAAATGGGTGTTCTCCGAAGGCAGATAAACTAGGAAACAAGGTTCACCTTCAGTCTTGAAAGGGGAAGGCTCTAAGCATGTGCAACACCTTGATCAAAGTTAAAAAATTGGTATATGTATTTCTCAGGAAACATGAATGCGTTCCCCAAATGCCAGCACTCTCCCTGGTGGACATTTCTTTTAGACTTTACCTATAACTTATATGTACCTTTCCACAACATACGCTTTACTCTGATTATTGGAGACAGTTGTGTCTATTTCTGTTTCCCCACAAACAATTATAAATTTGCTGAAGCCTCCTTGCCTACCTTTGTATTTTTGGTTGCTCTTGCATAGTACCATTCACTAGGCATATCCTTAAAAATATCACTTAATAGAACTAAACTGTAAGTTTCAGGTAAACATGGAACATAGTTTTATGAGGTGGCTAATGCATTTATGGATCTTGTTACCTTAAGAAGTGGTGACAGGCTTAAATTCTCAGCAGATTCAGGTAATCTTTTTCTTTTTTTTTTTTTTCCAGATTTTATTTATTTGTCAGAGAGAGAGAATGGGGGGGGGGGCACAAGCAGGGGGAGCTGCAGGCAGAGAGAGAAGCAGGCTACCCACTGAACAGGGAGCCGAAGGCGGGACTTGATCCCAGGACCCTAGGATCATGACCTGAGTGGAAAGCAGATGCTTAACTGACTGAGTCACCCAGGCATCCCTGATTCAGGAAATCTTTAGGTAGGTTAAATGCTGGCACACCTATAATTTATTGTTAAGGAGTTAGTCATATGTGCAGAAATAAATTACTTTTGGAGGCGTGAACCTGAATGACAGTATGTCCTGTCATCAAGTGAATGCCTCTTGGCATATTAGACTGGATGATCCTTTGTCTGACTTTATATGACATTATCTTTACTGATATTTTTACAAGTTGTACTAAATGAGTATGGAAACTTCATGTACTAATTTCCTTCAAGCATCCTGCAGGTCACAGTTATTATGAAATACTTTCCTGATTGTCATTCTAGCTGAGGTTACTTTGATTAACCTCAGTAGAGTGGCTTTTTGGTCAGACGAGTACTTTGAGGAAGCCAAAGTATTAACAAACTTTTACCTCAGTATTAACAGTGGGAATGGAGGATTCTGTTTTTCCTTCCTACCGTGTGTCACCCTGTTCCTCAACTGACCCTCTTAGCTATGATCTCCAGGCCTTCTAAGAGGGGCCTACCCAGGCTGCTGACAGAGACGGGTCAGAAATTGATCTCTCAAGAACAGCTTGGGGGTAGCTTCAGATTATGACTTGTGATAGTGGAAAGCCCTTACTGCCAATCCCATTTTTTTTTCTTTGCTCTCACCTTCTCAGTATCCTGTAGGGATGTAAGCACCACAGCTACTAATAAAACAATTTGGCTTTTTGTAACAGATGGGGAGCTCCATCTGGTGTAAACATGTAAAGGGATGCCCTTGGTGATAGTTACTGGGAAATGTGGGAAGCAGAGACAAACTCCTCTTCATAAACCATGTGCCCTTTGATGAGCCTTCTCATTCAGTAGAGGCTGTGGCAGCCACTTAGGCCCTTGAACTTGGGCGTGACGTGGGATTAGATTGTGGCTGCTTCTGAACCCCAGCTCTGCTGTTCGAATGTAGCTCCTGGTGCAAATGTGCATTGTGCAAATAATTCTCTTACATGAACTTTAAAATATTAACACAAGCCCAGTTGGAGTATTCGCATGGAATATAGCTACGACCCAGTAATAAGCATATAGTAGACACTCATGGCGTGAATGCACAAAAGGTTGCCAAAGCGTCGTCTGATTGTGTCTAGGTGAGCTTGTAATCATGGAGGATACCAGGGATTTTTTTTTTTTTTCCTTTCACATCTAGAAGATGAGGGTGGAAGTTTGGGGCAGAGGTGAGTTGGGCATACCGAGTCTTCAGGGATGAGAGGGAGAATTCTCCTTGCTTACATTGATCACTTCCCCCCCTGCCCATAGCCATGTTAGATAAGACAGGGCAAGTTAAGTTGAGCATAGCTTCTATACAGCTTCTGTAATCTAGGAGATTCTGAAGCAAGTAGTTTTAGTGTGTGTTACTTTCCTAGTTGAAAAGGTATTTTGTAAATCTTAATCATTAATTTTTATTATCAAGCTCTTGCTATTATTCTTGTTTCTGCAGGCTAGGCAGTATGCCATGCTTTTCTGTGGGACAGATATCGCTTCTCCATAAACAGAATCCTTTGGCTGTCCTGCTTTGGTTAGCTATTTGATGAAAAGATTAAAGAATAAAGCTGTATCTGAGACCCATTCTGTAGCCTACATATATTTACATAAATTCCTTGAAAAGTAAATAAAAAGAAGTACATGAATAAAACGGTGAAGACATGTGAGATCCAAGGCGACTTATTTGAAGGAAGGAAAAAGACAGTCCTGTGTTGTTACAATTAAAGCGAGTACGCCGGTTCATTGACTATTTTCGGTGAATTTTAATTGAGTTGTGTCTCATTTTTATAAATGTTGTCAATCTTCATTTTCTCTGTCTCCCATGCACCAACTTAAACACACACACAAATGCGGATCTACATAGCGGCGTGTTTTGGGAGAGCTCTGTCAGGAGATAGACCCTAGCGCCAGCTTACATATAGTGACACAGAACTATAAACACGAAAATACGCAACCTTGAGAGAACACCCATAAGACTGAAAAAAAGCCCTTTTAAATGCATTTATTTTATAGACACAAAAGCTCAGCTAGGAATCAGTTTTGATAACTTTGGATGTCTGTTTCCCTGATGTAATGACTAGACTGAGGCAGTAACAATACTTCATTATGCTATTCAGAGTGTATGGCAGGATTCAGTCAGAGCTAGACTCAAAACCTGGCCCACAGCTGAGACAGAGATGATGCATTAATCCACAGCAACACCCTCTCCCCCACTGCCCCCCTCAGCACTCAGCCACTAATACTGGGTATCATTTTTCTTCATAAAACTACGGGTGCTCAAATCAAGCCCATGACAGTTAAGGTTTGTTTAGTCTTTCAAGCAGGTGATCACAGGATCGAACTTCCCAAGTGAGAAGCTGATGGAATACAAATAGTTAAGAACACGTTTGAAGGGGGAGAAATTGTCCAGCCCCATCTGTCAAACTGTGCGTATGACATCATCAGATATTCTGCACTTGTTTGCAGCTATTCAGGCTGGCCCGCCCTGCAGTCTCCGCTTTGTGTTCCAGTTTCCTTTACAGGGCCAGCGGGCTGGAAAATTACCACATGCTGTCACAGTTAGCTCAGCCAGGTCTTGTTATCATTGTTTCCAAGGAATCCATTCATTCCGTTATTTTACATATTGGGCAGACGTCCTGCCACTGAGGCTTGGGCTGCAGTAACTTGAAGGGCCAAACGTTAATGGGCCTCTATTGTTGGTGGAATGGCAGTGCAATACGTGGGAAAAAATACCCAGACAGCTCCCTGACACTGGTTTAGGACCTCTAGACTTAGGGGGTAGCCTGTGAAGATCTTTTATGTAAACAAGCCTTCAATAAACAATGAATATCTCCTGTGTCAATATTCATAACCCATCAATAAAAAAATATATAAATCTTCAACTAGAAAGAAGCCCAAATGTATTATGGATGACAGAGCTTTTCCTGAAAGTAATCTATAGAATGTTGGCAAGTCTCCTTCTAAACACTGCTAATTTATGGGGGGGAGGGAAGCATTGTTGGGGCTTTGAGGAAAGAAAGGCGTTTGATTTGGGGCTGGCAGCATTCTCACTGCAGTAGATAATACAGTGTGTAAGTTTTGCGGCTTCCACCACTATGAGACAGAAATAAAGACAAGGGCCTTGGTGACACATTACATCTTCACCATGCTGGCAATTTAAAGAAAGTTAGTGAAAACATTAGAAAAGTTGCTTAAAGTCTGACTTTAAGGATGAATCATGTTATCTTGATTGATAAGAACATAGATAAGTCTAAAGTTTCCAGCACTGAAAAATCCCTAGCAAAACGGAAAAAGGAAAATCTATTCTTTATGGAAGGTACACAGTGAAGCTATAGTCCTTGTTATTGTCTTTTTTTTTTTTTCTTATGGGAAACAGTTTCCTGTTCCAAGATGAATCTGATCTTTTGACCATATAGTTTATTGGAAGTGGATCGTGAAGGGATATGGATGTTTCCATTCTTATTACTACCCTCACAGAGTTCTCTCACCTGATTTCCTTTGCCTCAGACAAGAGAAGACTTGGTAACAAGACCTAGATACTCAAACTAGGACAGATGTGGGGATCCGGAAAGTTCACTGAAATTTGGAAAAGCTGTAATTCAAGTCTTATCATTTTAAACAGTCTCATGATTAGCTCAGCTATTATTTTAGTTATTTTTATTGATTCACCACAGAGCTCCAAATGGCCCTGTAGGAGTTTATATCAGAGTGGTTCTTATCCCAAATCATTTTTGAAGAATTAGACACAGGGTTGAAGCCTTTGAGTTGGAGGAAATGAGAGATGGGACTAGTCTGGTTCTGACAAACACAATCTACACTATATTTAAGATAAAATATGTTGTATTAAGAAAGTTGCCCTATCCTAAAGTCAGTTTTGTCACTTTGTCTTCTTTATAAAACATGTTCTAATTTCAACTAAGATGATTTTTGTGTCTGGCAGCTAATTTTAAATGGTTTCCCTTTTCAGCTGACATTAAGAGCCGATCAAAATAAATTTATTTTTCCATAAAAGTAATATATGTCAGGACTAGATTTCCTAAGCCTAGCCCTTCAAGCAATCACAATCATTTTGTAAACTGTTGATAATGTCATCTTTGAGAAAAAAAATTTCCTTCAGTGTATAAAATGTTACATTAAGATAAACATTAAAATGTGGCAGTCTTCATTCAAATATAATATTTTAGGGAAGCTTACAGAATTTTGAAATCGGATTTTTCAAAGAGTAAATAGCGCCTTTTACAACCAATTATTTTATTCTTCCAATGTTTTCTTCAGCCCTTGGTTCTTATGCCAGGTTTCTGTAACATAAAACACAAGTTTTGATAAAGAAGTTTACTTTGACTTCAAAGTTACATTAGGTACACTGCTATTTCTGATACCCCAAAGTAACACACTTCACACTTGCTCAGATTGAAAGTGAACTTTAGGTTTAACTCCAAATTATTTAATAAATCAGACTACTAAATGATATAATATCATTTTTAAGATGTGTGGTAAATTAAACAAGTCTTTCAGTAATCACTAAAAAACTGGAACTGTTACCTTAAGCAACACCCTACATTTATTACCATAGAGTAGATATCAAGCTGTGTTATTTAGCAATCAATTTCTTGTTTAGTAATTAATAGTAACTTCCACACAAAAGCATATTATGAAGAGAAATATTACTAATAGTGGCTTTTCTTAAAAAACAAATGCACAGAAAATCCCCAAAACTGAATTACTTTGGCTATTTCCTGCATTTAAAAACAAATTCATTTTTAGAATGAATAAAAAATAATTCATGCAATATATTGACAGAGAAATATTTTCTGTTTCCACCAGTGATGTCCTCATGCCCAATATCTGCATCTTTGTCACCACCTGGTTCCTGTGAAGATAATATTTCCAAGAAATCACACCAAAGTAACTTAAACTTTTTTTTTCCAGATGGGCCTTCACATCATATTAGAAACTTTTTATAATATTAACAATTTTCCTTCATCTTACATTAGAATCATATAATTTTAGAATTTGAATCGCCTAACAAGATATGACCATGCAATCATTTCAGCAATTTTCATATCATATTAGTGAAAACAAATACTAATATAATAGGATGCTAACATGAAAAACCCTAATAGAACATGA
The DNA here is from genome assembly GCF_024610735.1 of Ursus americanus. Lineage (NCBI taxonomy): Eukaryota > Metazoa > Chordata > Mammalia > Carnivora > Ursidae > Ursus > Ursus americanus. The sequence goes on from NC_142131.1 coordinate 21,064,754, forward strand.
CAAAACTCTTCATATTTTATTTATGCACTCTTGTTGTTCTTCTCCATTTCAACATTTTCTACTTTGGTTTATGGAAAGTTGCATGGGCTTGCATGTTTTTGAATATCAATTAAGCGATACTGTAATGAAACAGTAATGCAAAAGTTAAGTGCTATAAGACCAATACACTTCTCTGGGTCTTCAGGTCTTTGTTTGAATGATAATGCTTGCATTTGGGTTTGCTATTTATTTCAATTAAGTTTAGAGATTGAACTATTTGCAGAAAGAAAATAAAAAAACTGTGTAGTTGAGTATGAAGATGCAAAGAGTTAAAGAAATCATGTAATTATCTAGATAATTTACTGCCTCACGCCCGCTCCAAGTATACAGGTGATAGAGATAAAAAAAATAAGCTTTTGCCTTGAATTTTGCAGGTGATTGCTTTCAGTTTTTACTCTGATTCTCTTTCCTTACGTGGAGCATGTTCATCCAGATTCTTTCTTTAAACCCAGTCCATCTGAGCAGGGTTGCTAGCAATGCCTCGTGAAGAAGTAAATTGGAGGGAAATAGTCAAATGTCTCATCCTGAGGGTCTACCAATAGAAATGAAGAGTGAAGACACTCCACTTTTCACTCTTCTTTGTTTTTTGTTTTTACCATCTTATTTGTATCAAGAAGAATTGCACTGGGATTAAATATAGCATCTTCTCAGGTGAGGAAATACCTAATCCTAATGGTAAAATGCTTTGATCTTTTCAAATTTGCTTTGCATACTAAAGATATCAACAGTATTCACCAGACATAGCAAAAATAAAAGAGAATGAACTCTATGGTGTTTGGCAGGAAATATGACCCTCTCATCGCCTATTTTACCTCACTTATATATATGGTGATCTTCAAAGTCAAACAGGAAAAATTTTGGTCACCTAAGTGCCTGGAGCTTTTCTTTCCTGCCATATACCACACTATAATCGAGTAGAGACATAGCTTATATATTTCAGTAAATAGGATTCACACAGGGTCAAAATTACCTTTGAAAAATCCTATAGGAAGTTGCCACATTGGAGGATATATTTATTTATCCTGTCTTTAATAAATCCAGCACAACCTATTTGTCTTCTAGACTGCTATTAATTCAGTTGAAGATAAGATGAAGGCAGTGACTTGTATTTAGTGGTCAAACCTTCAAAACACTTAGATCATTCCATGGTGAGATGTTCACATTATGCGTGGCAGGTGGTAACTGAGATTTCATATTTTCTGGATCATGTTTATGTCAGGACATGTTATCAGCGAGAAGAATGGTGGGCAGAGTTTAGATTTTTTATGTTTCTCCTTTCCCCTCTGCCAACCCTTCCTCTTATTTTCCTTTTTTTTTTTTTTTTTTTTTGGTCTGAATGAATATAGATGACAATGAGGAAGTTAAGTATGTCTATAATTGTCTCCTCTATAATTATTTGGCTAATTTTCTGTCTTCCCTCATAATGTAGCCTGCATGAGCAGAGCACAAGACTAGGTTTATCTTACTCACTGTTGTGTTCTCAGTACCTAGTTTGGTGCCTGCTATGAAACAGGAAATCAGGAAATATTTAACAAACAAATAAACCACTCAACCATCTTAATGCTGGTAGACTCATGCACAGTTGACTTAAAAGGTAAAACTAAAGCAAGAGCAGTGTCACAATGGCGACCCAGGTTGTTCTTGACTTCACGTCCCCTCACAAGAAGAACAGCTATTAACTATTTATGAACAAGACACCACTGTGAGAATTCTAGAACACAGAGGTGAGGCTGAAGCACCCCTTGCACCTCAGAGACCAAGAGAGACTGCATTAACAGAGTAAGAGAAGTGGCTACACATTGACCACTTTGCCCCTCCCCCAGGACTGTGCAGCACCGTGTGGAGAGGTCTTCTGTGAGCCTCAGTTTCCTCTACCAGCTTCCCTTAGCATTGTGGGTTGCTTTGTGGAAACCCCTACTCTAATCTTGCACCATGGGACATGCAGGAGAATCTTTGGGGCCCAGCCCCTGGCAATCTGACTATGACAGAGAAGAGGGGAGGGGCTAGCACTAACCAGCATGTGGATCTTGGCAGACTGAGTTTATACCTTCAGAGCCCAAGTAGTAATACTAACCAGTGGTTTGGCTCATCTGCAGAGCCAAGTCAGGAGCACACTCTGACCAAGGAACTTGGTGGGGTGCAGATCTGCCTGATTCAGATCCTCAAATGAGGAGATTTGCTGTTCCCAGAGCCTGGTTTGCCCACTCTCAGGCAAGGTGCTGCGTCAGAGCTCCACCTGCTGTGAAGAGTGTCTTCCAGCCCCATCTTACCGGAAGGCTTTGCGACAATTCCTGGCAGTTGTGTGGCCCACTGACAAAAGAGTGAGCAGAACAGATTGCCCTCAGAGGAAAGCCAGTACTGGGTGTGGAGGCTTCTTGTGCTACACACAGGCAGAGCGTGTAATTCACGGACGAGGATGAGGGTAGCTCCTGGCTCTTTCCAGGGGACAGACTCTTTGGGAAATTGGAAGTAGCCTGGAGTGACCCCTCCCTTTCCTGCCCAGGCAACGGGGCCGAGACATACCCTCATTCACTGTGGAGAGTGTCTTCCAACCCTCTCTGACCAGAAGGGCTGGTGAAAACATCTGCAAACTGTGTGGTCCAGCAGCACTCAAACTAAGAAAAGGGCAGACAGAGCCGGTATCTTGCAGAGCAAAGCCAGTGGCCTTGTTTGGCCAAGAAACTTGAGGTGTAGGTTGGCTCAAGTTAAAACAGCAAACAAAGAGCTTTACTGGTTTTAGAGTTGCTTTTCCTACTGTACCTGGGGAGGGAATCTAATTTGTAGCCTCTCATTGCTGAATACAGCCCTCAGCTTGTCTGACCAGAGAAACTAACCAGAGCACAGAGGAAGCTGCATAGCTTATTCTACAGTCCAATGTACAGTGCTACAGAGAGCACAGCCCATGGCTTCCCCTATCTCTAGAACAAAACCAGTGGCCTCACCTAATCAAGGAATTCAGTGCTCACTCAGGCTTGATTCAGGCTTCCAAACATTGAGCTATAAATGCCCAGAGTCCCAGCCCACTGCCCTGCCAGGGCAGGGAAACTAATTTATAGCCCATCTACTACTGAATATAGTAACCAGTCCTGACCATCTAGTAAATCTGACTGGAGAACCCAAGTAGCTGTGGAGCCTGTCCTCTGGTCTCACGTGGGTAGGGAACCAAGCCAGCAGTCCTATCCAGCTGTTCTCAGCCAGTGGCACCCATCCCCCCCAACATCCCCATTCTCAGAGCTTGAATAGTTGCCTTGCTCAAAAACAGACCATAATAACAGCCCCCACCTCCCCAAAGACATTGCCTGCAGACACCCAGCAACCCAAACTGAGCTGACTGGTGAAGAACTGTTTCTGCCAAAGCAAACCTGTAAAGTCTAGAAGTCTGCCAAAGCAAACCAGTAAAGTCATTACTCAAATGTGCAGATACGAGCATATGACATCAAGTATCCTGAAAAATCAGGTAAATATGATACCATCAAAGAAAACTAATAGAGGTCCAATAACCTTAAAGAAATGGAGATCTGTGAACTGTCAGACAAAGAATTCAGAATAATCATCATAAGGAAGTTTAGTGAACTACAAGAAAACACAAGCTGACAACTAAGTGAAATTAGGAAAACTATGCATGAACAAAATGAGAAATTTGACAAGGAAATAACAACCATCAAAACCCCCCAAATCAACAGAAATCCTAGAGTTGAAAAATATAACAGAACTGAAGAATTCAATAGAGAGTTTCAAAAGCATACTTGACCATGCAGAAGAATTGACAATATAGAGGATAGGACGTTGACAATTACTACTAACTCAGTGGAGTAAAAAGAAAAAAAGAATAAAGAGTGAAGAAATCCTTGTAGGAATTATTGGACACAATGAAAAGAAATAATATTTGCATTATGGGAATTCCAGACAGAGAAAGGGACAGAAAGTATATTTAAAGCAATAATGGCTGAAAACTTCTCAAACTTGGGGAGAGAAATGGACATCCAGACCCATGAGGCCCAGATTATCCCAAATATGTTGAACCTGAGTACAGCTACATCCAAGATACATTATAATTAAATTTTGAAAAATGAAAGATGAGAAAAGAGAGACGTTACATACAGGGGAATCCCATCATACTATCAGCAGGTTTCTCAACAGAAACTTAACAGGCCAGGAGAGAATGGAATAATATATTCAAACCATTAAAATAAAATAGCTGTCAACCAAGAATTCTATACCCAGCAAAGCTGTCCTTCAAAATGAAAGAGGGATAAGGGCCTTCCCAAAGAGGGAAAAGCTGAGGAAGTTCATTATCACCAGACCTCCCTTATAATGAATGCTAAAAGGAGTTCTTACACTGAAGTAGAAGAACATTAATTAACATAAAAACACAAAAAGGTAATGTAAATGTCACTGGTAATGGTAAATATATAGCCATAGATTCTGCAATATGGTAATAATGGTGTAGAACTCGTAATTCTAGTTTAAAGGTTAAAAAATGGATGTAGGAAAAATAGTCATAAATACAATAATCTGTTATTAGTTTTACAATATAGGAAACATGTAAATTGTAACAGCAAAAATCTAAAACATGAGGGGGAGAAGAAGTAAAAGTGCAAAGTATACAAGTTCTGTTGAAATGAAGTTGTTACCAGTTTAAAATAGGGTGTTATAAATTTAAGATATTTTATATAAGCCTCATGGTAATCACAAGAGAAAAGCTTGTAGTAATTACACAAAGAAAATGATAAAGAAATCAAAGCATACTGAAACCAAAATACTTCAACCCCCCCCCAATACCCACAAAAACCAGCAGGATAAGAAACAAGGAAGAATGGATCTACAAAATAACCAGAAAACAATGAACCAAATGGCAATTGTTAAGTCCTTAACCTATCAATAATTACCTTAAATGTAAATAGATTAAATTGTCCAATTAAAAGACATAGAATGTCTGAATGCATAAAAAAACAAGATCCAATCATATGCTGCCTATAAGAGACTCATTTTAGCCTTGAAGACACACTTAGACTGAGAGTGAAGGGATGGAAAAAGACATTTAAAGAAATGGTAACCAAAAAAAGCAGGGGTAACTATACTTATGTCAGACAAAATAGATTAAAAAGAGATGAGGAAAATCATTATATAATGATAAAGAGGTCAATACATCAAAAAAGATATATCAATTTTAAATATTTCTGTACCCAACATAGAAGCACCTAAATATATAAAGCAAAAACTAACAGAACTAAAAGTGGAAATAAACAGCAGTACAATGATACCTGGGATTTAATATCTCATTCTCAACAATGGATAGATGATACAGAGAATCAACAAAGAAACAGCAGATTTTAACAACACCATAAACCAAATAGACCTAACAGACATTCTTTTTGCTTATTTTAGAGAGAGAGAGTATGGTGGGGAGGGGCAAAGGGAGAGGGAGAGTGAAACTTAAGCAGACTCCAGACGGAGCGTGGAGCCTGACATGGGGCTCGATCTCATGACCCTGAGATCACGACCTGAGTCAAGAGTTAGATGTTTAACAGCTATACCACCCAGGTGCCCACTTTTTTTTTTTTAACAGATTTATTTACTTTAGGGGGGAGGGGCAGAGGGAGAGAGTCTTCAAGCAGACTTCTCACTGAGCTCAGAACCCAACACAGGGCTTGATCTCACAACCCATGAAATTATGACCCGAACTGAAACTAAGATTCAGACACTTAACTGACTGAGCCACCCAGGTGCTCTGACCTAACAGACACTTTATCCAACAACTGCATTGTATACATTCTTCTCAAGCACACATGGAACATCTTCTAGGATAGACTGCATTAGGCCACAAAACCTTATATCATTTAAGAAGATTTAAATCATACCAAGTACGTTTTCTGCTCACAATGCCATGAAACTAGAAATCAGTAATGAGGAAAACTGGAAAATTCATGAACATATGGAGATTAAACAACACTCTTCTGAACAACCAGTGAATCAAAGAAGAAATTAAGGGAATAAAAAAATTTCTTTTAAAAAAATATTTATGTATTTGAGAGAGAGAGCACAAGTGGGAAGGAGGGACAGAGTGAGAAGCAAACACCCTGCTGAGCAGAGAGGGTGATGTGGGACTTGATCCCAGGACCCTGAGATTATGACCCAAGCCAAAGGCAGCCACTTAACCAACTGAGCTACCCAGGTGCCCCCCCCCACCTTTTTAAATTAAAAAAGTTCCTTGAGACAACAAAAATGGAAAGAGCATACCAGAATTTATGGGATGCAGCAAAAACACTTGTAAAAGGGAAGCTCATTGCAATAAGTGCCTATGGTAAGAAACAAGAAAGTTCCCAAATAAATAACCTAAAATCTGTGCCTTAAAGAACTAAAAAAAGAACAGACTGAGCCTAAAGTTAGCAGAAGAAACTAAATAATAAATAATAAATATTTGAGTAGAAATAAATGAAATAGAGAAGAGAAAAACAATAGAAAAGATTAAACTATAGTCGGTTCTTTGAAAAGATAAACAAAATTGACAAACCCTTAGCTAGACAAACCAAGGAAAAAGAGAAAGGACTCATATCAACAAAATTATAAATGAAAAAGGAGACATCACAACTGACACAACAGATATTCAAAGGATTATAAGAGGCTACTGTGAACAACTATATGCCAACAAACTGGACAGCCTGGAAGAAATGGAAAAATACTAAAAAACATACAACTTACTAAGACTGAATCAGGAAGAAATAGAAAATCTGAATAGGCCAATTACTAGTAAGGAGATTGAATTAGTAATAAAAAATCTCCCCGTGAAGAAAAGTGCAGGACCAGATGCCTTGATTGGTGACCAAACATTTAAAGAAGAATTAACACCAATCCTTTTCATACTCTTTCAAAAAATCAAAAAGGAGGAAGCTCTCCCAAATTCATTTTACAAGACCAGTATTATCCTGATACTAAAACCAGAAAAAAGACACTACTAGAAACAAAACAAAATAAAACTATAGGCTAATATCCCTGATACATACAGATATAAAAATTTTCAACAAAATACTAGCAAACCAAATTCAGCAGCACACTAAAATGATCGTTCACTGCGATCAAGTTGGATTTATTTCTGGAATGCAAGGATGGTTAATGTATGCAAAACAAGTAATGTGATACATCACATTAATAAAAGAATCAAATGATCATCTCAACAGATGCAGGAAGAAAGTATTCAACCAAATTCAACATCCATTCATGATAAAAACTCAGTAAATTAGATACAGAAGGAACACATCTTAACATAATAAAGGCCATTGCTAACAAGGCCATAGCTTTACCACAACCATAGCTAACAAACCCACAGCTAACATTATACTCAGTGGTGACAGAATGAAAGCTTTTCCTCTAAGTTCAGGAACAAGACAAGGGTTCCCACTCTTACCACTTCTGTTCAACATTCTACTGGACATCCTAGCTAGACTAATAAGGCAAGAAAAAGAAATAATAAAAGATACCATAATTGTAAAGGAAGAAGTAACATTCTATTTGCAGATGACATGATTTTATTTATAGAAAATCCTAAAGACTCAACCAAAAAACTGTTAGATCTAATCAATGAATTCTGTAAAGTTGCAAGATACAAAACTCACATACAAAAATCTGGAGCATTTCTATACACTAAGAGTGGAATTTCTGAAAAGAAAATAAAGAAATTGATCTCATTTCTATTATCATCCAAAGACAATAAAATACTTAGGAATAAATTTAATGAAAGAGGTCAAAGATCTCTATAGCGAAAACTATAAGACACCGATGAAAGAAATTGAAGACACAAATAAATGGGAAGATATCCTGTGTCTGTGTATTAGAAGTATTCATACTGTTAAAATGTTAATACTACTGAAAGCCATCTATGTATTCAGTGCAATCCTTATCAAGATTCCAATGGCATTTTTTATAGAAGTATAAAAAACAGTCCTTAAATTTATATGGAATCAGAAAACACGCCAAATAGCCAAAGAAATCCTGAGGCAGAACAAAGCAGAGGTATCTCATTTCCTCATTTCATGCTATACTATAAAGCTATAGTCATCAAAATTGTGTTGTACTACTATAAAAACAGACATGTAGACCAATGGGAAAAAAAAATCAAGAGTCCAGAAATAAATCCAAACATACATGGTCAACTAATTGACAAGGGAGCCAAGAATACTCAAATGGAGAAAAGACAGTGTCTTCAATAAATGGTGCTGGGATAATTAGATATTCAGACGTAAAAGAACAAAACTGGACCCATATCTTATATCACTCATGAAAATTAACTTGAAGTGGATTAAAGACTTAAATGTAAGATTTGAAACCAGGAAATTCCTAGAAGAAAACATAGAAATAAAGCTCCTTGACATGGGTCTAGGAAATGATTTTTTGAATATGATGCCTAAAACACAGCAGTAAAATAAAAAATAAACAAGTGGAACTACATCAAACTGAAAAGCTGCTTCAGAGCAAAGGAAACCATCAACAAAGTGAAAAGACAACTTATGGGATGGGGAAAAATATTTGCCAACCATATATCTGATAAGAAGTTAATGTCCAAAACATGAAGAACTTGTACACTTCAGTGGAAACAAACAAACAAACCCAGATAACCCAATTAAAAAATGGGCAAAAAGCCATGAGTAGACATTTCTCCAAAAAAGACGTAAGAAAGGCCAATGGGTACATTGAAAAGATGTTCAACATCACCAGTCATTAGGGAAATGCACATTAAAGCCACAGTGAGATCTCACCTCATGTCTTTAAAATGGCCATCATCAAAAAGACAAGAGATGACAAATGCTGGTTTCTCAGTGGAGAAAAGGGAACCTTTGTGCAGTCTTGGTGGGATTGTAAATTGGTACAGTTACTATGGAAAACAGTATGGAGAATCCTCAAAAAATAAAAAGTAGAACTATCATAAAATACAGCAATTGCACTTCTGGGAATATATCCAAAGGTAACAAAAACATTAACCTGAAAAGTTGCACTCCTATGTTCATAGCAGCATTATTTACAGTAGACAAGACATGGAAACCATAAAACTAGAAAAATTTTGTAAAAATAAAGTCCTCTTTATTAACTAGTAGGAAAGTAGTAAATCTGTTGACTATAAATCTGTGCATGAATTACCATAATAATTAAAGTCTGACCTTACTGTAGGTCACAAAAATTGTTTAATTTCTTCATTTGTCTGTGCATACTGAGAAAGAAAGTGGCCTATGGAAATGCTAGTGAGCTGGGATCTATCAAAGGAATTGTGTTATGTTTAAAGAACAAAGTTGGGGCACCTGGGTGGCTCAGGTGGTTGGGTGTCTGCCTTCAGCTTAGGTCATGGTCTCCAAGTCCTGGGATCAAGCCCCGCGTTGGGCTCCTGGTTCAGCAGGGAGTCTGCTTCTCCTTCTCCCTCTGCCTCTCCCCCTGCTCATGCTCTCTCTCTCTCTCCATCTCAAATGAATAAATAAAATCTTAAAAAAATTAAAGAATAAAGTTAATTATGCTTTTGGTTTATCACTTTTTTTTGATGCTATAAAGGTTAACACGATCTGTTTTTTCTCTTCAAAAATCTTGCATGTGAGAGAACCAAAGATTACATAAGAGTTCCTGTTTGAAAAATTATAAAAAGAAAAGCCGAAATGATGAAAGCAATATGGAATACTCTTGGAGCTATTGCTAATGGAGGTTCAGTGGGCACAGTGGTGGCCACACTTCAATTCTGGAATTTGGAGAGGCTGAACTGGGAAACAAATTAGCCAATTTCTTTGCAGGTTGAGTTTGGAATTGGAATTGTGGTAAAAGATTCTCTGGGTTCTACTTTATGGCAAAGAGTACTCAATGTATTTCCACACAGTCCTAACTGTGCTCAAACATTCCAAGGTGCTACTTTTTTATACTCTCTTCTTTTGTGCCGAATATTCTGGAGTATGTTAGGAAGGGAATTGTAGGGAGAACAATTGATCTGTGGGAGACAGATTAATTGAATATATATGACACATTTCTCCTTTTCAGTTTTCAGAGGAATATATTTGGATAAAGTGTTCTATAAAGTGATAAGACATTACCAATAAGATGTTGTGTTTTTGGGGCACCTGGCTGGCTCAGTCAGTTATGCATCTGCCTTCAGCTCAGGTCATGATCTTAGGGTCCTGGCATCGAGCCCCACGTCAGGCTCCCTGCTCAGTGGAGAGCCTGCTTCTCACTCTCCCTCTGACTCTCCCCCTGCTTGTGCTCATTTGCTACCTCTCTCTCTGTCAAATAAATAAATAAGATTTTTAAAAAGAAAAAACAAGCAAAAAGATGTTGCCTTGTTACTCATTTGGACTAGATGACTCATACCCAAATGTATGCTCTCAGTCACAGGGCATATCTTCTTGCATAGAAGATATGACATATATATTTAGAATTAGCACTGAAATATTGGCAAATAGCTTTTTTTTTTTTTTTTTTGGTGATGGGTTTTAAGCCATGACCAGAGAGACCTTGCAAAAATGGAAGGAAAGAGAAATCTTGGGCTCAGCAACATGCAGATCTTTCAAAGAGCACATGAATGATTTGCATGTAATGTACTTGGTTTCCTAGAGAAAATATGTATATGTATTTTCATTGATGGCAATACTGTTCTCAGGGAACAATCAACACAATGGTTACTGTTCCCCTTTTCACATTCAGGGGAGACCCAGAGTAATCTGCCTCTGCCCCACTTTGTCTCCAGTATGGGAATCCTGGACCCATCTTTCTACACACATCTTGTCTGGGACAGCTCTAGGAAGTTCCACATTATATGCAAGTTCTTTGTACCCCCTGAGATTATCTTGGCGAGTAGTGTGGGAATAAGAGGGTGGGGATATAAGAAGCCAGAAAAGCTTGTGGTAGAATTTCTTTATTTGTTAGAGCACCACGAAAACCAAAATACCTGATAGAGTGGCTATATTTGGGAATTGTAGCAATGTGTAGGCAGGAAGTAATACTCTCTCAAAACATCAGCTGAAGGGAGGCAGGAAAATGAGGTGATTAGGAGGGTAACTACAGATTAAACTGTATTTATGTTTTAGCTTTTTCATTTCATACTTGTCTGACTTCCGGCAAGGTACTTACCTCCCTTATTCTTAGATTCTTTGTAAAATGGAAATAATATGGTACTTGCCTTTTAAAATTATTGAGAAGATGAAACAAGATAATGCATCTAAAGGGCTTAGACAGTCCCCACCTCCATCAAGTATTGATCTTTAGTAAGATACTAGAAGCCTGCTTTAGACCCCCCTTATTTCTCTCTCAGTTGGAGAAAAGGTAGGTTTGTGAATGATACTGAACATGCAAACACAAAATCTCTTAACTGGTGCCAGGGGATATATTTTGGCACTTAGCTATTTTAAGAAATGGAAATTTTAGAATTGTTTCTGGACTGTCTTTTAAGGTATTTCAGAAATTACATACATTTCCTGTTTTCTTAATTGGCGGTTGTTTCAATTATTGTTCAATTGTCTTTCAAACAAGATTTTTCAAAAACGTGCGACCAATTACTTAGCCTATTCAGGTCTTTTAGGAATAGAGTTTAAATGAATAAATAAGACTATTCAAAATAAAATAGCAGATGACTGTATCTTTACTGATAGTATTATATTTGATAATTTGTAAAAAAATTAAAGGTATGCGTATTACTTATATATTATGTCCTTAGCAATGCGTTTTGGATGTTCATTCATTAAGTACTGTGCTGTGCTTAGAGTATTATTCAATCTTTATTTTTTACATATATCTTTTTTTTTTAAAGATTTTATTTATTTATTTGACAGAGACAGCCAGCGAGAGAGGGAACACAGGCAGGGGGAGTGGGTGAGGAAGAAGCAGGCTCCTAGTAGAGGAGCCTGATGTGGGGCTCGATCCCAGAATGCCGGGATCACGCCCAGAGCTGAAGGCAGACACTTAACAACTGCGCCAAACAGGCACCCCTATTTTTTACATATATATCTAAGACAGAAGGACTGGGGGCCATGTTAAGATCTTTTTTTGAAGCTGCCCATCTCTCACAGGGTTCTTTAGGTAGAGGATGACTTGAGATGTGCCGTTTCTTTGGCTTGTAGCAGAGTTCTTAAGTTTTTGTCCTGATATTTCTGTCCTGATATCATAAAAAATTAGATTCTATAATGCTCAGAATGTATTTTAAATTTTTATATTCTCATTATAATATACTCGGCAAAATTATCTGATATAGCACAAAAGCTTCTGATTTTATTTCTTTAGAATATCCCAAGGAACTCACGCTTTAAAAAAAATTTCTTTTCTCATAAGCAAAGAAATTACCCTTTGTTCATTTGTTTGGTTATATGTTATTGTAGGACAGGTTTATAATAATGGAGGTATGTGATTGTGTCTGACAAGTAGTATGCACTCATTTTTAGTTTTTGCTTTCTCTCGGAAGTGTAATATATTTTTTCTTTTTTTAGAAGTTTTTATTTTAATTCCAGCTAGTTAACACAGTGTTAAACATTAGTTTCAGGTGTACAATGTAGTGATTCAACACTTCCATGTGTCACCTGGTGCTCATGATGACAAGTGCACTCCTTAATCCCCATCACCTATCTAACCCATCCTCCCACCCACCTCCTCTCTGGGAACCATCGGATTGTTTTCTATAATGAAAAATCTGTTTCTTTCTTTGACTCTCTCTCTTTCATTTTCTCCCTTTGCTTGTTTGTTTCTTAAATTCCACAGATGAGTGAAATCTTAAGGTAGTAATTTTGTTTAGCATGATATTCCCTGGCTCTATCCATGTCATTGCCAATGACAAGATTTCATTCATTTTTATGGCTGAATAATTTTCCACATCTTTTTTATCCATTCATCAATTGATGCGCACTTGGGCTGTTTCCATTTCTTGGCTGTTACAAATAATGCTGGTATAAACATAGGGGTGCATGTATCCCTTTGAATCAATATTTTTGTAGTTTTTGGGTAAATACCCACGAGTGCAATTGCTGGATCCTAAGGTGGTTCTGTTTCTAACTTTTGAGGCACCTCCACACTGTTTTCCGTAGTGATTACACCAGTCTGCATTCCCATCAACAGTGCATAAGGATTCCTTTTTTCCCACATCCTCACCAATACCTGTTGTTTCTTGTGTTTTTGATTTTAGCCATTCTGACAGGTGTGCACTGATATCTCATTGTGGTTTTGATTTGCATTTCCCTGATGATGAGTGATGTTGAACATCTTTTCATGTATCTGTTGGCCTGTATGTCTTCTTTGGAGAAATGTCTATTCATGTCTTCTGCCCATTTTTTATTGGATTATTTGTTTTTTGGGTGTTGGGTTTTGTAAGTTCTTTATATGTTTTGGGCACTAGCCCTTTACTGGATATGTCAGAAAATGTAGTATTAGTATTAGTTTGTCCAAGAGTGACAAAAGACAAGAGGAACTAAAATCACACCTAGCGTAATGATGTTCGAATGGCTTGGGTATGTTAATGTTACGGTGCAGGAGCATCAGCGTCTGAACACTTATTTCATTTCAGCTCCTGATAAAGGAAATTTTCAACTTAATATTTGTGGGCCCTGCCCCTGGGCTCCCAGAGAAGCTAGACTTTAATATTTACCAAGGTCAGAATGACTCAGCAAAACCTCAAACATGGGTTCTATTTCTGCGTTGAGCACACGTTGTACAGTCTTCTTTTTTTTTTTTTTTTTAATTTTATTTATTTATTCGACAGAGATAGAGACAGCCAGCGAGAGAGGGAACACAAGCAGGGGGAGTGGGAGAGGAAGAAGCAGGCTCATAGCGGAGGAGCCTGATGTGGGGCTCGATCCCATAACACCGGGATCATGCCCTGAGCTGAAGGCAGACGCTTAACCGCTGTGCCACCCAGGCGCCCCCAGTCTTCTTTGTTAAAAACAAAAACAAAAAGGAGCATTCCAAACATAAAGTTAAGAAAAACAAAAAACCTCTCTGGTTCCCGTAATAAGAATTAAAGTCATACAGCTTTGCATATACTAACAGCATAAGATAAAGTCTGTAACTTTTCTAGAATGTCCTTTGTCATGACGATTTGTTAACTCTTTATGTAAAGAACTTAGATAACCCCCCACCAAATATTCCCTCCCTGAAGTACTCTCTTCTTTGTGAAGACTAGCTCTCCCAGGCAGCTGTCCTAACTTGGGCTCCAATAAAATCTTTTTCCTTTCTCTTTCAAATTTTTAAAAACGGTTTGTTCATTTTGCATCAATACTCCAATGGATGTGGTCATGACTACTTCATATATAATATCAACTGTTGTCATAATTTAGAACTTCCTTTTTTTCCCCTTTTAAGGAATTGACTTTTCTATAGGTAAACATTTCAATGTGATCTCATGGTGTGAAGTGAAGTTTTATTACAGAGAAGCTAGTGCCGAGGATGTGATCCTTTTGTAGGGTAATCTGCTGTCTGGGTACTTTTCTGGGTTTTTATATATGTGCCTTAAAAATAAAACAATGAAAATCCAAAGAATAAATATTAACTAATATGACCATCTTTTGTTTTATGCTGGCAAACACCAGTTCCGTGGCATTTTACACTCCCCCCTCCCCCTTTTTTTGCCTCTAAAACTCTTAATTTGGATTTTTGTAGAGATGTTGGAAGTTTGGGCAATGATATTTGAGCTCAAGCATCACACAAATACATTGTTAGGATTTTTTGAGACTAAATTATCTCAGGTGACTTTCTGTGTTGTCTAACGTCACTGTAATTGCTCAGTTCTGTTGCTTTGGGAAGACTATTTCTGGTCATATTTGTTCACATTTCTTGGCTCATCTTAGAACAACATGGGCCAGTATATTTTCCAAAGACCTATCTTGATGTAGGTAGAATATACTCTGTATATATGGCTATAGTTCATTCAAACAAAACATAAGAAGTAGTTTCCATATATCATACCTGTTCTGTTGTGGTGCTGATTCATATAGAGAATATGTTTCTGTCTCCCCCACCTCTCTCTCTGTCTCTCTGTCTCTCTGTCTGTCTCTCTCTCTCTATATATAAATATATATGTTTTAAAAGTTGTACTTTTAAGATTTTATTTATTCATTTGAGAGAGAGAGAGAGCATGAGCTGGACGTGGGAGGCAGAGGGAAAGGCACAAGCAGACTCCCCACCGAGCAGGGAGCCCATCGTGGGGCTCCATTCCAGGGCTGTGGGATCACGACCTGAGCCAATAGCAGATGCTTAACTGACTGAGCCATCCAAGAGCCCCTGTTTCTGTCTATATTATCAGTTTAGTAAAAGAACAGCATACTCATTCTTCTCATTTTGAGACAAATACAAAGACATTTGTCAACATTCCAGGGTAGAATGGGATGGGTAGGGGATACTCAGAATAACAAACATGACTTTGTGTTTTCTTGACTCATTCTTGAGTGCCAATTTTACTCCAGATTGGAGAACCCATTACTTTTATTTTAAAACAAGTATGTGTATAATAAGGTAAGGTCCAAAATTCATATGAGATTTAATGCTAAAGTGTTGAGATACTAAGAAAATGTTAATCAGATGATAGACTACTTTGGGTTATATTCAGAGGCCACCAGGAATTAATTAATTAATTAATTTTTTAAAATGTTTTTTTATTATATTATGTTAGTCACCATACAGTACATCCCCGGTTTCCGATGTGAAGTTCGATGATTCATTAGTTGCGTATAACACCCAGTGCACCATGCAATACGTGCCCTCCTTACTACCCATCACCGGTCTATCCCATTTCCCCACCCCCCTCCGCTCTGAGGCCCTCAGTTTGTTTCTTATAGTCCATAGTCTCTCATGTTTCATTCCCCCCTCTGATTACCCCCCCTTATCCCTTTCTTCCCCTACCCATCATCCTAGATCTTATATTCCATAGATGAGAGAAATCATATGATAATTGTCTTTCTCTGCTTGACTTATTTCAGTTAGCATTATCTCCTCCAGTGCCGTCCATGTTGCAGCAAATGTTGAGAATTCATTTTTTCTGATAGCTGAGTAATATTCCATTGTATATATGGACCACAACTTCTTAATCCAGTCATCTGTTGAAGGGCATCTCGGCTCCTTCCACGATTTAGCTATTGTGGACAATGCTGCTATGAACATTGGGGTGCATATGGCCCCTCTCTTCACTACGTCTGTATCTTTGGGGTAAACACCCAGTAGTGCAATGGCTGGATCATAGGCTAGCTCAATTTTTAACTTTTTAAGGGACCTCCACACTGTTTTCCAGAGTGGCTGTACCAACTTGCATTCCCACCAACAATGTAGGAGGGATCCCCTTTCTCCACATCCTCTCCAACAATTGTTGTTTCTTGCCTTGTCTATTTTTGCCATTCTAACTGGCGTAAGGTGGTATCTCAGTGTGGTTTTGATTTGAATTTCCTTGATGGCTAATGATTTTGAACATTTTTTCATGTGTCTGTTAGCTATTTGTATGTCTTCATTGGAAAAGTGTCTGTTCATATCTTCTGCCCATTTTTTGATTTATTTGTTTCTCGTGTATTGAGTTTGAGAAGTTCTTTATAGATCTTGGATACCAGTCCTTTATCTGTAGTGTCATTTGCAAATATATTCTCCCATTCCGTGGGCTGCCTCTTAGTTTTTTTTGACTGTTTCCTTGGCTGTGCAGAAGCTTTTTATCTTGATGAAGTCCCATAAGTTTATTTTATCTTTTGTTTCTCTTGCCTTTGGAGATGTGTCATGGAAAAGATTGCTTTGGCTGATTCACTTTCCCTGGTGAGAAAGTTTGAGACCAAATGTCTTCCTGAATGAATTCAGGGATTTTTGGGAAGCCCCTTATCCTTTGCCACAAATCTTTTCTTACCCACTAAATAGTGGTAGCTCTTTTGCATAATGCTTTGATATGTCTTGAGATGCAAATACCCTGGGAAAGGTAATGATTCAAGCCATCAGCATTATATAACTTTCAGTGTCTGAAGGATATCAGAACTGTTTTTGGTGCACGTGGGCGGCTCAGCCATTAAATGTCTGCCTTTGGCTCAGGTCATGATCCCAGGGTTCTGGGATCAAGCCCCACATTGGGCTCCCTGCTCGGCGGGAAGCCTGCTTCTCCCTCTCACACTCCCCTTGCTTGTGTTCCCTCTCTTGCTGTCACTCTCTGTCAAATAAATAAATAAAAAAACCTGTTTTTGATGTGGGGAGAGGCGTAGGAACTAGCTACTCTCTCTCTCTCTCTAGATATGGATCTATATATCTAGATATAGATATATATACTTTTTTGACCAAGGATTAACCCTAAGAAAAAGCTTTACATCATTATGTTATCTTGGGAACATAAATAATTATCTTAGAGTTATTTCTTTAACCTCATACTGTGGTATATGATTTGCCTTTTAGTGTATTTAGCTTTATTAGGATTATGATCTGTTTTAAAATTCTGTTAATCATACTATGCTGTAGAAAAAGATTCTAATTCCATTATGAAAGCATTGTGTTAAGTTCACAAACAATTGCCCAAAACTTTAACCCCCAAACACTTACCATCTGCAAAATATAATTTCTTTCATTCCTAAATTTGTATAGGTTTGTACTTTATAATTTAATTACAGAGTTGTTTATGTTATGGTTTCTTATTTCTTCTCTGATAGAGTCTACCATTACCTATCATATTTAGTATCAGTAGTTAAAATTGTTTTGCCCTTTTTTTTTCTTAGTTTTCCATATACTTATTAGTAAAATTAATAACTTATAAAATTAAACCTATTCCTATCTGTAATACATAATTCAAGTGGTTGAAATCACACCCTTTTGGCTTATTGTAGCTATTTTCATTTAATTTCTTTCACCTATTTTTACTCCTCTACTTCCTGCTAATCTACAGGTGCCATAAACACTACATGGCTGGGTGACTTTGATGTTCTTGGAGAGAAAAATTACCAGTGGTCTGTTATCTGGGGGCAGGAAAGACATTGTATTGCTCTGTGCTTCACAATTTCCACATATAAAATTGAGATAGCAGTAACTTGTTTTGAATCTAATTCAGTTGTAGAATGAGAATGAACATATATATAAAGTTCACGGTATTGCAAAATTGCAAGATATATTATTGCTTAATCATTTATCTACAAAGTTCTTTTCACTTCCTGATGCCGAGGATTAAGAGAATAATGTCTTTATGCACTCAGTTTAAAATTACTCTTATTCTTGAAAATACCAAAATTAATATGGGTTAATCTGGAATTTATAAATTTTAACATTGTTTTACAAATTTAATATAGAAAGTGACAATCCTGAGATTTGTGAAAGAAGTGCAATAGGGATATGTATTATTCTTATTTAATTAAGAAAGCTGATCGAATCTCTCGAATGGTTCCTACGTCTGTGTTGTTGTTTCTGACCTAGACTGTCTACTGATTCTCGTTTGTGTACTCGGGAGTGTTATTCTCATCTAAACCTTTCATACTGTCTTTTATTGTGAGTCCTTGGAGATAGAGCACTTACAGTATTTTTTAATTTTTGTTTTTATTTGCATTTACTTATGCTTTTCTTCTGCTGACCATTTTAATGATTTTTGCCATTGATTAGAAGCCACTATTGTTGGGGCACCTCTGTTAGTTAAGCATTTAACTCTTGATTTCACTCACATGGTTGTGAGATTGAGCTCTGCATCAGGCTCCACACTCAGTGGGGAGTCTGCTTGAGGTTCTCTCTCTCTCTCTATGCCTCCCCCATAGCTAAAAATAAGTAAATCTTTTAAAATAAATAAGTAAATCTTTAAAAAAGGCAGTATTGTCTTCAGGTGAACTGTTGAATTTTTATTCTAATTCAAATTAAGAGTTGTTATGATTTAGGCTCTGGATAAGTTTGTCTTCTTGGCACAAATTCCCAATATAGAATGTATCATAATAACTTTATTTCTGATGCTGGGAAAAAGTTCTCTGCAGTTCAGATTGGTATGCATTTTATTTAGGCTGGACTTTTTTGTTTGTGTTTGTTATTTTGACTATTTCTCATGTATCCATTAAAACAACATTGTTTAGAACTTATGGATGTATATACATGGATATGTTTAAATGTATGTTTAAAGTATAATTTTAACTGCTGATACTTCTTCATGTTGAATAATAGGAACTAGCAAGAGTCACATATTATGATAGTGTGAGAGGCACATATTCTTTCTGCTTGCAGGGACTGGGAGGAGCTAATATAACAGCTCTAAACTGCTACTTCCAAAAACCTCAACAGAAATAAGGTGCTCAACTTTTAAATCTAAGCATAATAATTTTTAATGAATAACTTAGACCCCTACATTTCATTCACATGCACATGGCTTTAAGTAGTTACTTTTCCTCGGAGGATTACTATAAAAATATCTAAAAGTTTGCGGAGATATGAACCACATTTGAGAGCTTTTAAAAAACACCCAGAGTACTTTTTTTCCCACACTGCAGCATTTTACTAAGGAATATTTAGATGAGAATTTTGAAAAGTAAAAAAAAAAAGTAAAACCTTCAAATAAAGAATCCCTCCAGGTTTCCCTCTGATCCTGACAAGTAGGGAAGGGAGCTGAAAGTTGCTGTGCAGTTAATATAGAGATGTGCCTCCGCTGTTGAATGCAAGGAAGGCACGTAACTTTTTCATTTTGATTTTTGTGATATGGTCCTCTTGTGTTCTCTGAAATCTGAGTTCTAGTAACTGTGACAAAGGGTCTTAAACCTATAGCCTTTCTGTGGTCACTTTAGTCTCTCCCAATCTCCAGTGTAGTGACCATAGTCTCATTCATCTTCCAGATAATGCATTAATTATAAGCATTTCAGACACAACCCAGACCTTTACATCAGGCCTAGGAGATCATTGGGATAAAGGAGAGGGAGGTAGAAATGACCTTATGTTGCAGGTGGATTCTTTCTGACAAATAATTTTGATTTTTCTTGATCCCTGCTATAGTTTTTGTTGCTGGGAATCATAATACTCTATTGAATGCCTAGAATTCATTGTGGACCTTAGAAGTACAGTCCTGCTGCAAATTTTCATTTCTGCTTATTTCTGAGGAAATAATTTGGAACTGTTTTTATGCTGTTCTCAACTCTGTGGGAAAAATGTAGTTGCTTTGGGGTTTCTGTATTAGAGTCCATGTCTTTTTGTTTTTGTCACTGTGTTCTTCTGACATTTTTCAATGAACTGAAACATTTCTGTATCACATTGTCATGATTTGACTCATAATCATTTGCTCATCATTAATTAGGAAGGCAATTTATGGAAATACACTCTTCTATCTGACAGAAGAAACACATAGCTTTGGTACGGGTAATTTTCAACACTTGAGCATTTGCAGATTCTATTAAAATTTCAACCAAAACTTCTAGGAAAAAAAGATTCTAGGAAAAAAATTCTAGGAAAAAATATGCTTTTCCAACCAGTTGTTAATATAGCAGAAAGAAACTTCAAGGAATCATGGGATTCTTCCTGTAAAGGGAGAAAATTATCTGAACAAATGAATTATTTGACTCCAGTCTGTTTTCCTGTTCAAATTTGAAAGAAAATTATGTGGATTAAAAAAAAGATGTACAGAAAATGGAACTGTTTGACAAGGCCAGTATAAGAGAAAGCTATGAATTAGGAATTTTTATTTTATTTGCAATATCTCTATGTGTCCTTATATGCTTTTTCCTTCTTGGCAATATGTTCCTTTTCCAATTATCTTCTAGACAAATTCATGCCACGGTTTTACTTTCTTTCTAATTTGTCTCTCTTCCTTCAAAATTTACCTGTATATAACTCTTTGCTTCTCAGTCAGTAAAAATAATATAAGGTTTTATCAGCAGATAATGGCTTAATGTAATAACTCTATTGATAACTTTACACTTTCTGAGGACTTCTAGAGATAAGCATTCTAAAAATTTATTCAGGGAATTAAAAGGTGATGGTGGAATTAGAAGTACCAAGGACCATGTATTTTTGTCCTGACAGAATTTTTGTAAGCATCTTTCAAATTACATCTACTTACTTTTGTATAACTATTCTGCTAATATTAAACACATTGAATTCATATAACAGAAATGGTTCACTTGTTATTTGAAAATGAAATTCATTAATTATTAGAGTGGTTTACATTCTAAAGGTAGTTTTGTATGCATTTTCTCAGGTGAGAAATAACCATATGAGGAAGAACACATATTTTCACCTTTGTATGAATGAGAGAATTGAAGCTTTAGAGAAGTTAATAGATTTGCTCAGGGTGGCCAACCATTGTATGGTAAAAATAGGAAGAGGAGCAAAGTCTTTGGCTTCTTGGACAGGTAATCATTCCATCATTATTAGTTAAAAGATACAAATTATTGAAATTCAGTGTAATATCTCCCCTTTACTCAGTAAATATATATTAAGCACCTGTAATATGTTTTGATCCATGGGAGGTATACACAGGTACAAAAATGATTTTGCTCAGAAGGAGATCCAGTCCTGGATGGGAAGGTTAAAGCATCCAAACAGATTACTGTGATGCAAAGTAGGAAGTCGAAGGTGCAACAACTGAGGAAGAGAAAGTGCTGAACGAATCTAGAAAATTCTGTAGCTTGGAAGGGAATGTTATAGTCTTCATGCTGGGATGTGCACCTAGACATGGCTTTGTAGGATATCCATGATAGAGGCATATAGAGATAAAAGCGGAAGAGAGTATGCAAAAGCAAAGGGAACACTAAGAGCAAAGATACAGAGAGGGAAAAGGATATAGGATATAGAACATATCTGCATTTTGCTTACTTCACATCAATAGCCTTTTTTCTGTTAACACTACCCTGGCAATTATTCATGTGTTTTGAGGGAGAATCACGGAGAATCACAGAGGACCACAGTGCTCAGGTTTGGTCAGTCGGAGTTACAGTGGTCCAGGGTTATGTTCCAGGCTGTATTTTCAAATATGTTTGCTTAGTGATCAGCTGTGGGAAGAGAGAGAGAGATACGGATCCTGAGCAAAGAAAAAGAATGTTTATTGCCCATTATAAAATGTTCAAGTTCCTTAAGCTGAAGGTTCCTCTCCTATAACAAAGTAATGCCTGTGGAGGCATCTTCTTGAGTGAGCTTGTCTGTGTCGGTCCTGTGGGATCTGGGGGCAGGGCAGATTGACAGCAATATCCTGATGTTGATGCTGATGGCTGTGCCATGAGTAATCAAGTCCTTTGTCTTTGGTTCAGGAGTCTCTTGTCTTCTGTCAGTATCGGGTACCTGAGGCAGGTTAACTTGTTAGCTTATAAGCAGGATAAAACTTCAGACCCTTATTTTCTGATGTTTTCCAGATAAATAACCATCATAGAGATTTTTAGAAAGATGTATATTATAAAGAGGGGTTTGTCACAATATATTTTTTTAAGGTCTGGAAATTAAATTGATGTTGCTGTACTTTTCAGTTACATGGGCCAAACCATTGCCTTTCTTGCTTAAGCTTTCTTAATTTCCTGCCACTTGCAACCAAAGAATCCTGATTAATCTTGTTATAAGAGAACCACCAAATAGTTTATTTTATCTGAAAATGTAAGATGTGGGAATGGGATTACATGAAAGATTAGATTGAAAATGGACTTCTAGAATAGCTGTGGATTTGACTTGGAAAGAATTGAAAGAATGGGATCTTCCCATTAGATTGAAATTTTTTGCATACACTTAATTCTTGAAGACGAAAAATCCCCCCAAAACCAAAAAACAAAACTTGTTCCAGTGTGTTCTATGTACATACTCAAGTAGTGAAAAAGATTATGTAGCTTTTAATTATTATTAACTTTGAGAAGACAAGGAATTTACCCAGAAGCAAATTCAAGTCAGGTGACTTACCTGAAGCTCTACAGAGGCCTGAGAGGAACGCATGTTTTCTGTGATTGCCTTTAGAGACTCTGCGTCTTTTTTGGCATATTTCACTTGAAAGTATATCATCAGGCTAATAAATAAAAAATAAAAATGCACATTAATTTCATATAATAACAGAATGTTTTGATATATACGTTTTAAGTAAAAGGATAGTCTTTAAAGATTTTTTAAAATTTATTTATTTATTTTAGAGAGAGAGTGCGAGTGAGTGAGCTGGGGGTAGGGGCAGAGGGGGAGGCAGAGGAGGGAAAGAAGCCCAAGCAGATCCTTTGCCAAGTGCAGAGCCCTACATGGGGCTCGATTTTATGACCCCGAGATCACCACCTAGACTAAAAC
Source organism: Ursus americanus (assembly GCF_024610735.1). Lineage (NCBI taxonomy): Eukaryota > Metazoa > Chordata > Mammalia > Carnivora > Ursidae > Ursus > Ursus americanus. Next base: position 21,087,944 of record NC_142131.1, read on the forward strand.
GGAGTCCGATGCTTAACCGACTGAGCCATCTAGGCATCCCAAAATGATCATCTTTAAACTCAAGGGTTTCATATTTTTAAGTATGGGACAAGATATATGTGACATTATGAAAGAAGCATTAGCTGGGTTTAATTTTACGAGCATTTTAACTGGAACCCTGGGTAAGACATAGGTTTTCTTAGTCTTAGATTTCTTATGTGTAAAGTAGGATAATTAATCCAGTCTTCCAGAGTGACTGAGGATTAAGTGAACTATACTATTTGTGAATGTGTTTAGCAAGTACTTGGAAGAAATATAGGAGGTACTTTATCATACTTCTTTTCCTTTCTTTTTATGAGGTGCAAATATAAGAGGTGATTTTTGAAGTGCTCAAAATAAGAAGAGGTGGTTTTAAAAGAATAAATGCTTATCTTCTTAGAATAAGTTCTGAAATTCTTCAGATAAATTCATCTGAAAGATTAATACATGACATATAAAAAATAAAAGTGGTGGGGGCTTGCTTGCCTTCCCAAATATTGAAACATAGTACAGAATAAAAATGAAAGAGTATAATATGCATATAAGAATCAATAGACAGATTAGTGGAATAGATTAGATCATCTTAAAACAAAATGCAAATATGTAAACTAATTTATAAAATGAAACAGATAAGAAAGAGATTTAATTCAACAAATGTTAAAAGATTGGCTCCTTGGGAGGAAATCATTATATCGTTTACTAACATAATTTAGTTTGGATCTAGGAAAAAACCTCTTAAAATGGCAAGGGATTTTTTAAGCATAAAGGCAATGGAAAAAACCATAAAAGTAAATATTTAGTACTTTGACCACATTTTTTATACATAATACTTATGTATGTCAAAATATAAATAAAAAGCAAATAATGAATGGGGAAAATATTTACAATAAATATGAAAAAAAAGTAGAATTATTGCAAATGATTGAAAAATCACCAGCCAGTGGAAAAATGAACAAAGTTCATGTACAGCTGGGTAATAGAGAAAGAAAAACAAAGCGCCTAGTAACATGGAAAAAAACTCAGCTTTACTAGTAATCAATCATAGTAAAGTGAGATTACCTTCATTATTACTGGAAATTTTAAAGAGATCTGGATTGCTGATAGGTGTGTAAACTGATACAAATGTTCTGTAAGGAAATTTGTTAATATGCATTAAGATACTTAAAAATTCACATCTATTACTTCCCTGATCCTAACACTACATCTAAATCTAATTCTATCGGTAGCCATTATTACAACATCCAGATCTACTTTTAGCCCACTGTTCAAATAAAATAATCATAATTCTCACTCAGTTTACTGTGTGTCTGTTATAGCATGGTTTATAAGAGAAAAGTGGGCAATGACAAGAGTATAAAAATAATGAAATGGTTAAGTATTATGCCACCATTGAAAACTCTTATGTAAAAAATTTTATACCACCATTAAAAACCCAGATTTCAAAATCATCTGGGAAAATGTTCATGATATAATATTAAATAAAATACAAAAGCAAAAGTAACACAGAGAAGTACACATTCTGGTACCTATTATGACCCCCCACAAAAAATGCATTTAAAAAAGAAGGAAAGAAATAGCACCAAAAATGAGATCATGCTTATTTCACAGTGGTAACATTATAGGTGTTTTTAATTTTATATTTTATACTTCTGTGTGTTTTCCAAATCTTTTTTTTTATACAATGCAGTGTGTTTCTATAAGTAGAAAAATAATCAATGTTTTAAAAATAAAGTCCTCAAATAAAAAATAAACATTCTTCTCCTGGATCAAATCAGCCCTACTATAAAATTTTATACTACTCAAATTTCAGAGCACCTAATAAGGTAAGAAAAATTAATTTGATTTTATGGTACAAAGGTTCAGAAATGAGATGCACACTACATACTTGTGATATGAATATTTCTAATATTGGAGCCACCAACGGAGAGTACACTATTTTGCATATTTTAGCTCTTTTCTCCTAGCATTACGTGACCTTATGCTTGATTTACATAATTTAAATGACTCCTTTGAGTGGCATGTAGTTGCATAATTATTCTTTTAATTACTGTTATTAACCTGTTTGTGTAATAGCAGATAATTTGAATAGATCATTTTCATCTTTCAATTTTTACAGTTTCGTATGCAATATAGATAGACTATATCAAAATGACAAGATCATGTGAATAGACATAAAGAGAACTAAAGAAAGAGCTTCAGGATCATAGATTTGTCTTTTTCCTGAAAAGCACAGAGAAGAATCTACATTATTTTTCTAAAAAAATTTTTTTAAGTATCTGTTATATCATGTATAATTGTGGCAAACCATCTGCAACAAAAAAATAGAATATATATTAAATTGTGTTGAATAATATAAATTTTTTATTTTTTCTAAAAAAGTTTTTTTTAATGAATGTGAAAAGAAAATCATATATTGATTAAGCATGTATGGTTGATTCTAGATAACTGTATAAAAATCCTGTCCAAAGCCAGATGAATTTTGATGCTATTTTCATTTTCTAGAGTTCTTTAAAAGCAAACTAATATGTTACTTCTAAGAATCTTTAAAATTTAAATTACCTAACAACCTTTTCCACTCTTAGATTTAATAACACAAATAATAAAGCTCTTACAATTATAGGGCATGTCAGATCCTTTAAATTTCCTTATTTATCTTCCAAATAGTCTAGGCACAAGGATTGTGGAGGTGAGGCAGATGTCTGATACCCCATGAGGCACAGAACATGGTTCTGTAACTTGGGATCGAAAGGGACTGGACAGCTAAAGCTGGGATGTTACAGCTGTCGCCTCTTATAATTAGCCAACATTTCTTTAAATTTCCCTGCACTTTGTCATAAGGAAGCATCTGATCTGCCATAATTGAAGTCAGTTTTGTTTTCTTTGTGCAGATGTCTGTCAGGTGTTGTGAAGACAATCAAGAGATAGAAGGCAGGGTCCTGTCCCTTTTGTAAAGAGCTTACACTTCCAGTGGGGGAGGCTGGCCATTGTGTATGTCTCTTGCCCCCAAATAACAACAGTACAAAGTTGTGTGCTTTTGAGCATCAAAATGTATCATTGGGACAATAGAGTGTCCCAGAGGACAAGTTACAAGATGCTACATTCGGAAGGCTAAGAGCAAATTGAGGGGTTTTTGTTAAGGTGGAAGAGCTAGAGTTTGCCAGGACCAATGAGCGTTCAGAATCAAGATACAGAAGTGATTATAAAGTTAGAATCAATTATACTGAACAGTAAAATTACCCACTTGAGCCAGAAAATCTTTCTAGAAGTATTCCTTTCGCTCTCACTTCCTAATTCCAATAAGTTATCAAATCTGTCAGTTCTACCTCTCTAACATCTCTCCCATTTGTACCCCTACACCTGCCATCCTTGCTGCCTTAATTTGCTACCCGATTAACCTCAGTTCAGCTATTGGAATAGTCTTCGAACTGCTTTCCTTGCTTACTGTCATAGAGCCCCATAAACCCATCCTATATTCTGCTGTCAGTATGATCATTCTGAGGTGCCAATTATGACCATGTTAATCCCTTGGTTAAAATTCTGATCTCTTTATGTTAGCTGTAAGGTTGAAGTATATGAAATTTCTGATATTGAACTGGTTTTGACTTACAAAAAAAGCAATTTAATAATGTAACTGCTTAAAACCTGTATCAGAAGATTTGGGGCTACCAGTAACAGAATATCCAACTAAAATGGCTTAAAAAAAAAACATTAATTATCTCGTACAAGGATACTTACATTACCTTCAAGGTTGTGGTACATACTCTCTTTTTTCAAGAATTTTTCTTTTTCCTTTTTCCAGGTAGAATTGACCAATAAATACCTTCCTAAAAATACACTTACTATTATGGATTATTATTCAATTGATCATAACTTTTAGTGTCTTCCTCTCGTAATAATCACAAGCTCTTTGGAGGAATTGGCATGTCTTACTTATCTATGTATTTCCAGAGTTTTTCACAGTGCATTGTGGGTTGAGAGAATGAATGACTAGGTAGTTGAACAAATAATTGAATAAATACCACGTGATCAGAGTTTATACCATAGTTGTATAGATATAATACAAATGTCCCCATTTCTTGCCCTGCACCATGGGTCGCATAGTGGAAAATTTTAGAACAGCACATTCTTTTCTCAGATTGCTCCAAATGAATAGTGATAAATGAGATTGTGGTCGAAACAACTATCTTCTTGTTTTCAGGTTTGATGATAGTAAGTACAAATTAATATTGTCATGATATTGATTGTGTTACTTGCCTCCCAGAAGCAAACAATGCAAATCAGTAGCCTTCACAAAAAACATATTCTGCTATCCCATATAAATATTGCGACCATATAAACTGATAATTATACTCTCAAACAATGTGGTTTAAAATGAACTTGGATTTTTTTAGTGCTAAAGTTTAGCAAAATATTTACAAATGTTTCCAGAAATTACTTATTAAAATTTTAAAAATTTTTAAAAGATTAATTAATTTTAAGTAATTTCTACACCCAACTCAGGGCTTGAACTCATGACCCCAAGATCAAGAGTCACATGCTCTTCTGACTATGCCAGCTGGGTACCCCCAGAAAGAATTTTTGAAGTTGCTAGCTATATTGCCTGCAATATTTGTTAATAAAAAAGCAAGACTTGGGGCACTTGGGTGCTCAGTCGGTTAAGTGGCTGCCTTCAGCTCAGGTCATGATCCCAGGGTCCTGGGATTGAGCCCCATATCGGGCTCTCTGCTCAGCGGAGAGCCTGCTTCTCCCTCTCCCTCTCCCTGCCGCTCTGCCTACTTGTGCTCTCCCCCTTTTTCTCTGTCAAATAAATAAATAAAATCTTAAAAAAAAAAAAGCAAGACTTGTTTCATTCAAAGATTCTTACCTAAAGACATTCAAATACTGCATAAGAAAATTAAGTGATTTATATCATTATATTTTAAATATTATATTTAAAGCCTTATGTGATAGAGTAAAACAATAATGAATAGATTGAGAGTATATGTTAAATATCAAATAAAATAGTCCTATAGATTATCAACTAGAGGTCATAAAGTTATATAATGTATTTGATTTCCATAAAATATTTTATAGTAATGCCAAATTATCTTTTGTTTTTCCAGATTAATAAAATAACGTGTTTGTCAAAATCGAGATTATTTGTACAGTCCTCAGCATCATATAAAATATCACAGAAAACATCTAAACAGTAGTCCCCCCTTATCTGCGTGGAATATGTTACAAGACACCTAGTGGATGTCTAAAACCATAGATTGTATCAAACCCCTTATGTTTTTTCCTGTAATACATACTTATGATAAAGTTTAATTTATAAATTAGCCACAGTAAGAGATTGACAATAATAAAATAGGATAATTATAATGATATTCTGTAATAACAGCTTTATGAATGTGGTCTCTCTCTCAAAATATCTAACTATACTGTACTCACCCTTTTTGTGATGATGTGAGATGATGAAATACTTACATAATGAGATGAGGTGAGGTGAATGATGTAGGCATGTGGCCTGGTGTTAGGGTACTAATGACCTCCTGAGGACAGTCAGAAGGAGGGTCATCTGCTTCTAGACCATCATTGATTGCAGGTAGCTGAAACCATGGAGAGCAAAACCACGGGTAAGAGGAGACTACTGTTTAGATCACCAAGAGATTTTGCTGAGGTTGTCATAGCTCGTACTCAAAAGAAAATTCTCTGTTTGGAATTGCATATAATAAATTTATGATTCTTAAAATTGATTGCCATTTCTAACACTCGGGGAAGTATGGTGGAGTCAGAGCTGTCTGGCCTTACTTATTAATTCCAGCTCTCCAACTCCTTTGAGATTCATAGCTTTTTTTTTTTCTCCAGTTGAGAATTTTTCGGAGGGGAGCACTGAAAAGAATATAACCAAGACTTGCATTATGTAATAGAACACCCAGTTAGAAATTTTATGTGGGCTACAAAAAAACAGTAAATCTGAGTACAAAAACTTAACATAGGATGAGCAGTATGTTCCAAGGTGACTTGTCATCAAAAGATGGAAGCGCGTGTGCATGTGTGTGCAGACCCACGTGATGATAAGCGAGAGCACCAATCTGCAACCTCGCTGTAAAAGATGGCCCAACAGTTAAGTACCCAGTTTCTATGTCTTACTGATGATTTTATTTTCAGATACTTTAGGTAAATTCAGTCCTCTTAGTATGGCAAATTGGAGAAACCACTCTGGTTTCAGGTGACACCATGACCTGGGAGGTATCTATGAGAGGAGAAAGATTCACAGATACTTGCTGGAATTATACAAACTAGCAATTTTACATAATAAGCAATATCGCTGTGCATCTCTGACCCCTTCCCCCTGTACCATTTGGATCAGGAATCAGTAGAGGGAATGTTAAGCTAGACTAAGGAATCTCTCCTGAATTAAAAGTCATGAGGGGATGGAGTTCTGCTGCCCAATCAGAACTAGGGAATATGGACATATCATATGCCATAAGATGTATGAACCTCGAAGGTAGATCAGAGACAGCATTAGGCAGACATGTGGAACACACAGGAGTCTCTTTGAGCAAGTCTGGATTCATGTCTAAGATTCATGTTGTCAGCCCAGGTGGAGAAAGAGGCTCTAGGCAGCAGCAAGTCATAAAACTGATGCAGAGAGAGATTGGAGCCAAAATTAGAACCAGATCAGCCACAGGATGGCTTCATGGAGAGTGACCTTGCCAGCTGGGGTCTCTTTTTCCTCCTAAGCCTAGCCAGAATTAGTCCCAGTGTGGCCTCCTGCTGAACCCATAGGTGGGAGAACCAGAGGAATGCAGAGGCTGGTCCTTTTAGTTACAGTTAGTTTCCAAGGTGATGTCACCTGGGCTGATTGCCAGGCAACCCTCCACGTCACCCCCGTGTCTGAATTTCTATATCTGCCCCAATCAGAATCTCTGGCTGTGTCCCCTTTTTCCCCTTACTGCACCCTCACCCCCAAATGCATTTTCCGGGATTTCTCACTACAGCTTTATGAGAATGCTTCTAGAATTTTTATGGAAATGGATAGGAATTTCCTTCTCCTGGACAAGAAAACGTTAACCCTGTTCTGCAGTCAGCAATCTCTCTGTCCACATCTCACCTCCGAATGACTCTAACTCACCTTCTAACAGCTTTATACCGTGAGACTGATTAGGCTCACTATGTCCATTTTGCTATTTGATACCCATGCCTCCTTGCTTTCCAGATTATCTGCCATTTCTCTTCTTCCTCTACAACAAGTATTCTTAATGTGAGTTCTATGAACACATGAAATTTGGATGATCTTTTAATCTCTTGAAATTATAATTAAAATTTTGGATATGTTTCCGAATGTGAATTTTTCTGAAGAGAGTCCATGATTTTCATTGGATTTTCAGTGGGGTTGGTGACATAAAATAGTTAAGAACCATTAATTTATGACAGTTTTATTCATCGGCTTCCTGTCATTCCCTTTGTAATAGAACAATAGTACCACTACTACAATCATTAATGAAATTCGTACAGCACTTTGCAACCTACAATATTCTTTAAAATATTCTTTTGTGTCCATACTTCCATTTGAAACTCATGACTTTCCACAAGGGAGGACAGGTCTTCTTATATCCATTTTATAGATGAGGAAGATTAGAGTCAGTAAGAAACATTCAGCTAAGTATGTGACAGAGGTTGGGCCAGTGCCCAACTATCTTGACTCTTGGCCTGAAAGCAAAGAGATGGTTCTTTGCATGGCCAAACCATTTAGTGTCTACTTGGGACTTTTCTTCCTTTGGGCTGCATTTTTTCCCTTGATACCATAGAATAAGGTTGGTTTGCATTTTATCCAGATTTCTTCTATTTCCAAATGGACAGCTACATAATGTGATTTCTCCACAGTGCCTTGAATATCCTCCAATATATTTAGAAGCAAAATGATTCACTGATTTAAAACATAAGATCGGAATCAGTAGTTCAAGAAACTAAATGTGTCTCTGGTTTAGATTTGCTGAGTTACCTTAGGCAAAACATTTAACCTTTCTTTCTCAATTAATCTGTGAAATGGAGTTAAAACATTATCTTATGCCAGTAAAGTAACAGTTAATAATTCATTGAACATTGAGAGATTTACACATGCTATGTAAATAAAAATGTTTCTGATGCTATTTTGAGCAGGTCAGTGTTTCCTGGGCTAAATTAATAAAAAAAAGTCTTGTGAGTACAAGATTGAATGTGTAATTCATTTCCTGATTAGACTGTTTATAAAAGAAATACACATTTTTTCTGCATTTCTTGTTGATTATTTCTCCCACTAAATTTACTGTCTCATCAAAGCAGTGTTTGTTCATTTGTAGAATCATTTAGCCTGTATTGGACTATGGGGACCTGAGATGGAACTTTTCCCATTTAAGAAAATAGCCACTCTGTATTTAGATTCCTGTAGGGGACACTTTAGGAGACTGATGTTGTTATATCATGCTTACAAATACCTCATCTGGGTTTGGAGTCGCTGATATATCTGCTCATTCAAGATAGCAGCACTTAGCAATTCAACAAGATGTAAGTTGGCTAATAAACAAAGCCAGTATTCTCTGGGGGTTTGAACAACACTTCCTGTGTTTGACTCTGGTTGCCCTGAAGTTGTTTTAAGCCCAGCCGTGCTGATGATGTTTCCCCTGGTGCACTGAACAGCTCATGCAATGTCAAAGGGCATTGACCTTTTCACCTGTAGAACAAAAAAGACTGGAAACAAATTATGCTCCGAGAACCAGTCAAAGGATAACAATAAAAAAAAAAGAAGAAGAAAAGAAAAAAAGAAGAAAAAAAATTGGCTGACCCAAAAAAACAAGTGAACACAAAACTCTAAGCTTTAGAGCATATCTTTAGAGTAATAGCTCTTTAACCAACTTTTCTTTAAAGTGTAATATGAACATTTGCTTCAATTTACCCTGAAACCCCCACCCACCCACCCCCTTGGCTCCCTTTGCAGAACACGATGAACCAACTACTGTTGTCTCTACTCCCCCCATCCAGCTGACTCTATTCCAGTTTACGAGCTGTCCACCACGACACTGAGGCTTCCAGAGAGAATGATTCATCTTCAAGTTTCGCTCAGGCTTCTAAGAGTATATTTAGTGTGAAGAGCTGGAGGATGCAGCCTATCCAAACACATGGTAGGGTACAGAATTTGAGTGGGAGGAAGAGGACAAGGCTAAAATAGAACTGTAATAAGCCAAGGAATTGGAGGCCCGGTTTAGCCTTTTCAGCCATGTAGCTTCAGCAACACCTACAGCTCCCCGCCGAGAATGGCGCACCATATTAATGCAGGGAAAATGAGGCCTTCCCGGTGGTTTCCTTGGGAAAGAAGAAAAGCGTAACGTAAAAACATACTTAATGAAAAATAATCAGAAATAAAATGAACAAATGGTGCTGAGCTTTGCTCTTATTTCAAGCTGATGGAAAGATAAGTTCTCCTTCTGTTAGTGAAGTTAGACAATACTTGCCTAGGAGCTACTTGGGCAGATAACTGTGTTGGTTGGGCGGATCACAGTCCTTTGAGAAATGGTTCATGTCCGACCTCCCATAGTAAACCCATGTTGAATTTGGCACAATTGCAGGGGTCACTCTCCTCTTCCTTCTCCCAACTATTCAAGGTCCGTAATGGAGACTCAGTTATGATCTCATGTTTAGAACATTCGTTGGTTCATCAGTGTTCTGCCCCTCAGTCCGTATTTGAAAGATGTGATCACAAAAGCTAATAATCAGGGGGTCCCTGTCCCAGCACACTCCACAGTGTGACCAAAGTGGATTGCTTTTGTTTGAGCAGACCCTCCCCACTGGGTCTTTAAAAGCACTTAACATATTTCTTCTTTCCTTGCTTTGTGGCTCTTTGTTTATTTGTGTTTCTCTTTTCTGTGGCTTTCCCTCCATTTCTCTTGCTCACCTATTTCTCTTTTTTTCATGTGATTTTTTTTCTTCTGTCTTTTCAGTCTTTCCTCTTCCGTTTTCCTTCAACTTTTATCTGTTTTCCTTAACTGATCATGACATTGAACCAAAGATTGTATTTAAATAATTGCTGTAAATCTCCACAGAAAAACTCCTATTTTCTCTTCTTTAATAATGTATAATCAGTAAAACCAGTGTTTTATCTTGTCTTAAAAACACTTAAATCATTGTTTTTGTGTATGAAACCTTGATTTCTTTCTTTCTCTTAGTAACTGTTGGTAGAAAAGGAGAATTTCTTAATCTTAATATAAAAACAAAATGGATTTTAGCTGTACAGCAGCTTAAGTTACCCAAAAAAACCAGGAGAAACTTGTTTCTAACCAGTCATTTTGAAAATGATTTTTTAAAAATTATTCTTCAAGCTGATTCATGGATAAAGATAGTGTTTGATTTACTTTATGGGCAAGGCTAGAGGTTTCAGAAATTTTACTTGTCATTTCAATCACACTTCATAAGTAAGTCTTGTATTATTTTAATTTTCGTATCTTTTCTTGTTGGTCTAATGTATGACAAATTATATTTAAGTTAAATCTTTACTGTAATCTGTAGACATGTAGCAAGAAAATCACCAATTTCTCTCTTTCTACACACACACACACACACACACATATATACACATACACACACATTACATATATATTTATATCCTTTCTTCCAAGAATTCCACATTTGGTAATGTGTCTTAAAGCAACAATTCCAAGTTTAGGGGCAGGGGTATAGGCATTATGATGTTTTTCAGAATATTATTTATATTTTTTGAAAAAGAAGCAAATCAGTGCTTGATTATAGATAAATGATTAAGTAAAGCTTCATTATTTACTTAATCTACTCAAAAGCATTTTATCCAGATATTAAAATGATAGTTTTGAAAAAGAAGTAATAACACAGGTAAATACTTATGATATGATGTTACAGTGATGCAATTTATGCGTAGGAAAAAAGCCTTGGGGCGCCTGGGTGGCTCAGTCAGTTTAGTGTCTGCCTTCAGCTCAGGTCATGATCCCAGGGTCCTGGGATCGAGCCCCGTGTTGGGGCTCTCTGCTCAATGGGGCGTCTGCTTCTCACTCTCCCTCTGTGCGTGCTCTCTCTTTCAAATGAATAAATAAAATCTTTAAAAAAATCACTGAAGGACAAACACAAAATTATCAAAAAAAAATCATATAAGGACTGTTTTTCATAAAATTTTTTTGTTGTCAAATTTTTATTAATGTTCACGTATAACCTTTTCAAATGCTCGTAACGATCTATACCAGTCAGCATCCTCAGTCTGTCCAGGAAAACTTCATTGCATGTAGTTATTTTTAAGAATCTTAATGCTCTCATTTGGGCTAATGATTTGGAGGAAGATTGCATCAAAGTCTTGCAGACTTTAAAAACGTTGAGAGGTAGTATCACTAAATTACTTTGCACTTTAAAGGAAAAATTGTATTTGAACATATGACCTCTCTTGATGACCATTATTTTATATTGTTGCAGTAAAAAGTTGCTCCTCACTTCCACCAAGTAAAAACACTGTGTTCTAAATATATTAAAAGAATTTTAAAAATCCAGTTTTTTTTTAGCCTGACTCATACAAAAATAAAAGACAGGGAGAAGATGTTTTGCAGAGTTTGATACCAGCATAAGGAAAGGGAAAAAAAAGTGAAATGCAAACACAGAATTGTTATTCCTATTACAAAACTTAATTTTATTCTTAAAAATTCCACCTTACTTTTCTCTCTGGGCAACATTTAATATCTGAAGCTCGTACATGACACGGACAAAAAACATACCTGAACAATTGTGATTATGAGTGTTGTGTTAACAGCTACTGCTGTTCTATCAAAACTGTGAACAGAGAATGGGTATTAATTAATGGGAGACATTACCAGGCGGGAAAAGTTGGGAGAGTATTCAAGAAGCTGTCAAAACAGGAGCCGAATTCTATAGAACGGGTGTTCACATATCTGACAAAAATCGATCCTGAAACTTTGCTTTTCCATTTTTGCTTAGAAACAACATTACCCAGACTCTCACCTACTAATCTTTCAATAGCTTAGAAGAATGGTGTTTGTAGCATGATAATCAAATTTATTTTAGTACCTTTGAGATCAACAAAGCCACTGTGAATTGTGGCACAAAAGGGATATACAGGTGTATATTTAAATCCTTGCCTGAGAGTGTCTTATTTTTATCTCGTAGGATTAAAGATTTCAGGAAGATAGAGCATAGTTTGATAAATAAATTGTGTCAAGTATTCCAGTTAAATAAAGGCCATATAAATCTTCAGAAAGTAAACTGGTTTTTAAATTGTGATTTCAGATATATAAATTCTATCTTATCATGTGTATTTAAAATTCCTGTGGGAAAACCAGATGCCATGGTGACATGTAAAACCATAAGTAAAGTATCTGAGGTCAGTAAATTAGTCATATATATTTTCAGTGAATATTATGAGAGACTACTTTGAGGAAGAGGCAAAAAAATTTAATAGACGAATATCCTGATTTTCTAAAATTCTTGTCTCACCATGAAATACAACCCAGGATGAAGCTCTCACCTCTACAATTTGGACTCCATATACAGTGTCATTCTTATTCCTGGCAAAGGCCCATAAATGTCTTCTATCTGATGGACACTTAAAGGCAGATTCATCAAAAAAAGTCTTCCTCCTTTCCTTGACCCCATACTTGAAGTTCCTACGTTAGTTATGTTGTTACGCTAAAAGCACTGACAATCATTTGTGAAATCCTTGTCAGAACACTAAAACAACAGGCTATCTAGTAAATTATAAAAGAGAAGATACACATGACCAATAAATCTATGAAAAGATGCTCTGCTTTACTAATAACTATAACATAGACATTTCTAGCAAAAATCATTGTGCCAATATTTACAACAAAGAAAAACTGAATACAGCCTAAATGTCCATCAATATGTTAAAGTATGTTATATTCACTTTAAGAACTACTCTGCTGCTGCTGAAATAATATCTAGATTATATTTATTGACACACAAAACTATGGCACATAATTGAGTGAAAAAATCAGTTTACACAAGAACTTGTGTAAAATGATACCATTTCTGTAAAAGTGTATACCTATGTCTATAAATGTCTATAAATGGGTATAGGTTTGATATATCTTTGGATAACTGGTTAGCCTGATGATTTGTTACTTCTTGGCTTTTTCTATATGTTCAAAAATTTTAAATTACTCTAGATCATTTTCCTAAAAAATGCTATAAAAATAATGTGTGCTATTTGTAACTATCTTAACATGCTTTTTAAATGTGAGCTAGCCATTAAGTCTCCTAGATGGACCTAGTTAAAGTTCAAGAAAGAAAAAGTTCAGCAGATCATTTTTGCGCTTATCGGTGGCCTATATGCATCAGTACACTATTAGGCCTCTGTATAAAAGAAAGACTAAAACACAGTCTGTCCCCACTCTCCAGGTGTTTATGGTTTAGTGAATGAAATATACTTGTAAACGAATTGTTACAAATCCATATAATGCGAATGCACACGATGATATAAAAATGAAAAGGACAGAAAGGATTTTGGAGGAAGAATAATCCCCTGCCTGTGGAGTGGGAGCTGGAAGTCAGGGAGAACCTGAGCAAAAGTAAAGTGTGGGCAAGGGTTAAAAAGAAAGGGTAAGAAGTTGTCAGGAAGATGGGGAGGTAGGGAGTGTGAGAGGGAGAAGGAGGAGAAGAGAGCATGGGAGAGCATTAGGTTTGGCAAAGATGTAGTGGTGAGAACTTACAGTGCTCAGTGTACCTATCCACAGGGGGCCATGGTCCAGGACCCCCAGTGGATACCTGAAACTGCAGAGAGTACCAAACGCCTATATACTATGTTTTTCTCATACACACATACTTATGATTGAGTTTGATTTATAAATTAAGCACAGGAAGATATTAACAATAACAAATAGTAAAATAGAACAATTATAAAAATATACTGTAATAAAAGTTATGTGATACAGTCTCTCTCAAAATATCTAACTGTACTGTCTTCACCCTTGTTCTTGTGATGATGTGAGATGATAAAATGGCTACATGATGAGATGAGGTGAGGTGAATGATGTAGGCATTGTGACATTGCATCAGGCTACTACTGACCTTCTGAAGGTTTGTCAGAAGGAGAATCGTATGTTTCAGGACCACAGTTGACCACAGGTAACTTACTAATTATAGTAAGTGAGGCTGCATATGGGGGCGGGGTACGGGGGGACTACTGTAGTTGAAGATGAGGCTGGACATGCAGGCTGGAAAGAAACATACAAAATGTTTCCCAGGGTAGATGTTGGTTCTAATCCCTTTTTAGAAGCTGATCTGATTACTGGACAGTTGTCATTTTAGTCAATCATGTCAGGGTTTTATAATTTAGACTTTATGGCTTTATGGGAGTGTCTACACTGAATTTTGCTCTTTATGAACAGCAGTTTACCTGGTTTTCCACTGGCTCTACTCCTGGTAGATTTTGATTGATAAACTTATGCTAGTAAAATAAACAGTGACTGAGATCTCCAATATTGTTCTTGCAGACACTCAGTTAGCTGTGCATGTCTAGTGGCTTCGAATGCTGGCGAGCTGTCATTTAGTTGGAGCAGTCATCAGCCAAGTCGGGCCAAGGAGACTGCAGCATGAAAGCTGTCGGTTTCTACATCAGTGGTCACTAAGACAAGCACTGCCGTCTGTACCATAATTCTTCATTATTAAGTCACAGATCCTTGTTCTTCTCATACAATGTTATTGCAACACATATCACATAAGGAGCTGCTCAGAACTTCCATTGAAGTGGGAATTAGGCTGGCCTATAGTGAAGATACTTGAAAATTACAAGTGGAAAGAAAATTAGGCTGATGTGCAACTAACTTCAGAAACTAATCAGTAGTAAAAATGCTTTTAGACACAATTTCCCTCTGCACATAGACATCATTCAGTGGCTTTCTTCTCTCAGCCCATCAACATCTTTGAATTGATTGTAATTTTACTGGCCGTGCTTCTTGGACCAGATCCTTGACAGGAGTAGCTAATTTTACCACCTGGAGGAGTGATCCTGGAACTCAGAGAAAGTTCCACTAGACTTACACCTGAGAGTTTGAAATAACTTTTGTCTATGGTCTCTTCAGAGGATTTCACAAACTGCTGTCCATATTAAGAAGGTGCTGGGAAGAACGAGTGATAGAACTGATTGCAAAACACTCCGCAACATAAAGTGCAATGTAAAAACAACCTAATAATCATAATATTCTGAAGTCCCTAGAAGTGGGAGGCCAATACCATATATTAAAAATTTGAAACAATACACAACCAGTTCAGCAATTAAAGGTATTTAATGTAAATTGTGTTTTAATATTCATTGAGATAATTGTCATATATGTGTATATCAGGAAGTACAAGAAATTTATTTTTCATTTTAATATTTTTTTAAAAAAAGGATTTGTTTATCTGAGAGAGAAAAAGAGGGAGCATGAGTATGAGGAGGGGCAGAGGGAGAGTAAGAGAGAGAATCTCAAGCAGAGCCCCTTCGAAGTGCAGAGCTCACACAAGGCTCAATCCCATGACTCTGAGATCATGACCTAAGCTGAGATCAAGCCAGTCACTCAACTGACTGAGCCACGCAGGTGCCCCTGTTTTTCTTTTTAAACCATAAAAAGGAAGGATACATAAACAGAAGAATGCAATAATTAACAACTCTCAATAATTGTTCAACTCTTTAACTGACTCTTAAAATTTAAATAGAAAATCAATTAGGTCAGTTTATTTAGTGTTTCCCACAGAGGGGAAGTCTGGATTGGGAGTGAAGGCTCCAGGTTTTGGCCCTAACTTGGTCTGACAGGATAGCGTGGAGATCAAACTCGTAGTTCTCTTTCCTGACTTAGATGTATGCCCTTGGGCAAGTCATACGACCTGTCTGAGCTGTCTGTTAAATGGAGGTGATAGTAACTTCTCAGTGGGGTCGCAATGAAGAAAAATGTATTTAAAGCACTGGCACATAGTAAGTGCTCTGGAGGTGTTAGAAACTTTTATTCTTACTTATAAGCTACATCCCCTTGGGCAAAACTAGAAGCATTTATCATTTATAAGGTCCACTTCTTTATCTATGAAGGATGGAGACTAGACAAGAAGATAAAAGGTAATAAATGGATATTGACAAAAGTGTTCAAAATCCAAATCTATTCTGTAAGGACTTCAAGCTAAAGCCCTTTTCTGGAGGTTCACAGACTCCATCCACAACATAGGGAAGGCTCGGCGAAGCCCTTCAGTAAGGAACTTTTTATTTTTTTTAACCTAACATTTTTAGACTGTGTTTAAACATGAAATACCTCTATTTTTCAAAACACCTATTAAATCTCTTAGAACAGTTTGAGATATACTTGAGTAGACGTTTTCTGTGGTCTCATTCTGGTCTATGAGTGGATCTTTTAAAAAAATTACACTTTTTATTTGGAAATAATTCAAACTTACAGGGAAAAAAAGCAAGAATAAAATTAATTCAAAGGAGACTCATAAAATTTTTGCCCAGAATTCACCTGTGTGAACATTCTGCCGCATTTGTTTTAGCATTTGCACATGCGTGCTCCTCTCTCTCTGTCAGTTGACTCTTTATCCCTAATAAATTTGTGTATTTCTGAACAGGAATATTCTCTCACATACCCATGGTGCAATGATAAACTTTAGAAAATTTAACATTGATGTAGTACTTTAATTATTGTCCATTTTCCAGTTTTTAAAGTTGATCCCACAATGTCCTTTATAGCATGTTTCCCTCTGGTATAGGAGCTAGGTCAGATAATGCATTTAATTATTATGTCTCTTTAGCCTCCTTTAATCTGTAACATTTTCACAGCCTTTCTCTGCTTTTAATGACACTGATGATTCCCTTCTTTTAAAATAGAGTGTTTCTCAATTTGGGCTTGTCCGACTGTTTCTTCATGAAACTTCAGGTTCCGTTTATTCATTCTTGGCCAGAACACTGCATAGGTAATGTGTCCTTCTGAGGGTATCACATCAGAGAAGCATGATGCTCATTTATTCCTCATTGGCGGTAGCATTTTTGTTTGTATGTTTAAAGTGTTATTGATTTCTCCACTCTATAATTGCTATTTTTTCTTCCTTATCATTAATAAGCAGTCTACGGGGACATAATTTAAGACCATGCAAAATATCTTGCTCCTTGTCAAAATTACTCTCTAGGTTTATCATCTGTTGATAATATTTGTTTGACCCAGTCTTTTCTGTAGTGGTTGCAAAATGCTGATTTTCCAACTACAGCACTCTTTTCACATTATTGACATTCAGCCTTAAGCCAAGAGCCTTTCCTTTTTATTTACCTATTTATTGTTTAATTATTGATATGGACTCATGGATTCCTATTTTTTCAATAGTTTTAAAATTCAATATTGTTTTTAAATTTTTTAAAAGATTATTTATTTGAGAGAGAGAGCACAAGTGAGCATGAGTGGGAGAAGGGGCAGAGAGAGAGGGAAAGAGAGAATATCAAGCCGACTCCCTGCTGAGCACGGAGCTGGATGCAGGGCTCCATCCCATAACCCTGAGATCATGACCTGAGCTGAAATCAAAAGTTGAGCACTTAACCAACAGAGCCACCCAGGAGCCCATAAAATTCATTATTGTTCTTAATTATTTTAGTCAACAAATTATCCCAGATCTGGTGAGGGGGAGTCCCTTCAAACAGACTCTTTTTTCTTGTGATATAGCCCATCATTTTCTTGACAGTTTCTGGCATAACAAAATATTCCTGGCTCATCTTCTATGTGCTCAGACCTAACCCTGGAATAAGCTATTTCTTTGAGGAGTTCTGGTATTCGAGAGCTATATGTGCTTACTGCACTTTGGATGTCGTTTCTTGTCCCTGTGAAAGGATCTTTTTACTATCCAAACTTCATGATATTAGATAGATAGATAGATAGATAGATAGATAGATAGATAGATAGATAATTTTTTGGTCAACTCTAAAATAAAAATCTGGCAATGGGATGATAAAAATTTAATGGTCATCTGGTCTAACTCTTAACTGATATAAGAATCTGATACACAAATAAAATGAACCTCTAATATAATAGATTTAATATCACTAAATCTTGGGACACCTAGGTGGCTGAGTTCATTAAGTGTCTGCCTTCAGCTCGGGTCATGATTCCAGGTCATGGGATCAAGTCCCACATTGTGGGGAGTCTGCTTCTCCCTCTGTCTGCCACTCCCCCTGCTTGTACTCTGTCTCTCTCTGACAAATCAATAAATAAAATCTTAAAAAATATATCACCAAATCTTGCAGGAAATTTTCATTTGTATTTTGGTTCTTATGATAAATGTACAAAAATTTCCTATTGATATCTCCTCTTATACATTCAATTTTCCTCACCTTCCTCAGGCCATTAAGATATCTTAAACAGCTTAGCGAGCCCAAAATCTCAATATATTTTTTTAGAAATTTGAACAAAACATAAGTCCATTTAATGTAGTATAACAATAACAAAAAAGAATGCAATTTACTATAAAGATATAAGAATGTCTTGTGAAACCAAAAAGCAGCATTACATTCATGCAACATGAAATGTTGTGATCCAGAGACTGTTAGGACCCTCTCATTTTGGCCTCTTTCTAAGTGTGTGTCCAGCTTTTCCTACTTCGACAAACATGGAATTGATAGCTTGTGGTTTTTGCAACATGTAGAAATAATCTAATAATCTCTAAATTCCAATTCCATAATTAGGTTAAAGGATCTGATTGGTTGAACCAGGTCAGGTGTCCATCCTTGACCCAATCAACCATGGTCATGGACTATAAACATGGCTGGCATAGGGTTCATTTCTGTGAATTGGAGAAAGCTTTTTTAAAGATAAATCAGGAGTCCTTGTGAATTGGGCAGAGAATTACCAAAAAAAGAGGTATACTATATTCATTCATATGTCATGTTCAGTGTGGAATCTTCCTAAAAATATAAATGAAAGGCAGTGTGCCAAGATGAGGATTTTGACTGGAAAGAGAAGACATAAGTACACTCAAAATATGGAAAATTGATTTTTCTTAACAAGGGTAAAGGATTATAAAAGAGCCATGTAAACAGGCTATTAGAACCCCTTTCAGAATATGTATATGGATTAACAATGGGAAATAAAGTAAGAGGCCCAGTCAATTTTACTTTCCTTTTTTCCCTACTTACTACTGGTGAGACAATGAATTTTATAAACTTTACAGTGCTTAATGTATTACTATTATAGCTATTAGGACAAACAGGCATGTGGGCATCACTGACATTTTACTTACTAGTGGATTCTTTTGTATCCCTTAGAGAGATCAGCATCAGGGATGCCAGCAATTGGAGAGTTTATGTGGGATTGACCTTGTACATGGTGAAGGCAGATGGTCCCAGGAAGTATGGCTACCGTTCACACTACTGAAGAATTAGGTGACACCACAAAGGAACAAAAGTATTAATTTTTATGTGGGTAGCCCTTTATATAGAACCCTTTCATACATATTAGGGGATTTTCACTCAAAAAACCCAGTTGGTGAAATCTGAGAGCAATGGCTGTATCAATTCCATTTTATAGTTGTGAAAATTGAAGCCTAGAGAAGTTGTGCCGAGAACACAGAGCAGATAGTTGAGCTGTGATTCAAATGTGGGTGTCCTGACTCCACTGCCCTTTGTTCAATCCCCATAATGCTTAAAAGCAACAAGCAAGAGTTTAGATCCTGGCCTTGTGTTTGATTGCACCAGGCCTGGTGGTGAGGTGGGGCTTGACTGGCAATTATGCAACCCATGGATGGACAAACAGGAGCATGCTGAATTTTTTTTCTAGATACTAGATGGAAGCAAAAGGAAAACTCCCAGATTCTCTCAATGGGTAAAGACTTGGCCCTGCATCTGTGGATTAAAAAAAATAATAATTTGTTAGCCTTATAAGATCACATATTTTTTATTTGTACACCATAAATATTTAATTTTTTTTTACTAAAAAGAAATCAAAGTTGAAATTGGTATAGAATTCAGAACGGGAATGCAGAAAGAACTTGAAATTATTGAATGCATTTCAACAAGGAGCCTTTTCTAATGAGAGGATTACTTACTGAACCCTGCATGAGAGAGAACAAGGTCATAAAGATGCCCACAAAATGGGGCCACTTGCTGAATTTGTACTCTGGCTGTGTCACTGGAGTTTCCCTCTTGCTCAAATGCTTGGTTTCCCAGGCAGGGAAAGGCATCTTCTCTTCTTTGGATGCCCTTGGCACTCTCTCTTTTGTACAGGTTGTGTTTGTAGCAGGCACTTAGCAACATGTTTTCTACCCCATGTTTTTCAACTACTGCTATGTGCTTCCCACACTAATTTTGACTTTCATCTTTGAAGCCTACCCGTACTGTTTGCTGGATTTTAAATGCTGGCGAGGCTGGATGACAATCCCCAGAAAGATGTGCACTACATTTCAAGCTTTTATGCTACAGCTTTGACGTGCCATTGGATGTCAGACATAGACCAGTGTGACTTCCAACTCAAAGTCCTTCAATGTTTCAAGTGGAAGGAAGCTGGAAAATGGTACCTGGGGAATTGTACTTTATGATTAAAATCCCTGCACCAACTTTCTTCATATCAAAAGAGGAAGGGGGCAAAAGACAGGTGCAGTCTTACAGAAACACACTTAAAAAAAAAATCCAAAGAAAAGTTATGCTAGCTGTCAAGACATGTAAAATCCCAAGTATCTGCCAGCAGTCTGTGAGACCACACTGTTCAAAATTGGCGAGACCCCTCAAACACCTTTAAAATAAAGAGGTCGTGTCTCAATCAAATGCAACTTACTTTTGCCAGTTTAAGTGTAAGTGTTGAATTTGCTTCGTTGCATTTCCTACTACTGTTAAGTGAGGCAGGAGACCTCTAGCAGTTCAGCAGCAGGGAGGGGAGAAAAGTCTTTTTCAATGTAATGGCCGTATTTTAGTTAACATGTTGTCAGTCTTTAATGACTAGTGGTGTAACAGCTGGTTTTGATGTAATTTCTTTTGAGACCACTAGATTACAAGCAGTTTATTGCATTCTTCCTCTCAGACTGCTCCCTGGATACAACCTAAAGTCAAAAGGTTAAAGGTCTAAAGCCATAATCTAAAGGATTTGTCATCATTTAACAGGTCACTTGTTGCTATGTACTATGCAAACTAAAAAATTTTTAGTGAGCCAGCCATTCTGTGATATATATATATATGAAAAATTTTTTTTCTATTTCAATAAGAAGGAATTGAGAATATCCATTGGAGACAAATTCTGAGAGATCAAATAGTATATTTCAAGTGTGTATATATGTGTACGTTATCATAAGGGTGAAATAATGTGTGAAAAATTTAATTTACCTTTTACTGAAAGGATCTGAAATTGAGAAATTAACTTATGCAGAAACATGTTAAGATGATATCGGATCTTTGAAAGAGCTGTAGGTAACATATCCAAAACTAAAAGTAAGGCAGACAAAAGAATGGGGTCAGACAACTCAGGGAGGTGCTAGAGGTCATGTAGCCCTATTGTTGGTTCATTGCAGATTTGTAGCTTTTCAATCTGTCAGAGTCTGACAGTTCAGCTATGCTGCACCAGCCAAGGGCCTTTTTTGTTTAAGGAAGGAGCTATTCTTTGAAGAATGGGCTTGGTAAAACAGGAAAACCGAAAATCCAGAAAAGAATATATGAAACAGAAGCTTTTCTCCTTCCAGTTGTGAGTGGTGGGTTTGAGGGAGTTTTGCAGAGCACGCATACATACTTATGTAGGTTTCTAAAAGAAGTAGAGCCGATTTCCATTCTGTTTGACCTCACGCTAGTTGAGAATTTTTAAGAATCCATGTTTTTATATTCTCACAGAATGCTGAAAATAAAATTTTGGAAATGTTCCTAGGTAGTTTGGAGTCTTTTGAACTCATGGCTCATCCATAGCATCACCGATCTGGACTCTGCTTCAAGATGGTGATACATTGTGTCATTCAGTCAAACCCATTTTCTGTGTATCTGTTGCCCTCTAGGGACTCCAACATGAAAAGAAACATCCAGTGTAGCCATTTGGCAGGAATTACTATGCCCTTGGTTTTTCTTCCCCTCACCCATTCAAATTTAATCTCAACTTTTACTCTTATAAACTTGTATTTAACATTTCTATGATCCGAGTAAAATTCATTAAAAAAATCAACCTGAATTACTCTTTCAAATTCTAGACATATGCCAAGTATTACAATTTGGTAGTCCTGATTATTTTCTATTTGGTTCTGTGAGTGTGATGGAAATAGAAAAATAGTAGAACTTTTGAATCACTCTATCTACTTTTAAATTTGGGAATCTTCATTTTCAGGGTACGCAGCAATCTACTTCTAATAGTCTTGTGTAAAGATTATATGGTAATGCATATTATTGCCTGAGAAATAATTATGGAATAAAAAAGAATTCACTATAGTAGTAGTAACATAAGATTTCTGAATGTAAAAAATTATTTTCTTTTCTTTTTTTTCTTTAAGATTTTATTTATTTATTTGACAGAGATAGACAGCCAGCGAGAGAGGAAACACAAGCAGGGTTAGTGAGAGAGGAAGAAGCAGGCTCTCAGCGGAGGAGCCTGATGTGGGGCTCGATCCCAGAGCACTGGGATCATGCCCTGAGCCAAAGGCAGACGCTTAATGACTGCACCACCCAGGCGCCCCTAAAAAATTAGTTTTCTATTGTATTTAGAAATTCAGGTAAATTGGAATATCTAAAATGTTCAGTTGAAAGTCACATTCATGATAAACCTATAGTTTCTTTCACAGAAAAAGGAATAGCCCATATTAACCAGACATGTTTTAGACTATGTTTTAGATGTATTTTAGTTCTAGACTGTGTCTTCCTTTGCCACAGCTGCCTATGCAGGTGCCTGACCCAATTGTAATAATCAACAGGCCAAACAGCTGCCTATGAGGTAAACTGGGGTGGAAAAGTATTCTGGAAAAGAAAAATTCTGAGACCGATCTGATGCTCACTTTTAGAGGTATTTGGGGAATATGGAGAGTATCACACAGTTGGCAGCTAATCATAATGATTATGTTTTCCAAGTGTACAGCATAGAGTTATCATGAAGGAGAAGCTGGGAGGTGGAGAAAAGATGCAGAGTAAATCCAGAGGGTAAGAAGGGGAGAGGAGAACACAGAAAAATAACCAAAGACTCAGACAGAACCATGTTTTTTAATGGTCAGCACTAAGGTAGACTTCCATAGAACCCGGCTGCCATGATCCCTAGAGCTGACCGGAACCTGGAAGAACCTTGTAGTTCGGCCTCCTTCAGAGCAGGCTGTGTGTCATTCCTTTCATTACTTGTGGTAACTTAATTGCACCTAAAAGAGCCAGACCCCATTCCATATAACAAAATCCCTATGATCAGGGTATCGAATAATTTTCTGATTCATCAAGCAAAGGACGGCTTTCTCTAGTATGTTGTTCATGTAAAATTGTTGTCTGGAAGTTTAGACCAGTTTAGTCAGTGTTTGTGAGCCTAGCTAGTTGGCATGGATGGTTCTGGTTTAAGAGCAGATACTACTCTTTGTTATCACCTACTTTTCCAATTTTCATTTCCATTCTCCCAACAAACATGTGAAGAAAACTCCTTTGTCCCCTCAACACAGGATCTTTAAGTTCTTAGAGCCTGATTACTCAGTGGTATTGAGGAAACTCGGCTGTAGAGAGATAAGAAAAATGAGCGTTATATGTGAAATCATTTTTTAATCATTTTTTTTAAATAAAAGAAATCACCCAAATAGGGAGAATCGTGACTCTGTTTCTGAATTATTAACTGGATCACCACTACCTGGGATTGGGACCCTAGACTCTTTACTTCATCTCTTGGAACTATAGTTGTTTACCTCTACTAATTTTTTGATTTCTTGGTCTCTCAGTTTCTAAGAAAGGTTCCTTAATTCAATCCTGTTGCTATCAAAAATTTGTCAGTGTCTCCTTGTTCTGTTGAGTTTTGCTTTATGTTTTGATGCTATGTTGTTAAACACATACAAATTTATTCTTAAATTGAATGAGCTTAAATCTTATGACCAGATGTGTTTATCATTATATGATAATGCTATTTTTAATCCTGCTTTTTACTTAAGGTCTGTTTTGTCTCATGTGTATCTTGTGACACCAGTTTTCTTAGACTAGTATTTTCTTTATAGTATACTCCTTTCCAACCCCTTTTCCATCCTTCACTTTCAAACTTCCTGTGTCATCATGGATGTAAGGTAGGATAGCACTGGGGTTAAGAACATGGCCTCCAGAACAAGACTGACAGCTACTTATAGCTGCGTATCTTGGGCTAGTTACACAACCTCTCTGTGCTTCATTTTCTTTATCTGCAAGATAGGAATGCTTCATAGGTTTATTGTATTAAACATGATAGTCGGGAAAATCACTTAGAACTTTGTAAGTACTCAACAAGTGCTAGGTATTTTATTCTTACCCCAATGATAGTGGATAGCTAAACACAAATTCGGGTGACAAACTCATTTGAATTTGAGGCCCTTTCCACCTCTTCCCAATATTAATACCTACCTCAGGGGTTGGGTTACGATGATAAATGAAGTATTAAATGTAAAGAGCTTAAAGACTGCCTAGGGTGGTATATAAAAAAAAAATGTCACCTGTTAAGCTTTAGGACGGCTCATGCCAACTGCTTATGGTTAGATTCTTTTTTCTTTTCTTTCTTTCTTTCTTTTTTTTTTTTTTTAGATTTTATTTATTTGAGAGAGAAAGAGAGAGAGAGAGGGACAGGGTGTGAGTGGGGGGCAGGGGCAGAGGGAGAGGGAGAAACAGACTCCCCAGCTGAGCAGGGAGCCTGATGAGAGGGCTTGATCCCAGGACCCTGGGATTGTAACCTGAGCCACCCAGGCGCCCCCTAGATTCTTTTTTCATCCATTCTGAGAATATCTGATTTACATTTATTTATATTATAGCTATAAATATATTTTCTTTTTACCATACTCTTTCAAAATTTGTTTCCCACTTTTCTCCTGTTCTTCCTCTCTACGTTCTCTTTTCTCTTCTAGTAGGCTGAATGTTTGCATTCTAATTCTTTTTTTTTTAATTGGATAGCTGTAAAATAATTTACAAATGTGCTACATTTAACAAAGTCTGTAATTAATATTTTTCCACTTTTACCAATAGGACCTTTGCATGCTTTAACTCTGATTACTCATTTTTCCTAGCTTCCATGTTATTTTTGTCCATTTGTGGTCCCTAATTCTATATAATATATATGGTATTATTTTATAGACAATGCCTTTTCAGACATATATTCATGTTTCCCTATATTTTGCTCATACTGCTTTCTTCTGGTTTTGATTTCTCACTTAAAAATAGCTTATGGTATTTAGAATCTAAGAATAGTAAATTCTGTCAGTTTTTTAAGATAGGAAATATCTTCATTTTGCCCTCTTGAGTGATAGTTTTAGATTAGCAGCTATTTTCTCTTGCTCTTAAAAGGTACTATTCCATTGTTTTCTACATTTATCATACCTGATAAATCTACTCTCAGTCTAAATGTCATTCACATGTGCATAATCTTTTTTACTCTAAGTACTTTAAAAAATTTCCCTTTCTCTTTGATTTTTTTTTTTAAGATTTTATTTATTTATTCGACAGAGATAGAGACAGCCCGCGAGAGAGGGAACACAAGCAGGGGGAGTGGGAGAGGAAGAAGCAGGCTCATAGCGGAGGAGCCTGACGTGGGGCTCGATCCCATAACGCCAGGATCACGCCCTGAGCCGAAGGCAGACGCTTAACCGCTGTGCCACCCAGGCGCCCCTCTCTTTGATGTTTTAAGTATGTGTGTATGTATGTGTATATAGTTGTATGTGTGTGTATTTATTTTATTTTATATGGGGCTAATTGTACTTCCTTATTCCAAGTATTTATGGTTTTCATATATTTTTGAAATCCTTAGCCCTAATCTTTGAATATTACCTTCCTTTTGTTTTCTTTATTCTTTCCTTCTAGAAGTTCTATGAGATATATGTTGGGCTTCCTCAGTCCGTGTTCCATTCTTGTTAGTGTCTTTTCAATCTTTTTCACTCTGTGCTATATTTTGAGTAATTTCCTCAGATGTATAATTTGATTCACATATTCTCCCTTTAGTTATCAGCTTTCAACCCATCAATTGAGTTTTTAACTTAAGTGACTATTTTTCATTTCTGGAAGTTTACTTTGAGTCTTTTTCAGTTTCAACCGTTCTTTTTTCGTAATATGTTCTTTTATTATAGTTTCTATTTTTAAAACTGTACTGTTTTAAACCTACTTGTTTTGTGGTCTCTTTCAGAATATTTTATTATCCCAAGGTCTCGAAGGGCTACTCTTCCTATTTTGACTCTGCCCACTTTCTCTCATGGTAAATCATATGCTGTAGGATTTGTAGTTTTTGATTGTGCACTTATCTTCAACTGGGATTTTTTTTAAAATTTTATTTATTTGAGAGAGAAAGAGAGAGCATGACTGGGGAGAGGGGTTAGCGGGGATAGGCAGAAGGAGAGGGAGAAGCAGGCTCTCTACTGAGCAGGGAGCCTGATGTGGGGCTCGATTCCAGGATACTGAGATCATGACCTGAGCTGAAGGCAGACATTTAACTGACTGAGCCACCCAGGCGCCCCCAACTGCGGTTGTTTTTTAAGGGCAAGTTTCTGTGCTCTTGATCTTAGCAATGTCCAAATCCAGTATATTTGTGTTAGCTTCCCTTAGGTACCCCAGAGTTTTTATTGGTCCTTAACTAGATCTTACCCTAATCTTGTCATGGGATTTCACAATAATTCCAGAAGCATAATTCAGATCGTAAACCCATGTGTGTGAAAGAATTAGAGATAGTATTCTTTTTTATATATATAAAGATTTATTTATTTGAGAGAAAGAGAAAGAGAGGGAGAGAGTACAAGCAGGGGGAGGGGCAGAGGAAAAGGGAGAGAGAATCTCAAGCAGGCTCTGTGCTGAGCCCAGAGCCTGATGCAGGGCTTGATCTCACGACCCTGAGATCATGACCTGAGCTGAAACCAAGAGTTGGATGCCTAATCGACTGCACCACCCAGGCACCCTGAGATACTATTTCTTATGGCACTTTTTTTTGCTTTCACTTTCCTAAGTCAATAGGTAGAATTTGATAGCTTCCTTTCCCTAGAGTGGAGTTTTTTCAGCATACCAGGTTTATGTAGCACATTCCGTTGCAGCACCACACTTCCAATGAGTCCAAGGCTGCATGTCTTGAAACTGTCTAAGTATTAAGGCCAGAGTACTTAACAATGAGTTTATAATCTCCCTGGCCTAGCATGGTGTTGACTAACAAGTACATGTCTGTCTTTAAGTTTCTTCTTCATTCATTCCCGGTGTCTGAGAACTTATCTTCTTTCTTCAGAGCGCAGTCATATATTTTAAAATTCTTTTAAAACATTTTATCCAGCAATTGTGTGTTTATAACTGGGTGAGACAATAGTTTTCTTTTGTTCAGTATGTCCAGGAGAACTGTAAAATGAAAGAGTTCACCAATATTAGGTTTGGTGAATTGGTTTCATGTTGTATGCTATACCTGATGATAATTGGTAGTGGTCATCTAGAGTATTGGGCTACCGATGATGTGAAACCAAGTTTGGGAACAGTGGCAAATGTTGTGGTCAATTTGTCTTATCTGCAAGAGGATATGAGGTGGTGAGTGTTAACATGCATGTTTTGCATGCACTCACAAGGTTCGAATAGTTTCTAAGTCTTTTATAGCATGAAAGTTTCATGATATCTTAGTGTGTAAGTGTATATCTTTTAAGTCTTTGATTCATTTTTTTAAACATCTATGAAATATTCTTGAATTTTTTAGTTAAAAAGAAGACTGAGAACACTCTATGTGATTTTGCTATATAGCGTCTTTATCTTTACAAATATTACACAAATATTGTGCTCAGGTCTTTTTCTAAATACAACCTAAAGACATCTCAAGAAACAGAAAACATTAAGATATGAACATCCATAAACAAAAGCCAAGTAATTCAAGCGTTAGTTAAAAAGAAGACTGAGAACACTCTATGTGATTTTGCTATATAGCGTCTTTATCTTTACAAATATTACACAAATATTGTGCTCAGGTCTTTTTCTAAATACAACCTAAAGACATCTCAAGAAACAGAAAACATTAAGATATGAACATCCATAAACAAAAGCCAAGTAATTCAAGCGTTAGTTAAAAAGAAGACTGAGAACACTCTATGTGATTTTGCTATATAGCGTCTTTATCTTTACAAATATTACACAAATATTGTGCTCAGGTCTTTTTCTAAATACAACCTAAAGACATCTCAAGAAACAGAAAACATTAAGATATGAACATCCATAAACAAAAGCCAAGTAATTCAAGCGTTAGTTAAAAAGAAGACTGAGAACACTCTATGTGATTTTGCTATATAGCGTCTTTATCTTTACAAATATTACACAAATATTGTGCTCAGGTCTTTTTCTAAATACAACCTAAAGACATCTCAAGAAACAGAAAACATTAAGATATGAACATCCATAAACAAAAGCCAAGTAATTCAAGCGTACGATCTGTCTTTTGCTCAAGAAATTACGCAGCTCCCTCAAGCACATTTTCACAAGTGAACCACCAAGACTTGGACCTTCATGACTTCTTTTGTCATTTTTAAATATGCCAGCCTTCTTTGCCCTACTGAAGTTTTTTCCCCCTTTATTCGTCAGACTCTCATGGTTTCCTCTAGCACATTTTACACAAATGTATTACTCAGACTACTGTTGCAAATGAATCAGAATCAACTTCCTGTTTCTGACTAGTTCTGTACAAAAGTACCAGGAAGAAGGGTGTGGCACAAAGTACCCCATTACAGTCTGATATCCTGCATTTCAAAGGGTGTAATAAAACAGCTTTTTTTCTTCCCTTAAGATTTATTACCTGTATACCATCATCATTCATCATAAATATCCATTGGACACCTGGAAAAATAGTTGGTATGGCAAATCTCTTCATTTGAAGAATAATACTTGAAAACATTTTTTTTTTATGGCCTGATAGGAAAAGAGGAAATGGATGAATATGGAAGTGGGAAGAGAATTGGGAAATCTTTCTAATGTTGTTTTCCAGGTTAGTATGAATCAAAGCATTTTGTATTGGGAACTTATATCTCTCTTTTGTTTAGTGGTGTACCAGCTAGCTTTTGGTTTCATCAGACTCAGATAGGACTGGTGGTGTACTGGCAGACGTTAACAACATCTGTTTGTTGCATTCACCTATTGTTCAGGTACTTTCCCCATGCTCAACTTCAAGATAGCAATATGATGTTACTGAACATGAAGTTTGGAAGAGATGCATAAGATCCATTCTTATGAGCTTGTACAACCTGGCTTTAGCATACCAGTGGATAGAATACAGATTTATAGAAGAAAGGGATTTTGTGTAACCTATTATATATAACTGTAATAAATTTGCTACATGGTAGCATGCTACCTTATTAAAAGTTGGGTATTTAAAACCTTGAAGTTTCTCTACCAAACAAAGTACCAATTTCTAACAATTTATAGTCACAGAAACAGAGACTATTATATGGAAGAAATTAAATGCGTGGATATATCCAAATCCTATTGTTAGGCTTTAGCTGTTTTTGTATTATATCAAATCTTTACTTAAAACATTAAACAGCAAAAGAAAGGATATCACTTTTTCCTACTTTTCCTGTTTCCATCCTTACCCATAGTAATGCCTAAAAGTCACAGATAATCCACAATTTGAAAAATAAACATTTATAGGATTGATAGTAAAGCAAATCTGCAAAAAGACTTGAAATAATTTTTAAAAATAATTTATTTCGTTGGGGGAAAATGAGTATATTTGAATCCATCTGTGCATAATATAATTTGTTCCAAGATTTCAAATAATATTATAGATTAGTTACATTCATTCATTTGACAGTATTCTTTGAGGGCCTACTATGTTCTAGGTGCTGTTCAAGATACTAGGACACAGAAATGAACGGAACAGACAAAGATCTTTACCCTCATGGGGCTTACATTAGAGGGAGGGAACAATATAAAACATCAGTAAGCAAAAAATATAATATGAAAAATAAGGATCATTGCTAAGGAGATACATTAAGGAAGGGAAATATTATTAATTTAAGATTGAAATTGAAAATGTGTAGATAGAGAAATTGCTGCCACTGTAGGGAGAAATTGCCCAAGGTCTTGACCTTTACCTTGTCTTAGTCTATGAGGAACTCTACCCACCAACCCATGTACCCAAAGCTAGTTCTGAAAAACAGCAAATTTCTAAAGCCCTTAAACAGGCATTTCTTTAATCTGAAACTATAGAAGAAAGAAAACACATCTAATGATGTATTTAAGAGGTAGAGCCTGTAAGGGGACATACTATAATGAGACGGGAGAGAAGTTTTCTTTGTCTTCACTGAGAAAGGCTCAGGGAGAAGAAGGTCAGCAGGAACAAAGGGGAGAAAAAGCCTATATTTTCCCTTGGTTTCTTATTTTTTGATAATTAAAAAAATAAAAAGGTTAAACATGGAAGATTTTTTGTCAAGATTGCGAGATAATGAATTCAAAATCATTCTTAAAAGTTAAAACATATTGCCACTAGCTGTGAAGAGCATCCTCCGTTTATAAAAAATTTCAGAGATTTCCAATAATAACTCCTATAGAAAGTCTAAACAGCAGAGGAAGGGCATGAGTACACATAATATAAATGGGCAGAAATGCTGGCAATATTTTGCTGAAATATAATTATTATAACCTCTTTAATCCTACTCCTAAACTTAAAGATCATTGAAGACGAAAAGTTATTAAATTTATAAAGTTTACTTAGTTCTAATTATACAGTATGCCATGAATAGGCAAAATAAAACATATATTTCAATGAATGGGTCCTATCTTTTAGTTTTGAATGCAAGAGCTTTGGTATTACCTCTGCAGGCTGGTAAATGCTAAGATGGGGGAGGGGTGGAGATTGTGGAGATTCAGGATAGGGCAAAGTGGATGGATTTGATCTTGGTAATTCGGGGCCTGGGAATTCAAGTTGACTTCAGAGTGTGCACTTGGGCAAATTTTATTTAAATAAATGAAAAATTGGCATATGAATGACTTAGAAAGGGTTTAAGCTTGCCTCATATGCAGTCTATGGAGAGGGAGAATCCAATTTGATAACAACATTCAAGAGAGAAAATTTTACCAAAAAATCACAAAGGGCCTTTTGCTCTCTAAAAAGAGTTCTTTTGGCAAAGTGCCTGCTTTCACATAAGACTGCTGCTTAGATGTTTTCTTTATACAATTTACTTTTTCTCCCCCCCCCCATTTCACAAGTTTAACTTTAAAGCGCGTCTACAGCATTATTTATATTTTATCTTATTCTCATTATGGCAGTTCTTAAAATAAAATATACAAGTGCTTCTTGGTTTTGCATTTTTAAAAAAAATACTGCAGAATGCTGAATACTGTGGATGTGGTAATAGATGAAAAATTCCGTGAGAGGAGAAACATTGCAGATACATAGGAATTTCAGAAGATATACTGGTGATATTTGTGAATTGTTAATTTTAGATTTTTTATGGTAAAATTGTATCAACTGCTATCAAATTATATGCTTCTTTCTATAAATTGTTTTAAAGAAGAGAAAAACTGAGATAACCCCTCAGATCACACATACCTAACCAAAAACTTGCTGGAATTTTCCTGGTTACACTTATCTCAGAATTCTCAATAAAATAAGTAAAGAAATCAATAGCTCCCTAATTGGTGGAAACTCTTGGTGTGGCTGTATAAAGTTCATTACTGTTCAGACATTTAATAAGCAAATGTCCTCTCAGCAACTCCAAATGGCTTCAGTTCCTATTGAACACAATTCTCTTTTCAAACCATTGATGTGAAATGATTCTATTGACACTAGCTATTGAGGAAAACCTTTAGTTGGAGGGAACTATGTCCAACATTTATCTCTATTGGTGGAATTTTTTCATTTTATTTATTCTTCTTTTATTTTTTTACGTGAGAAGGATAAAACAAAGTCAGATCAAACACATCTATAGAACAAAGCGACAGGGTTCACACCAATGTACAGGGATGGGAAGATTCTGCTCTCGTTTGCTCTGAAAAGCCCTGATGCATTTTCCCATACACAGGCATAACAGTGGACGCCTCTGCCACTTTTGCACAATGCCTAAGAAATGTGTTTCTCACTTCACTTGCAGTTTCCATGCTGTTTTGAACATATCTCTTGAACTTCTTTTTCTTTCTTAGTTCCTTTCCTTTTTTTTTTTTTAAATAAAAGGTAAATTTAGAAATGAGCATGAGTACAGTCACTTATTAGATTTGGAGATGGAGAAGTACCTTCCATTCTTCCAGGTGAGTATTTGAAAAAGGATCTGCACCTGAATTGCTTGGACTAACTGTTTTTATTCCAAGTTAAGTTGTGATACCAGTTGAGTAAAGACAGAAAAGTCCTTCTGAGCATGCCATGGTTTCTCTTTCTTTTGGCATTTGAAGTCAATGCTCACTACATATCTACCGTCCACTGGTCCTTTAATCAGTGTTCAGCCTGTCCGGTGAGAATAGCTCCAGGATGATGCCGTAGACCAGGCCATGGGCAGCACCTCTTTGTCCCTCTCACAAGGATGGGACATGATTCCACAGGATTAGCCAACAATTATATGCTCTGAACTGACCAATTCAGTCAATTTACTGTGCAAAGTAAATTGATCCTTCAGAACAAAGGGTTCTGTCAGCAGGGAGCTACCTGAGAAAGCAGCATGCCTATGTAAACAGTTCTGTCCTTGTCCCAGTGTGGAGTGGCCCTGCGCCATATGGTGCCACTATGAACTTATTAGCTGACGGATTAACTGATCTCCGCATTTGGGATCCCCAGTTTCCAGCTGTGAGAATGATTGATGGGCTAACTACTGCTCCAGTCTTGGAAGTTATTTCCTCCATTTAACAGAGTCAAGAAGACAGAAAATTGCCCCCTTTGTAAATGCTAATCTCACCACTCCTTCGAACACCCAACATAGCAATTTATTCAAGGCAAAGTCTTAAAATTGGTATAGTGCACATCAAATGCATACTAATTAGCAATTTCTTTTGAAGGCTCCATCACTTATTAAGGGTCTCCTTTTCCATATGTTCATCATGCCCCACTTCACCCTTTAATTACAAAGCAGCACTTTCAACTAATTGTGAGAAGGTATATTGTGCCCGGAATCTGTATTAAACACTATACCTTCTGAGGCCTAATTTAGGGTCACATCGAAGGCAGACAGATAAGCAGGCAAAAAAGCTCACAACTGTCGTCTGCAATTTTAGCCATATTTGGGCGTTGTTCAGAAGGAGCATTTTATCTAAGATGGCAGCTATGACATGCATCCATGGGCGTTACAACAAGCAAGGGTAGAAGAATAGGATTAATCTTAGGTTAATAATTGGGATCTTTCCTAGTTTGAGAGGAACTCACATGAGCCCAACAGATACATGATAATATTATTTGCAACTTAGCAATTTCTTTACTATAAAGGGGCCACACAATTTTATAAAGCTAATAGTTTGTTATTGGGTTAAATACCTAGTCATTAAAGTATACACACCATAATTGCCCCATAGAAAGGAGAATTTTGCAAAATATACCCAAATGATACTTAAAGTCTCATCTCTTGTGAAATGTTGATGTTTTCCTTAATTAAAAGTCAGAGACTTCAAGCTAGCTAGCCAGGTAACTCTATCCATGGTCCCAATGATAAGTCTATCACTTAGAGTCTGTTATTGTCAATCTTGTTGCATTATTGGATGATAAAGAACGGGTCAGTTCCTTTCTCTGGCCCTTTCTTTCTGTAGAATTTTCTAGACAGTTTAGTAGAAATCTCCTCCTCAGAGAAAGAATTGGTAGGAGTTTGGGGTTCAAGTGCATACATTTAGTATGCAAAATGGGGACTGAACCAAAGAACCCTTTGGATTAGGGGTGGGGAAACGGTGGGTAGGTGATCCACATTTTTAAAGAGAAGTTCATTTTTAGAATTGAGGACTTTTGGAGATTGTCTCCATGGAAGCAAATCCCACAAAACTCTAGTGAACCTGACATCATCAGATAACAGTAGAACTCTATAAATACTCCAAGGAGCCAATCAGATACATCTATTTTTAAGACTGCTTTGAGGCAGTTTTCAAAACCATCCTAAATTTGCAGCTGCTGAAAGTAAGGGATGTGAAGGATTTGAATGGCAAAATAGGTATAGACTCTGTTTTTGTTCTCTAGAAAATAATTGCGAGGACCCTTCAGCAGCTTCTTTGTTGTTTGCTGTCTTTGGCCAGATGTCCTTGTTCAAACCAAATTTGCCTCCCTTTATGATGTATAACCATCACTTTAGTTCCCAAGCTCTCAGATTCAGAATCAGCTTGCTTCAGGTTGTGCTTAGGCGGATTGCAACCAAGGTCTATCCAGGATTTTGATCTTGGGTTTGTTGTTTGTTTTGTTTTAGCTGTGTGACCTCCGGTAGATTTTGACCTGAGTCTCAGCTTCCACATCTGAGACTCATGAGGGGAATCACACCTCATCTCAAAGGTTTGAGTTAAATATGATGCGCTGACACGTGAGCACGCTGGCGTTATGTGGAACCGGGGAGGAGGCTAAAATGTTCCTTTTCTTTTCCTTCCTTTCATTCAACTCATCACTTCGGCAACTTGATTTCATCAATGCTTAGTACCACACTTATCATTTAGATTCCTTTGGTGGGAAAAGAGCTTGGATATTTCTCTTCCTTAAAGCTAAGAGCTTAAAGAAACTCATTAAAATGGAAGGAAAATGAAAAATACTGTAATATCTTCTTTCAAGCAATACAAAATATACTAAATATTAATGTAGTGTGGGGTCAATCATTTATTTTAAAATGGCTTTCTGAAATTTGGTTGCTCTTTCTTTTAATAAATAGTTGAATTTCCATATTGAAATTGTGATGTGTGCAAAGAGAACAATTCATGCGAAAACCAGAGTTAGAGAGACGATCACCATATTTATGAAAAAGTGGTGTCAAAAGGAGCTTGAAGAAGTCATCTGTGTAAACCTGGCAAATAATTGTCAGATAAGAATGATCTCAGCAATATTTTTTTTTTGTCTATTGTGGGTCTAACAATCTTAGCACGTTTATGTTGAATTGGGATTATATAGACAGCCAGATAGACTTTCCCCAAATATCTTCTAATTCACTAATTCTAGTGAATCACTAATATCTAGTTCACTAGATAGTTGCTTTAGTTTAGCTTTGAGGATCTGACCATAATAAATGCTTTTATTATAGAAGGCTTTAAAATATTTAAAAAATTAGATTGGATATACTTTATTGGGGTATTAAGATTGTAAGTTACAGTATGTACTTTGAAATAAAATACACAAATCTTGTTTCTGATTATCCTTGCTGATTGAGAGGTTTATGTGAAAATAGTGTGTGGCAGATAAATGATTTGTATTTGTTTAGAAAATAGAGTCTACTATTTTTCCATCAGATTTATATTTTTCTCTCAGCCTTCTCCTTCCCTTTTTGGGCAGTTCTCTTAGACACATGTCAGCAAGCCCAATTTCCACCTCTGTATCAAATTACTCCAGAATGATCACATGTTTAATAATGATGGAAGTGCCACCAGATTTCCCAAAGTTGCACTTTGTATTTGCTGTTTATTTCCCCCCCCTACAGTAAACCATGAATGATACAGCATGCAGGTTAAAAAAAAAAACACCTCCCCCCCCCAAAGCGGTGTCAGGAAATTTAATCCCTTTAATACCTCACTCCCTACCTTTACCCTGACCAATTTTTGAATTGCTAATGGCTTGGAGGTAAGAACCCTATTTTATACATCTGTGTATGTATCTGGTCTTTGAAAAGGGTAAATATTCAGTAAATGTGGTTGAACACATGAGATAGTCATGGTCTGTGAAAAGCATGGCTATTTGTACTGTCAGATAGGATCCAGGGAGTCTAAGAGCATCTGTAATATACACAAGCCCATACATTAGTCTGAGCTATATATTCTAAGTTTTAAAATTCTAACGTTTAGAAAGGGGAGGCCACAACTCACACCTCTTCTTACCATCTCAAACATCTACCCCACAAATATTCAGTTGCACAGCATCAATGATTCTGTATGGGCTTCACAAAATTTTTATCTGATTCTCTGTCACACCACTTATGTGTGTAAATATGAGTATGTAGGGAGCAGGAGTGGGGTGGGTAGATAGGTAATTAGGTGAGGAACCCTTCCCTCCAAAGATTAATCGAGCTTGGAAATTTTGTTGATGCTGATGCATCAATTATTTCGATATTATAAAATGCAAGGAAAGCTCTGACATTAGCTTAGTTTTCTCTCTTATGAGTTCACAAAAGCTACACTTCACATTTCCTAAAGGCTACATTTGGAACCAGCATTAACGCCTTAGTTTCGCATAATTTTTTCAAGTTTTTGGACTTCTTAATTTAAGCAGTTCAAAGGCTGCCACTGCCTGTTGTTTGCCTCATGACACGAATAATGTCCTCGGGGTGAAAGTGTTATACTTTCAGTGATATATGTATTCACAGTGTAGAATGTAGAGGACCGAAGTCAACATCAGCGATTATCCAGTTTTAAAAACCCTTACAAGTTTACATGCTGAAGTTTTCTTGAAAGATGAGAAATCAGTTTCAGTATTACTTTGTATTGCCTATAAACACATCAGCCATACCTGGGGAAAGGAAGGCAGACAATGGCCATAAGGTAATTGTTTACCTCGTATGTCATAATGTGGATAATATACAGATACACAACCAACAGTTGACCAAAAAACTACAGTTCTTTCTCAACCACAAATATGGAAATGCTTTACTAAGCAAGGTGAACAGTACTGTGATATTGGCACTTGGCATTATTTTCACAAGAAAAAAATAAGTAGTCTTTAAGAGTCACCAAATCAGAAGTGTGCCTCAACTTGTCAATAAGTACACCATCAGTGAAAAAGATTACATAAGGACCGAAAAATAGGTAAGATTCCAACATTTTAAATTTAGTGCAAAATTTTAAATTTACTGCTAAAATTTTGGAAAATGAATGCAGAATTGCCTAAGGAAATGATTAGTACTATTAGAAATATACTAGAAACTATTCCAATGCTCAGGAGTGGATGAAAACCAGCATTTCTAACTAGACATTTTACAGGTAGTTTTGTCTTCTCTTTTGAAAGAACATTGCCCTTCTTCTCCCCTTTCAAATATTTGTTATGACAGTAATCCCCATTCAAATGAATAGAGATATTTTTCATTCATTTGGATCAAAACCAGTATTGAAACATTTTTAGACTAACTCTGTGCACATTTCTTTTAGACTAGAGATTGAGGAAAGAAGCATGAAAATTGTATACTTTTATTTTTTATTCAGAACTGTCTTGAAAGACTTCAAATACTTTTTTTTTTTCTTTTACATAATGGCAGCTGGACTAACAGCCCATATGCCAAGTCAAAATCTGAAGCAATTTGAAATGACTGAGATTTTAAACCTCAGAAATGAGTGTTTATGATGGAAACTCAGACATAATAGTCCATGATGGAAATTCAGTCACCATAGTCAGGTGGATGGTGGTGCTGCAATAAGGAAATGTAATTAAATTGTCTGTATCAGGAAGATAGTTGACTAATCATTCTTAGGGAGCCTTATGTGCTATCGTTTTTACAATTAATTCTTTCCTTAATCATGCTTAGGTATTTTATTTTCAGCTATAACTCTGTGCTGATCAAACTTGCTTCTGATTTCTCTTAATTACTAATGCCGTATAAAGATGTTGCATCTTTTCCAAGCTTCCTTATAACTGACTTTCAAATCAATTTAGGCATCTCAAAAGCATTTCTAAAATACCAGATGCTCTGTCAGCTGCACAGAACAATGTGCTAATAATTATATTTCTCTTTCTTACAGCAGATCAAAGCCAGAGATGAGGTGACATACACCTAAGATATTCAGACTCTGGCTTGAAGGTCAATTGGCTCTGCCGACATATGTTGCTGATTTTGTAACATGAAAGCCGGCTAAAAAGAACAGATCAGTGAAATGCATGTACTCTGTATTCTTAATTTCAGTCCTATCCAAATGTTTACAGAATAGTTTGAAGAGATTTGCGGTTTCTTGTTATCAGTCTTATTAAAGCTTGGCAAACCTTTAAGAACAAGTCTATCAACAACCCACCAGGGATTTGATTTTAGTCTTAGAGTGCTTGAATTTTTATGTTTGTTGAACAGTTTTTAATTGGATGCACCAAGACCTTTCCTGATCAGTTGCCCACATGGCCTCATGGAAGTGTAGCATGCAGGCTCA
This sequence comes from Ursus americanus, assembly GCF_024610735.1. Lineage (NCBI taxonomy): Eukaryota > Metazoa > Chordata > Mammalia > Carnivora > Ursidae > Ursus > Ursus americanus. The sequence goes on from NC_142131.1 coordinate 21,126,276, forward strand.
GCTTGAAAAGGCACTGGCAGCTGGGAGAAAAGAACACTTTGTGTAAGCCGAGAAGAGGGCAGGCAGACAGGCAAGCGGCAAGATTCCTTTCAAAGTAGCTTTAGTGTGGGTGCTGTAAGCCACACAGAAAAAGTGAACTTGACGAATCATTACCTTGCACTTGTGTTGTGTTTCCATGGTTTAACTTAAAACATTGGAACATGGAGACAAGTGTCACTCAAAGTGTCACTTTAGAGTACCTCCACTAAACCATCACTGTGGGCCAGATTCATGTCTGTCAACTACACAGCACATTTGACACTGCATATTAGAAAAAAGAGAGAAAAATAATATGGCAACAGTTTCCCCTCTGCAGTGAATTCTGCATCAGTGCCAGATGAATTTTATCATGTTATTCAAATGTCAAAACCTTCATGGATTTCCCTCTGCTTGTAGAGTAAAATACGAACGCCTACATTTGTGTTCCAAAGCTGTCTCAAATATGACCGCACCCTACACATCCCAGTTCTACATGAGAGTCAGGGCTCCGAAGCCAAAATATCTGAATTCAAATGCCAGCCCCATCCGTTACGGAGTTGTGTTACCTTGCACAAGTTACTTAATCTCTGTTTGCCTCTGTTTTCCCCCCTGTAAAATGGGAATTAAAATAGTGCGTATATCATGTGGTTGTTATGAAGATTAAATGAGTTCATGTATGAACACTCCTAGAATCATGCCTAGTGTCTGGTGAGAACAGCCCTGTATAAATAGGTAAAGGATGTCCCACTAAAGTACAGTGCAAGTTAAGCTCCTTTCGTTTTCTGACTCTCAACTAATGGGCTTCTACCCACTTAAAATTCTTTATAAGGTCAGAAATGGAAGTAGTCAACCAGAAAGCTAACTAGCGTGGAAATCTCTGGGGCAGGGATTAGACTGTCCTGGAATGGTCTGCTCCAAATTCTCCTAGCCCTTTTCAGCCTCTAAACTTTTGCTTATTTGATTCTCCTTCTCTGGTGTGCCTTTCCCTCTCCTATTTACTCAAGATCTACTCATTCGGAGTCAGGACCAAATTCTCCTGATGCCTTTCAAGAACGCTTTGGGCTTACTGGTTTGTTTGTTTGTTTTTGAACTGTATCTCTTATATTTGCTATTTTGGGGTTTTTAATCATTCACTGATTTATTTTGTAAATTAATACTTGCTTACATATTGATCTCCTCCCCTCCAAATATATGGGTATCTTATCAAGGGACAGGGACAGATATTTTTTTTTTTTATGTCTCCTGTGGAGCTGAGCCTAAAGTAAGTGCTTAATAAATTCTATTGAATAGGAATTAATTTCATCACATAATGTCTTTCCTTTCAGTCCTCTCTGCAAAACTAGTAACAGTAACTTAAAAAAAAGATTAAGAGGAATACAATACAAAAATTTCAGAAATAAAGATCAAAAACTATAACCACCAAAGTCAAGATAGATTTTCATGAGCTGAAATGAAAAAGATGACCCTTTCTTGGAGACATTTTCCAGTTTGCTTCGCATGTTTAAAATACATTTACAAGCGAGGAAACTGGACACAATGAGTCCCACAATAAGTGAAGACAGAAGTAGTGCCAGAACCTCTGTCTTTTGGTTCTCCTTCCAGAGTTACTTAGATCTACCACACCATGGATTAAGTTGAGCAAAGGATTTTCCAGAGTGGTTCAGTGTACAGACTTGTTAGTCTAGGTGGAGTTAGAAATTAGATAGGCAAATAGATTTTCCCCCAAGTTCTGTGAATGAGTGCTATTAAAACCCTATTATCATTTACAACTCAGCATTTTAGATATATGGTTGGGCCTTTAGCCCTTGATGAAAAACAGCAATTTCAATCTTGAATTTTGATGCCAGACTAGTTGTTATATTCTTAGTGTTCTTATTTCTTGGATATTCATAGTTTATGCCAATGCCAATTATATTTATTTTAATTTGTCCAAGTTTCACTTGTCATCCACTAGTCATCCTTGGCTTTCTTGTCAACTTTTTAGTGTATATTTAACCAAGAAGAATTGAATTATGGGCAGTATTATTTTGATGCCTGTAAAGCCAAATAATGGAACCTTTGGTGGTCATATGTGTATATTTAACTACTGCACAGATCAAATGTAGATGTTTAACCTCTGATGACACTATCTGAGTTTTGAAATAAATCTGAGGCTCTTGGTAGGAATGTTCAATGGCCTCCTCAGTTGAATTTTTCTTGAGGCCTCTCAACATGTAGAAATCTCCCTCTCTTAATTTCCTTGACCCTACCCTATCTAGGTTCTCTGCTTGTGTCTTCCCTTACTCCATTTCCAAAACTTAATTCTTAGCCCTCCATTCTATTTTCTTTATAACTCACCATATTTCATCTTAGTCACATGAGTGATTTTAATTACTGTCTCTACATGGATGATTCTGAAATTTATACCTCTGCCTTCAAAATTCCCACTAGTGCTCCTCCAAACGCCTGTTAGATGATCTTGGATGATTTCCCTTTACCTGAAATCTAATGTATTTTGAACTGAATCCATCATGTCCCTGAAATTATCTCTGCCTCTTAATTTTCTTACATTCTTCCTCCCATTTATTAGGAAACAAACCTCAGAGTCTCCTTTCAGTTCTCTCCTTTCCCAAACCCGTATAGTACTGCCCGTTTGATCTTAATATCTACAACGTCCGTTCCTTCTAGCACTGTCTTTCCCATTTATTCATCTGGATTGACACCGTAGCTCATGCCCCAGATCTACACATACTAATTACTTGTCAAATTAGTGAATAGATAACTTCCCTGTCTCAATTTCTTCACCCCTTAAATACATTCAAGATTAATTGTTCCTTTAAAACCAAGTATTCATCATGTCACTCTCGTATTGGAAAACTTACAACAGGGTTTTCCAGTCCTGTCTTCACGTTAGAATCACCTGGGGAGTCTTTAGAGTGTCCTATGCCCAGCCTCACCCAGACCAACTAAAACAGACTTTTGGGGGTGGGGGGACCAAACGTTGAGGGCTGATATTCCAAGAATTTGATAAGTGACATGACAGAGCACCAACAAATCAGAACTTTGCTGACTAACCAGCATGGACACTGACTGCAAAAAGACAGAACGGCCCTAAAAACCAACTAATTATCAGCTCTGCCAGCGTCCATACTTTTTAAGATCTCAAATAAATCATTCTAAGGAATCACTGATTTACAAAATAAACTCTAGATTCCTGACCCCAGTAATCAAGGCTTTTCATAATATGACCACATTTCCTTTTACAATATTATTGCCTCTATCTTTTTTAAAAAAATTAATTTATTTGAAAGACAGAGAGAGAGTGTAGGGGGAGGGGTAGCAGAAGAGGAAGAGGGAGAGAGACTCTCCGGCAGACTCCCCAGTGAGTGTGGAGCCTGATGCTGGGGCTTGATCTCACAACCCTGAGATCATGACCTGAGGTGAAATCAAGAGTCAGAAGCTTAACCTACTGAGCCACCCAGGCATCCCTATTGCCTCTATCTTTTATCTGAAAAAATCTGCTTCAGTCATTTGCTCATGTGTACCAAATATGCCTTCTTGCACATTGACATTTCCTTCCTTTTACTTATAGAGTGAGTTGCCTATGACACAGTACAACTGTGCCTTACTTCATTTTAATAAAGGAATTTTTGGGGAGTAGAACAAACATAATGTAGAACATTAACACTCTCAATCAATCACATAGTAATTTACAGTGTTTATAAATTTTTTAGGACATCTGTTTGCTTACCAGTAATGGCACTAAATTCCAGTGCACCATGAAAAGTTATAACAGTGGGGTAAAAAAGGAGCAGAAATGGAATTTTCAAGTCTTGTCTGTAGAAGAAAAAATTGCTGAAAGAAAGAGCATGGCCATATGTGTCTATTAAACACTATACTCCTGAACTTCTTAAAAGCATTTGTTTTACTAATTTCTGACTTGCCTTTCATGAAGTAATATTTCTTCCTTTTACATAATGTGAAGTCATGTTGACCAAAAACAAAACAAAACAAAACAAAAACAAAACAAAACAAAACCACCACAACTGAGGTGGGTTGAAAAAAGAATAATCTCCAAGAACAATGGAAAATAATTCCATTATTCCTAGTCCATGGAGCTCTTTCCCTCCAAGGCATTTGTAGTGTCCTTGGCCACTTCTCATATCCAGCATCTAGAACAAAAATGTTGAGAAGTAAAGGCTATGATTTAGGAACCAATAAAATTTTATCTGACATATGTCTTATTCATAGAAAGATGCAGAGGACGCATAAAGGGCACTGATGTAGGGATGACTAATCACTGTCAGCTAGACTCATGGCTACCTGAGCCATAATTCCCATATTTAAGTAAGAGAAAACTTTAGGTCACTGAATTACATCACACTTAGTTTCAGAAACAGAAACCTGGTTCAGGCTATATTTGTATCCAGCGTATTTCTGCAATTCAGGGGCCCATTAAGAGGATAAGGTGATTTTATGATGTTTCACACCAACCTGGAGTGGAGTTTTCAATTAACTCCTAAAAAATATTTGATGGACTGTGTTGAGTGGGGGTACTCAAAGACAACTGTTCGACGCCAGAGGATTCTTTGAATCTCTCTCCTTCTCTCCTTCCATATTCCATCTTAAGTCTTTTGGTAGTCAATTATATTTATGCAGTTATTCTTAAGTTTAGGGATCTAGTCCAAGAGTTTCCAAAACACAAGCTTCAGTTGGCAAGATGGTAGGCAGAATATTGATCCCCCTCACAAAGATGTCCATGTTCTAATCTTTGTAACCTGTGAATCTATTCTATTACATGGAAAAATGTGATTAAAATTAAGGACCTAGAGATGGGTAGATTACCCTAGATTATGTGGGTGGGGCCAATATTATCACATAAATCCTAAATCCCCATCATCTCATCCCAGCCCTAAACAACCACTCATGTACTCTATCTCTATAAATTTCCCTATTTTGGACATTGAATATGAATAGAATCCTGCCAAATGCAGACTTTTGTATCTGGCTTCTTTGACTTAACATAATGCTTTCAAGGTTCAATCATATTGTAGCATATATCAGTACTTCATTCTTTTTATTATATGGCTATACCACATTTTGTTTGTTCATTCAACAGTTCATGGAAATTTGGATTCCTTCTACTTTTCAGTTATTATGAATAATGCTACAATGAACATTTGTATACAAGTTTTTCATAAACATACTTTTTCATTTCTCTTGGGTATATACCTAAGAGTAGAATTCCTGGGTCATATGATAACTCTATGTTTAATGTTTTGAGGAATTGTCAAATTGTTTTCCAACATGACTTCACTGATTTGTATTTGTACTAGTAATTTACAAGGTTTCCAATTTTTCCACCATATTCATTAAAACTTGTTACTATCTCTAAAGAAAAATTCCAGTATACTTAACATACAGTGTTATGTTAGTTTCAGGTATACAAATATAGTGATTTAACAACTCCATACATTGCTCAGTGCTCATTTCATAAGTTTGTACTCTTAATCCCTTTCGCCTATTTCACCTATACCCCTATCCATCTCCTCTCTGGTAACCATCTGTTTGTTCTCTATAGTTGAGAGTCTGTTTTTTGGTTTATCGCTTTTTTTCCTTTGTTTTTTTTTGTTTCTTAAATTCCACAGATGAGTGAAATCATATGGTACTTGTCTTTATCTGACTGACTTATTCTGCTGAGCATTATACTCTCTAGTTCCATCCACGTTGTTGCAAATGGCAAGATTTCATTCTTCTTTATGGCTGAATAATATTCCTTTGTATATATATATACCACATCTTCTTTATCCATTCATCTGTTGATGGATATTTTGGCTATTGTGAATAGGACTGCTTCCATATTTTGGCTATTGTAAATGATGCAGTAAACCTAGAGGTGGGTATATCCTTTTGAATTAGTGTTTTTGTATTCTTTAGAAAAATGCCCAATAGTGGAATTACTGGATTATATGGTAGTTCTGTTTTTAATTTTTTGAAGACCCTCCACACTCTCATCCACAGTGACTGTGTTAGTTTGCATTCCCACTAAGTGGGATTGTGATACCTCTGGTTTTGTTCTTTTTCAAGATTGTTTTTGCTATTTGAGGTCTTTTGTGATTCCATACAAATTTTAGGATTATTTGTTCTAGTTCTGTGGAAAATGCTGTTAGTAGTTTGATAGGGATTGCATTAAAGCTGTAGATAGCTTTGGAAATTTTAACAATATTTGTTCTTCCAATTCATGAACATGGAATATCTTTGCATTTTTTTGGTGTTATCTTCAATTGCTTTCATTAATGTTTTATAGTTTTCAGAGTACAGGTCTTTTCACTTCTTTGGTTAAGTTTATCCCTAGGTTTTTTATTATTTTTGGTGCAGTTGTAAATGGGATTGTTTTGTTAATTTCTCTTTCTGCTACTTCATTGTTAGTGTATAGAAATGCAATGGATTTCTGTATGTTGATTTTTGTATCCAGCAACTTTACTGAATTCATTTATGAATTCCAATAGATTTTTGGTGGAGTTTTCAGGGTTTTCTATGTATAATATCATGTCATCTGCAAATAATGAGTTTTACTTCTTCCTTACCAATTTGGATGCCTTTTATTCCTTTTTCTTTCTGATTGCTATGGCTAGGACTTTCAATACTGTGTTGAATAAAAGTGATGAGAGTGTACATGCTTGTCTTATTCCTGACCTTATTGGTAAAGTTCTCAGTTTTTACCCATTGAGTATAATGTAGCTGTGGATTTTTCATATATGGCCTTTTGTATGTTGAGGTATGTTTCCTCTAAACCTACTTTGTTGAGGGTTTTTATCATGAATGGATGTTGTATTTTGTCAGATGATTTTTCTGCATCTATTGAAATGATTGTATAGTTTTTCTATCCTTTCTCTTGTTGATGTGATGTATCACATTGATTGATTTGTGAATATTGAACTACCCTTGCATCCCGGGAATAAAACCCACTTGATTGTGGTAAATGATTTTCTTAATGTATTATAGTGTTTGGTTTGCTAATATGGTGTTGAGGATTTTTGCATCTATGTTCATCAGAGATATTGATTAGCCTGTACTCTTTTTTTGCAGGGCCTTTATCTGGTTTTGGTATTAGAGTAATGCTGACCTCACAGAATGAATTTGGACGTTTTCCTTCCTCCTCTAGTTTTGGGAATATTTTAAGAAAAGTAGTTATTAAGTCTTCTTAGTGTTTGGTAGAATTTACCTGTGAAGCCATCTGGTCTTGGACTTTTTGTTGTTGGGAGTTTTTTGATTACTCATTCAATTTCATTGTTGATAGTCTGTTTGTTGAAATTTTCAATTTCTTTCTAACTTGGTATTGAGATACTATATGTTTCTAGGAATTTATCCATTTCTTCTAGGTTGTCCAATTTGTTGGCATGTAATTTTTCATAATACTCTTATAATCCTTTGTATTTCTGTTGTGTTGGTTGTTATTTCTCCTCTTCATTTCTGATTTTGATTATTTGAGTTCTCTCTTTCTCTCTCTCTTTTTGTGAGTCTGGCTAAAGTTTTATCAATTTTGTTGACCTTTTCAAAGAACCAACTCCTGGTTTCATTGATCTGTTCTATTGTGTTTTTTTTTGGTTTTTATATAATTTACTTCTGCTTTAATCTTTATTATATACTTCCTCCTGCTGCTTTTGGATTTTTCTTATTTTTCTTTTTCTAGCTCCTTTCAGTGCAAGGTCAGGTTGTTTATTTGACATTTTTCTTGCTTCTTGAAGTAGTCCTGTAGTGCTATAAATTTCCCTTTTAGAACAGCTTTTGCTGCATCCCGAAGATTTTGGAACATTGTGTTTTCATTTTCATTTGTATCCATGTATTTTTTTTTTTTATTTCTTCTTTGATTTCCTGGTTGACCCATTCATTGTTTAGTAGCGTGTTGCAGAACCTCCATGTATTTGTACTCTTTCCAGATTTTTTTGTTTGGTTTACGTCAAGTTACATAGCATTGTGTTTGGAAAAGATGCACGGAATGACCTCAGTCTTTTTTAATTTGTTGAGGCTTGTTTGGGGGCCTAATATATAATCTATTCCAGAGAATGTTCCATGTGCACTTAAGGAGAATGTGTATTCTGCTGTTTTAAAATGGAATGTTCTGAATATATTTGTTAAATCTGTCTGGTCCAATGTATCATTCAAAGCCACTGTTCCCTTGATTTTCTGTCTGGATGATCTATCCACTAATGTAAGTGGGGTGTTGAATGTCCCCTACTATTATTGTGTTACTATAAATTACTTTTTAAAATTTTTGTTACTAGCTCTGTTATGTATTTGGGTGCTCCCGTGTTGGATGCATAAATATTTAAAATTGTTTTATCTTCTTGTTTGATTGTTCCCTTTATAATTATGTACTGTCCTTCTTTGTCTCTTGTTACAGTCTTTGTTTTAAAATCTATTTTGTCTGATATAAGCATTGCTGCCGTGGCTTTCTTTTCACTTAAAATTGTATGATAAATGCTTTTCCATTCTTCACTTTCAATATGCATGTCTTTAGGTCTGAAAGGAGTCTCTAGTAGGCAGCATATAGATGAGTCTTCTTTTTTATCCATTTCATCACCTTATGTCTTTTGATTGTATTGTTTAGTCCATTTAAATTCAAAGTAATTATTGATAGGTAAGTACTTATTGCCATGTTTTAACTTGTTTTTGTAGTTTTTCTCTGTTCCTCTTTCTCTTGCTCTCTTCTCTCATGGTTTGTTGGCTTTTTATACTTGGATTCCTTTCTCTTTATTTTTTGCATATCTATTACTGGTTTTTGGTTTGTGGTCACCCCTAGGTTTGTATAGAACATCTTCTGCATGTAGCAATCTATGTTAAGTTGATGGTCACTTAAGTTTGAACCCGTTTTTACTCTTCTCCCCCCCATTAGGTATATGGTGTCATATTTACATCCTTTTGCTTAGTGAATCCCTTGACTGATTTTTATAGATATAATTATTTTTAATGCGTTTGTATTTCTTACTTTTCTTACTCCTACTTACAGTCTTTCCTTTCTACTCAAAGAGTCCCCTTTAACAGTTCTTGTAGGGCTGGCCTGGTTGTGATGAATTCCTTTAACTTTTGTTTGTCTGAGAAACTGTTTCTCCTTCTACTCTGAATGATAGGCTTGCTGGATAGAGTATTCTTGGCTGCAAGTTTTTTCCCCTCATGACATTTCCTTCTGGCCTGCAAAATTTTTTTGCTGAAAAAGGAGCAGATAGCCTTATGGGGTTTCCCTTCTATTTAACTGTTTGTTTGTTTGTTTGCTTTTTTCCTTTTCCCTATTGCTCCTTTTAAAATTCTCTCTTTATCACTACTTTTTGCCATTTTAATTACTATGTGTCTTGGTGTGGACCTTCTTGGGTTGATTTTGTTGAGGGTCTCTGTGCCTCCTGGATCTGGATTTGTGTTTCTTTCCCCAGATTTAGGAAGTTTCCAGCTATTATTTCTTCATGTAATTTTCTCCTTTTTTCCTCTCTTTTCTCCTTCTGGGATCCCTTTAATGCAAATTTTATTACTCTTGATGGTATCACTGAGTTCTCTATTTTAATTTTTTATTTTTTTCTCTTTCAGGTTAAACTTGATTGCTTTCCATTACTCTGTCATTCAGCTCACTGACGTGTTCTGCTTCCTCTAGTCTACTGTTAATTCTATTTGGTGGAAATAAATTAATTCATTTATTGAGTTCTTCATCTCTGGTTCTTTTTTATGTTTTCTATCTCTTTGTTGAGGGTCTCACTGAGGTCCTCTAGTGTCTCCAGTCCAGTGAGAATCTTTATCACCATTATTTTAAATTCTTTATCAGGCATATGACTTACCTCTGTTTTGTTTAGGTCTCTTGCTGTGATTTTGTCCTGTTCTTTCATTTGGGACATATTCCTCTGTCTCCTCATTTTGTCTCACTCCCTGTGTTTCTATGTGTTAGGAAAGTCAGCTATGTTTTCTGCTCTTGAAAGTAGTGGCCTTATGAAGAATAGGTCCTGTAGTGCCCTACAGAGCAATGTTCCCTGTTCACCAGAACCTGGCACTTCAGAGGTGTCTCCTAGGTGTGTTGTATGCACCCTGGTTTTGTGGTTCAGCTGTGTTTGCCTTCAGTCCAGTTGTCTGCAGGGACTCTTTGCCTGTTGTGGGCAGTGTTTGATCCCTATGGTATTAGTAGGCCAGTCTGAAGCCACCTTGAGCTTGAGTTGAATCAGACAATTGCCAGAGATGCAGTAGCACCATACTGCAGAAGAATATGGGAGCAGAACTCACAGTGCCAGCAAGAACCTCACAGGGAGGAGGGGACCTGCAGCTGCTGGGGACCAAGGCAGATTGGGTTGGGGGGGGGGGCACATCCTCTGAAGTGTGTGGGGGTGGGACATGTGGTTCTAAGCAAGGTTTATGGGTCTGCTCTGAGAGGAGACCTGGAGCTGAAGTCTGGTTGGAAGAGGCCTGTCTGCAGGAGATCATGGGGGCAGGGCTTGCTGTTGGAAAGTTAAGTAGCAAGTGTTGGTGCCATCCTGGTTCCTGCGGGTGTCCTCTGTGTTTATGCTTGGGGGCATGGGAATAAAATGGTGCCCGCTAAGTCCTCTGTTCCTGGAGAAATCTCCCAACAATCCCTGCCCCTCTAGCACATGCTCTGAGATTAGTAAACACATCTCCTCCCATATGCTCCAGGCTTTTTTTAAACTGCTTCTTCTTTTTTTAATTAAAAATTTTATTTATTTATTTATTTGAGAGAGAGAGAGAGATTGAGAGAACGAGTGGGAGAAGGGGCAAAGGGAGAAGCAGACTCCCTGCAGAGCAGGGGGCCTGATGTGGAACTTGATCCCAGGACCCTTGGATCATGACCTGAGTTGAAGGCAGATGCTTAGCTGACTGAGCCACCCAGGTGCCCCTCAAACTTCTGCTTCTGTGCTATATTTCCACAGGGCTATTTGTTGTGCTCTCTTTTTTTCCCTCCCTTTTATACTGTTCTTTCTTTATTTTATGAAGATGTAATTGACATTAAACTCACTCCTTTAAAATATGCAATTCAGTAGTTTTTAGTACATTCATAGTGTTTTGCAACTATCACCTCAATCTAATTTTAGAACATTTTCATCACCCTAAAAAGAAACCCGCCTTCCACTCCCCCTTCCTCCCAGCCCTAGGCAACCACTAATCTAATTTCTGTCTCCATGGATTTGCCTGTTCTGGATATTTCATATAAATGGGATTATACAATATGTGGCCTTTTGTGTCTGGCTTCTTTCACTTAGCATACAATTTTCAAGGTCCATCCATGTTGTAGCATTTCATATTCCCATGAGTATGAGGGTTTCAGTTTCTTCACACCCTCACCAACACTTATCTTCTGCAATTTTTTCATAGCCATCCTAGTGGGTACAAAGTGGTATTGCTTTGTGGTTTTGGTTTGCATTTCTCTAGTGACTAATGATGTTGAAATCTTTTCATGTGCTTATTAGCCATTTGTATATCTTATGTGAAGAAATGTTTATTTAAGTCTTTTGCTCATTTTAAATTAGATTATCCTTTTTTATTGCTGAGTTGTAAGAGTTCTTTATATATTCTGTATTCAATTCCCTTATCAGACATACGATTTGTTAATATTCCTCCCATTCTCTAGGTTGTCTTTTCATTTTCTTGATGGCGTCCTTTGATGTACTAATGTTTTTAATTTTGAAGAAGTCCAATTTACTTATCTTTTCTTTTGTTGCTTGTGTTTTTGGTCCAACATGATGAAGATATATGCCTATGTATTCTTCTAAGAGTTTTGTTTTAGCACTTATTTAGGCTTTTAGTCTATTTTGACTTATATTTTGAATATGGTTTTGTGTAAGGACCCAACTTCCTTGTTTTTCATGTGCCAGCACCATTTGTTGGAAAAGACTATTCTTTCCCTATAGAGTCATTTTGGCAGTGTTTTTCAGGAAAATCGATTGACCATATATGTGAAAGTTTATTGCCGGTCTCTCAATTCTATGTCATTTACCTATCGATCTGTCTGTCCTTAAACCAGTACTACACTGTCTTGATTACTGTAGCTTAACTTTTCAAGTTGGGTAGTTTGAACTTTCCAACTTTGTTCTCCTTTTCCACGGTTGATTTGGTTATTATGGATTCTTTGTGTTTCCATAAGAATTTTAGTGTCAGCTTATCAATTTCCTTTCATCAGATTACTAATATCAATATGTGAGGGGTAAATCTGATGTGTAAGAGCCTTTCTCCACACCTAGCTATTCCCTTGAATTACCATGTTCTCTCCTCCCAGTCCAGGTAAATGCCTCTGAGTCCTGAATTCTCCATCCATGAACTGAAAAGGCACACTGATCTGGGAAGGGAAGGTCATCAGTCTGTTCTGTCTTTCAGCAATAAGCCAGCTCCCTCCCACCCTCCTCCCCGGGGCTGCACTGAAGCCGGATCCTTCTGTTGCGCTATCTTTTTAAGAACAGGGACTCAGTTTCCTCTGGCCCTGTCAGCTCTCCCACGAGCCTGCTGATTTTTAAAGTTCCATGTTTTAAGCCTTGCTGATTGTAAGAACTCATGAAATTTGGCTCCTCTGGTTTTCAAAGTCACATGTTATGCGAATTCCTCTTCCCTGTGCAGGCTCCCTGGTATGAGAGTCTGTTTCTATACCCTCTCTATGCCCACAACATCCCTCACTCCCATGGACAGTTCTGTGGGTCCATTTTGCTCCTGCCCACATCTTTACCTTTCCTATCCTCTTCAATGCAGCCTCTTCTTTACATTTAACTATGGATTGTTTGTTCTGCCAGTGTTCAGATCTAGTAAAATAAGCAGAGGACATAGAAAGAAAATGTGGCTTGACATGCTATGACATTTGGTCTTTATTCTTGGGCAATGGGAAGTCATTAGTAGCATTTAAAAAAGGGAAAAATATGACCATATTTTTTATTGTAAGTACTATTTTCATTGGAAGGCAGAGTATGTATTTGGGAGAGGCAAATCTGGAAGTATAAAGACCAGTTTGGAGGCAAGTTTATAACTGAGGAAGAGATGATGAGATATGGTTACAATGAAGACGGGCAGATTGGATTGAAATCAAGACATACTAATGAAGTAGAGTTAGCATGACTCAGTGAATGAAGAGGAACAGAATTTGTAGCCATCTTTAATGTGCAAAAGAAAGACTTTTTTTTCTGTTAATATTAAAGAAAACTGAACCTATTTCAACTCTGTTGAGAAAGAGCCAGTAGTAAAGCCAGATGAGTGTAAAGGAAAGCTGGTGAGATGAAGTGGGGGTGAAGGCCTTAAAGATAAAGAGGTCAAGGTTTGGGGTTTGCACAGGCAGTGTACCACTTACCCGACCCAGTGTCCAGATGAACACATTCGTAGCAACTCTGCTTTACGTAGACTGCACTGGCTAGAATTTACAATACACCTATGAAGTTATTTGATTCCAATTTTCAAATAAAAATTAGAATCTTAGAAAGTTTGAGTAGCTTGCAAAAGGCCACACAGATATTAGGAGTAATAATAACGAATATTTTATAGCAATTTACTATGTGTTGTCAGGCATTGTTCTAAATGCTTTATATTCTAAGTTCCAGTTGCTCAGAAAATTATTTATTATTATTATCACCATGTTAGAGAGGAGGCACAGGAAGTTTTCATAACTAAGCTCACATGGCTACTAAGTGGCAAGAGTTTGGACTTAGAGGAAGTGTCAGAAATAGGCAATGAATGAAACTTGATGTTGCTCCAAAACCGTGTTTTAGCTACTCAGAAATAGCATCCATTTAGGACATTTGGAGTGCTTTTCATTCAAGAGAGTCTATGAAAAAAATCTCTCCTAAGGATATTAACGGCGAGTTTAATCTATGCAAGATTAAAATTTTAAGCATAATGAAATAGATGAAACTAAAATTCACATTGAAAAAATAAAAAAAGAAACCAAACAGAATATTTGTGTATAATACAGGAAGAAGGAGGGAAAGGCAGAGATATGAAGGAAAATGTGGCAAAAGTAAAAAATCATCGAGGAGGTCTCTATGTTAATTTTTTTTTTTTTTTTTTTTTTTTTTTTTTTTGGTCTATGAAATGGCAACAGCCTCTCCTCCTGAATTAAAGGTATTATTTGGGTTCCTCATGAGCACGGTTACTTTTTTTTTAGGCCAACAGCTGAAGTGTAAGGATTTTGCAAGCAAAAGTCCAGAACCTTGTGCAGTTACTCTTAGTACTATCCATCTGAACCCCTGGGGAGGTAGGGATGGGCAGTTGCTCTTCCCCGTCAGTCCACACAGACCCTTGTGTGCTAACGTCACCAGTTGGACACTAGCCTCCATTTCCCTTTCCCCTCAGTGGTTACTACCCTTTCTTCCACAGCCACCAATTAAAATCTGCCAAAGGGGCATAAGGAAACTGAAAGCAATATGTCTCTTGACTCACTAGTTGTGTTATGTTTACATCTAATAAAGGAGCATAAGGAAATGACAAGGTCTAAGTGTTTCTGTGTGAGTCTGGACATGCCGCAGTAACAGTGACTACAATTTTTATTTATAAATAATATTAAGAGAAAATGAGAACCCATCCATTGAGAAGAACTGTCATAAGCACAATATTTCCCCCCTCGAACTTAAGAAATCAGTATAGTTGAAGGAAGACAAAAACCTGTGTGGCAAGAGCGGATTTTAGAGCCTTCTCTGTCACACATCATTCAGCTCACCCGAGTCTCATTCTCCTTGTCAGTGTAAAAAAAGAACCATCTTCAGAGATCAGTATAATAACCAAATCATCAAAATGAAAATCGATAATATATAGGAATAACCCGTGACCTGTTATAGGAAACTAGCTCATTATAGTTCTCTGCTTCTTCATTTGGAAAGCAGATCTGTAGACCCAAGCACTGAAGATACATTTGCTGGGTACCTGGTGCTAAGATTAGTGTAAACAGCTAAAGTTAGTGCAGGATGCTTCAATTTGACAAAGACATTATTTCACATTTGATTCCTCGTGGAGCAAATGTATATTGCATTCACTAAAAGATGAAGTTGGAAAGTTTATTACCAGTCCAGATGTTCACAGTACATGTATGTAGATTGTTATTGCTTTCTTTTTTCCTCTGCGAAGACCTGTTTTTCCAAATCAAAATGACGAGTACATGGAAACAATATACAGTTGAAGTTACTGTAAAGATCACAACTAGATGAGAGCATAATTTTTTAAATACATGGTTTTGGCAGTTAAAACACTCAGTGATTTTATTAATTTTTTATCTTTTATTTTATTTTTTAAACATGCAGTCCTTTTATGATCCATTACTGTTTGCTTTATTTTGTGGGAAGTGGAAAGTAGGGAGATTTTATCTCATTTAGGATATACCTGACTTGGACTTTTAACCAAAACTCTGGTTGGTTTACTATTGGCTTTCTTGAGCTCTTCTGATTCATTTTAATTTAACTGCATCCATGTAAAAAATGTCCTGCTGCATCTGGTGTGTGGGCTGAACTTGAGCTGGAGATGTGTTTTGTTTGGGAAGCACAGATTTTACAGGTTGGAGAATGGATGTACCTTTTGGATAGCAGTACGCTCTCCACCATCCCAAGCCTCCGCCTCTCCACATCCTTACACCCATCCTACACTTGGATGCCTCACTCATTTATGTAAATCGCCTGGCCCTCGTGGGTATTGGAGTTTGGGGCTTCTGATTCATGGAAAGGAAGAAATAAGAAATAGCGCAGGTATTTATTTTTTTGCTGTCATTCTAGTCTGGAAAGAGAGTTCCATTTTTATTGTGAATACACGCTATGAATACTGGTACTGCATTCTTTGGTTTTAAAAAAGTTCTGCCGCTACAATAATCTAAACAGGGTCTAGTTTTTCCAGTGATTTCTTCAAGTGTTTTGTTAAGTGAGCAGCCAAAAAAAAGAGTAAAGGGACACTGGATATTTAGTTAGAGAGAGAGAATTCTGGTCAACCTGACTGAAGGAGGGAAAAAAATGGGCAAATCTGGCAGGTCGAGGGCTTTCTACTCAATGCCCATGTGATTGCCCACAAAGCTCCTGTGATCTGGCGCTGGCTACAGCACATCTCCCTATTTGCACATGCATGGAAACACTTTTTGTTGAAGCTACTTGACAACATTTAATGTTTATTGTTTACTTGTCATTCTGAGTAACCACACACAGACTGTTTAGGTTACACCTAATGACAGTTTTTATTCATTTTACAGTTTAATGTTTCTTTTTATTTAGCTTTTGTTATGGTTTAACAACTCCTTCCATTTATTGGAATCGTAGACAAGTTTGAAATGTGAGTGCATCCGTAAGACAAACACACATCATTACCTTCCCCTCTCCTGGTGTGCAGCCCTTTGTGAAATCTGCCAAGAGAGCGTAGATGCTGATGCATGGGTAGCAGGGGAGAGGGGAAGGATGGCTTCAGAAGGCCCATGTATTTTACAGATATTTCTCTGAGAAGGTTTCTCCTGGTCAGATGGGAGCTGTGGGATAGATGTACTAGGTGGTCTACAAAGTGCAAGGCGATAGTAAGATTTCAGCGAGGGTATTTCTAAGAATATAAAGTCCCTGGGAAGAGCTAGCACTTAGTTCCCTTTCCTCCCTAATCCTAGGAAAATTATACTGATTTGTGATTAGAAAGGAATCACCCATGGAAAATCTGAATACACACCTTGTGCCCTACTCTAACTTCAAATTAAACAAGTCGAGAAGTAGAGGAATGAATATGTTACTTGAAATTGGTTATTTATTCATATGACCTGTAGTTAGAAAAACTAACCATACTTGGCTTACTTCCGCCTCTATACCACAATAGGACTGGCAAAATAAGGGAGCTTTTAGCTTATATGTGCCTGCTTCCAAGAATGTTTTAGCTTCTGGGTGCCATGCTAAAAGCCATTAAGCCACATGATAAAAATTGATGTAAATCAGGATGCCACTCTTGGTGTCCAAAAGAAGGTCATGGTACCTAAAGACAATGTTAAAAATACATTTTAGGGATAACCCGATGACCAAGTAGAAGAAAGGAAATATTGACATTGATAGTTGGAAATTGTAGCTGTTGGACCGGAGAAATTTGAGATGGAATGATAACCGTATTTTGCTGAGAGTTTGCTGTACACAACAGCGTAAGTTTGGGAAAAATAACTTAGGATTCCATAACTACGTAAACAAGTAGTAGCTCAGAGGAAGGCATGTCTCTAGGGAGGGTAAAACTCAGAAGAAATCAAAGCCCAGGTCTAATAGGAGCTTTGTGAAGTCAGGGAGAGCATAACACAGAGGTCCGTAGCCATCGTCAGTCCATGGATGGTGCTAAGGGATTTCATCAAAAGCAAACTGAAACTATAATCTAGTAAAAAAAAAAAAAAAAAAAAAGGATATTCCCAATATTATGTTTTGTTTTTTTGGTTTTTGCTTTGCTAATTTGGGTGAATCATGAAAGCAGATTTGCCACCTTTCATGAGTGGTTAAACAGTTTGGTCTGTTTGTAGTTTTAGTTCCTTGTTTTCTCAATCATGGTTTTTCAGGTTATTTTTTCCTAATTAATTTTCAGGCCACTAAGACTTGCTCTGATGTTTGACTGTCTTTGTGAGTTTTTAAAGAAATTAAGAATTAGTGGTAGATGAATGTTTCCAAATATGAGTTCATATTCTTACAACTTCTACATCCTTCTGATGATCTTACAACATTAGAAAGTTTTTTTGAATGGGGTCATTAAAGCTCTGACCACAGCATGAGGGAATCCCAACAGTGAAATCTCTGTGGTATAGATGGCTGGTGAAATAGAAGCTGATGAGGAATGGAGAAAAGTGGCCAAAGAAAATGTGCCTTTCATGAGTCGGGGCGGCTATGGTCAGAGAGGACCAATGGAGGTTTCTGAAGAGCTCATGGATGTGTCCACAAAAGAGTCAACATATGTCTGGTCCAGAAAGAGGGAAGCCAGAATACTGTTTTACCACCCGCCAAATAAGGGCCATTCCATTCATTCCCTGATTTTCTCTTCCCATTACCTGTGACCCTGATGAGACAAATGAGAGTAGATAATGAGGTGAGGAGGAGATGAGTGGAGAAGACAGATGGCTTGCCAATTACAGGCTGAAAAGAAGGATAAGGCTTCCCTTTGAATAAAAATTGAAGGATTGCTTAATATCTTGAACTTTTGAGACTTTGCATATCTGTAGTGAGACTACTTACAATGAGTGTAGGATTTTCTATTGCCTGAGTGTGAGCAGAGGTATCAGGGGGCTTCTGGAATTTTTACACAGTACATTTCCACCCACTAAATAATGTGTCCAGGGATTATAGAAAACAATGTAAAATCACATTTAATCATATCCCATGTGTGTTTAACATACAGGTTAGAAAGTAATTAAAAGAAAACCTTCCTCAAACAGGCTTAAACAAAGCTTGGGTTATGTGACTGGAGAATCCAGAGGTTAGGCTGACATCAGGTAAGGCTTGACCATTCAGTCCTTCTGTTGGTTCCTTTGCGGTCCTAAGATATGTGCCAAGTTTCTTGTCTAGCTGAAAGGGAGGTTTTTGTTTTTTTGTTTTTGTTTTTGTTTTTGTTTTTGTCCTGATATATTCAACAAAAACAAATTGAAAGCTTCAAATCCTAAGATTCACCCTGGTTCAAATCACCCGTGAAAATCTCTCTGTGGCCATGGGGTAGATATATTGATTGCTTAGTTTAGATCACATGCCAGAGGCTAGGGTCATCTTCCCTGAAACCATACAGGCCCTACAACCATTGCATTGGCAAGGGGGAAATGATTAATGAATTGCAGAGATGGAAAAGTACCTATTTAAAATCTTTAATCTTTGTAGCCACCTTGTGAATTAGGTTATATTATTACCCCATTTTTCAGATAAGAAAAATTTCCCAAAGACAAATAGCTTGTAAGTGGTGATTTGAAGATGAAATCCAGGTCATTCTAACTTTGTACCTCAAAGTCATTCTATTTTACTCTCCCACCTATGTAGCACAAATTAAACATATAAAGATTATCTATACCAGGAAAGAATTTTAAGTTTTGTCTTTCACAACTTTCAGGTTGTAGAAGAACCTGGTGGGAACCTTAAAAGTCTTGAGATGAAAAATAAATAACTTTTTCTTCCAGAAACCAAAAATCTTATCAATCATAAATAAGAAGAGTTTTACTTGAGTTTTTGGAAACTGTGAAAAGGTTCTTTCATTCTTGTTTATGGAAAACTCAGAAGAAATATATGTACCTTGAGAGCAAAGCTCCTGTTGATTTTGAATTATCTAATATCCCAAATGCTACATGTAACATTTGTGCCTTTTTTTTTTAACCTAAACTGCGTATGGCAAGGTGTAAAGCTTAGGAAATCAAAGAAAAGAGAGGATCCTAATAGCCAAATTGACTGGAGAACTCAAGAGCTGTTAGCATTATGAATGGAAGCTATTACCTGAAAAAATATTGCCGTAGGAGGTTTAGACTGGGACATTAAAACAAATCGTTGTCCTGGGCATTGGAGTTAAATAAGGGGACATGATAATGAAGTTTCATTGTCTTGAATCTGTGGGAAATAGATATTCCAGGGCTATGAACTCATAAGCATTAATGCTGTAGGACTGTACCTTGATAAGTCTCCTTTGGGGAAAAGGTAACTGAGCAAATTATGCTCGTGGTACATTGGCATATCGTATAACCCACTTCTTATTTTAGAAATGCTTAATATTATTAATTTACCTAAATGCCAGGGGAGACAGATGCTCAGAGATTTTCTAATTGCCCAAAGAGTTATGTTCTAAAACTGGAAACCCCAGGTGGTCCCACCTCGATTCTGAATGGCAAGAGAGGAATCTTGCTGCTGTTCTCACATGTTGCCCAGCAGAGCTGGGAAAGGCTGGAATGCTGGGTAATTTTTTTCCAACCAGCTCTCGCCTTGCTTCTCAGGAACCATGTCGGACAAGATTCAAATCGAGTGGCTGAGCACTGACAGCAGGGGCTTCTGAAAAATCAGGATGGATTCTTTTATATTTAACAATCTTCTTCTCACAGCTAGGTTTCTGAATTGACACTGAGGCAGGGGTGGGGGAGTCTCTAAGATAACTAGAACCCCAAAGCTTATTTTAATCAAATTTTGTTCAAGAGGAATGTCATTTCTTATTTTTTAAAATCCCTCTCTCTTCTCATCTATATCTTCACTTAATTCATATTATTACAAATGCTGTTAATGTAAATTTGGGAAAACGATGAAGTAATAGATTTTAAATTCTGTGGAAAATGTAGGTTTTGTTCTGCTTGTGTAGGCAACTTGCAGTCATCCCAAAATGTCAAAGTCTTAGGGAATTCCAAGTCTTTAGGGCCTTTAAAAGTAATATCCTTTTAGGGACATAGACATATTTACTGAAATACATAACACAGAAAATAAAGTTCTTTGCCTTGCTTTACACCCTGGAGTATGATAAATTTTGTGGGCTGTAGACTAAGCCAGTTCCCTTGTTTCTCAGAGGATTTAGTTCAGTACCAGAATGTCATTGTGATTTTAGTACTCGATATTTTGGCCTTTGGAATGACCATTTGTTTTGTAGAGTACGTGATGTAAACTCTTCTGAAATGTTATTAATAGCTTTTAAACATTTCCTATAATTATTTCAATAACTCTAAGGAAAATTCCTGTTTTAAAAGATCACCTTTCTGGTGAGGGACAATTTATAGCTGATGTGTAACTCAACAAGAAGTCAAGAGAGCAATCACCAAGAGGAATGATATAGTCAGTTTTTCCAGACTAACACATAAAAGAATTTCTTGGGAACTAAACTCAGCAGTAAAAGACACAGGATTAGTCATACTAAATTGGATGCACCAGCCCCACCATTCTTTCTCCTGAGGGGAAATGCCTAGTGTTTTGTAAGAAAATAGGAAGGCCTCAGGATATATTCCACTGGTTGTTTCCTTAAAGGGAAAAGATTATTTGAAAAAGTTGTGGGTGGGAACATAGAGAGGCAAATGGAGGAAAAATGTACTGAGTCATTAAGTCTCCATAATCGGTTAATTTCTAGTTTTTATGGCTATGAATATTAGGGCAAGGAATGGTCAAATCCTCAGTTGTTTTTAGATTTAGAAATTATCACTGTTTTTCCCCCATAATTTCAGGAAATATTTCAATAGGAAATGCCTCTCTATTTTCATCAACTATTAAAATGTAATGGGAAGTTGCTATTCAGTGGGCCCAAAGTTTGTTATACAAGATAAATAAGTTCTAGTCATCTACCGAGCAACATTGCATCTATAGTTAACAATGCTATATTGTACACTTAAAATTTTAGAGGATGGATATCATGTTAAAAGTTCTTACCATACTTAGGAAGGAAAGATGGACGGAAGGGAGGAAGGAAGGAAGCAAAGGAGGGAGGGAAGAAAGGGAAAGAGACAGAGATGGAGGGAGGAAGGAAAGAAGGAAGGAAGGAAGGAAAGAAGGAAGGCAGGGAAAAGGGAGGGAAATCAATAGCAATAACAAAACAAGTAATGTTCTAGAAAATGAAGCCCTCACTTATTTTTAGAGGCAATGCTAGCTTGGCAGAATTGGGCATAGAGTTGTGTGGGAGCTTTGAGTCCATCTTTGATTCCATCTTCTTTTATCCCATCTTCTCTCCAGTTCAGAGGTTTTACTGTGTCCATTGGTAATCCCTGTTGGCCCTGGGAAGGACGTCACAAAAGCTACCAGTGAAGAGATTGGACCCTACCTCCACCTTTATATGTAATTCAAAAGAAAAATTTTGTTTTCATAAGGACACTACTTAAAGTGATGTGGAAATGAAAATAGTTTCCTTCTAGATGTTTTTCAGTTTGCAAAATTCTGGATACGTTCATCAGAGAGGAACCTCTTTTTTATTTCATTTCCTACCTCCTTCCTTTGTTGAGACCTGTGACTGGTGTGACCACTGGGAAAGCCAGCATGGACCTTATGCACAGCGGCTTCTATTGCATTTTCCTTTGATCTTCTTCTAGATCCCAAAGCCATTTAAAAAAAATCAGAGCTGACATACGCTTTGCAAAAATTTCTTTCTCTCTTTGTGGTTACTTGTTTAGTTTTTAAAGCAAACACATTTCTCAACTACATTTTAATTTTTCTGCTCATTTCTGTTTTTATTTTCTATGGTACAA
The DNA here is from genome assembly GCF_024610735.1 of Ursus americanus. Classification (NCBI taxonomy): domain Eukaryota; kingdom Metazoa; phylum Chordata; class Mammalia; order Carnivora; family Ursidae; genus Ursus; species Ursus americanus. Next base: position 21,148,378 of record NC_142131.1, read on the forward strand.
ATTCATACAAAATTTGGCAATGCAATATTCCTTTAATAAAATGGGCTCCACAAAAATGTTTGCCATAGATCACTGCCTTCTCAATGCCACTAAGTGGAAAGGATTTTATAAGCCTCTCTAGTTTTAGGTGAATCAAACAAGAAATTTGGGATTTATTGTTGTCTAAAGAGCTTGATCATCTATATCCTTTAATCTAAAGTCATCTTCTCTGTTCTATTAAATATTCCACCATCTCCCCTTTCCTTTGCCCACGTGCATGGGTGAAGCTAAATATGTTCTTCACTGCCTGACCTCAGTTCTTCGGTGTGATTCTACCATGTCAGTTCTTTGTGCCAAATACTTTCACTCTTCAAAATGGCTTAGGATATTAGGAATTTGCACTTAGTGACATCTCTAGTGATTTTGATTTTTTTTTAGGCTATTAATCCATATATTTTTTTCAATACCAAATATATAAATTTTTAAAGGATAGTCTTTTTTTTTTTTTAAAAAGATTTTATTTATTTATGTGACAGAGAGACAGCCAGCAAGAGAGGGAACACAAGCAGGGGGAGTGGGAGAGGAAGAAGCAGGCTCTCAGTGGAGGAGCCCGATGTGGGACTCGATCCCGGAACGCCAGGATCACGCCCTGAGCAGAAGGCAGCCGCCCAACAACTGCACCACCCAGGCGCCCCTAAAGGATAGTCTTGTTTTGTTTTAACCATATAATTTTTTGCGGTCTCTGCTTTCCCTGGTCATATCTTTGGAGAGAGATCAAAGTGGAAAGAATTGGAGCAGCCATCAGTCTTCACCAAAGACTAGAAAGTCAGATATTAATTCACAGTACAGAGGTTTAAAGATGACAGGAATGTCTTGAATACTTAGGTAGGAGTCGCTTTAACAAAACTGGGCACACTTTTTTTTTTTTTTAAAGATTTTTTATTTATTTGACACACAGAGAGAAAGCCAGTGAGAGAGGGAACACAAGCAGGGGGAGTGGAAGAGGAAGAAGCAGGCTCCCAGCAGAGCAGGGAGCCTGATGCGGGCTTGATCCCAGGACTCTAGGATCACGCCCTGAGCCGAAGGCAGATGCTTAATGACTGAGCCACCCAGGCGCCCCAAACTGTGCGCACTTTAACAACTGTGTGCACTTTAACAACTGAAGGCCCTGAGGGAAGAATCTGATGTGTGATGTAAAAGGAAGACAGGTAAATGCACTGAAGTCAAAAGCCCAAGTCCGATAATCTTGGAACTAAGAGAACTAAGAGAAGCAGGAACCTTCCAGAATCCTATGAAACTCAAATTTTCACAGGTGAAAAAAATTTTCAAGAACTTCTCACAGAATTCCTTTTTCATGAATTGACCTTTTGTTCATGAAAATATAATTAATTTTAGACCAAGAGTAATCCAAAGATTATTTTGGAGCAGCTTGAGAGATTCAAATATGCTCGGGAAATAATTCGTAAATTACACTCCCACGTATAGTCACTATCACCAATTCCTCCCTGGTTTCCCCTGGTGAGAATCAAGGGCTCATTCTTTCATGGTGTTGCCAGGGACATGAGCACTGAGGGACCAGAAATATAGAAGGAAATGACTATCCTCGTCTCTGTACTGCCATCACTAGAGATTTATTTCTCTGAGACATGAGACCTCTTTTTCAAATCTTGAAATATTAGAGATGAACGGAATCTTAGAAATAAGACCAATTCCACTGTCTTATAGCTGAATAAACTGAAGTATAGAATAACAAATTTGTTCAGAGTTACAATTAGTGTGTTATTATCTGGGACTAGAAATGCATTCTTTTTTAAGCCATTACAATTAGCTACAACTGAAATCTAACCCAAAGGAAATTTGCCTAAAGAATCCTGAGCATCTTAGCCTGGGTTCCCTCAAAAGCGGAGCCTGAACAAAGGATTCCTTATGTTTATCTGGGAATATGATGCCAGGGAACTGGGGCATGGGGTAGAGAGAGAGAAACAAAGAAGGAGGAAAAACTAATTCGAGGAAGAGGTTGACTACCCTAACTTGCACCAGGGGATCAGGTGACTGGTGCTCAACCTCCCTGAAACTGTTATGAAATACACACAGGGACAAAAGAAGAAAGCCTTTATCCATTGGCTTCTAGTGGTCGATGGTGGTTCCATGAGCATGAAGTCTCTGGGAGTTCCAAATTGTGCATACAAACGTACGGAACAGCTTCCCACACTGTGGCACCATGGAAGCCCCTAGGTAGGAAGTGATGAGGACAGAGTTTGGGTCTTCTGTGAGACGCTGTCTCAGTGTACCATCAGAGAGTTGATGGAAGCCTGCATCAAACCAGTGGCCACAGGATGGCCACAGAGGTTAGGTCAGAAGAATTCTGAAGGGCAATGTAAGAGGCATCTTCTGAATTCTCAAGAAGAACTAAAAACAGCTGTGGGAAGGGCAGGAAAACTGCGTGGTCCCCTTCTTTGCCGCCCCTCCCAATAAGTCTTGTAGAATCAGCATCTCTAATGTCTCCCAAACTCTTTATGTGTCTAGTCTCTGTGCATCAGTGTCTTTCTTCTTTCTCCTGGTGGGCGAGCTTTCTTCCTATGATGGGAGTTAAGTATCTTCCCAAGTTAAATATCTTATATCTTTAATCCAGGAGAAACTATTCCGTGTCTCCGTGTCCCAAGTTTAAACATCTCAAGGATGGAATATTGGCCTAACCAAAGACAAATGCCAACTCCTGGATTAGAAGGCAGGATCGTAGGGGACATGGGAAATGTGGGTGGTGGAGCGGGGAAGGTACTTGGCATAAGAAAGAGATGCGGTCTGTGATAGGTGGATGAAGCAGCAGATTCCCACTAAATCAGTCCAGCATTTTTCCTTTTATGGGTTTTCTATTAAATGAGACCACACTTAAAGAAATAATACTGAATTAACATTTAGTGTAAATTCTTCAAGTTTTAGTGCACATTCTTCCACTCTGAGACAGTGGAAATGGGACCCAGGATAGACACCTAGAAAGGGGGAGATGATGTCATGATAGGAGATAAGACCATTTTTCCTGTTTTACAATTAATCCTAGGATTATTCCTAGATTTAGTCTCCTTAAAAACTATGAAGGTGTAGGCAATTCAATGCAATATTAGGTATAGATATATATTTTAAACCATTGGTTAATACTTTTACAAAAAGAATACTGAAGATTTTTTCTTTCAGTGCATTTTTACTTCTTGAAGTTACTTTCCTCTTAAAGTGGAACTCACCTGGAGATGACAGGAGGGAATTAAATATGACAAAAATGTTGGTTTACATCCTCTCATCAGAAAATGAAAAGTCAAATGGAGATTTTCAGCACCTGATGTATTTAGAATACTTGCTATCCCCAAATAATAACTAATATCCTTTGGATACTTACAATGGGTCCGGCCGTGTGCTCCATGTTTTACATGTGTTTATTTACTCAATCCTCAGAACTTCCCTGTGAGATAGATGCTATTTCCTTCTAATTTTTCCCAGTTGGAGGAATAGAAACACAGAGAAATGATATGCTCTAGTTTTAATAGTAATAAGTGGTAGACTGGGATTCAAACCCAGGCAGTCTCGTCCCTTAGTCTATTTCCTTAGCCCATTTACCATGTTGCCTTTCTGAGAACTGCACTGAACCACTACACTAAAATGGAAAAATGCCCCTCAGCTGGGTTTTTAATAGCAGACTTTTTTGTTTGTTTTTTTGAATTATCTCGACTTCTGCCTCTACAATGTTATTTACATAAAATTGACATCTGTTAGGAATGTCATGTTGATACGTATCCTTTCCAAATTCTTTGCGATACATTGTGGTATTATCATTTGCTGTATTTCTTACAGAGATGAATACCATAAAATAAACTTTTGACAAAGTAAACCAAAAAATAAAATTAATTAACACAGTAAACCTGACAATTAATTATCAGCAAAGTACATGCAGAAATATTAAAATATTTCCTGCCTGCACATAGGTAGATATGAGAACCTTTACTAATACTCATAAAATACTCCTCATACCTTGTTAGATATTAGATATCGATCCTCTTGAGATCATTATATTCAGATCATTATATTCAAGTACTGCCTGTTAAATTGAGAACTACAATTCAAGAGATATCCCAAGGGGAGTAGCATAAATTTACCCACTGGTTCCTCAGAAAAAGCAAACTATTGTGGGCCTTCTTAACTTTTATTAATCACTAGATAATGTATTTATGTATATATGTATGTGCAGGTAGGTATGTTTAGTGGGAAAAGGTTTCCCCTGCTTTCAAGTTTCCCTTCCCACCCTTGCCTTCTGGAAACACAGGTCTCCAGGAGGAGACCCGTATCTCCATGCATCATCACCAGCCCGTATTTACTGAGCATACTTTGTTTGGGCAGTGGCCATGCTAGAAGCTGGAGCTACATCAGAGTATATGCCATAGTACCTGTCTCACAAGCTAAATGTGGGGACAACCTACATGCAAAAAGATAAACAACTATAATGATAATCACATGCTGAGTTCCAGATGAAGGATGCTCATGAGAAGAGCCATGAAAAGTCATGGAAGGATGGATTGCTGAGGATTGGAGTGATTAAGTATTGGGGTTGGGGTGTTAGCAGTAGAGATGGGAAAGGTGGGTTCCAGATCCCTAATTGTTAGGGTCTTCCTAACTATATGAATGTTTTCCCTAGGAGAATGTTGCCTGAATATTAAACATCCTTTTGAGTCCAATGTTTTTGGGAGATTTTGAGGTTGAAATTGTTAGATTATCATAGTTTTGTGCCAAATTTGGCATTATCAGAGTTGAAAGGAAAGTATTTAATTTTAAAAGAAGATTTTATTTTTGGTAGGGAAGTGGGAGCAACTTATTACAGGTTGTTCTTTGCAACATAGCACAAGAGGAACAAAGAGAGGAAGTTAATGAAGCAAAAATATCCTTTATTAGTGAGTGCTGTAAGAGCTGAGTGGCAAACTGAAGTCCACTTTTAGTAGTTACGGTGAAAATTAATGGAAAAATTGGAATATGTAGCTTTGCTCTAAACAAAGTGAATGGTGAAACAGTGATAGTGGTAATTACTGGAATGTACTAGATGTATCATATACCATCTGCTGTACCTACAGCTGATCATATCACCTTGACTGTCACTTTTCTTCCAGCTTGGGTGGAAGTTGAGGAAGGAGGTTAGAGCAAGGATCTGATTGGCAAAGAGCTGCCCAGATGCAATAAGGGAATTTGCTCTTTTATAATGGTAAAAAACAGTCTAAAAATAAAATTCTACGTGTGCGCGGCTAATGCTACTATCATTTTACCTCAGAAAACTACACATACTAATTAGAGTAAACGCTATGTTCCTATCCAACAATCTTAAATAAATAGAAGTTTTCTTATCTGTAATATAACTGGCCAGTTTATTTTTTTTTAATTTTTTATTATGTTATGTTATTCACCATACAGTACGTCATTAGTTTTTGATGTAGTGTTCCATGATTCATTGTTTGGTGCGTATAACACCCAGTACTCCATGCAATACGTGCCCTCCTTAATACCCATCACTGGCCTAGCCCAATCCCCCACCCCCCTCCCCTCTGAAACCCTCAGTTTAACAGGCCAGTTTAGAACAATGGGGTAGCTGTGCTCCATAAACTTTTAGGGACTCCCGTTCCTTTCATCTTGGTCTCTGCCATCATTTACAAAGTTGAAGTTTGGGTTGCTGGCTCATAAACAGTCCTGTTTGTGGAAATAAGAACCAAAGTCCAGGAGAAGCAGGTTGTCTTCAAGTCAGAGACAATTTAGATTTAAATAGCTATCTCTCTCTCTCTCTGTCTCTCTATCCATCCATTCTTTCATAATCCCATCGACCCAACAAATCCTCATTGAGCACTGACTATGTACAAAGTATTGTTCTAGGTATTGGAGAAATAGCTGTGAATAAAAAGATGAAAATATTTTTTCCCTAGTGTAGATTCTTTTCTAGGGAGGAAAAACACCTAATAAGCAATTATGGAGAAGTAAAATATTTTGATGATTGTAAGTGCCATGGAAAAAAGCAGGAGGGGAAAATAGGGAATGCCAGGGATGGTGTGTTACTTTACAGTGGTCAGGCAAGGCCTCACTGATAGATATTTAAGCAGAGATCTGAGGGAGGAAAAGGAGTTGCTGTTCAGATATCTGGTGGAAGGCCATCCCAGGCAAAGGGAACAGTCAGGACCAAGTTCCTGAGGTGGCACCATGCTTTTTGGTTATGTATCAAGGGGCCAGTAAGACTGGAGAACACTAAGCAGGGGGCAGAATAATAAGAGGTAAAGTCAGAGAAGTAACAAGAGCCTAGCTCATTTAGAACCTTATATGCACCTGATGAAGCTTTTCTCTGAGGAAGGGACATGCTCTAATTGCTCTGTTGAGAATAGACTACATGACTGAGATCAGGAAGACTGGTTAGGAGGCAATGTCAGTAATCCAAATGAGAGATGATGGCGCCTTGGACCGAGATGGCAGCGGTAGAGATGTAATTGGATTCGGCTGAGTGGGTTTTGAATGTTTTTTTTTGAAGATAAAGAGAATTTTCTGATGGATTGGATTTGGGTTATAAGAAAGACGAATCAAGGATGAGACTACATGGTTTCTAAGCTGAAAAGAGAGAAGGACAAATGGGGAAGACTGTGGGAGAAGCAGGAGTGAGAGGGGAGGTTCAGTTGTCCAGTCTTAGACAATCATGTGGAGAGGTCAGGTAGCCAATTGGATACATAACCTAAGTTCAAGGAAGGTGTCTGGGCTACAGATGCAATTTGTGCATCATTGGTGTATCAAATGTATTAAATCCATGACTCTAAATTAGATGGTCCAGTACACATAGAGAAATAAAAAATGTATCTTTTTGAATACTATAGAAATAGTAGCTATCTAAAACTATCAGTCTAGAGAGAAAACTCACTTCAATTTTCAGAAGTACTTAATAAAATTTGGATTAATTTCAACCAATGACTGATGTTTATGCTAGATCCTGAGGGTTCAGTATGAACAGGATATGTCCCAGTATTTTGGGAACTTGCAGTCTAATGACAAGACAAAGATATTAAGTTTTTCTCTAATTCATTAACTATATTCTAAAACTTAGGTCAGGAACTTTAGCTGAGAGAGGTTTGGGGGAAAATTCTCATTCATCATATTTTGTAAGGATATCACCATTAAAAGCAACCTAAAATAATGGCGGAAAAGGCATTAGCTAGAAATGTTAAGCATATGTAACAGGGATAGTATTGTTTTAAAATATCACTGTACTTTTCCTCTTTTGCATTTTCATATACAAGACTTTCTTTTTGTTCATCCAGAAACATTGATTTTTGTCTGTAAATATTAGGCATGAAATAGGCAGAATGTGAAGGAAATAAAGAGCCAACATTCAGCTTCTTCTTTACCAAAGTAGAACTTTTGAACATCTGTTTATAAAGCATTCTTAAAGGCCAGAAGAGCCTTGGTGGGGGGGGGGGATTTTCTAAATTTGTTGAACTGCCAGCTTTACCATGTTCATGAATATGATGTAAGGGAAGATAGTGCTACGTGGTGAAAATCCAACTCACAGCGAATTGGAGAGACTACAAGGGAGAGAAATTAAAGCATGCAGTGGGACACGTGCATCCAGGCTTTCCACCGCAGGCCAAACCTGGGTAGTATCATTGAATGAAGGTGGGGAGGTGGGAACATCCAGAGAGAAATGAAGAAATCTTAATATATCTGTGCTAGTGGCTTTTTTCTTAGACCTGGCCGAGGGAAGGGTACAAAGCTTTAGGAGAAGCCAGACATTTATTCAGAACCATTTTCAACCATAGGCATGGTAGAAGGCAGGTTTATTTAAGTGGACATTAGATACAATCCAGGTTTCTCATAGCTGCACATAGCATGCAGATGATTCACAAGTATCCACTGGCTTTGGTGAGGAGAGTGTGGGGCTTGAAAGAAGTGGTAACAAAGTATAGAGTATTAGAGACCAGAAGCAAATGGATAGGACCATGAATATCATCCATGGGAACATGATGTTTCATGTGCCTCAGGAGATATGGCAAAGTGCCCTATAGACTCAGCCAGATTACCCTGGATAAACCACCCCTTAACCGAATCCTTTCAAGATCCAGGGTACAGCAAAAGGGACCATAACTACAGATCCATTACTTTTGCCCTCTTCCCCAACCCCCACAAAGGAACCTAATTTACCTCTATATACCCTAGCACTACCCTGGGATAATTCAGGCCTAAAAAAAAGGCCTCTGAAAGACTGAGCATGTTTCCCCAGCTAGACTACTTTGAAATGAAAGATAATGTTAAACGGGAAGATAGTAAGAGATACTATTTCTCGCAAATATAACCTACAGGGTGGGTGTTCAAAAGTAAGATGAACTCAATTATGGGAAAGGGCTACACATTTTAAAAATACATTAGTCATTTGGGTTAATGAGCATCTTTCAAACATATAAAATGAAAAGCTTAATTTTCTTTGCACATTTGAATAATGTAGTGACCTATGTATTAAGTAAGAACCACTAGTCAAGGAAGGAGACTCAGAACACAGAGAAGGAGGACAGGGTAGCCCATGCCAAATAAGAAGAAAGGGAAGTCTCCTTCCCATTTGGAGTGAACGCTGACCACAGAGACTGATGGCCTGTGCTTGTGACTAATATGTTCCTGGTCAAAACTACACCTAATTTTATGTATTGGTATGTAAAAATATGAACAATATATGAAGCGGAAAAAGTAAGCTGCAAAACAACATACGTGGTATGACTTCATTTATGTGAAAGGAAGTATTGAAACCAAATATGTACATACATAATATGTGTTTTAAAAAACCACACCCAACTGAGTTAATAATGGAATCCACAAACTTCAGAATTTCAGTATAAGCAATAGTGTCACATTCTTCTTTCCACTTGCAGATTCCATGCGTGGGGAGCGTCTCTGTTGCTCACAGTGTCCAACTAACCCAGTTGGAGATGGTCCAGGCTTTACACGGTCAACAGTAAGTCAATCCCAAACCAGCGAGTTTGTCTGCCCTTCTGCCTCTCTTCTGAGCTCCCTTCTTATTTATTTTTTTAAGTATTTTTTATTTTTTTATGTATTAGTGAAGTGTAATTGACATACAATGTTATAGTTGTTTACTCTGATTTGACAACTCTATATGTTACTCACTGCTTACCATGTTAAGTGTAGTCACCACCTGTCACCATGCATTATTACAATATTCCTGACTATATTCCGCATGTTGTACTTTTCATCTCTTTGACTTATTTATTTTATAACTGAAAGTTTTACCTCTTAATCTCTTTCACCTGTTTTGTCCATCCCCTAACCTACCTCCCCTCTGGAAACCACCAGTTTGTTCTCTGTATTTTTGAGTCAGCTTGCTTGGGTTTTTGTTTGTTTCTTCATTTGTTTTATTTTTTTAGACTCCACGTATAAGTGAAATCATATGGTATTTGTCTTTCTCCGCCTGACTGACTTTGCTTAGCATTTTGCCCTCAGGGTCCATCTATGTTGTCACAACTGCCAAGATTTCATTCTTTTTTATGGCTGAATAATATGTCATATATACAATGACATATTATATATATATATAATATATATACATATATATGTATATATACACATACCACATCTTCTTTATCCATTCATCATCCATCAGTGGAGACTTAGGTTGCTTCTATATCTTGGCTATTGTACACAATGCTGCTGTGAACATAGAGGTGCATGTATCATTTTGAATTAGTGTTTTTGTTTTCTTTGGGTAAATACCCAGTAGTGGAATTACTGGATTGTATGGTATTTGTATTTTTAAATTTTTGAGACAACTCCATACTGTTTTCCACAATGGCTGCACTTACATTCCTACCCACAGTGCTCTATGTGCTCGCCAACACTTGTTATTTCTGGTTGTTTTAATACTAGCCATTCCAGCTGATATGAGGTGATATCTCATTGTGGTTTTAATTTGCATTTCTTTGATGATTAGTGATGATGAGCATCTTTTCATGTGACTGTTGGTCATCTGTATGTCTTCTTTGGGAACATGTCTATTCAGGTATTCTGTCCAAGATTGCTTTGTTTTGATGTTGAGCTGTTTAAGTTCCTTATGTATTTTGGGTATTAATTCCTTATCAGATATATCATTTGCAATATCTTCTCCCATTCACTATGTTGCCTTTTAATCTTGTTGATGGTTTCCTTTGCTTTGCAAAAGCTTTTTATTTTGGTGTAGTGCCAACAGTTTATTTTTGCTTTTATTTCCCTTGCCTGAGTAAACGCATCCATAAATATGTTGCTGAAGCCAATGTCCAAGAGCTTACTGTCTATGTTTTCCTTTAGGGGCTTTATAGTTTCAGGTCTCACATTTAGGTCCTTAATCTATTTTGAGTTTATTTTTGTGTATGGTGTAAGAAAATGGTCCAACTTCATTCTTTCACATGTAGCTGTGCAGTTTCCCCAGCTATTTATTGAAGACACTGTCTTTTCCCTATTGTATATTCTTGCCTCCGTTGTTGTAGATTAATTTACCATATAAGCATGGGTTTATTTCTGGGCTCTTTATCCTGTTCTATTGATCTTTGTGTCTATTTTTGTGCCACTGCCATAGTGTTTTGATTAGTATAGCTTTATAGTATATTTTGAAATCTAGGACTGTGATACCTCCAGCTTTGTTCTTTGTCAAGATTTCTTTGACTATTTGAAGTCTTTTGTGATTCCATACAAATTTTAGGATTATTTATTCTAGTTTTGTGAAAAATGCTATTGGTATTTTGATAGGAATTGAATTTATAGATCGCTTGGGGTACTTAACAAATATTAATTCTCCCAACCCATGAGCATTGGCATCTCTTTTCCGTTATTTGTGTCTTCTTCAGTTTCTTTCATCTTATAGAATTATGTCTTAATGTCTTATAGTTTTCACCTAGCTCTCTTCTGTTCTGGTAGAAATAAGAAGGAAAAGAAAGAAACAGTAAACACAATTTAGAAAAAGTTATATGCCTCTGCCTTTATTCTGTTTTTTTTTTTTTTAACTTGCCTTAGAGTAAAACTAAGAAAGTTAAGATATGAGTTTTGAAATTCAAATCCAAATCAGGGAACTTTTCAGAAATAGGGTATTAAGTTGCTGACTTTTAGCATGTCAGAGCAGAGTCAGGGGAGTACTGTAGAGAAATTCTCCCTGAACGAAATCTGTCTGCCCATTTAACAAGTAAGAGATTCATTTGTGTCACTAAGCTCCTTTTAAAAATAGAAAATATTTATTAGGAGAATTACACATTTTCACTGCCCAGTGGAAAAAAGCTTGAGATTAATACATTTTCTGGTAATATCTAGCATTGCCACACTAGTATAATGGGGAAATATTGACTGTGGTAATAGATGTGAGTAAAGGAGCATATCTGTTTGTGGTGGGGAGTAGGGAGGAGTGGTGGATACTATGGGGATCTTTGACCTCCTCTGAGGGGTCACTGACCAGATGGAGCCATTGGTCAATAGGGGAACTAGGAGACAGGAGAATTTTTAGGGAGATTGAAGTGGTCCAAAGGCAATTGTGTTATATTCTGTGGTTGTCCTAGGTCATCCTCAGGGGGATAACTCTGCATGTCACAGGAAGCCACAGGAAACGTACTCTTATAACTAGTTTATTTAAAATGCTAGAAACTGCCCAGGTAAAGTTCTTTCTCAATTTCCCTATAATATGGAAATCATAGGCATAGTTGAATAATTTCCATGACATTCTGTTTATAATGTGAAGTTCATGATCTTCCTTAACTTCCATCCAACATTGATGTGAGAGTGCAGGTTATTTTCCCCAGAGGTGTTCTTACTAAGTAGAGGAGCAGAACTGGAGAGAGACTTGTTTCTGGAACATGAGGAAGAATTAAGAGAAGACTATGGGTCTTCATAATCCTCTGTGAGTCACTTTAACTGTGTGAGTTTCAAAATCCTATGTGGGTCACTTTAACTGGACTCAGTTAAATTTCTTCCTTCCTTCCTTCCTCTCTTCCTTCCTTCCTTCCTTCCTTCCTTCCTTCCTTCCTTCCTTCCTTCCTCCCTCTCTCTCTCTCTCTCTCTCTCTCTTTCTTTCTTTCTTTCTTTCTTTCTTTCTTTCTTTCTTTCTTTCTTTCTTTCTTTCTTTCTTTCTTTCGATTTTATCTATTTACTTGACAGAGAGAGAGACAGCCAGCGAGAGAAGGAACACAAGCAGGGGGAGTGGGAGAGGAAGAAGCAGGCTCCCAGCAGAGCAGGGAGCCTGATGCAGGGCTCGATCCCAGGATCCTGGGATCATGCCCTAGGCCGAAGGCAGACGCTCAATTACTGAGCCACCCAGGCGCCCCTGGACTCAGTTAAATTTCAAGGTCCTTGCTTCTTGGGTTGGGTTGTATTTTATTTTAGAGCAGCATTCCCAGTTTGACAAAAAATTCAGAAAAGCATTCTGAGAAAAAAATTTCCTTAGGAAATAGAAACATATAGTCTTATTAATTTATTGAAACAACCACCTTGAAATGATCTTAATTTCTAAACCAAATCAGCTGAAAATTGTCAAGACTGATTTAGCTAAAATTGCTTTCTGAGCACAATAGTGAAACACACAGGGATGCCTAGGTGACTCAGTTGGTTAGGTGTCTGCCTTTGGTTCAGGTCATGATCCCAGGGCCCTGGGATCAAGTCCCTCATTAGGCTCCCTGCTCAGTGAGGAGCCTGTGTCTCCCCCTGCGTGTGCTCTCTAACTCTCTCTCTGACAAGTAAATAAAATCTTTAACCCCCCCACCCCACAGTTATAGTCAGGGAATTGATATGTGTTTTGCATGGTCCTTTCTTTCTTCACTATTTTGTTATATCCTTATTGCATGCCAGTTCTGGAGAAAGTCAGGAAAGTCAGCATTAACTTTGCAAGGGTAGAGATGGTGCAATTCTGCATGAACATGCGTGTGCATGTGTGCGCCCTGTAGATGAGAAATAGAATTACACGATCTCTGTGCTCAGGTGGAGTCTTATGACTCATCACTCTGTAGCCAAATCAGCCCCCAAAGACACAAGGGTTCCTGCAAATCTTGGAAATCTTTCTTTAATACTTACTTACCCCTGACCTCCTACTTAGGTTACTGTATGCAGCACCCTTCAGTTTCAGAAACAAATAGTTTTCTATTATAGTCTAGAAATACCCAGGTCCCTAAACGAACCTGAGATTTGGGCTATTCAGCAAAATTTTTATTTGCAAAGCACATGCCTGCTAGCCTGTGTGATTGCAGTTGCTATTCATATGAATGTTGGCAACATTTCATTGTGGGGTCAATTATGGTCATTTACCATGATGACATAATAACAACGGCAAAAATGTGAGAGCTAAAGTAGGGTTATTATTACTGTTTGTAAAGTCTGTGTCCCAGATGTTCCTGCCAGGAGAGAGAAAAGCTGGAGTGTAGAGATAGCTGACAATCGTGCTAACCATTCAAATCGCCAGCGGACTGAACAATTTGCAAGACCAGGATGTAACAAGAGGGATGTAACAAGAGGCTAAAGCTGGCATTCAGGTTGCAGCACCTCCCTCACCTTGAGCTGCCAGCTTTTTCCTTCCCCGCATGTCATGCAGAAACACTCCCACCTCTGCACCCCTGCACTGTATCCCCAGGCTGAAAGAAAAGGAAGAAATACAGGCAGAGCGTTTGCCCAGAGAGATGGGCCAACAGCCAATGTCATCCTCTGATATATAACTGAGGAGGAATTTATTTCCAACTAGTAGAGGATTGGGGGGCTCATAAAACTGTATAGCTTCAACCCTATGAAATAAGGTTAGTAAAATACATAAACTCTGATACAGCACTGTGAAGTATGCCTCTAGTCACCTGCAATTCACCAATGACTTCATGATAGATATTCCCAGCACTTGGCTGTTCCTTGTCAGCTGTGACCAGTGTGTGCCTTTTAGCGATGCCTGCCCTCCTCCCCTCCCCCACCTTCCTTTTCTGCCCTGGGCAGAGGTCTGGTGCTAGGGTAGCAGTAGGCTTGCTGATTGCAGAGATGCTTAGGAGATCCTGTAGCAAGGCTCTTTAGCGATAACACTCTGATAGCAAGCACCAGCATGAGACAAAAGCACAGTACTTGTCGAATGAAAAATACAACAGCAGTTGAATAGACGAAAAGGTAATAGAAAAAAAAAACCTTGCTGTAAAAAAAAAAAATCAGCTCTGATGATGCCTATTTTTTTTAATAGCGAAAAAAATCACAGTAGGCAGAAACTCCATTTTTTTTAACACTTCATATTTCTGTCAGTGTGATGTTGAACAAGTGCCATTAATCAAGAGTGCTTTTATTCATTAGGCACAGTGATGTACTTGAATTGTTACTTTAGTATCCTTGTTCGGAGCGTCTGGAAGAGCTTTAAAGCAGAAGGAAAGAATTTACAGCTATAGTTTACAGCTAGGACTGTAAAAGAACTTTCCTACTATTAACCAAATGTTAAACATGGTAATAATAGTAATAATACCTTGTATTTATACAATGACTGTCTTCTGAGAAACTCAAAGTACTCAACAAACAGTAGTATATTCACTGTCAACAACATCCTTTTGAAGAAAGCTAGAGGGAGGTATTATTATCCTCTTTGCTATCAGGCCAATAATATGTTCTTTGTGTTTACAGTTATCTCTGCTGTGTGCTGCAGGGGAGGTGACAGATGGGAAGGGAAGATGGGGAGATGGTGTATGAGTGGTGGTGGTAGGAGTGGATTGAAGAGTTCTGTGCAGCTTTTGAAGAACTAAGCCAAAGTCAGTCCTTTGCTGTGTAGTGGCTGTGAGGGATTTGGGTAAACATGATGATAAAACTAGTTTCTCTGGGCACTGGGAATTAATTATAGTACACTGTGATCAGAATGCACTAAGGAAATGTACTTGATGTACTTGGACTGCTGGGCCCCTGAGGGCCCTTCAGATCGAGCGCAGGGGCTCTGACACCCCAGCGGAACCCGAGAGTCATCCTCCTGGGAGAGGCTGGTTCTGGCCCTGCCCAGCGACCCGCAGCTGATTGGGCCAGGACTAGACCAATCAGATTCCTTCTGTCTGGCATTTGGAAATAGGTTTGGGGGACTCAGGTGAACCTGATGGATTCCTGAACTCTAAAGTGACTAAAAGCCGGGCCTGTGATGACTCTATTTGGCCCATGTGGAAAAGCAACGTAAAAAAGGGAGAGAGAACACTGATTCTGGATAGATGTTCTGTTTCTGTCCCAGTCAGAGCCGTAGCAGGCTTTACGGTCCTATCCCCAATTCTTTCCAGTAAATTATCCATTCAGCTTAAGTGTGTGTGTGTGTGTGTGTGTGTGTGTGTGTGTGTGTGTGTGTGTGTGTTTCTGTTTCTTCCTGGACAAACATATGGTCTCTAAGAGAATGTCCCAAAGTAATCATACTCAAAAGACTTTGTAAGGGTAAAGGACCCTCAGTGTATTTTATTTGGAGGGCCATTGGCCCCCACACATCTAATAGCTTTTGTAGGGAGTTCAGCCCAGCAGAGAACATTTGGTGAAGTTTATAAGTCAGCTCTGAAAAGAGTGACTTTTTTATGTGTGCTTTATTAGCCTAATTCCCTTTCTTCACTCCTTTTTGCTTATTTATTTCCACCCTCTGCAAATTAGTGGATTTTTTTTTTTCACAAACCAACAACTTGCAAGGGCCTAGAAAGGGTTGGCCTGCATTTCTGAGTCACTTTGATCCAATAAGACAGAGACAACAAAAATCTCAACACTTGACACTTGGACCAGACTTTCATGTCTGAGGGGAACACCAGAAGTCTGCTGAGAGGAAAATACTCCAGTGCAATATTGCACCCCAAAATTCTTGGTCTCCTGCCCAGGGCAGAGAAGGCCCATTCCAATTCTGTTCCTCTGCACATCTCCTCTTAGTCTTGAAGCATTTTCATATTTACATCTGTAAAACAGAACAATAGGCATAGATTCTCAGAGCAGAGAAACAGCAATACTCGTAACAGTAAGTAAGCAGTAAAGTGCCAATTAAAGACTTCTACAAGATAGTGGACCTGACAAAACAGTGACCCTGGGAGTTTGCTTAGAGGCTGCTACAGGTGGGCCAAAGACCAGAATGATGTAGGCCTTCCCAGCTTTTTAAAACAATGACTTTGGATGGGTTATGGAAGCTTTCTGAGGCTATTTCCTGTCTTTCTTGCTTGGAAAATGGAGTTAACAATAGCTACTATGTAGGCTGTTGCAACAATGAAACAAAATGATGTATATCAAATACAGGCACTGGTTGCCGAAAGGAAGGGCGTTCTGCATATTTTGGGGAGGGCTTATGACATAAACTTCACTACTGTGACTCAGATACCTCAATGATTAAATGATGACACTGAGATTCAGCATACATGTTCCCTAGATTTTTTTTTATATTTGAAATTTAATGATTAAGCCCCAAAAGAGATTCAAGTGAAATTAGATGACTCTGTGTATTGTTACTAAAATAACCAAAGTATTTCATAAGGTGGTTTCAACCTGTAATCCCTCAGCATGAAAACTGATGATACTAAGAATATTGTGACTTAATGGGCAATAAAGGGACTTCTCTGCACACTCATTTTGGAAAGCTCCACTTGCTGCACAGTTAAAATCATACTTTAGGAGGAGAGAGGGTTGCTGCCATCCTTGAGCAAAGCAGCTGTGTTTTGAAGTGGCTTTAGCGGGTTACATGTGCTAACAGTTCAAAGGGTCTCCCAATGGATTAAAACTACCAGCAGAATAAAGCCTTCTGCCCTTAGTGCTGCAACCATTCAGGTTCTTAATCAAGGAACTTGAAATATTACAGGATGTGACTTTTTTTACACTAGAAATGACATAATTCTTTAACATGAATCTGAAGTTATTCCTATTTCCAGAAAGGTCACTGTTTCACCGACCTAGAGCCCAATTTCCCAGGGAAAGCCTGAAAGAGCAATCTCTTTGGGACTTTTAATAGAATTCTGTTATTTCCATCATTTGTTCCACTCATTCAAGAAAATCTAAAAAAAAATAATGTGTGTTTCAAGTAGTGTTGATGCAGTGATGAGCAAAGTGGCCTTCGTCCTGTCCCAGAGTGAGGGATCTCCCTGTCTCTGTCATCTCAGCCTCCGATCTCTGATCTCACCACTAACAATCTGTAATCTCCACCCTGAGCTTCAGTTTCCCCTTTGGCTTGTGGGCCACTGTACTTTCTTGTGGGAAATCATGGTATTTAGGATAAATTCTAAATTCCTCAGCAAGGAATACAGGGCTATTTATGATGTGGCCCCAACTTAAATCTTGTAACTTCCTTCTTCCAGCCCTGCAGTAATCAAACTTAACTCCTTGCAGTTCTTCGAGGTGATCCTTCTGCTCTTTTCTCCCCCACCCCCTCCCCCTTTGTCCCTCTCTGGGCTGTCCATGGCCTGTATGAGATGTAATTGCTTCCCAGGAGTTCGTTTGTGACACGATAGGGTGAGCAAAAGGAATCTGGTATTGAATCAGCGTACCTACAAAAGGATCACCTGGGGTGGAAGGACCTCAAGAAGTCTTAAGGGAACCACATAAGGGGGGGGCAGAAGGAAGCCTTTGACGAGTCTCCGGGTCAGCTGTGAGGAAGATGATCCAGCCCCGCAGAACCAATTGTTAGCACTGCCCACTCCAGGGCAGTGTTGCTCGATGACTGCAGCGGGAGAGAGGCCAAGTCCTCTAAACCAAAAGCTGAGCTTGGGGAAAGGTCAGAGAGAGCCAGCGGTGACATTAACGTGGAAACATGAGCTCCTGTCCTGCTGCCAGGGAATTGCAAAACCTTCTTCTGTGACCACATATCACTGGGGAAGTCGTGAAAAGAAGAAGAGAACACCGACACATCTGAGTAGTAACTTTCCCCAAACAGGATTTACCTAGTGTGCAGTCAGAAAAGACTGAGTTATACTCAATTGGCAAGTTAATTTTTAAAAATATTTTTGCCACTGAGTGAAAACAGAGGTACCGAACATGATGCAGTCAGCTAAATAACAGGTGTGTGTATGTGCGTGCACACGTGCACGTGCAGTGCAGTGTATCTGAGTCAGTTTTGACTCTGCTCTTCATTTCCTTCTATTCTACTCATTCGAACTTAGCTCATGCTATGTAATATTGTTTTCCACCCCTTGGCTTACCCCCCAAATAGATTTTAAACTTTTTTGTCGATGACTGTGTGTTACCTCTTGATATCCTCAGATTCTGATGATGTCCTGTAGTAGGCTCTCAATATAATAGTAAATCTGGTTGTATCATGTCATTATTGCTCTAACTGAAGGCTATATGACACACTGGTCTGTGAGAGTGGAGAAAGACCTGGAATGGGTGTGACTGCATTTACATCTCCAATTTGAGGAAGTTTTCTTGAGGGAGATGAGTCTTGAATAAAAGGAATAAAGATGCTGGGAAAATAAGGCTGTCCATGATAGAATGCCAGTTCATGAGAAGCCCGACACCAGGGAAAGGGTAAATGTCCATGGGAACTAGCTTGGAGATCAAAACAGACAGGTCTGCAGCAAGAGATAAAAAAAACTATTTTGGGAAAGGAGATGGAAGTGTGATGGTCACTGCCAAGATATTGAAAGTGATGCAGTGTGACCTGGGGACATAGAGGTTTCGCAGCATATATAGAAGAATGACCAGTGGGACAAGGAGTGGGAAGTATATTTGGTAAAAATATTTGGAATGACTGAAGAAAAGAGAAAAAAGAAGTGAGGGCAATCTGTAAGAAAAGGGTTAGCTTGTTTTTTATTGTTGTTTTTTTTTTTTAATGTGTCAGGAAGTGCTTTGCACATAGTGAGTACTAAATAAATGTCAGATGTATGAACAAATGAGTTTATGCATGAACTGAATATATCACTTTAACAAGTTAAACAAAATATAAAAACTCATTTTACAGATTAAATGAGTTTATTATATAACATAAACTACAAATAAAAACAGGAGATATAAAAAGATTTATGAATGTTTCTATATAGAGTATTGTGTAGTATCAAAGTTATGTCTACTTCCCCGCTATTACCTATCTCTGAAGTATTAGCTTTCAGCATAATTTAATTCATGATTGTAAATGAACATTTTTTATTGGATGGCTGTTGAACTTCAACATATACTAAGTGCTATAGAGAACATCAAATAAGACATTGTTCTTTCGTGGTGGCTTCATAACATAACTTAGGGAGGCCACCTTTTTTTTTTAAATTAATGTGTGTCCATGGCTCATCAAGCATTTTAATATCCCAAAGGCCAAAGATGCACTGCACATTTATATTCAGGTTCTGATATTTATATATTGTAATGTGCTGGGATCCCTATTACTTTCAGTAACACCGTCTAGTTCTAAAGGGCAAAGTACACAGAATTCCGAATAAGTTCATCTTTTTCTTTTTCTTCTTTCCTAAAGGAAGGAATGGAAAATTGTTAATATTCTTAAGAATTTTAGAGCAGGGGACAATGGAATGCTCTTTTATTTATTGCTGCGTGCACTAACTACTTGATATTAAGGACTCTTATTTTCATTATTTCAATTATTTCTTAATTTGAAATGAATCCTTTTAGTCTAATCAGCTGCAACTGTAATCATTAGAAACTGATTAGAAGTGATGTGGAATCTTCATTTTTCTTCGTGGCCTTTACAGAATCATAGGACTTTAGAATTAGAAAGAATCCTAAAGATTATTTATTCCAGTTGTTCCCAATGCCTGCTCACAGACTTATGGCCACAAAACATCAAAAACACAAAGGATATTAAAAACGGAAACTCCTGAGACTCACTTGCCTGAGAGTAATTGAATCAAGATCTGTAGGGTGTGGTCCAGATATCTCTGACAAGAGGGATTCTGATTAGGAGACATCCTGGGAAGTGGTGAGTAGAATTGACAATTTTTCAATTAGGGAAAGTGGCTCTCAGATATCAGGTTCATGCAGGTAGATGCTGTCAGAGTTAGAAATAAAATCTGGATTTACCTTTTCTTAGTCTAGTGCTCTTTCAGATATACCACACTGTTGCACATGCAAAAGTATTTGTGACATATTTCTTAGTTCTAGGCAACCTGTGGCGATGTCAGTTCAAATCCACTACAGTCTATAATAGAATTCTCTTCAAAGTCAGTGTATAAATTGTTTGAAAAAATCATACATTTTTGGTCCATTGGCTTACCTAGATTGCACTTTTATTCAACTTTGCCAGTTTTGACTCTGAATGATATTTGGTTTTATCATAATTCCAATCCATCATCAAAGGATCACTGTTGTCCTCAATGGAGGCTATAATCAAGAATAAGAAACTAAAAAAATAAAATTTGATACATCTTTATGATGGAGTTCTGTATAGCTCTCAAAAATGTATATTTCAAAAATATATATGTATATACATACATATAGTGTGATTCCAATTTTGTAAAAATAACTTAATATTTGTAACAAAATGACCAATGGCCAATATAGCATAGAAGAAAATGTTGACAAGGGTCACTTCTGGGCTACAAGATTATCCTAATATATACATTTAATGCTATAAATTCCTCTGAGTCCGGATTCAGCAATTTTTTTGGGGAGGGTAAAAATACCAGATAATAAATATTTTAGCCATTGCAGGCCCTATGGTCTCAATTACTCACCTCTGTCATTTTAGCTTAAGTGGTCATAGACAATATGTAAAAAGTTAGAGTAGCTATGTTCCAATAAAACTTTATTCACAAAAATAGCTGATGGGCAGAATTTGGCCCAAGGACTATAATTTGCAAACTGCTTTAGCTGCATCCCACAAATTTTGATATGGTGTGTTTCTATTTGTAGTTAGAAATGCTAATTTTAGGGGCGCCTTGGTGGCACAGCGGTTAAGCGTCTGCCTTCGGCTCAGGGCGTGATCCCAGCATTATGGGATCGAGCCCTACATCAGGCTCCTCCGCCATGAGCCTGCTTCTTCCTCTCCCACTCCCCCTGCTTGTGTTCCCTCTCTCGCTGGCTGTCTCTGTCTCTGTCGAATAAATAAATAAAATCTTTTAAAAAAATGCTAATTTTACTTTTGATGTTTTCTTTGGCCCATCCATAGTTTTGTTAAAAGTGTGTTATTTAGTTTTCAAATGTTTGGAGATTTTAAAGATATCTTTTAGCTATTGATATCTAAATTAATTCCATTGGGGTCAGAGATATACTTTGATTTGAATTCTTTAAAATGTATTGAGACTAAAATGTATATGGCCTAGAAAATGGTCTATCATGGTAAATGTTTTGTGTTCATTTGAAAATAATGTGTATTCTGTTGTTGAGTGGAGTGTTTTTTAAATATCCAGTAGGTCAAGTTCATTGATAGCATTTTTCAAGTCTTCGAAATCTTCATTGGTTCTTATCTACTCACTTTACAATTATTCACAGAGGGATGTTTAAATTTCTGACTATAGATTAGTCTATTCCTTGTAGTTCTGTTAGTTTTCTGCTTCCTGTATCTCAAAACTCTTCCTTCTTTCTGAAAGACTTCCTTTAAGATTTCTTACGGTGCATATCTGCTGCCGATGAACTTTTTCAGCTTTAGTGTGTCTGAAAACAATCTTTATTCTACTTTTTTGAAAGATAGTTTCATTGGGTGTAGAATTCTGGATTGACATTATAAGTTTTTTGCTCAGTGCTTTAAAAATATAGCTCCATTCTCTTCTTCCGTTGTTTCTGACAAGAAATCTGTCATCTTTATGTTTGTTCCTTTGTATATAATGTATCTTTTCTCTCTAGTTCTTTATCACTGATCTTGAGCTGTTTGATTATGATGTGCCTTTTTGTCATTTTCTTCATGTTTTTTGTGCTTGGAGTTACTGAGCTTCTTAAATCTGCTAACTTAAAATTTTCATCAACTTCAGAACATTTTCAGCTGTCATTTCTTGCAATATTAATTATCATTCCCCTTCCCTCCTTTGAGAACTCCAGTTGGGTGTTTATAAGGGTGCTCTATTTTTTTCCACAGGTCACCCATGGTCTGTTTAATCTTTTTAATCTTTTTTTCTCTCTCTTTTTTAGTTTGGACAGTTTCTATTGATGGTCTTAATGCATACCAGTTTTTCCTTCCATACTGTATAATCTGCTGTTATTCTATTCAGTGTGTTTTTCATTATACACATTGCAATATTCATCTCTATAAGTTCAACTTGGGTCTTCTTTTGTATCTTCCATGTCTATACTAACTTGTTCAATTTTTCCTGTAGCTTTTGAATACGTGGAATACAGTTATGGTAAATGTTTAATGTCTTTGTCTCCTAATTCTAACATCTATGTCAGTTCTTTTGCAGTTTGGATTGATTGATTTTTCTGCTTATTATGGATCATATTTGCCTACTTCTTTGCATGGAAGTTTTTTAGTTAAATTTTTCTTTTTTTATTTAAAATTTTTATTAAATTTCACTTAGTTAACATAGAGTGCACTACTGGTTTCAGGAGTAGAATTAGGTGATTCATCACTTACATACAACACCCAGTGCTGATCATATCAAGTACCCTCTTTAATACCCATCACCCGTCTAGCCCATCCCCCACTCCTACCTCCATCAACCCTCAGTTTGTTCTTTATCGTTAAGAGTCTCTTGTGGTTTGTTTCCCTCTCTCCTTTTCCCTCACCTTCCCATATGTTCATCTGTTTTCCTTCTTAAATTCCACATATGAATGAGATCATATGGTATTTGTCTTTCTCTGACAGACTTATCACTTAGCATAATACACTCTAGCTCCAACCATGTCCTTGCAAATGGCAAGAGTTCATTCTTTTTGATGACTGAGTGATATTCCATTGTGTATATATACACTACATCTTCTTTATCCATTCATTAGTTTTTGGACATTTGGGCTTTCTCCATAGTTTGGCTATTGTTGATAATGATGCTATAAACATTGGGGGTGTGTGTACCCCTTCAAATCTGTATTTTTGTATCCTTTCATACCTGGAAATTTTTATTCAGATCTAGGCATTGTGAATTTGACCTTGCTGAGTGCTGAATGTTTTCATATTCCTATACATTTTCTTGAGCTTTGCTATTACATGCACTTATGTTACTTGGGGCCAGTTTGGTCCTTCTGGGTCTTGCTTAAGACTTATAATTAAAGGGGCCCCTGGGTGGCTCAGTCAGTTGAGTGTGGATTCCTGATTTCGGCTCAGGTCATGATCTCAGGGTCGTGAGATCGAGACCCGAGTTGGGCTCTGCACTGGGCGTGGAGCCTGCTTATGACTCTTTCTCTCCTTCTCCCCTTGCCCCTCTCCCTCTCCCCCTGCTCATGCTTACTCTCTCTCTCTCTCTGATAAAAAAATAAAATAAAATAAAAAAGATTTACAGTTAAGGAAAGCTTAGTGCTCTTTATTCCCTACTACTGAGACAGGAGCCTCCACTAAATGCTTCATGAATTACAAAGCTTTACAGTTTGAATGGTAGGAGCAGGCACTATTTCTGGCCCTGTGTGAGTGTTCAGTACTGCTTCTGCTAATCCTTTCAGGTAGCTCTTTCCTTAACCTTGGGCAGTTTCTTTACCTGCAGGTGGGGATTAGTACTCCACTTAATATTCAAGGGGGGCTCTCTGCAGATCTTCTGAGTAATTTCTCTGTGAAACTTTTTCCTCTCTGGTATTCTGCCCTTCATAATCTAGCCTCCTTGGTCTTCCCATATTGTCATCCTCAACTCAAAGAGTCCCCTGGGCTCAACCTGCTTCTCCCAGGGATTGTTCTTATCAGCATTTATTCCTGAGATCAGTACAGTACCTGCAGCATAAGAAGTTCCATGGAAATTAGATCAAACTATTTATTTATTTAGTATTATTATTATTTTTAGTTAAAAAATTTCTGCCCTTGACACAGATTAGAGGCTTTTCACTTGAGTGAATCATTCATGAAATATCTGTCTCATAGAATGCCTTATAAACTTTATTTATTTATTTATTTATTTATTTATTTATTTATTTATTTATTTACGTATTATTATTATTTTTAGTTAAAAAATTTCTGCCCTTGCCACAGATTAGAGGCTTTTCACTTGAGTGAATTGTTCATGAAATATCTGTGCCTCATAGAATGCCTTATAAACCAAATACCAAA
This sequence comes from Ursus americanus, assembly GCF_024610735.1. Classification (NCBI taxonomy): domain Eukaryota; kingdom Metazoa; phylum Chordata; class Mammalia; order Carnivora; family Ursidae; genus Ursus; species Ursus americanus. The sequence continues at coordinate 21,172,430 of NC_142131.1, forward strand.
TATATCATTGCTTTTCTCAAGGAGAATATCAGATCATCTGTAACGATTCATTGGCTTTAAAAGTTCACCAGATGAGCGGTATTTACTCAGTTTTCAGTGGTGATAATGCAGGTCACTATAAATATGTATTTGAATTGGTTGAAGATATTTATAGATATATAATAATATATAATAAGCAATTAAATATATATTATGTATGTATGTGTATATATATATATATATATATATATATATATATATATATATATATATACTACATATAATAAGCAGTTAAATTTAAACTCCACTATATGGGTGATTCTTAACCTAGTATGTATCAAAATCATCTGGGAAACTGGCTTGTACCTAAGAGGTTCCAATTTCATCAAAGCTCTCCAGATGATTCTACTGGGATTAATCCACAGGTAAATTTAGGGTATCAGTTCCCTCTTCTGCAAACGGGAAAAATGGTTATTCTTAACTCACTGGGTTGTTATGAGATTCAATGAAATAATGCATTTAAAGCACATAATTCAGAGGTTGCATATAGGGAATGCTTAAATATTATAAATATTATGTAAAATGTATTTTGTTGAGGAAAGATCTATATGTATACAATAGGTAATTTTTCGCTTGCCTTTAGACAGTGATAATTTATACCTAATCTCCGGAATTTCCTGTTACCTTAACCCAGAGTAGTCTCTAATGACTGTTAAATTACTGAGAATTTAGGAAATTAGAAGTTTTCTATTAACAGATGTAAATGTAAGTAATTGGGGATTAGAACCACAATGGAAAATAGGCAAGTGAGAATAACTAGAAAGTGGGCTGAGTTTAACTACAAGAGTCATACAAAGTATTTTCTTCAAGAAAGTGAGTCATTGGGGGTGTTCAGTTTAGAAGATTTCTTCATAATATTGTGAGAACTCAAGTGAATCTTTTCTCTAGGCACCTAGGCACGTTTAACTCGTCTTATTTCCTTTCATTTCCTTGGATGGGGCCAAGACTTGGATAATAGCAGATAGAGAGATGTAGGAACATTAGTATTAGGAAAGAGCTAGTTTTCCTATACTTACCTAGGAATCCAGGTCTTTGCTAGCTGTATTAAGTTATAATTCTGCAAAAATACCTCAGGTGAACTTAAGGTACAAGTCTCTAAAAGCTCATCTGGGATATTAGGCTTCTATTAACCGACTCTAGTCAAGTCACACTTTATTTTCATAATGTACAAGGTAATATAGGTCAGTAATAGAAGTGGGAAAATCCCATGATCACCTAAAAATCAATCAAGTCAGAAGGTAAGACTGTTTAACAGTGAAAGTATTCACTGTGAAATGTATTACAAACAAGGAGATTCCCCCTTATTTCTTTATGATTGTCCCATAATATGTATGTCTGGGGAGTGATTTCTTTCATTAATAACCACTTCTCTAGAATGTATTGAGTGAGATCTTACAGGGTGTAGTTCACCACTCTGCATGAGACATGATGGGAATTTCAGTAGAAAAAGGATGATACATCTCCCAAATGTCCAAGACACTGAAAAAGAAAACTCAAAACTTATAGTCCCTTAACAGTATCTTAACTGTTTCCAACACAAACAAATGAAAGATTCACTCTATGCCCCAGATTTGAAAGCTTTCCAATCTATATTTAGGCGTATTCAGGATACATTATTTAGTAAAATAAGTTATTATTAAAAAACCCATAGATCTGATGCCCCAAGATCCAAAACATAATACTGTATACTTGTAATTTTCAATGATAGATTTGTGATTAATATCAACAAGAGTAATTTTGCCTACTAGTAATTAACTTCCCAGTCACCTCCCAAATTCATGATATTATGTAATAATAATACAGGCAAATGTGCTTTGAGCTTGGTTAATGACATATAGAATCAATTGTTCTATGTCCAAAAATAAAGCTAGATAATTAAAAGAAAAAAGTCTTTTGTTGAAATTGAGGCATCACAAAGACAGTTACATTGCAGATTGTGTATATGTGTAAATTGTAGGGGAAAAGTGTTTTACTGAAATAAAGGTAAGAAAATGATTGCACTAGCTACAAAAGCTGAAATTGTATTTCATTTTCAAGGCAACTTTCATTTTGATAAGAGTGATGTTAGATATTTTTTCCACACCATTTACCTAGCTCTTCTCTTTATTCAATTATTTAGCAATGATAAGTCAAATAGCATTTAGTTTACCAGGTTTGTGTAGTACCATTTGTTGAAATCAAAAGTGATTTATAGAATGCAAAAAAATTTCTGGGTACTAGATCTAATTAATTATATTTGTAGCAGACAGTAAATATTTATGTGTGTACTAATTATACTTTATTATACCTGAAAACAGATAAATTGATTTAAAAGGCATAGCCACGAAGGGCATTGTTAATAAAGTTAGGACTTGAAACTAACCATGTCTGTTTTTTGGAAACACATGAAAAACAGGCATTTTTATGTTAAAGAAATGATTTGAATATATATTTTCTGTTTCAATTTTACATAATAACCTTTTCAATTTTTTTTTAATAAGTCAATGCCCACTTTAAAAAACGTATGCACACATCTTTTGGGGATAGATTATTTTAGTGGATTATCTCACCTATTCTGGGAAGTCCAGGCTTTTTTCCCCACAAATGTTTGTGGTAAGTGATTCATTCCGGTGTCCAGTTTGAAGCAATCATGAGTATCAGTTGGGTGATAGCTGGTGAGTAGACGTATTTGTCTTCCTGAGGATGTTATGCTGTGCACCTCAAACACATTCGACATTAGGCCTATTGAGAAATCATCTTTGTAAGCAGGGTGGATTTAACAGTAGCTTCCTCACAGGTTTATGTGTTTAATTAGCTGACAGAACAGACGAAATGGTAGGGGCTGAAGACTTGCAAGAGAAAATAATGTGAATGCGCAGTGTAAATCTTGTTGTGTCAGGCGCTATTAATGAAAAATAAAATAACAAAAAAGCAAAAAGAATGAACTGAACTTTTTCATTTTTTTAAAAAGAATCCACATTTCCTAATTCACCTGGTTATAATAAATTCTAGATCCCACAAACAACTCCCTCAGTATAAAAACGTCCCAGTTTCAGACAGTATATCTAAGCTCAGATCAGTGAAGCCAAACTGAAAAATAGGGATGAGGTTGTGATTCTGGAGGTAGTTAATGAAACTGAGATTGATGTAGTCCAACTCTAGCTCTCACTTTATATTTCTAATATATAAATGGGAGCTCCGGAAGTAGTTTTCACATGTCATGTCCCTTGTTGCATCCCAGATATTACATATTTCTCTCACCTTTTAATGGAATTATCTTGTATTTAAAAAATACACATATTCAATATAATGCTCTTGTGTACATATATATTAATTATAGGAAATATCCCCACAATATGTAATATTAATACCTTATATGTTATATTGAATCATGGAAATACTTTTTAATCAAAACCTTTATTACTTGCTTCCAGAAAACTGTGAATTATCACAAAAATTTAAGAAGATGTTTTAATTAGTCTAAGCACTGTGTTCACTGTTACATTTTACGTGATGATCACTAAAAATAGTAAAAATGAATTCTGTCAAATTCAGAATTTATTTAAATCTCATGGGTTATAGTACTTGACTCAGTGTGAGTGAGTTTAGTTTCTTTTCAGGTTTTTGTAAAGAAAATAAAAAGAAAACATCCTTATTTATAGCTTATAAAATAGGATTTTTTTTGAGGTGCTATTTGCAAGTAATCCAAAATATTTAAACTTAGAAATGACTGGCTTTTACTTCAGGATGAAGTGCTTGGAGAACTATATGACAGTTGTTGCAGGATCAAAAAGCAGGTGGCAAATGGAGAAAACCTTCTCTGAATCCTAGGTAATAATTATGGATTCAGTTATACTAGCTGTTTCTTAAAATGGTCAGATCAGGCATTTGGACAGCCGGCCTTATACTTCTTTATGCCTATGGTGGATGGCAAGTCTCACTGCCCATTTCACAGTTGGAGCATCTGGACTTTGCCTGCGGCCCATAGACCTATACTACGTGAGTACCCATAACACAGTGGCCAAAACTCCTTTATTAAGGCAACCTATAAAAAGCCCTTTTAGTCCTGGAGATGCTGGCCTATCAGTGAAAACTCAAAGGCAGATTTGAACATTTAGTGCCAGAGACAACCATATAAATCCTTTAGATGGAAAAGGTTATTTGAGGGGAAAAATAAACATTCCCAAATCAGACCTGTTCAAACCAGAGCAGATCACCTGTTCTTCCCTCCCTAGCTGAAGTCTAGGGTCTTCAAAATCAATGTGGGAACCTGGCCTGTGGCCAGAGAAGCCCTGTGATTTGTACCTATTGGTATTCATGCCTGCCTATTAGATATGGTAACATGGCTAATTTCCTTCTTAAATTAATTTGAAGTAAAGATGGCAGGCAAATTTATTAACATTCTGAATGTCATTGGAAATTGGTTAAAGGCTAAAGCCCTTCTCTCCAAGAAAATCATAAAGTTTCTGAAGGCCTGAGTATTGGAATGTCCCTGATCTTCAGAATAAGACCCTTGTCTCTAGACGGCTACCACTGTCACCTTAGGCTACCTTGTCGCTAGCAATATTTCGGCGTTGGTTTATTGTGGCCTTTTAAATGGAAACTGGCATTTGAAACTGGTAAAGACACATTTTTACTTTTGGAGTCATGCTCTCCTTTGGTAGCTTAGGCTTTTGGGGGAAATCAATAATTTCAGATATGTAGTTTTGTGGTTAGTGCAATGCTTGAGGAACTGAAGGTACGGTAATAGTAGTAGCATTTACTGATTGTGCTGTGGTAGGTGCTTTATATATTATCTCATTTCATCCTCATAGCTCTTTGAGGTAGGACTATTATTGTCCCTATTTTACAGATGAGGTTAGAGAATATGCTAGAGGCTGCAGAGCTAGATCCAGGAGTGGTAGATCCAGGATTAGAAACCATGTGGTCTGACTCCAAGCCCTGATGATCTCTACAGTTACAGTGAAAAAGCCATCTTTGAATTCTTTTGGTTGTCCTCACTCTGCTGCCCACACCTCAAGTGGGTGAGAACTACTCGAGACATCCTCCCATCTTTTGCCGTAATTCTCTGCTCTACTTCATCTTCTCATTTTCTCTTTTAAGTACCCTCCTTTGTGTTCTTTTCTTATAACTTTCCAGAAGAGTCAAGAAAGGGAGCCTAGATGGGGGAGTGGGAGTGGGGAGGTGCTCATGTTATTTAGATGACACAGTCAGGGGTGGTAAGAAGGAGATGGAGTCTGATTTTTTAATTATGGGGATTATTACAGCTCCTTTTCTATCCCACCTTAATCCTTCACTAAATGGTGAAGGTATCAACACAGAACCACTCCTGAATAATTGTTCTTGTGTGTGATCTAAGACAGGCAGGTCAGGTTAGGTGAGGGTGAGTTTGAAAAGACAGGCTTGAATAAAGAACAGAAAAGATCAGGACGGATCTGTAACTGCCACACGAACAAGGCTTGCCCAGCTTTTCCCATTAAAGTATTATCCCCTGTTTTTTTTTTTTTTTCTTGTGTTTTTCTCTTGTTTAGAAACAGTTGTAAATATTTATTTTTAAATAAACTTTAAACAGAATGAGAAAATGTCAAGTCACTTACCTAAAAGTTCAGTACTATCCAGGCATTTCTCTTACATTAAATAGTTGAATAAATAATTTGAACTTTGCATCCAGTAAATCATCATGAACTCTTAATTTTTATCAGAAACAGACTAAATAATTGAAAAGCAAGACAAAAGATGATTTGGAGTACAGAACAATTGATCTTTGAATATTCTTATTTCAGAGAGCTGCTTTACTTTAATTAAAATAATTTAATATCATTAACATTTTGTTCCTCAAAATAATCTATATGCTAAGTATTATCTTTATTTAGAGGTTAGGAAAATAAACAGTTTATGTTTTATTCAGGATTTTGAAGTAAATCAATTAAAAAAGCCACTTTCACACTAAGAAAATTAAAAAAGAATTGAGACAATCATCCATATAATAAAATCTCAAACTGCCATTTTTTGCATTGATTGCATTTTGTTCAAATAAAAGGTATTTTTTTCCTTAAGAGCAAATTCCTAAAATAGGTATTTTTTTCTCTTTAAGAATGGCATTATTTAATTATGGAACAAGCAAGAAAGCTTTAGACTGACTGACTCACATAACATTTCTTTTGGTACGTCTATTTAAAGAAAGTCATAAAGGAGAAAATCACAGCATGGCAGCTATGTTAATGACTGATGAAAAAAATAAAGTAAAAGACTTTTTTTTTTTTGTACACAGTTAACCCTTTAAAACAACTAGATTAAATAGCTACACTTGGTGACTATGTTTTCTAAAATAAGTCAAATGCCCAAACTTGAAAATTACACCCCACAACCTTCGCAACAAACTAGTAAATTATTCTAAGGTTTATTTAACAACTAACTGATCTTCAAAAAAGATTTTTGGACACAAATACAGAAATTAAATCCCAAAACTAGAAATATGCATGTCAGTGCCACTGAGAATAAGATATATATATATCTTATCTTTTATCTATATATCTGTATATCTATATATATATATATAGGTGATTGTTCACAAAACCACAGACAGTCCTTTTCTCTATAAAGAGACTAGAGAATAGAAACTATAGCTGTATCACTTTACTGTCCCATCTGCCTCATTGAAAAGAAAAATAATCTAGCCTCTTTGTTTCCTAACATGCAATGCCAAAACACAATAGTATGTGATTTTCCTGTGGGAACTATTTCCTTTCTTAAATCACAGCAGGAACCCAGAAGCCTCTCTTGTTCTTCACTTCCTATTTTGGCATATCAGCATTTCAAGGAAAAGGAATTCTGTGGGTCTTTCGTTCTTTCTTTCGTCCGTTCCCCTCCCTCTCTCTCTCCTCTCCTCTCTCCCTCCCTTCCTCCCTCCCTTTCTTTCTTTCCTTTCCTTTTCTCTTTTCTTTTTTCTTTTTGTTTCATTTCATTTCTTTTCTTTCCTTTCCTTTTCTTTTTTCTTTCCTTTCCTTTTCTCTCTTTTCTCTTTTCTTTTCTTTTCTTTTCTTTTCTTTTCTTTTCTTTTCTTTTCTTTTCTTTTCTTTTCTTTTCTTTTCTTTTCTTTTCTTTTCAAGTGGGTCAGTCAGTCCTGACTTTCTTTCTCCTCCCGAGGAAAGGGTGAATTGGCTTAAAACTCTAAGATGAACTCAACGCATCATGACAATTGAAATTAGCAAGTTGCTGTGGTGACCCCCCACCAGCTGCTGTCATTTGGAGTGTGTGTGTGCCAGAGAAGCTATAATGGGTAGAGGCATCCTCTTGAATAAAAAAGAGAACATTATAAACCAAACACATTAATTGGCCAAAATGTAAAATCAATAAAACGAAATGAGCTGGGAACCAAAGCAGATGGACACTGGTAGCTTGCCTCTTTCTTCACCAAAGCTTTTCTGTTTAAAACCATCTGGAGAGATGTAATGATGAAGTGAGTGAGCATGACTCTCCTGGTCACAAAACAAACACTACTGTTAGTTCACCATCTTGGAAAGTACTCGCTAAGCTAATGTGGGACTGACTTACATAACATGCTCTGAATTTGTCCAGATAAAGAGTAATGGATAAAAACTTAGGTTCAGGTGGCAGTTATGGGTATAGAGAATCAGGTGTTACTAGTGTTTAGTCAATAAAAATTAATGTTTGAGCCATTAGTAGCTCAGTATCTTGCCATTTTGTATAATAATTTCCTATATCTTATAAAATAGCTTTGAAGCTTGTGATCAAGTATTGTCCCGTTGGAAAAAACCTTATATCTGTATTTTCTTGATAAGGTCCAGATTGGCTCACATGCAAACTTTATTTGGAAAACATAAGATATAAAATGGTCCTTTTTATGTGTTCTAATTGGAAGCGTTTACTACATAGCATGAAGAAACAGAATCACAGAACAGCAGAAATAGGTTTTATTTTCAGACACAAATAATAATGTCCATCATTTCTGTCATTGGCAATTATAAGTAGAAAAAAGTTGGCTCTCTATTGATCATTTCAATAGAACACAAACTAATGGTTACACTATTCATGCACTGTCAAGAAACAGTCCTTTCATAAGCAACATCTTTTTCATTCTTAGTACATACCCCAGATATGAACTAGATATTAACTGGAAATATCATCCTACATTATGCAGATGGTAAATGTTTCTCCAGAAAAGCACTGGTTTGATGTAAATTGTTCTCAAATGTCGAGGTGCTTAAAGTTATTATTGGTAACATAATCAATGATTGGCATATAAAGATGTGTTTTGTGTCTCAGTTCTTTAAAAAAATATCTACTTTTTTAAAATTATGATTTTATATGTTAAGGCATGGAGGCATAAAGAGACGAAAAGCCAGTATTTATGATGCTCAGTACTGCTTCAGCATGCTTAGATGTAACATCAAGATATGGAATATTTTAAAATCTACCTGTGCAGTTATGATACTGGGATCATTATTTTAAGAAAGCCAGTTGGCTTTTACTCATTTAGGTTCTTGCTTTCCCTCTGCCTATTACTAGATTGGGCTGCAAATACAATCAGAATTTCCTAATCTTTTATATCCTGTTCACTACCCTCTTGATTTTGGTTCTAATAGAAGCATGAGGAACTAATGGCCCAACTTCTCTGTAGATACAAGCATCTGGGGCCAGGCATCCAAGGCCAATAATAACAATGGTGGAACAGAGCAGACTTGCAGGGCTTGGGCTTTGCGCTAGATCTTTACCTGGACTAGGGTAGCCATGGGTGGGCACTGACTCAACACAAACCTGGAAGCTAACTCCTCTGGGATATGGCACAGATCCAGGGGATCTACTATGAAGTGGCAGTGGGTCTCTATTAATGAGAGGAGCTCTGGATAGGGAATAGAGCAAAAGATGAGCATGGTCTTAAAAAGCAGACAGGGTAAGTTGGCCAGGGAATTCTGTATCTTGGCATTTGTCCTGGAAGGGTATACAGTCAATTTGCATGAGGTAAACTCTGACAACTGACTCCAGCCTCAAGGGGCATTAATAAGAATAAGGAAATGTCTGGCTCTAGAAAAAAAAAAATGCTATGGGCAATGGCAAAGATAGTTGCCTATACGAAAGAAATAAGGCAGAAGCCACTTCACCAAACCGAGGCTGAGGGTCAGAGCTGGTATGGCAAGTGTGACTTGCCAAAGGAGTAAGCTGAAACATCTTCAGTCCAGTCCTTTTTCTGCCTCCTGGTCCACACTGCACTCATCTAGACCAGGAAGTTACAGGTACAATCAAATGACTCTATCTCTGGAAAGAGTCTGGAAGTCTGAGAAATATACTCAGAAGCACCCTAATGGTGAAAAAGAAAAGATTTTCACCAAACTGACTCTGCAAGCAACTGTCTTGTATCCATTTGATACCTCGTATTGGATTTTCTCATACACTATACAAGTTTCACTTCAGAAAAAAGTATTAATGGCGGACAAGTCCTTCAGCAAAGTTTCTTAGCACCGACTGTATGCAAAACCAAATTTCACAAGGCAGTCGTAATTAAGAGGAAAAGCAAATGAAAGCATGTCTGTCCTCCAGAAATTTAAAATCTAATACCTATGAAGAAAGACATATAAAATCATAATTTTAAAAAAGTAGATATTTTTTTAAAGAACTGAGACACAAAACACATCTTTATATGCCAATCATTGATTATGTTACCCCTGAGTCCCCTCCATGTGGTAGAAGCTGAGAGCAAATAACAGATGTTAGATGTTGGAGCTGAAAATCTCTTACTTTACTAGAAATAATAATTTCAGAGCCATACTATCAGAAAAATCATCTAGCCCCTTGCTCTAAGAGCCAACCCAATACATACAATACAAGTCATACTTCAATGAAGTGCTTAGCAGCTTCTAAACTATTGTAAAAATAACAAACAAACCAATGAATAAGAAGGCAAAAGTAAAGGAAGCCAAAAGTGGGGAGGTAGAGAAACTGTTAAGATCAGACCTATCAGAAGCATAGGAAATTATTCTCTATGCAGCCTGCAGAAGGGACCAGAGAGGATGGGGTGAGGATGTAAACTTCAGGGTAATTGCCCTCAGGGTAATTCCAGTATACTAAGGGAAATATGTTTCCAAATTCCTGCTCCTTGTTCTCATATTTTGTCTTAATCACTAAGTAAGTGTGCCTGTTATTTCAGTATTTTAGGAAGGCAGTTATCTAGATCTATCTTATTGTGATTTTGAACATTTTCTCAAATGATCCAGCTTTCTTTTTCTAAACTGAATGTGTCACAGAAACCTATAAATTGCAGTAATAAAAAATGGAGTTTTATGATTTTTCCCTAAGCTATTAAAAAGATTCAGCATTAGATTCTTATCTAAGTCAAAAGAGAAAATAAGAGGATGGCATGATTTCTTATAGTCAAAACTGGAGGAGGAGCTCATGAAAGCTCATTGTTTAGGGAGCAAGGCTAGGAAGGACTGATTTCTAAGTTCTAAACCATGATATAATAGACAAATAAAATACGATATGCTAACTAGATGGTGAAAGAATAATCTCTGAGAATAATTTTAGAGCCACATAAATAATGACTTCTTCTAATAGAGAAAATCAGTGAGTGAATGAAAACCTGTAGCCAATCTTAAAAATCCTTAATAACATAATATGTCATACAAGAAAAAATGAATTGGCCACACAAAAGACAACACATTCATCGATCAGAGAGCAATGACATTCCCACCTTGTGTTTAATACAGGGTCTCTTGGTTGTGATGTTTATGATTTCCCTTTCGGCATCTTCTAGAGGTGGAGGTGGTAAATGTTTCTGAAATTTAAGAAGTTGCATCCAAGTCAACTCTCTGAGAAGACTCCATTGCTGAATTAAGACAGAGAAACCTGAATTCACTTTCCTCTTTTATTACTGGAATTACTAGTTCATAATGGCAAGATACACCAAGTTATGCAAAGATAGTAGAGTCCACCTACACTGCTAGGCATGACTAGGAATTCTCACATACCAAGTACATCCCACGGTTACTTCTTTACGGTAAATTGCATTCACAAAACAATCTGTTAATTTCCCTTTCAGAAGGGAAAAATGTATATCAAACATATATGGTCTTTGTTGAAAATAACTATAAAAGAAAATTAGAAATTCAAAATTTGGTGCATACATAATTCTACATAATTGAACATGTCCTTAAATTAAAAAATACATATGTAAAACAACTGTTATCGGGGTTTTTAGCAAACCCTTTGAAAACATTTAACTGGTATGTATACTTTATTTTAAAAACAACATTTTAGATTTGGGTGCATACATTTGATGCATTAACTAAATGCTCATATTACTATATTCTAAAATTTGTGTTTTTTTGGACCCAATATTTTTCTTTAATTTAAATTTACCTAACTTAACAAATTTACATGTGTGTGATTCAGTGTTTTCTGAAAATATATTAAATATTAGTCTGTATGTTAAAATTTATCTTAAATTTTTACCCAACAAACAAAGAAGCCTTGTCACTCACAGGGCCTACATCCAAAGGGACTGTGACTATGAAGTGTATGTTTTCAAGTCATGCTTCATGCAGAGCTGTAAGAGACTGTGATCTTGTAAAGGAGTGACAGGCAGATATTCGAGGGCAGAGTGACTGATGATTTTAATTAATATAACCAAACATTCATCAAAATCAAATGCTTCAAAGTGGTCATCTTGTAGGTATTAAATACTCATTTCAGTGATGCCACCATTGCTCAAATCAGTATTGGACATCCTCTTGATGATTGCCTTCGTATGCTGCTGCCCACTCTTTTGAGCATTTTTTATAATGGAAAGCCTTTGTCCAATAAAAGAAGACTGACTTTGGGAAACTTATGTGGAGTTAGGTGTGGTGAACGTGGATATCTGTGCTTTGGGTTTAAACATGAAATCTGACTGTAAAGTCAGAATATTTTTCTAGTAGCTAATTATAGCACTTTGAAGGTAATTCCCCAAAGAAGAGTTTGATAAATGGTTTGAGCAACGGGGAGTGGAGAGGGTCCTGGCTTCAGTGAAACTCGTGTGTAGACTCTCTGGGCCGCTGCTGTAAGACCGTCCAAATGTCTCATTGCATCATAGTGGTCATACTTTGTAAGAAGAGACAAAAGAAGAGTGTTGCTGACTGACTTTCCAATGAAACCTCCCAATAGGATCTGGGACTTTAACATTTAGCCTGAAAGTAAGGGGAATTGACTTCTCTTTTCAGATTTTCCCTCTAAGAAGGAGTTTGGCTTCTAAGAATTATCTTAACAGATGTTTCCAATTTCCCTATTTTGAATGAGAAAATTAATGCATGTACTTTGTGCATATGCACTGAGCTTTGACTGGAAGGCCTCGGTCAGGTCAAAAGAAAGCCTTTTAGCTTCGATACATAAACATCTCTTGGAAACCGAGGCGAGTGCCCCTGTTAATATTTCACCCTAATAAATCATAGGGAAACTAGCATCCAAATATCTCTATGTGAAAGCTCCAGGAACAAAGTCAAGCAATCTTACAGTTGTCCAAAATTCTATGTGAAAAATACTATAATTATCTCCTGTCCTGGGAAATTAGATTTTCTTAAATTTTTCAATAATTGAGTATAGAGAAAATGTAAAATTCTGAGCAAGGAGAATCTTCACATGTAGAAAGCACTATAGCCAGTACTTACCAGTTTCAGAAATGGCAGTTGAAACATTTTGTCAAAATTCATTCCAGTGAATCTACCACAAATAAACATTACCGTGAGTTAGACGTGTCTGAAAAGAAATAATTAAGATGTTCCTACCAGCTCAATTTTAAAAATCCAATTTCTCTTTCATTGAATTATTTCTTATAGTAACATACTTCAACTTAGTGAAAATGAGCTCTGTTCCTCTCCCCCAGTAACAAAGTGAGTATGACAGGTATCACTAGGACAAATAAATCATATTTGATCCAACAGAAACCATTTTGTGGAGTAGATGCTAACAGCATTTAAGATATTTTTCAGCACGGTTATTCATTTAAACAATTCATTCAATTTTTCCTGTATGTCACATACATGGGACTGTTTGAGGGAATGTTTTTCTAAGGTAGAAGGGAGTAATACTTTGTATATACTTCAATATAATCCTGCAGATTGGCTTTAGGAGGGTCTTTAGAAGAAAAATTTCTTTATTTTTCTGTAACACTTTGATAAATGAGTCATCGAAGAAAAAAAAGTATATGTGATCGTGCATAAAGAGTAAAATTCTTTCTGTGTTCTCAGTAGTTGAAAAAATTAAGCAAAATATGTAGCACTTTTCTTTTTTTCACTACAGTTCTAATACAGATTGAAATAATTTCATAGTATTATTAAAACTGTTAAATAAGTAATAATTTGTGCACAGTATTTATGAATATGCTAAACGTACAAAATTCTAAACAGAGATCACAGAACTTACTATAAGATCATCTATGTAGTTGGACCACAGAAGACCACATAATAAAATGACAAAACAGGATTAAATTTCAGTTTTAAGGAAAATTACAAGGATTGGGATTATTGTGTTTTAGTGTTGAAACCAAAATAATTTCTCACTTGCTTGCAATCTTTAAATGTGATGGAAGAGAAAAAACTCAGGAAGGGCACCTCTAAATACGTTACAATATGAATTTTTTGCTATCTAAATATTATTAATTATTCTCACATGTGGAGGGTACTGAACACAATTTTGATAATTTTCTCACTATAATTTGTTATTAAATATAATTATTTCTGTATAATTTTCCCAGACAAATAAAGAAGAGTTAAAATTACAGCATGTAAAAAAAGAAAAACAACAGAAAAAGGTACTTTAAGGACATTTCAAAAATACTATTATTGAAACTTAAATGGTCAGTTATTTTACATTCTAGCTACTTGCCTAAGATAGAGGGCAATCTAAAATTGTCAATTGATGAATGAATTAAAAGTTTATTTTACATTAAGAGAATAATTCTCAGGTTTCTTTTAAGTAATACAAATCAGCAAAGGAACTGAACTAATCAGTATGAAACTAACAGGTAACTCTCACTTGAAAAAAATCGAATCTGATGAAAATAATATTGGCAACAGATTTTGTCGTTTAATTATCTGTATCAGGTAATGTATGAAAATTTAAAGCCTTTAAAATGACTTGCAGCATTTATAAAAATGTATAGACACCATCGTGCTTAAAGAGACTATCATCCAATACATAGCTTGGCAACTTTTTGTTTGTTAACTGTCCTTTTTAAAAAATGATTTTAAATACTAATTAGATATATTGATTTAAAAGTGTTAGGCATACTTAATACTTTAAAATTTTTATTTAAAGGATAGCATTAGGAAGATGTAGAAATAAAAATAGAGAAATAAAATTTATGAATTATAATATTTGATGCCAAGTGTTAAAATAATGCCTAATTTCAAAGTTTAAACTAATCCAGGAGATTCCAGAAATGGGAAATATTTATTAGCAATATGACAAAGTTTTGAGTACATTTTATATCATTCAATAATATAAATGCAATTTAAAATTTGGAAAATTGACTGAAAATTGTGTGAAAAGAAATAAAAATTTGCCCAAAAACAAAGTAATTTCATGCTGTTCTCATTTTTTATGTTTATTGTAGCCAACTTAAAATTTGTATTTCCTGTGCTTATTTTGGAGATCCATAATTCAGAGGCGATTCTAACAAAATTAAAACCTTTGCATTAATTCAAAGTTTTATTTTTTAAGGAAATATTATTAATGCTTTAATTCAAATAGTTACTACTGTTTTTATCTACCAACCATAAAAGAATTCACCAAAATAAATTTGTTTTTATTTTGCACAAGCCTCGATTTCTATAGTCTTCCAAGACAATGATAGTTGCTAGAAATTTTTTTTTCAAATGTCATTCTCATGGCGTATAATGCTGTTTCTACAAATAATTATTTCTCTTGAATAGTAAATTACTCATCTTTGATAGCAAACTACTAATTTCAGTATCTAGCCCTTTTAACTATGATTGTTTTCAAGAGCGATACTAGCTGCCTTTTTTTTAACCATGTAGCTACTATTTCTAGCACAGAAAAGTTGCCTTTACACCTGCATATTTTCTTTCTCTCCTTCCTTCCTTTTCCTCTTTCCTCTCCTCTCTTCTCCTCTCTTCTCCTCTCCTTTTCTTCTCCTTTTTTCTTTCTTTTCTTTTTTTCCCTGGTAAAGTTATTGAATCAAGTAGCTGTCTAGAGGGAGGAGCAAATGTTATTACCCATAGTCAACTGGCAAGAAAAATGAAAATCTTTATCACATGAGAAGTAATTAAAGCAAACAGATTTACTTAGAGGAAGGCCTGAGAACAAGGAGAAGTCGTAGTCTAGCACATAAGCTGAATTCTTGTTTAGGAGTTTTTTGGTGAAATGTCTTTCCTTTACTTTCTGAAATGCACTCTGCTGATTAAAAAAAAAAAAGCTGACAGTTAATTAGCACAGAGTCTTATTACAGAAGTCTCCTCTAAAGCAGACATATTCAACTTATACTGAGGTGATTGTCATAAAGGGGTTGTTTGCTGTGGCGCTCACAGATGGCAGAAAAGACAGCCCAGGAACGCAAACAGCCTGATAATCAAGATAGCCTTAAAATATGGGTGAGTTTTCAACTCTGATTCTGGCAGCAGCCTCTTTTCAAATATCTTGGGTTGTTATGTCCAAGTGGTTTACTTTAAAGCAGCCTTGTCATCAAAGGGGTCCCAGAGTCAAGAATAATTATGATAATTACCCAGAATTGTCCCCCCCAATAATCATAATAATAATCCTGAATCTTAACCAAGTATAATATTGTTTGTGCAATACACTGCTACATTAAAAAAGATGAAGTGCTAGACAACTAGATCTATTCTTGACTGACAAAGCTGCTATAATTGTATGACTTTCTGGGATAATGGTTTAAACAAAAGTAAATAGTAAAAAAAAAAAAAAAAAAGCCCCCCCCCCAAAGGATTGGAAAGCTTAGCTGTGTTTAGTGCCCATTGATGAAAGCAGTGTTCTCTGATCCATGCTGCTATTGTTGGTTTTAGTTTAGCTCCCTCTCAATCAATATCTAACAGGGCATGATTTAATAAGGTTTTATAATCTCCAAAAATGGTGGGGGAGGGTGGTTGTGGTATTGTCATTCATCAAAGGGGGCCTTTCAGGTTTCTTTGCTTTCACCTGCTGGGACCCATTTGGTCTCTTTCAAAGAGAATGCAATGACAAAATGAATGAGAAATGCTAGAATAAGAGTCCCTTATTCTACCCAATAGTATAATCAATGGGTACTTGTAATCCCTATTGTACCTCACAGAGGTAGTTGTAAGACAATTAAATCTCGCTTCTCAGGCAAATGATTTTGGTAGTTAACCTGAAACAGCCAACAATATTGAAGAGAATGAATGCATTTGAAGCAATGATGTAATGGGATACTGCCTGGCCAGAAAGCATGCATGTGTATTGACGTGTGTATGTATGTGCACATTTATCTCAATACGCTATGAACACAGCTTTCATGGTTTATAGTCCCTTAAATAGTACATGGGTAAGTGGGAAAGATTGTAAACAATTTCACACTCTCTTTTAATTTTTATTTTTAAACTAACATGAAACTATTCTTATTTTTGCAGCATTATACTCTCTAAACTGTAATTTTATAAACAGAAAACATTTACATAGTTAACATCAGTTTGATGTGACAACCAATTTAGTTTTAATTTCATTTGCATCAGCTAAATTCAATTTCTTTTTCCTTCCTTACTGAATTGCATGTATGTCAAAAAGAGGCTTGTAGTCTTTGGGAGACGTATGCACTCATTTCAGTGTGCGTTATTTGTTCGACTTAGTTGTGTGGACTTCATATTCTATTTCAAGTGTTGTCTGTCAAGAAATATTATAGTTTACTCTTTTTAAGAAGGAATAAAAATGTGTCCGGCGATAAAATTTATAGCACACACAAATCTTTTAGGATTTGTGAAGAAAAATTGTACTTTTGTTGAGAAGTCTTACGCTTACTGGTGAATATTAAATATGAAATAAAGAGAGCAAAGAGATTGTTATATCAGATACACAAAGTTGCATTTTAGTTCACTATAATGTAAAAATTAAAGGGCCCTTCCTTTAACGTATATTTTAAATATACTCTTTTGATTTCTCTTACATTTCATTTATGTTGAAAATGCCCACGTTCCTTTGTCAAAGTTCTCGGAGAAATCTCAGTGTTCTTATTTACAGTAACTCCCAACGTAATTCTTGAGGCAAATCCTAAATTTAGTTAATACACAAACATGTAATAAACATACTTTTATCTCTAGAACACACATTTTCTTCTTTCTTGTACATCTAAGGAGTTTTTTTTATAAAGAGCTATTGATTGGGGAGTTATGTACCCCCAAATATATTGACCCAGATACTCAGATATTCACAGATGTGTGCTCTGCACACAAGTGCATATGTATTTTCATTGAGTTAATGCAGAATTGTAGCTACCTTATATGTAAATAAAATGGCTCTCCATTGATGTTTTTATACACAATTCTTTCAATTATCTTTAAATATTGAAAAGCAACTCTCAGAGAACTCGAAATGTCCTGTATGACTTCCAAGGCAGAAATATTTACTATCAGAATTCTATATACTTGTAGATTATTTTTTAAACCTGTTATTTTGCTATGTTTAGATCATAGAAGAATAAAGAAATGCACTAGAAAAAGAAATTGACCTAAATAAAACGATGTATTCTCTCATAATGCTGAGTTTAGTGAAGAGTGAGACACCTGACTCCTCTGGATACTTCCAAATGAGCCTAGCTAATTGGGGTAACCCAAGCCCATGGCCATTTGAAAGACTTGAGGTCAGGTGTTTTATTACTGGGATAGTATTCAAAAAAATGACTGTCAGGGGTGAACGAAGAATTATGTCAAGAGCATTCAGCATTACTGCCACTAAAGAGAGAGGAGGGGGAAAACATTGTGAAGAAAAACATGTCATTTTCTAAATGAGCTAGGGGAGGAGGATAGGGCAATAATGTGGCCTTCAGCTGTTGGTTTATTAGGTTTCCATTCCCATGATCCACATCTGCGTTAGGCAAAAATAGTTTTACTTTTAATACAGTTGCACTCTACCACTTTGCTTTCTTGCGGGAGTAAAAAATAGCTGTGAAAAACATGCAGATGAGGTTTGTTCTTTGTGGTTGTTTGTTTCCCCATCTTCTATACTATTTTCCTGGTTCTATAGCCTATCTTAGCATTGTTGTCTGATTTGCTATGGAACAGTGAACATTGCTTTTCCTAGCCAAATCATCCAGTGTTAAATGGTATGTGATACAGATCAATAGGGCATCTACAGCTGTACAAAAAGGGCAATGTTGTTTCTATTAACAATTTTGAAAGAGAGTGTGGACTCGTGGTTAAAGGATTAAATTGGGGACCGAGGTTTTTGATGTCTTGAATTCTAATTCTACCTAAGCCATTGGATGCCTGATGAAGTTGTTATCAAGCATTTTAATTTCTCACTCTCTCTTTCTGGAAATGGTGAAAGTATATATATCCATATGTTATGTATTTGGCCTACCATGGGATCATTCAATAAACAACGGGAATTTGGAGAACTGATAAAGAAAATTGGACAATATCTTGGTGACTTCAAAATGTGTGATATCTCAAATTTCTATCAGATTAGTTGCTCATACTCTTTTTCACATGATGTTCTGTGCTTCAAGGTATTTCCCCATCTCATCTGAGCCCATCTAGCTGCAACTTCACATTTATATATTAGGAGTTTCAGTCAAACTGGGGTAAAGACTTGTGGGGGTCTGGTTGCCTGCATTCTCTTTCCAGAACAGGAGGCATTTTATTTTGTGTGAACCCTTTTTTGGTGGCATTTTAACATAGAAAACGATTTTGGAAAAGCACTTGGCTTTTGTTGCTTTTGCCAATGCCAGGTGCAAGTGGCCATTCATAAAGATTAGCAACGCACATTCGCCCTTTATTTCAGTTTGGAGCAGAGGCCTGTTTGAGTGTATGTGTGTACACGTGTCCATGTGTGAGAGAGAAAGAGAGAGAGCCTGAGGCAGAGAAAAGTGTTTCATAAAGTTGTATATTGTTAACTCAAGTGAACCTTTGGAAGAATGATAGGCCTTCGTATTGTATTTCCTGCTCAGATTTTTGATTCCGGTTGAACTTGCCCCTTCTCCCCTTCATCCCGCCCCCGCTTCTCTCATTCTGTTCCCTCCCCAGTTCATTTCAGAAGAATGTTACATGTTTTGTAAACAATTCATTCAAGCAGCAAATCCGAGAAGGAGCAAAGTTACACACTAGTCTTGGTGTAATCAAATAATAGGGGTCCAACATTAATTTCATTCAAATGTCTGTGGTTTTATTTTGCTTTGTTTTACTCTATTTGTTGAGTACTGTACTCGGTAGAAGTGGAAATGTAGTTGAACACTGGTGAAAGACTAAAAGTTCGGACGCTGATGGAGGTTGAGCTCTTACTCTGGGCTTGGACTGTTCCATCTCAGTCACGGACTAAGTGCTTCGGGCAGTGCATTGTGGGAAGACACTGTGTGAAAACACGTGGGAAACGAGAATTAATATACTGATAACGTAGTTGTCTTGAATTTTAGGGTAGCTGACTTAATCACTTGAGTTTCTGTGAAGGAAGTAAATGAAATAAACAGCAAATAAATAACATTCTTGGGACTCCTGGGTGGCTCAGTGGGTTAAGCCTCTGCCTTCCAAGCGGAGGTCGTGATCCCTGGGTCTTGGGATGGAGCCCCGTGATGGGCTCCGTGCTCAGAGGGGAGTCTTCTTCTCCCTCTCCCTCTACCGCTTCCCCTGCTTGTGCTCTCTCGCTCTGACAAATGAGTAAATAAAAATCTTTAAAAAAAATAGCACTCTTTTTCCTAATCAATGGTGAATTCTTAAATATTCCTTCCATATTTTGCATATTAAAGAGATAGGAGTTTTAGTCACTTCAAAATACTTTAGTGTTTTCTATGGCCTATATTCTTTTTATGGCCTTCTTGAAATTTTTTCCCCTAATTTGTTCCAATTTAAGATTTTTATTTAAAAAACCTAACTCAACTTTAAGATACTTCAAACCAACAAAAGTGTAATTTTTGTATGTTTTTTCCTAAAGAAGCATATCTATTAAGTTTCCAAATTATTAGTGGGTCTCTATTTATTTTTCTTAAAGATATACAGTGACTGTAGAATCTTGACCACAAGATGAAATACAAAATTACTAGAGAAGAGAAGTTTAGGAGCTTATTTCTATGTAATCACTACTCTGCTATTAATATGTGCTATTTATTGTCAAAAAATGAATGTGATATTTGATTAATTGGTTCGCCAAAGAAGCCAAACAATACTAAAGGGAAAAAGCCTGTCTCCAAAAGAAAAACAAACAGACAAGCAAAAAAACCCCACAAAACAAAAACCCACCAAGAAATGAAAAAAAAAGTTGTTTTTTAAGTAAGCTTCTGATCAATAAATTTTCTTTTATATTTTATAAATACAAATGTTACTGAACATCAGTTGACAAATGAGAATATAATGCATTACTCATCATTTCAAATACTGGTTAAGTCTGCTTGGTATGACTGCAAATATAATTTGAATGTGGGTTGTTCTGCGTGACCTAGCACATCTACAGAATCATTTACAGAAACTTCCTTTTCATAGGTTGTTTTTGATATCGGAAGTTTTATCAAACTCTTTGAATATATGAGCACAAAAAGTACAAAACATTAATCCGTATTGCTTCCACCTACCACCCCTCTACGAAACTTGGAAGTGTCTGCATTTTCCATTTTATGGAAACAGTTTATTCATTTATCTACAAGGAGTTCAAATTTTAAAAAAGATTTTTAAAAAAGGTTTTCTTTGAAATAATTAATTGCAATAATTATGGAGGCAACGTCCCTCTCAGAAACAGTGAAAAGCTATTCTTTTTCAGCAAGTAATCAAACAGAACTGAGCAGGTAGTTTCTACAGCACATATATGTACTCCCAGGTGGATTTTCAAGTATAAAGTGACTTACTGCTTCACTGGTGTTAAATAGTTAGATGCCACAAGAAAACTTAGTGGTCATTCACAATCAGTTGAAATCATAATACTAGAAATTGTTTTAGATTGTTATATAAAATCACCCACTTTCAAACTATTAACTTATTAGTCTGTAGTATATCCCTTATGACCAATTGTGAATTACACAGAATGTCTAAAGAAAGGAGATCATTCGTGCATACAAGTTCCCTATTTCAAGATATCTTACATCTATAGCTAGCTAGCTAGGTAGCTATCATCTATCATCTATCTATATCATCTATTATCTGTTTTATAACAACTCATTGTATAATAATAATAATGAAGATTTTAAATGATACCAAAGATTAGAGCCAATTAAAACATGACTCACAGGACTTATTTCATGAATCTATTAATATGACAAATTAACTTATGTTTCCATAAACCAGAACTATACAGGGTAAAAACAAGATGTAACATTGCCTATGAAGCAAGTTTGCCAAGTGGTCCATTTGGTCTCCAATATTTATATTTTAAAGAGGTATGATTACATTTTAATGAATCCTTATTTTTCTAAATATTTCAATTGAATAGCCTTATGAAATCTGGGTTTTCTTTTTTTGTAAATTCATTTAAATCAGGGCTAAGAAGATACTTGAAAAATGATAATCTTGCTCTGAGACATGATACAAAGGGAAAAAAAAAAAACTTTCCAAGGGTGGAAGACAAAACTTAAAAAAAACCCCAACACTTTCAGAAATCTTTGACTTTGAATTTGTATAATATGTAAAAACTGTAAAACCCATTATATGTATAAACATAGCTATATCAGTATCATATGAAATAAATTATGCAGTTCAGTTTGCCAATGTGTAATATAATTTTTGATCACATGTAAATTTGCTATAAGAGGTTTCAGAAGGAATCTTTTAAAATATACCGCAAACTACAACAGATTTGTCATTCATGCACTGCTGAGCATAGAGGCCTAATTTTACCTTTTTGCTATTGTTTTAAATTAAAGCACTTATCCAAAAGATCAAAACAGCTTTTACAATGGACATTTGTGAAGAGAGATGGTGATAATATCCAGAGAAATATGGTAATTGTTCCTGTCGTGGAGGCACAGGGAGGTATATACCTTCTATATATACCGGGAAGCTGGGAACACACCCAGTATAAAAGTATATCTCAAAGTTTGGAGGGTGGATTACAAAGTGCCTAGTGATCAGGCAAAAACATTAAATGAAGCAAAAACATTGCATTTGAAAAGCAAGAACAAAGACATTTCCTTTTGCTTTGCTGGTAAAGAATATTAAAAGAGGACAACTGCCATTCTGATGGCAGTTTTAAATCCAGCTTTTTATATTACGGTCCTTAATGAGAGACCCCACAATATCAGATGAAGAAAGACAAAGAGAATTTTTGATGAAAAAAAAAATCAGGGGAAAGAGAGAGATGACTGAGCATATGCAAACTTTGTCTGCAGTTGTTTGAGCTCAGGCATAAGGCTGAGGGGACTTCTCTTCCCCTCTAACTACCTATTAAGGAAGACTGCATAACAAATAGCAGACTATCCCCTAAAGAACTGAAAGGTAAAGTTCTCAGGAAGCCCCAGTAAATACTGAAATGATTTTTACTATTCCAAATTTAATTCGACATTTTCTGAGTGTGTGTGTGGGGGAGGGTGGAATACCCCCTTTGTGTTCTGAAAAGTATCTTGCGACACAGAAAGATTTCTCTGAAAGAAAATGCATCTTACTTGACTAAACATTGAGCTCTCAGCATGAGAATAAACGCCTCGATGTTGCAAGCTGCAGCGTGGCCAAGTGGGCCCAATGCAGTGCTTTCATGCCATCTAGTGGCTTGAGGAGAAGTCTCCCCAAGACCTGATCTCAGGGAACCAGTTCCTGTCTGTATTTAGATAGTGTCTACGAGGCAAATGAAAGAGAGAAATTATCATAATTATTCGGAGAATTTGGGCAAAAAGGAGTTATCTTGCTTGAAAAATATGAAGGTTTTGGGTTAAAGAATCCCAGCAGTTGAAATAACCTGGTTTTAAATTTTGGGTGCCATTTTAGCTTGGGTGTATCTAGTCCAAGAATTAGGGTTCTTTTTCCTTTCCTTTTCCTTTCCATTCTATTCCACTCCATTCTTTCTCCACATCTTCACTTTAAAATTCCTGTTTTGGTTTTCAGTTTTTCAAAGACTTGAAGATTGTGTGTGTGTGTGTGTGTGCACGCGTGCACACACGCCTCTATCAACCCCCCCCCCCAAATCTCCTCTTCAGCACTCTGCTATTGAGATGATAAAGAACCACTTTCTTGGAAACACCTAAAATAGTTATACTCTCTGACACTCCTCTCTTACCTCCCCTCTGATGCACTGCGCCCCAAGCCGTGCTTGGAACATCGAACTGTAACGGTATAGTTTACCACCTAAGGTATTTTTGTCACTCTCAGAAACACAACTTTCTATTGTTATCCTTGCAAAATTTCATTAAAATGTCCTTATCCACCCTATTTATATATATAGCGAGTGTCCTCGAACTTTCTTTAACAAGTCAAACTTCAACTGGTATCAAGCGCACTTAACCAAAATCACACATTTCTATCTTTCCTATTTGAGATTTATTCCATTGGCATAGGAATTCTCCCTTTTGATTCCAGTGATTCACACATTTTAATACTACATTTAGTGTACCTACAGATAGAAACCATTCTACTCTGGGAATATAGTTGCCTTTTTGTATAATGTGAAAAGGTTAGATTTATAATATTGTCACTGATGAGGTATAGATGTCTTTTAGGGATGCAAAGAAGCAGATTTCCATACTTTAGACATGGATCAAGGATTAAGGTTTGTAAATAATTTAAAAGGGGGGCTTTTAGTGGAAAAAGCTGCGGCATTATATCTGTAAAACAGGAATTTTGAAGACTTTGTGGCCCAAGAATCATACTGTTTTGTGGGTTGGAGAGCAATAAGAAATACAAGTTGGAACTTTATATACATTGTGATCAATGGCTGATAAATATTTTCTATAAAATATCCCTGCTTGAAAGGATTTAGTAAATGAATTTAATTCTCATTGAAGAGGTGTGGAAATTTAACTTTTCATACATTTTACATAATATCATAGTGGGAAAATAATTATATTGTTTTTTCCCTTATTTTGGCATGTTTATTAAACATTTAGTTTCAAAGATGCAATTTATAAACATAGAAGTTCATAAAATATGAATTTAACATTTTCTGATTGATATGACGGATTTGCCTTAGTTGTGTTCTTTTTGAACATTTGTGTTTTCACCATTTAGATGATGAACAGATTTTTTAAAGTAAGGATGTTCTTTTTTAATGTTGCCCCAAACAGAATGTTCTTTAATTTTTCCACTTTGTACTAAATTTTAGTATGAATTTGCTTAAAGAGAGATCAGAACTGTGCTTTCACTTTTCATTTATAGATTTTAAACAACTATGGTGGAAAATTTATATTACACAAAATACTGAATATTCCCCCCATTTTTTTTGCTGTGATAATATTAGATCCTAAATAGGAAATATTTGCTGATATTTTATATCTATATGTGGATATAGGTGCATATATAATTGTTCACCTATTAATGATTTTTTAAAAGTGATTTTATTATATAATTTCTTACCTGACCTGATAATTTAACAATTATATTCAGTTTTTACATTTTTTACTAATTATTGCATACGTACTTCAGTTTTCTTTCCATATATAAAAAGAAACAACTTACAAAATTCTGAGAAATATTAGTTAAGTTTTCAATGTAATATTATGTAATAATTTAATGCATACATATTTCAAATCCAGCAGCTTGTCTACACTTTTAAATTTCATTAATATTGTGAACCATAGAGAGTAGTGTTCCTTAAAACAGCATTAAAAAAAAAAACCCAAAATTGGAAAACTGGAAACTTTTTGTTGGGTGGCGTACTAGTGCTTTTCTTCTTTTCTTTTATGTAGATTCACATAATCAGAAAGGAAAAATATACTTTCAAAGAATTTTGAACATGTGTCTCAATAAAAGGCTAGTTTTCTGATAAAGATAAATTCAGTGCAACTACACATATTCGTTGTTTAAAGAAGTGGAAAAAAATCTCAGGGAGGTTTCATTTCAAAGAAAAAGGCATATGGGCATCACACACGTTGCTGTCTGAGGACAGTTCTGAATTTTGATGAGAACAAGAAGCTATAATTGGAGTGATAATCTTTTACACTGTTTTTAATTGTAATCAGTGCAGATGTTTGTAGCTTTATGATAAGAAAAATGGTGCTTTGAAATTTGTATAGTTGATAAGTTTTTAGGCCACAGGCTGCTCAACTTGGCTCATCCTAAAAGATGGATTTGATATTCGGAATTACTGAAAAGCAAGAAATTCACAAGTATTTAAAAAATCAACTGTGTATGATGATTAAAATGTCCGTGTTTTAATCTTACTAAACTTACATAGGTAATTTTCTTTTTTTGGTATCCTGTCTGCATAAAGTGAAATAAACAGGCTCCATTTATAAAACTAGAGAAAAGGAGAATTTGAATTATGATTAAAAATGTTTTTGATACAGAAAATATCAGAAAAGATCTTCATAATTTAACCTTGGGCTCTCCAAGGGTAAAATAATTGGCTCATTCTTTAGGTGTTACAGTTGAATCCTGATGAAAACAATTTTGTGCATTTTGCTTCTCTTTTTTTTAGCCTGTTTTTATCTTAGGATGAATTTACCTGAAAGATGTATCTCCAGGTAAATTCAGATTTAGATCGATACAGATGTCTGAAATTTTTAGTTTTTATTCAGATGCTTTTAATGGCATTAATGGAATTAATTGACTTTGGCATTTATGTTATATACCCAAGGGAGAGTCTTTCTGTATTTTCTGGAGGAAT
Source organism: Ursus americanus (assembly GCF_024610735.1). Taxonomy (NCBI): domain Eukaryota; kingdom Metazoa; phylum Chordata; class Mammalia; order Carnivora; family Ursidae; genus Ursus; species Ursus americanus. The sequence continues at coordinate 21,198,374 of NC_142131.1, forward strand.
GATTTGTAATATCATAAACACAAATCAAAGGGGCTCTTTCCTCCCTTTCATGTGTAGGAGTGTGTTTGGTGTACTGAAGTCTCCTAATGAATGTCCTTGCTCAGGTGTTCTCTACCTAATACTGCACTTAGAAGCGGATTTTCTGAATAGTGATCCTTCTTGCACTTTTTCTGGGCTGTATTTTTCTTTTGGGCTACACTGCTAGGCTCCAGTATTACCCCATTCTATCTATCTCAAAAGTGAAGCAGAGGGTGGAAAACCATGCCCCACACAGAAGCATCTGCTGTATTTAAAACAATACATGTGTTCAAGACTCAACAAGGCATTTTGAATCACAGTGTGGTTTAGAAATTAGCAGATTAATTTTCCACAAGAATCCCAGGAGAAATTTCCCTCTTTCTTTCCCTCCTTCCTTCTTTCCTTCTTTCCTTCTTTCCTTCTTTCCTTCCTTCCTTCCTTCCTTCCTTCCTTCCTTCCTTCCTTCCTCTTTCTTTCTTTCTTTCTTTCTTTCTTTCTTTCTTTCTTTCTTTCTTTCTTTCTTTCTTTCTCTCTCTCTCTCTCTCTCTCTCTCTCTCTCATATCAGAAGCACAGTAATATAACCTATCACAAATATCTTATTATATTTTGTAGAAAAGTGAGTGTACATATGTTTTAGCTAGTTAATATCTAAATTAAGGACTACAGGTAAAGAAATTTAAGTAATGTATTTCTGCTTAAAAGATTCTAAAATTGTAACTTAAGAAAGATGTCCTACCTTCATTACAATAGCAATTTAGAAAATGATTCATTACCAGAGTGTTTATGAATTTTATAAGGGAATTTACAATTGTTATATGACTAATAATGATAATTTTCATAATAATAGCTGTTACTTAATGCCATCTGCCATGATTCACATTTTATTTTTACTCATCTTTAGAACAATCTTACAAAATAGGAACTATTCATATTTTACACATGAAGAAACTGAAAGTCAGAGAACTTGGTTGACTTGCCCATGATCACCAGGCTATCAAGTGACAAAATAAATTCAAATCCATGTCTGCTTCATTCCACCACACTTCGTTCCTCCATGCCATGCTTATTACTAATATGAGTCAGAAATTTTGCCATGTTTTTCATATATATCATTATTTTATTATAGAGACTGTGACATTTCCTAAATGCTTCTTAAATTGAACTGAATATGGTTTTGTAAATAGCAATATATTTACAATATTCACTTTTCAGAAAAAGCAGACACAGAACTCTAATAAGGTATGTCAGTTATCAAAGCACTATTCTTTGGTCAAAATGAAGGGTAATAATGCTAACAAACCGGATTTAATACAATATTAAAATGAACTCTAATGGATGAATGTGGTAATTATTATTTTTCACATATTCTGTATCAGTACTCCACTTTGTGGATTGTGGAATGGCACCATTCTTCCTTTGTTCATAACTGCTGCCTTTTATCTCATTTGTCTGAAGAGTCTTGCACTTGACTTATTCGTCTTACCACTTCAAACATAAAACACAGTAGACCTAGCATGACTTGTTAATCTCTGCCTTGCCTGGCCTCATAACTTTCTTCAAAGTCCAGTATGAGATTCGCCTCCAGGGAGTTTGTGGTGATGGATACCACTTGATCAGATTCCTTTTTGTCTTGGCACTGCTTGGCATTAATTTCTACCGTATCAGTTTGTAAAATAAACTTGTTATTTCATTTCATATATGTGTTTGATATTTTAAATCATATTCAAAGCCTTCACACTGGAAGCAATGTTCGTTTCTTCCATTTCCATAATATCCATCCAGTGTACTCAGTGGAATGCTCCAAAAAAGAGCTATCCTTTTTAAGAGTTAAGACCAAGCCAGATGGATGGCAGGTCATCAAGTCATTTCCTTAGTCCTAGGATAAGGAATAACATTCATTTTATCATATACATTAAGAAGATGTTAAATAAGATGAGGCCAAGGCTAATTCCTTCCTTCCTTCCTTCCTTCCTTCCTTCCTTCCTTCCTTCCTTCCTTCCTTCCTTCCTTCCTTCCTTCCTTCCCTCCTTCCTTCCTCTCTTTCTTTCTTTCTTTCTTTCTTTCTTTCTTTCTTTCTTTCTTTCAAGAGTTATTTATTTTTTTTTAGAGAGAGAGAGAGAGAGTGACTGAGCAGGGGGAGGGGCAGAGGGAGAGGCAGAGGGAGAGAATCTCAAGCAGACTCCCCACTGAGCATGGAGCTTGGTGCGGGGCTTGACCCCCGGACCCTGAGATTATGATCTGAGCTGCAACCAAGAGTTGGATGCTTAACCGACCAAGCCACCCAAGCATCCTTCGATTCGTTCTTATAGAATATTATTTGTTAAACATTTTCTGGGATGATCCAGAGTATAATAACCTTTCTTTGGGTACAGTTTTAGATCCATCTGAACATTTTTACTGAATCTTAACCATGGTTTATGGGTGAGCACATCATGAAGATCAGAATGAGAAGTTTTGTTGAAGTTATGATACATTTTAGCAATTTATTCCTCCATCTACCAAATATTTTTAATAGAGTATCTGAGAGGAATTATTTTTAATTCAGCCACACTGATTATGGTTGAATATCTTTAATTTTTAAAGAGTTTTTGAAACTGTATATTGAAAATAGCTGCATACATATGTGCATATTGCATAGGTCAAATAAGTAGGTGTGGGTCATTCAGTCCACCATTCAGTAACAAACTAGTAGCTTCTGGGCTAGATTCCATTCTCATATAATTGCTCTGTTTGGATTGTCCAGTTTCCAAGGTTTTTTAAATTAAAAGAATCAGGGCATTTCTGGGGCACTTGGGTGGCTCAGTCAGATATGTGTCCACCTTTGGCTCAGGTCATGATCCCGGGATCCTGGAACTGAGCCCTGCATTGGGCTCCCTGCTCAGGGAGGATTCTGCTTCTCCCTCACCCTCTGCCCCTCCCCCTGCTAGTGTTCTCTCTCTCTCTCAAATAAATAAAAATCTTTAAAAAAAAACCCCAAAACCCAGGAGATTTCACATTAAAAACAAAACAAAACAACTTGTTTCTCATGAAGAACTGGAAGGTTTTATAACACTGGGTCTTAGAGGGTGAAATCATCTGGGACTGAACATTAGCTATTCTCTTTAGATGGGGCATACTTTCTTCAATTTGCCCCAGTCCTCAATACTTCTTAGAGAGATTTCTACCAACTCCACTTCAGGCATTCATTATCTGCCTTCCGTCTATAAGCATTTAAGTGATTCCTGATTTAGGCTAAGCCCTGCATTTTAAACTATTAAAAGGAAAGCTGAGTCATTTATAGTGATGCATCTAAGCCCTGGGTGTTATCCACTGAGTGATTAGATGCTTTAGGAATGAGTTACTTTTAGAAATTTCAAAAGGATTTTTTATTTTTTTTATTTTTTATTTTTTTAAAGATTTTATTTATTTATTCGACAGAGAGAGACAGCCAGCGAGAGAGGGAACACAAGCAGGGGGAGTGGGAGAGGAAGAAGCAGGCTCATAGCGGAAGAGCCTGATGTGGGACTCGATCCCGTAACGCCGGGATCACGCCCTGAGCCGAAGGCAGACGATTAACCGCTGTGCCACCCAGGCGCCCCTCAAAAGGATTTTTTAAATAGTAAAAGCATTCTATTATAAATTCACACATACATATGTACATAATATAATTACCCAGATTAGCTGTAACATGAATTATTATACAAAATATCTTCCACAGTACATATTTCTAAAGATTGAACAATAAAAAGGGTAATATGTATTTTCATTAGATACGAAAGATACAAGGTGTTCTATGTATATAAGAGAAGAAAACATAAGCATTTGAATGTAGATGGTTCTGCCTGAGAGAACTGAGTTCTCAATTGAGTAGAGCTCTTCCTTCCCTGTTATCTTTCTATCAGTTGGTGCTAGAATGTCTGATGGTGAGGAAGGATCCAGCCCTCAAGAGATGTGTTGATGGGGCAATCTGACATTGGCCCATGTACTAGAGACTTGTACTGTTTCATGTGTGCCCAGAAAGGATTAAAAAAATTGAAGGCTCTTACTGCTCCTAGGAACTGTGTATGAATCTGGCTCCTTGGAATTTTCTTGCCATTATTGAGCAGAAATTCTAACGCTGGATCAGGGAGAGATTCTTCTCTAAATAGAGCCTTTCCTTGAGAAGAAGCTAAACCAGTAGCACTGAATTCATTTAAAGGAAAAAATTGGCAATGTGATTTCTTTTATTATTCATTTATAACAGAGCATTTCTTAGATGAAAATGAATTCTCCCCAAATCACACACACAGGCACTCACCTTGGGCAATTTCTTTGTATTGCCTATCAAATTTACCCCAGGCAAACTGAGAATATATATAGAAAGCCAATTTCAGCAGGGTAGCAATAACTGATGAGCCCACCTGCCACCATATACAGGAGCTTTTATCAAGATATAATAGAATGTTAGAGAACTAATTATAGTATCATTTTTCAAACATGACACTCTCTAGAAGTTCAGGTTAATTTATTCCCTCAATATGTATATATTTTTAGTGCAAACTTGATGAAAGGAACTGGTTGATTTGCTGAAGATGACAGAACAAAAATACAAGATCAAAGCCCTGCCCACCAATGGCTTACCGTCCAATTAGAGAAAAGTCACAAAGCAGAATTGTGTATGATCAACACAATGGAAGTGGACAGTGAACATTATCGTTCTAAGAAGAGCTACAAAGAGCTTATTATAGGAGAGGTGAGACTTTGGAGAACAGGGAAGATGGAGTTTGGAAAAGGCTGGAGGTCAGAAATATGCTTTGTTCAGTTGATAGTAAAAATCCCCTTGGTCTGGAGAGGAAGGTTCACATTGGCAAGAAGCAAATTAGGTAGGCAGGAAGGAGCTCCATGGCTAAAAACTCATGCAGGGCTAAGCAGCTTGGGTTTAAATTCACGATCTGTCACTTACTCGGTGTGTAAACTTAGCAGATGACCTCACCTCTTAAGCCTCAATAAAGCATCTATTAGTGTTATGATTAGAATAGGACTGATCTTACAGAGACATTTGAGAGATTATGTAAGCCCATTTATGCAAAGCACTTAGCACTGTTCCTGGCACATTAATGCCACTCCATAAATGTTAGCTACCCTTAGTAGAGGTGAGGGAGAACCCAATATTAGATGGATTTGAATGCCAAAATGAGAGGTCTAAACTTGACCTTGTAAGTAAAGTGAAAGCTATTTGTGTTTTTTTTTTTAATGGATTTGAGACCTGATACAGATGATATTTTTAATAAGATTGATTTGACGATATTTGCTATAGATGATGAGTTAGAGAAAGGAAACATGAGGTAAAGAATGCTTGTGGGAAGAATAATCAGGGTGTGAGCATTGAAGGTCTAGATGGGGGAAATTTTAAAGGGGAAAATCACTGGGAAGTTTATGTTAATTAGCTATAGGACTCTGAGTTAACCATTTAGGGATGTGGGCTTCTTAGTGTATCTGACAAAAGTTATGGATCATCCTCTCACAAGTATACAAATACAGTTGCATAAAAAAATCTCCATGCAATTTCAAATGGGCATGGGTATCTGAAAGCCCTCCCTTGGATTCCAGATGTAGGGGATGAAAGAAAAGGAAGAGGAGAAGGTGCTATCATGAAGAAATGCAATAATAAAAACAGCATTATGCTAAAATAAACATAATAGACCATAATGCATATTTCATACATTTTTAAATATATTTTTATATATTTTATATTTCTTTGCACTTATTAGTTTGTAGACTATTTTGCAATTTTAGTTTTCTCCATAGAGCATTGACATATTTTTGTGTCTCAATTAGTGATAATCTTATTTCCTTTTATCCTTAATTTTTTTCTCCTGAAAAATCTTATTTCATTTAAGTGATCCATCAGATGCTACTTTTATGCTTAAATGGTGAAGTACAGGATATTCCACTGCTGGATTATGTTTTTCTTACCTGTGTCTTGTGTCTTTTCTATTTAAATTTCAAAATCAGGTAGCGGACGTGGCCCAAAATTATTTTTGTAGTTTGCAAATTAAGAAGAAATCTGTATTGGAATCTTCCCTTCTCCATTTTTAACACCAATTAAACCTGCAGACTGAGAAGAAGAGTATGAAGGGTGTGCTAAATCAGTCTTACCCTCACTTACTACTGATTAACCTTCTGCCAATTTATTCTGTGCCCCCTACTATAATGAAGCTGGCTAAATCATAGCCACTGCACCCCTAATTTCACTTTCCCACATTCTTCTGTAAAAGGAGACAAGCAAGTACAAGCAGAGGGTATGTGTTTTCTTTGGATTAGCTGTCTGATGCCCAATAGTCACTCCAAATGCCTATCTAGGTCTTAACATTATTTCTTTTATGTTCAGAGCAAGCTTGTCCACACATAATTTTGTGACATACCAAGAACAAATTGTGTCTTAATTACAAGTATTCATATATCATACAGAATGTGAACACAAGTTTTTGGTAATAATGTATCCATTTTATTTCTGTTGCATTGATTCTTTAGGAAATCTCAAATAACATTTTATGAATATTTGCCAAGCTTTTGTCATCAATGCTGAGAATCAACCATCTTTTGCTGCCATTTAGGCTATATCTAACACAAGACTGGATCTGCTGTTCTGAAAACTAGTTGATCAAATTCTATCAAATAGGGTAAACTGAGGTAGGTAATACATCAAATGACCAAGCGACTCATTAGTTAGGTCAATTTTTTTTATTTTCATGGCTGTTAATTACATGAACATTTCTTTGAAGGAGAACAAATGTAATTCTCCCCCAAATAAATGGACATTGGCCTTGGAGAAGGGAGTGCAGAATCTGAATCTCCAGTAAATCTACTCTAATCACTAAAAAAGGGTGGATGAGCTGTGCCTTTGAGGAATTAATTTTGTTTTATTGTTATTATTTTTAAAGGTTTATTTATTTACTTGAGAGAGAGCATGAGCAGGGAGAGGGCACAGGGAGAGGCAGTGGCCTGAGACCATGACCTGAGCCAGGGCAGATGCTTAACTGACTGAGCCACCCAGATGCCCCTTGAGGAATTACTTTTAGATAATACTAAAATGTATTATAATAGAATTAGTTTACGATTTTTTTTGAATAATGGTTGATATTTTATGTATTTATGTAGGACTAAAGATAACAAACTTTAAGAACACTTTAGCAAGTTTAAGTCACAAAATTTGAAATAACAGTTGAGTCAAAGTTAGATCAAGACTAACTTAAAAAACCAAAACCAAAACCCAACTTTCCTAGTCTCAGCGACCTAAGAGAAACAAAACCTGTAAGCATGGTCTGCTTGCCAAAGTGGAAGGCTCACTGAACTAGAAGTCTGAGCGTTATGTTCTGTGTTGATTATGTTCTCTGTCACTCAACACTTCTGAGGCCATTTCCTGTTGTGTAAAACAGGAGTTAAAATACCTTCCATAGCTCTTTTGCAAGGTAATTGTGAGGATCAAATGAAATAAAAAGTGAGAACACTTGAGTAAAGAGTAATTAATCTTAGGTGACACAAAGTTACGTAAAGAGGGAATTCTGCTATTCCAAATGTTTTTCCGCAATGGTCATTTTTCCCCTTTGATTTTTATTTATGGTCTCTGACCTCCTTCCCTCTATTAAAACTTTGGAACTATTTTTCATAATTGTATAAAATTAGTAAGAGATTCTGTATCAGTTAGCAAGATGCCTTCATCATTACATGTGAAATTCCAAAGAAAATCATTCAGGCCTGTGGACCCCACTATTTTATAGGCAGTATTGGTGTGGAAGCATGTAAGTAGAACTCTATGTAGTGTACTTAACATTTACTTCTACCTGAGCACGGAAGTCTGCATGAAAGGAAGTCCGAATGTCCACTCTTGCTTCCGTTTCTCACGCTAACAAAGAGAACTGTGTGTGTCCACTTCAGCAAAGGCAAAGGAGGAAACCCTCCTTAATAAGCTACCTTCAATCGCAGGCAACCTCCTGCACTACACTAAAATCTTAACAACATTGCTAGGGCAGACACAGGCGAGCCCTGTACATCATTTGCTGTCCAAGCCTGGATAGAGAACTTGGTTGGAGCCTCCAGGAGGTGGAGAGCTGCGCAGCTGGCAGGAACGTACGACTCCGGGTTCCCCCAGCACTAGAAACAAAGTGTGTGTGTGTGTGTGTGTGTGTGTGTGTGTGTGTGCGCGCGCTCTAGCGCATGTGGGGGGCCACCACTTGGTATCCTTTCTAAGTGATTCCTAGGTTACTCTGATTTTGTTGTAGTTGTCACGTGAGTTAATTACAATGCTAATTAGCCCAGTTTACGGGACTGCCAAGCATTTGTACACGAGGGTTCTTTGTTTGATCTGCTACATCATAAGCTTAGTCATCTGCTTACCAGCACGGAGGGATAGCATGTATAATTGAACGTGGAAGAACACACCTTCATCTGTTTTAACGAAGAAAACTATTGAAAACCAACAGACTAATTAAGGGTAATGATGAACAATTTTGATCAGCAATTATTTTTTAATATCGAAGTTTGCTACTGGAAAGGGTAGAGTGGGGGAAGCTCGCCTTCCAGCTTTCTACCCAGAAAGGTAAAAAGAGAGAGAGAGAGAGAGAGATCCTGCTTCCTTTCCTTTCCTTCTCCTGTAAACTGTTTTAACATATAATTGAATCGATGCTTTTATTTCAAAAGAAAAAAATAATTATAGAGCTTGTTGGGATCATTTTCTGAAGACAGGACATTATGCGTGCATGAATTCCATCGGTGATCTGAAGGGGAGCAGGCTGCTTGGACCATTACCCATCATTGTTGAACAGCATAGTAATTAATTAGGCAAATACGTCTAGATCTGGCGAATTTACATGCACAATAACTGGGCAGCAGCAACATACATACTCTTGTGAATAAAATAGCAATAGTTTTATGTGCCCGTGTGCTATGTCAGATGCCATTTTTTCCCTCTTGGCTTTATCCATTCCAGATTATTTTGTCCACTTTATGTACTTGCTTGAAAAGGGGTTATTATAAGGAAAATAAGACTACAGATGAACAAGTTTGACTTGTATATGTCTATTTTTAAAGGGATGAATTTGATTCACTATTCCTCCACTAATTTTAAAAATAATTTGCTATTTGTACTAAAATGGGTTAAATTGGCATAAGTCTTTTATGTTCCCAGAGGCTTCTCAAATAACTACCCAGACCTTTTGATAACTGTATAATATTAATGCAAAAGTTTAATTTTTCATTTGTAAGTGATCTATGGAGGTAGAAAATAAGGCACAGCCTTTGCCCTGGATAAAGTGGTGAAGGTTACTTGATCACCACCTTCTTAAAATAGTTCTCTATGAAAGTATAGGTAATCAAAAAAATCTAACACTTTATTTGAACATTACAAAAAAAAACACTTGGTAAGTGTTTAGAGGAAAAAAGTATTTTTGTTATCGTTTTTAATGTAAATCATCTCTGATGGTTTAATCTAAATGTAACAAGAAAGCTTAGGTCTTGATTTGAAAAGAACTCAATTCTCTAGCATCTTCTCAAGAGGTTAAATGACATTTTTTTTTTTTTGTTCTGATCACATTTTAATCCAGATAACAGAGGACTCACACTTCTAATTCAGACTTTCTGGTAAGGCTCAGCTTGTCACAATGTATAGCTTTCTTTCCTTTGATAAGGTCAGTTTGCCAAAAAGAACAAAGTGCATATGAGTAATACATTACTCAACCACTTGTATACATACATCTATTTTTCTTACCAGGTCTCACTATTCAGAAAGGTACAGACATGGCACCATGATAAAAAGGGTCATTTAAAAGACTTCGCAGAGGCTCTGTACTGTGAAGGATTGAATTTTCACTTGAATGCCTACATTTTCACATCTTTTTCTTTGCAGAAATATTCCTTTTGAATGGCAGACTGCAATTGGGTAGGGTTTTTTTTTTTTTTTTAAGTCACTGACCAGGAATATATAAAATATTAGAAGGCATTTGTCCCAGTGGAAGAACACAGTTCACTGAAAAGTACTAGGTGGTTATTAAGAAGGTTATACAACTTTGCCTCTTTAGATTGGAGGGCTCCCTTTGACAAGAGCCTCAAGTTCAGTCAAGGTGGAACACCAAGGTATGCCACTTCTAAATGATAGACAGTTTAAATAACTTGTGAGATCATTAGCCTCAAAGCCATCTACCTGGTAATTTTTCATAATCATACCCAATGTATATTTTAAGGAACATATAATGCTGATTCCAGTTTATTTCATCTTTCTGTCTATTTCAACATTTGATCAGAATATTATGAAAAATAGGCTCATCACTAATTTTTAAAGCCTCTAACTTTTCTTAGTGGTTTTAAATATCCAAACTTCACTTACAAAGAGAGGAGGCAGAGAGACAGAATTCTGTTTGATAAATACACTAAGACATTTAATTCTGATCATTGCATTCTCAGTGGAGTTCATGTTGTTCAGTTCAGTTGAATGCAGCAAATCTTTCTTGATCTACTATCAGTAAGGTATTGCACTAGGATCATGGGGAGATATAAAAATGAATAAGACATCTTCTCTAGCCTTAAGAATTCTACAATATAGCAAAAAAGTAAAGTGCACAACCTTAATAAAAGGTGGACTCTGATGAATAAGAACAGAAAGCCAGAAAATTCCATCAGAACAAATCAATGAGATTTCTTCCAGCTGAATTAGGGAGACTTCACAGAGGAGAAACCACTTCAACATAGCCTTGAAAGATGCATTCGACTGGGGTTGTGGTATAAGAGGGACAGGAATGGTTTGACAGAATTGATACATCCCAGATAAGAAAATGGCAAGAGAAAAGGCATTAAGGTGAGCAAATGCAGAGCATTTTTGTGTGACATGGAGTACCTGGACTGGATATAACGTAAACTGCTTGAGGAGGAGTGATGGAAGTCAAGAGTGAACAACTCTGTTTACGCTCAATGACTTTGCTAAGGAGTTTGGAGTTTGGCTGTGATTCTATAGGCAATAGGGACTTTTTGAGCAGGAGAGTGTCTATCAGAACTATGATTTGTATAGCTCATAAAATATTGCTTCTTTCTTCTCATGTATAATTTATCTGTTTTTGCCTATACTACTAAAGATTTTTCTTGAACTTTAATTATCTTTTTTCTCCTCTCCTGTTGGAACTAAATCAGAGGAATATAGAAGTCACAGACAATCTACGACACACACAAGTATTCATGTCCATTTGGGAACCAAACAAAACTGTTAAGAAACTCCATAGTAACAATAATGATTTTGTGACTTCAAGTCTAGTGGAAATTGCATATTGTTATTTTATAAAAATACTCAGAATTACTTCTGCGTTATATGGAATCAGAAACAATTTTAAATTCCTTTGAAAGCAGAACAAGGACATCTTGTTCATTTTCTATAACAATACTGGATGAAAAGATATTTCTCAGACTTTTAAAAAATGAACTTTCAAGCCTACATAAAGTGTGGACAATTTGACTTCTAAATGTTGACTTTTGGAAACGTTATAAGGAGTAAAATACATTGATTAATCTGTATACAACATCATCATATTACTCAAATGTAGGGCTCAGTAAGCTTTACCTACTGCCATGCAATTCTCTCCTAACATTTTTGTATTTAACTAAAAAGGTACCTACACTTTACAAATTCAGTCTCTGATTAGTAAAGGCAAATATAAATGATTCATTTCCATATTTTATATTACTCTTAGATATGGAAGATAAAACAAATTCTATTTTGAAAAAAATGAGACCATTGAAATGGGAGAGAAGAAATGGCAGCAAGGGCAAATATCAGCTCAATATGGTTTCAGGCAAAACAGGTTATTGGTATGAGATTAATAAAATTGGAAGGTGTGCTAGAGCTATTCCAATGACCTAACAGATCAGTTATTTGTAGTGTACATGGGTGAATAACAGATCAGACACATTCTCTTCATTCTGGTGTCATTTTTTTTATCCAATCAATTGCTAAATATTTAGCCATTATGACAGCTGAAGCAAACAATTGGACACTGAAATAATTGAATTAGTGGTCCCACTTCATATTCAATATTTGGAGTGGGCAGATACAATGGAAAAGTAGGAAGGCAAAGCTTGTAAGGCAATCTGATGAAAAAAGAAATGGTATTCTTTCATTTATATATATACCAATAGAAATATTTGTGTATATAAGATTTAAAATATGGCATTGATCTTTTGCAATTTCAAAACTAGAAACCATTTTTTAAAAATCTGAGGATAATGGCATTAATTTAGATATTCTGTCTTGACTTGAGATGTTGACCTTAGTATGTAAAATATAATTTCTCTTTATACTGGAAATTGCTACACCTAAAATTACAATCTAGAAAGGAAAAAGAATTGTGATCCCTGTGAAGTTAATATATTAACAGACACTGCAACCAGCAAAAAGGCTGGATAGCTCATATTTTCTAGTTTCATGAAATATACTGGCCTCAATTTAACATTCTTAAATTCAGACACCCATGTTCAGTTCTAAACATATTTTGCCTTCAAAAAATATAGTTCAACTACGAATTTCTATCTCTACTTAAATCTCTAGATAAACATTTGATGAGAATGGCAATATCTAGTCCATAGTCATTGATCTAAAGAATGCCATGATTTTTTCTATTCCTTGCTACCCCTGAGCTCCTGGAATCTCTCATTCTCCTACCCCAGAAGAGCTGTTTCATCCAGATAATAAACTCTTGCTAGATATATTATCAGTGCATCTTATTACTGTCATGCACAATCTTCTCAGGAGTGGTGGATACCTTGCTCCAAAATATTTTTGTAAGATTCTCACTTCCCACCCCATCCTGGATTATGGTATATTTTCCCTCTGCCCCCTAGACAGTCACAGCATCACCAATAATAGGCTGCTTACATAAAATAATTCAGAGACCTCTCTGATCTCTGAAAATATTTGATTAGGTATAGGTTTCCCTGGCAGAAGTTGGTATGTGACTTCCAAGTTCAGGAAAATGCCTTCCCGTCCTTCCAGTTAGTTCCAAAACATGGTCTGGCACATGCAAATGTTACAGATGCATCAACAAGTGTTTATTGGATAGATATCATGAACAACATGCTATGTTTGACAATGGATGAAATACAATAGGGGTGAGAGGTGAAACATACAGAGTCACATGACCTTAGTTTGAGATCCAGTTAACACTTGGTAGCTCCAACATGGGGCAAAACACTTAACCACTCTACACCCCATTTCCTTCGTCTAGAAAATAAAGACAATAATCTCTATAACACAAGATTCTTGAGAGAGTTAAAGAAGATAATATATGCAAAAAAGTTCTTTATAATAGTAAACTATTAAACAAATATGAGAAAGTGTAGTAGGGCTCCTCTGAGAGGGATGGCCCGAATTTGGGGATGAGCTAGGTGGGGACAAGGATTTGTCTTGGGGAAGTTCCAATCCCTATATAATAAGGAAGACAAGAAAAATATCAGTTTCCTCTAAAGGTAGCAGGAAGTTCCCACGGCTTCCTGGTTTAGTTGAAAGGAATAAGAGAAGGAGCTTGAGAAAGATGTCTGCTCCTAGTAAAAGAAGTTACAAGTCCTAGGCTTGGGAACTAGCAAAGCGGACTCTGAGCACTGTTACCAAAAAAGAAGTAGCAATGGCATTAGTCCAGCTTCATTTTAATTGCTTCACTCTATGGCTCCACGTAAGGATAATATAGGAGAGCATACTATTGCACTGGAACTTGAAAACATAGGCTGACTAAAGATGCAAAAGCAGTACTGGAAAAAAAAATAACTGAAAGTAAAGAGAAGGAAACTAGGGAAGAATTCCAACAGTTACTCCAGTTGAGGCCTCAGAACCTCAAGTCTTGTTTTATTATTGCTGTTCTGACTCCTATTCCTTGATCTGACCCTTTAGCTGCGAAGCCTGGAAAGTACCTGATACTTAAACATTTAAGAACTCTAAGTTGCGATAGAACTTCCTTTATGGAATTTTAACATGGGATGAAAGAGCATGCTAGTATATTGTCCCCGCTTTCCAGAATTTTGATTAGATTAAATTTTGGTAGATAATTTGTGTTCTATTCTGATATATATATTCCCCCTCCCCTCACCTTAAGAAAATCACCAAGTCATTGTCTTTCTGTGACCCAGGAGTTGTTAAATTTCCAGAAATCTAAAGATAATCCTCACCCAATACTTTGGCTTGGAAAAGCCGAGCCTCTTTTAAGTAATGGGGCTGTACATGCCAATGGGGAGAAGATCTTCAAGGATTAAGAGAGCCCAAAATGAGTCAATGGGAGAAGTAAGAGAGGTTTGAAGAATTTTTTTGGGAGATAGGATAAGAAAGGAGCTGGAGTCTTGCTTGTTCTGCAGGTGACCGAATCACAGCTTTGGTCTTGTGCAGTATCACAAAGACGTGGCGAGATCTCAGACAGGAGCAGTTATGGTAATAGCTAGAAAGAACGGAAACTAGGCCCTGAGTCTCTAATTTAGAGCACTTAAGCCACCAGTCTTCAAAGGACCTTGCTCAAGCATTGAGCCTTTCAAGGGGCCAATGTGAACTGAAGACCAGAGGGTGCTTCATCAATGAGTCTGGAGTGGATAGAACCCTAGAGTTCTTACATGGCTTAAGGTAGGAGCTTCCCAAATTATCACTAATATTGTCTTTCCCTCCATCTAATTAGGATGGGACTTGAAGCACTTTATCTGCTTTAGAAAAAATAAAAAGTGACAATTCTTAAACCCCACAAATTATAGTAGAGAATTCATGCCTTCTGTGCCATGAAGGGTTTCGATATTTTTAAGTATGTACATGGTAACAGTGACTGTGTAGTAGACACTGATTTATATTTTTAAATGTCTCAATAAGATAGGTATTAGAATAATGATGTTACAGATGAGGAGAATGAAACTGAGAGGTATCATTTATCTTGCTCCAGTTTTCCTAACTCATAAATGTAAAATCATGATATAAACTCAGATCTTAAGCTGCAAAATCAAGTTCCTGCCATTAACTATGCTGCTTTCCTAAAGTATTGTTTTCAGAGAATGGTATGGCTGATGTTAGGAGTGGGTCAGAGGAGAAGCCCTTTATTCATTCATTCATTCATTCATATAATACTTATCAAAGGTCTCCTATGAGCCAAGCACTATTCTGGGGGCTGCGGAAACAGCAGCCAACAAAACTGACCCTCATGGATCTCACATTTTGGTGGTGTGGGTTGAGAGGACACATTAAAAAAGACAAGTACATAATATGTCAGACAGTAATAAGTGATAGGAAGACAAATAAAGCAGTGGAAGTGGGATAGAGGGTGACATGGTGCTGTTTTACAAGTGATGGTCAGGGAAGACATCTTCGATCAAATGACATTTAGGCAAAAATGTGAAATCACTGAAGGAGTGAACCATGAAGATCAAGAGGGAGAAGCTTTCTGGGCAAAGGAAGTAGCAGGTACCGCGGCCCTGAGAACACAGGGGTGTTGGTGTTGAGGAACAGAAAGGATCCAGAGTGACCACAGGGGAGGCAGAAAAACATAGAGAGGGGGATGATAAGGTGGAGTTGGTGGCAGGCCATATCAAATGGGGACTCACAGGCTCTACAGAGCAACGTGAATAAACATAAGGATAGACATACGGATAAACTCAGAAACCATCTCCTCTGACTTGACTGGTAGGCTTCAGATCTTGGTAAATGTGGTTTCTAATGTTCTTAACCAATTTTGGGTGCCTTTTAACTTGGTACAAAGGTCTTGATGCATTCTATGCTTACTTTGTAGGCATTGTCTGTGAGTCATATATTCTATTCAAGAGTCAGGTAGGATCACTTACAATGATTATTTTGGTCACCTTATGAGAACAGATTAATAACCCCTCCAATCCAGTGTTCCCTCTTTGGGAGGGGCATATCTTGCAGGAGCACACTTTTCACTCATGATAACTAAGCACGAATGTTCCAGGCTAAATATCAGACATGGTGAACTGTGACTTTAAATAAAATAAAACCAGGAACACATAGCTTTCCTTTCCATTTGAAATGTGGAAATCGTGTGATTTCCAAAAATAAATCTGACTTTGTTACTTGTTTTCTGCCAAGCAATTATCCTTCAGTGTTGTCTCTGCCTCAATCTACTATATTTTATGAGGACAGAGTAGATTTTCCAATAGGGTAAAAAGATTTAAATAATATTCCATTCTGATAGTTTGGTCACATAATATTAATTAGGAAGATGACAAATAGAAAAATTAATTTCAATTCTACACGACCTGCTGTGTATGCCAGCTTCTAGTTCATCCAACTTGCACCTCTCACTTCTCCAACAGATCAGGTACTCCGTGTGGGGATGCCCTCTGAATAGAAATTAAATGATCTCTTCTCCCACCAGTGCCTAAGGAATTGCAAGGGTAACTTGCATTAACCTAGATGGACCTCACATGTAAAACGCCCTTGAACGTCAATGGGAGACTCCAAAGAGTTTCTCCCACTTTCTTTAATATTATTCGTTTAATCAAAGAATGACAATAAAGTGATTATCATCAAAGATTTATGCGAAAGTATTTTAAAACTTTGAATGGGACCAAAAATGATTCACAAGAAGCGGCAAAGATGATTGCTACAGACACCTTCCAAAATACTTCTTGGTAACCAAAACACTGAAACTGCTTCTTACAATGAGAAGTGTGAAGGTAAATTTCTTAAGAGAAATGAATCATCTGTGCCAACATTGGTCACTTGCCTCTGATCTGAGTATAGCTCTAAAACTGAGTTTTCCAGCCTATCATCACTGTGTGTCTGAAAGCAACCATGGTACTCTGCACTTTGCATCGTTATTGGGCTCGTTCTGCATGGAAAGTGCTGCAGTGGGCCTCTTAGAAGTCTCAATACTATGCCCATTTCAGTATAGATAAGGCAAATATTAAATACATTAAGAGGAAGGACAGAGCCTTTTGCTCTCCCAGTTACTCATCCCTCACCCACCCACTCACGCATCAAGCACAAGAGCTCATTGACCCTATTGATAGGAAGGGCCACTGAGGATTGCAGAATTTTGCAAATTAGTTTGTGTCCCCTGTGAGCTATACAGTAATTTATACTTAATAGGAATTATAAAGAGGTCTTCCACCAAAATGTGTCAGAGAGGCAATGGGTTAATAAGAAATGTGAACTTGAATTCCATAGAGAGGAGGCTGAAAGCCCCACTCCAAAAATAATGGATACATGAGGGAATGCAGGGCATGCGTGAGGGAATTCTGGAAAGGAGTGCGCAAAGAGAAAGAAGCCTCTGAAATGGTCAAAGCAGTGTTGAGCCATTGCCAAGTAGGTGACTTTTGTAGGGAGCAGGCAATTTGATTAAAACACACACACACACACACACACACACACACACACACACACACACACACACCCCAAATCAGTCAATTTAACTGCTGATGGGTTTGGCCTCTCTGGTGGCGGGGAGAATAATGAGACAAATTGTTAGATGTCAGAGTAGACAAAAATATTCAGGTAACTGACACCAGTTCTTCATTTTCCGACAGACCGTTGTAGTTTATAAATGCAGCGTCAGTATGTGAATGTGTATGGCTGTGGGTGTGCGCACATTTGCTTGTGTAAGATGGGAGTGGAGGCAGGGAGGCAAAACACGTCCTTACCATGAGGCAATCCTGTGATAATGGACATATAAGACTTAAATTTTCCTGAGGTTCATAGTCCTAACCTCACGTTAGTGATCTTTGCTTAGGAAATGAAAGTTAGATATCCAAAAATGTAAAATTGTTTTAGATCATGTTTCAGTTTTGAATATGGCATTTCTGTGTGTGTTATGTCATTGGTAGTTGGCGAGATTATCTCTTACACACCCACATCACCACACTACACACACACACACACACGCCACAGCACACCCCCACACATGCAGAGCTGTATATATACATGGAAGATTATTGAACCTAGGCCATCATATTGTATTTTGGCAGTGAAAAATACTTTGAGAACAAGAGTTCTCAAAAAACATGGGAAAAATTCTCCTAAAATTCTTTTTTTTCCTTCTGTTTTATGAGCTTCTGTTTTAGGAGATCTCCCTCTCCTTCTCTCTCTTCTCCTTCTCATTTCTTTATAATCCTTAAAGCTCACTGGTTCATCCAGTGAGAAACAAAGATGGTAGCATGAAGACTTGGCTGCTGAATCATTTGTTCTTCCAGGGCCTTTAAAAAAACAATGGGAGATCTTAACAATTGCTTCAAATTACAGCCATTTTTAAATAAACTGATATCAATAATGATTTTTTATACCAACAAAGATATAACCATTGATAACTAATAAAGATTTGTTAAGCCAGTGCTGATTTATTCAAAATAAGATGTAATTCAAAGTCACTGGTAGTCTTTAACTGATTAGACATTAGGCATTCTTTACAAAATGTTGAATAATTTAGAAGAATTTAACCTGAAGTCAATTAATTAATGTTGTTGAATTCTGGTTTGTTGCATGTTGAATTAATAAGCGTTTGCCTCAGTCAGTCCTGGCCTCACCTTTGGGTTTGAAACAATGCTAGATACGCACTGTAGTGGCCTCGAATGGGTGACACTTTGTTGTAGATTCTCTTTTTCTGTTGCCCATCTTCTCCCACTATTCAATTCCATTTTTTCACGGAGAAGAAAAACTAACATAGCTTGCTGGAGAAGCTGCATGTCATGGTGGTTAAAAACATGGACATTGGAGCCAAACTGTCAGGGATGCAGTCACAGGGCAACCACTTCCTAGCTGGAAGACCAGAGGCAAGTTACTTAATTGGTCTGTGCCTCAGTTTATTCATCTGTAAACTAGGGATGATAATAAAGCCCATGATTCATAGAGTTGTTATGAAGGTAAAATCGGTTATTGTTTACAAGGTGATCAGAGGCGAGCGTGACACATAGAAAAAAACTCCATGTTAGAATTTATAATAAATGTTCTCAGCAAACATGATGTGACTGGGGAGTTACAATTATTTTAAATGACCATACCCATCTTTTCATAAAGGAACAGCAGCTGTCAGAGAGGAGAAGCCCAAACTCTGCTGTTCTGGCACTCTCCATCTCCATTCCCATCTCACTTCAGTTCAGATTCCTTCAGACTCAGTTATGAGCAGGAAGGGTAATCTTCTAGTCCTTTTTCCAACCCAGAAAAGAACAGCTTCTGTTGTTGTTCTTATAATATCACCTGAGTTAACACTGACATTGCAGCTTCAGAAGATCTTTGTAGACAGACTTCTTGTACAGTATCAATAAAAAAAATACCACACATGCCCAAATTTCCATATCCTCTAATATTAAATATGTCCTATGTATGTCTGCCCTGTCTTAGCAAAGAACCGAGCAGTTACCTATCCTTTGAAGTGAAGCAGCAAATTTGAAGCACAGTATATACTCTTTTCTTCATGAAACAGTAACTGTCTTCCTCTGAAAGATTTTTCCTATGGAATTAACTTTACTTCCCCATACTCGGGACAGTAGCTGAGGATGGGGGGGATTGAAGCTCCTGTGATGATGACCTCTTTTCCACATAAAATCCGAGTTCAAGCATATTTTTTAGTTTGCTTAAATTCAATATAGAAAAATGACCTTGTAATTTTTTGTTATGGATAAGAGTAAATGTGAGACGTGAATTATTTAATATCTCACAAGTCAAATATGATATAAATAGGGCTGCAGGGGGAAAAATGGATCCATGGAAACATATCAACACAATTGTACTAATTGCTAAAAACATATTCTCAACGAAAAACAATTTATAGGATTTTATAACTAATTTTTCACACTTCAAGGAACTATAGTAAGAACATTGCCCCACATATTCCATCATTTAAAAGAAAAAATTAAAAACAAAATAATGCTGGAATTCATGGTGGAATAAAAGCTCATAAAACAGAAGTATTTTCCTAGAAGTCTCTAGTAGGAGAAAATTGTGTATTTATAAAGACAATTTTTCACTTAAGTTGTAAATTTTAATATTTCAAAACTTCCTTTGTATTAAAAGTGATTATTTTTGCTTCATTATTTTTTTTTATGAAAAGAGTTTTAATTATCTGGCTCTCATTGACTACTAATTATATAGTGTAAATCTTAGGGAAAAAATCAAGAAGGAGAAGCAAAAACATAGAATACTTATCATCTGGCTTACTTTCTCAGCTTCTCCGAGTATCAGTGGACAGGAGCCCCCGCTCTTTGGTGGAGGAAAAGGAAGCAATCTTGCTTCTAAGCGGGATCAAAGAATGCTTCCTGTGTTTTTCAACATAGGAGAAGGGAGTTTGGGTTATACTGAGCGTGTCTCTACCATTTATTGAGTCATTTTTGTGTGCCAGAGTGCTGCCAAGTGTTCGATACACAACATCTTAGTGAATCCTTCTAACCATTATTCCCATTTTACAGAAGAAGAAGCTGAACTTCTGTGCAGTTAAATAATTTGCTCAACGTTATACATGGTAGAACTGGGATGGAAACCAGGTCTGCACAACTCCGAAGATACTGGAATCACTAAACTGCTTCTTCTTAACACAGAGCATATAAAGGGCACACATTTATGGAAGGGCAAGAGGGTCAAACTAAACCTTCAAATCCCATATCTCCTCTCCATCCCCAAACTAAGCATTTTATTGACATATATTGAAAATGATTAAAACATGAAAACTGCATTGTGCTTTTTATAATACCAGTGATTTCTAGGCTATAAAAGACAATAAATGATAATAATCCCACCTCTATCACCACCTCCAAGAATAATTTCTGCTGCCATTTACTAAGCATTTACTTGAGGTATTTTGCTAAGCACTTTACATATATTATTTCATTAAAAAAAAAAGAGCTAGCCACAAAATTTACAATCTAAGTCTCATACTAAATTGAAACATGTATATATATTTTTTTCAGAAGTGGAAAATATGAACACAATTTTCCATTTCCCTGATTCTACTTTCACTTCAAGTAGACAGATTTTCTATTGTCCCACGTCTGGTTCCTACAAGTCTGAATGATTAAATCCATACGGTGGCCCCGAGGAACATGCAAAAGTTACTGAAATCATCAAGGGCTTAGGAAGGTAAGACAGATGCAAGACCCAACTTAGAGCTAACTAAAATCAATTTACTTTATCTTTCTATCTAATCTATCTATCACCTATCTATCTATCTATCTATCTATCTATCTATCTATCTATCTATCATCTATCTATCTATCATCTATCATCTATCTATCATCTATCTATCTATCTATCATCTATCTATCTATCTATCTATCTATCTATCTATCTTCTATCTATCTAATCTATCTATCATCTATCTATCATCTATCTATCTATCTATCTATCTATCATCTATCTATCTATCTATCTATCATCTATCTATCTATCTATCTATCTATCTATCTATCTATCTATCATTTATCTATCTATCTATCATCTATCTATCTATCTATCTATCTATCTATCTATCATCTATCTATCATCTATCTATCTATCTAATCTATCATCTATCTATCTATCATCTATCTATCTATCTATCTATCTATCTATCATCTATCTAATCTATCATCTATCTATCTATCTATCTATCATCTATCTATCTATCTATCATCTATCTATCTATCTATCTATCATCTATCTATCTATCTATCTAATCTATCTATCATCTATCTATCTATCTGTCTGTCTATCTATCTATCTATCTATCATCTATCTATCTATCTATCATCTATCTATCATCTAATCTATCTATCTATCATCTATCTATCTATCTATCTATCATCTATCTATCATCTAATCTATCTATCTATCTATCATCTATCTATCTATCTATCTATCTATCTATCATCTATCTATCTATCTATCTATCTATCTATCATCTATCTATCTATCTATCTATCTATCATCTATCTATCATCTATCTATCTATCTATCTATCTATCTATCTATCATCTATCTATCTATCTATCTATCTATCATCTATCTATCATCTAATCTATCTATCTATCTATCTATCTATCTATCTATCTATCTATCTATCTTTACCTGTTCATTCCAGGCGGTAGAAGCTAGATACAGTATGACTTATGTTTTCCTCAACATTCACATAGGTTAGCAGGCCAGTGTACTGTCACCCAGGGCTAACAGGGGGAGTAACTCTGCCGCTTCCACCAGTACCACATTAAGGGAAATGAATCTCATTCTGTTCTTTTTTGGGGAGTAATTTATCAGATGATTTATTTACAGTGCCATCTGCATGACAAGTAAACAAATATGTTATTTTTGCCCACTGTAGTTGGATTTTAAACATAAGAAAGAGAGTAAGTGTCTTTCTAGGATATGTGAGTAGCTCTGACAACAGCTTTGAAAAATAAAGGAACTCCATTACGAGGCGTTTAGCAAGAACTGATTTACATACTAGAGTAGATCTTTCACGAATTCTGCCAACGTAGAGAGGAAAGGGGAGGGAAAAAAAAGGTTCCAATTGCACGCTACCACTGTGCATGTTGATGAATCCCCCAGCACATGTTAATTAATGCCCTATTGTGTTTGGCAGACTACCAGGGACTGTGATTGTACACGGGCTGATCCTTTAAATGGAGAGTGGCTTACTCTATATTGAAAAGAAAAAGATTTGTATTTGTATAAGCCACAACTATTCCTTAGGAGTGAGTGTTTTGCTTTTAGTGCAATTAAGAGAGAAGAACTGCCATCTATCACAATATTTTATCATTACGTGTAAAAAAAAAATCCTCAACCCAAGTAAGTAAAAAATCACAGAAATGTCATTGTTTTTAAGGAAAAATAACATTGCTCCCATTACCCTATCCAAATCAGTGTCCAAATTTCACACGCAAATGGTGATAATGAGTACTGTTACCTGCCATCTTGTGCTCTGGCTGAAGCAGAGGCTTGTAGTCAAGCAATTAGAAGGAAATCCTCGTAATAAACACATGGCAATCTTGAAAAAATTAAATACATAATGCTGTCCTGGCAACAGAGGTGAATTAAACAGGGAAAAAGGACTGGAAGATGCAAATTCCTTAGGCTTAAAGCTACAGAAATCTTATGTCCTGTTAGACTTTTAATTTTAATCATGAAAAAAAAAATTGACTAATCACTTAGCTCTTATTTCTTATTTGTTTCAATTTGCTTTTTACTACTTGCACCATAAAGAGCTGATAAATATTGGATGTCTTAAAGCTTGAGTGGCCTAGGAAAATAAATTGCCTTATATTATTGTTCCTTATGAATAAAATTGACATATCTAAGAAGCTGTTGCAGTAGAGTCCAAAAAGATATTGCAGTCAAATCAATTAATTGTCTTTCACCATTCTAAGTAATAAAGTTCAGCTGCGGCTTACTAAGGAACCTACCTTTTTCCTAAATCTACATTGCTTTAGCTGAAATAGGCTGAAGTCTCTTTTATTTTTATTTTTTCCTTGAAGACTTCAGTCATTTGGGCTTCTTTGTGTGTAAAATTCCCTGCACATTTCCCTCAGTACATTTAAGCTTTATTTAAACAAGTGATTTTCAAAGTGGGGCACAGAGGCCACCTAAACCAGAATCACATGGGATGCTTGTTTAAAATATAGGTTCTGGAAATCTGTGCTTCCAGAGGCCCTGATTCGGTAGCCTAGGATAGAAGTCCAGGAATCTTCATTTTTATTAAGTACCCGAGTGGTTCTGATCATTTAACTACTCTGTATGCTCTTCTTTTGGAGTTCAGTGGCCCTTTAAAAATTTACCAGCTGTCTTTTTGCTGCAATGCGTGATTTCACTGGACAATGAATATCCCTTAGAGCGTGGTGTCATGAACTTTGTTTTAGATGGCCAGATCTCTTTTCCTTCTGGCTTGAGGAGGTTGGGACCCAAGAACCACAATGACCTTAAACTCAAAGTGCCAGTACTGTTGGCCCTCTTTGCCAGGGGAAAAGTACCACCAGGCTATGGGGACAGGAAAGTTCAAGAGCAGAGAATGCATAATCACAGAAAGGACAGAGACCTTCAGTGGGTCCTCCAACCTGTGAGAAACCTCTTTCTGTAATATTCTTAGTCTCATTAACTCTTAACTCATGTTTGCATCAACCAGGGTATACAATGAACTGAACTCCAGTCTTAGAAAACAGATATATACTATTGATTCTTTGTATGTAGGATTCTTGGATCTATTAATGAATAATAGCAATAATCTGATGAATATTTACCATGTGTCAAGCAAGAGCTAAATGCTTTGTATATATTACATCACATGACTTTTTGGCAATAACCCTTTGAGACAGGTATTACAATTTCCCATTTTGCAGATGAGGAACTAAGGATCTGCAAGGATAACTGGTTTACTTGAGATCTGTGCTAGACTTAGTATTTTATTCCAGGTCGGCCTGACTCCAGGCCCTGTGCTCTTATGCAGTAGGCAATCCAGCCTCTAATCTTAAGTGGGTTTCTCTCTCCTTTTTAATCAGTTCGTCTTTGTGCCTCCTCTCTTTGAAATAAAGTACGTTCTGTATAAGCATCTGCTCCCGTTGGGAGTGCCTCTAGCTACTGTTACTATGTTATAAGTTCTCTGAGATGAGAACAAACAGATTGAGCCCCACCTCTGGGTTTCCTCGGCCCGTGCTGTCAGAACCGCAGTACAATGGTGACGTGCTCGGGCTAAGTAAGTGAGGTCCTGCCGCTCTATTTTAGGACTCAGAGCTCTGACAGAGAGCTTACTGTTACATTATCGCACAATATGGTTACAATAGATGAAGTCACTTTCAAGGGAAGCTGGAGCCTATACCCTGCCAGTACTTTGTTTAATGAGCCCAAGACAAAAATAACAGCATCTAATGGGCAGGGAGGTTGAGAGAATGACACAAAACAGTCTTTACAGAGTGCAACTCTGAAATACAAAGTAAGGCAAAGACAAACTGTGAATTGATTTTTAAATCTCACTTTGTGCCCCAGATCATTGCTTTCCATAGAGGATTTCTTCCTTGAGTGTATCCCAGAGTTCTACAAAGTAGGATGACCATTCTCTCATCAGGCTCTCCCATCTCTGCCCCACTGCTCATGCCATCGCTCGCATTTGGAAGCCTCCCTTACCATAGTCCTCTCCTTTACCAAACTCTGGCTAATGGCCGATGATTTCTTTTAAGATGACAGACAACAGGGCTTTAAAGGTGTGCTCTTGCTCTTTTAAAAAGCAATCTATGCAAGGAGATTTAGTGTTGAAAATAGGTTCTGGCACCTGAGTCTTTAAGTTCACAGCAAATTTCCATGCGTTATTTGCTTCTGCATGCTCTTGACCTGGCTTTTGTCATAACTCTGATTCCAAAATTCATTCCATTTAGTTCTTATAACTCTCCATCCTCATAAGAAAGTATTGGATTCTGGTTCTGTCCCTGGAAGTCACAATTCTTCCCTGGACTGGCTTTGGTGTCTGGCTGCTGTCACTTTAGTATCATCCCTCAAATCTCTAGATACACTCATTATCCCTCAGCCTATGACTAATGTTTGATTCAAGGACTATGAACTAATGGTCAACCTCTACCAAAATCTTGCTTGATTATTTAGGCAAGAAGTGATTTATTCCTCCCCTGTACTTGATTTAGACCATTTGATGGCATTTGTATTGCTTGCTATAGTGATTATTTGTATACCTCCAGCTTTCTCTGGTGAATTATTAACTACTTGGTGTTAGGAACCAGGTCTTATTTACTTGTATATTGCCCACTTGTTTATATAGTGCTTTTTAATATAATAATGGTAACAATATTAGATAGCATTTAGTGAACCTCTAATATGTTCCAGGCACTGTGCTACAAGGTTTTCACTCATTATCTCTTTTAATTCTTACACGAATACTGTGGGTAAGACTTTATTGTCATTAACATTTAATGAAGGAAGACACTAAAGCTTAGAGAATTTTAGAAGTTTCCCCAAATTTACACAGCTAGGATGTGTGAAGCCAGGATTCCAAATCAGGTCTGCCTAACTTCAGAATGAGAACTCTTAATCATTGCACTAGAGTTTTTAGTGAAGTGGTTGAATGAATAAAGGAGAATAAATTGTTAAAATGAGAACTCTATTCAATATTTCAGGTAAATACATTACAGACCCCCCCCTTTTTTTTAAGATTTACTTGTTTGAGAGAGAGAGAGAGAGAGAACTAGAGATCGAGCAAGTACCAGCAGTGGGGAGGGGCAGAAGAAAGGGAGAGAGACTCTCAAGCAGACCCCTGCTGAGCACAGAGACTAGCAGGGGTCTCAGTCTCAGGACACTGAAATCATGACCTCAGCCGAAATCAAGTGTAGGAGGCTTAACTGACTGAGCCACCCAGGCACCCCTATACAGGCCCAGTATTTTTACATATCACGAAGAGTCTTTTTCTCTGACTTTATGATATTTAAGTACTTTATGGCATTTAGAATTGACCCATTAAAAACATTTACATTAAAAATGAAAATAAGATGAGATTCAGTCAACTGGTTGGACAGTGAATGGATAGTGTCATGGAAGGACTTTATGGTCCTTTATACATAGGAAACACATGTTTGCTGAATTATAAAAAAGATTGAATTAATGAACTCTTTAGTCAATGAGCAAGCATACTGAAAATCAGCCTGTATACTAGCTACTTTAGAATGACTCATGAAAATGTATAGCAATGCCTATAAAATATTTGGAATTAGACATACTATCAACAGTACATATCAGCACAAAAATGGAAATACATTTGGAGGTTGATCCCAACAAAATCTCCATAGTGTGATCACACTTGATATCATATCCTAGAGTCAGCAGCTCAAGCATGTCATTTGTTTATAGTGAAGACGTTTAATCCTACTTAACTGTAACATTGTAGAGTAAATGAAATGTATCGTGTATGTATAGGAACTGGGCACGTAATAAGCACCCAATGAATGTCAGTTCTCTTCCCATCCTATACTTTCCTATCCTATTCATTTAGTTAGATGGTTTCAACTAATTATATCTTCCTGGGACCATACTTCTTTTAAGTTTCAGATCACCATAAAAATGGTAGAAATCATACCTGGCTTCCTCAGAAGTCCTCAATTCCATCAACAAGGGACAAAAGAGACTCAGAATATTTGTGGTAATTCCTTTCCTCTCTCAAGAGAGGTCTAAAAGGAACCCTCAGGCAAGGGCAATGTCTGTGCCTCCTCTAGGCCCTCTAACTCTCCTCAGGGGTAGAGAGGGGGATTGGATTGTGAGTTATAACAAAACTCCCTTTCCTCAGGAGTCTCAGGTCCATCCACAAGAGTCAAGTCTGAGTCCAAGGCTTTGGACTTTGACTATCCGTAGCTTCCCCGGGCCTCATGGCTTCTCCCAACAGGGGTGTAGTGGGAGACCTAGATACCCAAACCTTTTGATCTCCTCACACTTACTGTTCCACTGCTATGATCTGCTTGACTCTACCAGGACACATTACTCCCATTCTCCCTGTCTATGTCAGTCATTAAAAGAAGCCCAGGGTCCCAGTCACCCGTCATATCTGTCTCTAATTTTCACAGGGCTCTGCATAGCCTCTGACCTGTTCCCCTCTCCCACCACTCCCCCGTTCATGAAATCCATCCACTGTGCCCTCTGGAATTCATGGTCTGCGGTCAACAAAATCCCATAGATTCTTAACTTCTTGAACACCCCCTTCATCCTTTTCATTCTAGTGGAAATCTGGCTTTTCTGTAGGAAGGCTGCTTTCCTTACAATGTCTCTCAGGTAGGGGCAGGGGTTTTTGTTTGTTTATTTGTTTTTGGTTGTTCTTTGTTTTTCTTCCACAATCCTCATGTATATGGACCTGGAGATTGGACACATGTCCTTCTTATTCATTGCCTCTTCAAACCGTTCTTGCTGTCTAGTGACAACCACACTGGTAAATCCAATGGGCACTTTTGCTTCTGATCTCACCTTTCATTAGCATTTGACAGAGTTGGTTTCTTCCCCTTGAAACTTTTCTTCATTTGGCTTCTAGTTTAACACATTTTTCGGATTTTCCTTCTATATCACCAGCTATTCCTTCCCAGTCCCCTCTGCTGGCTCCTCCTTACATCTCCAACAAAGTGAATACCCAAGTTTACCATGACTCTGTCCTTAGGTTTCTTCATTTCTCTATTTCATATCCTCAGTGATTTTTGTTCTGTCTCATGGATTTACTTACCACCTATATGTTGATAGCTTCTAAATTTGTATCTCTGGACTTCTTTTCTGATCTCTAGATCCACATAGTTAATTGCTTACTCAACACCTCCAATTGGAGGCATAGTAGCAATCTTGTACCCTTGGCCCCCCACAATCTATTTTTAGTAGGCGGGCAAAAACAGAGATTCTAAAAAATATCAGAGCATGCCACGCCTCTGTTAAATCCTGCAATGACTTCTTTTTCAACTAAGAGCAAAAGCTGAAGTCTTTATAAAAACTTACAGGGCCTTACAGAATCTGGATCATGGTACCTCTCTGACTCTACCTAGGACCACTGTTCTCCTCACTTACTCTGCTCGACCCACACACTTTATGTGCTTCTACCTTACGACTGTTCGTTTGATCTGCGAACTGTCCCACAGATACCTGAAAGCCCAACTCCCTCACAATCTCCAGTCTTTGCTCAAGTATCACCTTCACAAACAGACTAACCCTAACCTGATATTCTTAATTCATTCTGCAACCCCCTCCCCACCCCCCACACTCCTAAGACCCTTTCCCTGGCACTATTGTTTTTTTTCTTTTTCCATTATACTTAGCCATTTTAACATTTGGTGACATTTACTTTTTATTTCATTAACATCTATTGCTTGTTTTCTGTCTCCCCTGCTAGATTATGAGTTCCATAAGAACACAAATTCAGTTCTTTTTTGTTCTCTAATTTGTCCCAGGAATTTGGAAGTATGCCTCTACGTAGTATGTGAATAATAAATATTTGATAAATAAACGCTAGGTTTGTATAGTGTTTTGCAGTGTAAGGCATGCTGTCATACGTTGCAAAATTATACCCTTAAAGCTACCCCTTGATGTTGGCTGTGCAATTATCATTATTCCCATGAGTCGGATTAGAAAGCTGAGGTCAGAGACAATTTTTCCTGATTCTTAAATTTGTTGTTTTTGCAACCTAATTCTGGTTCCCAGGGCATTGTTCTTTAGGGTTGTGCTTGAATCATAGCATAGTACAATGGTGCTGACTGCCATGTGCTGCTGATTATGTAAAAACATAAAATATCACCCAGGGTCTGGCAAACAATGCTTTTGGGCAAGAAGGATATGACTTGGTCTCGACTCCTGAAAGGCAGAGTACTTTTCCTTTACCAGCAGAGCTGCATGGACCCTTGTGTCAATAGTTTCTCTCCAACTCACAAGGCACCTGGCATCCTGCAATTGGTTTGACATGTTCAAATCAGGGTTTTGATCTCAGCATTACTCTGAGATGACACCTTGGAAGGTGACTAATACAATTTTATTAAATTTAGATTTTGGTAATTTGTCAGCACTTACTCACTTGACTAGGGGAGCAAGGGTCCTTTGGTACTTCTGATCATGAAATTTAAATAATAAGGCTCTTGCTGATTGCTCTTGAATGCATTAAGCATATTTTAGACACAGCTTTATGACTGGTGACCAGAAGCAATCCCAGCTGAATAGAAATTCTTTCACTGGGTGTTTCTTGTTTCTCTGAGCTGTGATCACAACCTTACCATTGGCTTTCTTGCAGAAAGCATTACTGCTCTTTAAGAAGCTTCCGTACCTAATACCAAGACATACTGGCCCTTAGGTTCTTCATGTTTTTAAAAGCTGTTACCCTTGTTCCTAGCCAGCTATTGAATTCTCAAATTCTACTCAGGCATTGATCTAAATTTTCTTTGTTTAAGGGTTTTTATTTCTGACCAGAGAGAGCAGTTGAATTGATCCTAGTAATCAGTGAGGTTGTTTTGAAAGTCTTGAAGTTGATTTGCTGTAATTATCAGTTCTTGTTGAGTGTGAAAAGGAGCATGTTTACTACGGGCTCACCTCCTGTGTGTCACAGCTGTTTTAGGCACTTCACACACATTAGTAGTGCAGTTGCCTTGCCATCACTCTAAGAGGAAACTATGCTCAAGGCCTTTTTATAGGTGAAGATAGGGAGTCTCAGGGAGGTTCGATAACTTTCTTAGGAGCTACACGAGGAATGAGGCAGAGCCAGGATCTGCAACCACATTTTTAGACTGCCTCAAAATACATTGATTAACGTTTTCTAGTAC
Organism: Ursus americanus; assembly: GCF_024610735.1. Taxonomy (NCBI): domain Eukaryota; kingdom Metazoa; phylum Chordata; class Mammalia; order Carnivora; family Ursidae; genus Ursus; species Ursus americanus. The sequence goes on from NC_142131.1 coordinate 21,228,585, forward strand.
TGCACACACCTAAAATGTAGCCACACAAAACCCAAAGAAATAAGAACATAACAGATAAGACAGCCTCACATTTGAGAACTATGCCTGTAAAGTGCCAGTACGTAGAAGGCCTAGCCAATCAAGACATTGCCATAGGGGTCAGACTGAGAGGCCATGGAGACACACTTCTTATCAGTCATCAGATGAATGATTAAAGATCAACCAGATGTGTAAGAAAATAATTCAATTTGAAGTTAAAATTAACTGATAAATTGGATGTGGCCATTCAGACAGGAGAAAATTTTGGACACGTTTCCCAGTGTGTCTCGATGTACAGAATGCCGAGTAAATTTGATCTGGTGTATTTGTCTCAGTCAAACTTCATGAACTCATGTGCCAGAGAAAAAATTCTGGTCTTCCTTCTCCTTCCTCTTCCTCTCTTTCTTTTCTACCTCCTTCTTCCTTTTCTCTTTTACATAGAAATCTCTGCTACAAAGAAGTTGAAAGACCCTGAAATTGATAACCCTGTCTCAGGGGTCATTGGTTTCCAAATTTTCAGCTATGATTATGGAATTTTCATTATTAGAATCAAAGATTAGAAGAACATTATCTATCAGTGCTCCAATTCTTTTTTCCATTCTGGAAAACTGAGGAATTGCCTGGGCTCTATTCTTCATATTATAAAATACACTTTTCATGACTTCTAAGTTCCTGAATTTAATTAATTTTCACTTAACCCTAGTCCATTCTCAACTTCTCAATATCCATTGTTGAAAGCAGGAATGCAGCTCCAAGGCTCTTACATGAATTTGATTCTTCTCATTGGTTTAAAAGAATCCCACCCCTAGATGTGTTTAATTCAGTTATCCTGATTTTCATTTTGCTTTTAATGTAATTTGAATGGTTTGGGATGAGATATATGCTGTCCTATAAATCACAGTCCTAACACCTCTCAATTGTTTAGTTTCTGACTTCTCCTACATTTATGATACTTGCTTAGGCCCTGAAGGCATTTCAGTTTGCAACCCTTACTTAAATGAAAATCAACAGTAATATGATTTAATGATGGTTCAGGATGTCTTTAAGAATATGCATATAGGCTCATCACACAATATATTTCATTTCACATTTTATGTCTTTATGATCAGTTTTTGCACCAACAACATTCTTACCATATCCATTTGAAAAATTCATTGTCATTTTAGCAGCATTTCTTTTTTATGTAAAATGGATATGAATTTCTCAGTCATTTTTGGAAGAGACATTTGTCTTAGCAAATATTTTTGGACCTTTATCTGCCATTGATAGTTTGGTGGTTTCAAGTACAGAAGTAACTGCAACCTTCCAAATATATTTTTTTTAAGCAATCAGCTCTTTCTTTCTTTCTTTCTTTCTTTCTTTCTTTCTTTCTTTCTTTCTTTCTTTCAGATTATTTATTTATTTATTTGACAGAGATAGACAGCCAGCGAGAGAGGGAACACAAGCAGGGGGAGTGGGAGAGGAAGAAGCAGGCTCCCAGAGGAGGATGTGGGACTCGATCCTGGAATGCCAGGATCATGCCCTGAGCCAAAGGCAGCCGCCCAACGACTGCGCTACTCAGGCGCCCCCAAATATTTTTTAAGCGAAGATATTTTTGAGACTGTAAAATCCAGCTGTAGCAATATAGATATCTCTGAGTAACTGTCAATATTTAGGGGTTACATATAGAGTCTAAAAATGGTTAAGGAGGTTTGTTTTGTTCAAACCAGGGAACTTAGTGGTCAGTGGCTAATATATTAGAAGTTGTCAGTCAGATTCTCATTTTATGGAAACTATCCAACCACCAAATGACAATCTGACCCCAGTGGATACCTAAGAGTATAAAATAGTTTGGATTTAAAAATACAAATTGCTGTTCATTTGCAATACAGAAAAAATGCTGTTATTTTTTTAATCATATTTTATTATAGGTTCATTTTGAATAGGAAAGGAACATACTGTATTACCAACCCAAGGGAAATGTTTGTGTGTTTAAATAATTATTACTGTTGAAGTCTTTTTATATTCTTTTCTTTTTGTTTTCGTAAGTCAAATTACTAAGGAGTTGATTTGAATACTAAAAAATAAAATACTTATATTTTAATATTTCAAATGCCTTTTGTTATAAAATTTGAGGACCTAGTGTGCAAATGTGGATCAATTTGTTTGTCCTTGAAAAACATCTACATTAATTCTAAATACCACTAATGCAGGTACCAGAGAAAAAAGGTTGAATATTTACTAGGAAAGTCAGACTTGAATAACAACTATTGCAGTAAACTATTAAAAACAATCAGAATTATTTAAATCTTAGTAGAAAAGAATATCTGTATTTTGAGTGACAAAAAGCCTCAATGCAGTCTTCACACATTAAAATTGTGAAAAAGTAAGGGTAGAAGGAGACCTGAAAATCCTTCTGTGGAATAGTTTATTTAACAAATGAGAAAGCTATGATTTTGCTAGGGACAGAAGAGCTGGAACTAGAGTCCACATTTTCTAATGCCTAAACCAGTGTTTTTTTCACTACTACCCATATAGGGCATAATATGTAATCAGAACAGCTACTATTTGTTGGGCTGTTATGTGTCTGGCATGGAAAGTCTTTATTCTCTTAACAATCCTGTAAGATAGGTTTTACTATCCCAGTTTTCCTGGTAAGTCAATTATAAATTTCTATTTTGAGATTAACTTACCCAAAGTCACCTTACAGAGCCAATAACTTAATCAAAGTTTGTCTGAGTTCAGTCTCCCTTCTTGCTGCAGAACTATCTATTTAATTAAAAAAAAAAATCACAAACAGATCTGTAGAGTTGTATAGGAAATGGAAAGTACAATATACTGATTGGCTTCTCTCTTTTCAGCTTCCCCATTATGTAGATAAAGTTAAATATTTATGTAAAATTTATAACCTGTACTCATGATGGGATATTTGATCCAGAGAAACCTGAGAATAGCTAAGCCACCCCACTCATTTATAAATGAGGTAATTAAGACCAGAAAGGTCAAGCACTTTCCACCGGAGGGATAGTTGTAAAACTAGAACAGAGAGAAATTTCTGGCTTGAAGTTCCCTGATTCATCCACCATTCCACCATCACATTTTTGTGGGTGAAGTGTGGGGAGGAAAGACAAAGGGAGGGGCTGAGAAGACACCTAAGTACCACTGTGGAGTGAGCTGGGTGCTGACAAACTCAACGCCAGTCCATTTTTTCAAAACACAAGGCTGTTTGAATGTGACTGACCTTCAAAAAGCCTGGTAACTTTTTAGCTTTTCTATGAATCTTACGAAGGACAAATGATCAGAGTATTCATTCTATGTTTGGCTAAGAAAAGAGAGCTGATAATTTTTATATTTCATTGTGTCCTCCAGTGAAATGTATATTTTATCATGAAAAGTAGAAAAGAAGATAATTGTTAGTTGAATCACTAGTCACCAATTAATTTTAATTTTCTTTTTTTTTTTCTTTGTCTTTTCATTGATTTATCTTAGGAGAAATTGTTCGAGTGAGAAGAAAAGCACCATAGCACATTTAGTAATTCTTCCCGTATGTAGTTTAACTTATTTTCTTGGGGAAAGTGAGGTGGCTATAAATACCTTTACCACTTGATCTTGTAACCTTAAATGAGGGCAAAACTCCCCGTGGCACTAACAAGAATTTTGTCTGTGAATAGTTACAGAATTGGGTCCTTGACGATTATGAAGCAATTTGGTTCTTTCCCAAGAGATAGAAACTCCAGCATGATTTTCAGGTGGAATACACATACTAGCACCTTGTCCATATTCCTCATAATAACAAGAATGAAGGAGGAAAAAAGCCAGGAATTCTTGCAGGCGTTAGTCGGCTTGCTTCAAAAGCCTGTCAGCTAAACAAATAAAGTGAAGTAGGGGAGGGAAAGGCAGGAAATTAACTGCTGTGGGCTATTAGTTAATGAGTAGTCCACTGAAAAGGAAGTTATGGCCATGGAAGCGTCCACATAGAATGAAAAAAAATTAACAAGACCAAAAAGAGTTAGCGTACACAAATTAGATTGTTATTCAATTCTGAAGTTTATTGCTTGCTTGTGGGATCTGCCTCCAACCAGCTACAGAATCTTTCCCCTATCCCCTTGTCCCCAAACAAGATGAGTGAGATCAATCAAAAGATTGAAACTTTGAAGCATGGTTAGGCTGCTGGGTAAAAGCATGCAAAATATGTCTGAGACTTCATTAAAAAATGCCTACACAACACCTTGGGTAAAATCCACAGCAGCTTGGCATTGCCGCCTCATTAGGAGTAAAATGAAGTGGTCATTCCCTGAAGACTGCCCCTGCTATATCCTGACCAATCCCAGGGGTATCCTGCTTACACTCAGTGACTTTAAGCCTAACCGGCCACACGTCTTTTCTCAACTATGGTAGACAAGGGTCTGTTGGCTTTAGGCAATATAGCCCAGGCAAGGGCAGGTTATATGTCTAGGCTCACTTTTAAAAGAGGAGGCTGATAGAAGATAGTCTACAAAAAACTTTTGGCTTTCCTTCAAATATTTGAAAAACAAATGAATTATCAAGAACTTATATTTATCAAGAACCAATTAAACAAACACTGCTCTGGAAAGAACAATGACTGGAATTTTTAGATAGAACACATAGAGAGAAGTACTTTCTCGAAACAAAAGCTCTGCTACTCTCTATCCCTCTACTAGGTACCTTTGGTAATTAAAAACCAATAAGCTCCCAGGACAGGAGAGGAGCAAGGCTTTTTGCTATGTGTTCATTCTCTGTGATTGTGTTCTTTAAAGAGTGGTTTGGGGAGCATACGACCTGGGAGCTTATTAGAAATGCAGAATTTGGGGCATCTGGGTGGCTCAGTCCATTAGTGTCTAACTTTAATTTCGGTTCTGGTCATGATCTCAGGGTCCTGGGATCGAGCCCTGGGTCAAGCTCCATGCTCAGCAGGGATTCTGCTTGAGGATTTTCTCTCTCTCTCTCTACCTCCCTCTGCCCCTCCCTTCATATGGGCTCTTTCTCACTCTCTCTTTCAAATAAATAAATAAATAAATCTTAATTAAAAAAAAAAGAAATGCAGAATTTGAGGCAGATCCCAAGCCTCCTGAATCAGAATATGCATTTTAGGGGCACCTGGGTGGCTCAGTTGGTTAAGTGGCTACCCTCGGCTCAGGTCATGATCCCACGGTCCTGGGATCGAGTCCCACATCACGCTCTTTACTCAGTGCTTGCTCCCCCTTCTTGTGCTTGCTCTCTCTCTCTGTCAAATAAATAAATAAAATCTTAAAAAAAAAAAGAATATGCATTTTAAGAAAATCCTCGTAATCATCCTTTTGCACGTGCAAGTTTGGTTGGCACTCCTCCAAGTCAAGGGTTCGCAATGGAAAATATCACTAGATAGTAGTAATAGAAATCCATTCTACCAGGACAACTTACATTTAAACCTCTTTTCTGTCAATGTGCTTTCAAGTAGCCTAATAACACAAGAGTCTTCAGAATTATGTTTTGCAGAGTACCAACACCTTGAGACTCTATAGTTGGTTGGGTTTGACATAAAATGATGCGGGCCAATTATTTTAGTTAAAATATTGATAGCACCATTAGTAACTTTTATACCAAGGTGGAGAACATGCTATAAATAAAGTATTTGTTTTCCAAGATTATATCTTTAAATAATATAACTACTCTGAAAAGGACATAGAGGAGCCTAGACCAAACCTCTCTGCGGAGTCAGTTTATAGTAGTAATTTCCAATCAAAACTTCTTACAATCAAAACTGAATTCATATTGTCAATGGCAAACCTGTCATCACCTATCCCTGTGCCAGCACATGCATGGATGAGTCAAATGGAGTGCTGCTGAGATATCCTTCAGTTAACCCTATGGCTATCATCTATGGCTCTATTTTTATAATAATTTTTTTTTCTTGTATGGTTGTCTTTGTTGTGATTTTGTAAAAAAAAAAAAAATACAACAAAAACATCCGCCTGGGTATTAGACTGATTCCTAAGAGCATAATAAATGCCATGAAGAGTCATGTTAGATGGACCATGATCCATCAGGCAAATTTTATGTCTACCAAGATCCTGACTGTCATCCTGAAATTCATCTTTACAAAAATAAACATATTCCTGGCTTTCTTATGTTCAGTTACTACTGTATTATAGTTTCATGATTTATGGATTTATCAAATCCAATGTTTTCTAAAGTGTTTTTGGAGGAACCTAAGTGTTAAGAGAGACATTAAGGGTCCCATGGCTAATTAAATTTGGAAAATACTGGATTAAATGAAATTATAAGGATGACTTTTCTGCATGACTTCTTAGAGCCTTCTGTTTGCTAAGATACCTTATTAACAACCAAAGCAGGGATATAATATACAATGTTTTTGACCTCAAAAGTCAGTATTAAAGAATATTCCCTATGATTTGTGTGTTCAGTCACACACTTGGGACACCCTAAGCTAATCTAATTTCTAATCCTGTTTGGATTTTCATTCTTAGAGGACCATATTATACCACTCACAGTAAAAACAATAAACTAGCACGTTTGTGGTCTGTATTAGGAAGTTTAGCACATGCTCAAAAACTCTTATAGTTCCGAACTAGATTATAACTACTTAGGCAGTATGAGTCACACCTTACACTTTCATACCACCACAGAATTTAGCACTGTGCTGGACATGTAAGTAATAAAATAATGACTGCTATACTGACCTGTGCTAAAATTAGTTTTCGAGTTTCCCTGGGTATTTAGTTGCTCTAGCATTTCAGGATTTGATGAGATGATCTATTTGCTTTAAATAGAACTTACTTTTAATTTTGTAAACTTTGATCCTACATCCAATAAGCCTTTGTCTTTCTGAGCTGATAAATATAAATGCTTCTTGCATATGAATATCAAAGTTCTACCAGGATCTGGATCTTTTTCCAGATTTAAATCTTTAAAACAGATTCCACCTGTGTTGTATATGCCAGATATGCTTTCTACAGTTGCAGGAAGCAGACATGCCAGGAAAATTTCAGCACAGATGCACCATCAATTTGAATCTGTTTTGTTATTTTTTCATCACCAATGAGGTCCTTAATGAGACCCAACAATTGTTCAAATTTGACACTGCAGGATAATATTGAAACTGTAAGTCTAAACCTACACAAACCTTTATTCATGTATAAGGCGCTAGACCCAGGGGAGTGAAGTCAATGTCCTTTAGGATATTTACAAAGTTGCCTGTGTTTGGTCTTGTTGACACATCATTCTTAGAAGTACTGCTGCCATTAGTTGTCACTAAAAGAATAACAGTACCATACCCTTGTTTACTATGAAGTCCATTTGTTGCTTTTCTCCATTTTCACCCACACTGTAATCATCTTCTTGAACTTAATCTTTTTCCATGGACATTTCAAAATTAAGGAAAGAAAAGTACTTTTTAAAGCTTGGAAATTCCACTGAGCACTCCATTCCCTGGGGTGGGGGTGCGGTGTGATGGTGTGGTGGTGAGTAATGAAGAGATTAGATATTCTTACTCCAGCCATTTCAGGTCATTGAAAAATGCTTTCCGATAGTCAGTTCCTTCCTATTTTTGGCAGTAGATCCTACAATACTTGCACAGATCTTTGGGATGATACGGAGAGCTTGTACTGAGTTTCATGAATGAATGACAATCATTCACACCCATACCTATTCAAAAGTATGTTGGTTTACAATAGACTAGATGATATTTGTTACCCTGGAATTTACTACCATCCAGTTACAGAATTCCAATTACCTTACCAGATACACATTTGGGTAATATTCGGAATTGCCTTAGTCCTTTAAATTGGCATTTCGGTGAGTAGGGAGTACAAATTGCTTCTTTCTGCACTTAGAAGATAAATATCTTTGATTGTTTTAACAATCTGTCTTAGGTGGTTTGGCTAATTACCTGCCTAAAGGCAGAAAACTGTGCCAAATTATTTATCAATATTCTCTATTATGTTAGTTTATCCTTCAACTGAGTACATTTTTAAAAAAAAAGTTGGCATTCCAAACAGTGAAAAACAATTCCCTTCCTTTTAAGGATTGTGTCCACAGAGATAAGTTTTATACTCAGGCATAAAGGTCAAAAAAGTAAGAAAGGAATATTTCAAAGTCAAGGAGATGCCTCAGAACACCTATCAACACTTCGGCTCCCACCCTGTTCTCATCTGGACACCATTAGGAGAACCACTAAAATTGAATTCAACTGCTATGTATTATGCATGACTGCATTGTTTACTGTATTGTTTTATGCCATTCAGTTCACCTGAGATGAAATCAGGCGAAGGAGGTAAATTAAGTCTACCTTCAAAATCCTAGACTGCTGACTCTTATAAAAATTGATTTACTAGTTTATCTAATGTTTTAAAAACTCATTTTATTAAGTTGTAAATCATATCATTCAGTACTACTACATCAGAAGGTAAAATTAATGATAGAGATAAGGACATTAGAAAAAGCCACAGCATGGCTACATGACAACATGAAAAAATTGATGAATAGCGGCTTAGGAGCAGTGACACAGGGTTCAGATTTAATTTGAATGGTGAAGGGCATCATCCTATTGAGCTGACTGGATAAGGGTAAGTTCATATTGGCACATGTTTTGATGTCATCATGGGTGACACGAAATAGTGGTACAGTGAGAAAATGACATGTGGCAGTTTGAAGACCAGAAAAATAAAAATTTGAGGTTAGCCCTGAATGAAAGTGCTTTTTCTTTTTCAGATAAAGAAACACTATCCAGTAATTCTGAGATCTAAAAGTTTTTTTTTTTTTCCTATTAACTCTTTAGAAGAAGTCTAAAAGGAAAACAAAATTGATGGCTGGGTTGTGGGGTCATGTTAAGTGTAGGTGGCAGATAGACAAGTTTGTGAGTGAAAATTTATTTATTTATTTATTTTATTTTTTTTTAAAGATTTTATTTATTTGACAGAGATAGAGACAGCCAGCGAGAGAGGGAACACAAGCAGGGGGAGTGGGAGAGGAAGAAGCAGGCTCATAGCAGAAGAGCCTGATGTGGGGCTCGAACCCAGATCGCCGGGATCACGCCCTGAGCTGAAGGCAGACGCTCAACCGCTGTGCCACCCAGGCGCCCCTGTGAGTGAAAATTTAATATCTATATAATTTTATGAGAATGAAAGAAATGTCATCATAATGAGATGCATGCTACATCAGGAATTTTAGTACTTTTCACATAACAAATATACTTTCTACGCTTCATTATACCAACACTCATGCCATCTCAATGAAGGGGATGGATTTAAATAGAAAATAAAAGGATCTTTAATTTCATTGAGAGATGAAGAAGATATGATATAAAGCACACGTCAGTATAGGTAATACTTTCTACAAGAACTTCTAAGATATTAACAATTAGTTAATCAGTTATTCTGAAGATTGATCATAATGCATCATTAGCTGTCAAAGCTTTATATGGACTAACATTTAATCCAAGTCAACAATTTATGTCATCACATCTGGCCACCACCCTGTCCTCTCATCACCTGTGTCAGAAACTAGCTCTGTCACCGCCAACTGAGCACATGTCCCACCTGAGGCTGCAGTTAAAGGAAAATCACTGCTCCTCATCACACTGAATTTGGAAATCATGACTTACTTGTTTTACTGTGTCAAATGTGCTTATGAAGATCAGAGGATGTCACTTTACAAATAAGGAAAGTAAGACAAGAAAAAGAAACCCTCCCCTTTTAATCACCAAATGACAGATCTAGGAAGTGAATTCTGGTTTTCTGTCTCTGTTTTAATAAGCTTGATCGCAGCAAGTAATCAGTTTGCTGCCTTTTTTTCTTTCCTGGAAGAAATACTGCCTGTATTTTGAATGAGTCTGAGGAACAAGGAAAATGTTTATTTTCAGGGGGAGAAAAGTGAACCCATGGTGCAAAACATAAAACTTACATTTTTCTTTTACAAAAGGGACTAAAACTAAGTATAGTTGTATGTTGTAACAACAGAAAATTCAGAAAATAAAGTATTCAACAAAAGCTTTAAAATGATTTAACACTGAACCAGTTACCAAAGTCTGAAAATGAATCAATCTACATATACAACGATAAAGATTTGGAGATGCTAATATTGAAAATTTAGTATGTGTGTCAGGCCTCCTGCCTAGTTTGAAATGAACACATTTAAGGCCCAGTGCATGTGACTGCTTCCTGGTTTATGAGTGAGATTGAGGCAAGTGTACACTTGCCCAAGAAAAGTAGACCTCTCCGGAACTCCCCTTCTGACCATTGAGGAATCACACACACAGCAGGAGATAATCAGGTCTTCGCTCATAAAATAACCACATTCGTATTTCTTTATTCCTGTAAGACTAAAAATTGATTTTTAATGATGAGCAAGCAGTTCTGTGTCTTTGAAATAGAAACAGGGTTTTAAAAACTTTTGTTTAGTGCATGATACATACCAGCTCACTCGTTCACCTCTACAGTGACGAGTGAGGGGCTCAGTGCTGTAGTATCCAAATATTTTATATAAATAAAGAAACATACTAGGATCTTGCAAGTGTCTCCAAAGTATGTGGGCAGTGGTGAACATGCCCCAGCATCACTTGACTTTTCTTCAGTATAGTATCTTTTATATCAGTTACAAATGGAGGAGTAGTGCAGAGACAGGAAGCATAGGAGTGGGAAACAAAAATAGAAAAGAACACAGGGTGTTATAGAAAATAAACCCAAATACAAAAGACAAGAAAGTATGGGTGAGAGGAGTGCCTGGAGAGGAATGTTTACATGTGATAAAATGGTATGTAGCCAAGCTGATCCTGGGCCTTATGTTAATTTACTGTATTAAAATGTGTACTCACTCACTTTTTAATCATTTGAACCTCATTCTTATATGATAAACTTATTATCTGGGTAGAATTTCGAGGTCCTATTTCATTTCTTTAAAACTTAGGGAACAATAAAATGCAGAGATTAAAGCAATTACTAACTTTTTTTGGGCAACAAATATTTATTAATGACCACATGCACTGGAAACAAATGGATTTAGGAAATAAATAAGAGCTCATCACTCTAAGAAGCACAGGTAAAAATAAACTAATAACGATAATGATACTAAATACAGCATGATTACAGCTGATTTTCACCTTGAGAAGGGGGTCACTGACTAGTTTAACATAGAAAGGATACTAGCAATTGTTGAACGATTTCTAGGGAAAGCTGAGAACAAGGATGGCTGGGGTGGAGTGCGGTTCTTACAGGAACTGAGCCACTAGTAGGCTTCATTTAAAAAAATGATAGATCAAAAATAACCAGTGCCTTTCATATGCTTTATCAATAAATAACAGATCTTCACCCAAAATGTTAAGTGAAGACAAAATTATGTAGTGTCAATGCAGACTTCTTCATTGGCCCATTTAAAAGACCTTTTTTGTAAGGTGAGAGAAAAAAACATTTTAATTGCTCTTTCAATTACACATTCTCTTAAATCTTAATCCAAATGCAGTTCGGTTCACTGGTAATTACCCATCAAGTTTTGGCTGTATGGATCAATTATTATATTATTAAGTCAATTATTAAGGGCAAACGATCTGGTCATGTTTCAAAAGTGATCCTGATATTTTGATTGTTCAATAAATCCTGTTTTCAACTCTTTCTCCAGTTTCCAGTGTTTGGGTGGACAGATAATTTAGAAGATGCTGCGTCACTTGACATTTCTCCCCAGGCTCGGAGGAGGATTGAGGAAACCTACAAGTCCATAAGAACTTGTCTACCAGCATTCAGATCTCAGGAGTATGGCTGAGTGCAAAGCTGCATTCATGGAGACAAAAGTTCTTACCCTACAGGATAAGAGACTTTGCTCCTTCAGGCCCCATCACATGGTATGTTAGTGAATTCTTAAAGATAAGGCATTCCTGTGATCGTTTTAATAAAAGCAAGGTTCTCGACTAACTGTATGGAAACAAGATGGGTGAGCCTTTAGAAACAAACAGTAAATGCCTAACTGTTCTGAAAAACAGCATAAATAGCTTATTTGGGTTTATACGATGCTAAATGGTGTACTAGAACCTAGAAAGAAAATAGAAACTACCTTGTTTTTCATGGACAAATATCATTTACGTAGTTCTATTACAGCAATGTGCTGACTGTAGGGGTCAAATAATCAGAGACTAGGCTGTTGTGATGAGCCACTCCTCCTTCCTTTCACTGTTTGCCTTATCCACGAAGACGAACTGTGCAATTCTCTTTTCCTAAGTTAGATGATAATTCAGATAATTCAGTATATTTATACATTGTTTACTTTACTTAATAAATCCTCATATCGAAGGATTTCCTAAATTAATGCTAAATAGAAAAGAGTAGCAAAGAGGTAAATATTTTCCTCCTGAACCTAATCTTTTATTAATCTGCATACATGTTATTCCAAATATATACATGTAGATCACCACATATATATGTGCATAGAATGTATAAATATATAGATATTATACATGAATGATTTATTACAGAAATATCAGTGTTTCTAGATTACACTGCATACTTGATGAGCTGTCATTAGTGCAGAAAGGATACATAGCTTTTCAACAAAAGAAAAGAATGAGGCTGCCAGAGTGTTGCAGTGGTTTGGGCTTTTTTTTTTTTTTTTTTTTCTCCAGCATCCATCCCTGCCAATCTCTGCACTGCCAGTAGGGAAAACCATATCCATGGCAACCAACCGTACCATTCCAACCCACATCAATGACGCCTCCAATCTAAACTGTCAAATATTCTATGCACATCATGTAAAATAGGTCTCTTTCCCCTTATACCTCTGTGCATCTCGTTTCCGTGGCTACATGTTTATGCAAATGAGAATTGTCCTTTCTCTCTCAGGTTGATTGAACACTGAATTTGTTTTGCACCTTGGCAATGCAAAGCCATGCTGTCTTGCCACCTGGTCTACCACATAATTGCAAAAAATTACATTATAATGATAACTGTCCCCAAATTAGCCTGATAACACCATCTACCTGCCTTGTGAGCGAAAGAAACAGTGTGCAATAAAGAAGGATGTTAAAACAGAGTCGAGATAGGGGAATAATGTTTAATTGGCTCTCCAGAGTCTACTAATTTTCAGAATTGGAAACCTAGTGTTTGATTTGTTCTTTTTAGTCAGTGAGAAGAAAAAATATCCTTCATAAATTCTGAATGACAAATTTGCCCATCCTTTTTTGCATGTGGTTCCAGCATCCCAGGGAATCTAAAGTGTCATTTCCTCTCTGGAAGAAAGGAAGCACAAAACATGCTAGGTATGTACTCTAAATTTTCACTCAGTATCAGCTCCAGCTATAAATTTCTCCCGATCCCTGTATCTCCCTCACTCTCTTTCCCCAAACCCCTTGAAATATCTTGGATCGATACCTTTCTTTTGAAGTTAAGAGGCAGGATTTTTGTAGGATCACACATATTAAAATCAGAATAAATAGAATAAAATTAGAATAAAATAAAGCTGGGACTCTAACAGAATTGCCTTTTCTCTTTCCCCATCTCCTTTAATCTATTGCCCCCGACATTATTAGATCCTGTAAATAATTTTGTTGTGGTAGCGGTGGTGGTGGTTAGTTTCTTTTTCAGAAAAATCACAATTTAACATTTTGCAAATAATAACAATGATCAATTGCTTTTTATTTCATTCATTTTTAGTTATAACTTATATTGATATGATGACTCTAACTAAGGATATTTTTAATGCTAATTTTTCTACAAAAAAGAAGGACTGGGGCAGGTAAAAATGGAGTTTGTAGTGTATTTCCCCAGGGTGTAAGTGACAAAATAAAAGATACGAGATTCTATTATGATAAATGTTGGGGATATATTTTACTTCTCCCCCTGCTTAATGCCTCTCTCTCTGCAAAACAAATCCTTCAGTATTTAAAAAAAGAAAAAAAAAGCGTGAACAATTTTATACGATTTCACAGAATTTTTGTCTCAGACTATGAACTTTGTTTATAAAGACTCTGAGTTACCTTTGAGTAGATTCGGGAGATACAAAGATTACAAAGATGGACAAGATCTTTTTTCCAATTCAACAGATCGTCTGTAACTGTGTTCTGGCCAATGATAAAAAAAATATGAAGTTTCCAAAGCCAAAACTGTAACCATCTTTTCTCCCATCTCCTTCTCCAAACTCTACATACCTTTTAGGTTTTAGGTGAGGCCCCACTTTCTCCCTAAGAAGATCACAAAGTGATGACTTCCTTCTCTGATCTCTTGGCTCTGAGTGCTGTTGTTTCCGCATTTCATTAGATGCCATTTCCCACTGGTATGACTCCTGTCTGACAGGATTGTAAACCCTGGGGCAGAGTTGGAGGAAAATAATTTCATATAATTCTTTTGTATTTTCAATCCTTAAAGTGACTCTTTTGCTCAGTTAAATTGAATATCAAATCTTGATTGTTCCTAGGTTTTAGGCTGAGGCATTTAGGCAGTGAACAGCTGATAAACATGCCTCGGGTCATGGCAGAAGAGAAATCAACTTTTTGTTGTGTTGTTCAAAAAATCATGTCAAATGTTTTACATATGCAACAATGATCTTTTCCTTGTTAAAATTTGCTTTTAAATAACAGGTTATATTTTTCAAAAGCAATGATATTTGCAAGAGAGGACATGATGTCCTTAAAAATTCTGTTTGATTGTTAGATCTCCACCAATAATATTGTTTCCTGAGCACTGCTCTGGCCTCTTTGGGGAATTACTAAGGAAATGAAAGACCTGATTTTGTAAAGATTACAGTCAAATAAGATGATAAATCCATATAAACACAGGTGATGCAAAATTAAAAACTGTGGTTCAATATCAATTATGACTGTTAATATCATCATTCCAGTAGATTTGCCAAATGTAATATATGAAATTTCTAGGTTTTTTGGAAGGCTAAAAAAAAATGATCATTGGAGTTAAATTCTCGAAGTAAAAGTATGGCTGAGTCGTTTAAGTCAGCCTTACCTGAGGAGGACAGGTATTTAAGGACCTGACTTTTTCATAGAGTCAATTTTTTAAAATCTAGGGTGTGTGATTTTGGACTTTACCCACTCAGTCTCAATGTTGGCATTCCTTACTCTTCCAAATAGCCTTTTCTGGGCACAAGAAAACTTGCTTGTAGAATTTCTATTAGGGGATCCCTTGCTGAATCCACCTAATTTCCCCCTTGACTTCACCCATGCAAATAAGGCAGAAATTCATTTGCAAAATGTAAGGGCCAGGAAAGTTTGTTTGAATCCCACAAGTGAGAAACAGCAGAGTTTATGCAAACAACTAGAAATTACCTTAATTTCTAATCTCTTATACACTTTTCGTACCTACACAATTAACACCGCCTAGATTTCTCCTATGAAAGAGATTTTTTCATGGAATCATTATGGAGAAAAATAAACAAAATCCAAAAAGTCTGTCAACTAAGAGCAACCACTTACTTGTGAAATGGTAGTACTATTATCAAATAAATATTAACAGCAAATTCTTGTGAGGCACTATGTTCAAAGCACTTTTTAATCCCTTTACGTAATCTAAATAATTTAATCCTCATGACAGCATTATAAAGGGTACAATATTGACCTTGTTTTACAGATGAGAAAATTGAGGCATAGAGGTGTACCAAAGTTGTGCAGCTGGGAAATAGAATTCCCAAGACCAGATTTATCTTGCTGTAAAGTTTCCAAAGTGTTAAACTTTTCATTTTTATGCCATTTGACTTTTCAAGAAATATTTTTATTTTTAATTATCACAATAAAGTTGTATCAGTAAAAAAATCTCTTGAAATTATGAGATTCCAAAATTCTGTCACCATAACTCAAATTCCCTTTCATTTAATCTTTCAAAGTATGAAATTGAATCTTCTCTTGGGGAGAAGAAACCCTTTCTGAAAGACTTCAAAATTGGAAACATTACTTTTAATGCCAGCAATGATTTAGAAGGCTTATGGTGATTTTTTAAATATCTGAATATATGTTCATTCATTCAGGCAGATAGTTACTAAGTGCCGGCACTGTTCTTGGCTCTCAGGATCCAGCAGGGAACCAAAGATCATGCCCTCATGGGACTCACATTCTAGTCAGAGGAGAGATTAGAGAATAAATAGAATAGAATAGAATAGAATAGAATAGAATAGAATAGAATAGAATAGAATAGAATGCAATACAATAGATGACAGATGGTGAGAAGTGCTATAGAGAAGAATTAAACAGGATAAGCATATATAGAACAAGGGAAAGGAGGCTGCTTCTTTAACAGGCCAGAAAAGGTTTTTTGGTACATGGTATTTGAGCAGAAATTTGAATGAGATGAAGGAGGGAGCGCAGAGTTTCGAAACTGGCTTGCTAGGTTCAAGGATTTTTAGGATGGCCAAATGGGGTAAGGGAGAAATTGCTGTAGGAGATGCCATCTGTGAGGCAGCAGATGGTCAGATCATGGAGACTTGCAGGAAAATTTTACGTACTCTTCCTTTTACTCTGAGAGAGACAGGAAGCTATCTAAGGGTTTTCAGCAGAGGAATGATAGGAACTGACTTATTTTGTAAAAGGATCACACTGACTCAGGGAAATATGGACTGGAGGGTTGGGTGAAATCCTGGAGCCCAGTTCCAGAGGCTGTTCTCTCATCCCGAGCAGTAGGTGATAGTGGCTTGGATCAGGATGGTGGGAGATGACTTGTGAGGAGAGATTTCAAAGTTGTAAACTGCAAGATTTTATACTATATTACATGTGGAATGTAGAAAAATCAAGGCGTAAAGGATGACTCTATTCTACTACAAAACAAAATAGGAAGTTTTACGCTTCGATTAAAAACTATAGGTAAAGGCTAAATATTTGAAATTAGTTAAAATTATGAAACAGTTAAAATTCTTCTTGACCCTCTGAATTTGTTAGATACTCAATTTAAAACAATTATTGATCATTACTTCTTTAGTGCCAGTGTTTTTGGTGTTATCCAACTTTTCCGTGAAGACACAGCTTGATAAGTTAGCAAAATTCTCTAACTTAGAAAAAAACAGTGCTTCTCCTCAACCCCCCCCCTTTTTTTTTTGGTCTTCCAAATCTCAGATGTTCTCCCCTCTTGTACTAATTCTTAAGCCATTCTTTCTTAGTCTTTTTTTGCCAGCTCCTCTCCCTTGGCATTTCTTTTTTTTTTTTTTTTTTTTTAAAGATTTTATTTATTTGACAGAGAGAGACA
Organism: Ursus americanus; assembly: GCF_024610735.1. Taxonomy (NCBI): domain Eukaryota; kingdom Metazoa; phylum Chordata; class Mammalia; order Carnivora; family Ursidae; genus Ursus; species Ursus americanus. The sequence goes on from NC_142131.1 coordinate 21,245,759, forward strand.
GCCAGCGAGAGAGGGAACACAAGCAGGGGGAGTGGGAGAGGAAGAAGCAGGCTCCCAGTGGAGAAGCCTGATGCGGGGCTCGATCCCAGGACCCTGGGATCATGCCCTGAGCCAAAGGCAGACGCTTAACAACTGCGCCACCCAGGCGCCCCTCCCTTGGCATTTCTTAACTCCCAGTTCTTTCTTTGTATTTTATTACAAGCCATCTTTTTATATCCATCTGTAACTCTACTTGGACCAGCTGCACCACTAGAAAAGCTTTAATTATTGTCTAAGTCCTGATGATATAGAATCTTCTAGTCCTGCACTGTTCAGTATAGTAGCTAAATGCTGCTAGTGGTTATATGCTAATAGTGGTACTATAGCTAAGAGTGAAAACATAGCTAATAGTGCTAATGGTGGTAGGACTATGGGTAATTCTATTGAACCCTATATATGCTATGTGTAACCCTACATGTAACATATTTAAGTATATTGCATATACGATGTAATGCATATTATGTTTTTTTCCTATACATACATACCTATGATGAAGTTTAATTGTGAAATTAGGTACAGTAAGAGATTAGCAACAATAACTAATAATAAAATAGATGAATTATAATTATATACTATATATAGTATATAATATAATAATGTACTATAATAAAAGTGAATGTGGTCTCTCTCTCTCTCCCTCAAAATATCTTATTGTACGGTAGTCACCCTTCTTGTGATGGTGTGAGATGATGGAATGCCTATGTGATGAAATGAAGTGAGGTGACTGATGTAGGCATTGGAACATAGCATTAGGCTACTATTGACTTTCTGATGATAGGTCAGAAGGAGGGTCATCTATTTCTGGACTGCAGTTGACCACGGGTAACAAACTGGAAAGTGAAACTTTGGGTAAGGGGGACGACACTGTAATAAAGGTGACAGTTAAAATTGGTGAGGAAAATATGTACAATTTGCTAATAACTATTGTAGTGACCGGTTAAACCCTTGGCAAGGATAAATTTAAAGCCCTAACCCACACCTTAAAATAAAATTAATTATCCAAATGGATTGAATGTAAGTACATGATAAAATTTAAAAATACTAGAAGAAAATACAAGTGCATCAATACAGGTGAAGGAAGTCCTTTCAGTGAAGACTCAAGGCAAAATTGAAAGATAAATATTTTAAGACATCTGTATGGGGAAAATACCACAATCCAAGTGAAAAAGCAAATGACAGACTATGTGACAAAAAGGGGTTAATATCTAAGATGTAGAAATCGTACAAACTGGTAATAAAAATAATATATAACAGGCAAGGTACAAAAAATCAGAAATATAAATGATAATATACAATGAAAAATATTTCGTCTTACTAGTAATCATAACCATGAACAAAAGACTAGCTATCCCCTCTCATGTCATCAATTATCAGGCTGTCAGAGAGTTCAACAAGGAAAATACCCAGTATGGTTCACTGAAAAGAGATGAGCTCTCACAGGTTGTCGGCAGGAGTAAAATTAGAAACTTCCTACAGTGTAATTGGAAGAAATGTTTAATTCAGCAATTCCACTTCCAAGAATTTTCTCAATATAGGTAGATTCATAAAGATAGAAATGTGAAGATATATATCAAAAATATTATTTATAATGTGGGAAAGTTGAAAATAATTTAAATGTGCAGCTATAGGTTATTACTTGAATAACTCACATCCATAAAATGGAATTCTACTCAATCATTATGAATGATGATGTCAATCTATATTGACCAATATGTAGCATGTTGATGATATATTGCTAAATGCTAAAGGTAGTTTTCCAAAAAATGTATCCCAGTATGATCCCACTTTAAAGATACATGTATTTCATCCATACACATTGACAATATCATATAAAAATACTGTCCAAAATGCTATTAGTGGTTCTATGCTATTGGTGGAAATATACCTAATAGCACTACGGTGGTAGGATTATGGGTACTTTTTTTCTGCTTGCTTTTATTTTTTCATCTATCTTTCTACATAAACATGAATAATTTAAATAATTTTAAAATGCAACAAACACATATATTGAAGTGTCATGATTCACAGCAATGCTAGAAGCCTTAGACCAGATACTATCTTTAGTGTAAACATAAGTGAGAGTATAACATAAGCAAGAGCTCACTTGTGCCACATTTCTTCTCTACTTTCTGACACAGTGACACGTCTTGTCCAGAATCTCTAGAGCACATCTATGTAGGTGCTTACATCGGAGCCCACAGACTGGATTCAGTTCAACTGCAGAGAACGAGCGCTGCCATGTTCATCCTCAGGAAAACATGGCAGTATTGGCATTGTTTCACACTGGGTGCCTGAGCTCCAAAGAGACTGTTCTTAATCCCTTACAAAAGGGTTCACTGGGATTTCCATGTGCTCTTGTTATAGCCTCGTCCTCCTTGCCCCTGAGAGGAGAGTTTGGTTTCAAGTTCTTTATTCTAAAACAATTATTTTGTTTATTTTTAGAACTTCAATCTCAAACAATTATTAAAAAACATAAGAGTTTTGCTCATTTGAATAAGAGCTCCCATTTATTTTTCCAGGAATCCTGTAAGCTATGTTGGGCTGCTTTCATCTTCTCACAAATTAGGAAAATAAGATTCAGAGATTTTACGTGATTTTTTTCAAGGTAGCAGCATGAGAATTCAAACTCATCTATTTTTCTTTCAAATCTGAAGATCCATTTTATCACATAACCTTCTACACCTGTCATTGAAAGCCATAGACTTTGAATAACTAGCAAGAAAAGAAAAACACTTTTGATTATAAAATATGATTGATAAGAAATGATAAATAATTACTTCATAAAATACTTTCCAACTTTTGTTTTTATTTTACAACTAGAAACAGCACAAGAGAAGAGAAAGGGAAAGTATTCTTTAAATTCCCTAAACAGTCTATTTTCTGAAAGCTACTTCTTGCCCAAGATTTTTTTCTTATAATTACTCGGCAAAAAAAACTAGAATAAACACACTGTGAAGTCTACTGATTTACATGTGTTACAGATGGTGTACTAGAAAGAAAACACTAAATTCAAGGAAAATATATATGACACAATGCTGCAAAGTATGCCGTTCATCTAATTCATCTCGCATTGTTCAAATATAATGAAAATTATTATTATATTTTTAAAATGATAATGTGGCTTACATCTTAAAAACTAAAATTAAGGTGGAAAATGGTCTAAAATATTTGTAAATCAAAGGTTTACAGCTAACTCTTTATAAAAACGTAATTTGGTGTAATATTTTTCTGATGCTGAATGAACCTCCTAGTGCATTAACATCTGACCAGCAACGATGTCATGCTCTACGAACATCATTGTCAAAGTGTCCAATCAATTTGTTTGTATTATGAATCATCCCCTATTCCTATTGGTTTCCTGCACATCAACATTCAACTAATGGACTCAAAGTCCATGTTATGTATGTTAATCTAAAATTCCTCTGTATATAACCTCTGCAGAAATAACTGAAAAGGAGAGTGTATCGGTCATACTACTCTCATGTTTGAAACCCTACAGTTTCACTCTCTGGGTCAATACCAAATGGAGATTTTTCTAGTAGGTAATATAACTTTTCATTACAAATTGGATCTATCATGTGCTCTTGCAAATAGTCACATTTCTTTTTTCTTGATTGATTCTTATTAGTTATCAATGCAAGGTCAATAGTGACTCCTTCAATTCTTCAGCTATGGGGATTGGTCAACAGCCTGCTGAAATGCTGATCAATTTTACATTATTTCGTTTGTCTTCTTCATATTTGCAAAAGTTCACTGGCATAGAGACCCATGGGTCTGCATACTGTTTTTTTAATGAGTTATAAACAGTCATTCTCATTAAAGTAATACATTTTAGAAAATTTGAAAAAGAAAAAAATCACACAGTTACCACAGTAACACAACCATTATTTGTATTTATTATCTTCTAGTCTTTTTTATTAATGAATCTTTAAAAAGTATGTTTTTTTTTAAATGTGCCTTTTCTTTTCCCCCCTTTGACTTGCAGATATACATAATTGCAAGAATCATAATCTTTGCTTCGTGACAACGTTCTAATTAGTGGTTCAAGCATGTACTTATTTGTAATACTATAAAATCCCTCAGAAATTCACCACCATCCCCCCAAAAGCTATGAGCTTGACAATAACCTACAATACACTATCTCCCATCCCTCACCTGCCTTCCCCCACAGAAACGGCATTCTGAATTCTATTATTATTGTTCACTCACTTCATATATATGAAATATATATATTATCTACATTACATATATATTGTATACATTGTGAAATATATACATTTATTGTGTATGTATATACATATATAAATTGTAAATTATATTTGTATGTGATCCTTAAAAATACATATTTTATTTCCGGCTTTATAAAAAGTTTAGTATACTGCATGTAATCTTTTGGAATCTACTTTTTCACTTAATGTCATTACTAAGACTTACTCATAATGCTGTCTATCATTCTACGTCACTCATTATGACTTTGTATAGTAGAACACTGTGACTATATCACACTCTTTCACCTGTTCTCCCTTGTATGGGCGTTTGGGTTGCCATTGTTATAGTCTTCATAACTATCAGTTTTAGTAGTTGCATGGTGTTCCATCAATTCTCTTAACAAATTCTCTATTTTTTTTTATTTAGTTGCATCTAATACTTTGCTCTATTAATCAAGGTTGAAGCGAGCACCTTTGTACAAATAGATTTTCTACACTAAGTATTATACTTTGGGTAACTAGAAATGGAATTAAGTTGAAAGATATGAACATAATAGATATTTCTAATTTGCATTCTGAAGAATAACTCCATCAGCACTTATACAATTACTAGGTTCCCATAAGCACTGACTTATCCATTTTTGGTTGTTAATTTAAGAGATAGTTATGTTTTGTTTTTAGGCTTCACTGACTTCAGTCAATCAATATTGACATCTTATAGAACTAAGATTTGGAACCTTCTGATCTGATAATTTTTCATTTGATGAGGAAAGGCATTAAGGTAAGACATTATAAAGGTAAGACATTAAGAGTGAAAAATGGCTTGCAGCCTGGGTTGAAAGTCTAGTTTCAAATTCTGAATGGAATATATTGTCAGTGCACATTATTTATTCTTACTAAAGTGATCCCAACTTGGAAACGATGAAGCTGAGGCTCAAAGAAAAGGACAGACTTTCCTACAACTTGTGTACCTCATTTTCTGTCACACTGTATTGCTTTCCAACTGATCAAATATAAAATAGACCATCAAAACTTTCATTTCATTTTCATTTTGAATGATCTCTTTTCCACGTTGCTGTAGGATTTATAATCCTGGCCTTGCAATGTACTACTTGAATGTGCTCCTGTTATTGTTGTTGCTCTTTTTCATGAAGAGCACTCTTTCCTTGCTGATTCCTCTCCCATGAATCCATCCCTCATCATAGGTTGAACCGCGCTATGCCTAGCATAGCTTCTTAATCCACGCTTGCTGAGCTGACCTGTCAGAAGTTATAGTTTTCCTACATTGGAGACATTTCCCTGTTATTCCTCTAAATCAAAGAATTATTAGTTACATAGTTTTGATATCTCATTTTCAAAGCACTCTTTTTTAATATTCTCTATGTTCAATAATATTAATATTGATTATAGTTTGCATGACATTGTGGCATAATGTGTATTGCAGTGCTTGTATAACTTATATAAATTTCTGCCACGATTTGTATGCCCTAGGAATGATCACATGACTTGGCCAATGGAAACAGTAATAGGAACTTTTTTTTCAGGCTCACAAAGGGTGAGAACACTTGCCAGGCTCTCATATAACACACTGCTACTCTCTTCTCAGTAACCACAGCCACAGACAATTGTCGTTCAGCCTGATTCATCCCTAACAAAGCAAACACATATTTAACACTGGGTCTTGATGACTAAAGTCAGCGATTTTAGTCATCATAACTGCAAGTTCCTACCCTTTTCTTCCATGCCTGCAATCTGCATCTGAATTGCCTGATGATTACTCTCCTTGGTTCATTTTGCCCACTCTTATAAACAGTCACCAGTCCTTGTGGCCCTGTGCAAAAATAGACCCCTGAATGGGTCATTCGTTGTGTATCCAAATACCAGACAAGTTTGTAAAACAAATTCATATTTTCACTTCTGTCCTGTTTCTCCTAACCTCAACCTGGAACAAATAGCTTTCCCTAAGGTTTTATTAAAAAGGAGTATGCCCATAGAGAACATGTTCTCTTTTTTTCCTCCTTCTGATAGAGCAATTTCTTTGACTATAGAAAGATGAATTTCACACATTTATCACATAAAAGATTCACAGCCCCTCTTCCTCAGTAACCTAATTACAGTGCACAACATTTAGTTATAAAACCCTTTCTTTGTATTAAGTACATCCTTTCTTTGCAGCCCTGACAGTCTATGCATTTCCCAAAATATGGGCTGATCTTATGTGCACAAAAAGTGGACGATGGGCCCCTTAACACACTCTTGTCAATGGTAAGCATACTGTGTACTATAACACATAATGCATTTTCTCAAGGACTTCTCTGTATTTTGCAAACAAGGACTGAGGGTATTTGGTAGATGTGGAATCTGATTCACGAAAAGCTGAAATAACCAACCTGAGCTCAAACAGGCAGTCCCTGGACAAGTTTGTTCAGAACGTTGACCTATTTAACTCTGTCTTTTGCTTTAACATTATGTAGGATCGATTTTTTTCCACCCAGCCAGAAGAAAAAAAGAAAAAGCTTTAACAGACATTTGAGAATGAATTGTTACCCCTTACTCATCTTGATATATAAACCCTTGACTGTCAAAGCTAAGCAAGAAAATATCAAGGGAAGAAATTCAGTTATATTGAAACACCACCCACAAACACCACAACAAGAAATGCAGACCACTTTAAACTGCTAAGTTCTGGTAGCTGTGAACTTTTTAATGGATTATGTGAGATAAAAGTTAATTTTGATATTGGCTGTATCTTAAAACGTATTTTCCCACTGAAATTATTCATGCTGTATCTGCTGATTATGTTCTTGGCGAAGAATGAAACAAAAAAGCCTGTTGAATGCAGAATAGACTTAAACGATGGTAATGATAGTACTATTTCAACTACACCTCACGTGTTTCAGTGGGAGAAAACCTTTCCAGCTCCAGAGTTTCACAGAATCAGATGTGACTGATTCTGGTGGTAGCAGGAGATGCACAAGGAACAGGCCAATGGACAGAAAAGCTAGACATGGAAGCAGGTTTCAAAATCAGTATCTTAATTCTGTATTTCTATAGGTTAAATGTCACTTTTCTATCTGCATAAAGGATGTCAGACAGTCCTCAGGTCCTCTGAATTGAAAAAAATGAGCAGTTACTCTCTAGCAAGTGGGAATCTGAATGCAGACCATCCCTCATTCCACATGTAGACCTGCACTGTGTGCAAGAGAGCAGTCTCTTTGCCGGTGGCACAAGATCCAAGATAACACACGGGAAGGAAGTACACACGGGAAGGAAGTGTCATGGAGGAGGGAGGAAACATATGGCAGGTTAAGTCTGGTAAGGAATATCTTAATTTGTAGAAAACTCACCCCTAGTAGTCATAGTGAAGAAGAAAAATATGTTGAATGATGAGTCATACTCAAGCCATGCCTTTAGTATTTAAGTGGGAAAATCTGTTTTGATCCCTGATTTCCACATCTCTGAGAGGAGGATATTAAATGCAATGATTTCTCAAGGCCTTCTCATCTTTAACATGCTATCTTGTGCTGCCAGCATGCATACACAATACAGTTGTAGGGAGGGGCCACGCGGGAACCTGGCAGAGACCTATATATGGAAAATGAAGACTTGAGAAGAAAGTGACTGGGTACCAGCCAGAGCCCAGTGAAAAGCAGAACCCAAGGTGGAGAGTGGGACTTGGAACCGAGGTAGAGGCCATGCTCAAAGACCATGCTTTTCAAACTGCTTCCAGGGTACCTTCATGGGTGAGCTGGCACTGAGTGTCAGAGTACTGAGCAAGACCCCTTTAAACGCCTTCTTGTGTCTGGTCAGGATTTAGCCTGGAGAATATGGTAGCAAGAAGTTTTCCTCAACCATCGCATCCTGTGGTACGGTGATAGGGATTTCCAAACTATTCATACTCCTTTATTTTAATTTGGATTAAGACCCTTTTGGTTTTGACTTTCCCCTTTCCTGCCACCCCATTGAAATTTACTACTACAGTGAGTCATTATTTCTGATGAAAATAAGCCACAGCCCTTGGCTCTGATGGGGATAGGATAGGGTTGAGAGTTATGGTCACATTGGGAGAAGAAGAGAGGGTATACAGTGACTGAGACCGGGCAGAACCTAAAAAAATATATTGACCATCTGATTGTTTTAAGTCAAATATAGTATTAGATTATATGGTCTGTCTTGCATGGAGTTAGCTTTAAATTTATTTAGCTGTTAAATGAAGATGTATACTATATCCAAAGTATTAGAAGTACCTATTATAATATTGTTGGTAAAAATTTCCTATTTTTATCCATGGCCTTGAAACATATAAATACATTGGTATATTATGTCATGAATTCTTTGTTTCCCCTCAGTTCATGTTGATTTTGCACACATAACTTTAGAGAACATTTTGTAAAGTGTTAAGATAAGCAAGACAATTATTTATGAGAGTTTACTGCATTGTTCTACCTATAATATTCTTCAGTAGGTAGATGATGTTCACTAATTAAAATCAAGATTTTAGAGATTTAAAGAAAAAAAAGACATAGTTCGTTGCTAAGCAATTGGTAAGAATAATCATATTGCAAAGAAGCAGAAGAGATCAATCAATACGGAAAATCATTTAAACTTAGAAACACATTTTCCTTTAGAATCTATATAATTGATAAGAAGTTTTCTGTTTCCTATTAAGTGGTTGAGAAGCCTCCATGGCATATTCACAGACAATGATACTTATGCTCTAGGTGGCTGAGCCTCATATTTAAAAGAAAAAAACAAGTTTTAGTAATAAGTAAAGTAGATCAAAATTTCACTCACACCTGAAACACAACCATAGACTTTCATGAGACAATCACCTCTACCGTAAACTAGTAGGAAAGACATTTAATAGGGATGAAAGTAATTTTTCTCCTAAATTAGTTGTTAGAAATTTCAACTCCTATGGAATCTCACAGGAGCTATGATATTAAAGAGAGATTTATGTCAACTATACATCATAAGAAAAAGGGAGAGATTTGGCATACAAGATAGAAATATGAAGCTAAATTATAAGATGGGGTTCAACTATAAAATGGGGTATTTAAGCATGACAAATGTAAGAGCAAGGATTCTTAAATAAAAAGTTGTAATAAGTTAGATGTGAATTTTCCGTGCAGTGTGAGAATCAAATTATCATAAATTTGGATATTGAGTCTACAGGAAGGAGAAAATTCAACTAATATTTATTAAGAACCTAAAATAAGCCTGGTGCTACTAGGTCCTTGCATGTTTATTAGTTCATTTTAATTCTCACAGATCAATATTAATATTGACAATATGGCAGACAAAGAAATGAGGGTCTAAGAAATCAAATACCTTTTTAAAAATCATATACTTAGTCCTTCTGATTGCTCGAAACAGTGCTCCAAATCTGTGGTATGCTCCATTGGTCATATGTTCTTTTAGGCATCTTATTACTTGAAATATTTGAAGATATGTATCATTTGCAAAGATGAAAATTGTATCTATTAGATAAGATTTGTAGTCAAAACAAGTGCCCTGTTTTGCCATTTGACCCTGGGCAAGTTGCATTATGGGTGTGGAGGACACTGTTACCTCATTTTCCTCATCTATAAAGAATTATTTATTTACTTGAGAGAGAGAGAGAGCGAGAGCATGAGTGGGAGGGGCAAAGGAAGAGGGAGGGAGAATCTGAAGCAGACTCCGCTGCTCAGCACGGAGCCTGACATGGGGCTCCATCTCACGACCTTGAGAACATGTCCTGAGCCCAAATCAAGGGTCAGAAGCTTACCTGACTGCACCACCCAGGCGCCCCTTCCTCATCCATAATATGGGCACAAGAGTAGAACCTTCCCGTGGGCTTCCATGAGAGTGAAATGACATAAGGTTTGTTAGAAGCCGTGAAAGACATCGAAAAATAAGAAATGATTAATAAATTATTATTTACTCTTAAGATTATCTTTGAGATATTTCTTTGGTTTAAATAATCCTTTTTAGATTATAGAAAACAGGAAATCTACTTAAATAAAACCCACTACTTGCTCCTGTAAACATTAAACTTTTCAAGAGAAAAGTTAGTTCTATTACTCAAAGCACCCAAGTGGTGTTGTTGAGAATGATTGATAAAGTGAAGCCAATCATTCTATTTCAGGTCCTCGCTAACCCAGATAATCAAGTCTTTGGAAGATTTCAAGTAAAACTAGATAGCAAATTATAAAGTACTAAGTGAACACACTGCATATATTGAAGACCGAAAAGATGATCCAATAAATATGTCGTGTTTACCTTAAACTGTTAAACAAGTTTGAACACTTAAAAATTACTTCTACTTTAACTTCCTCAGTGCCTAAACTGGATAGAAATGGTGATGTTACTCTCACAGGGAAACAGTTTCTTTTCACTTTTTTTATGAAAGCATTTTTGAAAAGTTGAAACGCATTTTGAAAAGTTGGAAGTAATGTATTATCGTAATAAAGTGTCAAACTAGGAAGCAATGAGCTTTTCTATATGGTAAATTCTGAACACTATAAACCTGTAAAAAATGACAGTAAATATGTAATGCAAATAGATTTCTGGAGACTGATTGGAAAATAGAAAGTTTCACATAAAATTATGTATGTGTTCTAGAATAACCTTCCAAGCAAGGGTATCTTAGGATACCTGAGAAAAATGAGACAGCAGTTTCCTGATCAGCTTGCTTAGAGGGTAGATGTACCAAGGGAGAGTCCATTGGCTCTCGTTTGTTTCTTCTCTTGATTTCAACTACTTGTTTCCAGTCCTGTGCATCAAAGGGAAGGGAAGCAGCTTGGTCAGAATACCCATGAGGTATTTGTGTGTGTGTGTGTGTGTGTGTGTGTGTGTGTGTGTGTGTTCTTTAAATGCAGCAAAAATTGTGACATATACTAACTTTTAAACAACTCATGTTTTTTGAACTTCAACAAAAAACTCTTGAGTCTCACATTATGAGGATAATTTAATAGAAGCAATGGCTTGGAAGAGGGAGGAATTTCAAATAAAGGAACTGAATTCCTTTTCTGCTGTTGTGGAATGAGGTAGATGTGACATGTGAATGGGAGACAACTGTTCAGACTTGACGATGCACATCTTGAGACAATCCGTGTTATTAAAACTAACATTTGGAAATACTGAAGTTGTAGTTCTTAGATACGGCTACAAAGCCAGCATTTATTGTAAATAATGATTTAAACATTCTGAAAAACACTCTTAGCAATTCGTAAGAACCTAAGTGATGAAACTTAGAATAAGGAGCTAGATATTTTTAGCAGTCACGTCCATGAAAAAAATAATCAACATGAAAACAATAACAAAAGCAATAAACTCTGTCTCTGTCTTCACAGTTCTGCATTGGAAGCAAACAGCTTTGCTTCTCTTAGAAACATTGTCAGAAGCGCTGCCCTGCCCTTGCTCCAGAGAGAGGCTCACTTACTTTTCACATGAGATGGCTCCATAATCCAAGAAATTTATAGAGGAAACATGAAGGATTTATCAATAATTTTAACATGATCCTTTCCAAATGTCTTCATTGATTACTAAAGATAAGCCCTCTTTCTTGTTTCATGGAAGAAATTTTCAAGTACTCATTACAGCCCAGCTAAGGGAAGAGAGACTGTGTTGTCATTAGACTTTTATGGCATTCATAAGATGTGTTGCATCCCTAACAACAACCAAGTGAATTCCATTTCACCTTTCCCCCACCCACACTGCTGTCTGCATCAATTATCAGGGTCGAAAAGTGATGTCTGGGTGTCATTCTCAAAGTAAAAAAGGGCTTGACCTTGTCAATCCGGTCACAATTAAAGGGTGCAGTATGACCTTGGAGTAGAGTTTAGAGAAGTTGGGCAGAAGGAAGACAAATAAAAATATTGCTAGTTGAATTGCAAAACTGTAATATTGGCAATTTTGTTGGATATACAACTAGAAACAGTCCTTGAAACAGTAGTCTAGAGCCATAAAATTTCATTTGGAAATTCATTCTGAATAATTCAGTTTAACAACGAAGAGGAGCATAACATCAGTGTATGTTTTATTTGTAGTTTAAAATATGTCTTCTCTCTTAGTTTAACAGTATTTCATTCTGGTGTAGAAATTCTCAATTATGTACTTCTTCCAGTAATTTCTCATAGGATGAATTAGGGAGTTGTCCCATTGCATTTGAAGATTCCCTCCAGTGCCCTGAGGCTCTTTCTCCCCTATCCAGCATTAAATTCCTCAGAATTTTCATTCCTTCTGGTTGTATAGCATAATGTATGAATGTCCTCTTAAATAAATTATGTTCCTGGAGTTCTTCCTTGTTCTTGGATTGAAAGTAGACACTATAAATATTTAGCCATTAGTGTCTCATGAATGTACATGTCCATTTTTTTCATGTTGGAAGTCACCAGTTTAAACTTTTACTTTTGAAGAAAGTATTCATTTAATCAGATTTAATAAGCATCTATTATATGCCAGGAATGATGTATTTAATAGACACCAGAGATAGACCTGTGAACCAAATTGAAATCTCTGCTATCATACAACTTATATTTTATTGCAAAGAAGATGGATGATAAAGTAAAGTAAAATAAGTATGTAAGATAGTTGATAAATGTTAAAGACAAAAATTAAGCAGGGAGGGGAGACAGGGGGCACTGGACAAAGTAGGAGTGGGTTCTGAGGAGAGTTCAGGTAGATCTTGCCACAAAGAACACATCTGAGTAAATTTCCAAATAAGGTGAGTCAGGGAGCCATCAGGATATCCTTGGAAGAGTGTTCCAGGCACAGGAAAAAGCAGAAGCACATGGGAGCCTGATGTTTGGTGGAAGAATAGAGTGACTAGAACTTAGGGCTTAGAGGAGGAATCAAGGGCTTAGAGGGAAAGGTGTGAGCGTTGGGGTGAAGAAGTTGGGGGAGCAGATTGTTTAGTACTTTGTTGACTATTCTGAGGACATCAGTCTTTTTTCAAGTGAGCTGGAAGCCGTTGGAAGAGAATCTGAGGGAATTTTAATCTTCTCTTTAACAGTTATAATGCTCAGGATTTTTTTTTATTGAAGATATTAAGAAACTATAATTCAATTACTTTTATAAGTAGATTAAAACCTCCTAGCTGCTCACTTTATGTAGTATGATGTGTAAATTTTAAAATAGATTCCTTTATATTAAATCTGTCAGGCTACAAATAATTATTTTTGTTTTTGGAAGCAGGAAGTTGAATTAGCCAATTTTACTGAGCCCACAGCATTTCGCTAGCTATTCAGAAACTTAACATGAAGCAGGGCCAGAGTGCTATCTAGTTGAGATGCTATGCACGTTAAAGAGATTCAATTAGTAATCTGGCTCAATGAAAAATTTCAAAGTTTATAGCAGGAACTACATAAATTCCAGAAAAGAGATAAAGAAAAAATAACTTTGAAAAGCAATTTAATATGAAAGTTTTCTTTTTACCAGTAAAAGTTTTGGAGTCTTCATAATACTTATGAACAATTATTTATTGCTTACTAAGCTTAGATATTGAATAAACTCTTATGTTTATTATCTTTGTCACGCAACTATTATTTATTATTTCCTAATATTATTATGATGTATTAATATCACCATTTCTATTAGTACTAGTAGCATCTGTTATTACTAGTAGAAATGAAAAATCAAGCTTAAATTTAGAGAGGTCAAGTAATTTTTACAGTGCAGAGAAGCCAGAATTGGTTTCCAAACCCAGTTTCGCTGACCCTAGAGTCTACACAGAATGGAAAACTGTCTCTGCTTTATAAAGTTAACATTGGTAAACTTAGAAATCAACTTGCAAAGCTATTATGCATGGAAGCATTTAATGCTATGATTATAACATACTGCTTGTATGTGGGTGACACATAGTAGGAGTCCATAAAATGCTAGTTCCCTCACCATTTCCCCTCATAATTGGTAAAAACATTTCTTATTTTAAAAAGAGCAATAGAAGACTGCACATGGAGTCTGTTTAAAGAATGTACTTCCCTTTTTATAAACACTTTTACAGTATTGGGCATCATTTTATAGGGAAATGCACCCCTCCTGTTGATGCTTATGGTAATTCTCGACAACAACAGTGTAGACGTACACACATAATGGTAATTTTAGAGTGGAAACATATCAATCACATTTGTACATATAATTTTGGAAGACATAGTGTGCTATACAGTGTCTCCAAGGAATGTGTTTGTTCTGCAAGGAAATTAAATGCTGCTCGACAATAAATGTTACTGAATGTATCAGTACTGTGTTCCACCTTGCGCTCTAACTCCTTGCAAACTGGACTTTGACAGGTATAAATTTGACAACTCTGAACCATCTGGAATCTTGACCCCTATTCAAAAAGATTCCTCTTTTGTACAACTAAAACCAGGCTCTCATTTTTTTTTGGTATAACTTATTTTCAGCTTCCATCCCCATATTTTACCTTTGGGTCATGTCAAGTCATTGTTAATTTTTCCCCTCAATTACCCCATTCAAACACTGGAAGGTACATAAATTGTAACCTGTCTCTAATACCATCCTCAGAGTCCATGTCATGGGACTAACTTATAACGAGATCTTTTTGGCTTCTCCGGCAAAATTAAATCTTCTTGGATAATATCCAAGACATATCTGTCTTATATCAAATTCTGCTCTAGAGAATGTGGTGATACAAATGTAGACAACAGTAAATACATCTCCAGGTCTAGTAAAACAGTAACTTTAATTAAATATTAATTTGTTGCCTATAACACTTTACAGGTTTTAAAGAGATTTCAAATATATTATCTTATTCTTCACGGTAGTCCTTGGTAATAGGTAGAATAGGAATTATACTCACATTTTACCCATGAGGAAACTAAGACTCTAAGACAATAAGCAACCCATCTAAATTTAGACACCTGGAAAAAAATTAGAGATGGTTTCAAGTTGAGGATTTCTGACTCTTATTCCAGAGCTCTTATCACCACACCATTAAGTCTAAGTGAAAAAGTTGAAGTGAGGTCACTCATGAATTTGTGGGTAAAATATAAGTACAATGTTTTCTTTGGGGCCAAATATACAAAGAAATCTTGGAGTCATTGGCAATACAGATTTTTCCTACAACTGTCAAAGTTTCATTTTGCTGAGAGTACATTCTGCAATTTTTTCTGGAAGATTTTTTTTCAGAGTATCAAAAACTTAAAAATTATGAGTAGCAAAGGTAAACTAGCCCAACCAGCTATAAAACAGTATTATAAAATTAACAGTTATTTTTAAAATATAGTACTGGCACAAGGTTAGCATGGAACAGTTCAAAAACAGACCCATATAGGGGCACCTGGGTGGCGCAGTCGTTAAGCGTCTGCCTTTGGCTCAGGGTGTGATCCTGGCGTTATGGGATCGAGTCCCACATCAGGCTCCTCCGCTGTGAGCCTGCTTCTTCCTCTCCCACTCCCCCTGCTTGTGTTCCCTCTCTCACTGGCTGTCTCTATCTCTGTCAAATAAATAAATAAAATCTTTTAAAAAAACAAAAACAAAAAACCCCCAAAACCAGACCTGTATACATTAAAAAAGGAAATAGCAGTGGAAAAGTTAAATTATTTGAAAATTGATATTGCAAAAATTATGCATCTTCCTTATCGATCTCACAACAGAATTAAATATATTCCAAATGAATTAAAGACTTAAATTAAAATATATAGGTAAGAATTTAACACATTGATATTGCTGACTACAGTTGCCCATGTCGTAGGCTGTACAACCCAGGGGTTATATTCACATGGACTGGCTTGGGTGAGAAATGTTAGCACCCCGTGACTGGTTTTTGGTTGGGGAAGAATTTTTTAAATAAGAAAGATACATAAAAATCACATAAAAAGAGAATGATAGATTTGACCACATAAACAAATTTGAATGCTATACATCAAATATAAAATTAAAAGACAAACAAGAACTGGTAAGAACATTTGCCACAAATATTATAATCTCATAGGCTTGATACATGAAATACACACATATATGTAATGACATCAAATTTAACTTTACAATGCCCAAACCTGCCAAACTCTATTCATTACTTGTATAAGTTAGGGTAATGCTAAAAAGTATAATAAAAAGACTCAACAATGTAAAATGGCTCAAATATAAGCAAACATTCTTAAATTTTTTGTACCAGGGCCATCTTACTAGTCTGGCGAAGCTTAGGACCTCTTTTCTGAATAATGTGTTTTTTTTTAAATTTTATTTATTTACTTGAAAGAGAGAGAGAGTGCGCACATGAGTGGGGGGAGGGGAAGAGGGAGAGAGAGAAGCAGACGCCCCGCTGAGCAGGGACTAGAAGCCATCCTCCATCCCAGGACCCTGGTATCATGACCTGAGCCGAAGGTAGACACAACCAACTGAGCTACCCAGGCTCCCCATTAGAGAATGTTTTTAAATACATAAAATAGAATTTAAGAGATTTCAAAAGAAACCAATTAAACTGAAGTATAACAATAAAATATTACAATAATGTGATAAAATAATAAAGGTGCTTCTTTACTAAAACAGTAAATAACAGGGGCGCCTGGGTGACTCAGTCGTTAAGTGTCTGCCTTCAGCTCAGGTCATGATCCCAGGGTTCTGGGATCGAGCCCCACATCGGGTTCCCTGCTCCGCTGGGAGCCTGCTTCTTTCTCTCCCACTCCCCCTGCTTGTGTTCCCTCTCTCCCTGTCTTTCTCTCTGTCGAATAAATAAATGAAATCTTAAAAAAAACAAAACAAAAAAAAAACTTTAAAAGCACAACAAGGAGGTAATCTTGGGAAATTTCATTGTAAAAACATTTACCAACATGTTACAGGTCTCATTTTAGTGAGGAAGCAGGGACTCTAATTGATGGCTTGATTTAACCTATGATTCAGTCCTAGTGTAGGTACTATTGCTGCAGCCCAGAGTCTCATTTCCTAAGGTCATTTCTGAACTTAGATATTTTGGAACACAGATTGGTGTTTTGATAAAAACAGTTTCAGAAAACTAAACAGCTAAATTATTAAAGTACTAAACGCTGTACTATTCTTGATAATCTCAGAACAGAGAAGCTAACAGAGATCCAGGAAGCTACTCCTTGCCTCATGGTGGGATGAACTCTGTATGTTTTGTGCTCTGGCTTCTGTGGGATCAGACTGAAGCCAGACTCCAGACCAGTCTGCCCCACTTGTGTCACTGTCCTTTCCCTGAAAGCACTTCCTAATAAATCATATAAATAGGAATGCCTGTCAGAGGATCTGCTTCCAGGGAACCAGGACTAAAATACTGGTGAATTTATTGTCTATTAGGAAATTAAAATGAAAGTTAAAATAAAACCTACATTCTGAGCCCTGGTTATGGGTTAGTTTTATTGCTGAGCACTCATGCTTTATTTACTTTATTATTTGAAATCCAACTTAAGCCTCATGAATTCCCTCAGAAAAGCAAGCCAATTAATTTAAAAACAGGCCTCAAGGGGCGCCTGGGTGGCACAGCGGTTAAGCGTCTGCCTTCGGCTCAGGGCGTGATCCCGGCGTTCTGGGATCGAGCCCCACATCAGGCTCCTCCGCTGGGAACCTGCTTCTTCCTCTCCCACTCCCACTGCTTGTGTTCCCTCTCTCGCTGGCTGTGTCTCTCTCTGTCAAATAAATAAATAAAATCTTAAAAAAAAACAGTAAATAACAAAATGTAGCAGCTAGAGAAGCTGTGTGGACAGGAAGAAGAGGAAAATACGGGCTTTGATAAGTAGGTAGTAGTCTTTGCCAAATCAAATTAGCAATTTGATTTTTGATGACTATACCCAATGAGGTAAAGTTTAAAGTGAAGAAATGAGAACTGTTGTGCAAATAAATTATGTAAAGAAATATTTTGGAGAGCAAACTGCAAAGATGGATCAAGTGTTTTAAAATTGTTTAAACTCCTGGATCCACTAATTTAATATTTATGAATTTTTCTCAAGAATACAAACTAATGGAAAATTTTGCACAAGTTGTTCATAGCAGCATTAATTTAAATAATATATTTATTATCAATTATAAAAGATACATGTTTACAATAGCCAAAATAAATTAGCATTATCAATGAAACTGAGGTACATCATCATATCATAGACTGTTATGTTTATGACTTCTAATAAGTAATGGCTGAAACTTCCCAAATACTTATAGATTTTAGGCATTTTGCTAATCATTTTACATGCTTTAAGTCCTCAGTCACCTGATGAGATACTTTCTTGATCTCATTTCAAAGGTGAAAAAACTGAACTTCAGCAAGGCTAAGTGTTTTGCTGAGGACCTATGGTTTAATCTTTGTTGGTTGCTCAGAAAATCCATCCTCTTTTCTTGCTTACTAACAGGTCTCCAATTTCGTTTGAGTTTACAATGAGCTCAGCGGAAAATACTGAGCCACCAGACTAACACAATTGAGGCTGGCCACATGACTAATTATGGCCAATTCAATTTAAGCAGAGATTGCTGTTCTAAAGGAAGACTCAATAGAATTAGCCTTTTCAGCCCTTTGACCCTCATCTTTCCCCTTTTCTTCTCCCAAAGGGGCAGGTGAAGCATGTATGTGTAGTAGTCATCTTGTAACCATGGCTGAAAACCACAAGCTAAGAATGGCAGGACAGGAGGCTAGGAGAAGCCTGGACCTTGAGGAGATTCTTGAGGACTGCACCAGCCCATGTTTGCGTAAGTCCCTTAACTGTGTTTGATTAAGTCACAGAAGTTACATTGTTAGTAAGTGCAGCCAAATGCAATTCTGTTTGATGCAGCCGATCAGTGGAAAAATCAACACTTAAGCTCAGATCTATTTGACCCAGAGACCTTTTAAGTACTAGTATATACTGATTTTTTGTTTTTTTCTCTAATGTTAACTTTAAAAAATAAGATTTTAAAACTGTATATATATGTTTGATATCAATTATATTAATAGGCCTAGAAAGAATACTGGAAGAGGCCAAAATTTTAATAATGGCTATCTCTGGGTGGCAGGGCTACGAGGGTTAATTTTAAAAATAACTTCATAAGGAGATTTTGTCATTATAAATGTAATTCGTGCTTATTGTGGATAATTTGCAATTTGAAGGACAGAACAAAGGAAAATGTAAAATGTACTACCTTACAATTTTCCCTACATTTATATTTTTAAATTGTATATTCTATTTTGTATCCTGCTGTTTTTACTTACTATATAAGCATTTCTCATTGTTATCAAGTATTTTAGAAATACCATGTTAATGGCTGCCTGTTATTCCAGCATGTGGATGAGTACAAATTGTTTCAACATTCTTTAGTTGAAAATTTTAAACTCATTAAAATTTTCAATAATAGAAATAGTGCTCTGGGAACACCTAAGTTTGTAAATCTTTGTCTGTTTCACTGACAGTTTTCTTAAGGAGGACTTCTGAGAATTTTGTTGTTGTTACTGTCAGGAACTTTTTAATAGGTGCTTCAGAAATATTGCAAAAATACTGGTACCAGGTGTGTCTGAGGTTTCCATCATTTGGACGCCTTGAGAGTGTCCTCTTGCCTTTATTCACCTCCAGCTGATTACTTGCACACAATTCGTTAAGTGGATTTCCAGAGTATGTTATTTTATGTTAATTAAAATATCCCTTGGAAAATGGTGAGGGATTGAACCAAAAATGCTTATAATTTGTACATAAGGGAATCAAAGGGAAGTGACAGCGCTGAAATTTCTCCCACTTTTGGTAGGAGTTGTCAGCCATATTATAAGGTAATTCAAAGATGCCATAATAATGGGGCGCCTGGGTAGCACAGTCGTTAAGCGTCTGCCTTCGGCTCAGGGCGTGATCCCTGCGTTGCGGGATCGAGTCCCACATCGGGCTCCTCCACTGGGAGCCTGCTTCTTCCTCTCCCTCTCCCCTGCTGTCTTCCCTCTCCCCTGCTGTCTTCCCTCTCTCGCTGTCTCTCTGTCACATAAATAAATAAAATCTTAGAAACAAAAAAACAAAAAAACAAAGATGCCATAATAACAGAGTAAGAAGGCGTTAAGAATAGAAGATTTTCATCCATCATTAACAGCTAAGCTTTCCCTAAATATGTATTTTCCTTAAAATAGCCGATGAAAGTGAAAGATATATATGAATGTAAATAAATGAATATTTCTACATTGAGCTTGTATTTTTAAAAATTTTTTAATTAATGAGGTGCATGGTCAAAAGTCAAGGAAGCAGTTTTTAAAATTAAGTAATTTATATTATTGGTTCTAATTTTTAAGATAGTAATTCCTTTCAAAAAAACAAATAGATTCCAATGACTTAAAAATAATTACTTATTCAAAAAGCCAAATCATAAATCGACAATATATGTTCAATATATGTGTGTTAAAGTGAGCCGATATTTGATATGGCCAATATAGGCAGTATATATTTCATGTATCTACATTTTTGACACTTACCCATTTTTTTAAATTGTACTTCAGTTGCACAGAATTAAACATAACCTATTATGTTCTCTCATTATAAGTCTATGCATGTCCTATATTTTAGTTATTATTTGTTAGTTATTTTAAGTAGTAAAATAAACACTTATGAACCCAGCACCCAAAACAAAAGCTAGAAACTGGACAATAATCTTGTATATGATATTCTCCAACAACCCATTCCCTTGCCCTCCCATGGTTTCATTTTCATCAGTATGTCAATAGACTTTTCATATTTTGTTTTATTTCTTTTTTTAAAGATTTTATTTATTTATTTATTTGAGAGAGCACAAGAAGGGGGGAGGAGCAGCAGGCAGAGCGAGAAGCAGACTCCCCACTGGGTGGGGAGCCCGATGTAGGACTCAATCCCAGGACCCTGGGATCACGACAGAGCTGAAGGCAGATGCTTAACTGACTGAGCCACCCAGGCACCCCGTATTTTTTTTATAAACAGTGTCTCCATGTTTTCAAATTTTGAAAACCATTTTTAATCTTCATATTAGTTTTCAAATGAATAGTTTGGTTGTTTCAAATTGAAATGGTGAAGTTTTTTTTTTTTTTTTTCTGTTTTATGATGTCATATTTGAAGTCCAATCCAAGTAAATAGTCACGAATGTGTTGAACAGGTTTTTGAGGCTTTGTAATGCAAATCATCCAAATGGTGTCCTTTCAGCTCTAGCACGTTTGAAATTTCCATGAATCTTCCCATTGGATCTAAGGCAGTAAAAGTCATAAAGGGCTTATAACAATAATAGGCTTGTTTTAATTAAGTTTGGTAAATATTAAGCACCTAGGAAGCAGGATGCTTAGGGTTTGGCATTAGTGGTGGTGATGGTGGTGGTGACTCAAAATGACTAGGCTAATGGCTTCTTACTAAGGAGTTTAAATACTAAGAGAGAACCTAGAAACAGAACCACATACATATGGAAACTAAACATATGAGAGATTAGGTCAATGGGAAAAGATGGGTTATTCAATATGTGGTATTGAGATAATTATTATTGACATAATTACTAAATAATTGAGATTATTATTTAATAATAGAAATGATAGGAATTTTTATATGTAAAAAAATAAAATTGCATCTATATATCACACCGATAAAAAAATTAATAGAGGAGAAACACACATGTGATCCAAGAGCAGATGACAACGACATGGAAAATGTGACATTTGAAGTGGACCTTCAAGGCTGAGTGGGATTAAAATAGGTCTAAGAGATGGAGGTGGAAATATGGGAGGAGTTTTTCCAAAAGGTTATTTTCAAGCAGGATGATTAGTTTATCCTGGTTGTTTCGTGCTTTCTGGTTCTAGCACTGAAAGTTCCATGTCATGGGAAAAGGACAAATCAGGACAGTGTTCACTTACAAAGGGAGAAGTGGTAGCCGTACTTTCCCTACTATTCCTCCCAGTTTCCTAAACCAAGAAGCAAACACACAGAGTCCCGTAAACCCAGACAAGAGATGTCGGCTTTAGGAAACTGAACTCAGCCGTTCCTGGCTCTACCACCTTCTCTAAGAAGGGAGGTTTAAGATTTCACAGTTCTTTGTCCTTCTCTGTTGCCTCCAGCAGCACTCCTGTTGAAGCTTACTCTGGCTTCAAACTCTCCCACTGCTAAGATGTCAGATTGGAGCCATTCTCCGATGACTACCTCCCATTCTCTTTGGAGCACGTCATCCATCTCTGCTTGTGTTGTTTTGTATCCATCTCTGCCTGTTACTACCCATGTGCACTTAAGCCATAGAGTTAACTTCTCTGAATTTGTTTACTCTGCTGGAAAATGGGAGTTGATAATTGCCTCCTATTTCATAGGGTCTTTGTGGAAGTAAATGAGATCACTCATGAAATAAGTGTTTTAAAAAAGGAGCAAGTTCCAGAATTGTATGTTCAGTGTGATCATACTTTTGTTTAAAACAAACAAACAAACATACATCGAGCGTATTTTTGTGTATTAGTTTATAAATGCAGTGAAAAGAAGAAAACCAAGCTCTTAACAATGGTTACATTTCAGAAAGGGTATGAGAAAGGGGAGACATGTTAAGTAAATGATCTCCACATTCTGTCTTTGAATTTTGTGAATATTCTAAAATAAACTTAGGTTATATTTTAATTAAAATATAAATGAAATCAGTACAAAAAGGAACAAACATAAAGACTTCACGGGGGAGTTGGCACTTGAGTGAGTCTTAATGACTACATGCTCCTTATGTGGAAGAGAGAGAAGGGTTTCCCAGCACACAGAGTAGTGGCAGTCACAGAACTGATAGGGCATTGCTGCCAGAACCCTACAGAAGTCCTGAATGCTGAGGGGATGCTTGTGAACAGAAATGCAGGTGGCAGGTCACAAGACAGGAGGCTGGAGAGTTGGCCAGGTCTGAATCCGGGTGTCTTTTGAATGCCATCCTCAGGAATCTGAACTTTATCTTCACAGTAATGGGAAAGCACCAAGGGGTAATACAAATGGGAAAAAATAATAGAAACTGCATTTTAGAATGCTTCTGTGTTGAGGATTGGGGGTGGGTGGGCAAGACTGTAGATTTGAAGAGGAAATCAGAAACTTCTAGTAGTCACAAGAAAAGATGACAAAGGCCTGGCTTATCACCTGACACCAAATAATATCTGTCATTTTTATGCTATAACTAATATAAATAGCTAGTATTTATTGAGATATTCGTTTATAGTTCATATTTATTTAGCCAAGCTTAAATTGGATAAAATTATAAACGGCTATGTCATTTACTTCCCATAAAAGCTCTGTAAGATGGGCACTATTAATATTACTAATATGTAAATGAGGAGACCAGAATTTAAAGGGGTTAAGATACTTGCCCAAGCATACGTTAGATAATAAATGGTGTGGCTAGGATCTGAATCCACAGTTTGCTTTCTTGGACACACTTTGAAATAGTCATAAACCCTTAAAAGGGTCCTCAGTATGAGAAAAATTGCACTAGATGGAATTAAACAGGCATGGAAGAATTTCTTTAAGGCTCTTATAATAGGGGAGAGAGACCGATCTCAACTCCACTGAAACCAAAAGCAGAGGGTTTTTAAGTGCTGAGGTAAGCCAGTGAAAAAAACTGCTGAGGAATGTTAGGGGGAAGGTTGGTCAGTGTGATTAGGTAATCTGTGTTTGGTAATTGTTGCTTATTTAAGTTAGGCTCCCACCTTCTCACCAGAGACTGAGAGAGAGAGGTGCTATGTCCCTTGATGTTTACATTTCAGTGTGATGATTCTCAGGTCCTTGAGAAAGGACATTACTGGGTTGTAAAATTGGCAAAGTCTGGGAGAAGATTTGTATCTCGAAGATGCAAAGAAAGAACTTAAAATTTCAAGTTTGCTAAACTGAATGCTCTAAAGAAGGGAGATTGAGAACCTAGAGTCAAGAAGAAGCCTGTCTAAAGTTAGTCAAGCTGAGGGGAACATTAACCTCTTCTTTATCATCAGTTGTTCTCAAGTATGGGATGCAGTACAGTTCAGTGTGTTAGTCCTCATTCTCCTAAGGAAATCCAGGAGAATGTCATGTAAGGCATAGTTATACATAATCCATTTTAAATTATATATATGGGTATATTTTAAAAGTTAACACATGAATATATCTATATTGAACAACATAATACACAACTTTAAAGTAAACAAAGGGAACCAAATGACTTTATAGCAACAAAGATAATAGTCAATATTTATTCAATATTTATTATGTACCAGACATGAAGCTTAAGTATTTCTCATATATTCCTAAGAACAATCCTGGGACGTAGGTGCAATAATTACCTTCATTTTATGGATGAGGAAACAAGTTCGTAGAAGGGCATACAATTTATAAATGGTCTGTCTGAACTCTTAGTAGGAATAGCTACCCAATTTGTGAGAACCCAATGTGAGATGAAAATGTGGGGCCCCTTGTTCAAAAATTATTGTGCTTCAAAAGGCAAAAGAAGGGTATTAAACCAGAGACAGGACTCTCTGTCTGACTGTGTGACTGCGCAGGTCATCAGTGCCCATGAAGCTGGCCCTGCCCTTAAGTTCGTGCTTTCAACCTTTAGGTAGGCTGCATGCCACCTCTCCTGAATAAGTTACTAAATGGGGAGGTCCCCCGGGGGGAAAGCCAGAGTTCTTAAGTGGTTATCAATTGACCTTTTTTAATGCCTGGAAAAAAGAAACTTTCTCACAGACAGGATTTGGATATTTAATCCTACCTGTATCACACGGCTTCTCAGTGGGGTATCAAAGTATTAGAAGACTTGAAACTCCCTACTGAGTTTCTGTCTGAGAATAGTAAATGCAGGCAACAAAGGAGGTTCTTAGGCACAAAGGGGAACTAGAGCTAAATACTAGCCTGTGTACTGTGGCTTCTTTTACAATATATTCTAATAGCAAGTATTACTGCATCAGATGAGAAAGAACTTGGATGACTTAGTGCAATCCTTAGATGACAAAGAACAGTAGTATACAAACAAATAAAAGAGGCCTTTGGGTTTTTTTTTTACATCATGAAAGATACAGGATAGAACTGAGGCTACTACCAGGAGAGGGGTATATTGGTACTGAATAAAGAAGTGTCTTCACTCCAAAGCACAGCATGGCTGAGGATCATTAGATGAAGAGGTATTCTAGACGACAGCGCCATTATTCCTGGAGGTGAGTACTGTCCCAAGTGGCTGTTAATATTACTACATGATGCACGATTGGGGCTTGGGTAACATTTCATTGTAAACAGCAGCAGATTCCAGTTTCATTAGAAAGGAGGTTAGTTTTCATTGTAAAAGTTCATTTTGCTTTTAATAGAGGTGGAACTAAAATGAAGCTGATCATGTACCAAATATAATATCTAGTGTGAACAGGGGTAAATGTTTTGCATATGAGTTTTTTTCATTTGTAGGTTTCCAACATCGGCTCCTTGAAATGATTAGATGAATTCTATAATTAAAAATGGGCGTTGGGGATAGACAAGAGGACATTTTCAGAGTGATGCATGTTCACTGTTGTTTGGCATTTTGCATCATTTTTTAAAAAGTGGTCTGTCTTCTGAATGTATTAACTAAATGCTAAGAAGACTTCTTGCATATCACTTTGAGCCTTTGTCTTAAGTATAATTTATTTTTCTTCCAAAACAAGCAACTCTATTATGTACTGTAGTTTTTTCAGTAACTTTATTAAGATATAATTGACATATAATAAGCTGCACATATCAGAAGTATAGAATATAAGTTTTGAAATATGTGTTCATCCATTAAAATAACAAAACCAAGATCATGAACATATCCCTCGCTCCTCAAAATTTCCTTGGGCTACTTGGTAATCTGTCGTTTGCCTACCTGGTTCCCCAGGCAACCACTGATCTGCTTTCTGCCACTACAGATTAGTTTGTGTATTTTTTAGTATTTTATATGAATGGAATCATACAGCATATACTCCTTCACTAAGCATACTTTTGAAATTCATCCACATTGTAGCACACATCAATAATTCCTTCCCTTTCATTGCTGAATAGCGTGTCATCATATGAGCATACCACATTTGCTTATCTGCTCACCTGGGGATGGTGATTGGTGTTGTTTCCGGTTTGGGGCTATCACAAATAAGGCTGATATGAACATCTGCATGTAGATCTTTTTATTTATTTATTTTTTTTAGTGGTAAAAGTCTTTTTTTAAAAAAGATTTTATTTATTTATTTGGCAGAGAGAGCAAGAGAGCATAGCAAGGGGAGCTATAGAAGGAGAGGGAGAAGCAGGCTTCCAGCTGAGCAGGGAGCTGGATGCGGGGCTCGATCTCAGGACCCTGGGATCATGACCTGAGCCAAAGGCAGACGCTAAACCATCTGAGCCACCCAGGCATCCCTGCATATAGATCTTTGATGGATGGGTATGTTTACACCCTGAGGAATATGTAGGGTAGAATGAATGGATCATTTGATAGATATATATTTAAAATTTTAAGAAACTACCAAACTATTTACCAAAGTGGTTGAACCATTTTATATTTCAACAAGCAGTGTGAGAGTACGAGGGCGCTGCACATCCTTGCCAATGTTTGTAGTCAGTGTAGTTTCTATTATATAAATGCTAGTATTTTAATATTCACGTCAGATAATATGCATTAATAATGAAGATAGCCTAATATACCCCTTTCCTGTGGCAGTGGCCTCAGTTCTATTCTATAGCTTTCTCTTTAATGATGGTAAAAAAAACCCCTCTTTTATTTGTTTGTATTACTGATGTTCTTTGTCATCTAAGTATTGCACTATGTCATCCAAGTTCATTCTTATCTGATGCAGTAATACTTGCTATTAGAATATATTGTGAAAGGGGTGCCTGGGTGGCTCAGTTGGTTAAGCCTCTCCCTTCAGCTCAAGTCATAGTCCCAGGGGCCTGGGATCGAGTCCCACATTGGGCTCCCTACTCAGTAGGGAGTCTGCTTCTCCCTCTCCCTCTGCTGCTCCCTCTGCTTGTGCTCTCTCTGTCTCTCTCAAAATAAATAAATATAATCTTTTTAAAAAAATATATTGTGAAAGAAACCATAGTACATAGGCTAGATGATAAAGCTCAATTCGTCTGAAGAGGTTGGAGAGCAGAGGCAAATATATTTCAAAAGCATCTTGAGAAATCTTTCAGCTTTCTGTTAATTTTCTCATCGCTATCAGTATCTATAATACTTGAAGTTTAAGTAGATGTTATTTAATGGTAGAACCATAACTTCTATTTATGTATGAATATAAAAAAGTTACAAATAAATTCATCAGAGCTATCGATGAAGGTCAAGATGGAAACAAATTAGAGGAAGTGCAACTTCTCACAAAATAGGAATATAACTGGGGTGGTTCTAATGCATCAGCTGAATGAGAAGTATCTATGTTATAAGGACATTCGTCGTTAGGTTAGGGTAGCATTTTTTTCTCTTATATATATTTGTATTGGACTCAAAACAATGTAGCGTAGTTTGAGTCACTAGGCAGACCAATAATTTTGGTTCAGTTTCTATCAGAAGATAGAATGTGCTTTGGTGAAGATATAAAGTAAATATCATCTCATTTCGAAACTTGCAAAAGATAAGGGTAGCACTTGTGGGATCAGAAACCAGCTGGTGCATTTTCTTTACTGGTCGATCTGAGCAACACATCAGTCAACTCATGCGTAGCTCCCAGTGGATGGTATTCTCAATCCAACTCTGGGCTCATCCCTTACTATGCAAGGTAACTAAAGATGAACAGTGTCAGTCTGGTGTCTTTGCGCAGTGGCGAAGAGGTGACAGGCCCATCTTTCTTTAACTTCCCTGGGTGCTGTTAGCAGTTAGTAGGTGATATATACCTACCTGACTCCCTTTTTGTAATAAATTGAATTGCATGATAAAATCCCATTCCTAATTTATTTCAACATGATTATAGAATATAGTAATAGACTCATGTGATGTTACAGTTGGCAGAGATCTCAATACCTCCTAAGACAGTCTGCTGTACTCGAAGAGTGGCTAATAGATAGAAGATGCTTCCTGTTTTATGAGTAGAAATTTACCTTCTAACCGTTTCTTTCAATCTAATGAAGATTCCCTACTGCTAAAGAAGAGACTTAAAGAAGGGTGTGGAAATACCATGAAAAGAGTGAGTTTGAATCATAGTTCCACCAGTTACTTTACTTTGCAAGTCCCAGATAATATTTATCTTTTCAAACCTCTGTTTCTTTATCTTATGAAATGGAGATAAAAATCACATCTGAAAGTTGTTCAAATGCTAAATGAAATTATTATAATACACAGTCCCTAATTGCTAACTACTGATTCCAACTATAAGTGCCATTATTCTCCCCAGTGAACCTGATAACCTAGCTTAAGTTAGAAAGGTCAGGCTTTATCTTGGCAAAAACTGTTACTGCTGATATCATTTGATCATGAATCATTTTTAGAAGTTTCCCACATTGAGACTTTTAATGAGAATTGAGTGTTAAAATTTGAGTGCTTCCAAAATGATCTCTGTGAAGTTATTGTGTTCATCAGTTCCTTTTTAGTTTTTAATTTCTAAAATTGCAAAGAATCTCTAAGTAAGAGCTATTGTATATAAAAAAAACAACAACCCAGGAATGTTACACGAGGGCATATTAAATATTTCCACCCTCTTGTGGGTACAGTGGTCTAGCCACAGTTGCTTCAGTGGCTGTCGACCTACCTGCCTACCTCCCTACCACCAGGAGATTCACCTCTCACTGTACTTGGTCACAAATCAGCCATATGCCAGACAGATATTCCCAGTGGAATCGACAATAAATACCATTAAATCCTAATAGTGTTGACTATATGGGAACTGGAGTAAACTCATCAAATTCAGTGAGCTAATGAGTGGATATGTGTTTCCCTGTCTGGTGCAATAGTGCCCATGTGTGAAACACCCAAAGTCTCACTGCGTGCCTGCTGTCAGAATCTATTGACAACACGCTTAATCACTGAGTCCTCTACATTTGGGAAACTTCGCTCCTTTTCTCTGGTATTTTATAAAATATATCTTACTCCTACCTTTCAAGCCCTCCACAAAGCTGTCAATTTTCTGATATGTGCTCCTTCCTCGGAATGTCTACATTTCTGATGGTACCCAGTAACTCAGAAATGAAGTATAGCTAACATGCTACCGAGTGCTTTCAACTTAACCAATCTGGTTTTATAAATTTTTAAGTTGTCAATTTTTAAAAATGTTTCTTACTATAATTAAAATTGCCGGTTGCCAGAGGACAAAGTGAAAGTCTTAGGCAAAATAAAAGCAGCAACATACAAAATTTGTATTTTAAAAATCCAGATAATGTAAATTGTTCACAAATAATGATCATCATAAAAATTAACATTCTTTATTTTTCTCCCTCTACCTCTTGATTAGCCACTTTAAGAATTATTAGCCACCAATAAGAATTCTTTATAAAGTATTCTATGACTCCCTTTATCCACTGACAGGTCATTCATTTGAAAGGCAAACTCTTTTAAGCAAAGCTGTGTTTTCTCTGGATGAAATGAGAACATTTTTTTCTCAGTACCTTAGTGTACTGCTCTGTATATTAACTCTAAACAAAACACTGCCACCACACCACCTATGTCAGAAAGCCCTCTCAATTCTACCTGCTGAATATTTTCTAAATGTGGCCCCTTTTGACTTCTCAACACTATTCTCCTAGTCCACTCTACATTCTTTCTCACCTGAACTGCCTTTGTCATCTCTCACCTGGTCTCTTGGCTTCCTCTCAGGCTCTCCAAACACTCTGTCCTTTACCTTGTAGCCAGAAGAACAATTTAATATGTAAATCTGATGATGGATTGCCCTGATTAAAACTTTCTAGTCACTTCCCATTACCCTCGGAGTACAATGCAAACTCTTACTTTTACCTCCTAAACCCCGAACAATCTGTTTTCTGCCCCCCTTTGGGAGCTCTGCCCCCAGCATTTTGCCTCACTCATAGCCATCCAGACATATTAACCTTTCTGGAGTAAACCCAGTGCATATCTACCCCAGGCTCTGGCATCTGTTTTTCTAGTGCTTTGTTTTGCTGGCTTTGCTACCTGCATGTGGAAAAGTAGTCCTCATCCCCATCATTCTCTCTCCTCCCATTCTGCTTTAATTTCATTCTAGAACTTTTTATTCTCATTATCTAGAATTATATTATACATTTGCATTTTTGTTTGTAGTCTGCTTTCCCAGTTAGAATAGTTCTTTATGGTGCAGTTTTTGTCTTACTGCATCCCACCCATTTCACCCCTCCTCTCTAGCTTACATTAATGCTTGCTGGGTAGAGGGTCCTCAAGAAAGATCTGCTGAATGAAAGAACAATAGAGCCCCATGTTGACTGGTAACACTAAACTTGTCACTGAGATCTCCTCTAAAGATATTCTTCTAAAAATGCTCTTGTAGATTGCAACAAAAGATGAAATGTTTATGGGTTATTAGAAAACATTTATCTTATAAGAAGTTGCTCATATGAATACGTGTTTTAAAAACAAACTTTAAATGTTCCAATAAAATCAAAATAGCATGTTTTATTCACTAAATATGGATCCCTGGGTCATCCAATCACCTCATTAATAATTGAATATCCTGTCCTAATCTGAGTCCAGTGGCTGAAATAACATGAAGAGGTAGTGTTCTTACATGCAAGGGTAATTGTACTGAAGAGAGAAGATACTCATAAACAAAGAAAATTACTAAAGATGCTTAAACAATGAATTCTATGACCTAGAAGATTTGTTATAAGAATTTACAAAATGATAAAACTGAAATCAAAGCAAGTATAGAAGAAATCAAATAGGAGTAGCTTATCTTGAACTTCATTGGGGAAGGGGCTCTTCTTGGCTAGTTTATCCCTCCTGAATACCAAAAACTGCTTAGAATGGCCATGCAGTTTCTCTAATTGTGTCTCTTTCCTTAAAACATCTCAAAGCAGTCTTTCAACAGAAAGCTTTATAAAGCTGGAATGGTAGGGGTGTGTGGAAGTTTTAACTGAAAATAACCAAGCCCACATTTGGAATAACATCTCAGCGTGTGTATAAATTCATGTTTGTGTTAGAATTTATATATATATATATATATATATATATATATATATATATATCAAGATTAGAAAGAATGGCATATTTTTAAAAACTCAATAATTTAAGATGAATCAATGACTTTATTTTTCACGTAGAAGAAATTCAGAGGTAGGCTTTCCTGAACTTCTGTGGTCACTCTGAGATTTCACTAAAAATTAGACTCCTTTGATTTTTCTCCTCTACATTTTTAGAATATTGTCCTATGTGCAAGTTGTCTCATGGTTTCAAAATAACTGTTCAGCTCCAGCCATCGTATTCACGTTCCATATAGAAGGAAGGAAGAAGGAAAAAAGTGCACAGGGATCTCTCTCTAAGTTAAAGAACTTGGCTGGAAGCTTCATGCATTGACTTTGCTGACACTTTATTGGACATCTCTCTTTTAAAGGGAAGGTGGGAAATATTGTTTTATCTGAGTACAATGGCACCGTCAATAATGCAGAGATTTCTTTAAAAGGAAAAGAGGTGAGTGGATATGGGCTAGGCAGCAAGGAGTCTCTACCACTGTACGAATAATACCAAACGAGCAAAACTATACATAAATAACTAAAGGGTGAATTCTGAGGAGGAGATTCTATGTTTTTTGTTCACTGCTGTATCTCCAGCACCTGTGTTAGTGCCTAGATCTTAATGAGTTGTTCAATCCCAGTAACTAAATGAATGAAGGAAGGAGGGAATGTCTGGTGTAACAATCGTCTTTAGTTAAGGTGTAACTAGGTAGAATGTCTCTGGAGCTGTTCGATGTAGCCATTTCCTTTTGAGTCATGTGGCTCTGTGTCATTCCATGAGCATCATCCGTGTCCCTTTTCAGGCTGATCCAATCCAGTTCATGTCAACTGCTTACCCATGTGAAATTTCATAAGCTAACAGCATGCTATTCCAAGTTTTGATTTTAAAAGTTTTGAGTATTCACCAATTATAATTCTATATAACAAGCTGTTTCTGTTTCTATTTTCTAATGCACAGGGATATGCCAATGTTGCAATTTCATACTGAGCTTCCCAATTCTGTAAGTAAGTCTTCTACTAGGGACATTTTTTAAAGGTCTTTGTTTGCTGCAGTGGCTTTGGCAAGAAGAGAACAAACTCCACCTCCTATACCCAGAAGTCTTGGGATCAGAGTTTCCTTTCCGTGTTCATTACACACCAGCAGCAAAAGTTAAATATAGTCAGCTTTCTACCTAACAATGGTTTTCCTATTTTCATGCTCCTCTGTGTTTAGGTTAAAGAAAGAGCATGTAAAACTGTCTGCTTTTGACTAGGATGGGTATAGTATTTGTACTTTGTGGGGAAATGTCCCCTAATTTTTTATACTTTTCCATCTTTTTAAACTGTTCAAGGAGTCAAAGAATGAAGTCAACTGTTGTATACATGTAATGATAAATCGTAAAGACTGAATGACACTTGCAATGGCTCAACATGTATGCTCAGTATCACATTATTATATGAGAACATTGTAACCACAGAAACTAGACTCCTTCACACACGTAACAACTTTCAAACTTTTCATGCCGTGCATTCAGATGGTAGAAAATGATGGAGAAACAGAGAGAAATGTCACTAGGAGCGGTAATAAATAAAGAATAAATGTAAGAAGGTGTGAGATAATGAAACCTATGTAAAGCAGGTCTCTTAGGCCTTAGGCATAGAGGTAGGGATAAGAAAGCAAAAGATGGCTGCAAAAAAAAAAAAAATTAAAAGAAGATCAGTAACATTGCTACTTAGTCTCAGAATTTGCTATTGATGTTATTTGTTGATGGAAAGAAAGTTTGTTTCAGGTAAACATGTGAGCACTTTTTCTACTCATTCTCTTGAGGTTAAAAAAAGGAAGAAATTGTTTACCAACTGGCAGATTAAAATACAACTTAAGTTTGATGTTTTGATGATTCTGACCTCTTGAGTCAAACCAATGGTAGATGAATGTTACCAAATAGGCATATTGTCTATAACTAGTATTTTTCCATGTAGTATATGAGTTGATTTTAGAGATAAAATTCAGTAGAATGTAAGCTCTATAGGGATAGATATTTTTAATCTACAACTTGAGCACCTAGAAGGCTACTTGGCCTATTATATGCACTCAGTGAATATTTGGTAAGTGAATAAATAAAACCAGCAAAAAAAAAGTGGCTCAATCCTTGATACCTAAAAGCAAAACATGCATTATCTGTAATGTTTATCTGAGGTTAAAAAATAAATTATCCACCTAATTAAGAAAAGCATGGATTGTGTTAACTAGAAATGAAGTCTAGAATTCAGAATTCCAACCATACCTATCATATTTACTATAGAAATAATCTAATTTTTATTTTAAGGATTCAGTAGAAAGTATTTGACAGTATCTTACATAATGTTTACCACGTAATAAGCACTCATAAGTTTCTCTTCCTTTTTACTTTTCTTTTTAAAAAGCAAAGTGAGTTTTTAAAAATTTTAATTTAAAAATAACTATATTCATATTATGAAGGGCTATCAATATTAGCTTGGAGTCCACATGATAAAACAGAAAACCTAGGTTTTTGCATTAGACTAACCCAAACTTCAACTTAAAAGTGGGTGGCCTTGGATAAATTGGTTGGCCTTTCCAAATTTGAACTTCCTCAACTATAAAATGTAGATGATATCTATTCTCATTAAATCACTGTGTGGATAAAATGAGATGATATATCTGAAAATTGTAACATTGTATCAGACACACAGATCTTTAGTAGATATTTTTTAATTGTAACTTGTGACCAGAGCAACATGAAGTCATTAAATCTCACATAATATTTCAGCTCATCTGTTTTTAAAACCACAGAAAACTTGTGAAGTTGCTGGAATGCAAAGATGTGATGTTATATAACATTGTTTAACCAATAGTTCTTTATTTTAGAAAGAAGGAATTTTGAAGGCTAAAGCCCTAAGTTTGACCCAAAACTCACAGTAATTCTCTGATAGGCAAATAATGAATGACTTGAGAAGTTCAGCACTATTTTACATGGCCACAAAGCAAAAGATGATCAAACAGTGACAACAGAAAAAAATGGTGTGTGGTGAATAATCTTACTGCAGAAAATTTTCTCAAGGCATTTGACTTTCAAGAGAACATATGACCTATCAGATTCATTGAACCAGTCAATGACTGCCTTATTTCAAGTCAATCAAAAGTGATGTGTTTATAGTGCCAGAAATTATGCCTAGAAAGTATTCAACATTTCATATTGAGTCACTCATGTTTTCCTGGTATATATTCACATTGATAAACTGATTACATGAAATACACACGTATACTTAACAAAACTTTTTCAGAAAATGAATGGTTCAGTGAAACATTATTGTTAATTTGACACTTCACACTTAACCCATGTTTTCCATTTTAAACCAAAAAAAGGCAAGAGAGTAATAAAATATTCATTAACTCCACTGAAGCCCATTTATAGCAGATGGTCTCTGGAGGGTAAATTTCAAAACATTTGCTAGGGAACACTGTGCAAAATGTGCAGTTGTCCCGACACAGCAACTAGTGTGAAGAACAGCAAATGCAATAGTTGTTAATAGTAAGGGAGTATTTGAATCACAATGCAGATACCTTTTGTCATTTAGACTGAGGAAAGGATGAGTCACATTTGCTGTTGCTTTTCATTTGGGGGATTTTTGGATAGTAAAAAAGCACAAGGTACGTCCATAGTCTCATCAATATTATGGTAATTCCTAAAAATTCTTTATAAATCTTCTTTCAGTATTCTTTAAGGTCTTAGAGAATTAAAGTATTCGGGAACATATGGCCATGGTAAGCACCCACAGGTATTGCAGGGTGGAAGGAAGGAAAGGAAGGAGGAATATTATATATACATAGATGAATGAATGAAGGAATGAATGAATGGGTGCATGGATAGATAAAGACAGATTGATAGGTGGATATTAAAAATATCAGAAGCACACACGTGCTAACCACCCACCTTGGCATTTGCACCTTACTGGCCTGGAGTCGGTGCATGTAGGATGTTTTTTTCACCCTTACTAGGGCCCTCCTTGAGAGCCTGTTTGTGCCTAGTGTCCTGTGCACACACCTTGCAAGCAATGGAGCCATGAATCTGACTTCCAGGTATGAGTTGAATAGATCACAGCAGTTACCATTGCTGCTGAGACAGCTGCAGTTCATTATCTAGCCTACAAAAGATTTTATGTTAAAGATCATTGGGACAAATCTGTGGTAAACCTTCACATCCAGAAAGACAACCCCAAGATAGTACATGCATTTGACATGGAGGACTTGGGAGAAAAAGCTGTGTACTGCCATTGTTTGAGGTCCAGAAAGTTCCCATTCTGTGATGGGTCTCACACAAAACAAAATGAAGAGATTGTAGACAACGTGGGACCTCTGATCATTAAGAAAAAAAGGAAACTTAAATGGACAGTTTTGATGCTGTAAACCAATGTGTCATGATATTACCTGATTGATTAATTAGAATGGCTGCAGCTTCTGTCTAATTCACCTGCCCAGGGTTCTAGATGTAGTATATTGCAAACTGCAGCTTTCATATTCACAGTATTTGTCTTATTTTTGATCCATCATGGTGCACATTTGTTTAAACAAAAAAAAAAAGAAAAAAAATTTCAGGAGCACAAAATGATAAAAATGCTAATCAGCTATCCAACAAAAGATGAATATGCTCTGAATATCCTGGAAACAAATATAAGTAGAAAATATCTTAGGATATAAGTGGACATTCTGCTTTGTCCAATTGCCTATACCCAGATTTTTCAAACTTTGACTTTGTGTATGTTACTGACTTCCTCTATTAGACACTTTGAAATTACACTGTTCTTCTTTCAAAAATTTGTACAGCAAAGGAAACAATCAACAAAACAAAGAGGCAACCCACGGAATGGGAGAAGATATTTGCAAATGACACTACAGATAAAGGGCTGGTATCCAATATCTATAAAGAACTTCTCAAACTCAACACCCAAGAAACAAATAATCAAATAAAAAAAATGGGCAGAAGATACTAACAGACATTTTTCAAATGAAGACATATGAATGGCTAACAGACACATGAAAAAATGGTCAACATCATTAGCCATCAGGGAAATTCAAATCAAAACCACACTGAGATACCACCTTACACCAGTTAGAATGGCAAAAATTGACAAGGCAAGAAACAACAAATGTTGGAGAGGATGTGGAGAAAGGGGATCCCTCTTACACTGTTGGTGGGAATGCAAGGTGGTACAGCCACTTTGGAGAACAGTGTGGAGGTCCCTCAAAAAGTTAAAAATAGAGCTACCCTATGACCCAGCAATTGCACTACTGGGTATTTACCCCAAAGATAGATGTAGTGAAAAAAAGGGCCAGATGCACCCCAATGTTCATAGCAGCAATGTCCACAATAGCCAAACTGTGAAAGGAGCGAAGATGCCCTTCAACGGACAATGGATAAAGAAGATGTGATCCATATATACAAAGGAATACTACTCAGCCATCAGAAAGGATGATTACCCAACATTTGCAGCAACATGGACGGGAGTGGAGGAGTTTATGCTAAGTGAAATAAGTCAAGCAGAGAAAGACACGTATCATATGGTTTCACTTATTTGTGGAATGTAAGGAATAGCAGGGAGATTGTTAGGAGAAGAAAGGGAAAAATGATGGGGGGGGGAACAGAGGAGGAGATGAACCATGAGAGACTATGGACTCGGGGAAACAAACTGAGGGTTTTAGGGGGGAGGTTTTTAGGGGGGATGGGCTAGCCCAGTGAAGTGTATTAAGGAGGGCACGTATTGCATGGAGCACTGGGTGTTATAAGTGAACAGTGAATCATGGAACACTACATCAAAAGCTAATGATGTACTGTATGGTGACTAACATATCATAATAAAAAAAATAAAAAATAAAAAAATAAACCTCAAAAAATTTGTAAAGATGTATTTTTGTAATTCATTTCAAACCATTTTTAATAGTGAAAAGTTTGGCAAAATCTTATTTTGGCTAATGCATGTTGAGTTATTCAATGTCTTTAAAATTTTTAATTGTGGTTAAAAAACACTTAACATAAAATTGACCATAGTGTACGGTTCAGTAGTGTTAAGTATACTCATGTTGCTTGTGCAGTGCAACGGAGCCCTAGAACCCTATCATCTTGCAAAACTGAATCTATTGCCATTGAACAAAAATACTCCCAGGCACCTGGGTGAATCAGCTGGTTAGGCGACTGCCTTCGGCTCAGGTCATGATCCCCGAGTCCTGGGATCAAGTCCCGCATCAGGCTTCCTGCTCAGTGGGGAGTCGGCTTCTCCCTCTGACCTCTCCCCTCTTGTGCTCTGTCTCATTCTGTCTCTCTCAAATAAATAAGTAAAATCTTAAAAAAAAATACTCCCATTTCTCCCTCTCCCTAGCCACTGGTAACTACCATTTTACTTGTTGTTTCTATGAATTTGACTACTTTAGATGCCTCATGTAAGTGGAATCATGCAGTATGGACTTTTTTGTGATTGGCTTATTTCACTTGACAATGTCCTCAAGGTTTATTCATGTGGCAGCATGTGGCAGGATATTCATCCTTTTCAAGTCAAAATAACATTTCTATGTGTGTGTGTGTACAGAGTGTGTGTGTATATGTATATATATATACTTTATTCTTTTTTTAATTAAAAAAAGTTTTTTTAAATTTATTTAGGAGTGCCTGGGTGGTGCAGTCGTTAAGCGTCTGCCTTCGGCTCAGGGCATGATCCCAGCATTCTGGGATCAAGCTCCACATCAGGCTTCTCCGCTGGGAGCCTGCTTCTTCCTCTCCCACTCGCCCTGCCTGTGTTCCCTCTCTTGCTGGCTGTCTCTGTCAAATAAATAAATAAAATCCTTAAAAAAATTAATAAAAAATAAAAATAAAATTTATTTAAATTCAATTTAATTAACATATACTATGTTATTAGTTTCAGAGGTAGAATATAGTGATTCATCAGTTGCATACAACACGCAGTGCTCATTACTTCAAGTGCCCTCCTTAAAGCCCACCTACCTCCCTTCCAGCAACCCTTAGTTTATTTCCTAGAGTTAAGAGTCTCTAATGGTTTGCCTCTCCAGGTTATTTGTTTTTTGTTGTTGTTGAGTTGTAGAGGTTCTTTATATATTCTGCACATTAAATCTTTATAAGGTATATGATTACAGTGTTTTCTCCCATTCCATAGGGTGCTTTTTCAGTTGGTTGATTGTGCGCTTGGATCTGCAGAAGTTTTTAAGTTTGATGTGGTGTTGTTTATTTTTTCCTTTGTTACCTGGGCTTTTGGTGTCATAGCCAAGAAATCATCGCCAAATCCAACGTGAATACTTACCCCATGTTTTCTTCTAGGAGTTTTATGGTTTTAATACATTTAGGTTTTAATACATTTGACTTAAGTTTTGTAAGATAAGGGTCCACTTCATTCTTTGCATGTAGGTACTGCAGCATTCTTTCTCTCTACCTCCACCCCCAGCCATTTACATGAAGAGGATATTTTGATTTTTAAAAAATTCATCGCCTGCTATTATTTCACATTTCTCTTCTCATGCTTGCGTCTATTGCTTGACATATTACAATCAGCCTCAATGACCATTCTTGTGATACAATAATCAAAGACTATCATACTTAGGTGGACAATAACAGAAGAAGCAGATTCTTCTCTGTTTCTGATAATATAAAGAGAAAAAAGCTATAAATTTTGACATAAGGAGGAAAGTCTTCCTAAATGTGTTTATTGTGCTGCCCTCTAACAGATTGCCTCATGTGAGGCTCAATATTTAGAGAAAGTTATTTATCATTTATTTCTCAAAGAGCCGGAAGAGAGAAGACATTCTATGTTTGATTTATAAAATATAAATACTGGTAATATAATACTGCATTGTATGTGTGAAAGAATGATAACTCTTTTCCAGCAGAGTCCTTTTATAATTGCAAGATCTGTTATGGGATTTGAATCTATTCCCAGCTTGTTCTGTTATGTCATACAAATCTGCCATCAGGTAAAAATCCTATCAGGTTGAACAAAGGTATTGTAAGTTAATTAAAAGTAAAAACCCTCAAAGTCTTGATATTACTACTTTTAAAACATCATTTATTGTCTCAGATATCAAGAAACAACCACTATTGAGACTTGATTCTCTGTTCTATGTGAAATCAAATTCTCTCCAGGGTACATTATGTGACTTATTAAAATAGTCTGTTGGTAGGCAAAATTCTTCTCACTGTGACCAGAAGACTTCAAAATTGGTGGCAAAGGAATTTGGATAGTCTCAGAGAAAAAGATCACTGAGTTGGGTATTTGAAGTTAGGTTTAATGGTCTAATTTAATGTGAAAATATAGGTGCAAGCTCAGACATATTTTGATACAAGTATCTGGGAACTAGATATTGAACTAAACAATTTACAGACCTTGAAATAAGTAGAATATTGCTCTTGAAATCATGTTAAGAAGCAAATGTAAAATTGATCACATTGAAATAAAAATAATCATGACTAAAATGTATCTCAGTAATGTATGATTTGTATTTAAAAGAAAATTATTTTCTACATTTGATCACTTGTATATAGCACTAACATTTAAATAATTATATTCTTCTTCTCAAATTTACTTATATTTTTAAAGCAGATAAATTAATCAGAGGCTTTGTTAACTTAAGTAGGTCAAATCCATATGCTATGAATCAAAAAAAGTATAGGGGGCTCTAACTGATGACAAAATTCTAATGTTATAGCTGTCAGTCAAGGTTACTATATTCTACAAGACAGTTGATCATTTTGCTAAAATATTTTCTTCAAAAAGTTCATGTTTTCTTTTTGGATTTTGTTTAAGTGTATTTATATGGAATTTCAAACATTTCCAATAGGTAGCTTTGATTGCAGTATTTGTTTAGGCCAAACGATTCATATGTTACCAGGCTCGGAGGTAAGAATGACAGCTGATATGCATATTCAGTTCATTCTAAGAGAATTTACAAACAGGCAACTAAACAATCACACAAGCAAACAAAAACCGACTCTTCATACAGATAAGAATTCAGTCTGTGATTTTCTCGTGTGTCTATTTATTAACTGAGAATTTAACTTGACTTAATGTTGAAATACCAAAGGCATGAGTTGGATTTTACTAAGAAAATGCTACCAAAGCAGGCAGACGAGAATACTGATGCACTTTTTCATTAGCTTTGCCTGATTTTGAGATAATTTTATATTAGTGGTCCACTCACGAAATGGAGAAAGTAAAAAATCCCCAGTAGATTAGCAACCTTCTATATGAGTCTGAAACAATTGTGTGTTGCATTGTGAACCTTCACAAACATTTTCTAAGCAATTAATGCTGTCGTATTTAATCATGAGCACAATGTATTTCAAATACTATTCCATAGACTTTTGGAGCTCTCTCTGTCAAAATGACACATTTTTTAAAAAGTCACTAAAAAAATCATGTCGTCATCAGGATAGCACCATAGAACTCTTTCCAAGTAGATTTCCTCCAAGGCTGAAGTCTACTCATAGCCCTGTGAAATGGTCTGGTTGTGATTACTCAGGACAAAATGTTTCTGCATCAAAAATAAGTTCACCAAATTGATAACTAACCTCCTACTTCATTTCATGTTTATGTGAGCATTCCATTGGCTCCTGAACATAGGATAACTTTTTATAGAATGATAGCATTTTAGAGCTAGAACAAAGCTTTGAGATAATCTCTAAGGAATTTGAGGCCACGAAGCTTTAAAAATCAGAAATGAATAAAAATAAAGAACAAGGAAACAGTAGAGATAACCCAAAACTGCTTCTTGAAAGTATTGATAATAGAGAAACCTCTTGCAAGAATTACCAAGGGAAAAATAGAGTATCACAAATAGATAAAATAGAAAATGAAAAAAGGGACATATTACA
Source organism: Ursus americanus (assembly GCF_024610735.1). NCBI lineage: Eukaryota > Metazoa > Chordata > Mammalia > Carnivora > Ursidae > Ursus > Ursus americanus. The sequence continues at coordinate 21,286,832 of NC_142131.1, forward strand.
CATATTGTAGACATTTTATAAATCATAAGAAAATACAATGAAAAAGTTGACATTAATGAAGTTGAAACTTAGATGAAAAGAACTTTTTCCTAGAAAAAATATAAATGATTAAAATATATGCAATAAGAAATAACCCAATTGATCACTACCACTTCAGAAATTGAATCAAAAAGAAAAAAAATTCCCCTCAAAAGATGCCTGGCCCAGATAGATTTATAGGCAATTTATACAAAACTCAAAGAAATAGATAATTCATATACAGCCTGTGTCAGAGAAAAGAGGAAGTCTGCTCAACACATTTTATAAGGCTAATATAATTTTGATACTAAAACTTGACAAAAAATGTAACACTCAATTTTTTAACCAGGCTCACTTAAAATTAGAAGTGGAAAAACACTGCATATGATACTAACTGGTATTTGTGATTTCTTCAAGAGTCACCATAAAAAAATTTATAAATGTAATGCACTGTGCTAACAAATAAAGAGAAAAATGGTAATCCTAAAAGAGGCTCCCTTATTAAAATGTCTTCTTAAAAGGTCTATTTTAAGTACTCATCCCAAGTAGATTCTCAGTATATCATATATATCCTCCATAAATCGTATGATGGAAGGCTGAGAATGTTTTCGTACCCTCCAAAATAATTAACCTTTAAAATAAAATTTTAATTACAAATACTTTTTGCTGTCCTTATCATTGAGTTCAGAATGCTACTGGGTTGGTGGTGCTTAGGAAATTGCAAACAAGGTCTGAATTTAAAATGTAATAAAAATATGTACTACCTAAGCCTATAGCACCTTTACTGATATTGGCTGACAGCCTAAATACGGTAAGGATCATATTGTAAGAATGACTGTACAAATTCATTACCCCATAACTTTGCAAAACCTACCCATTAAAATATTGATTGTACAAATTCTAATTAAGAGAGTCAAGCAACCAGAGTAGCTGAGGGGAACTCCAATCGGAATAAGAGAACTCAAAAGTAAGCCAATCCTCCATCTCCTCTCCTCCTCCTTGTCCTCCTCTATACTAAGAAACTGAATTGGCTAACTCACACACAGTGTTATTAAACAAGACTTTGTCTATCTAGATGTAAACAGTATTAGTTCAGGAGAATGAAAAGAAAATTTCAAGTATATTTACAAATTTGAATGATTGGGTTCCTGAGAGACGAGTAACACTGGGTGGAGAGATTCATATATGGGTCATGCCATGTCCTTGCACCATCAATTAGATTAAGAATTCCTGAAGGATGTCCTCACTTCATTAGAACTTTTAGTCTTTTTTAAGGTTGCATGATCTTGCTAGGGGATCCATATAAGGTAATTGCTATCTCTTGCCTTAAGGTGATAATCAGTTCCCAAACTTCTGTACAGACAAGTGTTCCTCAAATTTAAAGCTTCACCTCATGTAGATCCATCCACGTTTTATTTTATATAGGTCAGAGCATTCGTTGGTTACAATTTACCTTAACTACCAATTGATTTAGCCATGATATATATATATATATATACATATATATGTATATACACACACACACATACATACATACAGCTTTAATTGCTTAAATCACTCACCAGCAATTTTTGGACAATTTTCCGACTATTTTAATGAGAAGATTAAAATGAGAATGCAAATATTACAAATAATAGTATCTGAATATATATTTTTTATTCGCCAAATACAGGGTGATTAGATGTTAAAAAAACCTTTTTGTAAAGAAAAATATCTTTTAAAATGACAGCATAAACTTATATGCCTAACTGCTTTTCTTCTTAAATGTCTAAAAATATAATAAGCACTACATGAAGTAAGACTATTTGCAAGATGCAAATTATTTTTCTTCTTTAGGAATGTAATGCATTATCATTTTAATTCTATTTATGTGATGATTTCTTTCCAAACTTTAAACAAATGCTTTGTTTTCTTTACACAAGGCTTATGCAACACAAGATGACTCCTGCCCTTCTAGGAAGAATCTCTTACTAAAATGAAAGGTAAATTCTGTGGTCATTCACTATCTTTGTTGTTTCCAACTTCATTTAAAATATGTTTTCTTTAAAAGAGCTTCAGTGATTCTTGCAAATAATACAGATGGCAAAAGCACAAAGGAACTCGTTTATCACATTAAAGTGGTTTCAGAATAGCTTCATCAAAAAGAGTTAAATGAGAATTTTTCATTTTCAAAATTATGTATACCTAAAATAGAATTATAAATATGCTATCATAAATCTAAAGAAAGATAAGATCTCTTCTGAAATTATAACTATTCATTTTTTGTTTAGAAAATAATTTGGATTATTTTGGAACAAATGAAAAGACTAAATACTGAAGGAATGTAGGGTTAGCTGATTTCATATGATAAGTATTCAATAGGATGAACATCACCTGAATAAGAGTCTTTGGTTAAATAGTTCCAAATCTGTAATCTCTATATAGTATGGTAAAGATTGCTTGGTGTTTATTACAGCTGTAAACATTTAATGGGTGATAATTAAATAAACGGCATCCATACCAAATCCTGCAAGATTTAATTAAACATAGCACACTGCAGATGTGAGATTTATATTACTATTTATAATTAAATGTAAAACACAATTGCTGATATGAGTACAAGGAACAATTTTACCTCATTTTAAACAATTTTTGTTTTGAATTCCTCTTTCCGTATTTTTTATGAAGTGTTTTGTCAACAGATAAAATAATAAACATGTCAAATGTGCTTATGATAGTTGGTTCTGAGTGAAAAAATATTGTTTCAAAAATATTTCTTTAGTATATTGATTCCAAGATAAAGCAAAAGAAAGAAAGAAAAAAGGAAAGAAAAAGAAAAATAGAAATAGACCCTCACCTAATTATAAATAATTCAAATAAAGGAAAATGGAAACTAGCCCAGCACTATCATTAGGTATATAGAGAGCTAGAAAAGAAAATAAAAAGGATTTTATTTTTCTTTAGTTTCAGCATCATATAAACCTCATATTTGAATATTTTTTACGAAAAGTCTGAAAAATGTTACTGCATAATATTGATTTAGAGTAAACTTTTAACATTTTATATGGAAAACCTATGAAATACTGAGAAATTATCAGCCTTTTTATTCATTATTAAAGATGCCTTTGGTATTTTTATCCACATATAGAAAATACAGTGAACGTGGAATATTTTATAGTTGATTACACAGACTGATTATACATATCATTCAGTATACCTTTCATAACAGTAATTGTTCAACATCTTATTTGTGATACGCTCCTCTGTGGAGTAGGAAAACAAAAATGGAATGTGCTAAAGACTAAATTCAATTTACACCGTTCTCCAATCCCATGTTTCTGTAATGTTTCAAGATCACAAATGTTTGCAATGAGAATCTTGTCAGTGAGGACTCTGAGACCAGAAATGCAAATGGCTAATGTTCAAGTGACTAACAAAAGATGGTGTAAACCTCCATATTCCTCATCTCCACAAGCATAAAGAAAGGTATAATCTATTTTTAGTAAATTGTGGGAGTGAATTACACCTAATATCTAAATTAATTAGCTGGTCATTCTTGATTAACACTTTTCCTGTCGCTATTGTACTGCAAAGAACTACCAAATTTAAAAATCTGTAGGTGGGCTGAGAAGAAACTATAAATTACATATTACACAAGAAATAATTTGTCAGATCATATATGCTTATTATATGCAAATGTAGTACCATAATTGTCCATGGCATTTTAAAATAGATGAAACAGTCTCAAAGTTGTCTATTCAGAGAATATTCTGATAAAGAGAAATAGATGGATCCTAGCAATGGAGCTGTTCGGGGCTCCATATGCATGTGACAGTTTCTTATTTACATGTCGCTCATGTTTATGCATGTTCAGAAGAATACAGCTGCTACCCCATTCTCCAGAAATCATAGACACCGGTCAAGTCTACAAATGGTAGCCACATTTGAGCTTATAATGTATTTATCATGAAAAGCTAGAAGTTCTAATGTTAGGGAGGGGGAAAAGCAGCACAATTTGCTTTGAAAGGATAACAGACATTTTTCAAAAAACAAATACTGTATATTCAATTCAGCTCCTTTAGGTGCTTTCATGTTATAGGAATTCTGCTGGTGATGAAAACAGCATTCAGCCAATCAAATGGCGGTACCCTAGTGCCATCCAAAGTAGAAGCCTAGTGTTTAAAATAACCCTGATGAATTATTCATAGAACTGATGTTTATGCAAATTAGAGAATCATGCACCCACCTGACCACCAAGGGAAGAAAAAAAACACGGAAAAAAAAATCCACCATGCTTTTAGCATTCTCCAGAACCTATGTAATCAAATGATAATATTCTTTCATTAAATGCATCAAGGAATTACAATCCTTACCTGGTTAGTTTGTAGGGCCTTCAGATTTTCTGGATGAAATAACTGACTGTGCGTGCAACCAATAAAACTGAACTGAAAAGCTGATTAAGGGCACTTACTTAATGCAAAGCCACTCACTGAATATTCATATGATGCCTGTGTTTATGCAAATTAAGGCAAAAGAAAGCCCAAGGGGATTGGTTGCCATAGCCCACAAATACTGTGTACAGCAGAAAATATAGAGAGTAGTGACAAATAAATCTTAAAATTCATAGCTTTGGAGCAACAAAGAAGAAATAGTAAAATATTAAAAAGGCTAGGTGAATTACAGTTTTAAAGTGCTTTATTTAATCATATTACTTTAGGGCTATTGACTATTCCTACCATGTAATGATCTATAATTATCTTAATGCCAAAAGATACAGTCACTTGTATTTGTCAGCTTTATTTATCCTGCAGTCATTTATATGAGCAGATCCCTTAAGCATAGAAGAGTAAAGAAGAAACAATTATAATAAAAACATAATTCAGTACACTAATAACCAAACCCAGGGCCATATGTGGCCCTTGATTAAGTCTTTCATGTAGTGATCCTTCGGTGGTAATATCTTACTAGGGAGTGAAGTTCAATGGATGATCTCCAACTATTAGGTTGAGCTCATTGCTTTCTTAATGCTGATATGTATCTGCTTTATTTGAAATGGAGATTATTTTATATTAGAAATAGATATTGTGAATCTTTTGGCCAAGATGATTCTGGTATATGCATCTTTAAATTCCAAGGATTTTCACTTTTGGAGCCCAAATGCAATAATGTTTTCTGAAATGCATGCTAATATGTAGTGTCCTAATCATGAAAAGATGTGAATCCTCACGTATGCATGTGAGAACTGATTACAGACATTGACCAGATTCATAATATTTAAATGATACAATGCATGTCTGGCATAAAATGCTTTACATTGTCAAGGATATTCTCCACTTTTTACTTTTTTAGTAAGTAAGAATGGAGATGGCTAAAAATGCTGGAATGTATCTGATAGGTAATTTTGTTTGCTTTTTTTCTCTTTGCTTTCTGGAGCATGCTTCGCAAACTTCAAAAATAAGAGGGCAATGTTCCTCATTGCAGTTACACTGACTTAAGAGTACTTATCGTTTCCAATATTTTCCTAATAGTTCTCACATCTTCGCTCCACAATCACTCTGGTCTCCCTCACATAATGTAATAAATTTTCCAATACTTTTAAGAAATAAAAATATTTAAAGCAACTTAAGCACTTCTACAAAGCTGGCTACACTTATCATAGATGCTACAAAGACTAGATCCAATGTTTATTATCTTCATTGTGGTGATGGTATCACAAGTGTATGCATGTGTCTGAACTCATAAAATTATATACATTAAATAATGGGCAGTGTTTTGTATATCAGTTAGACCTCAAGAAAGCCAGAGTGGGGAAGAAGACTGGATCTAATTATTGGACATTGTTTTTCTAGGAGGCATTTAGAAAGAAAGAGATTTCTTTGTGGAAACTTCTGCTTGCCTAATTTCAGCTCTCTTGGTTTCAAATAATTTCTTTTCTTTCATAGTTGCTCATTGGCTTTTCATGAAAGTAATCCTCATAAGTATACATTTATCAATATTCACATGTATTTTCTATAACTGATATTATGTGTATATATTAATTCTAATTAATGTCTCCTTAAAATTCCCTTAAGTTTCAGAATTGACTTGGGGAACAATGTGATTGGCATGTTAAACACTTAGAAAAAAGTTGGTGAAATTTTAGAAGCCATGAATTTCCATCATTTGTTAGCAACTTCTTTCATTTAATTTATAATTATTATATTTACATCTGTTCCAAAATACAGAATAAAAATTAATGGATAACTAATAGGACATCTGCTTGGTAATCATGCAATTCCTTTTCTTCTGTTGACTTAAGAACATAGTGTTCAGAGGGTAGACTGGTAACTTCTTAGTTTCTAATTAAAGAGTCCTAAATTTAAAACTTCTAAGAAACAACATTCGGGTTAAACAGCAACAGTTGCCTTTTATTAAGCTTCTCTGTCTATATAAAGATTATTTTTAAAAAATCAGAGCACATAGTTAATTATTTGGTCCCAGATCTTTCTCTAAAAAACATTTCTTCATGTAGCTTAATCCTAATAGAAACATTTTTTCAGATAAAATACTTCAATGGTTACTAATAATAGTGATAATAATAATTATTATTTGATTTTGTTTTCAATATAAGAACACTTATTGAAAGGCCTGGAAGAGGGGTAGCTCAGTTGGTTAAGCATCGCACTTTGGCCTAGGTCATGATCCCCGGGTCCTGGGATTGAGCCCCACATCGGGCTCCCTGCTCAGAGGGGAGTCTGCTTCTCCCTCTCCCTCTGTCCCTCTGAACCACCCCCCTTCACATGCTCTCTCTCTCCCACTCTCTCAAATAAATAAAATCTTTTTTTAAAAAAGCCCTGGAAGAAATGCTAAGATTACAAAACCAATCAATAATATGACAATGCATTTTCATGTTGGTAAATTCAGATTTTTCTTTTAAACCTCAAAATTCTCCAATTTTCTAATTAAAATTCAAATGCATTTTTACCAATACCAGTTATTGCTTGTTTAAGCTGCATTAGCCATGCTTTGGTTGCAAAAACCTAAGTCTTCCTTCAGAAAGATATTTCCAGTTTCAAAGAAACACATTACACACACATGCACACACACACACACAAAACCCTCAAATGAACTGTCACAGCAAAATATAAGTGGGTATCATTAATTCATCCTTTGTCCAATTCTTCATATCATTAGTGGGATTTTTCCTTCCTTTTCTTGGATTGACTCTCTTAATCTCTGGCCCTTGTACAACTCTGGGGTATTTCTGACAACTTTAAAATATTTATAAACCAAATCCAAGCTGCCCTAGGCCGTGGTTACTTTAGACCTTTATCTTGTATCCACGTAGAGCAAGAGTAGCTTATTCAGTGAACTAGGTTCTATAGAAAACCAAAGTAATATATTCCACATGGAAATAATCATATGCTTTTGAAACTAAGTTAACTGGTTTAAATGATGGACTCACAATTTCCAGGCTCATAATTCATTCAATTGTTTGCTCTGTGATCACAATTAAGTGGTAAAAACTATAAGTTCTTACAAAAGTTCCATAAAGAGATAAAGTTCAGCTCATTTGCTGATTGCATTAGAAGTCCGAGTCTCTCTTTTGAAGCCAACCCATTGGGCCGCAGATAATCAATCCAAAGACAGTGAATGAATATACAGATGCAACGAAACCTCAATCAGTAAATCAATTAGGTGAAATTGGTAGTCCATTGGCCCAGATATAAAATTGGGCCAGGGACTAGCTTCTCCCCCCAAAAATAAATACCTAAAATTTGTTTGGCCTATAAATGTTTTAAAATTAAAATAAATTTCCAAGATGAAAAATTACAAGATTTTACATAAAAACCAGAATTTTCTGATTTTCTTGGAAAATCAGAAATTGTGTCCTACTGGGCTGGCATTCCCATGAAGTAAGAAACCCCTGGAGCCAGGTAAGATTGCTTCTTCTAAGCAGATCCTCAGTTTTCCATCTGCCAGGAGTTTTTGCCAGGATACTTTGCTCCTTTATGCTATCCCTTGAGGCACAAATTTCTGACCTGAGGCATTTGAGTTGAGTTGTAAATCTGGGGTAGCTCTGTTTGCAATCTATACAAGTCTGATATTTATATTTTATATTTTATTTTATGTTTTTATATTTTTATATGTTTATATTTAAACATAGTTGTATGTTTATACATTTGTTGTCCAAAAAGTCATTCAGAAGAAAAATAATTGCACAAAGGGTAGGTTACCACTAGGTAGCTGGCCTGTTTCCATGTGTACATTTTGACAATTCAACTTATGTTAGATACTATCATGCTATCCTTTTTATAACAAGATCGACAAAAACACCTCTAATAGAAAAGTAAAATAAAACATCAATACCAACTTATGGATCTCTGTTTGTAATGGAGAAACAATCTGTCTGCTCTGTGATGTCACCTACAGTTACTAACAACCTTTGGGTTTTGGTTGCTGTTTACCTAAAGCAGCTTTTCTTTCCTGTTTGACTCCTTAGCAAGCATTGCGTATGATACAAGCAAGCCCACTAAAGTTAGATACCTGCCATTCTTTAGTAAGATCAGTTGGTAGACTGTTTTTTTTTCTAAAAAATGTTCGGTCTCCACAGGGGAAAAATATTTTAAGTCAACTCAGGGAGCTTAACTGCTTATTGAGCATTATGGTTTTGTTATACGTAAGATGGGAAGCTCGTGCATAGACAGCTAGGTCTTCTTTACCTCAAATTGAAAAGTAGACAATGCATGGTTTGCATGAACCCTACGTCATGATTGCCATATTCAGCTCTTGGTTTTGGTTTATCCTGACCCTTCAAAATCCCTTTTACTGCTTCCTCTTTTTAAGGGCTCTGGAGGATATGTGGTTCATTGAAATTAACTTGATAAATTAATTTGATCAACAGTTTAATAAAAGGGCCTGTGACAGAGAAAATTCAGTTCCAATGAATCTTTCAAATCACTCTTTATATGCAAGAATCAGCCAAAACAATATTGGCTATAGTGGCACCTAATTTAAACTTTAAAAGCGGGGCGCCTCAGTTCTTAAGCATCTGCCTTTGGCTCAGGTCGTGATCCCAGGATCCTGGGATCAAGCCCTGCATCGGGCTCCCTGCTCAGCGGGAAGCCTGCTTCTCCCTCTCCCACTCCCCCTGCTTGTGTTCCCTCTCTCCCTGTCTTTCTCTCTGTCGAATAAATAAATGAAATCTTAAAAAAAAAAAAAAAAACTTTAAAAGCACAACAAGGAGGTAATCTTGGGAAATTTCATTGTAAAAACATTTACCAACATGTTACAGGTCTCATTTTAGTGAGGAAACAAGGACTCTAATTGATGGCTTGATTTAACCTATGGTTCAGTCCTAGTGTAGGTACTATTGCTGCAGCCCAGAGTCTCATTTCCTAAGGTCATTTCTGAACTTAGATATTTTGGAACACTGATTGGTGTTTTGATAAAAACAGTTTCAGCAAACTAAACAGCTACTGTCTTCAGTTGTTCCACGTCCATCCTGTGATATGTCTGTTGAATCCACTGTATCTGTTTGCATTATAATCACCCCACCTTCATTGTCATAACTTCATTGCCATAGTGAATAGGTTTCCTATCTATTATTTAATCTTTTCTCACGTATTTAATTTTACTTAAAGGTTCACAGCTTGAACTACCCCTTCACGTATCTTCCAAAATTCTGGATTTAGCATCCTTACTGTAAATATCTCAATTCCATTTCTACAAACTTTGAACATCGTCACCACCCATGGTACGTCTGCAACTTTCTTTTTCCTGTACCTACAGCTCTCCTACTTCTTCTTTTCCATCTAACCTTCTTTTAATTTTCATTGCATCTAGTATATCTCTGTTTTTATTTTGCTCTTGTACCAATCTGAATTCCAAGAGCAGCCATAGTAAATGTATTGTAATCCCCGCAACTATCTACCCTCAGAACTTTCCTATCCAGAAATAAACCCCACATTCATTTCCTTTATTCCCATTCCCACATAGTCAGGCATATGAATGTTGAGGTTGTTTTTTTCTTTTTTTCAGTGTAATCTGAACTCACGTTATCACCCTCAATCTCTACAGTGAGATGGACATCTCATTCCTTCATATGCTCTACTTCCTCCCAGGAGGAGTGGGAGATGATATTGAAAAGGGTATGCCAAGTGCCAGTCATATATTTGACATTGTTTATATGCAGAAATCTACCACAACACTGTTCTTTGTGCTCCTTTCTGGTCAATCTTCATCCCTCATGCCTGGCACCAGATAACTATAAATCTGCTTTCTGTCACTGTAAAATACTATATTTTTCTTTTTCTATATAAAATTCTTTACCATTTCACAAACTAGAATGTAGTCTTTTGTGTATGGCTTCATTTACTTAGCACGAATGTTTGAGATTCATTCATGTTGTTGCATGTGTCAGTGGCTTATCCCCTGTTAATACTGAAAGACATTCCATTGTATATACATCACAATTTGTTTATCCATCCAGCAGTAACTAGACATTTGAATTGTTTCCAGTTTGAGGCTATTATACATAAATTTTATATGAACATTTGCGTATAATTTTTTATCTGGACATACACATTAATTTTTCTCAGATAAATACTTAGGATTAGAAGTGTAGATTTACCCCCAAGAAACTACCAGACTTTTTCAGTCTGTTTGTGGAAGACAGACTTTAAAGTAGCCCCATCATTTCTGCCTCCTGGTGTTCATGCTCTTTTATAACTCCATGCCTTGAGCGTGGGCACGATCTGTGACTGGCTTCTAACCAATAGAATGTGGCAAATGTGAGTGTATGTCATTCCTGTCAACACTTTATCTTATATACGAATCTGTGCTGGCTGGTAGACTCACTGTAGAGTCACTCTCTCCCTTGCTGTCTTTGAAAAAGCAAGCTTCCGTGAATTCTACAGCCAAAAATAAATTAATTCTGCCAAAAACCTGAGGGAGTTGGAAAAGGACCTCAAGCCTCAATTGAGAACCTAGCCCTGGCCACAGCTTTATGGCAATCTTGTGAGACTTAAGCAGGGGACCTCCCTAAGCCATGCCCAGGCTTCTGACCTGTAGAAACCATTAGTTAATAATTGTGTGTTTTTAAAGCCGCTGCTTATGGTAATTTGTTACACAGCAATAGAAGAATAATATGTTAGCTGTATCACTTTGTATTTCCACTAACGATGTGCATTCCAGTTGCTCCACATCCTTGATGTGCTATTATCAGTCTTTTGCATTTTAACAAAAAAAGCTTGCTTTGATTTGGTTAGAATAGCATTGAATCTACAGAGGAATTTAGGAAGAATTGATGTCTTAATGTTGAGAATTCTGATGAATGGTATATCTCTCCATTTATTTAAATCTCTTTTAATTTCTCACAATAACCTTTGTAGTTTTTGGCATCTAGGTCTGGCACCTGGATATATTATGTTAAGTTTATCCCTAAATAATCCATGCTTTTAATGTTAGTTTAAATGGTATTCAAAAATTTTTAAAATATAGTAGTTTATTTGCTAGTATATGCACATAAAAATGATTTTTGCACACTGACCTGTATTTTGCTATCATGCTGACTTTAGATTTTATTTGTGGCTTCTCTGTATTTTCAAGATTGGTTTGGGTGAGCTGAAAATAGCCTTTACTCTAGGGATAGTTTAGTCCTACATGGTTCTTCTGGAGTTTCTGCTGAGTTCCCTGAGTGAACATCAAGGATTTCTCATCTCTGTGTGCTCTGGAAAGTGTTCAGTTTAAAGCCCCTCCTCCCTGTTTGCCCTGTATATACATATCCTTGTATATTCAGCAAAGACTTAAGAAAACTCTCATTTGGAATTTTGAAGCTCGTCTTCTGCTTACCTTCCCTTCTCCATAACTCTAGCCTAAAACTCCTGGCTCCCTCAGCCTCCCTGAACTTTCAGTCGCTGGGCTGTCGATTCAGCAAGAGCAATATTCTGCTTTCTGTGTTTCACGGTTTGCAATGTGCCTCCAGGCAGAAAACCAGGTAATCATAGAGTTCACCCATTTTGTTTACCTTAATGGTCCTAAGCTGCCTGTTGTTCAGTGTCTTAAAACAGTTCTTTTAGACATTTAATCCAGTTTTCTAATTGTTTCCTGTGGAAATGAGAATCCAATCCCTGTTACTACATCATGGCAAGAAATGTACAACTCGGCTTGTATTTTAGGCTTTTTAAATTCTCCAGTTAGATCCCATTCTCTTTGATTTTTTCACAGATTACTTGGAATTTCTGGTCTACCAGAGACCATTTTCTGCATGCTAACAGAATTGACAAAACACAACCATATTAAGAATTGATGATTACACGGCCAATAGGCATTTCTTTCAGATATCAACAAATAAAATAGACAGAAAAATAAATAAAGCTGTAGAGAATTTTAACAACACATTCAACTGCTTTAATCCAACAGATTTACAGAGAACTTCCTACCAGCAGAAAGAAAAGATACGTTGTTTTAAAAATACACAAAACATGAAAAAGTTAACCATCTGGCTTCGACATAATCTCAAGAATTCCAAAAAGCATAAACCATACCAATTATAATACTAGGAACAATGTGGTAAAATTTGTGATTAACAATAAAAAATAGCTAAAAATATATATTCATCTGAAATTAGAGTATGCGCTTTCAAATAGCTCTTGTGTTGAAGAAGCCCTCGAAAGAAAAATTACAGATAACAATGGAGTTGCATCACTTGCAAATTTAACTTCTGCAGATTCGAATATGCTTACTTATATGAGAGAAAAAGAGTAGAGAGTGAAATATAAATAACTATATAAATAATGGGGTTGATTCTGACTGCCAGTCCATTCAAAGAGCAGATGCATGTGAAAAAAGAGAGATGTTCTGTTAGCTCTGCTGCTCTACACGATATGAATATCACACCATAATGTTTAGGGTACAGATCTTTAAGGATACATTAAAGTGCCTTCCACTTTTGGTAATGAATGACCAGGTAACTTGGACCAAGCCACCAAGTGAAGCCTACCATAGAAGAGGCTTTACCATGAAGCTATTGACGATTAGGTTCCAGGGCTTTTCATTTGCGTGCTTCCTCTCAAGACCCTGTGTCTGATTTTGTGTCCTTTTCCTAAAGATGGACCCACAAATTGTATAAATTTCAGGGTGCACAAAGCATGATAGTCAACCAAAAGAAATATTGGAGTTCAAAATGATAGTGAGAAGTTACCATGTCAATATCCAGGGGAATATAGAAATCCAAATACAGCTGATCTTTGGGGCTCCTTCTGTGCAGGGGAGATTTGCAGATCTAGAAAGAACTTTGAGAAGCTGAACAGTATCTTTGACAACTTATTTGATCTAGAGTAACAGAAGATGAGTCCAAGGCTTCACACCCTGGTAAACAACCCCTAAGGGCCACCCATACTTTAGGAGTAAGGACAAACAGTAATGCAACCTTTGCAAGTACTGAGCAAGCTCTAAGTCATCTGGTTTTCACAGAAAACCTTGAACCTTGAAATTGACTTAAGATCAGCTGTTTTGCTTGTGCCCCAAGATACCTGACAAAAGTAAACGGAAATTCTCTCTGAAGGGAGATAACTTCATTTCAGGCTTCAAATTATTTCTACAAAATCTTTTTCAAAAAAAAAAACATCCAGCACACTGCCAAAGATGAGGCAAAAAGACAATGTAAGCAGCAAGCAGCATAATAGACAATGAAATAAATCCATAGGCACACTACTCCATGAAATTATTGGTCACAGATTGTAACATAACTTTATTTACAATGCTCTTAGAATTAAAAGCATTATTTTCAAATGTCAGTTAAGAACTAGAAATTCAAATAGTGATATAGCCTATTTAAAAGAACTGGAAATTCTAGAGCTGAAGAAAAAGAAGAAACCCCTGAATATTACAATGGCAAAGAAGACATACACAAGGAGAGAATTAAAGAAAGAAGAGAGATCAGAACAAGCTGTCTCTTGTAGAGCAAATGGCTTTCTGGCCTATACAAACCTTACTGGGGACAAAATGGTCTTCAAGTCCTTCTGCTGTGATTACAATCTCACAGAGAAGTTGACTCTTATTCTCTTAATCGCAATTCTAATTTGGGCGTGGGAAAGAACTCTGACCAGGCCATGTAATAGCAGGCATCCACCCTTGGCCTAATCAACTATGACTAGGGGAGGTCTGCACTTTGAAATATCCCTAAAACACAGGGTAAGGCACGTATACTATAATCGTAAATACAGAACCTGAAGTCAGTACTTTGGGTATTGACTCCTTTCCATGAGCACTATTTTGCCTTATATTTCATTGAAAATTGTAAGTAGATATCTTAAAAGATATTTCGCTATCTTTATTAGAATTCCCCAGCGTGTCACCCTTCTTTTGAAAAACTGTAATATGGGCCTTGTTGGAGAGTTTTCTGTTTTCCTATTGAAAGAGGGATCTCTATATCATATATGTAAGGGACGCTTATTTTCCTTGACCTTTCTGTAGCATTTGATAAACCTCACTACTCCTTTTAAAAACACTCTTACACTGACTTCTGTGACACTGCACTTTCATGGTTTTCCCTATATTTTTGGCCATTATTCTCTCTATATTAACTTCTTAGCCTTGCTCCTCTATCTAGCCATTAAACATTGGGTTTCCTTACGGTTTTGCCCTAGACTGTCTTTGTAAACTCACTGCCTAGGCGGTCTTATCCATGGTGAGAGCTTCAAAAACTATCTATTGCAATAAACCCACATTTAATCTCTAGTCAGAATTACTCCTCTCATTTTGGAAATATTTAAGTCCTCCAACTCAATGTAATGTGAGATGTTGATAACAGAGGAAAATGAGTGCAGGGTATATGGGAAGTGTCTACGATCTTCACAGTGTTTCTGTAAATCTAAAAATATTTTTTAAAAACTACTTTTTTAAGTACCTGAGAACCAAATTATTCAGTGGATAAATGGGAAAAACTATGCTAAAGAAACTAGTAAAACAGTCAGTGCCAGAAAGTGGGCTATCAAATCCTCCCTGTGTCTCTATAAAGTTATAAGGGAAAGGACGTGTGATCCAAGAATTTTATGCTCAGCTAAATTATCATTTGATTTAAAGGTCAAGAGAAACACTTGACTGTGGAAAAGAAAATGAAAAACCAAAATCCAGTGTTCAAAAGTGAATCAGAATTTTAAAATTCAGGAATAAAAGGCTGCATTAGGTATCTATTGCTGCATAAAAATCACCCCAAAACTTTCAGCTTAGAAGAACAAACATTTATTAAGTCACAGTTTCTGTGGGTTAGGAATTTGTGGGTGGTGTAGCTGGATGGTTCTGACTCAGTGTTTTTCATGAGTCAAGCTGTTGGCTAGGGCTGAGTCATGCGAAGCCTTGACTGAGGCTGGAGGGGCAGCGGGAGGATCACTGATGGCTATTGGCAAAGGACTCAGTCCTTTGCTATTGCTCCCAGGAATCCCAGTTCCTCATGAAGTAGAGGTCTCCCTAGGGCTGCTTGAATGTCCTCATGACATAGTATGTGGCTTCCCCCAGAATGAGTGGTCCAAGGAAGAGAAAAAAAAATAAAAGCCACATGGCCCTTCATGTCCTCATTTCAGAGGTTACTTTTTCCCATTCCCAAAGGGAGAACCAGGTGAGTTAGTTTTACCTCTTGTCAAAAGGAATGTCCAAGAATTTGCGGACATATTTAAAAATTTCTGGTGGAAACAAGTGCCAAATTATTCATTACTTTTATTTAGTATCAGGGAGTTAATTGATACCTAGAAATTTCTAATGTAGCTAAGATTTTAATACCTAAGGAATTTGCAGTCTTTCTCACCCTCAACATTTTAGGTATGTTTTAGAAACTAACATATCTTGTGGTGAAGAAATATTTATGCGAAGTTAGCAGTTATTTCTCTTTCATTTTGTTTCCTTGTTCTTTTGTTACATTTGAATAAAATGAATTCAATATTTTAAAATAGCATGCATGGTATGTTTCTATTTATGAAAATGTACCTATTAATTTCTGTTATCTCTACATTCTTCTATCCTCTATCTAGAAATGTGGCTAGAGAGATGTCTATAATGGGATTTGCCTAATATTTCTTCTAGTTATAGGTGATAAGTTTTTTTTTTTTTACTTTCTAATTTTCATTGTTCCGTATTTTGCAAAATTCTGACCGTGTCTACATTTTTGTTTTTTGACCATGTGAGTCTTCCTTTCATAGAGTGTACATAATCTCAAGGTCACGGGATTCTTGCTAGGTAGTGACATCATAAAATGCCTTATAAATTTTTGTTCATAGAGACAAGCACAACCAGATGATACTTCCCGCTGTTGGTGGGGTGGGGGAAAGGATGAGGATAAGCAGGGAGAAAAATATATTAGCTCTCCCAGGGCGATATCTGACCAGCTCCAAAAAATGAACACTTCATGTTATTTCCCATAGCTTCTCCTTGCTCCAATCTACTTTTTTTTTGCCGAAGGCCTCATTTTATTTTTTTTTAATATTTTTTTTTATTATATTATGTTAGTCACCATACAGTACATCCCCGGTTTCCGATGTAAGGCTCGATGATTCATTAGTTGCGTATAACACCCAGTGCACCATGCAATACGTGCCCTCCTTACTACCCATCACCGGCCTATCCCATTCCCCCACCCCCCTCCCCTCTGTAGCCCTCAGTTTGTTTCTCAGAGTACATAGTCTCTCATGCTTCATTCCCCCTTCTGATTACCTCCCCTTTCATTATCCTTTTCTTCCCCTACCGATCTTCCTAGTTCTTATGTTCCATAGATGAGAGAAACCATATGATAATTGTCTTTCTCTGCTTGACTTATTTCACTTAGCATTATCTCCTCCAGTGCCGCCCATGTTGCAGCAAATGTTGAGAAATCATTCTTTTTGATAGCTGAATAATATTCCATTGTATATATGGACCACAACTTCTTAATCCAGTCATCTGTGGAAGGGCATCTCGGCTCCTTCCACGATTTAGCTATTGTGGACATTGCTGCTATGAACATTGGGGTGCATATGGCCCTTCTCTTCACTACGTCTGTATCTTTGGGGTAAATATCCAGTAGTGCAATGGCTGGAACATAGGGTAGCTCAATTTTTAACTTTTTAAGGGACCTCCACACTGTTTTCCAGAGTGGCTGTACCAACTTGCATTCCCACCAACAATGTAGGAGGGATCCCCTTTCTCCACATCCTCTCCAACAATTGTTGTTTCTTACCTTGTCAATTTTTGCCATTCTAACTGGCATAAGGTGGTATCTTAGTGTGGTTTTGATTTTAATTTCCCTGATGGTTAATGATTTTGAACATTTTTTCATGTGTCTGTTAGCCATTTGTATGTCTTCATTGGAAAAGTGTCTGTTCATATCTTCTGCCCATTTTATGATTTGCTTATTTGTTTCTCCTGTATTGAGTTTGAGAAGTTCTTTGTAGATCTTGGATACCAGTCTTTTATCTGTAGCATCATTTGCAAATATATTCTCCCATTCCGTGGGCTGCCTCTTAGTTTTTTTTGACTGTTTCCTTGGCTGTGCAGAAGCTTTTTATCTTGATGAAGTCCCACAAGTTCATTTTATCTTTTGTTTCTCTTGCCTTTGGAGATGTGTCATGAAGAAGTTGCTGTGGCTGATGTCGTAGAGGTTGCTACCTATGCTCTCCTCTAGGATTTTGATGGATTCCTGTCTCATATTGAGGTCTTTCATCCATTTAGAGTTTATCTTTGTGTATGGTGTGAGAGAGTGGTCAAGTTTCATTCTTTTGCATGTAGCTGTCCAATTTTCCCAGCACCATTTATTGAAGAGACTTTTTTCCACTGGATGTTTTTTCCTGCTTTGTCAAAAATTAGTTGCCCTAAGAGCTGAGGGTCCATTTCTGGATTCTCTATTCTGTTCCATTGGTCTATGTGTCTGTTTTTGTGCCAGTACCATGCTGTCTTTGTGATCACAGCTTTGTAGTACAGCTCGAAATCTGGCATTGTGATGCCCCCAGCTTTGTTTTTCCTTTTCAACAATTCCTTGGCGATTCGGGGCCTTTTCTGTTTCCATATAAATTTAAGGGCTATTTGTTCCAGTTCTTTGAAAAATGTCATTGGTATTTTGATCGGGATAGCATTTAAAGTGTAGATTGCTCTGGGTAGCGTGGACATTTTAACTATGTTAATTCTTCCGATCCATGAGCATGGAATATTTTTTTTTTAAGATTTTATTTATTTATATGACAGAGAGACAGCCAGCGAGAGAGGGAACACAAGCATGGGGAGTGGGAGAGGAAGAAGCAGGCTCCCAACGGAGGAGCCCGATGTGGGACTCAATCCCGGAACACCGGGATCACGCCCTGAGCCGAAGGCAGACGCTTAACGACTGCGCTACCCAGGCGCCCCCATGAGCATGGAATATTTTTCCATCTTTTTGTGTCTTCCTCAAAGTCTTTCAAGAGTGATTTGTAGTTTCTAGAATATAGGTCCTTTACATCTCTGGTTAAGTTAATTCCAAGGTAACGTATGATTTTTGGTCCTATTGTAAATGGGATGGATTCCCTCATTTCTCTTTTCTTCAGTCTCATTATTTATGTATAGAAATGCAACTGATTTCTGAGCATTGACTTTGTATCCCGCCACATTACTGAATTGCTCTATAACTTCTAATAGTTTGGGAGTGGATTCTTTTGGGTTTTCTATATAGAGTACCATGTCATCTGCGAAGAGAGACATTTTGACTTCTTCTTTGCCGATTTGGTTACCTTTGATCCCTTTTTGTTGTCTGATTGCTGTTGCAAGGACTTCTAGTACTATGTTGTATAATAGTGGCGAGAGTGGGCATCCTTGTGTTCCTGATCTTAAGGGAATGGCTTCCAGCTTTTCCCCATTGAGAATGATATTTGCTGTAGGCTTTTCATAGATGGTTTTTATGAGATTGAGGAATGAACCCTCTATTCCTACACTCTGAAGGGTTTTAATCTGGAAAGGAGGCTGTATTTTGTCAAATGCTTTTTCTGCATCTATTGAGAGAATCATATGATTTTTGGCTTTTTCTGACTGATAAAATTTAAGACACTGATAGCTTTGCGAATGTTGAACCACTCTTGCATCCCAGGGATGAATCCCACTTGGTCATGATGGATAATCCTTTTAATGTACTTTTGGATTCTATTAGCCAAGATCTTGTTGAGAATTTTGGCGTCCATATTCATTAGGGAAATCGGTCTGTAATTCTCCTTTTTGATGGGGACTTTGCCTGGTTTGGGGATCAAGGTAATATTGGCCTCATAGAATGAGTTTGGTAGCTTTCCTTCTGTTTCTATTTTTTGAAATAGCTGTAGGAGAATAGGTATTAATCTTCTTTGAATGTTTGGTAGAATTCCCCAGGAAAACCATCTGGGCCTGGAGTTTTTTTTTTTTCGAAGGTTTTTTATCACTGTTTCAATCTCTTCATAATTAATTGGCCTGTTTAAAAAATCAGTTTCTTCCTGTTTCAGTCTTGGTAGTTTATAGGTTTCCAGGAAGTCCTCCATCTCTTCCAGATTGCTAAATTTATTGGCATAAAGCTGTTGATAAAAGTTTCTAATAATCCTTCCAATTTCATTGGTGTTGGTTGTGACCTCTCCCTTTTCATTCATAATTTTATTAATTTGGGTCCTTTCTCTATTCTTTTGGATAAGTGTTGCCAGTGGTCTGCCAATTTTATTTATTCTTTCAAAGAACCAGCTTCTAGTTCTGTTGATCTGCTCTACTGTACTCCTGGTTTCTAATTCATTGATTTCAGTTCTAATCTTGATCAACTGCTTTCTCGTGCGTGGATTAGGCCTGTCCCTCTGTTGCTGTTCCAGCTTCTTGAGGTGAGAATATAACAACTGCATTTTAGATTTTTCTATTCTTTTGAGTGAGGCTTGGATGGCTATGTATTTCCCCCTTAGGACTGCCTTTGCAGTATCCCATAGGTTTTGGACCATTGTGTTTTCATTCTCGTTGGTCTTCATAAATTGTTTAAATTGATTTTTGATTTCCTGGTTTATCGAATCATTCTTGAGCAGGATGGTTCTTAGTCTCCAAGTGTTTGAGTTTCTTCCAAATTTTTCTTTGTGGTTGAGTTCCAATTTCAAAGCGTTGTGGTCTGAGAATATGCAGAGAATAATTTCAGTCTTTTGGTATCGGTTGAGACCTGTTTTGTGACCCAGAACATGGTCTATTCTTGAGAATGTTCCATGGGCATTAGAATAGAATGAGTATTCTTTGGTTCTGGGGTGTAGTGTTCTATATATGTCTATGAGGTCCAACTCGTTGAGTATGGCATTCAAAGCTCTTGTTTGTCGATTTTCTGCTTATGTGCTCTATTTCCGATAGTGGAGTGTTGAGGTCCCCTACTATTAACATATTTTTATCTATATGTCTCTTTATTCTGGTTAAGAGTTGGCTTGTGGGGGCGCCTGGGTAGTGCAGTCGTTAAAGCGTCTGCCTTCGGCTCAGGGTGTGATCCCGGCGTTCCGGGATCGAGTCCCACATCGGGCTCATCCGCTGGGAGCCTGCTTCTTCCTCTCTCACTCGCCTGCTGTGTTCCCTCTCTCGCTGGCTGTCTCTCTGTCACATAAATAAATAAAATCTTAAAAAAAAAAAAAAAAAAGAGTTGGCTTGTGTATCTTGCTGCTCCCCTGTTGGGGGCATAGATATTTATAATTGTCATATCCACTTGTTGGATACATCCTTTAAGAATAATATAGTGCCCTTCTGTATCTCTAACTATAGTCTTTAGTTTAAAATCCAATCTGTCAGATATAAGAATTGCTACCCCAGCGTTCTTTTGAGGTCCATTGGCATGAAAGATGGTATTATATCCCTTTACTTTCAGTCTGAATGTATCTTTAGGTTCAAAATGAGTCTCTTGTAGACAGCAAATAGATGGGTCATGTCTTTTTATCCAATCTGCAAGCCTGTGGTGCTTTATGGGAGCATTTAGGCCATTTACATTGAGACTGATTATTGAGAGATATGATTTTAATGATGTCATGTTGCCTGTAAAGTCTTTGTTTCTATAGATTGTGATTTTCTGTTCTGTATTACTCTTGGGGGCTTTTTACCTTTATAGAACCCCCCTTAATATCTCCTGTAGGGCTGGTTTCGTGGCTATGAAATTGATCAATGACTGGCGATTTTGGAAGGTCTTTATCTCTCCATCAATTCTGAATGACAGCCTTTTTGGATAAAGGATCCTTGGCTGTGTGTTTTTCTCTGAAAGAGCTTTAAAAATGCCCCCCAACCCTTTCTCTCATTCCAGGTCTGTGTAGACATGTCTGACGTAATTCTGATGCCTTTGCCTTGGTACGTGAGAAATTTCTTTGCCCTGGCCGCTTTCAATACTGTATCCTTGGATCTCATATTTGCGAATTGCACTATGACATGACGTGGCATAGGTTTGTCGTGGTTGAGCTTGGGAGGAGTCCTTTCTGCCTCTTGGACATGAAAGCTTGTTTCCTTTGCTAGATTAGGGAAGTTTTCAGCTACAATTTGTTCAAATATCTCTTCTAGACCTCTGTTTTTCTCCACCCCCTCAGGGATGCCAATGATTCTGACATTGGAATGTTTCATTGAGTCAGTAATCTCCCGTAACCTACATTCTTGAGATTGGATTTTTTTTGAGCCACATTTCTATTTTAGCTTTCTTTTCTACTAACCCATTCTCCAATTCGCCAATACGTTCTTCTGCCTCATTCCCCCTGGCTGTCAGAGCCTCTAGTTTTGACTACATTTGATTCATTGAATTTTTAATTTCTGCCAGATTCGCTCTCATTTCCGCCCTTAGAGATTCTATATTCTCATTAACATTTTCGTTAATACTTTTTTCAAGTCTACACATTATCTTGACCATTGTTACTCTGAATTCCATTTCTGATAATTTGGTTATATCCATATCTGTTAGTTCTGTGGCAGAGGCCACAGACTCATTATCTTTTCTTTGCTGGGGGGGATTTCTCCTTCTCGTCATTCTGATGAGGAGAGGGTGCGGGGTTGTCCAGAGCCCAAATTATTGACCGGGACCCAGGCCGTGCGCCCTTGTTTTATAGGGATCTTAGGGATGTGGGCTTCTTGATTTTTCAGCCTGCCTTCTGGGGGAGGGGCCTGCCACACCGATACTTAGGCACTCTGTTTGGGTAGATTCTCCGTGTCCCCTGCGAGGGGGGATGGGGATGGGCACGCTGTGAACCGATATTTCCAGGCTTTTGTTCCCTGGCGGCTTTACCTGGCTGTTTGCTGTGTCTCTTCTGAGAGTCAGAGCAGCAGTGGCCGAATCTCAGCCTCTGTCACAGAACAGAGGGATCGCGGACTGTTCTCCACTGATGTTCTGGCCACTTTAACTCTATTTCTGTTGGTGCTGCTCAACCCTGTAGTGTCCCGGGATGTGCTCCCCACAGCCGGTGTCCCAGCCCTCACTTCCAGGGCTGGCGCGTCTCTGTCCTTTGTGTTTCTAACACCACCAGCCGCCCCCGTGTGCTCCCGGAGCTCCTGGTCTCAGTCTGATTCCAGTGAGTGCACCGGAACTCTGGTTTTCAGTCTGGGCACGCGGGTTCCCGAGCTCACGGTCTCAGTCTGCTCCCTCGCGGGTGCCCTCCGTGAGTCCGCCTGCTCCCCCGTGCAGGTGGCTACCGCTACTCGTCGCCCGACCGCGGCGGCTCCCTCCCCCTTCCGTTTATCTTCTGATGTCTGTGCGCGGTTTCACGGCTCCCCGCTTCGTACCTCAATACTCAGCGCTGGAGATGTTCATTTGTAGAGATCCAGATGCGTCTTCCTGCGTCTCAGGCTGGTTCCGTGGTTGTTTAGGCTGGTGTGGTACCTATCCAGCTCGACTCGGGGGACTGGCTGAAAAAGGGGTCCCCTACTCCTCCGCCATCTTAACTCCTATCCCAGTCTACTTTCTTTTTAATTAAAACTTAGATATGCAGAATGAATGTGAAGCTTACTATCATCATCAGTCCATTTATGACCCTGATTTTATTTCACTTCCTTTGTTTCACTTTCTGTCCCTGTCATTCACCCTCCCTAATCCCATTCCCCACCCATCTATTCTGAGATAAATCTTAATCAATTATGCTGTAGAATTAGGTTGGATAACATTTTAATTTGGGGTTTTACATCTTTTTTTAAGTGGAATTTGCATACAATTTCTTCTCTTTGACTGTTATAGTTCTGTTTTGATATTAAGCTGTATTCATTTAATAAATTTTTTTCTATCCTTAGAAACAGCTTTCATGAAACATTAATTATTAATTCTAAAAAGTTTGCCCCAGTTGTTATATATAAGTGATGAGGTCTGTGCAGAAGACTTGGTGAGTGGGTATGAATCCTCCTGTGTCTCTGTCTTCTAGATGTTCTGTATTCTCACATTAGCCCACATTTGGTGTCTACCAATTGGTTAAAATTTTCAGTTGAATTTTTCTTACCAGATTGTGTGATATTAAGATAGTAAGTACTCATATCTTTTCTCTCCTTGGAGGTTCCTGTCTTTAGATTTCAAGTTAGTTGGTTACCCTGAAACCTTAACTTCCCATGGTGTTCAAAAGTAGTTGTGATTTCGCAAAGTACCTGAACGTTTCTATTGTTGTATGGATGGGAGTGATGTACTTTCCGGATTTCTATATCCTCAACAGAACCCAAAAGCTCACTCTTCTGTTCTGACTGCCTCCCAGGTCAAATTCAGGTTCTAGGCTGTAGTGTAATCATCCTATAGAAATCTCTGTTATGCAATATAGATTTCACTTTTATGTTTGGTCTCATTTTTATGTATTTTTTTATTGTATTGCATATATTTTAAAAAATGACCTCAAGTCCTTTATGAAATTCTTGGCTAATAAGTAAAAAAATGGGTAGGAAGTTCTATCTGCTTTCTATTGCCTCCTCTTCTAAGAGAATTCTCGCTTTCCCACGTAGTTTCTTCTGTTTGTTTTTAGAGGGTCATTATCCTTTGCCTTTGCTTTTATTTGAAATGAAAATTTGAGAAGAAAAGGACGGGGAAGAGGGATAGGTGGAATGCAGATTAAAACTACAGTAGAGTTTTTTATAGTCATTGAGGATGAAACATGGAAGCATCTTGAATGTGTGGGGGAAAAAGGGAGAAAAAGGAGAATTTAAATTAGTACCATTGTGAACATGTATTCCTGCATGAGGTATAATGATAGACAAATAAAGAGATTATTTTAAAAGTTCTTTTGGCTGAGGAATTCTTTTATTTGAGACTAGGCCATGCATGTCATGCCATGGCTTTATTGTATTATATAAACACACAGTTTGGGGATTTTGTGAAAAATTGCTAAAACAGGGGCACTTGGGTGGCTCAGATGGTTAAGCGGCTGCCTTTGGCTTGGGTCATAATCTCCGGGTCCTGAATGGAGCCCCTCGTCAGGATCCCTGCTCAGCGGGGAGTCTGCTTCTCCCTCTGCCTCTCCCCCTGCTCCTGCTCTCTCTCTGTATCTCTCTGTCTCTAGTGAATAAATACAATCTTTTTTAAAAAGTCACTAAAAAAAATCCAAAGATTTCTTTCATCTTTAAGATACACTTTTCTATGTTATTTTATAAAATACATAATGTTCCCTCCCACTAGGTTACATATCTGCAGAAGTAGACTTGATTTTTTAAAAGACCTGTGTTTTGCAGACTTCTCATTATTTTTAAAAACTGCTGTAAAGATGATATATATTAAATGAAAAGATGAACACACTTGACACAAGTCTCTTTTCAGGGAATCTGTCCCCAAAAAGCAATAGCATAATATCAGTAAAAAGGTATTTATTTCAGTATTATTTCTGAAGCAGCAACTGAGAAACAGTCTAATGTCCACTAAAACAGAATGGGTGAATAAATTATAATGTATCCTATAATGTATATATTATACAAGAATTAAACAGAATGTGATAATTTACATATATTAATTTGGAATTTGTGCATATTCTTAACTGGAAAAAGCAATGCACTAATAAGCATAGCATGTTATATTTTTCTAAAACCACATCTATATAAATACACATTAGCAGATATATCTGCATAAACTTGGAAAATAGGGAAGAGTAAATACCAAATATAGTACTGATTATTTCTAGTAGTTGCTTCTCAAGAGTGGAAGGAGGACAGAAAAGGAAACTTGCCCTTTATTCACGTGCTTTTTTAAAGTGATCGTAGAATCAGGAATGGTTTTTCCCCACAGGGTTTTTCAATAAACCGTTACAGAGAAAACTTTGAGGAAAGGTCTGGAAGAGGTATGTACTAAATAATTAATAGTGATTATACCTGTGGGTGGAGGTGGGGAAATAAAAGATTTTCATCAGTACATTATATAGCTGTTTAATTTTTTTCAACAAATATAAATCATGTTTTACTTAAAATAAGAACAGCCGGTCCCAACTACCATCTTTTCCCCTTTAGGCCCACAAATAGAGTAGCCTTGGTGTTGGGTTGGCAACTCTGCAGGGACTCAATAGCGCAGGCTTCTCAAAGACGTTGAATATTCAGAAGTGGAATCTGATATTATTTACTCCGTATGTTATCAACTCTTGAGGAGACCAGCCATCTATCGGCAACTTAATTTAATCAAGTCCTGTCTTCTCTGAGGTGCATTTATCTGTTGGGATAAAACTAAGGCATAACTAACACTTCAAAATTCTCTCTGGATCGGCTGAAACCACCCTCCAGGGCCTCTGTTTAAAACAACACCTAATTAGCTCCAACCTCATCCTTGTTTTGGGTTCTCCACTCCTCTATTGGTTTCTCCTGGAAGCACTTACTTATTAAACCACTTGCACGTGACTCTTGGGGTTAGGCTCTGCTTCCAATGAATCCAGCCTAAGACACTATAAATAACACCGGTAAACCCATTGTGTTTTCAGCAACCCCACCTCCTCAGGATACGTCTGCTGCCTTCTGTGTCAGTCTCCAGCCCTGCAGTACAAGAATTCTGGGTAAGTGTCTGGAATTACTTCTACCTGAAACTACAGTTCATTACATGTAGAACTGCAAATATTCCCACAAAGTTGTCCTTGTGCCTTGGCATGTTCCAGCCAAGTCCAGTAACAGTGATTTGTAGAAGGCTTTATTTTCAATGGTCACATTGATTTCTTCTGATGTATTTGGCACAAGAGGTATGAGAAGCACACATACGGGGCCCTTACTATTATTGGATCTACTTAAAATGGAAAATTTAATTTTTAAAAATAATTAAGTGTATATAAGGCAGAATACAATGAATTTCTGATACTGCTGGTATCTAGCCAACAGTCTAAATATGGGAATTTACCATCTAAAAATAAATGCTCGTATTGAGTAATTGCTCTGGTTGCTAAGATTGTTTTAAACAATCACTACATGCCATTCTACGTTGTACCTTATTTGCTGAAAGAACATTCAGATTTCATTCTTCCTAATTCAAATCTTGGTTTAAGAACAAGCATAATTGGGAACTGAACTGAAATAACTTTGGATTCACTTTCTCAGCTAAACTGATTTTTTTTCATCTTTTAATTGCTCCCTAATTTCTCTATTATTGCTACATGTCCTAAAATAAATTTTCCATCTGCTTTCCATGTTTGATTGTCATGTTGGTTTCCTTTGAAACTGCTAAACAAGCAGCTTTTCTAATCACAATTTGTGGCTGTAGTGCATTTCAGTGCTCACTATGCATATAGAAAATGCACTTGCTGTTCAAAAATACAGAATAGATTGAATATAACTAGATAATTTCATTTGTGGATATAGATTGTACTCTGCAGCAGTTTTATTCCCATACTCAGTGAATTCCGGTGAAATGAACAATTTCTGGGGAAAAGTGATTAAAAGGGAATAGCAAACATCTGTGCATCTTTCTTCCAAATTTTTTTTTCTAAATTTTTCTCTAACCAGACTCTAAAAAGTTTTTAGTTTAATTTAAAAAGAAGTAGTACATGTTTTTTTTTTTAAAGAACATAATGACATATTCCATAATTAGACACCTTTCTTAAAAGATAAAGAAACATGTTGGTACGTCAGTACTTTTCATATTTCCGAGGAATGAATTTTAAGTTATTGAAATAGCAATGAGTTATTTCAGAGGCTTACCAGTATACAAGATTAAAGGATAACTAAAAGTATAAAATTAAAATTTTTTACTTCTTCCTAAGATTATACTGGAAAAAATGCAAGTATAATAATAAAGGAGCACACATTCTTCCATAGTAAATTTAGTTTTCTATAGAAGCTAATAGAAAAATCCAGTAGCTCAACTCAGTCAAGGCAGTCCATGGTCAGTTGATTTTTAAGATATTATTTTCACCATTCAAAAATGTATTGTAAGTATAAAGTAAAACTGTCTCCACTTGGAGGGTAGTAAGTTAGTAAACTTGGGGAAGGTGACTTGGTCATATACTCTATAAGCCTTAAAAAAAATGCCCGTATCTTTTAGTGTAGGTAGTGTATTAGAAACAAGTTAATCTAAGAAAAGAGAGATCTATCCAAAGACATGTTCAGTGATACTCATTTCAGTGTTATTTATGATCACACATAGTGTACATAATTTGGCTGTCCAATAGAAAGGGAATGGTTTAATAAAGTAGGTATGTTCACACATAGACAATAATTTAGCAATCATTTTAGGGGAATATTTGATCTCTTGTAAATGCTCACAAAAATATAAAAATGAAGTTATAAATTCATGATTATAATTTTTAAATATGAATGTAGGAAAATTATGTCAAATTACATAAAAATGTCAACGGTGGTTTCCTTTGGTATGAAGTTATTGGTAATTCTTTTTTTCTCCTTTACATTGTACATATTTTCCAAACTTCTACAGTCGTAATGCTACTTTAAAGTAGAGGAAAACTACAAAAATATTAAGCTTTTTATGTTGTAATGCTAAATACTTTCTATAGGTTATCAAAAAGGTGATTGAGGGCTAGCTTAATCAATAGGATTGGTGTGGAAAGAATAATGCAGGCATGTGACTACTTTCAGGTGAAATATGCAAAGAGGGAGTCAGGAGTTCTTAGTATTGTTTAATTTTTAGAGTGGTTTGCTACACGAAGAGACTGAGAAACTGTTACCTTTTCACCTCTAGTTTTAAACAGATATGTGTGTGTGCAACCTGAATCTATGGGATGATATTTCTGTACTTCAGGCCTGTCAATCCCTCACCTTTCCAGAACACTAAACCAATAAAGTGAATTATTTTCAAGAACAACGAAACAGAGAAAATGTGATCCATAAATTGACTTCTTTGTTCTGCCAATTGACTAAGTGACACTTAGTCATCTCTAAGTGCCTGGAGAAAATAAAAGGCATTTCTTTTGTGACGCTGATGAACAATTAGGCAATTGTAAAGCATTGAACGACAAAGTGGAGAATGCAGCGTAATATTGTTTTAAGCGTCTTCCCTCCCTTTCTCTTTTTATTTTTATTTTTGGAGGAAAAAATGCTTGAGGCAGATATTTTACCCCCCCTCCTACTCTCTAGCTTTTAAAATAATGATGAACATTTGCTCTGGCTAACGTAGAGGGATACAAGCCATGGTTCAAATAGAAAAGTTGTTTTCTAAGTCAACCCATTGTTCTGGGGGAGAAAATGCTGCCAGGCTTTCTAACTTTGTTCAAATTTCAGAAGGTCTGATAAGTACTTCCAAATTTCATTCCCTGCAACAACTACAAGTTTTCTTGTTGGGGATTATAGTACACTGCTGTCTGCAATATTCATTACCAAACCCAGCTGAGATGGTTATGGGGGTATCCTCTCTAAAACTACTAAAGCTTTGAAAGGTGTCAGTTGTAAAAGATTGGTTTATATAAAATAACGTAGCCCTCTTTATAAGATAAGGATAACAAAACTGTATTATGTGGAATCATATGAAATCATGTGACTGTTTCACTTTACTTGATGCATTCACATGCCTACGTATATGTGCTTATACATATGTTTATATTTGATGACAATTGCTAAGGGTAGACTACTCTGTAAAGCAACATGACACTCTGCAGTGTAACCCTTCCTGTTAGAAATGCTGGATAAATATAAATAAACAGAGCCATCACAAATGAGCTTTTGGCCACAAATGGACCAAACTCAAAGAGCAGTAAGCGTTAGGTAGCCCACAGAGTGTTAGATAGTGAAAATAGCTTAAAGAGAGTAGGTCTGGTGCTCTAACATCCACAGGGACGTGGAAAATAGGCCTTAGTGCTAAATCACAGTGAAAGCTACAGAGATGTACAAATTGCAGAACAGTAACAAGAATAAAAGAGAATAAAGAAAATTCTAATAATTCAATGATCTAAGAAGAACAGACAAGAGAAGCAAATATGGAATATAGTAAGTGTACAACTAAAAATAATTTAAGTTCAAATAGCAGTAATCTCAGTAAATAACAACTGATAGAGTAGATTCTCAAATAGGTCAAGATGATATTAGAATAAAAAGAGATAGAGAAGCCAAATGGAAAGAAAGAAATCATTATAGAGCCAAAATATTTTTACCAGAACTGAAGGAGAGACCTTTTCAAATGAAAAGGGCTCACAAAAATGGAGCAAAATACATACATGCCAATTTACATAGTCATGAAATTTTGAACCAATGGGGGAAAAACAGAGCATCACAAGAGTTTTCAGAGGTGGGGGGTAATAAAGGTTTCATACAAAGGATTAAGAAGGCAGACCTGGGCACCTAGGTGGCTCAGTTAAGTGTCTGCCTTTGACTCAGGTCATGATCCCAAGGTCCTGGGATCAAGTCCCCATCAGGTTTCCTGCTCAGCAGGGAGTCTGCTTCTCTTTCTACCCCTCCCCCAACTCGTGCCCATGCGCCTTCTCTCTCTTTCACAAAAATAAATGAAATCTTTAAAATTAAAAAAAAAAAAGGCAGAAGAAAATGCAGGTCTGCATATGAAATGGTAGGAAATATTTATCAATTAAATATCTCAGAAGAAACTAATAACCAGAATAAAGAACTCATGACTCAACAAAAATAGCCAATTAAAAACTGGGCCGAGGATTGAGTAGATATTTCTCTGAAGATGGTATATAAATTACCAACAAACATATGAAATGATGTGCAACATCATTAATTACTAGAGAAATGCAAATTGAAACCACCATGAGCTATCAGCCGCCCTCCCTCATTAGAATGGCTACTATGTGGGGAAAAAAAACCCAAAGTTTTGGTGATGTGGAGAGATTAGAACTCTTCAGTGTTAGTGGAAATGTAAAATGGTATAGCTGCTATGGATAACAGTATTGAGGTTTCTCAAAAAATTAGAATTGCCATATGATACAGTAATCCCACTTGTGGGTAGTAGCTAAAAAAAAATTGACAGCAGAGTCTCAAAGAGTTATTAGCACACCCATGTTCATAATATGTTCATAATAGCATTATTCACAATAGCCAAGAGGTGAAAACAATACAACTTCTATGAAACTTGAATATAGATCAATAGAAATAATCCAGTCTGGGGGCGCCTGGGTAGCGCAGTCGTTAAGCGTCTGCCTTTGGCTCAGGGCGTGATCCCGGCGTTCCGGGATGGAGTCCCACATCGGGCTCCTCTGCTGGGAGCCTGCTTCTTCCTCTCCCACTCCCCTACTGTGTTCCCTTGCATGCTGGCTGTCTCTCTGTCACATAAATAAATAAAATCTTAAAAAAAAAAATTAAAAAAAAAAAGAAATAATCCAGTCTGAATGACAGAGAAAAAGATTGAGAAATAAAGAGACTTAGGGATCACTGGTGCAACATTTTTAAAAGGCGTAATCTTACATTCCCAGATGTAGAGAAAGTGTGCAGAACAAAATGCTTAAAAATATAATGGCTAACCCTTTCTGGGCTCAGACCTAGTTTGCAGTCACATGGCTAAACCCACCAAGGAGGTCAGAATTGTTGGTAAATATCAGACCTGTTATGGTGCCTTCCTCAGGAAAATGGTGAAGAAGATTGAAACAAGCCAGCACACCGAGTATGCTTTCTCCTTCTGTGACAAAACCAAGATGAAAGATGAGCTCTGGGGATCTGGCATTGCGGTTCCTGCATGAAAATGGTAGCAGGTGGTGCCTGGACCTACAACACCACTTCTACCACCACAGTAAAGTCGGCCATCAGAAGACTAAAGAAAATGAAAGACTATTTGGAGTGCCACCATATGAAACATTGCTAGCCTATAATAAATGGGTTAATTTATGTAATAACAACAAAAATATAATGGGTGAAAACTTCCCAAATTTGGTGAAAAATATTTACTTAGAGTTTCAATGTGCTCAGCAAATACCAAAGATGATACAGCTAAAGAAATGTGTTGAATATACATTATAAACAAACTAAGGAAAACTAAGGACAAATAGTCTTGAAAACAACCATATAAAAATGGCCTATTACTAAGATTACATATTTTGCATCATAACCCAGAAATACAGAGCAATATTTTAAAGTGCCAGAAGAGAACTACAAACTCAGAATTCTATATCCAGTGAAAATACCACTCAGGCATGAAAATGAAGTGAAGACATTCCCACACTATAAAAACAAAACAAAACCCCCCCAAAATCTTAGAGAACTTGTTGAAAGGATATAGAATCCAAAAGAACTGCTAAAGAAAGTACTTGAAACTTAAACAGCACATTTGTGTATGTTACAAAGGTCAAAGAAGTCTCAAGAAAAACTAGAAAACATTCTAAACTTTCATAAAAATATGAATATACTGTACATGAAAGTTAGTGGAAGGCAATGAAAGCAGTGATGAGATGAAATTTATAGCCTTAAATGTCTTCTGTTAGAAAAGGACTCAAGTCACAACTGAAGCTCTGATTTTAAGAAACTAAAAAAAAAAAGGGGGGGGGGGAAATAAACTAAACAGAAAAACTAAAGGAAATAATATGGATTCAAGCAGAAATTAGTGAAATTAAAAAAAAACAATAGCTGATTCTTTGAAAATATTAATCAAATTGATAAACTTCTACCTAGACTAACAAAGGCAGAGAAAATACAAATTACTGAAATCAGGAAGGAAAGAGGGATATCCATACATACTCCAAAATCATTGAAAGAAATATAGGGACTACTATGAATACCTCTGTGCACATAAATTTGACAACTTAAATGACATAAACCAATTCCTTGAAAGCCACCAATTATAAACACTTGCACATAAAGAAATAAATTACTGGAATTGTCCTATTGAGAAAAATTTCAGGGGGAGAAAAATACCTCCCATCCCAAATTCTACCTAAAGAAAGGGAACACAAAATAACACAAATTCTAGATAATTACTTTCAGAAAATAAAAGTATAAGAATTTCCCAACTCATTTGGTGAAGCCAGCACTACTCTGATGCCAAAACCAGACAAAAATAGAACAAGACAGCCTAACTACAGACTAATACTCCTCACAAATACACAAAAAAATTCTCAAAATATTTGTAAATGGAATTCAGTAATATGTAAAAAATATAGCATGACTACATGAGATTTATCCTAGTAATGCAAAGTTGGTTTGATATTGAAAGTTGATTTAGTCTATATTAACAGACTAAGATAAAAAATTACATGATCACATTCAACTGATGCATAATACACTTGACTACAATTCAATATCTATTCATAAGGCACGGGAAACTAGGACTAGGAGGTAAATTCCCTAATCTCACAAGAGAATCTACAAATAAATTAACAGTTAGTTATCATACTTAGTGGTGAAAGACTAAACACATCCTCCTGAGATTAGGAACAAGACAATGACATCCACTGTCCTCACTCTTCAACATTTAACAGCAAGTATTATCAACTGCAATAAGAAAAAAATAAAAGACATACATTTGAAAAAGAAGAAATAACTGTTTCTCCTCACTGACATGATTGCCTACTATGAAAATCTTAAGGAATCTACCAAAAAAACTAGAAAATAAATGAGTTTAGCAAGATAACAGGATCATGAGTCAACATGGAAAAAATCAGTCATGTTTCTATATGTTAGGGGTGACTATTAGAAACTAAAATAAAAATCAATTCCATTTCAATATTTTCCAAAAAAGAAATGCTCAATGTGGTAGGTAAAATAATGGCCACCAAAATATGTCCACCACGTTGTAATCCCCAGAACCTATGAGTATGTTATGTTACATGGCAAAGGGGAATTAAGGTTGTAATTAACTAATCTTAAAATAGATTATTCTAGGGGGACCTGGGTGGCTCACTGGGTTGGTTGTCTGACTCTTGATCTTGGCTTGGGTCTTGATCTCAGGGTTGTGAGTTTGGGCCCCATGTTGGGCACTGCACTGGGCATGGATCCTACTTTAAAACAAAAAGAAAAAATCGTGATGGTTTGTTCAGGCATAATGTAATCACAAGACCCTTAAAAGTGAAAGAGGAAGACAGAAGAGATTCAGAGAGATGGATAACAACAGTACCAAAAGCCAAGAAATATATGCAGTTTCTATTAAATGGAAAAGGCAAAGAAACTGCCTCCAGAAGAGAATGCAGCCTTGTAAACTTCTTGACTTTAACCCAGTAAGACCTGTGTTAGATTTCTAAGCTACAGAACTGTAAGATAATAAATTTGTGTTGTTTTATGCCACTAAGTTTGTAATAATTTTTTGGAGTGGCAATATAAAACAAATGAGTATAAATCTAGCAAAATCAGTAAAGAACCTTATGTTGAAGAAGTTTAAATGCTGATGAAAAACTGTAAGAAATCTTTTTTAAAAAGTTCATAAACTGGAAGACATAATTTAGTGAAGATATAAATTCTCCCCAAATTCATCTATGGATATAATTCAGTTTTAATGGGAACCTCGATAGAAATTATTGAAGATAAGCTATTTCTAAAATATATATGAAAAAGAAAGGGAGTTAGAATAACAAAACAATTCTGAAAAAGAAAGTGGAAAGAATCAGAACTTAATTTTAAGACTTACTATGACATAGTAATTAAGACACTGATTTTGGTAAAGGGGTAGACACATCAATCAATGAAACAACATAGTCTAGAAATAAACCCATACCAATATGACCAGGTGATTTTTGACAAATGTGCAAAGGTAATTCAATGGATAAAAGATAGTCTCTTCAAATGGTGTAAATAATTAAGCATCCATTAGCCAAAAAAATAGAATCTTATCCTGAACTTCTCATCTTGTACAAAGTAAACTCAATAGATTAGTGATGTAAAAGAAAGATATAAACTCCAAAACTTTAAAATGCGGAATAAAATCTTGATCTAGCATTAGGGAAGAAGTCTCAGATCTGACCTTAAAAGCTCAATTCATAAAGAAATGATAAATTGAACTTTTTCATAAAAAAAAAACCTTTGTTTTGTGAAAGACTTTAAGAGAATAGAAAGAGAAGCTGGGGGGTGCCTGGGTGGCACAGCGGTTAAGCGCCTGCCTTCGGCTCAGGGCGTGATCCCGGCGTTATGGGATCGAGCCCCACATCAGGCTCTTCAGCTATGAGCCTGCTTCTTCCTCTCCCACTCCCCCTGCTTGTGTTCCCTCTCACGCTGTCTGTCTCTGTCTCTGTCAAATAAATAAATAAATAAATCTTTAAAAAAAAAAAGAGAGAAGCTGGAAACTGAGAAAACATTTGAAAACATGATAAAGAACTTGTATCCAAAGAATTCTTAAAACTCAATTCTTAAAACCCAATAAAATGGACAAAATATTTGAATTCATACTTCATAAAAGACTGTCTCTTAATGGCAAATTATCACATGAAAAGATGCTTCATATTTGCTGTTAGAGAAATGAAAATTAAAATCACATTTAGACACCATATGACACCTATTAAAATAGTTAAAAACTAACAATACAAGTGCTGATAAGGATGTAGAAACAGTAGAGCCCTCACAAATTGCTGGTGAGAGTGCAAAATGGTAGAGCTACTCTTAAGAAGAATTTAGAAGTTTCTTGTAAAGTTAAACGTATACCTGTCACAAGTCCCAGTATCCCCACTTTGAGGATTTACTTTGGAGAAATAAAAATTGATGTCTCTCTCTCTCTCTCTCTCTCTCTCTCTCTCTCTCTCTCTCTCTCACACACACACACACACACACACACACACACACACACACACACACGCATACATACATGTTTATAGTGGGTACCCATAATTGCCTAAATCTGGAAGCAACTCAAATATCTACCAATGGGTGAATGGGTAAATGAATAGTAGTACAGCTTTACAATGGAATACTACTGGAAAAAGGAATGAACTCTTGATAGGCACAACAATATGGATGAATCTGAAAGACATTATGCTAAGCGAAAGACATCAGTTATATACATATTGTATAACTCCATTTATATGACATTCTGGAAATACTGAGCATGTAGGGATAGAAAACGGATCAGTAGTTACCAGGGTTTAGGAGCTGTGGAGGGTTCGACTGCATAGAAGCAGCATGAGGGATATTTTTGGAATGATAGGACTGCTCTGTATTCTGATTGTGGTGGTAGTTACATAAATCTCTACATGTTTTTAAACCCACACCTGCACACATGCACACACAAAGGCAGTTTAACCATATGTCATTATTTGAACATTATCCCAAGATTTTAAGTTGCCTAAAAATTTGGAGATTATTTTCAAGCTGAAAAACTGAAAAACGTAATTACTGAAATAAAAAGCTTGTTAGAACTAGAGTAAATTTTATGAGTGTATTTTATTTCTAGGTAATGTAAGAATTGTATTTTGGTTGTGGCTGTTTAATGTCACTCTCACAATATGAACTGTTAAGAGTTTTACATAAAAATCTTGCAATTAGAGTTACCTAAAACTCTAAGTTTTCCTCCCTGTATGTAACGGCTGAATTTGCTCTAGATATAAGAGTAATGCATTTAAATAACTTTTGTGTTTAAAAAATAGAGTAATATCTTCAAAATTCTGAAATAAAATGGTTTTCAAACTAGATTGGTAGCTGGGTAAATCTGTATAGCACAGCATGGTATTCTTAGGATAGGGAACACTGAGGGGTCTAAAGAAGGATTGAAGAAGGCCCCAGCCCAGAAGAATGTGGGGAGGATCTAGAAAAGGAGAGGAGATGAGATGACTTCACCCAGGAGGTGATATATTCTGTCAGACTTAAAATTTGAATGAGAGAGCCATTCAAGGAGGGTGTGAAAAGAACAAAGGATTTCTACTCAAAGGACTGGCTTGTGAGAAGGCCCAGGGCCACAGAACAAGGGGTGTTCTGGATAAAGTGAATATGGCTGGTTATAGATTTTAGGGAAAAGACAAGTCAGAGGTGAGGCTAGAAATGGAAGCAGAAACTAGCTCAGGTCATGCAGGGGCTGCAAGCCACACTGAGTTATTTTGGATGTATGCTAAGATAAATGGGGAGTTTTAACAAAGATGGGATCAAAGACCACACTGCATAGAGAATGGATTGAAAGGGGTGAATTTAATGTGGAGGGATGAGATCAGGTGTGTTCAGGGTGGTATGGCTCAACACCCCCCAAAAAATAATACAATTGAAAAATGGGCAAAAGACGTGAATAGACATCTTTCTAAAGACATGTAGATGGCCAACAGACACATGAAAAGATGCACAACATAACTGATCATCAGGGAGATCCAAATCAAAACTATGCTGAGATACCACCTCACACCTGTCAGAATGGCTAAAATCAACAATATAAGAAGCAACAGAGGCTGGTGAGAATGTGGAGACAGGAACCTTGATGCACTGTTGGTGGGAATGCAAACTGGTGGAGCCACCCTGGCAAACAGTATGGAGATTCCTCAAAAATTAAAAATAGAACTACCCTACGACTCAGCAATTAGTAAACACCAAACACTACTAGGTATTTACCCAAAGAACACAAAAATTCTAATTCAAAGGGATACATGCACCTTCATGTTTACGGCAGCATTATCTGTAACAGCCAAGTTATGAAAACAGCCTAGGTGTCCATTGCCCGGTTAATGGATAAGAAAGATGTGTGCGCGTGCGCATGCACACACACACACACACACACACACACACACACACACAGAAATATTCCTCAGCTATCAAAAAGAATGAAATCTTGCCATTTGCAGTGACATGGATGGAGCTAGAGAGTATTATGCTAGAGGAAATAAGTCAGTCAGAGAAACATGAATACCATATGATTTCAC
The DNA here is from genome assembly GCF_024610735.1 of Ursus americanus. Taxonomy (NCBI): domain Eukaryota; kingdom Metazoa; phylum Chordata; class Mammalia; order Carnivora; family Ursidae; genus Ursus; species Ursus americanus. The sequence goes on from NC_142131.1 coordinate 21,323,878, forward strand.
TCATATATGGTATTTAGGAAACAAAATGAGTGAAGGGGAAAAAAAGAGGGAGGCAGCCCAAGAAATAGACTCTTATCTCTAGAGAACAAACTGATGGGTAGCATAGGGGTGGTGGTTGGGGGGGATTAAGGAGTGCATTTGTGATGCGCACCAGGTGTTGTATGGAAATGTGGAATCACTATATTGTATACCTGAAACTAATGTTATACTGTATGTTAACTAATTGGGATTTAAGAACTTAAAAAAAATAAGAGTATATTATCAAGAAATAAAGTTGAGGGAGACTTTTGAATAGCTGATGGAGGTCCAAATAAGGTAGTGACACAGAAAACAACAGATGTTGGCAAGGATGCAGAGAAAAGGGAACTCTCTTACACTATTGGTGAAAATGCAAACTGGTGCAGCCACTTTGGAAAACAGTAGGGAGGTTCTTCAAAAAGTTAAAAATAGAGCTACCCTATGGCTCAGCAATTGAACTACTAGGTATTTACCCAAAGGATACAAAAATACCAAATTGGAGGGACACGTGTACCCCAGTGTTTATAGCAGCATTATTAACAACAACCAAATTATGGAAAGAGCCCAAATGTCCATTGAGTGATGAATGGATAAAGAAGTTGTGAGATACATGTATAGATATCCACATACCACATGTGTGTATTAGTTATCAAAAAGAATGGAATATTACCATTTTCAAGGATGTTGGATGAAACTAGGGTGTATTATGCTAAGTCAGTCAGAGAAAGACAAATACCTATTTCATTCATTCATATGTGCAAATGAAGAAGATGAACATAGGGGAAGGGGGAGAAAAGATAGGGAAACAAGCCATGAGAGACTTTTAACTAAAGAGAACAAACTGAGGGTTGATGGCAGGGAGGTGGGCAGGTGATGGGCATTAAGGAGGGCATTTCTAGTAAGTGAAACTTCTGCAAGTGGCACTTCTGTAAGTGAAAAATCACTAAAATCTTCTGAAGCCAATATTGCATTATATGTTAACTAGAATTTAAATAAAAACTTGAAGCAAAAATAATAATACTGAATTACATACTTGAAAGTTACTACAAGAATAGATCTTAAATGATCTCTTCCAAAAAGAAGTGGTAATTATTTTTGTGTTGGGGGTGTCAGTTAACACTGGTGTGCTTTTGCAACATATAAGTGTATCAGATCAACATGTAGTGCACCTTAAACTACAAAATATTGTATTTTAATTGTATATCGTAAAACTGGGGGGGAAATGTGGGAAAAAAAGGGAGTGAGAGTGAAGCTGGAGACAAGGACAGGGTAGAATCAATGTAACTTGATGAGTGTGAATTAAGAGAGAAGTAGAAAATGAAACTAAAGTCACTGCTAGGGTCAAAAAGTGCCCTGTGTTAAACTTCTTTCTTCAAAGTTTTCTAATAATTGAAATTAAGACACGAAAGTTTGGAAAAATGGGATCTTGGCTCCTTAGGTCTCTATATGTGGAAAAGGATTTTTTTTTCCCTCTGAAAATGTATTATTCATCATAGGAACTGAAAATTGGGTAGGCTTTTGTAAAGAGAAGGAAAGCAAATTGAGGATGATTGTACTGAGAGAAAAAGGTGTAGAGGATGAGAGGAGGAAGGGATGGTCTCCAAGAATGTATGCCTGAAATAGACTCTTTAGGGTTAGTTGGTATAAGTAAATGCAGGTTGACCTAGGAATGTTGTTTCTTTAGGTCTTCAGCAGGTGCCAACTAGACTTTCAGTAGGGTCCACAATTGATATGGGAAGTCCTAGTGCTAAGTAACTTGGCTCCAGTAACTCTGCAACATCACAACAGGCTGCTGGGTTTGCACTTTGGGGACTTGACTCTACTTCACTTCAAGGCTTTTTAGTAGGAGTCAGAGGATTGCACTGAAGAGTGGGTCCCTGCCCTGCCCTTCCTCTCTCCCTGTTAACCAATCACACAGTGGGCAAGAATTGGTACCATCACAAGTGTTTTCATACTGACTCTTCATGAGAAAAAAATACCATCAGGGGGATCACCAGTTGTCAGGGAAGAAATCTGAGTTCCCATCTTCCTCTGTGCAAAGCCATTTGTAACAGGAATAAGGTGGTAGACGATACTGGTCTCTAAGTTTTCTGAATTATCAAAAGGGAGGTAGAGCAAGTGAACCATGATAGGAAGGAAAGACAAGTTTGGAAATGCCTGCCAAATGGCATTTGAAACATTTAATTTGAATAATCCACTGATAGGAGTTTATTTTCTAATCCTAAAACCCGTGAAATGGAGAAGTCTTTATATTTAGCACAAGTATATCCAAGTCATAATACAAATGAAAAATACTATTTTTCCCTCAGTAACATTAAATATGTGTAAGCTAGAAACATATATATATAAATAGGAATATGAAGCTTTTTAAAAATATATTTTATAAAGATTTATTTATTTTAGAGAGAGTGTATGCAACTGTGAGGGACAAAAAGAGAGGGAGGGAGAGTCCCAAGCAGAGTCTGTGCTGAGTGCAGAGCCCGATGTGGGGCTCAATCTCATGACCCTGAGATCAGGACCTGAGCTGAAACCAAGAATTGGTTGTTTAACTGAGCTACCCAGGCGCCCCAGGAATATGAAACTTTTGTCTGGTAATTTCATGGCCTAAACAGTCAGTTGGTACTTTAATGGCAGGTTTTGTAAGGCAAAGGCCAATTTAATTCCCATGTTTAAAAATGACTGCTTGACTAATCTTGCCTACTTAGTAATTCTATCTGCGATGTTTGCTTGTTGTAGAGATGAGTCTGAATTAAGAGTTGAGATGATTGCATGACAGATGAAAAGGGAAATGTTATTTATCTGGTCTCACTTTAATTAACATTTTTAGGCATATAAGGAATGCTCATTTTCATTTATTTATAATTACTAGGAGATTTTTTAAAAAATTTGGTGTTTTTCATTAAATTATGGGTCCAGTCGTCCAGTTAGTTTCAAATCAGACTCAAAATAGGTAACAGATATTATGAGCTTTTAACATAACCAAAATTAGTAAATATGGTTTTCAGTAATTCCATAAATGTTCTTTCTGCTAAATAATGGAGATACATAGAAGTAAATAGAGGTAAATAATGGAAATAAGAAACCCACTCACCCCTCTTTGTTTTTGTGGGGAAAAAAGAATCCTTCTCTTAATTGTAAAAGGAACTTTGTTTTTTATTATTCTGTCTTTAAAATAAAACCTTTTAAAAATGTGTGGTACATCTGGCTGAACAGAGTACACAAGACCAATTTACAGTAAGGGCTGTATAGTGCTGATGAAAATCTTACTTGGCTCTTTACACTGGGTACCACACTGCATCTGTTTTTGTGACAGCATTGGATTCAGAAATTAAGCACAGCAGGAGGAAAGGACTTGCATAGATTCAAAATATATTGCATGTCTTGACATTGTAGCCTACTTTTATGGGGGAAAGTCCAAAAACCCCTCTACTGTATTTAGAGGAAGTTAAACCTTAGGGGAAAAATACTATTGTCCTCCTTCTATAGAATATTCATCCTGAGAGGAACACGTATGATCACAAGATTTTTTCCAGTGTTGCAAACAATGAAAATTTCCTGATTTAGGGGAAAAAAGTAACATGTATATTGAAAAAGTATTCTGTAGTACTATATAACACATATAGAAAACATATGTGTACTTCTCAGTGAAATAATATAAAGTGAGCATCCAGTTTAGAACACTGAAATAGATCAAGTAACACAACATTGCCAGCACTCGGGAATATCTTCCTGCCCTTCCAAAATTATGACATATGTCTCCAAACACTGTTAGTTTAGTATTGCATATTTTAAAAAATTTTATACAGATAAAATCTTAGAATATATCCTATTTTATTTCTGATTTCTTTTACCCCACATTATGTTTGTGAAATTTATTCATGGGTGGATACAGATATAATTCCTTAATTTTTGTTACCTTTTTCGTGTTCTATTATACAGATGCCCACAAATTATTTATCCAGTCTACCATTATTGGGCTTTATGGATTGTTTCCAATTCTTAGGTATTATGAATAATGTTGTCACGAACATTGAGGTGCACCTTTTTTGGGTGCATAGGTACATGCATTTTCATATACCCAGGAATGAAATTGCAAGATCACATAGTAGATTCAACTTCAGAAGGTAAATCTAAAAGATAGCCCAATGTGTTTAAAGGAATTTGCACGCTTCCAACAGGCTATGAGAGTTTCTGTTGTTCTATTTACTTAGTGACTCACCAGTATTTAGTAACATCAGTCTTTTTCCTTAAGCCTAGCCATTTTGGTGGTATGGGGTGTGCAACATTATAGTGGTTTTTTGGGCAACATTATAGTTTTAACTTGAATTTTTCTTCGTGATGATATTGAGCATCTTTTCATGTGTTTATTGGTCACATACATATTCTGTATTATAAAGTTCCTGCTCAAAAATATTTTCTATTTTTCTATTGGATTATCTATCTTTTTCTTAATGACTTCAAAAAGTTTTTACGTGTTTGAGACATAAGCTCTTTGACTATTTTATGTGCTGAATGTATTCTCCCCTTTCAGGCATTACATTTTCACTTTTTAAAAAAATTAATTTATTTTTTAATGCCAGTATAATTCAGGTCCCTTGTTAAATTAGTTTCAGGTGCAATATAGTGCTTCGACAATTCTCTACATTACTCAGTGTTTATCACAACGAGTATACTCTTAATCCTTTTGTCTAATTCACTCATCTCCCCCACCCACCTTCCCTCTGGTAACCATCTCTTTGTTCTCTATAGTTAAGTCTGGTTTTTTGTTTCTCCTTTTTCTTTGTTCAGTTTTCTTTTTAAAATTCTACCCAAGTGAAATCACATGGTCTTTGTCTTCTGACATATTTTGCTTAGCATAATACTCTCTAGCTCCATCCATGTTATTGCAAATGGCACGATTTCATTCTTTTTTATGGCTGAGTACTATTCCTGTGTGTGGGTGTGGGTGTGTGCGCGCGTGCGTGTATGTTCCTTTTTCCCCACATCATTGCCAACACCTGTTGTTTCTTGTGTTTTTGATTTTAGCCATTCTGACGGGTGTGAGGTGATATATCATTGTGGTTTTGATTTGTATTTCCCTAATGATGAGTGATGTTGAGCATCTTTTCATGTATCTGTTGGCCATCTGTATGTCTTCTTTGGAGAAATGTCTACTCATGTCTTCTGCCTATTTCTTGATTGGATCATTTGTTTATTGGGTGTTGAGTTTGATAAGTTCTTCATAGATTTTGGATACTAGCCCTTTATCTGATAAGTCATTTGCAAATATCTTCTCCCATTCCATAGGTTGCCTTTTAGTTTTGTTGGCTATTTCCTTTGCTGTGCAAAAGCTTTTTATTTTGATGAAGTCTCAGTAGTTCATTTTTGCTTTTGTTTCCCTTGCCTTCGAAGATGTGTCTGGCAAGAAGTTGCTGCAGCCAAGGTCAGCGAGTTTGCTGTGATGGATTCCGGTCTTACATTTAGGTCTTTCATCCATTTTGAGTTTATCCTTGTGTGTAGTATAGGAATATGGTCCAGTTTCATTCTTCTGCATGTGGCTGTCCAATTTTCCCAACACCATTTATTGAAGAGACTGTCTTTTCCCCATTGGATATTCTTTTCCTGCTTTGTCAAAGATTAGTTGACCACAGAATTGAGGGTACATTGCCGGGGTCTCTATTCTTTTTTTTTTTTTTTTTTTTTTAAGATTTTATTGTTTGACAGAGAGGCAGGACAGAGGGAGAGGGAGAAGCAGGCTCCCCGATGAGCAGAGAGCCCGATAAGGAGCTCAATCCCAGGACCTGGGATCATGACCTGAGCTGCAGGCAGATGCTTAACCAACTGAGCTGCCCAGGGACCCCAACAAACTAGATTTTAAACCAAAGGCTGTAATAAGAGATGAAGAAGGACACTATATCATCATAAAAGGGTCTATCCAATAGTAAGATCTAAAAATTGTAAGTATTTATTTCCCTAACTTGGGAGCAGCCAATTATATAAACCAATGAATAACAAAATTAAAGAAACACTGATAATAATACAATAATAGTAGGGGACTTTAACACCCCACTCAACAGCAATGGACAGATCATCTAGGCAGAAGATCAACAAAGAAACAAGGGCTTTGAATGACACACTGGGCCAGATGGACTTCACAGATATATTCAGAGCATTTCATCCTAAAGCAAAAGAATACACATTCTTCTCAAGGGCACAGGAACATTCCCCAGAATAAATCACATACTAGGTTACAAATCAGGTCTCAACTGTTACAAAGAGATTGAGATCATACCATGCATTTTTTCAGACCACAATGGTTTAAAACTTGAACTCAATCACAAGAGAAAATTTGGAAGGAATAAAAATACGTGGAGGTTAAAGAGCATCCTAACTAAAGAATGAATGGGTCAACCAGGAAATTAAAGAATTTTTAAAAATACATGGAAACAAATGAAAATGGAAACACAACTGTTCAAAGTCTTTGGGTTGCAACAAAGGCTGTCCTAAGAAGGACGTATATAGCAATACAGGACTTTCTCAAGAAACAGGAAAAGTCTCAAATACACACCCAACCTTGCACATAAAGGAGCTAGAAGAAGAACAGAAAATAAAGCCTAAATCCACCAGGAGAAAAGAAATAATAAAGATTAGAAGGGAAGTCAATGATACAGAAATAAAAGGAAAAAAAAAAACGGAATAGGTCAACGAAACCAGGAGTTGGTTCTTTGAAAGAATTAATAAGATCAGTAAACCCCTAGCCAGACTTAACAAAAACAGAAAGGACCCAAATAAATAAAGTCATAAATGAAAGGGGAGAGATCATAATCAACATCAAAGAAATAATTAGAAGAGAATGTTATGAGCAATGATATGACAAAAAATTAGGCAATCTGGAAAAAATGGATGCATTCCTAGAAAGATATAAACTAACAAAACTGAAATAATAGAAAACCTGAATAGATCCATAACCAGCAAAGAAACTGAATCAGTAGTAAAAAATCCTCCCCACAAAAGATGTCCAGGGCCAGGTGGCCTCCCAGAGGAATTCTACCAGATATATAGAGAAGAATTAATATCTATTCTTCTGAGGCTGTTTCAAAAAAAAAAAAAAAAAAAACCAGAAATGGAAGGAAAACTTCCAAACTCATTCTATGAGACCAGCATTACCTTGATCTCAAAACGAAAGACCGCACCAGAAGGGAAAATTGTAGACCAATATCCTTGATGAACATGGATGCAAAAATTCTCAACAAGCTACAAGCTAATAGGATCCAACAGTACATTAAAAGGATTATTCACCATGACCAAGTAGGATGTATTCCTGGGCTGCAAAGGTGAATCAACATCTGCACATCAATCAATGATACACCACATTAATCAAAGGATAAGAACCATATGATCCCCTCAATAGATGCAGAAAAAGCAGTTGACGAAATATAGCATCCTTTCTTGATAAAGACTTGCAGATGCTATAACAGGGCTCACTCTAAACCATGGTTCACTTATGTGGCAATAAGTGAATATTGTAGGTTCTGTGGTTTTGCATACCATTTGTGTCCATAAATAACTGGTAGAGAATGACTTGAAATGCTGGAGAGATAGGTCTTTTAGAATTTTTGTTTAAAGTGACCAAACATATTTTGGTGTATCTTGTCATTCAGACAACAATTTAAAGTGAAATTCTAGTATTTCTGAAGGACAATTCTTATAGACACTAAGTTTTGGAAAGAGAAGCATCACTGATTTTAAACATCTTCTTCCATCAAGATCTTAATATGAGCTAGGTTTGACCTATGTAAGTCAAACCCAAATAAAGAGTCTTATTACTAATTTCCAGGAAAAAAATACTGATTTTCCTAGTCTGGTTTCAGGTATTTTGTTTAGAAGAATATTACCATTAGGTTAAGTACTTTATTTAATATTCAATAAAAATTTAGGTAAGCAAAGAGTTAATTTTTTAATAATGTTACCAATGTATGAATCCTATTCTAAGATGAATTTACATACAGAAAAACTTATGTCCTGATCAAAGATTTCAGTAGGATAATATCCATAATGATAGAAATTTGATTATATGTCTTACTAGTATATGTGACATTGCTCAACTGCATGCTGAAGTTTTATGAGCTTCTATATTCTACTTTTAGAGAACAAATTTTTATGTAGTTAATCATGTCAACCCCATGATAAAGATCAAAACCAAAGCAATACCCAAATGACGGGAAGGACGTGATGTAAACTCGTACCAGTATGAAGACTCTCAGGAAACGTGATTGGATCTGAATTTGATAAAGCAACTCTACAGACTTTGGGGAAAATTCAGAATCCATTATACCTACAACTTTCTAAGTGTGTAATACTGCAAGTATCTCTTAAAGTCCATGCCATGATATAATAGCTAAAATGTAGATTAAATGGTGAGTGTTTTAGTTTCTGACATTTTGGTGTTTGTTTGAATGGATCTTAAAGACCAACTATGTTAGGAAATTATGAACGATGCATTATTTTGTAGCTTAGAAATATGCATTGTCAGGGCGCCTGGGTGGCTCCGTCATTAAGCGGCTGCCTTTGGCTCAGCGCGTGATCCCGGCATTATGGGATTGAGCCCCACATCCGGCTTCTCCGCTGGGAACCTGCTTCTTCCTCTCCCATTCCCCCTGCTTGTGTTCCCTCTCTTGCTGGCTGTCTCTCTCTGTCAAATAAATAAATAAAATCTTTAACAAAAACAAACAAAAAAAGAAATATGCATTGTCTCAGAATTTCTAAACACGTAATGCATAAATTATTGTGTGATATTTATCCTTAAGTTACTTTGGCTAAAATAGGCAGTAGTGAATATTCTTCAAATAGAGTGAGATCTGTAGAGTTACAGAATGGAATTCATAGTTGGAAGGAAAACACATGGAACTTTACAACAACATGGCCTTAATACTTTGCTTTTGAAATTACCTAGTTTTTTTTTTCATGTATGCATATACAAGATGCGTCTGTAATTCTTTGCAATGTGCTCACATTTACTGGAAAAAATTTTAAGTTTCATGAAAAATACATGACATTTCCATATACATGCAATTGAACATTGTAACATGGCACATTATTTTCAACTGGCACTACAATTAACATAAATAGGAAGGTTAAAGATTATTTAAATGTAGAAAACATAATATAAAGTGCTTAGGTGAATAGCGAATAAACATAACAAATTTTTAGCAGACTCCTGCAGCAGTATAGGACAAATTCTTGGCTTAATTATTTAAATTCTACTTAGACAAACAAGATAAAAATAACTGTACCTGCCTTTTAATTTAATAGTACTAGTGAAGGGACCTTGTAGGAAAAAAACTATTTCTTACTGAACTAGTTGGGAGTTGGGCATCAAACAGTTTAGGATTGTACATTTTGGGGGAGGAAAAATACATATTAATGATATGCATAAGGCCAACGTGAATAAGACAAATTGGAGTAGAAAAGGATCATGGGAACACCGTGGTTGTATGAAAACTATGATTAAGGTATATAACATGTGTGTACAAATTATATCCCAGGAAACTCTGTCAACTATCACAAAGGGCAAAGCTGGATTCAGGCTCTGTAGGTGCTCAGAAATCATTATGAACTAAGGTGCGTGAGAAGAGAAAATCTTTCCTTGATCTCTGTCTCCAGCAAATGCTACTTGACATACTTGATGAAGTGCTGCAATATATTATAGCAAATAGCATAGAATAATTATAGTGGTGCTAATATTTATTCTGTCTTAATGAGACTGCTCACCCAGTCTTGGTCTGGCGGTCTTTATCTTCTCAGCTTTGCTACAGTTAAGTGGAAAGTCCAGTTGGTCATAAAGTAGAACTATAATGAAAACTCAAGTGGAGGTGTTGAAAGGGGTAAATAAAAAGGCAACAACAATTATCTTGAATCATTTTAACCCTTTTTAGAGGATAAGAAGTTGGACAATTCTCATACACATTCCCTAAGGAATTACACCGGTGATGACACATAGAAAGTATAAAGTAGAATTAATGCTATATTTGTAATTGTACATACTTCTCTCATCATCCATGTACTTGTACTTCATGTAAAGCCTCTTTGGCAAATAACCTTCTACATGTCTGATGAGTATCCTTGCATCTTCCCCTCTACTTCATTTATATCAAAGAAAGACTTTATATGCATCAAAAAACTAGACCACATTTTCCACCCTTTGCCCAGGCCATGTATTGTAAGTGGATCACCTAAGCAGTTTATATTAGTTCAGGGGGTCTCTTTTTATAAACTATCGGTTTGTTAATGTCCCCTACTAAAAGACAAGATTTGGCTGGCAGAATAGTAATTCCCCTTGACCTTCTCTGGGTCTGCTTGGCACATGACAGTGTTACTGTCAGGCAACTCATTTAGAAATAGTGTAATTGAGTGTATTATGAGACTTCTAAAGCACCGATGGTCTATCTGCACTGCCAGCTGCTCTAATGATGGAAAAAGCTGCATTATTCTAAGCTTTAAACGCTCATTGTAGTAGAACTCGGGGGTGTGTGTGTACATGCATTTGCACCTGTACATGTGCCTATGCCCATGCATTTAATTGAATTTTAGTTTTTACATTTTTAGATTGACGTGTAAGTGACATGAAATATCCTATTAGTTTCAGGTGTACATCATAGTGATTTGATATTTCTATATATTATGAAATGATCCCATAAGTCTAGTTACCGTGTCACCATACAAAGTTATTGAAATATTATTGACTGTATTCCCTATGCTGTACATCACATCCCCATGAATTACTTATTTTATAACTAGGAGTTTGTACCTCATTATCCTCTTCACCTATTTTATCTTCCTCCAATCCCTCCCTCCTCTCATAACCAACAGTTTATTTCCTGTTTCTGTGAATGTTTGTTTTGTTTTTTAGATACTGTGTGTAACTGAAATCATACATATTTGTCTTTCTCTGTCAGAGTTATTTCACTTAACATAATTTCCTCTAAGTCCATCCATGTTGTCACAAATGGTAAGATTTTATTCTTTTTTATGGTCCAGTGTGTGTGTGTGTGTGTGTGTGTGTACCGCACTCCTTTTTTAAATTATCAGTGGACACTTAGGTTGCTTCCAGATCTTGGCTATTGTAAATAATGCTGCACGTAGGTGTGCATTTATCTCTTTGGAGAAACACCCAGATGTAGAATTGCCGGATCATATGGTAGCTATGTTTTTCATTATTTGAGGAACTTCTGTACTGTTTTCCATAGTGGCGCACCAATTTACATTCCTACCAACAGTGTATGAGGGTCTCCTTTTCCCCACATCCCTACCAACACTGGTTATTTTTTCACCTTTTTGATAACAGCCAACCTGCCAGAATCAGATGGATATCTCATTGTAGTTTTGATTTGCATTTCCCTGATGATTAGTGATGTTGAACATCTTTTCACATGTATGCCTTCTTTGGAAAAAATGTTTATTCAGGTTCTCTGCCCACTTTTCAACCAGGTTATTTGGATTTTTTTTTTGATACTTAATTGTATAAGTGCTTTATATATTTTGAATATTAACCCCTTCTTAGATGTATTCTTTGTGAATATCTCTCCCCCCTTCCTGTAGGTTGCCTTTTCACTTTGTTGATGGTTTCCCTCACTCTGCAAAAGCTTTTTAGTTTAACATAGCTGTGTTTCTTTTAGATTTTGTTGCCCTTGCCTGAGGAGACAAGTCCAAAAAAATATTGCTAAGACTGATGTTAAAGCACTTACTGCCTATGATTTCTTCGAAGAGTTTTATTATTTCAGGTCTTACCTTCAAGTCTTCAACCCATTTTGAATTTATTTATGTATGTGCTGTAAGATAGTGATCAAGTTTGTTTGTTTCTTTCTTCCTTTTTTTTTTTTTTTTTGCATGTAGCTGTTCAGTTTCCTCAGCAGCATTTATTGAACAGACTGTATTTTTCCCATTGTGTATTCTTGCCTCCTTTGTCAGAGAGTAGTTTACCATATCATCAGGGATTTTTCTGGGCTCTCTGCTTCCATTCATTAATTTGTCTGTTTTCATGCCAGTACTACCCTGTTTTGATGACTATAAAAACTTGGCAGTATAGTTTGAAATCATGGGGTATGTCCATTGAGTTTTGATTGAACCCAGTTTAAGTCTTAGACTCTGATTCTTCTAAACAGGAGCCTGCCAGGATTGAAGAAAGTAACTATGATGCTGAGGGTGCCCAAGTTCATAAGGGAATAAAAGATAAGAAATAGGGGTTGGAAAATACTTCTCTGTTAAATTGAAGTTTGTTTATAATTTCTACTCCATTCTCTTCAAAAAAAAAAAAAAGGAAAAAATATGAGACTGTAGAACTCACTGTATGCGAGGAATACAGGAATTGCTTCTAATGTTCAGAGTTTTTTTGCTGTTGTTGATTTCTGTTTTTCTGGTTTGTTTTCTCCTTTTCTCTCTACTTCCCTTTCTCTTATCCACTTTTCCTCCCTCTCTCTTTCTGGTTTTGTTTATGTTTTGAGATTTGGAACTCTAAAGATGGAGGTAAAAAAATCTAGAGAAGGACCATCATGTCTGTACCACAGTCTAAAACATTAATACACTTTGAGCTCGATGTGTGACAAATCAGCGTTATTCACATTTCAAAGTCAACCTTACTATCCCATTCTGCACCAGATCTTAGTAGTCCGAAGCATAATTAAATTAGTTGCAGAGATTGTGGTCCCAACATGTAATTTCAAGTGTGTCTCTGTGCCAGTTACCCTGAGGCTATCATTTGAGCTACTTCTGGGACTCTTTGAGAACAGTTAGTTGCCTGCATCTAGTGATCCTATAGTTATGTTGATCTAATTTCTAATTCACCTCCTCTACGACTGAGTGGAGAGGATTTTACCATATATCAACCCAGAAGCATGACACCCAACAGTCTCGCGTATGTGACAACCTATTCTTGCCAAATTTGTTAGGAAATCTTATTTTAAAATATTTTTCCCTCTGATGATTTTAACCCAGTTACAATGGGAAAATACAGAAATTTATGTACTTTTATTCTCACTTTAAGCTTTCTTGCCAAGTTCTGATTTCAAAGTCTCAGTTTTAAAGAAGAACAAACAGTCTAAAAGAAAAGGAAGGACAGGATGTGTTAATATCTAAGACCTAGCTTTCTTTTTCTTTAAGATTTTATTTATTTTAGAGAGAGAGGGAGAGCAAGAGAGCACAAGCACACAAGTGGGGGGAGGAGCAGAGGGAGAGGGAGAGAATCTCTAGCAGACTCTTTGCTGAGCTCAGAGCCCCACATGGGGCTTAATCCCACGACCTTGAGATCATGACCTGAGCTGAAACCAAGAGTTGGCTCTTAACTGACCAAGCCACCTAGGTGCCGCATCTAAGACCTAGCTTCCTGCATGGCATTGCCTACCAAGAAAAGATACAATGTTGATTAATTTATTAGTATTTCAACATTAAATTCTCAAAATGACTAAGAAAATTTATATATTATATAATTATTTTATATAATAAAACATAATTTCCATATTTACTATCCTAATATTTTGAGTAAATAATGATTTAACAAAAAGGCACTCAATGCAATACAAATACTAAGTAAATTTTATGGCTAAATATCTGTAGTGTTTATTACCAGTCATACACACTGGGAAAAGATACAAGGGAAATGGAAAATGTTGGCAAAATATTAATAGCAAAAAATTGCACAATTCAAGAAAAAACTAATAGAAGTATAATGCAAGCCACATATATAACTCTAAATTTTCTAGTAGCTACATTTTAAAAGTAAAAAGAAACATACTAATTTTAGTAATATATGTATCCAACAGATCTAAAATAATCATTTCAACATATAATAAACATAAAAGTATTGAGATTTTATGTTTTCTTTTGTATTGTTTCCAAAGTCCATTGTGCATTTTATTCTTATACCATATCTGTTTCAAATTTTCACTGGAAACACTTAATTGAGATTTTATAAAATAAAAAGTTAAAATCATACATTCATATCTGAAAGTTGTTTAAATATACTTAAAATTTCAAACAACTAAATCACTTCCTCTAATACTTGCATCCACATTAACAAAAATGGTTCATCTTTTATGAAAAAAATTTATTATTCTTTGATAAAGAACAATCTCAGTTGCAGAACTATATGTGTTCAAGTTAACTTAATCAGTGTCTCTTATGTGAACTAAATATTACCATTATGTTGGAAGAGGTTTTGAAGATGAAAAGCAACTATAAGTGTAGCTATATCCACAAAAAGCTTTTCAGAATTCTTTCTTGTAGTTTTTTTGTGGCCAATTTACATAATGCTATAAATTACAATTTAAAATTCTTTATATCAATACTTTTTAGATGTGTTAATCATTATTACTGATTTGTTTTATGCAAACTTTCCATTTCAGCTTTTTTTTTTTTTTTTTTACCTGCCTAATTAGGTCATAGATAAACTTGGAACTTTAAATTTCCAAGAAAATCTTTACTTTGAATTAGCAAATCTATTCAAAACAGTTGATCTTTGTAAAATTTTTCCAAGGCTCAACCAATGGGCACTGACAAGGAACACAGGATCGCTAGATAGATTCATTGTGTATTTTTTCAACAGTTTTATAAACAGCTGATACTGTACCATTATACATATATACTGATGAATTTTGACAGTCCTTTCAATGATATTTTATAGACAGACTCTGCTTCAAAAATCTGAGAATAAATATTTTCAACATAAGGGGAATGAAACAAGAGAAATAATAATCACTTGTTTTAGAATTCCAAATTAGAAATTATCTGATAAGTGTGCATTTTTGATCTAATATAACTGTAACACTGTCCATCATGATATAGATTCATTTTTTTATACTAGCTCAAATTATTCTTTGAAAGGTACAAGATTCAAAAAAGCCATGCTGTAAGGTTTTTTTTGGGATGGGGGATACCAATGAAGGACATTTCTTCATATCTCCATTTAAAAATAGTTTTCTTTTATGTGCAGGAGTCTCATTCAATTTGTAGCTGGCCAAAGTTAAAAGATTAGACCCTGTTAATAACTATTTTTAAAATATTTTAGGGACATTTAATTCTGATTTCTGATGACCAATTTCACCAATTCTCTACTATTGAGAGGAAACTTATTAACAAATTCATTTTTTTTCAAAAATATATCTTAGTATTGCCAGTTTTGTTACATTTTAAATTTTTTGTATATAGCAATCACTTTTTCACTTTGCTCAAAGACACAAATTCTCAATGCCAAAATTTGTGATATAATTTCTTCCAGTCTCACTTATTCTTTACTCCTGTGGTACTAGTACTCTTTACCATTCCTTATTCTTCATTATTCCATTCAGGTTTTCATCAATAGTATGCTTTCATTTAAAGTCAATGAATTTGTTTATACTTATACTTAAAATTAAATTAATAACAAATGGTTAAATTTAATTACTAATCAATTCTTATTCTAAGTTAGACTCTAAAATCTTAAGGTATTCTTTGGCCAGAAGATAGATATATTTGGAAGCTACACCCTTTTGGGTTTCAATGATCAACCAAAACAGAGCAATTGAAGAAATTAATTCAGGTTCCAAAAGCACCTAATTTACACTGTGTACTATTGGTAGTAGGTAACTGTCACTCATTACATGGTGTTTTTAAAAAATGAAAGAGAGCATGCTTTCATTTTTTTCATTTCATTTTTTCATTTTTCAGATATCAACTTTCTTTCTGGGTTGGGCAAATAACCATGCTGTCTTTTGTTCTTGAAATAATCATTTTAACAATGTTGTGATAATGTGGTCACCTGATTCAAAGTCTGAAATCACTTGATCTAACAGTAGGACAAAATATAAATCTTAGGGAGACAGTGAATTCCTTGCTTGGAGGGAATGAATCTTTTCAGCTCCATTCTCCCCTTTCCCTTGGCACTCTTTGTTACCTAGGTTCCCAATGCGTGTCACCTTGGTCATAATCCCTGTGAGTATTGTTCTCTTTCTGTGAAGGGCCTCAAATTTGACAGAATAATATAGTTCTCAGCCCAAAGACAGTGATCTGTAGGCTCAGAAGGGTTCCAGGGGTGATTTGAAGAAGGAAATACAAAAGAACACAAAATTTCAAAAAATAGAGTGAGAGTTAAAATGAAATCGGTGAAAATGTCACCTCTCTACCCTCCGTATGTCTCCAGACTTACAATTTTAGCTCCTTCAGTGGTACCTGTTCTTTATCAGTGTCAGGAGCACAGAAGCCCTGATGCCATGAGTAGGAAAGAGCATGCTGGGCTGTCCTGAGCTGAGGCCTGATCAAGAGATGAAAAATCATCTGACAGATGATCCCTGATCTAAACTTTTTATTGCTAGTGCTAATGTGTGCAACAGAAAGCGTCAATTTGTGGAAGTGATACTGGCTTGTAGTACCATACTGTCTTTGTCTGATAAACATAGGAACTATAATAAAGTAGCTCCTGAAAAGGAAAAGATAGAATGCTTCAACTTCTTTTTTTTTTAAGATTTTATTTTATTTATTTGACAGAGAGAGTGAGAGAGCACAAACGGGAAGCAGTAGAAGGAAAGGGGAAAGCAGGCTCCCCACCGAGCAGGGAGCCCCATTCAGGGCTCGATCCCGGGGTCCTGGGATCATGCCCTGAGCCTGAGGCAGATGCTTAACCATCTGAGCCACCCAGGTGCTCCAGAATGTGTCAACTTCTTAAGCATAAATTTGATTTTGACAGTGAGAGCAAAAATGTGGGTTTATTCACAGGGAGCTCAATGTGTTCAGATTAAGCCAGTTGGATTATGTTTCCCTGGAAATGCCAGTTGGATTTATCAAGAAGAAATCTTAGGTGAAATTGAAAGGTTTCTCTACACGAAATTGTGCTAAAAATAGAGAAATTGGGTAGGTAACTGGCATCTCAATTGCCAAAGGCAGGTCATTTAATTGTTAAAATTATTTTTTGCGAAGCAGAGCCCAGGATCCAACGTGGTAAAGAATACAAATTACAAAGGAGCAAAAGCAGTGATTAATAGTACTTACTAATGTTATTGAGTGATAGCACTGTCCTGTGTGCTTTACATATATTATACCATGTGATCTTCACAAGCAACCTGTGGGACCGATGTTTTTGTTCTTCCTACTTTACAAAGAAGAAAAGTCAATGTAAGGAGTTTTCCCAGGGTCACCTGAGGAAACTCAGAATCCTGGCTAGAACCCTGCCTTGTAGGTCCTATTCTTAGGTTGAAGATTTATACTTATAAATCACTGAGTTAATGGAGTCATATACTATGTTTTAAAATTTAAAATTTTTAAAGAAAAAACAAAACCTACCCAGCTTGCAAGACAAAGAACTATTTTTGTTTTCCTTATTATTTATTATTCTTAGTATTTCAGTGTATTTTTAACATCCCTTACTGTTTGAAGACAACTGTAATTTTTCCTGAGCAGAGTTTTTCAAAATCACTGAATATGTTTCAGGCACTGTGCTCCATAATTTAGTGTTTTGAGGGTACAAATATGAATTACTCATGGCCTCCTCCTTTGAGTAGTGTATAATCTAGGGGAGGAGACAACTTCATAAACAAAGATCTCTAATATAGTGGAACAAATGCAAGGACAGCTCAGAGAGGGCAATGGATTCAGCTGAGGTCAGAGGAGTTAGTGTTTTGGTGTAGGGTAGGTTTAGGCGGAGCCTTTGGGTGTAGTAGCGCCAAGGGGATTACCACGTTTGGGGAGAAATTCTGTGAGACTGAGATTTGGAAAATACTGAGGGAGAAAAAGATTGATAAGGGAGATATTTTTCAAAGGTGAAGATACCCTAAAATTCTAGGAAATATTCCGTAAGACTTCATATTAATTTTGAAAAACCAAGTGATAAAAACATGGAATTAAGCCAAAAATTCTCCTGTGAATTGCAGTTTATATTTAGCTTTACAAATTGGATGAACTAGAATAGTTCATAAAATTAACATTCAAAGCCACGGAGAAAAGATGCATTTACATTCTGCCATATGCCATCTGAGCTGCCTTTTTTGAAAGATGGACAAGCTTCGTGCACTGTTCAACTTTTTTTTTTTCAATTAATTACCCAATTACTTCACAAATTATATACTTGCTGCAAGTTGTGCTATTTTGAGATATTATATTTAAACCAATTTTCTTTCTTGTATGTTGAAAAACTCTATACTGATTTCATGTGGCTGAACGCCCCCTGTTGCAAAATTTTAATTCAATTCATGAAGTTCAGGTTGGAATTTATCTTATATTTTGCTTTTCACAGTTTCTATTGGTGTGCAATATACTAATAACCCACAGATCTCTTGCTTGTTCTGTCTCTGTCTTTTCCTGCCTGCCTATCTCTCACACACATAGTAGTCCAATTTTCCAAGAAATAGATTTGCTGATCAATATGCAGTTTACTATAGTTCAATATACATATTTTTAAATCCCCTCCCTAAAGGAATCAACCTTTTATTACCATGGGAATTGACTTGAGTCTGTCTTAATAAATTAAAGGCAATAGAATCATTAGTGGAATTATGACATTTTTATCTTGGCACAGAAGCATATAAACTAGAAATTCAGTATTCACTTCACCATTTAAATACATTTCAGTTAAAGAATAATTAATGAGCCCACTATGTGTTAGGCTCTTAGTTCTGTTTGTCTGTATCATCACCTAAATTCATCAAGATGTGTTCCTGAGAGCAGTGGAATTTTACAAAATCCAATCTTTGTAGCTTGAAATCTTTAAAAAGCAAACATAAACTGAAGTTTCTCTATTTTACCTACAAGGCTCTCACTTTAAGAAACAATTAAAAACATTGCTCTAAATAGCAACCTCCTTCTTCTCTTTACAACATCATTCACAAATGTTTTTAAAGAAGAATCTTCTCTGCAACTGGGGCAGACCATTGTTTTGCATTGTTTTAGAAAGGTGGTAGAATGTTTATGTTTGTATAAGTAATGGAAACAGAAGACAACAAAGTTGCTACCTTGGGGTCAATAAACTTTTGAGACAGGAAAACTGAAAATCTTATGTTATACTTATAATCTTTTCTCAATTCTAAAATGCCATTAATTGCATGAATATTTAGCTTCAATTATGCCAGCTTTTTGACAAACAGGATGCAATAAATGTTACATGTGTGCATTTATTCCTTGACCTATCCAAATATCAGATATATTAAAATGTGAATAATGGGATTGAGACATTAGTTTATGCACACATAGGAACATTTTCCCTATATAATGGGCATATTTGCTGTGTGTATGCCTATAATCACACTTAACAGAGGGGCAAGCAGAAGGAAGGAAGATTGATGCTAGCTGGCATGGGCGCATACAGACTTACCTGCTTCTTGAAATCTCTTCCACTGTTCAGTTGCAGATGCCTCAGGCATTCAGCTACAATGTGTACGAAGAGACAAATACCCACCCACACATCAAAACTCTATTGAGTAGTTTAAAACACCTATCATCTAAAACATAGTTTTTAAAAAATTCTAAATACGATTGAAAATCTGTTACATAATGACAAAAAGGAGGAAAGAGGTACCAACTATAGTACTTTTTAATGGAAATAGATGTGCTCTGGGCAAGATCTGTTGGAGAGGGGAAGGGTCAAGCTTTGAAGATTTGATTCCCTTCCTATGCTGCCTCTTAACTTTTCACAGTAGTTACTAAGCTCCTATCTGTTTTGTGTGCTGGATGCCTTAGCATCCTTTAAAAATACTTAATTATTGAGTACCAAGGCAGGAAAAAATAGGATGGGAAGACTTAAAACGAAAATCATATAGACTAGATTTAAGTTTTGACAGCCCTCCGTTAGATATTAGCTAAGAGAAC
The DNA here is from genome assembly GCF_024610735.1 of Ursus americanus. Lineage (NCBI taxonomy): Eukaryota > Metazoa > Chordata > Mammalia > Carnivora > Ursidae > Ursus > Ursus americanus. The sequence goes on from NC_142131.1 coordinate 21,343,696, forward strand.
TGTACAGATTTTCCTTCCCGAAATAGACTGCTAGCACTTCCAAAGCTTGGGGATAGGGATGTGCAGAGTAGACTGGGAACACAGTTCACTTCTCAATGTGCTTCACAGCGTCTTGTATATAAATAATTTACCCTGTAAATCCAAAGGAATAATGAACAACTTACATAATTTATCTTGATAGTCTCTGTAGTCTTGCATTTGGCTTTGGCTCCATGTAAACCTACAATCCTATGTCTGAGAAGGAACACAACGTAGTCACGGCAGTGCAGGAGCCGAGAGAGGGGTCGTGCTGAGTAGTCTTAGAGCCCATTTGGTTTTGATAAAGTTGTCATTTGAATTTAGTTCATGCCAAAATGCAAAAATGAAATCATTTCCATAAAGGATGAGTAAAAGTGTTAGAAATTGTGAACTCATGAATACTGATCATTGTATTTTTATATACATGAATACTTCACCTAAATACCATAAACTCCCCTGGAATAAGAGCTATCTCTTAACATTCAGTGTATCCTCAGGGTCTAACACACCTCTGTACGCAGAGTAGACACTTAATAAATTGTTGATGATTTATTCATCCATTCAGTTTATTGAATTGCTATTATGTACTGTGAATTGCTACAAGGGGACTAAGAAGAGACAAATGTAGATCCTATTTTCAAGGAGCTATCTATCAGGAGGATAAAGGAGATACACAAAATATATAAGATCCACAAGATATACAAAATAATAAGACAAACTGAAAAGAGGACAGTGTTCTAGTCAAAGTACAGGCAAAATTCAGTTGGAAGTTCAAAGGAAAGAATTCAGTCAATGGAAAAGGCTTCATGAAAGAGGTAGAATCTAATGGTGATAATAGAAAAAAATTTGAGTCAATGATGTAGCAGTATTTCAGAAACAAATATAATAGAGTTTGACATGAAAAAATTAGATTCCTTGGAATATAGAAATGTTTAAAATTATTTCAAGAAGGTGTTTCCTTTGTGTTCATCTATGAAATATTGTCTGTCTAATCTATGTGCTCTTTATAACAAAACTACATGCATGTAAGATGTAGATTCCTGTTTATCTGTCAACTCATTTGATAAACATTTGTCTGTGGATAACCGTTTTAGTATGATGTACTAAAAACAAAGGTATTAAAAAATAAAAAGACTCATTCATGTTCTTACTGTTAAAGAGGGTATATATGCAAGCAATTATTAAGGTGTTAACAGGAGATAAATATATGTACAGCAATTATTATTAAGGTGGAATTGGCTAATTATAAATATCCATAGTAGTTGTGTTTGGCTCATCCAATACATTTTTTAAAAATAGGAAGTGGGGCGCCTGGGTGGCGCAGTCGTTAAGCATCTGCCTTCGGCTCAGGGCGTGATCCCGGCGTTCCGGGATCGAGCCCCACATCAGGCTCCTCCAGAAGCCTGCTTCTTCCTCTCCCACTCCCCCTGCTTGTGTTCTCTCTCGCTGGCTGTCTGTCTCTGTCAAATAAATAAATAAAATCTTTAAAAAAAATAAAAATAAAAAATAAAAATAGGAAGTAGTCCTATGCAAAGCTTATCAGTTTTATCAAAGTTAAAATATAGGTGATTCCTGTCTTAACAACATAATTGGTTTCTAGTACGAGCAAAGCCCTCATAAGTCAATCCCTTGATGTTAAAAATTTCGGGTTTCATTCCTGAAAAAACATTTAGTGCCATAATACATTAAAGTTATTCATGAAAGTAAATTAAAATAAAACACAAATATCTTTGATATATACATATTAAGTGTAGGGGGAATAGCATAATATAAAATCACATTGTAGATTTCTTTGGAGGTGTATTTCTGCAGTTGTTACTATGGCTATTTTAATTACAATAAGAAAGATGATAAATGGAGAATGGCACAATTTAAGATTTTATTAAGTCTGGGCTTTCCCATGGGATAAAATACACTTAGAAAATTTTATGGATTATGATTTTTATTCTGTTTTTAGACAGCACTTCAGTTCCTTGCATTGCTTCATTTCATCATTTATATGACCTATTTGGTAAAATTTGTAATCTAGTCTTTATATTTGAGCTGTTTCTTTAAATTCTGGATAAGGAGGCAACTGAAAAGTGTTTTGATATAAGTAAACATAAACATACAGGATTGACTAGAATAAAATATAAAATCCAGAGATGATTTCAGCTGAAACATATAAATTTGGTGGTTAGAGGGGGGGAAAAAAAGGAACAAGTGATCATAATTAGAAATCTCATTATTGACAATAAGTTAAATGCTACGTTATTACCCAGACAAGGATAATCATCTGTATTTCCAAATTTTTGTCTTTATATATCTCTAGTTAAGACTTGAAACTTTGACTTATTAATGTCATTCTTTCCCTCTGCATTTGTACAGCAAATGACATCGTCCTCTTGTTATCACAAGTGTGTGACTATATGTTGCATTTTTTCCTACACTCAGTCACAATCATAATTTATTCATCCCAAGGTGTACCCTGGCCAACACTGGACAAGGTTGTACCTTTTATGAAAGAAATAATTCCTGAGGAGGGCTCTTTTCCTCTTTGATGCTGTTATAGCACTGGCTTGGTTATCAGTCTGCTAAGGTGATCATGTCCTACTTCGGATACCTTCTTATCCACATGCAAATGAATCACATAAGGAACTACATTCATGCACTCGATTATTAGATTTATTTCATTGTTGTTTCTAAAAGAATATTGGCGTCTGGATATGTAAATGAGACTATGAATGCAAGTCAGCTATTGTAATCTACTTTCTCCTACATTGTCTGATATTTCCCCTAAGCTGTTTTGCACCTGACTGGTTGCATGGCTTTAGCCCCCATTAAAATAGGTCTGAGACTTCAGAAAAACAAATTGTGCCTGAAATTGGGACTATTAAAATTCTACAGTGCCATCCACAAGCCAGCAGTGGCACTTCAGAGGACCCATAAAGAACAAAAAATAAAAACATGTGGCACATTTTTAAGCTCTGGAAGTCGGCTTCATATCCTTTTGTCAGATTATAAGTTATAAAACCAAGGTTGGATCAAGCTAGCTTCATGCCACTTAGAAAGATTTCCTTAGGAACTAAAATTTTCTCAATGATAAATCTAGTCACCTTTATTATAATATTTCCTATATGTAGGGTATTTATAAGGCAATTGAGCAAGTAAAAAAATACTCATTTTCATTCTGTTGGAAGGTATCTTCTAAAAAAACATCTACAGCAAAGAGATGTCTTTTCACACATACTTTATATATTGATAGGGGAACAGTTGTTGTTGCTTCTAACAAAGACAAGGAAGAAAGGCAAAATTAGTGCAGGAATTCAAAGGAAAGTAAAAGAAGTTCAGCCTCTTTGAAAACTAACCTCCTTCCGCGGTGCTTGTTACCATTGTTACCATTCCCCAGATCTTCAAATGCCTCCCAGGTCCATCCAGTATCAAGCCACTGTAGCTTGTGAGTATTTTTTTGTGAGTGTATGGTCAACCGTCTTCCTTACATACAAAGATTTGAGCTCGTAATATGACTCTGTTCAATTGAACAGAATTGTCAGCTCTAACAAGTTTTTAAACACAGATGAAACATGAAAATATGTCAAGGTTTCAAATCTGAGGTATGTGGGTAAAGAAATTGATCTCCAGAGCACGAATTTGCTCTGGAGGAGCAAGTCTAGATTCCACTACAGCTCCTCATACTGACTGAGGAATAAGATGGTAATGGATATGTGGTCTTTGATTGCTCTGGTTTGTTCTTTGCAACAGGGAAAGCTGTATGGGGATGATGGTTGATATTGATATGAAAACTGGACATAGTACACATTTATAAAAAGTCCCCTCTGCACTACTATGTTTAGTATTCCTTGTGGAGTGGGTAAGAGAATGTGAAAGGCACCTGAAAATAAACAATAAGCAACTTGAAATTTGATGGCAAAAAGGGCTCTTGTTATACTGTAAAGGACAGTTCTACAAAGAATCAAAGTGTGCTCTATTTAACAGCTAGAAAAATGACCTGCATTCCAACTGAGTTGAATTCAAGGTAGGAAAGTTGTTTCTGAAAGTTATATTATGCCTACCAGTGTTTTGCAAATCTATTAGGTTCTGAATATTTCTTATACTGTTAATTATCTTCTATACCTACCATACGACTGAAAACTTATATACAATTTTGTAGACTATTCAGTACAGTAACTGTTAATCCTCAACAGGCTAGTCTTGCAATGCATTTCCGAATAAATATATATTGTAAAATGTCTATTCCCGTATCCCCCAGCTCATCATTGTCATGTCAAACACCCTTCCCTCTACTAGAGTCTTCACTATAGAAGCACAGTACCAATTAATTGATTATAGTTGTCCAGACCTGCCCAGAAGTAAACTTATTATTTTAAATTATACAAAGGAAGCCAAAGAGTCCAATTAAAGGAGATACAACAAGTTGGATATGTCTTCTTTGAATTGCAATCACCTGGTTTTTCTAAACTACATAATCAAAAGGAATTAATACTTAATCCCCATGCCCTACTACCCATTATTTTCAGTGTGGGTATAGAATAAGCACATTATGTTGGGTTGAGCAGATGTGGAGATCCGTAATGCCAACATCTAAAAATAGACTGTGGCTTAGCTTCAAAGTGCATACTCAAAAATACACTGGCATTTTGGGTAACTATTATTATACTAGCCCATATAGTTAAGGCAAAAGCCATCCCAATCTAATTACCATTTTTAAAGTTTATATGTCAATGTATTTTTGAATGCCGATATCAATGTGAAGTGTTCTGATATTCCAAAAGACCGTATGTTAGGGAAATATAATCTTAGGAATCGAGCGTGACATCTATGAAACTTTCATTTTAATTGTGCTTCAAAAGCTCAGCTCCCATGTATATATTTTAAGTTAGCTCCTTTCCAAGACATTCTTATGCTTGTCTATCTCTCGTTTTTCTTTCCTAGTGCTAATAAACTTAAGAGTTTATTAAGCTCTTGAGTTTTGCCCATCAAAGCAAACACTGGGTTTAGTAAACTACTTAACCTATCTGTAATTAAGAACTCTTACTTGAAGAAGAAACTCCCATTATTTTGAACTTAAACATTGTGTACGTACCAGTTGATATATATGTGTCTGCTTTTTAAATGAACATTTAAGTGAAAGAGTGTTCTTTCTCTTTCTCTCTGGTGATATTTGAAATTTTGCCAGCTTTCTTGACATTTTACAGACACACAATCATCTTCAGGGCAATCATAAACATTACATAGTAAATAAAGGAGATGCGGAGCTAAGAAAAATGAAAAAGAGGCCAGTGCAACCTGCCAAGCAATGAACAGTAATTGGGTTGGGTCAGAGTGGAGTAAAGTCAAAGCAGTTCTCTGGAAGCATTTAAAAGCTATTTTAATGAGTTAATAGGATGAAAACATTTATATTCAAGAAGTTCTTGTGGGACCCCGAGCGCTAAGGAATGGTCTAAGGAAGGATTGTGGTTTCTGATGCTGATTCGAATCGACCTTATGATCTGCAGCGAGTAGTTTGCCTTTACTGGGTTTCACTTCCCTCACAAAGTTCATCTGAAAAACGAGATTTTATTCAGGAGATTTAAAAATACTATCAAAAATGTTATAAATAGGAAACATTACAATATATTCTCGAAACATTTCCAGCAGTGGCAATATTATAGATTATCAATTTACTAGAGCTTGTGAGTCTTTTTGTGTGAGTGTACACAAATTTAGTATAATTTTTCCAGTCTTTTGTCACTGGAGTAAGAAATTTAATGAATTTTCAGTTGCATCAGATTGAATATTTTAAAGTAACTATGGTGTTTGTTATATAAAGAAAATACTTTATTCTTTAGAAACTGGCTTAAATTTAAACACAATGATTTCATGGAAAAGAATATAGTAAATTTGTCTCCTAAAGACATTAGTGTTTTCAAGTATGGCTACAAATATAAATTAGGATTTACATTTTTTTTTCCCAATACTAGGTTACTTATGTTTTTTATGTGTGTCTCTAAGTTTTGTTCACTTGAAATTGTGGTGTCAGGATTTCTCTGTCTTTTATTTACTCTCTTCTTTTTTAAGTATCTTAGAAGACGAAAAAGTCCTAAAATTCCTTCAATTCTGTTTATTTCAACTTGCAGTTACATAAAATAGAACAAACTGAATAATTACAGGAACTAAATCGATCTGGATGGGAATCAAAATGGATGTATAAAATTTACCAGGATAGAAATATTACAGACAAATACAGTAGAATATAATAAAATACAATGCGATATTATAAGTTTTAAAATGCAAGTAATTAAAAAATTCTGAACTTATAACTTTTCTATTTTTATTTTCTATTTATCATTTTTTTAAATAACTTTTTTTTTTTTTTAGAGGGAGCACACACAAGTTGGGGGATGGAGGAAGAGAGAGAGAGAGAATCTTAAGCAGGCTTCATGCTCAGCGCACATCCCAAGCAGGGCTCCATCTCATGACCCTGAGGACATGACCTCAGCCGAAACCAAGAGTCGGATGCTTAACCAACTGAGCCACGCAGGTACTCCTTTCTTCTATTTTTAAATGTACTTTTAATTGCATTAACAATGTGCAACCAAATATAAAACCCTTTTTAAAATGTAACTTATTAGTGAGAGCTAAAATACTTAGCTATGTTAAGAAAAAGCCCTAAAGAAAACTTCCAAAAGCGTCTGTTCTTAAGAGCTCACTATTTATGTCTAAATAAAACTTACTTATTGCAGATAAAGTTTGCACCAGTAGCAGAGGAAGGGTGGTGAAATGAGCCCTTACCGATATTCTAAATTTAACTAATCTTAAATTATATTTTTCTTTTTCACCTCCCAAGTTAACTGTTTTTTCCTCATATCCCATGTTATAAGCTCACTGATTACTTCTTAACATCACCCAAAGAATGTACAATTTATTTAAATGGACTTATTTTCTTTTACATTGAAGAAAAATGAAAGCCCCTCAGAGTTAATGGAAATGAATACAAATTTTTAAAATGCATCAATTATCTTTGCATTATCAACTGAAACAATATTGGCACCCACTAAATGTAAACAAAATTATTTTTAACTGCCAGTAACTATCCCCATACAACACTGCTTACATTTTCATAATTCGTAAAATAAACTTCAGAACTGCAAAAAGGGTCTGTGACATCTTGAGTTGAGAGGGTTCTTGAGAATGGAGTTTCCAAGATGGGTACCCGGGATAGTCTACCCAAAGTACATGTCTTAAACAGTCAAATGAACAATTCTGTTGCTCCTTAGTTCCCTTACCGGCTCGTAATAATGGGATTTCATGATTTGAGAGAACATTTGCTAGTCCTAAAATGTTCCCTAAACTAACACTGGCTCTTTCATTCGGAGAGCTCTCAGTGAATGGTATGCAGTGTATACAGTGGAGATCATTAACAAACACTTCTTAAGGAAACACATCTCCAGACATCCTCCATATCAGTTGCCCCTCCCCCAAGAAAAGGGAATTCTTAGCCTGTTCAGGCAGAGCACTGGTGGGGCTGAATCTGTCTACCTGTCTATGAAACCAATTATATACTTACTGGTGGCACAGTGTTGGTTTGTCCCTGGGAAATATTAAAACAATACTTTAAATTTCTATATCACCTTCCATGTATTATCATATTAGGCAGTTTAATACTCATGTCTTTTCTAGATTAAGAATATACATTTTTTGATTTTTAAAAATGCTGTGTCTGGAAGAAACAGAAAGATCTTTCATATTAAAAAATGCAAATAAATATTAACCAATCATACTAAGACCTCTTCTGGAGAAATGTTAACTCTAAAGAATTGAAGTATTTACTGGTTGTATAACTAATACATTTTACTAAATGCATGTGCCTACTTTCTTTTGTAAAGGAGGTGCGTAGATAATTTTTGATAGCTTTTTTTTTTTAAATATAAGATCCTCAGGACCACTGTTCTCATAAAGAATGACAAAATGATACACCAGGTTTATTCAACTTCGAAGGCAGAGAACCTCGGCCTCTTCTCTGGAGAGCAATACTTTTAATGACTCCAGAGACAAGGTTGTTATTTGGAAATCAACAAGCACAGCCTGAATTGACAGTGGCCTCTTCGTGTTTTACCTTTTAATGTGAACTAATACTTTCTCCAATTTCTCATTTTTTCCTACCTACAAATAAACCAATATAAAGAGTGCGCTATAATATTCATCGCACTCGCTTCTCTATTCGATATGGCAGCACTGATGTACCAGGTCCCTAGACTAATCCTTTATTTGGGGATAGAGCTCTTTTCCAGAATAAATAAAACCAGAAATTTCATCTTAATAAGGCAAGTGCACCCCTCTGCTGCAATCTCAGCTACTAGCAATCATTCTGTGCATCAATTTAGTTTTCTTGGAAAGAAAAATAATGCATAGTTTCTATCTCATTGTATATAGTGGAGATCACTAATACAGCACTTCTTAAGGAAATGCATCTATAAATGAATGAATAAAGATACATGTGCTGCATAATATAATACTCTGTAGAAATATTTAGAAAAGGAAAACTTAGGAACACTCAGGAAAGGATTTCAAACCTGGGAAGCCAATAATCTAATAGGTTTTTGAAATAATGTTGAAACAATACAATTTTAGCACTATAGAGGCATGTTAGCACAACAATCAAAATTACTTTTATTCTTTCGTGCTTATATTTCTTAAGGAGTCATAAATCCAGACAGCTGAAAAGTAGCAGCTTTAAGAGAAAAATGTATAGAGAAACTAAGTTACTACCATGGCATATGACTGAGGCAGAATAAATAAATGAAAAAAGAATTTTGATTTTTTTTCCTCCCTAGGGGATAAAGTTGCCTACTCCTTTTAAAAAAAAATCTATTCACACTATAGTTTCATTTTTATATAAGTTGCTAAAGTAGAAAATGGGTGATAAATTTAGTTAAAAAAGTCCACATTAGAAAACAATGAAAACAATATCCACTCTAGAGTTAATTCCGAATTCCCTATGAATAAATCCATAAAATGTATGAATCAAAGTTTATAATGATGGGGGCTACGACCACTTCCATCTTAATCACCTGAAATGATTGTCAATAATCCAGATTTCTGGACTCTATCCCAGGTACAATAATCTGAATTTCAGGGAATCTGTGTTTTAATCAGTTCCTAGATATTCTCTGCAGCCTGAGAGCCATTTATACAGTGTTATTAGTACTTTTACACTTAAATATCAACATAATAAGCCTAGAATGAGAGTGAGAGGGTTGCAGAGAATTAAAGCACTAAAACTTCTACTTACGGACGAACAATAATGATTAAGTTATTAAAAGTATGTTTGTTGTGCTCTCTGAGTGCAAGAAACGAAGATTAGGACTGCAGGTGCAGTGATTATTTGAACCTGCTTCCTCTGCTTTGCTGAGAGGACAACTCACAGCCTGGAACAATAAACATTGGCTGTTGTGGTTTATATTTCGCATATCATCAAGTTTTTTTTTTTTTTTTAACTCTCAATCATAATATGATTCTATTGCATCCCTTTTTAGTCTTGAGACCTTTGAGAAAAAAAACTTGAATCATTCTGCTGCAGACTAACTTGGTTGTCAGATGGCCAAATGGCTTTGTTCTTCCCTACTTGTTTGAGTTGGAGCTGCTGTTGGCAGTAGCGCCGCTGCTCCATTTCCTCTTTTTTTCATTTACTCTCTTCTTTTCTGGCTGTAGGTCCTCAAATAACTTACTAATTAGTTATACATGGGAAGTAAATTTTCTGAGTCTTTGCATACCTGAAATTACTTTATTCATTCTGGATAGGTAGCACGATTAGGATGCAATCCTAGGTTGAAATTGCTTCTTCTTTGAGTTTTAAGGGTTAATTGCAGTCTTCTAGCATTCAGTACTACTGATGAAGTATCTGATGCCAGTGGGATTCTCTTTTCTTTATAGTTGACCTTGTTCGGTGGTAGAGCCAGAGGCAGCACATGGTGAGGAAACGCTTGGAAAATCTGACTTGCTTTCTGTGAAGTTTGGCGTTAAAAATCTGGTGACTTGATCTCAACTGGAAAACAGTTGAGCAAACACAGAGAAGTCTAGCGGCTGCAACTTCAATCACTCAGATTTTGGTGGGGCAAAAACAAGGTGGTGGTCGTCAGTATGTTGTCACTGGCTTTTCCTCATTTGCAGAAAGCAACTTGACTAGAGACGATCTGAAAGATCACTGTCTAAAGGGTTTATCTCTGGGGCAGGGTCTGCTGTCAGGGCAGCAAATGAGGAGGAGTCATGGTGCGTCAGCCAGCGAATGAACACTATGTCAGTGAATTGTAAGAGGAAGGCTCCCTAGCTCCTGGGGGTGGGGGGTGGGGAGAGGGTACATCTAAAGGCATGTAAAACCTCATAGGGGACAACGTTTAGATAGCTGCCAGAAAGTGAACCTAGCAGCCAAGGAAGTTATAAATAGTATTAGCTCAATAAACAAATATTTTATTTTCCTTTATTACTCATCACTCTTTCCCACTTTGATCTTGGAAGAGCTGAAAACAATAGTGAATGGAGGGAGAGAAGAGCATGAGCTGAGAGGAATCCGTAAAATACAGAACAAGTTTCCTTACCCTGTTTTCAGTCTCTCAGCCCTGGTCAGGCCTCAAGTAGGTGAGAAAGTGGGAATGCAACCTTTGAAACAAATATGAAATAGAATTTTTGGTTGGGGTTAGAAGAATAAGATTATTTTATTATCTAAAGTAACAAAAATCTATTAGATATACCTGGAAATCTCCAGGGTGGGGAAAGAGAAATTTGACCTTGTGCACTTAAAAGCAGGGGTTGAAAAAAATTAGAGCTTGTTTTCTTTCTTGTGTTTTCACCAATGCCAGCCCATTTGGCTACCACACCCCATGGCTAATGTGGCTGCTTTTTCTACAAATACCTTTTTAAATCAAAACTGACACATTTATTTTGGTTTCAGGGAGATACAATGTATATAAATGTGTAATCAGTGCCTTACGTTGCTAGGTTTCAGATTAAGTAACAAAAGGCCAAACAAACTAGTGAGTAGTATGAATATGACAGCAAGGTGTGTGGCAAGATGACTAGGGTTGATTCAAAATGAGATGGAGCTAAGGTTGTGGCAGAGGATCCTTACTAAATGTCACAGGTCAAGAAGATGAGCCTTTGTGTTTGAGCTGCTGCCTCTCTACGCAACTGCTTTATTTGCCGCCATGACTTCTGTTGGATAACTCAGCTAACAGATGGGTTTGCAGTGACTGAGAAAAAGAGAAAGAAAAGGAGCAGTTGGGAAAAGAAAAGATAGAAGAAAAGGAGCATAAGAGACTAGAAGGAAGAAAGAGGGAATGAAGAAGGGAAATATTAAGGAGAGGATGACACTGAAGAAAGGTCAAGAACAGGCTATTTGTGAAGGAAATGGACTTCATTAAGGGCAACCTTTTAATCTAAATGTCAGGCAAGAGAAGTCTCTAAAAGGGCGTTCTTTCTTGAGGAACAAGAGTCAGATTTTTAGCTCTGGTGTCGGATACAATAGCCACCCGTTATATACGCTATTTAAATGTGAGATTAAATTAATTGAAATAAAATAAAATTTACAATGCAGTTCCCCAGTTTTACCCACATTTAAATGCTCAAGAGTCACATGTGCTTAGAGGTTACCATATTGGACAGCACAGACCCATTTCCATCATTACAGAACATTCTGTTGAACAGTGGTGTTATAAAGCTTTATTGTTAGCTAAAGTTCAGCCAGTTCTGGCAATCGCAGGTCAATATGGTTTGGTGGGGAGGAGGAATTATTCCTGTAGAGCAGTAACCATTGGTTGGGCAACTTGAGTTTATGAGGTAGGGTGAGGAGAAACAATCAGTAGCCAAGGCTGTATGTAACAGGGGGTCGGGAGGAACAATTTGGGTAGGACAAGGACATATGAAGGATTCAATGGAAGATTTTTAGACTTTTGGAATCTCTCATAGTTTCTCCTATTAGTCAACAGGGAAATTTAATCTCATTTTTGACCAGAGCTTGGTTTCTTGAGTTCTCCAGATTTACTCTGCTCATGGCAATTGTAGTCTCAGACTTGTTAGTCATGACTGCCCTCAGGTCTTCTTAAGAATTTTCTCTTTGCTGTCAAATTTCAATCATCTGTTGAGTGAATGGTTGTGTGGGAGAGAACACAGCAAACATTGTGAGGACAAGTAACATAATTATTAGATGACTTTGGATAATGCCACTTAGCCATGATCCTGCTCTACCTGGGATCATCGGGAAGAGTAGATCTTATCTCTACTTTGAGTCTGTGCAGACAGAAGTTTGATATCAATAGGTTTACTTAATACTTTGTTTATTCTCCTGATTTACACAGAGTAACCAGGGAAACAACTTTAGGAATCTTATTTTAACAACAAAAAACCTTAAATAAATAGAGATACAAGCACCAAAAAAAAAAACAAAAACAAAAAGTCACCAAAGGGAGGCCAAAAGAATGTGGCAGTCAGCACTGATATTACTCATTGATATCACCTAATATTACTCAGGTCTAAAATTTCTTTACTGCTGGGGTGTGTGGGTGGCTCAGTCATTAAGCATCTGCCTTCAGCTCAGGTCATGATCCCAGGGTCCTGGGATCAAGCCCCACGTTGGGCTCCCTGCTCAGTGGGAAGCCTGCTTCTCCCTCTCCCACTCCCCCTGTTTGTGTTCCCTCTCTCTCTGTCAGGTGAATAAATAAAATCTTTAAGTAAGTAAGTAAGTAAGTAAGTAAGTAAGTAAATAAATAAATAAATAAATAAATAAATAAAATTACTGCTATTTGGGCAGTTTCTTTGTAACAAAAAAGGGCTTTTAGCTAATAGACCATAATAAGAAAATATTCATAGCTACATAGTGGGGATAACTAAAATCCATTGTGCTATTGAGTTAGAATCCTCAAAGTTCATGTGCAAGTAGAAGAAATGTTTATGGTGATGGGAGAATTTTTTAAGTTATAGAAGATGGTATCTAGTGAGTTTGTCCAGGTCAACAGCCCAGGCTTACCAGTTTTCAGTAGATCGTATATAGGGATGGCCAGTTCAGAAAAGTTAGGTAGCCAGTGTCTATCCTATCCCATGAAACCAAGAAATTCTCCATGTTGGTAATTTTCTGGGGAAAGTTACAGTAGCTCTTAATCTTTTAGGAGAAACAGGCTTCCCATTTTATGTGATGTCATGGCCTAGATAATGGACTTGGGACTAAAAAAATTGATCTTTAGAGACTTCGTGTACCTCATACATAAACATTGTAAACAAAGAGAATAAATTCTGCAAGACTTTCAATCTATAAAAACATAATAGAAGAACATCCACATTTTATGTAAGTGTAGATATGTAGAAAATATGTATTTTTAAGAGTGAGTCCTGAGGAAACTGGACATCTCTAAGCTGGTTGTCTCTAAGGTTAGGATTATATAATTGCAAGAAGAGGGTGCTTCTGTAAGCTTTTGAAAAATAACAATGTGTTTTGTTGATTTTCCCAAGTGATGGAAATAGATATAGTGAGTCTTAATGCAAGGCCATTCTAAAGAATGTTGAGCATAGATATATCAGTATAAAGTGAGTCACCATTTCTGTGAGTGAGAGTGAAGTGGTGTTAGAATCGAGGACTATAAAAAAGTGAGAAAACAGAATCTTTGTAATCGCTCTCAAATCTTGTTAAAAGCAGTAGCCTTGTCTGTCTTTTTGAGGGATGAAGTGGAGCTTTTACAAAGACTAATACAGGATAATGAATTTTTCCTGTAAGTATAAATATGAGCTGTAGTCCTTCAGAAGCCTTTTTTTAAGGGTGTTTTGGTTCAGTTTCAGTAAAGGTATTGAAGGATTGATTGAGACATTTAAGTGTACTTCCTCCTTTATGTGTTTTACGCCTGAGCTTTGCTTGGCCCAGATACAACTGGGGACAAATTTCAAGGTCTGAGATGTTGGTAGGGGAAACATCAGATGGTACATAACCAATCTGTTCCATCTTCAATTTCCAGGCCAAAGCTGCTTCTCCTTCTAGGAGTTCCAGAAAGACTCTGGGGCCCAAGTTTAATAGAGGTGCACCATTAATAAATAACGTCTCTTGTAGAATCATCAAAGTAAAATCACTAAGCAGAAAACCATACTAACTGGTGAGAGGGCCCAGAGAGACAGGGAATGGCTGAAAGAAAGGCAGAGTCTGAAGAATATGTGAGCTAACTGTCAGTTAGCTCAGTGACACATTTGTTTTTAAACCATTTTATTGACATAAAATTGATACACACATACACACACACACACACACACACACACACACACACACATGCAGGGAAAATCCTATGAAACATTTTTGTTACTCCAGAGAAAGAAATGATGAAAAAGTGGTTAAATTTATATTGGATGGTCTAGTCCTGGTATTAAGTAAGAAATGGAGCATTCTGATTTTGCAATTATATGGAAATTTTTCTTTTTGTTGAGGGCATTTGTTGGCAGCCTAGAGCATCTATTTTAAAGAGTGTTAGTTGTTTTCTTTTGTTGTTTTTGTTTATTTTTTAAAGATACTGTCTTTTGATCCAAGGCAGGACAATTGTTCCTCCAATATCCTTTGTCAGTATTTCAGCCAACATCTTTCTCCAAACTGGACATAGTCCTTGGTATTTCAAGTTGTTTAAAGAGCTATTAATTTGGTCTATAAATTAGATCAAAATATTTTCAGAGTATTCCATAAATTCATGTAATTCAGAGAAAGAGTCTGTCATGCTGTGTGTTTTCAGACTAAATCTTCCACCTCAGATTTAAGACCATCCAAAAAGAAAGTAGATAAGGTAGCTGCAAGGTCTTATCCTATTTTATACCCTTTTTAAATCAGTCTTTTTAAATGAGTCAAGTTTTGATTCATACATCCTATAGCAATCTGACCATCAGTCCTTTCTGATTTTTCAAACCAAGTCTTATTATTTCTGAGTCTCACGAGGTGAGCTAGTTCTGAGATACCAGAGTCCCAGACTATATGCCCCAAGGACAGACCAAAATTCTTCAGTGGATTTTTGTCTTTCTTGAGGAGGGTTTGAAATTCCTTAACTACATTATGCAAATCTGATCTTCACCGAAGCTTAAAGCTGTAAAAGCTGGGAGACTGGCCACCATCTTCACCTAAGTTGGTTAAGAATCATTGCCAAAATACTAGCAACTGGTAAAATGACTTACTCAGCTGTCCTGTCACTAAGGGTCTAAGAAAGGAAATGTCAGGGGATCTCCAACACTCTGTCCTCATGGAAGTGGGTCAGGATGAGCAGCAGAGAATCCAGTCCTGATCCAAATCATAGTGCTAGACTGTGGAGGAAAATTAACTGGAGCAATTGTTACTGTAAACCAGTGATTCTCAAAATGGGCCAGAGGGAGGAGGTGAGGAAGGCAGTGATGACACAAGGGACATGTCCTAATGTCTGAAGATATTCTTGGCTGTCACAAATTGGGAGGTCAGTGTGCTACCACTAGTTTCTAGTAGGTAGAAACCAGGGATGCCACTAAACATCTTGTACAGCTCAAACTTCTGCAACAAAGAACTATGCAGCCCAAAATGTCAATAGTGCAGAAATGGAAAAATTCTGGGATAAGTCTTTGTGCTAAAGATGCCAGACATCAGAAAACTCTGAAGGAAAGGTCTGTTAGGGAAAAAAAGGGCAAAATTTTCAAAGCATTAGCAGAAAGGGTCAAAGTTCAGTTAATTTGGTCAAATTGGTCAAAAATTGTTCTCTGAATAGGGAAGAATTGTTTTTGCAGGTTAATAGGTGTTGGCTGGGTAATTCATACTCATCAAGAGGAGTGGGGAAAAGTTAGGTGCTAAGGTCATGGGTAAGAGAGTGTTGAATGGAACAGCTGCGGGGGTCAAAGACAAGTGAGAGAGTAGAAAATTCTCATACAAGAACAATATCAAACACAAACAGGAGCTCCAGGGGAGCGGAAACATGCTATCAAAATGCAGAATTTTGCTTAATGGAGGAATTTTGTCCCTTCAGAATAAATAAGGATATAGGCATAGTAATTAAGCTAGCTTACTGTTCAAAGAGCTATGTAATATGGAATACTACCTGCAAAACTACTGTGGACAAGGCAATAATATTTAGGTAGAGAATATTAAACCTGTTCTGTTTCTCCTTTAGAGCCATACCAAATATTTTTAATTAATTTTAACCTCACAGCCTCTTATCAGGCTGATTGTTTACAAACTAAACTAAAGTGGCAAGATTCTTAGAAATGGTGGAATATCTCCTAAAATAAACATACAGTTAAAAATGGTTAAAGGAAAATGATGTGGACAATAAACAGTCTGGGTCGTTTGACCTGGCTGAATGAAATCTGCAAATATTGTGGCTTTTATTCAGCAGTACAGAAGCAGTTTCTTTGAAAAATGTTTTTAAGTATAAACATCAATGCCTCATTAAATCTACATTTTTTAAATGGTCCTCCACAAACTTTTTTTTTTTTTAAGTGTTAAACAAAAATATTTGAAGGAAATTTAACAGGTTTCAATAGGTGAAAAAGACTTCCTATCACAACCAGGCAGAGAAAATGACATTTTCGTGAGTGGAGGCCTGCCATGGAAATACTTTTAACAAAGCATCTCCCGCAAAGCAACCTGGTCAAAGACTGAAGAACAGAGATATGCAGATGAGGAAGCACAATGCCTGGTAATAAACAGGCCTGTTTCTTTTTAATGTGTAATCTTTTAGCTTTCTGCCTGGATGATGTTATATAAGGCCATCATAATCAACAAATTTCACTGCTGCTGAGGAGAAGAGGAAGTCTAAACACATCAGCAATTTCTTAAGAAAGTGCAAATGCCAAACAAATCAGGAATTCATTAACTAGATGGTGCTGACATTTCCCGGTGGCTTTTGGAGAACTGAACCATTCATTCCTCAATCTCTCCCCAGAACAGGAGGCGCTCTCATGGTATGTGTGAAGTGTGATTTAGTTTAGACTTTTTAAAACCCATGATCTGATGTGCATTCCTACCTTCAGGTTTTAGTGTTTTATTGGACATGACCCGAGGAGCCTCAGCGCATCACAAACCGTCCACATCAGGTTCCCCATTCGCCCTCCCTGATCCCTTCACTGGACTGTTACTTTTTCTATAGAATATGTTGGTTAGTTTTTGGTTTTTTTTTTTTTTTAATACTAATTTTACAGTTTTATCTTTATAAGACTTAACTCACTAGAGTCTGACTCTATTCACCATCTCTAAGCAGGAAGTCTAAATAATGCCAATTCCTTTCTCTTTACCACACAAATATACAGCCCACTGGTCAGACTAAGAGGAGTCTTGAAAGGAAGACAGTAAGGACGTAAAATATGGGCACACAGATTTAGCCAGTGTGGGACAGTCAGAAACAGCCTGTGTAAATAATTAGGTTGAATAACTGAATAGAACAAAATCACACAATTAAGTGGATTAACAATCCCTAGCTTAGGTTCCTGGGAAAAAACTTTCCCCTAATCCTTCCTCATGTTTACCTTTCATAATATAAGATGCTGATTGATTCTTGAATTGTTGTAAACTGGCTGTCCACAAAAGTTAATTTTAACCCTAGTCACATTAAGTGAAGAAGCAGATAAATTTAACTGTCTATGTAATATCAATATTATGTTAACATTTCAAAGAGCTCCTTACTCTAACTCAAATTTTTGACTTTAGATATTTGGGCGTATTGATATGACATTGGTCCAAAAGCATGATGTGGAATTATATTTGTTTTAAAAACATTCAAAATATTTTAACTGGTTTCTTTCTGACTTAAAAAAGATCAAATTTTTGACATTGATTAAATAGGTATAGGAATTCTTGCTTTGAGTATTATTCTGGGGTATCATTTCAGAGTGTTTTTTAAAATAGTTTATTTTGTCATGTAGTAATAAATGGGAGAAAAGAATACTATAGTTTTATAGATGCAGCAACTTACACCAAAATGTTCTTAAGTCTGTCAAATCATCAGTATTCTATTTGCCTAATCAGTTGAACTCTTTCCAATGTCATATTTTTCAGTCTTTCCTGCTGTATTCTTAAGTATTTAAATTATTTTTTATCAGAGTTACATACAATCAAGTTGATGGCTCACTTACAGTGAAAATCAAGATCCACAATTCTTAACAGATTCTAAATTTTACTGTCTGTATATAAGATCACAAGCAAAATCTTGAGGCTCATGGCTCCTGTGGCGTATGGTTTCCCTATGCAATATTGCCTACGTAGGCGGAAAGCTAGGCAGTTGATCTGAAAAGTTCATGTAATACCAAATACCAAATTCTGGCAAAATTCTTATAGATAAGTAGTAGAGTGTTTTTATAGATAGTAGTAGAGTTTTAAGTATACAAATATAGTTACCATTTCTTAGTCTCCATATTCTGCATCTACCCAGAAATTTTAAAGAGAAGTTTTAAGTATGTTCGTACATAAGAACATTGACTCTATCTGTATATATCTTTAAAAATTCTAAAACTAGTCCTTTGCCCAAGTTTCACCGGTCATCTCTTGATTTCTTGAAGTTTGCTCTCTAGTACTTGGCTTGAGAACAATTTATTTGGACAATATTTTTTGACCTCTTGCATATTCAGAACATTTTCTCTGTAGCCTTTATACTTGAAGTAAACTTGATATAAAACCATGGGCTATACATATTGTTTCTTTAGATAACTACAAGTTTTACTAGACAACCTGTATCTTTTAAGTTGTTCTAAGCAGTGCATCTGTGTGGATCGTTCTGGGATGGGATTTGTCTGCTAAAAGCGTGCCCTTTCATTTTTTTTTTAATAATAATTTTTGTTATGTTAGTCACCATAGAGTATATCCTTAGTTTTTATGTAATGTTCCATGATGCATTATTTGTGTATAACACCCAGTGCACCATGCAATATGTGCCCTCCTTAATACCCATCACCAGCCTATCCCCATCCCCCACCCCCCTCCCCTCTGAAGCCCTCAGTTTGTTTCCCAGAGTCCACAGTCTCTCATGGTTCATTCCCCCTTCTGTTTATCCCCCCTTCATTCCTCCCTTCCTTCTCCTACCGATCTTCCTATTTCTTATGTTCCATAAATGAGTGAAAGCATATGATAATTGTCTTTCTCTGCTTGACTTATTTCACTTAGCATAATGTCCTCCAGTCCCGTCCATGTTGCTGCAAATGTTGTGTAATCGTTCTTTCTGATGGCTGAGTAATATTCCATTGTATATGTGGACCACATCTTCTTAATCCAGTCATCTGTTGAACAGCATCTCAGCTCCTTCCACAATTTAGCTATTGTGGACAATGCTACTATGAACATTGGGGTGCATATGGCTCTTCTCTTCACTACATCTGTATCTTTGGGGTAAATACCCAGTAGTGCAATGGCTGGGTCATAGGGTAGCTCAATTTTTAACTTTTTAAGGGACCTCCACACTGTTTTCCAAAGTGTCTGTACCAACTTGCATTCCCAACAGTGTAAGAGGGATCCCCTTTCTCCACATCCTCTCCAACATTTGTTGTTTCCTGCCTTGTTAACAGGGAGCAGCTGGATACACAAGCCAACTCTTAACCAGAATAAAGAGGCATATAGATAATAATACGTTAATACTAGGGGACCTCAATACTCCACTCTCAGCAATAGACAGATCACCTAAGCAGAAAATCAACAAAGAAACAAGAGCTTTGAATGACATACTGGGGCAGATGGACCTCATAGATATATACAGAACACTACACCCCAGAACAACAGAATATTCATTCTTTTCGAATGCACGGAACTTTCTCCAGGATAGACCATATACTGGGTCACAAAACAGGTCTCAACCGATACCAAAAGACTGAGGTTATTCCCTGCATTTTCCCAGACCACAGTGCTTTGAAACTGGAACTCAATCACAAGGAAAAATTTGAAAGAAACTCAAACACTTGGAAACTAAGAACCATCCTGCTCAAGAATGATTGGGTAAACCAGGAAATTAAAAATCAGTTTAAACAATTTCTGGAGCCCAATGAGAATGAAAACACAACGGTCCAAAACCTATGGGACACTGCAAAGGTGTTCCTAAGGGGAAAATACATAGCCATCCAAGCCTCATTCAAAAGAATAGAAAAATCTAAAATGCAGTTGTTATATTCTCACCTCAAGAAGCTGGAGCTGGAACAGAACAGGCCTAATCCATGCACAAGAAAGCAGTTGCTCAAGATTAGAGCAGAGATCAATGAATTAGAAACCAGGAGCACAGTAGAGCAGATCAACAGAACTAGAAGCAGATTCTTTCAAAGAATAAATAAGATCGATAAGCCACTGGCAAGACTTATTCAAAAGAGTAGAGAAAGGACCCAAATTAATAAAATTATGAATGAAAGGGAAGAGATCATGACCAACACCAGTGAAATAGGAAGGATCATTAGAAACTTCTATCCACAGCTTTCTGCCAATAAATTAAACAACCTGGAAGAAATGGATGCCTTTCTGGAAACCTATAAACTATCAAGACTGAAACAGGAAGAAATTGATTATTTAAACAGACTGATTAATTATGAAGAGATTGAAGCAGTGATCAAAAACCTCCCCAAAATCAAGAGTCCAGTGCCTGATGGATTCCCCGGGGAATTCTACTAAACATTCAAAGAGGAAATAATAACTATTCTCCTGAAGCTGTTTGAAAAAATAGAAACAGAAGGAAAACTACCAGACTCATTCTATGAGGCCAGTATTACCTTGATCCCCAAACCAGGCAAAGACCCCATGAAAAAGGAGAATTACAGACCAATATCCCTGATGAATATGGACGCCAAAATTCTCAACAAGATCCTAGCTAATAGGATCCAACAGTACATTAAAAGGATTATCCATCAAGACCAAGTGGGATTCATCCCTGGGATGCAAAGGTGGTTCAACATTCGCAAATTGATCAGTGTGATAGATCATATCAACAAGAAAAGAGTCAAGAACCATATGATCCTCTCAATTGATGCAGAAAAAGCATTTGACAAAATACAGCATCCTTTCCTGATTAAAACCCTTCAGAGTGTAGGAATAGAGGGTACATTCCTCAATTTCATAAAAACCATCTGTGAAAAGTCTACAGCGAGTATCATTCTCAATGGGGAAAAGCTGGAAGCCTTTCCCTTAAGATCAGGAACAGGACAAGGATGCCCACTCTCACCATTATTATTCAAAAAAGCGTGCCCTTTCAAATTGAAATTTCAAGTGGTTTTGTTTTTCTCAAAGTATTTATTTTTAATGTTTTTTCAAATATTTTATTTTATTTATTTGACAGAGGGAGAGAGAGCACAAGCAGGCCGGCAGAGGGAGGGGGAGAAACAGGTTCTCTGCTGAACAGAGAGCCTGATGCAGGGCTCAATCCCGGGACCCTGGGATCATGACCTGAGCCAAAGGCAGCTGCTTTAACCAACTGAGCCACCCAGGCACCCCTGTCTCAAAGTATTTAGTTATGGTTTTAAATAGTTCTTCCCCATTGTTTTAGTTTTCTTTTCTGGGGCTCCAATTAAGCATTTTTTTTTTTTTTTGGATCTCCTTTGTATGATTTATCATTTTTCCTATAATCCTTTTCTATGTCTTTATTTCTACTTTATATTTGGAATTAAAGTGTAGTTGACATACATGTTATATTTCAGGTGTGCAACATAGTGATTTGACAATTATATGCATTACAAAATGGTCAATGTGGTAAATGTAGTTATCTGTCACCATGCAAAGTTATTATAATGTTATTTATTCCGCATGCTGTACTTTTTGTCCCTGTGACTTATTTATTTATAACTGAAAGCTTGTACTGCTTTTACCTAATTTGCCTATCATCCCCCACCTCCCTTCTGGCAATCACGAGTTTGTTCTCTTTGTTTAGGAGCCTATTTCTGTTTTGTTTTTGTTGTTGTTGTTTTTAAGATTCCACATGTAAGTGAATTCATATGGTATTTGTCTTTTTCTACCTGACTTATAATTTAGCATAATACACTCTAGGTGCATCTATGTTGTCAAGAATGGCAATTGTTTTTTAGTAACTGAGTAATATTCCATTGTATATTTTTACCACATTTTTATCTATTCATCTGTCAATTGGATACTTGGGTTGCTTCTATATCTGGCTATTATAAATAATGTAATAAACATAGGGGGCATATAGCTTTCTAAATTAATGCTTTTGTTTTATTTGGATAAATACCCAGAAGTGGAATTCCTGAATCATGTGGTATTTCTATTTTTAATTTTTAAAAAAGATTTATTTATTTTTTTGAGAGAGAGAGTTTTAAGACTCCATGCTAAGTGGGGAGACTGACATGGGGCTTGATCTCATGAACCTGACATCATGACCTAACCTGAAACCAAGAGTCAGAGGTTCAACTGACTGCACTACCCAGGCGCTTCCACTATTTTTAATTTTTTGAGGAACCTCCAGAGTGGCTGCAACAATTTTTATTCCCACCAACAATGCATCTGTTCTTCACATCCTTGCTGACACTTAATATTTCTTCTGGTCTTTTTGATACTAGCCAGTTTTAGTATGAGGTAATTTCTCTTGTTGTATTGATTTGCACTTCCCTCATGAATAGTGAGGTTGAGCATCTTATCACATGTCTGTTGGCCATCTGTATGTCTTCTTTGGAAAAATGACTATTCAGGCCCTCTGCCCATTTTTAAATTATGTTTTTTGGGTATTTTGGTATTGAGTTGTATGAGTTCTTTTATATATTTTAAATATTAACTCCTTGCCAGATGTATCATTTGAAAATATCTTCTTCCATTTAATAGGTTGTCATTTCATTTTTTTATTGTTTATTTCTCTGTGCAAATCTTTTTAGTTTGATATATACCCTATAGTTTGCCTTTTTTTTTTTTGCTTTTGTTGCCATTGCCTGAAGAAACAGATCCAGAAAAATATTGCTAATGCCAGTGTCCAAAAGATTAATCCCTATGTTTCTTCTGCCAGTTCTATGGTTTCAAGTCTTAAATTTCGGTCTTTAATCTCTTTTGAATTTATTTTTGTGTATGGTGTAAGAAAGTGGTCCAATATCATTCTTTCTCTAGCCATGTGGTTTTCCCAGCACCATTTATTGAAGAGACTGTCTTTTTTCCATTTTATATTCTTGCCTCCTTTGTTGTAGATTGACTATATAAGTGTGGGTTTATTTCTGGGGTCTGTATTCTGTTCCATTGATATATGTGTCTATTTTAGTACCAGTACCATTTTGATTACTATAGCTTTGAAGTATATCTTGAAATCTGGTATTGTGATACCTCCAGCTTTTGTACTTCTTTCTCAAGACTGCTTTAGTTGTTGGAGGTCTTTTGTAGTTTCATACAAATTTAACAATTATTTGCTCTATTTCTGTGAAAAATACTATTGGTGTCTGATAGGGATTGCATTGAATCTATAGTTTGTTTTGGGTAGTATGGACATTTTAACAATATTCTTTGAATCCATGAGCATGGTATATCATTCCATTTATTTGTGTCATCTTCAATTTTTTTTTTCCATAATTTTAAGTCTTCAGAATATAGGTCTTTTACCTCCTTGTTTACATTTATTACCAGGTATTTTGTTGTTTAGTAGCATGTTGTTTAGCCTCCACATGTTTGGTGGTGGGGGGTGGAGTTCCAGTTTTTTTTCTTGTAATTGATTTCTCCTTTCATACTGTTGTGGTCAGAAAAGATGCGTCGTCTGATTTCAGTCCTCTTAAATTTAGTGACCTTTTGTGTGTCCTAATTGGAGGTCTATCCTGGAGAAAGTTACATATGCACTTGAAAAGAATGTGTATTTGGGGGCACCCAGGTGGCTCAGTTGGTTAAGCATCTTCCTTTGGCTCAGGTCATGAAATCAGAGTCCTGGGATCGAACCCTGCATTGGGCTCCTGCTCAGTGGAGAGTCTGCTTCTCCCTCTCCCTCTGACCCTCCTCTCTGCTTATGCTCTCTCACTCTGTGTGTGTGTCTCAAATAAATAAATAAGTAAAATCTTAGAAAGAAAGAAAGAAAGAAAGAAAAAGAAAAGAAAGGAAAGGAAAAGAAAAGAATGTGTATTCTGCTGTTTGGAAGCAGAATAGCTCTATATATCTGTTAGGTCCATCTGATCCAATGTGTCATTTAAAGCCACTTGTTTCCTTGTTGATTTTCTGTCTGGATGATCTATCCATGAGTGTAAGTGGGGTGTTAAAATTCCCCTACTATTATTGTATAACTGTTTCTCTTTAGCCTGTTAATATTTGATTCATGTATTTAGGTGCTCCTACATTAAATGTATAGCTATTACAATTGTTATATCCTCTTGTTGAATTGATCCCTTTATCATTATGTAGTGCCCTTCTTTGTTATAGTCTTTGTTCTAAAGTCTATTTTGTCTGATATAAATACTGTTCCCTGGCTTTTTTTTTTTTTTTTAGATTTGCATGAAATAGCTTTTTTCATTCCTTTATTTCACTCTGTATGTGTCTTTAGATGTGAAGTGAGTCTCTTTTAGGCATATAGTCTTATTTTTTTTAATCCATTCAGTCATCCTGTGTCTTTTGATTGCAGAAGTTATACCATTTACATTTAAAATAAATATTCGTAGGGATGTATTTATTGCTATTTTGTTCATTGCTTTCTGTTTTTGTGTGTGCATGTGTGTAGTTCTTTTTCCTTTCTTGCTCTCTTCTCTTGTGATTGATGACTTAGTTTAGTGTTGTGCTTGTATTCCTTTCTCTTTATTTTTTGTATACTTATATAGGTTTTTGGTTTGTGATTATCATGAGGTTCATATATAACATCTTAAATATGTATCAGTCTATATTAAGTTGATGGTCACTTTAGTTTAAACACATTCTAAAAGCACTACATTTTTACTCCTCCTCCTCTACCTTTTATGTATATGATGGCATATTTGGGCATATTTTACATCTTTTTATTTTGTGAACCCTCTAATCCTTTAACTAATTTTTTTAGATAATATTTATTTTACCACTTCTGTCTTTTAGCATCCATAATAGCTTTATAAGTGATTGATCTACTACCTTTACTATATGTTTGCTTTTACCCATGAAATTTTTCCTTTCATAATTTTCTTCTAGTTACAGCCTTTTCTTTTTCACTTAAAGTTGTCCCTTCAACATTTCTTATAGGGTTTTCCTTATACGTTTGCTTTTCCCTTTTACACTTGCTTTTTTCTTGCTGCTTTTAAGTTCTCTCTTTATCTTTTATCTTCACATTTAATTACATGTGGTATGGATCTCAGTTCTTCTTCAGGAAGAGTCACTTTATATGTAGGTGTAGATTTGATATGTCCATGGGAGAAGGTGAGTTTGGGGTCTTCCTATGCCTTTCTCTTGGACCTCTGGCTCCACTACTTCATTTGGGGGAGGGGCATATGTTTATTCCCTTCATGTACTTTTGTGAAATGCTGTCTCCAGAATCTGTAATTTTACCCCAACAGCTGTAGGGCCTATTACATCACGAATACAATGTGATTTTATTCCTGAATAAATAGATTTTCAAATGATTCATTCAACATTTATTAAAAGTTAGCAATGCTTACTTTTTCCTATTTTCTTCCATCTTGCCATTTCTTCCATCTTTCCACCAGAAACATTCTTTTTCTTAAAGTCTAAGATTCCTTTATCTTCTGCATACATCCTTATTTGTCATCTTGTCAAAACCTCGTCATCAGTCACTAGGATTTTCTAGACAAGAGCAAAGCATGTTTTTTGGAATCTGCACACATGTTGATAGTGGAATTTGTACACAGCTGATCAGAAATTGGGATTGCAGGGAAAGAAGTTAGAGGTGTGGGAGCCATAGAGCATGTGCACTGGCATTTCTGCACTGAAACATGGTTCTAAAATGCTTCTCCTACTACAGAACCCACCTCCACTACAGCCCAGTAAATCTTCAGTCAAAACCCTAATTACTCAGAGAAATTTGAGGAATAATTGGAGGAAAGTCTTCAAAAGCACTAATCAGATCTGTAGTGTAAAGGGTCAACATAAGAACTGATCAATATAATAGACTTGAAAGCCACAAGAAACTACATTATTGCATAGCATGATTTTTTGTTTAATTTCACTTTTCAGAAGTGTATTTTATTGTGGGTTATATACTTTTATGCTGTTCTATTCACATTTTGGTCAACATATTTTTGAAAAAAATATCTTTAAAATGAGGATTTAGGGATGCCTGCATGGCTCAGTCGGTTAAACATCTGCCTTTGGCTTGGGTCATGATCTCGGGGTACTGGGATCTAGTCCTGCGTAGGCCTCCCTGCTCAGTGGGGAGTCTGCTTCTCTTTCTCCCTCTGCCCCTTCCCCCTGCTCATGTTCTCTTTCTCTCCAATAAATAAATTATTTAAAAAAATAAAATGAGAATTTAAATGAGAATTTAGCTTGTATCTTAAAAATCTATGTGTATTGCTAAAAAAATTCACATGTGATGATATTCTAAAATTTAAAAATTAGATAAGTAATCTAATCCTCTTCTTAATTCTATAGGTGTGACATACATTTAAGATTCAAGATAAAGTTTCCTCTTTTTAAGATGCTTATATCAAGTACCTGTACCTACTATTTTTTCTAGCCAAATTCTGATGCATTAACGTGTCAGAAATGTTTTCCTGGATTGTACTCAAGATTTTCAATCCATTTACCCTACAACTTCCATTTCCTGATGTCTGAATTTCCTTTCTTACCCATTTTAGCTTTATAATCTATCACTATCACTCCCTTAGAATACCTTTAATTCTCTTTCCAAACTCTCTGTTGTACTTAAAAGGTAAAATGGAACTGCATTTTAACTCTACTATATGCCTGCTTCTCACAAGTGTCAGTACAGTTAATTAGGGCCAGGGAAAAACAGTGATCGGCCTTAACTATAAATTTATGACCACATATACTTCAAATAAGCATTAAAGATCGATTGTATATTTATTCCCCTATTCTCTAAAATGGCTTGCATGCCTTTCTTCTCCCTTCAAATATCCAAACCCTTTACTCTGCCTTTTGACTCTGTATTTTCTTCACATTTCACTAAGAAAATAGGATGCATCATATAGGAACTAGTTTATCTTCCCACTACCAAATCTACCACCTTCCTAGTATCTGAACCAGTATTATCTAGCTTCCCTACTAATGAAATTGATGAAGTGGTGAGCTGTATCCTACCCAGGGTGTGGACTCCATCTCCTCTCTCCCCCACCAGCTATCGAATCCTTTTCCTGATCATCAGCTTCCACCATCAACATACAGACATTTTTGAGTTTCTTCATCTTTAACAAAATTGTCCTTATGTTCCCTCCCATCCCAATTTTCTGCTTGCCTTCACAACAGTTCTTAAAGGAATTGGCATTAGCTATTGCTGCTCTTCATAATATATTGTTCTTTTATTAGCCCACTCCATTTGGGCATCTGTTACCATTGTTTTGTTGATTCTACTGCAGTGACATCATAAATCGCTTCCAGGTTCTTTAGCTACCTTCTACAAAGTCAACTATTCTTGAGAGAGTTTTATATATATATATAATTTGTGTGTATTTATATTTATATATAATTTTTGTGTGTGTGTATGTGTATCTGGCTTTTATAGCATCACACTCTCCAGGTTTTCTTCTACCCCATTAACTGATTCTCCACAAATTTGTTTTCTGTCTCCAAATTCTCTTCATGGCCCTAAATATTGGTTACTCTTGGACTCAGCTGCCTTCTTTCCTCTGTGTACACAACCTTCTCCCTACTTAAGCTCCTACGCAGTCCATTGCTAGCCCAGTACCATCTACTCTTGAATTGGTCTGTGTAGCACTCTACACTCCCACCCTGACCACATACCTTGCTTTCCAGCTAGAGCAGCCTTAGGAACAGTTTGCACTGATACCTTGATTATGAAGTCAGGTCACTGCCAGTGCTGCTGCTGTCACTACAGACTAAGAAGCTTCACATAGGACAGTTCAGCCAATTCTGATCACTGGTTTAACTAGATCCCTGGGGCTTTGGCTGCATTAGTGGCTGTTTGGTATGTGAGTTAACACCTTATGGAAGGGAGTTAATGCCTCATGGAGCAGACCTTGACCAAGAGAAACATGGAATGAAAATGAACCAGTAGAGAATTTTTCTCTTTCCTCTCTTCTGGAAAGGCTATTAACAGACATGGTAGTTTCAGGCATCCCCAAAGTAGACATCTCATGTGATTGAGGAAACAGCGTGTTGGCTCTGTAAGGCATCTCCATGTATTTGTTCTCACCCCCCTTTCCTCTCCAGCTCTTGGGATTGCCAGTAAAGTATTCACAAGTACGGATTAAAGACATGATAAGTACGTAGATGATGCCAATAAATATCTCTGGTTCTAGCTTTCCCCCAGTCTCTGAATTTGTGTATCCATTTACCTGCTTAATTTCTTCACCTGATACGTAATTGACCTCTCACACTTAACAAAATTCTAGAATTTCTCCAGAAAAAATCTTCTTTCTTAGACTCTCCCAAATCAACACGTGATGCCAAATCCATCCAGTTGCTCAAGTCAACAAGTTTTATTCCTCCTTTTCTTCATCCCTCATATCCAGTCTATCATCATGTCCTGTTGGCTCAATTCACATATATTCCAAATTGTCTACCTTCTTCATCTTCACTGTTAGATAGCCATTATTCTCTTTTGCCAAGGTACCCCATTTACCTCTTGCTTTCTGGTTTCATGTTCTTTTACTCTTAGAATCCACCCCAAATTGTCTTTAAGATATGAAGTAGACCATAGCACATCCCTGCTTAACTCTATGCATTAGCTTCTCATTGCTCTTGGAAAAAACAAAACAAAACAAAGCACCCTTACTCATAGAGCCTGGATGGCCCTAAATAACTGCCTAACTATCCAACTTTATTCTCCTAGAACTTTCCCTCTTGTCTGTTGGGCTCCAGTCCCATTGGCCTTCCACCAAGTCATTCTTGATTTAAAACATTTGCACTTGCTGTACTCCCTGCCTCGAATTCTCTGCCCTGAGATGTTACTTTTTTTATCATTCATGCCTTAACCACAAATGTCACATCTTAAGCAAGGTTTTCCCTGACCATCCAATTAAATTTTTTAAATTTCTCCTTATAAGTCATCTCTTCATATAACCCTATTTTATGGTTTTCATGATATTTGCTGCTATCTAAAATGATCTATTTGTTTTCTCTCACCCCCCACTGTCACATAATTTCCATGAGAGTAAGGACCTTTTATGTCTTCTTCATCACAGTGTCCCCATACCCAGAAGAGGAATTAACATATTTGTAGTAATTAAATGGGCATTCAGTAAGTAGTTGTTGAGTATATGATTGGTTGTATGAATGAATGATTCCAAGTAATTACATTGCATTTTTCCAAGCTTACTTGAATTTCACCTAGATTATCTGAATGCTTTATTGTGTTACCAAATCATTCATTTTTTTTTCTAATAAAAATTAAAGTCTATTTCAATCACTATGCCTATAAAGATCATAGGAATTGGTCAAACAATCTAGTTAGTTTTGTGCCCCCACTAATCCATTAAAATAATCCAAATAATTTTTCTTTCATAATAAAAATCTCATCCAGTTATTCATTGTCAAATAGAGACATAGGATCCCAAATGAAAGACAGTTTGAAAAAAAAAGAAACTCAAGTGAAATGGAAGGAAAGTTTAATTTTTTTCTTTCATTCCACAAAGAAAGAGAACTGGTGCATGAATTCTCAGTATCCTCAGACTTGGATGCCAAAAGGGCCAAGATGGCTGGGTGGAGAGACAATTACTCTGCAAATGGGTCTGCATTGAGATCAGTGCTCTCTAAACCCAACTGAAGGGAGTAAAGCAAGAAAAAGGCAGATTAAGAGAGCATCAAGGTGGCCAAACAGCTTGATTTACTCTCACATCTCAGAAACTTTCATTAAGTTTTACATCATGATGCTGACCTAAGTGGCAAAGCAATTTTTTCATAGCAGAACAAAAAAGCTAATACTCTCCATTTGGGTCAGGTAACCTTTTTCTTGCTCACAGCAAGTGATGGAGTTTGCCTCATGTGAATGAGACTGACCAATGGACATATATTGCAGTATTCCAGAGAAGCAGGTTCTCCATGTGATAAATCTGTGTTCCACTTATTAAGGTTTTTTTTAAAGCTCTTTCTCATTTTATATGTTTTTCTTAGTGAGCTTAAGAAAGGCTATACATGCAGTTGTGTGGTTTTGTTTTGTTTTGTTTTGTTTTGTTTAATGTGTGGTCTGACTTTAAAATGCCCAGCATTATTTTCAAAAGCACCTGAAGAAAAAGTGGCCTCACACCTCAGGAAACAAGTTGCTAAAATATAACTTAAAAACAAACAAACAAAAAAAGGAAACCCATAACACATACAACACACAACCTCCCCATGTTAAAGGTATTTAAGCAGTGGCAGAAATTAATTGGAATGTTGTTTTATGTACTTGCTTTCAGAAAAACTGATTTTTGTGAGAATAGTCATAGAAAGGAAAGACACTGCAGAGAAACAAAATAACTATCTTAGAAACTGTTATATTAATAGTCCAGAGAAGTAAGATGTGTAATAATCATAATGTAAACTAGTGAATGACAACAGTGCTGTTCAGTGGGGCATAGGATAAGAACCATTTCAGCCAGACAGAAATAGAAGTTCAGTCCCTCTAGTCTCGCCTTGGTCATATCAGGGAATTTTCTTTTCCTAACTTCAACCAGCTGGTTCTCTTGGACTAATGCGTGTGGTCTCTCCATGTGAATGTTAAAAAAAAAAAAAAAAGTTTTTTTGCTCAGTAAAGAAGTTTTAGAGAGGTATATTATTTATTTTACAATAACAGCAACAAACTCATTTCATATAAATTATACAAATCAAATAATTAAATTTAAGGTAAAATAAAACTGAGAATTAAGAGCCAAGTCATTAGGATACAGTAATTTGTTATAAAATAGTTGATTTCCATTAAACTGAGAAAAATAATATTCTTTCTAGCAGTATTGAAGCTTACTAGTGCCAGTATTTCCATTTTTACAAAAAAGATGACTTCATAGAAATCTTTTCTTAGAATTAATGACTTTAAGATTTTTTACTGAGATATAATTGATATACAATATTATAATAGTTTACTGTGTACCGTTCAGTGATCTGACATTTGTATACATTGCAAAATGATCACCACAGTAAACTCTAGTTACCATCTGTCACTATGCAAAGTTATACACACTTGATAATATTAACTGTACAAAGTTATTTAATTTTGTTGAATATATTTCTCATGCTATACCTTACTTCACCATCACTTAATTATTTTATGACTTGAAGTTTGTACTTCTCGATTCTTTTCACCCATTTTTTTGCCCCCTCCAAACCCCACCTTCATTCTGGCAAACACCATCTGTTCTTTGTATATATGAGTTTGGATTCCAGTTTGTTTTGTTTAGATTGGACATATAAGCGAAAGTATGTGGATTGTCTTTCTCTGTCTGAATTATTTAATTTAGTGTAATACTCTCAAGGTCCATCTATATTGTTGCAAATGGCAAGATTTTATTCTGTTTTATGGCTGAGGTATTATTCCATTGTATATATATATACCACATCTTACCCATTCATCTGTCAATAGATGCTTAGGTTGTTTCTATATCTTGGTATTGTAAATAATGCTTAAATAATGCATTAAAATGAGGGTAAATATATCTTTTTTGAATTAGTGTTTTCATTGTCTTTTTTAAAAAAAGAATTTATTGATTTATTTGAGAGAGAGTACAAGCAGGGGTTGCTGCAGAGGGAGAGGGAGAAGCAGGCTCAATCCCAGGGCCCTGAGATCACAACCTGAGCCGAAGGCAGACACTTAACCGACTGAGCCACATAGGCACCCCACTGTTTTCATTTTCTTCAGATAGATACATACTAGTGGAATTGCTAGATTGTATGCTAGCTATATTTTTAATTTTTTAAGAAACCTCCATACTGGTTTTTTTGTAGAAGCTACCCCACTTTACATTCCCAACAGCTGTTCACAAAGTTTCTCTTTTGTCTACGTTCTTACCAGGACTTGTTATTTTGTCTTTTTGATACTAGTCACTCTGATAGGTGTGGTTTTGATTTGCATTTTCCTAATGATTAGTGGTGTTGAGGATCTTTTCATGTGTCTATTGGCCATCTTGTGTGTCTTCTTTGGGAAAATGCCTGTTCAGGTACTCTGCCCATTTTTTAATTGTATTATTTGCTTTTTTTATTGAGTTATATGAGTTGTTTGTGTATTTTGGGTATTAACACTTTATCGGATAAATTATTTGAAAATATCTTCTCTCATTCAGTAAGTTATCTTTTTGTTGTGTTGCTTTCCTTCACTGTGCAGAAACTTTATAGTTTGATGTGGTTCCAATTGTTTATTTTTGCTTTTGTTTCCCTTGACTAAGGAAATGGATCAAAAAAAAAAAAATCATGACTAAGATAGATGTCAAGTAAATTACTGCCTTTGTTTTCTTCCAGGAGTTTTATAGATTCTATCTTACATTTAGGTCTTTAACCCATTTTTAGTTAACCTTTTTGACCCAATTCCTTTGTGTGTAGGTATCCAATTTCCCCTTACTACTTATCGAAGAAACTATCCTTACCCCATTTGACTCCTCCATTGTAGATTAATGACCATAGATGTGTAGGTTTATTTCTGGGCTCTCAAAAATTAGAGAGTCGTTGAACTGTGTGTCTGTTTTATGCCAATATTATGTTTTTGTTTTTTAAATCCTGGGTGCTTACCAGGTGCTATGTGTTTCTCTCCTGCTTCCTTCTGGCTCATGGGTACCAAGGTCTGAGGCACTCTCCTCTCTCTCTCCAAATTTGGAGCAAGACATTTCAACCGTGCCTCTTAGACAGGTGAGCACAGGCATATCTGCTCTGGGAAAAAACATACTTGTTTGATTACTATCACTTTGTAGTATAATTTGAAATCAGGAAGGATGATACTTAGGGTTTGTTCTTCTTTCTCAAAATTGTATTAGCTATTTGGGCTCTTTTATGGTTCTGTACAAATTTTAGAATTCTTTGTTCTAGATATGTGTAAAATGGCATTGGAATTTCAATAGGTATTGCATCAAATCTGTAGATTGCTTTGGGTAGTATAGATATTTTCATATTATTCTTCCAATCTATGAGCATGGATTATCTTTCCATATTTGTGCCTTTTTCACTTTCTTTCGGCAGTATCTTAAAGTTTGCAGTTTACGGTTCTTTAGCTTCCTTGGTTAGATATATTCCTAGATATTTTATTTTATTGTATTTTGATTTGATGGCAAGTGTAATTATTTTTTTTTAATTTCTTTTTCTGATAGTACATTAATAGTGTGTAGAAATGCAACAAGGTTTTGCATATTGATATTCTGTCCTGCAACTTTGCTAAATTAATTTATTCTAACAGTACTTTGGTGGAGTCTTTAGGAATTTCTATATATAGTATCACATCATCTGCAGATAATACAGTTTTACTTCTATCTTTCCAATTTGTGTGACTTTTATTCTTTTTCTTGACTAAAGGCTATGGCTAAGACCTCAATTACTGTGTTGAATAAAAGTGGTGATGATGGTTACCTTTGTCTTGTTCCTGATCTTAGAAAATAAGCTTTCAGGTTTTCATTGTTGAGTAGGATATTACCGATGGGCTTGTCATACATGGCCTTTATTATGTTGGTGTAGATTCCCTCTATACCCAATTTATTGAGAGCTTTTCATAAATGGATGTTGTGTTTTGTCAAATGTTTTTTTTTTCTACATCTATGTAGATAATCATATGATTTTTATCTTTCATTGTGTTACTGTGGTATAGCATATTGATTGACTTCTGGATGTTGAACCAATCATTGTATCCCAGGAATAAATCCCACTTTATCATGGTGAATAATTCTTTTAAAGTGTTTCTGAATCCAGTTTGCTAATACTTCAGTTGATTTCAGTTGAGGATTTTTGAATCTATGTTTATAAGGAATTTTGGCCTGTAATTTTCTTTCTTTGTAGTGTTCTTGTCTGGTTTTTGTATCAGGGTCACACTGGCCTTGTACAATGAATTTGGTAGCTTTCCTTTCTCTTCAATTTTTTGGAAGAGTTTGAGAAGGTTAGATATAAAATCTTTGTTTGATAGAATTCAGTGAAATCATTTGGTCCTAGACTTTCATTTGTTGGAAGGTTTTTTATTATGATTCATACTACTTACTAGTAACTGGTGTATTCAGAGTCTCTATTTCCTCATCATCCATTCTTGGAAGATTGTAAATTTCTACAAATTTACCTATTTCGTCCAGGTTGTCCAATTGGTTGGTATGTAAATTTTCATATTAGTCTCTTATGATCCTTTGTATTTCTGTGTTATCCATGATAACTTCTACTCTTTCACCTCTGATATTATTTGAGCTCTTTTTTTTCTTGGTGAGTCTAGCTAAAGATTTGTCAGTTTTCCTTATCCTTTCGAAGAACCAGCTCTTAGGTTCATTGATCTTTTCCATTGTCTTTAGTCTGTATTTCATTTATTTTTGCTCTAATCTTTATTTCCTTTCTTCTAACTTTTAGACTTTGGTAGTTCTTCTTGTTCTAGTTCCTTTAGGTGTAAAGTTACATTATTTATTTGAAATTTCTCTTGTTTCTTGAAGTAGACCTTTATTGCTAGGATATTCCCCCCTAGAACTGCTTTTTCTTCATCCCATAGATTTTGGTATATTGTATGCCAGTTTTCCTTTGTCTTGAGGTATTTTTTTTTCTTCTTGTTTTCTTCTATTACCCAGTAGTTGTTCTGAAACAGCGGGTTTAATCTCCCCATATTTGTAGTTTTTCCTTTCTTGTAATTGATTTCTAGTCATACCATTATGGTCAGAAAAATGTCTGATATGATTTCATTCTTTCTTCAGTTTATTAGTACTTGTGTTGTGGTCTAAAACATGATCTGTCTTGGAGTGTGAACATATCCTAGTGTTAGCCATCAGTCTCTCCCTTTAGGTCTGTTAATATTTGCCTTATATTATTTAGTGCTCCTACGTTTGGATGCATATATATTTATAAATGTTACTCTTCTGGTTGGATTGAGGTGAGTCTTTTATAGTCAGTATATAGACATGCCTTTTTTTTTTTTTAATCTATTCAACCACTCCATTTTTGATGGGAGAATTTAGTCCATTTATATTAAAAGTAATTACTGATAAGTATGTACTTATTACCATTTTGTAGTTGTTTTCTGGCTATTTTTTGTGGTTCTTTTCCTCTCCTTTCTGTTGTAGTTTGATAACTTTCTTTAGAGTTAAGTTTAAATTCCATTCTCATTTTGTGTATTTACCATGAATTTGCTTTGTGGTTACCAAAATGATCACAAATATCAGTTTAGGTATACAACTATCTATTTCAAGTCAATAGCAAATTAAATTTGAACACTTTCCAAAACTCTATATTATACCACCCATATTTTATGTGTTTGATGTCATACTTTACATCTTTTTATTTTATGTCTCCCTTAACTAATGATTGTAATTTTCATTTTATTCCTTTTGTCTTTTAACCTTGATAAATGATTAATCCACTACCTTTACTATGTATTTAGCTTCTCCAGTAAAATTTTTACTTTCATATTTTGTTATTAATAAATGCCATATCTTTTCAGCTTTAAAAAATCCCTTTAACATTTCTTTTGAGGCCAGTTTAGTAGTAATAAACTTCTTTAAATTTTGCTTGTCTGAAAACCTTGCTGGGTAGGGTATTCTTGTTTGGAAGTTTTTTTTTTCCTTTCAGCACTTAAAATATGTCATGCCATTCCCCTGTGGCTTGTATCATTTTTGCTGAGAAATCTGCTAATAGGTTTATGGGTTTTGTGTGTGAGTGTGTGTGTGTGTGTGTGTGTGTGCATGTGTGTAACAATTTGTGTGTCTCTTGCTGCTTTTAAAATTCTCCTTTTAATCCAGGAGCATGGTATGTTTTTCCACTTCTTTGTGTCTTCCTCAATTTCTTTCACAAATATTCTTCAGTTTTCAGAGTTCAGATCCTTTACATCTTTGGTTAGGTTTATTCCTACGTATCTTATGGGTTTGGTGCAATTGTAAATGGGATTGATTCCTTAATTTCTCTTTCTTCTCTCTCATTGTTAGTGTATAGAAATGCAACTGATTTCTGTGCATTGATTTTATATCCTGTTACACTGCTGA
Organism: Ursus americanus; assembly: GCF_024610735.1. Classification (NCBI taxonomy): domain Eukaryota; kingdom Metazoa; phylum Chordata; class Mammalia; order Carnivora; family Ursidae; genus Ursus; species Ursus americanus. The sequence goes on from NC_142131.1 coordinate 21,379,816, forward strand.
ATTCCTATGAGATCTAGTAATTTTTGGGTGGAGTCTTTTGGATTGTCCACATAAAGTATCATGTCATCTGTGAAGAGTGAGATTTTGACTTCTTCTTTGCCAATTTGGATGCCTTTTCTTTCTTTTTGTTGTCTGATTGCTGAGGCTAGGACTTCTAGTACTATGTTGAACAACAGTGGTGAGAGTGGACATCCCTGTTGTGTTCCTGACCTTATGATCAGTGAGGAATGATATTTGCTGTGGGCTTCTCGTATATGGCTTTTATGATACTGAGGTATGTTCCATCTATCCCTATACTGTGGAGAGTTTTAATCAAGAAAGGTGGCTGTATTATGTAAATGCTTTTTATGCATCAGTTGAAAGGATCATATGGTTCTTGTCCTTTCTTTTATTAATGTGATGTATCATGCTGATTAATTTGCAGATGTTGAACCACCCTTGCAGCCCAGGAATAAATCCCACTTGGTCATGGTGAATAATCTTTTTAATGTACTCTTGGATCCTATTGGCTAGTATCTTGGTGAGGATTTTTGCATCCATGTTCATCAGGGATACTGGTCTATAATTCTCCTTTTTGGTGGGGTCTTGGTCTGGTTTTGGGATCCAGGTAATGCTGGCCTCATAGAGCAAGTTTGGAAGTTTTCCTTCCATTTCTATTTTTTGAAAGAGCTTCAGAATAATACATATTAATTCTTTAAATGTTTGGTAGCATTCACCTGGGAAGACATCTGGCCCTGGACTCTCATTTTTTGGGAGTTTTTTTTAATTACTGCTTCAATATCCTTCCTGGTTATGGGTCTGTTCAGGTTTTCTTTTTCTTCCTATTTCAGTTTTGGTAGTTTATGTGTTTCTAGGAATGCATCCATTTCTTCCAGATTGCCTTGTGTGTTGTCATATAGTTGCTGATGGTATGGGCACAAAAACAGACACATAGATCAGTGGAACAGAATAGAGAACTTAGAAATGGACCCTCAATTCTACAGTCAACTAATCTTCAACAAAGCAGTAAAGAATATCTAATGGAAAAAATACAGTCTCTTCAACAAATAGTGTTGGGAAAATTGGACAGACATATGTAGAAGAATGAAACTGGATGATTTTCTTACACCATACACAAAGAGAAACTCAAAATGGATGAAAGACCTAAATGTGAGAAAGGAAACCATCAAAATCCTGGAGGAGAACACAGGCAGCAACCTCTTTGATCTTGGCCGCAGCAACTTCTTGTTAGATACATTGCCAAAGGCAAGAGAAACAAAAGCAAAAAACGAATTATTGAGACTTCATCAAGATAAAAAGCTTTTGCACAATGAAGGAAACAGTAGACAAAACCGAAAGACAGCCTACAGAATGGGAGAAGATGTTTGCAAATGTCTTATCAGATAAAGGCTAGTATCCAAGGTCTATAAAGAACTTACCAAACTCAACACCCAAAAAACAAATAATCCAATCAAGAAATGGGAAGAAGACATGAACAGACATTTCTCTAGTGACGACATACAAATGGCAAACAGATACATGAAAAAGTGCTCAACATACTTGGCATCAGGGAAATTCAAACCAAAACCACAATGAGATACTCATACCAGTCAGAATAGCTAAAATTAAAAAGTCAGGAAACCACAGATGTTGGTGAGGATGCGGAGAAGGGGGAAACCTCTTACACTGCTGTTGGGAGAGCACTTACAGTGCTATTCCAGCCACTCTGGAAATCAGTATGGAGGTTCTGCAAGAAGTTAAAAATAGAGCTACCCTATGTTTCAGCAATTGCATTACTCAGTATTTACCCAAAGGATATAAATATGATCTGAAGGGGTACCTGCACCCCAATGTTTATAGCAGCAATGTCCACAATAACCAAACTATTGGAAACGACTGGAAAGAGCCCAGATGTCTATCAACAGATGAATGGATAAAGATGTGGGGTGTGTGTGTGTGTGTGTGTGTGTGTGTGTGTGTGTGTGTATTCAAAGAGAAATGATCCATAGGTAGCTGTAGATTTATTTACATGGGACAAGGTGAGTTCAGGATCATCCTGTGCTGCTATCTTGCAGTGCTGACTCTAAGTTTTCAACAGTATGTAGTTTTGAGATGTAACATTCTCCAATGAGAAATGATAATTAAAAACTCAAATAGGTATAAAACTATAAAAGTATTTATAAATATGTCTTTTAAATGATTATTGCAAATATATTGCAATATTGCAATGGGAGTTAAATTTTCTATGTATTGACATCCCATCAATATCGTATTTATTTACTATGTTCGTTGTTAAAGGTCAAAGGTAAATTTTTTACATAGTTGTATTTATTGTATAATTATTCAACTTCTTTTAAAGAGATTTTATTTATTTATTTATTTACTTGAGAAAGAGAGGCAGTGCATGAGAGAGAGCAAGCACGAGTTGGGGGGAAGGGCAGAGGCAAAGGGAGAAGCAGACTCCTCGCTGCGTGGGGACCCCAAAGCTGGCCGATCCTAGGACCCTGGGATCATGACCTCAGACAAAGGCAGATGCTTAACTGACTGAGTCACCCAGGCACCCCTAATAATTCAACTTATATATGTCACCTAGAACTGTGCTTGTCAAACATTAATGTGCATATAAGTCACATGAGATCTTGTTAAAATGCAGTTTATGTTTCAGGGCCTGAGATTCTGAATTTCTAACAACCTCGCAGGATGCCAATCTTCTTGGTCTGTGGACCACACAGGAAGGCCTTAATATTCTTTCAGTATTATAGAAGATTATTTATAGAAGAATGTTACTTTATCTTAAAACTTATAGCTTTTAAGAATGTGTATTTTAAGGTGATAAATTTTAACAGTTAATTTTTATACTGATAAAATTTCCATATTAAAAATAATTTCTGTAATATATTAGCTAAGCATCATTTTTCAATCATTAATTTATATTTATCTAATACTACTTTGTGGATTATTAATGGTAAATATATATGGATTATTACATAGTGATTCATTTCATAATGAAGGTGCTTGTGGATTTTAAATGGTACTTAAGAGAAAACAAATGGCAGATAATATAAACTGGAATACAAAATGTCAAATTATACTAAAAAGGGTTCTTAAATTTTTATTTCATTTTGTTTAATATCTTAAATGATGTCCATTCAAGACTCAGTGGGAAAAGCAGCAGAAACTGCATATTGAAATATTGAATTAAAAAGTTCTTTCAATTACTGGGAATCTTCCTCTAGAAATTAACAGAATGGACATGTTCGAATAAGACCCTTTACTTTTATTTGTCAGAAAATTATTGTAATTTGCTGAATTTGTCTGAAAACTACACTCCACTGCCATTGGCTGTAGGATTGTCATAACAAATATATAAATAACTTATATGTGGAGACAACAAAGTTATAATCTGAGTGCAACATTTTCCAACCACTAGAGTCATCTGTCAGGTGTACAGTGTACCCTTATGTGTGGCTCCCTTTGTGGTGTCAACTGTAAAAAGTCATGGGAATTTGACTCCACTACCCTGATCTGAGGGTGAGGACTGGTCCTTAAGTGGTCTTGGGACATTGAAAGAGGAATTGATGCTGTTCTTATGAAATCGCTTCAGAAAGGACAGTTGTAGACCTCATTAGCACAGAGGTTTGACATCCATATGAATGGAGCCTGGAGGGTCTTCAGGATCTTACTTGACTACCACATGGCTTAAACCAGAGAAGGGAGGCACTTCTCAGGCAGAGAATGGACTCTCTCTTCAGACTCAATAACCACTTTCAGTGGCCATTGCCTTTCAATAATCCAGTAATAGATTTATCTCCCTTCTATCGGGGGGATAAGAAGCTGTCACAGAATATAATTGCATCTCCTTCTCCCTTAAATTTATACAACAGATTTTGAAACTTCAGTATCAAAAATGTAATGCCTCTCCCTGCTCTCTTGTTCTCTTGCCCATGGCAACTCTGCCTGGATAAGAGCTTGGCATTGAGGTGGAGATCCTTCTATTATTTTAATATTTCACAATCTCATTCCGTACCAATTAGTAAACTGTAATGTGCTATTAATATAGTACATTGGCCATTTGCAATGACACAAATGGAGCTAGAGGGTATAACACTAAGTGAAATAAGTCAGAGAAAGACAAATATCATATGATTTCATTCATGTGTGGAATTTCAGAAACAAAACAAACAAGCAAAGGGAGGAAAAAGGAGAGACATACCAAGAAACAGACTATTAATAATAGAGAACAAAATGATGGTAACCAGAGGGAAGGTAGGTAGGAGGATGTATTAAATAGGCAATGGGGATTAAGGAGGGCCTTAATGATGAACACTGGGTGATGTATAGAAGTGTTGAATCACTATATTGTACACCCGAAACTAATATCACACTGTATGTTCACTAGAATTAAAAAGTTAATAAAACAAAAAACCCCAAAAAACAAAAATAAGATAGTACATCGTGTTGTTGCATTTAAGAAATATTGCTTCAAACTAATTTACTTTTATGATAACTGTACTAAATATAGTACCTGCTAGAAACATTCTTGGTAAAAGATAAATAGAAGCATCTTGTCTTCTTCTATTTCTGTCCTTTGATGGATATCATTCAGAAAGTGATCACATAAATCTGACAGAAAATGTTTTAAAATCCTAGTAAAGAGATGTGGGGCAATATGGTGGGCTAAACTAATACAAATAAACATTTGTCTTACTGCAAACACATAGATAGGCTGGCTACATCATAACCCCAAATTTTAAATGTATAGTAAAGTTCAAAATGAAACCAAGGGAAATTTCTAGGTATGAAAATAAAAAAGAAATAAAACTACAGCTGAGACTTTGCAGGTTCAAAAATGTTTCTAACCAGTTATACTTCCTGGGGTATGAGGACCAGGGTGCTCCAATGACCGTATCAGGGAGGATTTGTGCCCACATGGTAAAAGAGGTGACTAATTTTATCTACAAACTTTATATTTGCTGACAACTCCCATATCCACTTCTGGCTAACACCCTTCTCTTAGCCTTTCCCTCCTGGAATAATTCAGTAATAAGACCATTAGGTGGGCCCATATGTGATGGGATGTGGTGGCAGGGGCCCAATCTGGAAAATCAAATCCCAAATGGGATGAGGCAGGAATGTACACGAGGTAGGAAATTAGCCCAGAGTAATTTTCAGAACCCAGGTGGGGTGAGGAGGGCTGCTGTACAGAGATGCAGAGAAGCACAGGGGATTGCAACAAGAATAGGGTAAGGAGAACATCCAAACAGGATGTCAGAGCCATTGGGATGAGGTTGGCGTGTTCATGGGACATTGGTTGCATGCAAGGGCAGTGACTAAATAAATATAGTTAAATTTCTCACAAAAAGGAATCACAAATATGAAAAGGGATAAAATTGAACCCTGTGTTTTTGGTCTGGAATCAGAGGTATCAATGAACTATTGGTTTTTAATATACAAAAATACATAGAGAAATAAGATCTCTATATATGTGTAGGTGTGTATGTTATGTATACATATTCCTTAGCTCTCTCTATTTAGGCCTGGTGCCAGTGAAAATTCCCCAAGGCACTGAGCATAAGTAGCAACAGATATTGGTTTTAAATATCATTATCCACTTAATGGAACCAGGGTTCCTGAGAGAAATGTCTGATTCCAGGGCTAAGGCAGGAAATGTATAGACATGTCTGAAACATTTTGTTGTGCTGGAAAGCAATGAAGTGTTCAAAGAGTAATGAGATCATGCCAAAAAAGACACAGGAGCCAGCTTCAGGGAGCTCCCAGTGGTCAAATCTTGGACAATATGTACACTAAATAAAAATGACACTGTGGATCATAGCCTATTGAATAAAATAGGAAACCATAGTCTCTTACGATGAATGAATAAATTAAAGCATTTGAGGAAAATATTTATTTAGCTTTACCAGGCAAATATTTAATACAAAATTTAAAAAAAATAACTTGAAAATGGAGATCCTAGCAACTATTTTAATCAAGGGATCAAAAGGAACATTAGCAGTAAAGAGACAAATCAAAATTTGTGCATTGCATTATAAGATGCGGTGAGCAGACTGTCACTTTTGTGATACTTTGCCAAAGATGTATAACCTGAATCTAATAATGAAGAAACATTAGGCAAAACCAAACTGAGTGACATTCCACAAGATAATGCTTCTGTAATCTCAGGAAAGCCAAAGAAAGACTGAGGAAATGGTCCAGTCTGAAGGAGGCAGTATAGCTAACGGCAACACATAATCTTGAATTACACCCTTATACTTTAAAGAAAATTACTGAGACAATAAATGGTGAAACATGATTAGAGCCTGAGGATTATAAGTAAAGTGTCAGGGTTAATGCTTTACTATTGATAGTAGTACTGTGGTTATATTGGAAAATGTACTTGTTGGCAGTGAATGCATGCTGAAGTATTTGGGGGCCCAGGGTGGCAAATAATTCTTAAACACTTCAGAGGAAAAAATGGTCTTTTGGTATTTGCATCTTTTCTGTAAGTTCGAGGTTATTTCAAAGTAAAAAACATGTTTCATTTTACTTTTATTGAGGTATAGTTGACATGCAATGTTATTTTAGTTTCAGGTGTAAAGCATAGTGATTTGATCATTCTATACATTACCCAGTGTTTTCCATGCTAGGCAGTCACCATCTGTCTCCATACCGTGTTATTACAATATTATTGACTATATTCTTTGTGCTGTACTTTTCATCTCTGTGATCGGTTTTATAACTGGAAGTTTGTACCTCTTAATCCCCTTCACCTATTTCACCCATCCCACCTTCACACCTCTTCTCTGGCATCCACCAGTTCTCTGTATTCAAGAGGCTGTTCTGTTTGTTTGCTCATTTATTGTTTTAGATTCTACATATAAGTGAAATTGTATGGTATTTTATTCTCTGTATGACTTATTTCACTTAGCATAATACCCTGTAGGTCAATCCATGTTGTTGCAAATGGCAGTATATCATTATTTCTTATGGCTGAGTAATATTCCATTTTATATATATTCCACATCTTCTTGATTCATTTATTGTGGTTTTTTTAACTTTAAGTAATGAAGACCTAATTAGGCAGTCCTCAAACCATGTAGAGCTTTGGGTAGCCTGAAGTTAAACCACCCTTCAAAAAAAAAAAAAAATACCAATACTTCAAGTAAAACTAAAAACCAAAGACTTTCTGAGTCTTTTAATTAATTTTTTTCTCCAAGATTTTATTTAAATTCAAGTTAGTCAATGTATAGTGTAGTATTAGTTTCAGGAGTAGAATCTAGTGATTCATCACTTACATATAATACCCAGTACTCATCATAACAAGTGCCTTCCTTAATGCCTATCACCCATCCATTTATCTATTGATGGACACTTGGATTGCTTCTGATTTTGAGCTGTTATAGATAACGCTGCAATAACATAGGGGTACATATATCTATTTGAATTAGTGTTTTCATTTTCTTTGAGTAAATATTCATTAATGGAATTCCTGGATGATACTGTATTTCTATTTTTAACTTTCTGAGGGCCCTCTACACTGTTTTCCACAGTGGTTAAAGGAATTTATTTCCCACCAACAGTGCACAAGGGTTCCCTTTTCTCCATACCTTTGCCAATTCCTTTTATTTCTGGTCTTTTTAATACTAGCCATTCTGACTAGTGAGGTGATTATCTCACAGTGGTTTTGACTTACATTTCCATGATGATTAGTGATGTTGAGTATCTTTTCATATGTCTATTGGCCATCTGTATGTCTTCTTTGGAAAAATGTCTATTTCAGTCCTCTGCTCATTTTTAAATTGGATTCTTTGGTTTTTCTTATTGAGTTGTATGCTTCTTTATGTACTTCGGATATTAATCCCTTATCAGATAAATCATTTGCAAATATTTCCTTCCATTCAATAGATGATTATTTCATCCTATTGGTTTACTTTGCTTTGCAAAACCTTTTATTACGGTGTACTCCCAATAGTTTATTTTTGCTTTTGTTTCCTTTGCCTGAGGAGACATAATCTGTAAATATGTTGCCAAGGCTGAAGTTCAGGAGATTATTGCCTATGTTTTCTTCTAAGAGTTTTATGGTTTCAGGTCTCACCTTTAGGTCTTTAATTTGAATTTTTGTGTATACTATAAGAAAAGGGTCCAATTTCATTCCTTTTCATGTAGCTGTCCAGTTTTTCAACATCACTTATTGGAGACTGTATTTTCCCATTGTATACTCTTGCCTTCTTTGTCATAGATTAATTGATCATATACATAATTGTGGGTTTATTTCTGGGCTATCTTGTTCTACTTATCTATCTTGTTAAAGTCTGTTTTTCAGCCAGTACCATATTATTTTGATTACTATACTTTTGTACTATATCTTGAAATTTAGGACTGTGATACCTCCAGGTTGGTTTGTCTTTCTGAAGATAGCTTTGGCTGTTTAAGGTCTTATAGTTCCATACATATTTTAGGATTTTTGTTCTAGACCTGTGAAAAACATGCTATTGGTATTTCAATGGGGATTGCATTGAATCTGTAGATTTCTTTGGGTAGTATGGATATTTTAAACAATATTAATTCTTCCGGTCCATGAGCATGGACTATCTTTTCATTTGTTTGTATTGTCTTCAGTCTTTTTCATCAAGGTATTATTGTTTTGAGTGTGTAGACCTTTCAACTCCTTTCTTAAATTTATTCCTATGTATTTTATTCCTTTTGGTGTAATTGTAAATGGAATTGTTTTCTTAGTTTCTCTGTTTCTATTAGTGTATAGAAATGCAACAGGTTTCTGTATATTAATTTTGTATCTTGCAAGTTTACTGGATTTATTATTAATAACATAATTATAGTCATAATTTAATATGTTATTACATAATATATTCACTTATTCTAGTAGTGTTTTGGTGGAGTTTGTAGGGTTCTATTTATAGTATCATGTTGTTTGCACATTGTGACAGTTTTACTTCTTGTTTTTACTAATTTGGATTGTTTTTATTTCCTTTTATTGTCTGATTTCTGTGGCTAGGACTTCCAGTACTATAAGTGGTGAGAGTGGGCATCTTGTCTTGTTTTTGATCTAAAAGGGAAAGGCTTTCAGTTTTTTCACCTTTGATTATGATATTAGCTGTGGGTTTTTCATATAAGGCCTATATTATGTTGAGGTATATTCTCTCTAAACTAATTTTGTTGAGAGTTTTTATCAGGAATAGATGTTGTATTTTGTGAAATGCTTTTTCGGCATCTATTGAGATAATCACACAGTTTTTATTCTTCCTCTTGTTAATGTGATGTATCACATTGATTGATTGGGGAATATTGAAACACCCTTGCATACCTGAAATAAATCCCACTTAATTGTGGTGAATGACTCTTTTCATGTATTGATGCATTCAGTTTACTAATATTTTAATGAGGATTTTTGCATCTATGTTAATCAGGGAAGTTGGCCTCTAGTCTTCTTTTTTTTGTAGTGTCTTTGGTTTTGGTATCAGGGTAAAGCTGGCCTTATAGAATGAATTTGGAAGTGTTCCTTCCTTTTCTATTTTTTGGAATAGTTTTTTAAAAATAGGTAACTTTTCTTTGAATATTTGGTAGAATTCATGTGTGAAGCTGTCTTGTTCTAGACATTTTTTTGTTGAAAGTTTTGATTACCAATTCAAATCTGTTACTAGTAACTAATAAATTTACTAGTAAATTTGTTACTGTTCAAATTTTCTATTTCTTCCTGATTCAGTATTGGAATACAGTATATTTATAGGAATTTATCCACTTCTAGGTTAATTTGTTGGCATATAATTTTTTATATTATTATAATCCTTTGTATTTCTGTGATGTCAGTTATTAATTTCTCCCTCTTCATTTCTGATTTTATTTATTTGAGTCCTCTTTTTTTTTATGAGTCTGGTTTAAGATTTATCAGTTTTTATTTTTTCAAAGACCCAATTCTTGGTTTCATTTATCTTTTCTATTGTTTACTAGTCTCTATTACATTTACTTCTGCTCTGATCTTTATTATTTCCTTCTACAAACTTCAGGCTTTGCTATTCTTTTTCTAATTCCTTTAAGTGTTCGGTTACATTTTTTATTTGAGATTTTTCTTGTTTTTTGAGGTAGGCCTGTATCACTATAATACTCCCTTAAAGAACTGCTTTTGCTGTGTCCCAAAGATTTTGTATTGTTTGTATCATTTGTTTCCATGTGTTTTTAAATTTCTTCTTTGATTTCTTCTTTGGTTTATTAGTTGTTTAGTAGCATATTGTTTATTCTCCATGTCTTTGTGTTCTTTCCAGTTTTTTTCTTATAGTTTCTAGTTTCATATTGTTGTGGTCAGAAAAGATGCATGGTATGATTTCAGTCTTCTTAAATTTATTGAGACCTGTTGTGTGGCCTAACATTGATCTATCCTGGAGAATTTTCCATGTGTACTTGAAAAAAATGTGTATCCTGCTGTTTGGGAATGGAATGTTCTCTACGTTATCTGTTAGGTCCATCTGGTCTAGTGTGTCATTCAAACCCATTGTTTCCTTACTGATTTTCTATCTGGATGAGCTATCCATTGATGTAAGTGAGATGTTAAAGTCCATTACTGCTATTGTATTACTGTCAATTTCTCTCTTTAGATATGTTAATATTTGCTTTATATACTTAGGTGCTCCTATTTGAGTGCCTAGGTACTTACAGTTGTTACATTATCTTGTTGGATTTATCCCTTTATCATTTTGCAGTGCCCTTCTTTGCCTTTTGTGGCAGTCTTTGTTTTCAAGTCTATTTTGTCTGATATAAGTATTGATACCCTGGCTTAATTTTTTCTTACTTCCATTTACATGACATATCTTTTTCTATCCCTTCACATTCAGTCTGTTGGTGCCTTTAGATCTGAAGTAAGTCTCTTGTAGGCAACATATAGATGGTCTTGTTTTTCTTTTTTTTTAAAAAATCTGTTCAATAACCCTATGTCTTTTGAATGGAATATTTAGTCCATTTACAGTTAAAGTAGTTATTGATATGTATGTACATATTGATGTGTTGTTAATTGTTTTCTGGTTGTTTTTAGTTCTTCTCTGTTCCTTCTTCTCTTGCTCTCTTTCCTTGTGGTATGATGGTATTCTTCAGTGTTATGCTTGGATCCTTTCTTTCTTTCTTTCTTTTTTTTTTTTTTTTTTTGTGCTTCTATTATACATTCATCTGTTCATCTTGTTAGGAGCTCTCTGAACTTCTTGAAACTGGATGTCTGTCTCCTTCCCCAGATTAGGGAATCTTTCCGCTATTACTTTTTCAAATAATTTTCTGTCCACTTCTCCCTTTCTTCTCTTTCTGGGATCCCTATAAGTACAAATGTTATTACATTTGATGGTATCACTGAGTTCCTTAACTTATTCTCATTTTTCATTATTTTTTTTTTCTTTTTGCTGTTCAATTTGGTTGCTTTCCATTTCCCTGTCTTCCAGATTACTGATCCATTCTTCTGCATCCTTAATCTTCTATTGATTATCTCTACTGGAAGTTTTATTTCAGTTATTGAATTCTTCATCTCTAACTAGTTCTTTTTTATATTTTCTCTTTGTTGAAGTTCTCACTAAGTGCATCCACTTTTCTCAAGTCCAGTGAGTATCCTTATGACCATCACTTTGAATCGTTTATCAGGCATTTTGCTTATCTGAGTTTCATTGAGCTCTTTTACCATGATTTTGTCTTGTACTTTAATTTTTGACAAATTCCTCTGTCTCCTCTGTTTCTATGGATTAGGGAGTTCAACTACATCTGGCCTTGAAAGTATTGGCTTTGTGTAGGGGACCTGTGGTGCCCTATAGAGCAATATCCCCCTTGCTCCCAAAACCAGGCACTTCAGGAGTATCACCTTTGTGGGCTGCATGTGCCCTTCTCTTGTGTATTAGACATGAATGCTTTCAGCTTAGCTGGCTCCAAAGACCTCTTTTACCTGCTATGGGTGCACAGGGCAGGATTTCCTTTCCACATTGTTGATAGTCCTGTCTACAGTACCCCTGGGCTTGTTGGTGGGTGGGTTGGCAGTCAGCTTATCTGTCTGCAGTTAGTCCCTTGCCACAGCTGCAGGTGCACTGAAGGGAAGGGTGTTCTCCCTATACAACCAGCTAAGACACCTGGCTATAGGAACTGTAGATGAACTAATGTGTGGGGTGGGGTTATCTCCCTCCCCCCGCATCCCCAGGGTGGGAGTCATTTTGGAGTAGTACCAGTCTCAGCCAGGGCTGCCTGCTGAATGTGGTAAGGCAGGTACTGTTTGGGGGGATGCCTGCTGAGGTGGACGGGTTGGGTGGGGTGGCTCCACACAGGAATACCAGGATAGGACATGCAGTGCTAGCAAAGTAAATTGAGAGTGATATTGCTGGCTCCTACAAGCTTCCAGCTATTGGGCTAGCAGGGGAAGAGAAATGGCACCCATCATCCCTTTTGTTCCCAGAGAAATCTGCATATCTCTCCCTCTCCAGTACACATTTTAAGATTGGTCAGTATATCCACACATATATCCTAGGCACTTTTTAAACTGCTGCTTCTGTGTTGTCTCAGGCCAAGTTATTTAGTATGCTGGCTCTCTAAGGCTAGGGACTCAGTTAACTATCTCTCTTGGGCTCCCCTTGAGTTAAGCCTGCTGGTTTTTAAGGCTCCCAGAGTTAAGCCCTCCTTATTTTTAGAGCTCCTATAGTTAAGCCCCATTGATTTTCACAGCCAAACATTATGGGGACTATCTTTCCAGTGTGGGTCCCCGGGGATAGGGGTGCCTAATGTGGGATCCAATTCCTCACTCCTCTCTGCTTATGATGTCCCTCCCATTTATGGTTAGTTGCAGTGGAGAATTGGCTCTTGACCATCATGTCTCTGCCCCTCCTACCCTTTTTGATGTGGATTTCTGTCTACAGTTATTTTGTTTTTCCAGTCTTGAGATTGTATTCAGAGTTAGTTGCATAGATAAAAGTGTTGCCTCAGTGTGTCCATGGGATGAGGTGAGCTCAGAATCCTCCTAGTCAGCCTTCTTCCCCAGCTCCATACTCAAGATATTATTTTTCAAATGTCAATACCGCATCTGTATAAATAGTGACAAACACAAGATATTTGTACAATATGAAGTATATTAGAAAATAATTTAGAGCCTGCCTCTGCTAGGGATGATTCTAATTATTTTTTAGATATGTCAACTAATTTCACAACACTATGAGCCTTATAAAAGGCAAACCTGGGAAACTTAAAGGTTACCTAACTTGCCCAAAGTTAAACCAAAAGTCAGTGGCTAAGCTGGTATTATGTTTATATAAAATATTTATATCTTCTTTAACTATATAGAAATGTAATTGATCCAGAGTAATTTTTCTCTAGGATTTGCTTTAATACTACCTTTATTCAAATAAAACTCTCTTGATCCTTATAAACTATTATATCAAGCTTCAGATATAGGATGTTTGTCCAGGGTTAAGGTGGGCCCTTCCAAAGGGAGTCACGGAAAAGCTCCCCACTCAAAGTCAACAATTGCGAATGGCAGGAGCAATCATGGCATAATTAATTGGAGAGCTGGTTTCAGCACAGCTAAGTCAGTAGAGTCCTTTTTCCCATTTCTACTTACCATGTTTACAGAGTATGATCACTATCGGCAACAAGAGTAAAGCTTAGGCATAGGCTAAAACCTAAGAGCTATTCTCTCAAGACAGTGGACAGTCTTTATGGAGAATGATATACAAAGGATATTGGGGACAGCAATAATAATAATAATAATAATAATAATAATAATAATAATAATCACCTTCAATGCCATACTGAAGAAAAAAAAAAGTCAGATCCACTGATATGTCAGATACTCTAAAGCTATTCACACCCAGAATAAAGAAAGTCCTATTTACTTCTGCAGTTAGGAAGACTGTTAATCTGTCTTCTCTGCACACATTCACATGAAATCTTGCCTGTCCACACAAAACATAATTAGCCCTCCTTCTACCCACCCCCAAAATTTAATGACTATTGAAGAACAAACTTACTTAAATGCAAAGAAACTTTTATTAATCTTTCATTCATAAATATGTACAATGATGTTCAAACAGAGGAAGAAAAATCTCAGTACTTGTGTGTGGATGGTTCTGCATCCTATGCAGGTATCACATGGAAGACTATAGCTGCAACATTATAACCCCATCTCAGGGTTCCTCTGAAGGACACTGATGAAGGGAACACCTTTCAGGAGGCTGACAATAAGGAGTTTGTTTTGCCTGAAAAGAGGATAGCCAGATATACAGATCTAAACCAATACATGAGCTGTGACTAACAGTTTAAGTAAGTGGTCAGAGACTTGGTAAGAAAACTATAGGAAAATCTCTCTAAATGGGCTCAAAGTATGAAGATACTTGTATCCCATATGAGTGCTTACCAGATAATGACCCTCTCAGAGGAAGATTTTATTATCAAGTGGAAGATTACCCAATGAGGACTTCAATCAACATCTCTCTCCAGCCACTTACTTAATTGCTCAATGGCCCTATGAAGAAAGTGGCCATGGCAGCAGGTAAGGAGGTTACATGGGAGAAGCAGCATGGCTTCCACTCACTAAGGCCCATCTGGAACAGCAAAGTACCGAGTACCCAATCCTTCAAAATTACAGACCAACACTGAGCCCCTATTATCATATGATTCTGGAGAAGAAACCATCAGCTATTCAGTAGCAGGTTGGTTAAATTGGATTGCTTCCATTATGAAAGGAGCAGTAGACATTGACAATGTATTTGCCTTCTCTGACTGCAACGCTCCCGTCAAAACCACCTCTGAACTTAAAATATCTCATCCGTCATAGAATTTTTTACAGCATCATTTCTAACCTAGGAACTCATTTTATGTCAAATAAAGTGTGGGAATGTGTCCCTGCTCATGGTATTCACTGGTTTTACCGTGGCTCTAAAGCAGCTGATTTGATAGAACAGTGGAATGACATATTGAAGACAGTTAAGAACCAGTTGGGTGGCAACAACTTGCAGTACTGGGGCAGTGTCCTCAAGATACAGCATATACTCTACGTCCATGATTGGTTATCATGCTGTTTGGCCAAGAGCCAGCATCTGTGGTTTCAGAAACCAAAAGACGAAAATGGGATTAACTTTTATTTCACTTGGTTTTTAGTAATAAATTAGCAACATTTTTGTTTCTCTTTTCCACAAATTTGGGCTCTGGTAGTCTAGAAATCTTTGCCCTCAAAGGAGGAATCCTTCCAGAAGGGTACACAGCAATGTTTAACTGTGAGCTGAGACTGCCACATGGCTACTTTAGGTGTTTGTGCTAATAAATTAACAGGCAAAGTAGCATTGGCTCTGGCAACTTATCTTTTTTAATGAAGTATAGTTGAGGTAAAATATTATTTTAGTTTTATGTGCACAAAGTAGTGATTAGACGTTTATATACATTATGAAATGCTCATCATAAGGGTAGTCATCTTCAGTCAGCATACAAAGTTACTGACTATAATGTTACTGACTATATTCCCTATGCTGTACATTACATCCCCACAACTTATTTTATAAATGGAAGTTTGTAACTCTTAATCCTCTTCACCTATTTCACCTGTCCCCCACTCTCTTACCCTATGGGAACTACCAGTTCTCTGTGTCTGAGTCTGCTTCTGTTTTGTTTTGTTCGTTCACTTATTTTGTTTTCTAGATTTCACATACAAGTGAAATCATATAGTATTTGCCTTTCTCTTCCTTACTTATTTGGCATAATACTCTCTAGATCCATCCATGTTGTCACAAACGACAAGATTTCTTTATTTTTAGTACATGAGTAATATCTCATTGTACATATGCACAACATCTTTTTATCCATTTATCTATCAAGGGCCATCCAAGTTGCTTCCATATCTTGGCTATTGTAAACACTGCAGTAAACATAGGGGTGCCTATATCTTTGGATTGGTGTTTTTGTTTTCTTCAGATAAATGAACCAGAAGTAGAATTGCTAGATTGTATGATATTTCTATTTTTAATGTTTTGAGGAAACTCTATACTGTTTTCCATAATGACTTCACCAGTTTACATTCCCACCAACATTGCACGAGGGTTCTCTCTCCTCCACATCCAAGCCAACAGTTGTTTTTTTCTTACCTTTTTCAGACTAGCTATTCTGACAGGTGTAATATGCTATCTCACTGTGGTTTGGCTTTGCATTTCCCTGATGATTAGTGATATTGAGCATCTTTTAATATGTCTTTTGGCCATCTGTAGGTCTTCTTTGGAAAAATGGGCAGATGTCCTCTTGTAGATATTGGACATTAACCCCTTATCAGATATATCATTTGCAAATATCTTTTCCCACTCAGTAGGTTGCCTTTCTGTTCTCTTATTTCCTTCACTATGCAAAAGCTTTTTAGTTTGATATTGTCCCAGTTGTTTATTTTTGCTTATGCTGTCCTTGCCTGAGAAAAACGATCCAAAAAAAAAAAAATTACTAAAACCTATATCCAAGAGATTACTGCCTATTTTTTCTTCTAGCAGTTTTATAGTTTCAGGTTTCACATTTAGGTCTTTAATCTATTTTGAGTTTATTTTTGTGTATGATCTTAGGAAGTGGTCCAGTTTCATTCTTTTACATGTAACTGTCCAGTTTTTCCAGTGCCATTTATTGAAGAGACTGTCTTTTCCCCATTATATATCCCTGCCTTATTTATCATAGATTAATTAATAATATAAGCATGGGCTTATTTCTGGGCCCTCTATGCTGTTTTTTTTTTTTTTTTGATCTATGTGTCTATTTTTGGCCAGTACCATACTGTTTTGATTACTATAAATTGTGGGTATCTTAAAATTTCGTATTATGATATCTCCAACTTCTTTTTTCTCAAGATTGCTTTGGCTGTTTGAGGTCTTTCATGGTTCCAAATGAATTTCGGAATTATTTGTTTTGTGAAAAAATACTGCTGGTATTTTGATAGGAATTCTATTTCATCTGTAGATTGCTTTGGGTAGTATAGACATTTTAATTATATTACTTCTTCCAGTCCATGAGTATAGTATATCTTTCCACTTATTTGTATCATCATCAGTTTCTTTAATCATTGTCATACAGTTTTCAGAGTACAGGTCTTTCACCAACTTGGTTAAATTTATTCCGTCTTGATAACCAAGGGGAAATGGGGTTGCTGTTATTCTTTTTTTATTATTTAAATTCAATTAACCAACATATAGTACATCATTAGTTTCGGATGTAGAGTTCAATAATTCATCAGTTGTGTATAACACCCAGTGCTCATCACATCATGTGCCCTCCTTAATGTCCAATCATCCAATTACCCCATCCCTCCACCCACCTCCCCTCCAGTAACCTTCAGTTTGTTTCCTATAGTTAAGAGTCTCTCATGGTTTTTCTCCCTCTGATGACTTCCCATTCAGTTTTCCCTCCCTTACCCTCTAACCCTCTGTTTTGTTTCTTAAATTCCACGTATAAGTGAAACCATATAATTGTCTTGTTCTGATGAGCTTATTTCGCTCAGCCACATTGATGTAAATATGGTAAGAATTCGTCTTTTCTTATGGCTGAGTAATATTCCATTATTTATATATACACACACACACACACACACACACACAACATCTTCTTTATCCATTCATCTGTCAATGGACATCTCAGCTCTTGCCACAGTTAGGCTATTGTGGACGTTGCTGCTACAAACATGGGGATGCAGGTGTGCCTTTGGAACAATACATTTGTGTCTTTGGTAAAGGATTGCTATTATTCAATGAGGGTAAGGAATATGTCTGAAGTATGTGAGACCCCCTAGGGTACCTCTTAATACTCTCCTGACCTGGGGCACCTGGGTGGCTCAGTTCATTAAGCGTATGACTCTTGGATTCGACTCAGGTCCTGATCTCATGGTTCGTAGGATCGAGCCCCGTGTTGGGCTCCATGCTCACTGGGAGTCTGCTTGGATAATCTCTCCCTCTGCCCCTTCTCCCCCACTCTCTCTCTCTCTCTCTCAAATAAATAAATAAATCTTAAAAAAAAGTACTCTTCTGACCCATAATGAAAGTCAGTGGAAAATTAAACCCAATAGGAAGAGCAGTAATGATCCAGACCATTCAGGAATGAAAATTGTGGTCGCCGCACCAGGTAGGAAACCATGATCAGCTGATATGCTTACTTAGGGCAAAGGGAATATGAAATAGGTAATGAGCGAAAGATGTTATAAATAACTACAATGATGTAACCAGTTGCAATAATGAGGACTGTAATAGTTAAGAATATTCCTTTCTTGTTGTGATTTTGCTATATTTATAAATACATTATCCATGTTTTATTCCCTTTTCTCATCATCTCATTATCTAGCACAGGTTTGTAGTAGTTTACATGTCCATATTTAAGTTAAAGGTTATCAAAGGGGGTGTATGATTCAGCTGGATAAAGAATGAATATCACCTGGAGTTGGATAATGGGACATTGCATCCTTTCTGTAGAGAAGGTTGACATGTTTTGTTTTACACACCAGATAGGTGCTTCATCATGTTAGTTGGCTTTATGATGTGTAAACTTGGCTGAGCTAAACTACATTTGCCAGGAATCAGTTCCCTGAACATTTCCAGTCAAAGTTGCCACAGCAGAAACTTGCTTGATATCAAGAAGCCAGAAGTGAAGAAACAGCCATGGTTTACTGCCTGAAGGTCAATGAACTTCAGGCCCTGTTCGGAGTACACAGAAGTTTTCACAAAGCCCACAGCTTCTCCAGATGCTGCTAAATCTTTTCTCTGTTTCTCCAAGTCTGGGCCAGGTTTGGCAAAACAACAGCTTCCCCAGCAGGTTATCCATGGAAGCAAAATCAAAGTCTTTGAGATGGAGGGAGGCCAGGGAGTTCTGTGAGTGATGGATGCAGGTTTCAGCCTGTTCCTCATGGTTTCCAGTTGTTAGTGCTGCCTCCTCACTTTTCATTTTCTTCCCACTAGCCTGCCACGTATGCTCAGGCTTAGTACCACATACAGAAGAAACAGCCAAATTGAGGCTGTTTTTACCAGTTCCTGCAATTTCTTGAAGTCAAATCCCTATAATAAATCCCTTATTCTACACTATTCCCAGTGGTTCTGCCTCTCTGATAGAACCCTGGCTGACAGAAGAGATAATTTTGCCACTTATGACCTGGAAAGAAAAAAATATTTTGATTTCTAGAATTACTAAATCATCTCCCTAGGTAAAAGAGACAATAATAGGCAAACCTTTATATTTTTAAGTATGCTTTAGGAGTCAATATGCATTAAGAGAAGTATTTTATCCTGGGTTCCTGAGAAGGAAAGCAAACCTGAGACAAAGAGAAAAGTGCTAATATATTATTTGGGAAGTCCTTGCAGAGCTGCAAGAATGAGAAAAAAGACAAGTGCAGCAAGGAAAGATAAGAAACATTGTAAAGGCAAGCATGACAGTGCTGAATAATGCTTCACAGGAGTGACAAGGAAACTAGCAAGTCATGTGGCAGATGCATTAGCTGAATATGCAGGGCTTCTCTAGAGAGGCTGCAGGGACAAACTGTACCTTGAAGCCCACTGTGGGAGAAGAGATGGAGGAAAATGTACCCGCCAGCTTCACCTTTCTTCTGTTTCACAATGATCAAAGTTCAACACATAGATCTGATTGTTCAGGTCTCAATTCTGGCCCCTTTCAGCAGTGCTCTAGACGCCAGATCACACATCAAGTGTTGCAGTGGCAGGAGAATCCAAATCCCCTCTCTGTGGCTGCATCATAGAAGCCAAAAGGGAAGAAGCAGCGTTCCCAGGGCATATGACTGGTTGACTTCAGCGGTAATGATGCTGCATCTTTAGAAAAAAAGTAAATAGGCACCATTTTTCTTTTAGAAGAGGGGAATCCATGGGAGCCAGTGAGCCCTGTGTTTGATAAAGTAAGCCAAAGAAAGATAGTTAAGGCTGGTCTTCTGATGAACAGCCTTGGACAAGCCCAGTGGGAGAGTCCCCTGGCTCTATATAAAGAATTTAAAGGGGGAGCTAATTCAATGTCTGAGCACATCATACTTAATGAAAAAGAACTAAAGCATGGCTATAAAAGTCAGGATCAAGGTAAAGATGGCCACTAGGATAACAAGTACTTAACATTTCTCTGCAGAAACTAGTTGACATATTTATAAAAGAGGAAAAAAATTATCAGTGTAAAAATCAGAAATGGTAGAATGTCATTGTTTGTAGATAATATAATTGCATCTTGGGAAATGTAATAGAACTGCTTGTACTATTACAAGAGATTTCAGGGAGATGGATAGATACATAATTAATAAACAGAAGTCCTTGGTTTTATTTATACAACAAACCATATTATATAGGTTAAGGCTACAAAATGAAATGAGCAAGAGTTATATAAAAAAACGCTGCAGAATACTGCTACAGTCAAGAAAATAACGTGGACAAATAGTACAGCATTACATGATCGTACATAGTAAGACTCAATATCACAACGTTTCAAGCATATCGAAATCCTAATAAAAATAAAAGCAAATATATATTTTTCTATGTAGACAAACTAATCTTAAGTTTTTTCATATGGAAAAATAAAACTAGGCTGGGAAATTGGGAAGAAAAAATACTAATCAGGGAGGACAAGGCCAACTAAATATGAAATTATATTATAAAACCACGTAAGCAGAAACATTGTAGTATTGGCTTATGAGTGGAAGACAACATTTTAAAAGTCCGTAAATAGACTCAAATATATATGCAAATTTAATATATGATGAAAGCTGAATTACAAATCAGTGTGGAAGAGATTAGTAATTAAATAAACAATTTAGGGAAAATGTTAGGGAGATTGCCCCACATGATAATAAATACCAGTTGGATCACAAGTTTAATTGTAAAAAGAAAAATGAAATTATTAAAGTACTAAAACCTATACTATTCTTGATAATCTCAGAACAGAAAAGCTAACAGAGATCCAGGAAGCTACTCCTTGCCTCATGGTGGGATGAACTCTGTATGTTTTGTGCTCTGGCTTCTGTGGGATCAGACTGAAGCCAGACTCCAGACCAGTCTGCCCCACTTGTGTCACTGTCCTTTCCCTGAAAGCACTTCCTAATAAATCATATAAATAGGAATGCCTGTCAGAGGATCTGCTTCCAGGGAACCAGGACTAAAATACTGGTGAATTTATTGTCTATTAGGAAATTAAAATGAAAGTTAAAATAAAACCTACATTCTGAGCCCTGGTTATGGGTTAGTTTTATTGCTGAGCACTCATGCTTTATTTACTTTATTATTTGAAATCCAACTTAAGCCTCATGAATTCCCTCAGAAAAGCAAGCCAATTAATTTAAAAACAGGCCTCAAGGGGCGCCTGGGTGGCATAGCGGTTAAGCGTCTGCCTTCGGCTCAGGGCGTGATCCCGGCGTTCTGGGATCGAGCCCCACATCAGGCTCCTCCGCTATGAGCCTGCTTCTTCCTCTCCCACTCCCCCCGCTTGTGTTCCCTCTCTCGCGGGCTGTCTCTATCTCTGTCGAATAGATAAATAAAATCTTTAAAAAAAAAAAACAGGCCTCAAGGATAGTCAATTACTGGTTCACAAGCCTAATTAACATGATCAGCTACTATTGGAGGAGAAAATGCAAAATTATGGGACTCTTTTCTCTTGGTCTTAAGAGTGAGAGACTGGTTGGAGGGAGAGAATTGAGTCTATTGTTGTAGTTCTACTGCCTGGAATTTGAGACCCTGGAGCAATGGGAGTGAAGATTAAAACTTGGAGCCTTCGGGGCTGTAAGGCGGCCACTACAAGACCACCAGATCTCTTTGCTTTCTCATCTTGTTCCTTAGCCCTGCTTTGTCAATAAAATGATCACTGCAAAATTTTGAACAGAGTGGATTATGTTTGCCTATGGGGCTCCACTAGATTTAAATCCAGCATGTCAGCCCATAGTTTTGTCAAAAGTTTGACTGATTTCACCTCATCCCAGCAAAGACTCATCTCTCACAGCAGTCACTTCTTTGCTTATCCTACCAACCTCAGCATCTGGTTTCAAGTGTAAAACATCATCGATCACTTCATCACCTAGGAAGGGTTCTTCTCACTGGTGTTTTGTTCTTTCAGTGTTCTCTGTATTTATAACGGTTTTAAAGAAGATATGTGTATTAGGTTTATCTGCTTGTCTTGTTATAGAAGAAGTAGAAATTGTCTTTCTGCTTTCCAATAAGAGATAGAACTTCCAGCCCCACTCCAATTATTTCCAGTTATTTATTCTGAAATAAGACAAAAACCAAAAATATAAAATACAATAGTGCAAAGGATGAAGCAAAATATTTGCATATCATTTGAATACATAAGAGAAAACTTAAAATCATTTACAGTTGGATTAATTGAATTCAAAGCTAGTCTAAAGACAAGATAAATGCATACAAATTTGTTTCCATATAATACAGATGAAAGAAAATGTAATAGAATAAAAGCTTATCAATAACAACTCCTGCAGCAATAAATAAATATCTAAATATAAACAAAATAAATAAGATCTTTGTGAAGAAAACTTTACGAATAATATTAGAGAGATGAAAAAATGAAGAAGCATACCTCTTCCCTAGATAGGAAAACTGTTGTTTTTAAAATTCCATTTTTTGATAATTATTTTACAGGTGTAATGCAATTTCAATCAAAATGGAAGGTGCACCCTGAGAGGTCTGATAAAACAAAACCAGGGCAGTTAGAAGGGAAAGAATGAGGAGTAGAATCAGAACAGCAAAGTAGCAGGAATGAGATCAGAAAGCAAATGGGATCAAATGGCCACTTTTAGGGCTTTGCTCTGAGTGAAATGCCAAACCAATGGAGGGTTTTAAGTCAAGGAGTAACATGACCTGAGCTACGTTTTAATAGGATCTCTTTAATTACTGAGTTGAGAATATCCTAGTAGGTGGCAAGGATAGACGATCAATTAGAAAGCTATAACAAAATTAAAACCAACATATAAAATTAGAAAGCAATAAGATTACTATAGATAAGTAAGCAAGAGACAGAATTTTTAAAAGCTAAAATATGTGAGAAATTTAATTTTGCTTACAAAATTGTTTAAAAGAAACTGAGATAACATTTTTTTAGCCAATTACCACATTATCAAACATCTTGTTATATGTTGGCTAGCATACATCAATTTCAGGAACTACTGGAGAAGACACAGTATTGCCTCAGTATTGCCATTCTAGTTATTTATCTTAAGAAAGTCAAATTTAGAAATAAATTTTTCCACAGAGTGTTTGCCACTGTGTTACTTATTCTATATACTTGCAATGAACTATCTGAAAATGAAATTAAGAAAACAGTTCTTTTGTAATAGCATCAAAAAGAATAAAATAATTAGAAATTTGGCAAAAGAAGTTCAAATCTTGTACACTGAAAACTACAAAATAATGTAGAAAGAAATTAAAGGCATAACTGGAAATACTTCTCATGTTCATATATTGAAAAACTATATTAAGATGTCAGTAATTTCTAAATTGATCTGCAGATCCAGTGTAATTTCCATCAAAATTCCAACAGCCTTATTGGTAGAAACTGACAAGCTGGTTTCAAAATTTATTTAAAAATGCAAGGGACCCAGAATAGCCAAAGAAATCTTAAAAAAGAACAATGTTGGAGAACTCAAATATCCCAATTTTGAAATTCACCATAAAGCTAAAATGATACTGTGTCATACTGGCATAATAATCAAGGTACAGATCAATGGATTAGAACTAAAATTCCAGTAATAAAATCATATATCTGTGGTCAATTGATTTTAGACAAGGATACTAAGACAATTCATTGGGGGAAAAGAATATTTTCAATACGTTTGCTTGAAAATTGAGTATATACATGAAAAAGAATGAATTTGGACCCCTACTTCATACCATATGCAAATTTTTATTTAAAATGGGTCAAAGATCTGTATGTAAGAGCTAAAACAATAAAACTCTTAGAAGAAAACATAAATGTATACATTAGTAATCTTGGATTAAGGAATGGTTTCTTATATATGCCATGTAAACCACAAATTACCAAAGAAGAACTGGATAAATTGGATTTCATCAAAACTAAAAAGAAAAAAAATGTACTTCAAAAAGACAATCCACAGAATGAGTCATCCATTCTTTCAAACTCTTGTTAATGTGGATATTTTTAAGCTCTTCCCATGAATCATAAATGTTCTCAATGGCATCTAAAAAGGTGACTCCTTTCCAGAAGGTTTTCAATTTACTTTGCTCAGATCCATCAGAGGAATCACTCTTTAGGGCAGCTATAACCTTATGAGATGTATTTCTTAACTAATGAGACTTGAAAGTCGAAATGACTCTATGATCCATGGGCTGCAGAATGGATGTTGTGTTAGCAGGCATGAAAACAACATTAATCTCATGGTATATCTTAATCAGAGCTCTTGGGTGATGAAGTGCATTGTCAGTGAGCAGTAATATTTTGAGAGAAATCTTTTTTTTTTTTCTCTTAGCAGTCGGTCTCAACAGTGGGCTTAAAATATTCAGTAAATCATGTTGTAAACAGATGTGCTGTCATCCAGGCTTTGTTGTTCCATTTATAGAGCACAGGCAGAGTAGATTTAGCATAACTCTTTGGGGCCCTAGGATTTTCAGAATGGTAAATGAGTATTGGCTTTAACTTAAAGTCTGCATTAGTGCCTAACAAGAGAGTCAGCCTGTCACTTTAAGCTTTGAAGTCAGGTGTTGACTTCTCCTCTCTAGCTATGAAAGACCTAAATGGCATCTTCTTTCATTGTAAGGAATGCTGTTTCCTCTACATCAAAAATCTGTTGTTGAGTGTGGTCACCTTCATGCACTCTCTTAGCTAGACCTTCTTGGTAACTGCTGCAGCTTCTACATCAGCACCTGCTGCTTTACCTTGAACTTGTGTTACGGAGACAACTTCTTTCCTTAAATTTCTTGAACCAACCTCTGCTAGCTTCAGACTTTTCTTCTACAGCTTCCTCACCTCTCTCTGCCTTTGCAGAATTGAAGAGAGTTGAAGCCTTGCTCTGGGTTAGGCTTTGGCTTAAGGGAATATTGTGGCTGGTTTGGAATTAGCACAAATGTATTACTTATCCTCTTAACAAATGCTGTACTCTCCTTAGACAATTCAGGGAACTCCCAATTATACATCCCATGTAGATATCAATTCAGCTACATGCATTTGTTGTAAGAGTTTTCCTAAGGTTCCAGATCTTTGACTTATTTCCAGCACTGTTGTTGTCCTCATCCCCTGAGGTACCGCATACCCCTGCCTTCAAAGAGTAAACTCAAAAGTAAATAATGATAATGCAATGATTATAAAGAAAAACAGAACTTGTTACCTCAATTCTGTCATTCTATGTGATGACATGGAATTTTTATTTGTGCTTAAAATGTTTAAAAATAAAACTGCAAACAAAGAGTATAAAATTTTGGTTGAGGAAATGCAAATTTTATAGATGTGAAAACATACATGAATAGGAATGTGTGTAAAATGCATTCTTTTATGATTATTAATGAACATAACTTTCTTAAAGGAGGAAAGGTATTTTAGAATGATCTGCTGTGCAGTGAGATAACTAGAACCACTGCTCGTTACTACCTTCCTTCCTTGCAAAGCCTCTTTCAATCCATGTGGGTGGCATAACACAGACGTTGACTAGTAGATATTTTGAGGAGACAGATATTCAGAATCTAATTATTGTTACTGAAACAAAGCATCTAAGTAAGATTTAACATAAGTAACACAAGAATAATTTTAGAATGCATCCTTAAAAGAATTAAAATCAAATCATTAGTAGGTTATAAATAAATAAACATGGGTTCATTTACAAAAACAGACATGTATATGTTTATATACAAAGTATTTTATGTGTCTTCTTGGAAAGAATTTAAACACTCTGCTAAGCAAGTCTTAGGTGAAAGTGGAAATTAAAACTGAAAATATGTAACATGCAGAAATGAGTAGCAATGAGAAGAGACTACATACCAAATAGGTAAAATGTGCACATGATAGAATTAAAAGGGAAATTCAGAAGCTTAAATATCTTTAATAGAAAACAAAGCATGTTAATAACAAATTAAACTTTTAATTCAAGGAGCTAATAGGAATATTAACTCTGCACAGGAAGAGAGGAAAAGAAAACACATTTGAATAAAACAGTATGAAATAGTTGTAACAACTATAATAAGCACACTAAGAATTAATAATAATTTTAACTAATGTTTAAAGGAAATGATAAAAGAATTATTTAAATGGACTAATACTATGAAAAGATAAGAAATATAAAATATGCTTAAACTCATTTACAATCAAGGAATTGCAAACTAAAATAGGAAAACAGTTTTCCCATCAGATGGGCTAATTTATTACTGGTTACATCAAGTGCTCAAAAAGCTGTAAAACAATGAGTTCTCTGATACTCATTGGTGGAATTTGAATTGGTGCAGCCTTTGTGGAAGGAATTTGTTGGTGGAATTTGAATTGTTGCAGCCTTTGTGGAAGGAATTTGTAAATATTTATATAACAAGTGACCATATCCTCTTGACCTGACAATTCAGTCTATAGGAATATGTTTTACAGAAAGACTTGCTTACCTCTTCACAAAGATATTTGTACAAGAATATTCATAACATCATTTTTATAAAAACAACAAAAAAATAGAAAACAGCCTAAAAGCCAATCAACACAGTATTTCCATATTATGGATTGTTATGCTGTCATTAGTAAAATGATTTGGATCTGTATGTACTGAAATAAAAGAACTCAATTCCTTAATTCCCAAGCACTTTTTATTAAGGGAAGAGAGCGTAATCCATGGAAAAATATGCCATATTTTCCCATTTTTGGAAGTAAATTTTTTTAAGCCTTAATGCATGGAAATAGTAAATGCATGGAAAGCAATCTGGAAGAACACACAACAAAACTTTTCCTCTTGGGGTGGCATTGGAATTGGGCTAGGGAGATAATAGAGAACTTTTATTTTTCATTCCATATATTTATTATCCATAATTCTGGAAAGAATGCAATGATGAATAATTTGTAATTGTGAAATATATAACCATTAAAATACATAAATAAAGATTAGCATAAGAGTGATCAGTGGAAGATAGCCCAGAAGCTAATATGAAAGATAGGATAATTGTAGAGTGGTCTCTGGAACCAGCCTGTCCTTCTGCCACTTGTGTGGTCTTGGGAAGGTAATCAACTTCTTTGTCTCAGTTTCTTCATCTGTGAATAGAGATAGTTAATGGGATATTATGCAAGCAAAAATGTGTAAAATCCTTTAGTCCAGTGTCTAGCCATTTACAAAACACTCAAAGTACATATAAAAATAATGTTAGCTGTTTGTACTAAAGTCAAGGTAGGAGCATTTTCCAAGAAGAAATGCTTGGTATTCTCAAATTGGGTATGGATAAGAAATAAAGGAAAACAAATGAGATGTTATTTTCACACTGGAAAGGACAGAACCAAAAGAATAGTTGAGTCTTAATTTAATAAGAAGTGAAAAGTAGAAGCAACAAAAATACTGATAACTTCAAACGCAACAGGAAAAGAAAGTAGTAATGATAATGTGGATTAATTTGTGGGGGCAGGCTCAAAGGACGTGTTTTTAGAATAAAAGTGTTCAGTATGACTGCAGCATGGAAGAAAGGAAGCAGTGGACGAATAACTGTGAAGGGGTGTTGGGAGGTGAGAATGATAGATGGAAAATGATCCCAAAGGGGCAGAAGGGGATGGAATCAGTTGCACCAAACAAGGTGTTAGGGAACTGTTATTTCCAAATTGAATTTGAAGCATGGATTCAGCATTCTAAAAAGTAAAACTAACACAGAATTATAACTCTGGAGTTTGGAATCTGCTCTGTACTGAGAATGCTTACATAGTTGACGTAGACAAAAGGAGCAGTTGCCATGGTGGCTTAGGAGATGAGTATGGCCATAATACTGAATGACAAATTAGGGCATTAGAAGGACAGGAGGAAATTGCAGAGCTTCAGAACTATTGATGAAAGTCTAAAAGAATTGTGGAGATATGAGGGAAAGTTAAATCTAGGTGCAGAAGCTTAAGTAAGAGAGTACTAAATCAATCAGTTATGAGAAACTTGGAAGTTTTAGTGAGATTTTTAAACATTTCTCCAGCACAGAAAATAATGGAATTGGTAAAATGAACTAACTACAGAAGTCTGTAAGGGATGTAGACATTGTATTTTTGGTGTGGTCGTTTATTTTAGCATTTTGGTAGCATCTTGAATACCATGTGTTTAATTTGTATTAAAATACATTCAATCATAACACACTGAATTTACTATGTTTTTAAATAGGTTAGGACATTTAACGTATTTGCTGATCCCTAAATTTCAGTCTGTGTTTATTCTTATAATTAGTAAAGAGACATGGAGAAGATCTACAAGCATAATTTCAGCAGCTTTAGTTACAACTAACTCCACTCATGTCTGGTATGTCCTAAATCCCATGGCAAAAGATGATGTATAAGGGTGAGACTCGGGAGAAGACCAGGGGTGAAAGGTGAACAAGGGAACAAATGGAATGGGAAGTATATATGACATCTTTTCCACCACACATTCCAACATGTCTTTCCCACACCTACACATTCTAATGGCATTTTGACTTCTTTCTTTTCACTCATGTGTTTTGGAAGAAGACAGATGAAAAGAGTGGACAGACACATGGATAAAGTGAAAAGGGTCAAAGTATGCACATACCTAATATGTGCAAAACACAAATTAAGAGGTTGTTAATTATTTTAAAAAGACTATTTCATTACATGAATATATTCTCTTGAGATTTTTTAAAATTACCAAGCTACCCCATCATACTAAACATAAAACTTGATTTACACACAATGCTTTAGAAATGGTGCCCAAATTCCAAAAGCAGAAATACAGCTATGTCAAATGTGGGTCACTAATAATATTTCTACAATTCTTAGGGTCTAAGGTAGGCAAGCATGATGATATTTTACACGCCTAATAGTCTTTGGGGCAGGTAGAGAGGTTTTCCTAAGTTACTTATAAAGTGAAATTGGAAGAATTAATGAAGAGGAAGCTTCTGCTCAACAAGTGGATTGGCTGAATTAGACGTATGTTCTTGCTTTGTCACCTATAAAATTCGAGAAAATGTTTTATAATACACATTTGAATATCTATTTTCGTTTTCTGATCTTAGATCTCTGTAACACTTAGAATGGAAACTTTGCCAGGCTTTATCCCCCTTTGATATCTAATTAAACCTGATTTAGTGGAGAATTTATCAGCCTGCCTTTTCCCTCATATTTCATTTATGAATATGGACAGACACCCATTTTACCATGCACTGTATGTTGAAAGATCAAATACATCAGCATAATTTAAATAAATCTGAGCCCTATAAATTCCCACTGGATGCAAGACCACAAATGGAAGCAAGAACAAGGGC
The DNA here is from genome assembly GCF_024610735.1 of Ursus americanus. Lineage (NCBI taxonomy): Eukaryota > Metazoa > Chordata > Mammalia > Carnivora > Ursidae > Ursus > Ursus americanus. The sequence continues at coordinate 21,409,185 of NC_142131.1, forward strand.
ATGCTCAATGACAGGAAAATGCAACTAATTTAAAACACAAAGGAAATACATTTCTATGGAGTGCCTAATAAATCTACAGCACTCATTTCCACAGGATTTTAGTGAGGCAAATACCTCAGCAAATTTCAAGAAAGAATTACACATTCACAGCATGGGAGAACAATATTTGTGACTATGAGGCTACATGAACTATCAATTTACATGCTTTGTTTTTGAGTTGAGAGAGACTCCAAGTCAACTTTTGAGAATAGTAAAAATTCCTTGATAATTAGGGAATGTGCTAAAGTAAATATATCTTTCTATGTGGAGTCTTTCTTTAATTTTTTATTTGACTGATGGGTTTATTTCATATAGCACAGAGGTTATAGTTATGGCCAAAATGTATTCTTGGCTGTCTTTGAATTGATGAGACCAGTAGATCATCAGCATAATCATCAAATCAACTCCTGAAAGCCTGGATGAAATGCAAAAGCACTAATTTTTATGGTAACAAATAAATTTGTATAAGAGCATCAGTGGAAGAGAAGGAAAAGAAGAGAAAAATGATAAAGAGAAAAGAAAGAGTGAATGAGAACTGGAGGAAAGAAAGAAAGAAAGAAAAAGAGAAGAAAAGAAAAAATAAAGGAAAGGAAAGGAAAAGAAAAAAAGGCTTGGACATTGCTGCTATAAACATTGGGGTGCAGGAGCCTCTTCGGATTACTACATTTGTTTCTTGGGGTAAATATCCAGTAGTGCAATTGCTGGGTCATAGGGTAGCTCTATTTTCAACTTTTTGAGGAACCTCCATACTGCTATCCAGAGTGGCTGCACAAGCTTGCATTCCCACCAACACTGTAGGAGGGTTCTCCTTTCTCCGCATCCTCACCAATATCTATCATTTCCTGACTTGTTAATTTTAGCCACGCTGACTGGTGTGAGGTGGTATCTCATTGTCTTTTGATTTGTATTTCCCTGATGCTGAGTGGTGTTGAGCACTTTTTCATGTGTCTCTTGGCTATTTGGATGTCTTCTTTACAGAAGTGTCTGTTCATGCCTTCTGCTCATTTTTTGATTGGATTATTTGTTCCTTTGGTGTTGAGTTCTTTATAGATTTTGGATACTAGCCCTTTATCTGTTATGTCATTTGCAAATATCTTCTCACATTCTGTCAGTTGTCTTTTGATTTCATTGACTGTTTCCTTTGCTGTGTAAAAGCTTTTTATCTTGATGAAGTACCAATAATTCATTTTTGCCCTTGCTTCTCTTGCCTTTGGTGTTGTGTCTAGGAAGAAGTTGCTGCAGCTGAGTTCAAAGAAGTTGCTGCCTGTGTTCTCCTCTAGGATTTTGATGGATTCCTGTCTTACGTTGAGGTCTTTCATCCATTTTGAGTCTATTTTTGTGTATGGTGTAAATAAATGGTCCAGTTTCATTCTTCTGCATGTGGCTGTCCAATTTTCCCAATAGCAGTGTTGAAGAGACTGTCTTTTTCGATTGGATATTCTTTCCTGTTTTGTCAAAGATTAGTTGACCAAAGAATTGAGGGTCTATTTCTGAGTTCTCTGTTCTGTTCTATGGATCTATGTGTCTGTTTTTGTGCCAGTACCATACTGTCTTGATGATGACAGCTTTGGAATAGAGTTTGAAGTCCAGAATTGTGATGTCACTAGCTTTGGTTTTCTTTTTCAACATTCCTCTGGTTCTTTGGAGTCTTTTCTGGTTCTGTACAAATTTTAGGATTATTTGTTCCATTTCTATGAAAAAAGTTGATGGTATTTTGATAAGGATTGCATTAAATGTGTAGATTGCTCTAGGTAACATAGACATTTTAACAATATTTGTTCTTCCAATCTATGAGCATGGAATGTTTTCCTATTTCTTCATGTCTTTCTCAATTTCTTTCATGAGCATTTTATAGTTTTCGGAGTACAGATTCTTTGCCTCTTTGGTTAGATTTATTCTTAGGTATCTTATGGTTTTGGGTGCAATTGGAAATGGTATCAACTCCTTAATTTCTCTTCTGTCTCATTGTTGGTGTATAGAAATGCTACTGATTTCTGTGTCTTGATTTTATATCCTGCCACTTTACTGAATTCCTGTATGAGTTCTAGCAGTTTTGGGGTGGAGTCTTTTGGGTTTTCCACATAAAGAATCCTATCATCTGCAAAAAGTGAGAGTTTGACTTCTTTGCCAATTCGGTTGCCTTTTAATTTCTTTTTGTTGTCTGATTGTTGAGGCCAGGACTTCTAGTACTATGTTGAAGATCAGTGGTGATAGTGGACATCCCTGCCATGTTCCTGACCTTAGGGGAAAAGCTCTCAGTTTTTCTCCGTTGAGAATGATATTCGCTGTGGGTTTTTCATAGATGTCTTTTATGATATTGAGGTATGTGCCCTCTATCCCTACACTGTGAAGAGTTTTAATCAAGAAAGGATGCTGTACTTTGTCGAATGCTTTTTCTGCATCAATTGAAAGGATCACATGGTTCTTGTCCTTTCTTTTATTAATGTGATGTATCATGTTGATTGATTTGTGAATGTTGAACCAACCTTGCAGCCCAGGAATAAATCCCACTTGGTCAAGGTGAATTATCCTTTTAATGTACTGTTGGATCCTATTGGCTAGTATTTTGGTGAGAATTTTTGCATTCATGTTCATCAGGGATATTGGTCTGTAATTCTCCTTTTTCATGGGGTCTTTGGTTTGGGGATCAAGGTAATGCTGGCCTCATACAGTGAGTTTGGAAGTCTTTCTTCCATTTCTGTTTTTTGGAACAGTTTCAGAAGAATAGGTATTAATTCTTCTTTATTTTTTTTTTTAAGATTTTTATTTATTTATGTGACAGAGAGACAGCCAGCGAGAGAGGGAACACAAGCAGGGGGAGAGGGAGAGGAAGAAGCAGGCTCCCAGCCGAGGAGCCCGATGTGGGACTCGATCCCGGTACACCAGGATCACGCCCTGAGCCGAAGGCAGACGCTTAACGACTGCGCTACCCAGGCGCCCCTAATTCTTCTTTAAATGTTTTATAGAATTCTCCTGGGAAGCCATCTGGCCCCGGACTCTTGTTTGTTGGGAGATTTTTGATTACTGCTTCAATTTCCTTGCTGGTTATGTCTCTGTTTGGATTTTCTATTTCATCCTGGTTCAGATTTGGTAGTTTATATGTCTCTAGGAATGCATCCATTTCTTCCAGATTGTCTAATTTGTTGGAATATAGTTGCTCATAATATGTTCTTATAATTGTTTGTACCTTTTTTTTTTTGGTGGTGTTTGTGATCTCTTTCATTCATGATTTTATTTATTTGGGTCCTTTATCTTTTCTTTTTGAGAAAGAGTCTGGCCAGGGGTTTCTCAATCATTAATTCTTTCAAAGAACCAGCTGCTAGTTTCATTGATCTGTTCTATTGTTCTTTTGGTTTCCGTTTCATTGATTTCTGCTCTAATCTTTATTATTTCTCTTCTCCTGCTGGGTGTAGGGTTTATTTGCTGTACTTTCTCCAGCTCCTTTAGGTGTAGGGTTAGGTTGTGTATTTGAGACCTTTCTTGTTTCTTGAGAAAGGTTTGTATTGCTATATACGTCCCTCTTAGGACCGCCTTTGCTGCATCCCAAAGACTTTGAACAGTTGTGTTTCCATTTTCATTTGTTTCCATGAATTTTTTTAAATTCTTCTTTAATTTCCTGGCTGACCCATTCATTCTTTAGTAGGATGCTCTTTAGCCTCCATATATTTGAGTTCTTTCCAACTTTCCTCTTGTGATTGAGTTTGAATTTCAAAGCATTATGGTCTGAAAATATGCAGAGAAAGATCCCAAACTTTTGGTACCAGTTGAGATCTGATTTGTGACACAGGATGTGATCTATTCTGAAGAATGTTCCTTGTGCACTAGAGAAGAATGCATATTCTGTTGCTTTGGGGTGGAATGTTCTGAAAATTTCTGTGAAGTCCATCTGGTCCGGTGTGTCATTTAAAGCCCTTATTTCCTTGTTGATCTTTTGCTTAGATGATCTGTTCATTTCATTGAGTAGGGTGTTAAAGTCCCCTACTATTTTTGTATTATTGTTGATGTGTTTCTTTGATTTTGTTATTAATTGGCTTATTTAATTGGTTGCTCCCATATTAGGGGTATGAATATTTACAATTGTTAGATCTTCTTGTTCGATAGACCTTTTAAGTATGATATAGTGTCCCTCCTCATCTCTTATTACAGTCTTTGGTTTAAAATCTAATTTGTCTGGGGCACCTGGGTGGCACAGAGGTTAAGCGTCTGCCTTCGGCTCAGGGCGTGATCCCGGCGTTATGGGATCAAGCCCCACATCAGGCTCCTCCGCTATGAGCCTGCTTCTTCCTCTCCCACTCCCCCTGCTTGTGTTCCCTCTCTCGCTGGCTGTCTCTATCTCTGTCAAATAAATAAAATCTTTAAAAAAAAATAAAGATAAATAAAATCTAATTTGTCTGATATAAGGATTGCCACCCCAACTTTCTTTTGATGTCCATTAGCATGGTAAATGGTGTTCCACCCCCTCACTTTAAATCTAGAGGTGTCTTTAGGTCAAAGTGAGTCTCTTTTTTTATTCAATCTGATACCATGTGTCTTTTGATTGGGGCATTTAGCCCATTTACATTCAGGGTTTAACTATTGAAAGATATGAATTTAGTGCCATTGTATTGCCTGTAAGGTGACTGTTCCTGTATGTCGTCTCTGTTCCTTTCTGGTCTGTGTTACTTTCCAGTGCTCTCTCTGCTTAGAGGACCCCTTTCAGTATTTCTTATAGGGCTGGTTTGGTGATCACAAATTCTTTTATTTTCTGTTTGTCCTGGAAGCTTTTTATCTCTCCCTGTATTTTCAATGACAGCCTAGCTGGATAAAGTATTCTTGGCTGCATATTTTTCTCATTTAGCACCCTGAATATATCATGCCTGTCCTTTCTGGCCTTCCGGGTCTCTGTGGATAGGTCTGCTGCCAGTCTAATGTTTCTACCTTTGTTGGCTACAGACCTCTTGTCCCGAGCTGCTTTCAGGATTTTCTCTTTGTTTCTCAGACTTATAATTTTTACTATCGTATGTCAGGGTGTTGACCTATTTTTACTGATTTTGAGGGAGGTTCTCTGTGCCTTCGGGATTTTGATGCCTGTTCCTTCCCCAAATTACGGAAGTTCTCCACTATAATTTGCTCCAATATACCTTCTGCCCCCCTCTCTCTTTCTTCTTCTTCTGGGATCTCAATTATTCTAATATTGCTTCACTTTATGGTATCACTTATCTCTCAAATTCTCCCCTCCTGTTCCAGTATTTATCTCTCTTTTCCTCAGCTGCTTTATTCTTCATCATTTGGTCTTCTACATCACTAATTCTCTCTTCTGCCTCATTTATCATAGCAGTTAGAGCCTCCATTTTTTATTGCACCTCATTAATAGCCTTTTTGATTTTGACTTGGTTAGATTTTATTTCTCCAGAAAGGGATTCTTTAGTGTCTTCTATGCTTTTTCAAGCCCAGATAGTATCTTTATAATCGTTATTCTAAACTCTAGTTTTGACATCTTACTAATGTCCATTTTGATTAGGTCCCTGGCAGTCGGTACTGCCTCTTGTTCTTTTTTTTTTTTTGAGGTGAGTTTTGCCGTTTTGTCATTTTGTCCAGAGAAGAATAGATGAACGAGAGAACAAAATTCTAAAAGGGTAACCACAGCCCCAAAGAAATATACACTGAACAAATCAGAAGAGACCCAAAACCAGGGGGGGAAAGAAAAAAAAAATATATCAGGCTGGTGAATAGAACAGAGCCATACACTAGATTTTGGGTGTATTTGGTCTGTTAGAAGAAACTGCCTCCCAAAATGTTAAAGAAAAACTGGTATATATACAAAAATAAGGTTAAATACAATGAAGGGAATAGAATATGACTGTGAAAATGAAAATTAAAAAAGATTTTTAAAAAGGAATTGATAAGATGTTGGTTGAAAAAGGAAAGAAGAAAATTTCAAAAAATAAAAAATAAAGAAAATAAAGAAAATTTTAAAAACTAACTTTTAAAGACTAAAGAATCTTGGGAAGAAAGCCATGAATTCTATGTGCTGTATTCCCCTAGCGCTGGAGTTTGCGGTTCTCATTGATCAGTGAACTTGGACTTGGCTGGATGCTCTTGCTGATCTTCTGGGGGAAGGGTCTGTTGAATTGATTCTCAAATGTCTTTGCCCCAGGCAGAATTTCACTGCCTTTGTGGGGGGAGCAGGCTAAATAATCTGCTCTGGTTTGCTCTCCCATAGCTTTTGTTCCCTGAAGGCTTTCCGTGTAGCTTTAGAGGATGTGAATAAAAATGATGGCCTCCCAGTCTCTGGCCTGGGAGGAGCCCAGAGCTCCAGGCCCCACTCCTCTGTGAGCCCTCAGAGAAAAGCAGTCAGTCACTCCTGTCTCTCTGGTCTCTGTCTGCACTGCATGCTCACCCGGCCTGTGACCCCGTTTCTATCTCTAGCACATGGCCCTGTGTGGAGTCTCCAAACCCAGCAGATTCCTGCAGTTTGCTCCTGCACCACTCCTTCCCAGGGAGGAAGGGGGGTCTCCCCAGAGCTGCTGCTTATTAGGGGCCCAAATGTGCCGTGGGTCACAGTTTATGGCAACCCCAAGCTCAGAGCCCACTCCTGGGCTCACTCTTTGCAGCCAGCTTCCCCACTCCCATACCTGGGAGCTCTGCTGCACTTACGCACCCCAAGGGCCCTGAGACCACACTGTCCCAGTGAGGGTTCCACCCCTGGCTTAGCCACCAGAGCGATGCCCCTCACTGGAGGAGACTTCTAAAAGTTTCAATTTTGTCATCGGGTGCTCTCTCCCTTGCTGGTAGACAGTAAGTCTACCTCCCCCGATGGTCTGTCTTCCCATGTATCACCTCAAATTTACTTCTCTGCATCTCCTACCTGCCGAGGCACCGCCTGCAGCGCCGCAGCTGCGGCCCCATTAATTCTTCGGGAGAAGGACGAGGCACAGACAGGTTAGCTTGCGAAAGAGAGTGTGGGTGCAGGGGACGACCCCCACGAGTGATCGCCGGGAACAGCTGCAACCTCGCGTATTTATTGGCAACAATCAAAAACAATACCAATCCCAATCAATCAAGGGAGTAATCCTATTACCAATCAATCAAGGGAGTAATCCTATTACATTCTAGTGAATAGTAGTGCATCACGGGGAAGGGGGGGGAAGGTCAGGGGATCAGATGATGTAATGTTTAGCAAGTAAGGCCTATTCTTAAACATGTTTCTATGGACCCTGCAGGCTATTGTCAAGAGCAATCAGGTTTCAGCAGTGTTCTGCCCTGAAACAGTTGGGCATTCCCAACTGTTGGTCAAGCCAGGCGTTCCCGGCCACTTGGCTCTGACATTTACACTGAAGTCCGCAAGGTCCCAAACATGTTTTCCTATTATATCCTTAACATAAGTTTTCGGCCAGGGGCTGCTGCACCTCCCTTGCAGAAAGTGGCCACTTTTCTGTTCATAGAGTTGCTGCTATTCTTTCCTTGATCTCCTGTTGAGTTCGTAGGTTTTCAGAGTGGTTTGATAGCTATCTAGCTGAATTCCTGGGACCAGATGAAATTTAGGTCTCCTACTCCTTCTCCATCTTGCACCACCTCAGTGTTTTAATTTTCTTTACATAAATACCCTGTAGTGGAATTCCTTGGTTTTATGGTAGTTCTATTTTTAATTTTTTGAGCAACCTCAATACTATTTTCCATAGTGGCTGCACTAATTTACGTTCCCACCAACAGTGCACAAGAGATCTCTTTTCTCCACATCCTCTCACCAGTACTTATTTATTATAGTCATTCTGGCAGAGGTAAGGTGATACCTTATTGTGTTTTTATTTATTTGTATTAGAGTTGACATGCAATGTTATATTAGTTTCAAGTATATAACATAGCAATTCAACAGTTCTACACGTTATGCAATATCACCATGATAAGTGCTGTCACCATCATCTCCATGCAATATTATTAAAATATTAGTGACTATATTCTCTGTGCTGCACTTTTCATCTCCATGACTTATTTCATAACTGGAAGTTTGTATCTCTTAATCTTCTTCACCTTTTTCACCCATCCTCCACCCCCATTCTCTGACAACCACCAGTTCTTTCTATGTCTATATGTCTATTTTCATTTGTTTGTTTATCCATTTGATTGTTTTTTATATTCCACATATAAGTGAAATCAGATGATATTTATCTTTCTCTTCTTATTTCACTTAACATAATACCTTCTACATCCATCCATATTATTGCAAATGGTAAGATCTCTCTCTCTTTTTTTTTTATGGTTGAGTTATATTCCATTGTGTATATATACCACATCTTTTTATCCATTCATCTATTGATGGACACTTAAGTTACTTTCATATCTTCGCTATTGTAAATAAAGCTGCAATGAACATGGGGTGCCTATATCTTTTTGAATTAGTGTTTTTGTTTTCCATGGATAAATACCTAGAAGTGGAATTACTGAATTGTATGATATTTCCATTTTTAATATTTTCAGGAAACTCCATACTGTTTTCCACAGTGGTCACACCAATTTACATTCCTGCCAACAGTGCATAAGTGTTACCTTTCCTCCACATCCTCTCCAACACTTGTTGTTGTTTTTTTTTAATACTAACTATTCTGGCTGGTGTGAGATGATGACATGTAACAGTTGGTTTTGATTTACATTTCCCTGATCATTAGTGATTTTGACCATCTTTGCATCAGCATCTCTTGGCCATCTGTATGTTTTCTTTGGAAAAATGTCTATACAGGTCTCCTGCCCATTTAATTGGATTCTTTTGTTATTGAGTTCTATACCTTTTTTATATATTTACTTTAACCCCTTATTGAATATATCATTTGCAGATATCTTCTTCTTTCAGTAGATTGCCTTTTCATTTACTTTCCTTTGCTGTGCAGATGCTTTCTATTTTGGTGTGATCCCAGTAATTTTGCTTTTTTCCCTTGACTGAGGAAACAAATTCACAAATAGGTTTCCAAGGCTGATGTCCAAGAGATTACTGCCTATTTTCTTTTAGGAGTTTTTATGATTTCAGGTCTCACTTTTAGGTCTTTCATTCATTTGGAGTTTATTTTTTATATGCTATAGGAAAATGGTCCAATTTTGTTTCTTTTACATATAGCTGTCCAGTTTTCCCAGCACCATTTATCAAAGAGACCATCTTTCCCCATTGTATATTCTTGTCTCCTTTGTGATAGATTAATGGATCATATAAGCAAGAGTCTATTTCTGGACTCTCTGTCCTGTTCCATTCATTTATCTGTCTATTTTTGTGTCAGTAGCATACTGTCCCCCCCCCTTATTTAAACTATATTACAAAACTATAGTGATCAAAACAGTATGCTATTGGCACAAAACAGACACATAGATCAATGGAACAAAACAGAGAGCCCAGAAATAAGCTCACACCTGTAAGAATATACTATAGGGAAAGATCGTCTCTTTAATAAATGGTGCTAGGAAAATGGGTCGGCCACATGCAAAATACTGTTTTAATTACCATAGCTTTGTAGTGTCTCTTGTTATCTGGTATTGTGATACTTCCAGTTTAGTTCTTCTTAAGATTGCTTTGGCTATTCAAAGTCTTTTGTGATTCTATACACATTTTAGAATTATTTGTTCTGGTTCTCTGAAAAATTCCAGTAGAATTCTGATAGGGATTGCATTGAATCTGCAGCTTGCTTTGGGTAGTATGAACATTTTAACAATACTGGTTTTTCCAATCCGTGAGCATGGAATATTTTTCCATTTGTTTATGTCACCTTCAGTTTCTTTCATCAATGTCTTACAGTTTTTAGAGTTTAGATAGTTTGCCTCCTTGGTTAAATTTATTCCTAGGTATTTTATTTCTTTTGGGGCACTTGAAAGTTGGATGGTTTTTAAATTTTTTTCTGCAACTTCATTATTAGTGTATAGAAACCCAACATATTCCTGTATATTTTGTATCTTTCAACTTTACTGAATTCATTATTAGTTCTAATAGGTTTTTGGTGGAATGTTTCTTTCACATACAGTATCGTGTCATCTACAAATACTGTAAGTTTTACTTCCTGCTTACTAATATGGATGCCTTTTATTTATTTTTCTTTTCTGAATGCTATGGCTAGGATTTCTGGTACTATGAAACAATTACAAGAATAAAATGAAAAAAACACAAACATGTGGAAGCTAAGCAATATGCTACTAAAAAGCCAGTAGGTCAACAAAGAAATCAACAGGAAATCAAAAATACATAGAGACAAATGAAAATGAAAACACAACAGTTTAAAATATTTGGTACACAGCAAAGGCAGATCTATACAGGCAATTTATAGCTATATAGGCCTCCCTCGAGAAACAAGAAAAATCTCAGATAAATAATCTAACTTTACACCTAAAGGAACTAAAAAAAGAGCAACAAAGTTTAAAATCAGTAGAATGAAGGAAATAACAAACATCAGAGCAGAAATACATGAAATAGAGACAAGAATAGAAAAGATGAATGAAAACAAGAACTGGTTATATGAAAAAATAAAAGTGATAAACCTTTAGATAGCCACTGTTTTCTGATTGATAATCTGTCTAGATGATCTATTCATTGATGTAGTGTGGTGGTGAAGTCCCCTACTATTAGTATTACTGTCAGTTTTCCCCTTTATCTCAGTTAATATTTGCCTCATGTATTTAGGTAGTCCTATGTTAGGTGCATAGATATTTAAAATTGTTATGTCCTCTTCTTGGATTGATCCCCTTATGACCATGTAATGCCCTTATTTGTCTCTTGTTACAGTTATTTATAATTAATTAATTAATTAATTAATTAATGTGGTTTCAAGCCTTTATTTAAATTCCAGTTAATATACAGAGTAATACTAGTGATTAGAATTTAGTGATTCATCAGTTACATACAACTTATCATCATGATAAGTGCCCTCCTTGATACCCATCACCCATTTAACGCATTCTCCTACCCATTTGCCCTCCAGCAACCTCATTTATCCTCTATAGTTAAGAGTCTGTTTTACGGTTTGACTCTCTTTTTTCCCGTGTTCGTTTGTTTTGTTTCTTAAATTCTATGTATGAGTGAAATCATATAATATTAGTCTTTCTCTGACTTACGTATTTCACTTAGCATAATACTCTCTAGCTCCATCCACATCATTGCAAATGGCAAGATTTCATTCTTTTTGATGGCTGAGTAATATTGCATTGTGTATGTGTATATATATGTATATACACACACCAGCTTTTCTTTATCCATTCATCACTTGATGGACATTTGGGCTCTTTCCATAATTTGGCTGTTGTTGATAATGCTGCTATAAACATTGGGGTGCATGTATCCCTTCAAATCAGTATTTTCGTATCCTTTGTGTAAATACCTAGTGGTGCAATCACTGGATCATAGGGTAGTTCTATTTTTAACTTTTTTGAGGAACCTTCATAGTTTTCCAGGTTGGCTGTACCCGTTTGCATTCCTACCAACAGTGTAAGAGGGTTCCCCTTTCTCTGCATCCTTGCCAACACCTGTTGTTTCCTGAGTTGTTGATTTTAGCCATTATGACAGGTATGAGGTGATATTTCATTGTAGTTTTGATTTGTATTTCCCTGATGATGAGTGATGTTGAGCATCTGTTCATGTGTCTATTAGCCATCTGGATGTCTTCTTTGGAAAATTATCTACTCATGTCTTCTGCCCATTTCTTAACTGGATTGTTTGTTTTGGGGTATTAAGTTTGATAAGTTCTTTATAGATTTTAGATACTAACCCTTTATCAGATATGTCATTTGCAAATAACTTTTCCCATTCTGGATGTTGCCTTTTAGTCTTGTTGATTGGTTCCTTCAGTGTGCAGAGACTTTTTATCTGGATGAAGTCCCACTAGTTCATTTTCACTTTTGTTTCCCTTGGCTCAGGAGAGGTATCTAATAAGAAGTTGCTACAGCTAATGTCAGAGGTTGCTGTCTGTGTTCTCTTCTAGGATTTTGTTGGTTTCCTGTCTCACATTTAGGTCTTTCATCCATTTTGAATTTATTTATTTATTTATTTATTTATTTATTTATTTATTTATTTTTTAAAGATTTTATTTATTTATTTGACAGAGACAGAGACAGCCAGCGAGAGAGGGAACACAAGCAGGGGGAGTGGGAGAGGAAGAAGCAGGCTCATAGCAGAGGAGCCTGATGTGGGGCTCGATCCCAGAACGCCGGGATCACGCCCTGAGCCAAAGGCAGACGCTTAACCGCTGTGCCACCCAGGCGCCCCTGAATTTATTTTTGTGTATGTTGTAACAAAATAGTCCAGTTTCATTCTTCTGCATGTTGCTGTCCAGTTTTCCCAATGCCATTTGTTGAAGAGACTATCTTTTTTCCATTGGATATTCTTTCCTGCTTTGACAAAGATTAGTTGACCATATACTTGTGGATCCATTTCTGGGTTTTCTATTGTGTTCCATAGATCTATGTGTCTGTTTTTGTGCCAGTAGTACCATACTGTTTTGATCATGACAGCTTTGCAACGTGACTTAAAGTCCAGAATTGTGATGCCTTCAGCTTTGCTTTTCTTTTTTAAGATTGCTTTGGCTATTTGGTTTTTTTTTTTTTGTGGTTCCATACAAATTTTAGGATTGTTCTTGTTCTGTGAAAACTGCTGGTGGTATTTTGATAGGGATTGCATTAAATGTGTAGATTGCTTTAGGTAGTAGAGACATTTTAACAATGCTTGTTCTTCCAATCCATGAGCATAGAATGTTTTTCCATTTCTTTGTGTCCTCTTCAATTTCTTTCATAAACGTTCTATAGATTTCAGAGTACAAATCTTCTACCTCTTTGGTTAGGTTTATTCCTAGGTATCTTGTGTTTTTTGGTGCAATTGTAAATGGGATTGATGCCTTGATTTCTCTTTCTGCTGCTTCATTAGTAGTGTATAGAAATGCAACAGATTTTGGTATGTTGATTTTGTATTCTGCAACTTTATAAAATTTGTGTATTATTTGTAGCAAATTTTCAGTGGGATCTTTCAGCTTTTCTACAGAATATCGTGTCGTCTGTGAATAGTGAAAGTTTGTCTTTTCCTTGCTGTTTTGGATGCCTTTTATTTCTTTTTGTTGTCTGATTGCTGAGGCTAGTACTTCCAGTATTATGTTAAATAACCAGTGAGTGGACATCCTGTCTTGTTCCTGACTATAGAGGAAAAACTCAGTTTTTCCACATTGAGGATGAAACTAGCTTTAGGGTTTTTGTTTGTTTGTTTGTTTAAGATTTTATTATTTAACTTGAGAGAAGGAGAGAGCACACAAGGCGGGGAGGGGGGGGAAGGGCAGAGGAGAGGGAGAAGCAGATTCCCTGCTGAGCAGGGAACCTCATGCAGGTCTCCAACCCAGGACCCTGAGATCATGACCTGAGCCAAAGGCAAGTGCTTAACCAACTGAGCCACCCAGGTGCCCCTAACTTTGGGTTTTTTGTATAAGGCCTTTATGATGTTGACGTATGTTCCCTCTATCCTTACTTTTTTGAGGGTTTTTATCAAGAATGGATGTTGTACTTTGTCAAACACTTTTTCTGCATCTATCGAGAGGATCATATCCTTTCTTTTATTAATGTGGTGTATCACGAATGATTTGTGAATACTGAATCACCCTTGCAACTCAGGAATAAATCCCACTTGATCATGATAAATGATTCTTTAGTGTACTATTGGATCTGACTTGATAGTATTTTGTTGAGAATTTTGCATCCATGTTCATCAGGGATATTGGCCTCTAATTCTTTTTTTTTAGAGGAGTCTTTGGTTTTGTAAAATGCTGGCCTCATAGGATGAGTTTGGGAGTTTTTCTTCTATTTCCATTTTTTTGATAAGTTTGAGAAGAATAGGTATTAACTCTTTAAATGTTTGGTAGAATTCCCCTGGGGAGCCTACTGGCCCTGGCTTTTTTTGTTGGGAGATTTTTTTTTTTTAATTACTGATTCAGTTTCTTTCCTCATTATCAGTCTGTTCAACTTTTCTATTTCTTCCTGTTTCAGTTGTGTTAGTTTGAATGTTCCTGAGAATTCATCCATTTCTTCCAGATTGCCCAATTTGTTGGCATATATTTTTTCATAATATTCTCTTAAAATTGTTTGTTTCTGTGGTGTTGGTTGTTATTTCTCCTCTCTTCATTAGAGGTTTTATTTATTTGGGTACTTTGTGTTTTCTTTTTGATAAGTGTGCCTAGAGGTTTATCAATTTTATTAATTCTTTCAAAGAACCAGCTCCTGGTTTCATTAATCTGTTCTACTGTTTTGGTTTTTGTTGTTTTTCTGTCGTTGTTGTTGTTTCTATATCAATTATTTGTGCTCTAATCTTTATTATTTCCTTTGTTCTGCCAGCTGTAGGCCTCATTTGTTGTTCTATTTCTAGCTCCTTTAGGTGTAAAGTTAGGATGTATATTTCAGATTTATCTTGCTTCTTGAGGAAGGCCTGTATTGGCATATACTTTCCTCTTAGGACTACTTTTGCTGCATCCCAAAGGTTTTGGACTGTTGTGTTTTAGTTTTCATTTGCTTCCACGTATTTTTTTTTTTTTAATTTCTTCTTTACTTTCCTGGTTGACCCATTCATTCTTCAGTAGGATCTTCTTTAGCCTCCATGTATTTGTGGTCTTTACAATTTTTTTCTTGTGGTTAACTTCACGTTTCATAGTGTTGTAGTCTGAAAATATGCATGGTATGATCTCAATCTTTTTGCATGTGTTGAGGCCTGATTTGTGACCTAGCATGTGATCTACTCTGGAGACTGTCCCATGTGCACTTTAATAGAATGTGTATTCTGCTGCTTTAGGATGAAATGTTTTGCATATGTTAAGTCCATCTCGTCAAATATGTCATTCAAAGCCCTTGTTTCCTTCTTGATTTTCTGCTTAGATGATCTGTCCATTCATGTAAGTGGGGTGTTAATGTCTCTTGCTATTATTGTATTATTATCAATGAGTTTCTTTGTGTTTGTTTTTAATTGTTTTATTTATTTTGGCGCTCCCAAGGTGGAGGCATAAATATTTACAAATTGTTAGATGTTGTTGTTAATTGGACTCCTTTATTATGACATAGTGCCCTTCTTCATCTCTTTTTACAGTCTTTGGTTTAAAACCTAGTTTGTCTAATAGAAGTACGACTCCTCCAGCTTTCTTTTGATATCCGTGGCATGGCAAATATTTCTCCATCCCCTCACTTTCAATTTGCACATGTCTTCAGGTCTAAAATTATTTGCTTGTAGGCAGCATATAGATGGGTCTTGTTTTTTTTTTTTTTTAATCCATTCTGATATCCTATGTCTTTTGATTGGAGCATTTAGTCTATTTACATTCAGAGTGATTATTAATAGGTATGAATTTAGTGCCGTTGCGTTACCTGTAAAGCTGGTGTTTCTCGTCATGTTCCCTGGTCCTTTCTAGTCTTTGTTGCTTTTGGTCTTTCTTTCCCACTCAAAGAGTCCCCTTTAATATCTCCTGCAGGGCTAGCTTAGTGGTCATGAACTCCTTTAGTTTTTGCTTGTCTGGGAAACTCTTTATCTTTCCTTCTGTCTTGAATGACAGCCTTGCTGGATAGAGTATTCTTGGCTGCAGATTTTTCCCATTCAGTGCGTTGAATATATTATGCCACTCTCTTCTGGTTTGCCAAGTGTCTGTGGATAGATCTGCTGCTAATCATATTTGTTTTCCTTCATCTTGGCATTTTGTCTAGTGTCTAGTTGTCTGTCTTTATGTCTTAGGAAAGCCTGTTCTCTTTCCTGTCTCTGAGAGTAATGGCTTTATAAAGAAGTCATATAATAACCAGTGCTAATCTTTCCTATAGGGCTAGTTTAGTGGACATGAACTACTTTAGTTTTTTTCTGGGAAACTCTACTTCTCCTTCTGTCTTGAATGACAGCCTTGCTGGGTAGAGTCTCAATTGGTAGCTTTGGGGAAGTGTTTTCTTTTTGAGATCCCCTGTGAACTCCTCTCTCTCTCACCTCTCTCCACAACCAGGGTTCCCTTACCTTCACAGCACCCATGTTCCATTTCTCGCCTGAACAATGTCTCTGCACTTTGTACCTTCCATGATGTGGACTCCTCTCTCCCTCCAGTTGTGCAGTTCTGTCAGTCCTCAAATTGATTTCCTGGGGATTCAGAATTATTTGATATTTATCTAGCTGTGTTTGAGGAATGAGGCAAGCCTAGGGTCTTCCCACTACTCTGCTATCTTAATTTCTCACTTTTTTTTTTATGTCTCTTTTGTCTGATAAAAGTGTAGTGACCCTAGCTTTTTATTTACTTCCATTTCCATGGGTTTTTTTTTTTTCATCCCTTTGTATTTAATCTGTGTGTGGCTTTAGGTTTGAAGTAAATCTCATATATGCAGTATATGGATGGTCTTGGTTTTTTGTTTTGTTTTGTTTTTTTCATTCACTTAGCTACCCTTTGTGTCTCGATTGGAGGAGTTAGACCATTTACATTTAAAGTAATTATTGATAGGTATGTACTTACTGCCACTTTTAATTCTTTTCTGATTGTTCTTGTAGTACTTCTCTGTTCCTTTCTTTTTCCCTTCCTCTCATCCCTTGTGATTGACAAATTTCTTACTGTTACATTTGGATTCCTTTCTCTTTATTTTTTGTGTACCTGTTTTAGGCTTTCAGTGTGCGAGTACCATGAGGTTCATATATAACATCGTAAGCATATAGCAGTCTACATTAAGTTGATGGTTCCTTAAGTTGAAATATTATATAGTTCTACTTTTCCACTTCACTCCTTCATGTTTTATGTATATGATATCATATTTACATCTTATTTTATAGATATCATTGATTTTTTTTTGCTACTGTTGTCTTTTAACCTCCAAAGAAGCTTTTTAAGTGATTGATCTACTACCTTTATTGTATGTTTTTATTCATGAATTTTTTTCCTTTTGTGTTTTTCTTTTTTTCTAATTAGGACCTTTTCTTTTTGCTTAAAGAAATCCTAGTAACATTTCTCATAAGGTTGGTTTGGTGGTGACAAATTATTTAAATTTTTTAGCTGGGAAGCTCTTCATCTCTCCTTCAATTCTGATTGATGTCCTTGCTTGGTAGAATATTCTTGGTTGATGGTTTTTTCTTTTTAGTACTTTGAATATATTATGTCACTCTCTTGTGGCCTGCAAAGTTTCTGCTGAAAATAAGTTTATAGCCTTGTGGGATTTTCTTTGAAAGTAACTAGTTGCTTTTCTCTTGCTACTTTTACATTTTTTCTCTTAATCTTTAATCTTTGACTTTTTAATTATTAGGTATATTGGTGTGGATCTCATCTGGTTTGGGGTTCTCTGTGCTTCCCGGATCTGAATGTGTGTATCTTTCCCCAAGTTAGGTAAAATTTTAGCTATTATTCTTTCAAATATGTTTTCTGCCCCATTGTCTCTCTCATCTCATTCTGGTACCCCTATAATGTGGAAATGCATATGCTTGATTTATCCCAGAGATCCCTTACCTATCCTTGTTTTTTCTTCTTTTTTCTTTTCGCTGTTCACCTTGGGTACTTTCCACTAACCTGTCTTCCAGATGGCTGATTTCTTCTGCATTCTCTGCTGTTAATTCCCTTTAGTGTTTTGTTTTTATTTTAGTTATTGTATTCCTCAACTCTGGCTGTTTTTCATATTTTTATCTCCTTGCTCAAGTTCAAGTTTTCCACTCTTTTCTCATTCCAATGAGCATTTTTATGGTACTTTTTTAAAGATTCATTTATTCTATTTTAGAGAAAAAGAGAGACAAGTGGGGTAGGGGGACAGAGGAAGAGAAAATCTCCAGCAGACTCTACACTGAGCATGTAGTGCAATGCAGGCCTCCATCTCACCCTGAGATCATGACCTGAGCCAAAACCAAAAGTCAGGCATTTAACTGATTGCCACCCAAATGCCCCCTTTATGGTATCTTTTGAAGGCTTTATCAGGTACATTGTTTATCTTCATTCATTTATTTTTTTATTTTTGAAGTTTTGTCTTATCCTTTCATTTGGAGCACATTCCTCTGTCTCCTCATTTTGTTTGACTTTCTGTGTTTGTTTCTATGAATTAGAACAGCTACTTTTCCTAGTCTTGAAGGACTGATCTCAAATAGGAACATCCCCAATGTAAACTACAAGAGCCTGGCAGCTCTGCCTGTGGTTGTAGCATGCATGGGCTAAAAATCTCAGAGCAGTCTGTCCCAGGGCCACTCTGGTGGGATAACTGGAGTGGACCTGGGTGTGGGCTGGGGGTATTGGGGCATTCCACAAGTGGGCACCCTGGTGGGACAGCTAAAGCTGAAGCAGGAACTGGCTGTGTGATCTGGGACCATTCTCTGTAGAATCACCCTGGTGAGCAGCTGGAACTAAAGTGGGTACAGGCTAGGGGTTTCCATGGGGTACTTTATACAGGGAGACCCTTGGCAAGATGACTGGATCTAAGGTGAGCAGCCTGGAGGCATTTCTGGGTGCCCCATTCAGGAAGTTCCCTGACAAGTTGTCTGGATCTGAATTGGGCTGGGGCCTGGCATGTCCCATTGATGCTTTGTACATTTGTCACCTTGATGAGATATGTAAAACTATCATGGGCACCATCTGGAAGTATCCTGGTATGTGCCATGCTGGGGCCATTGTTGTAGAATGGCTGGGGCTTAGGCAGGTGGGAGGGTGAATGGCTTGGGCTGGTGTGAGCTACGGCCCAGGGCTCACTATGGGAACCAACTGGCCAGGTGCCATACCTTGGTCCTGTGTTTTCTGTCAGGGTGGAGGGGGAGCAAGAAGAAGGGTGCTCGCCAGTCTCTCTGACCTCAAAGAGAATTCCTGAAGGACTAGGGCTGTGTCCTTTATACTTTAGTTGCTCCTTTAAATCATTGCTTTGTTTCTGTGCCCCCAGGGTGACTGGGGATGGTGGGTTCAGGCCAGTTAGGGTGTCCAGATCCTGCTCCTGTCTGAACTATCAAGGTGGAGAGGAAGCATAAACAATAATGTTCACCAGCTCCTTGACACTGAAGAACATCTTGCAGGTTTCATGACATTTGACAGACATTCAAGATCTGGTTCCTTAAAGTCTAGCTATTCTTCTAAACTACCATTTTTTTTCTGTGCTACAGAGTGGATGAAACTGCTCCTGGTCTCTCAGTGCTATCCTTCCCTACTTTAGTTTGTAGTGTCAGGATGGGGTTCCCTTGATTGCCATGCCTTTGTCTCTTGTGCCTTTTACTGTGTGGGTCCCTCTGTCCTTTATGTGTAGAAGCTGTTGAATCAGTACTCCTGTCTTCTTCAGGAGGAATTGCTCTAAATGTAAGTGTAGGTGTGAAATCATTGTGTCCATAAAGGATGTGAGTACAGAGTCTTCCTACTGTACCATCTTGAACCCTCCCCCCCATCTCACTCTGGTTTTGATTTGCATTTCCCTAATGATTAGCAATGTTGAGCATTTATTCATGTGCCTGTTGGCCATCTATATGTCTTTGGGAAAATGTCTGTTCAGATCCTTGCCCATTTTTTCATCATATTGTTTTTGTTTCTTTGTTTTTTAGTTGCATGAATTCTTTATATAGTTTAGATATTAACCACTTATTGGATATAGGCATGCCTCAGAGATACTTGTTCAGTTCTAGACCACTACAAAGAAATGAACATCATAATAAATGAGTCAAATGAATTTTTTGGTTTCCCAGTGCATGTGTCTAAACAAACAATGTACATACCTTAATTAAAAAATACTGTATTGCTAAAAAATTAAAACTATCACCTGAACTTCCAGTGCGTTGTCATCTCTGCTGGTGGAGGGTCTTGCCTCAATGTTGACAGCAGTTGCTGAAAGTTGGTGTAGTTGTGGCAATTTCTTAAAATAAGACAACAATGAAGTTTGCTGTTAACTCTTCCATTCAAAAACAATTTCTCTGCAGCATGTGATGCCACTGATTAATAGCATTTTACCCACAGCGGAACTTCTTTCAAAATTGGAGTCAGTCCTCTCAAGCCCTGCTGCTGCTTTATCATCTAGTTATGCAAAATCTAAATCTTCTGTTGTCATTCCAAAAATCTTAACAATATCTTCACTAGGTGTAGATTTTATCTCAAAAAGACATGTTCTTTGCTCATCCATAAAGCAACTCCTCATCTGTTCAAGTTTGATCATGAGATTGCAGCAGTTAAAATAGTGAAAAGTTTGAAATTTTGCAGGAATTAACAAAATGTGACACAAACAAAAAGTGAGCAAAGACTATTGAAAAAAGGGCACCATAGGGGCACCTGGGTGGCTCAGTCAGTTAAGTGTCTGGTTCTCGATTTCAGCTCAGGTCATGATCTCAACCTCCTGGAATAAGCCCCACATCAGGCTCTATACTCAGTGGGGAGTCTGCTTGAGGATTATCTCTCTCCCTCTCCCTCTGCCCCTCCCACTCATCCTCACTCTTTCTCTCTCTCACAAATAAATAAATCTTAAAAAAAATTTTTTTAAGGGCACCATAGACTTGCTTGATGCAGTGTTGCCACAAACCATGAATTTGTGTTTTAAAAAAACAATATCTGTTAAAATAAAGCAAAGTGTAATATAAAGAGGTAGGCCTGTATTTTGATTTACAAAGGTGCTCTGCTATTCAGTAGTTTGTCTTTCTTTTGTTGATGGTTTCCTTAGCTGTGCAGAAGCTTTTTAGATTGATGTAGTCCTTTTTTTTTTTTTCTTTGCTCCAGTACCTTTGAAGTCAGCTCAAACAAACAACAAAACATTAAGACTGATGTCTATGTTTTGTTTTTGTTCTAGGACTTTTATGGTGTCCTGTCACACATTCAAGCCTTTAATCCATTTTGAGTTAATTTTTGTATATGGTGTAAGATAGCAGTCCAATTTCATTCTTTTACATGTAGTTTTCAGATTTTCCCGACACCATTTATTGAATAGACTGTCCTTTCTCCATGGTATATTCTTGGCTCCTTTGTCATAAATTAACTGATTGTATACGTGTGGGTTTATATTTGGGCTCTGTATTCTCTTCCACTGATCTATGTGTCTGTATTTAGGGCAATACCATACTGTTGAGATTACTATAGCTTTGTGGTATAGTTTGAAATCGTAGTGCATGATATCTTCAGCTTTGTTCTTTCTCAAAAATATTTTGGCTATTCATAGTCTTTTGTGGCTCCATACAAATTTTAGAATTATTTGTTGCAGTTCTGTGAAAAATTCCAGTAAATTGCATTGAATCTATAGATTGCTTTGGGTAGTGTGGACATTTTCACAACATCATTTCTTCCAATCCATGAGCATGGGGCACATTTCTATTTATTTACATCATCTTCAATTTTTTTGTCAATGTCTTCAAGTTTTCAGTGTATAGGTCTTGTACTTCCTTGGTTAAATTTATGCCTAGTATTTCATTTTTTTTGATATGATGGTAAATGGGATTATTTTCTTGATTTCTCTTTCTGAAGGTTTGTTAAGTATGTAGAAATGCGACAGACTTTTGTGTATTTTGTATCTTGTCACTTTAGTAAATTCATTCTAACAATTTCTTTGGGTGGATGTTTTAACGTCTTTTCGTATATAGTATCATGTCATCTGCAGTGACAATTTTACTACTTTTCAGTTTGTATTCTTTCTTTCTTTCTTTCTTTCTTTCTTTCTTTCTTTCTTTCTTTCTTTCTTTCTTTCCTTCCTTCCTTCCTTCCTTCCTTCCTTCCTTCCTTCCTTCCTTCCTTCCTTCCTTCCCCCTTTCCTTTCCTTTCCTTTCCTTTCCTTTCCTTTCCTTTCCTTTCCTTTCCTTCCTTCTGGCCTAATTTTCGTGGCTATACAATGTTGAATAAAAGTGGTAAGAGTGAACATCCTTGTCTTTTTCCTGATCTTTGGAAAAATGCTTTCAGCTTTCCACCATTGAATATGGTACTTGCTATGGGCTTGTCATTTATGACCTTTATTGTGTTGAGGTATAGTCTCTCTACACTCACTTTTTTAAAAGTTTTTGTCATAAATTAACATTGAATTTTGTCAAATGTTTTTTTCTGCTTCTATTAACATGCTCATATGATTTTTTTCCTTCATTTTGTTAACATGATATTACATGTTGATTGATTTGTGAATGTTGAACAATTCACGCACCTGTGAAGTAAGTCCCATTTGATCATGGTGCATGATACTTATATTGTTGAATTCAGTTTGGTAATATCTTTGAGGATTTTTGCGTCTGTGATCATCAGGGATATGGGCCTTTAATTTTCTTTTTTTGTGGTCTCCTTTTCTGGTTTTATTATCAGGGTCATGTGAGCCTTGTAAAATGAGTTTGGAAGCTTTCCCTTCTCTCTGATTTTTTGGATGAGTTTGAGAATGATAGATATTAAATATTCTTTTTTGTTTGGTAGAATTCACATGTGAAGTTTTCTAGTCCTGAAATTTTGTTTGTTGGAAGGTTTTTGGTTGCCGATGCGTTCTCCTTACTAGTAATTGGTTTATTCAGATTTTCTATTTCTTCATGATTGAGTTTTAGAAGTTTATAAATTTCTAAGAATTTATCCATTTCTTCTAGGTTGTTCAATTTGTTCACCTATAAATGTTCATAGTAGTCTCATGATCTCTCATATTTCTGTGAGTTGTAACTTCTCTTTTGTTTCTGATATTATTTATTTGAATCCTCTCTCTTTTTTTCTTGGCAAGTCTAGCTATAGATTTGTCAATTTTATTTATCTTTTCAACGAACCAGCTCTTTGTGTCACTAATCTTTTCTACTACCTTTTTAGTCTCTATTCCATTTATTTCCACTCTGATCTTTGTTATCTTTTTCCTTCTAAAATTTTGGGCCTCATTTTTTTCTTCTTTTTCTAGTTCTTTTTGGTATAAAGTTAAATTGTTTATTTGAGATTTCTCTCTTTTAGAAGACAGGCTTTTATTACTAGGAGCTTCCCTTTTAGAACTTTTTTGCCACATCCCATAGATATTTGTTAATGTATCTCAGTTTTCATTTGTCCGTGGGTATTTTTTTTATTTCTCCCTTGATTTCTTCTATGACCCAGTAGTTTTTCAGTAACAGTTTGCTTAATCTCCATTATTTGTAGTTTTTTCAGTTTTCTTTTTTGTAATTGACTTCTAGTTTTATGCCATTGTGGTCAGAAGAGATGCTTCATATGACTTCAATATTCTTGATTTCCATGTTCAGTATTTTATTGTCTAAAATGTAATGTTTCCTGGAGAATGTCCCATGTGCTCTTGAGAAGAATCTGTATTCTGCTGGTTTGGGATGAAATGTTTTATATGTATCTGTTAAGTCCATCTCATCTAACGTGTCATTTAAGACTGATGTTTTCTGATGGATAATCTGTCTCAGATGACCTATCCATTGATTAATGAAGTGTTAACATACCCTATTCTTATTATATTGATGTCAATTTCTCCCTTTTGGTCTGTTCATATTTGCTTTATTTAATTTGGTGCTCATACCTTGGGTGCACGTATATTTATAAATGTTATATCTTCTGGCAGGATTGACTCTTTTATCATTATGTAATGCCCCCTTTGTCTTTCATTACAGCTTTGTTTTAAAGTCCATTTAAAGCTGATAGGGGTAGGATATAGCTACCCTAGCTGCCTTTTTGTTTTTATTGGCATGGAATGTCTTTTTTTTATTCCTTCACTTTCAGTCTCTGTGTGTCCTTAATTCTAAAGTGAGTCTCTTATGGGCATTTTATGGATGTGTCTTATTTTGTAATCTAGTTAGCCATCTTTTGACTGGACACTTTAGTCCATTTACATTTAAAGTAATTATTATAGGTATGTACTTACTGCAATTGTGTTATTTTCTGGCTGTTTTTGTAATTTATCTTTTTCCTTCTTCCTTTTGTCTCTTCCTTTGTGGTTTGATGACTTTGTTTAATGTTATGTTTAGATTTCTTTCTCATTTTCTTTTCTGTATTAACTATAAGTTTTACTTTCTGGTTACTGTTTGGTTCACATATATCATCCTGTGTTTATAACAGTCTGTTTTAAGTTCCTGGCAACTTAAATTTGAACACTTCCCAAATGCTACATGTTTATTTCCCCCCTTCATGTTTAATGTTTTTGATATCACTTTAGGCATTTTTTTAATTTTATGCATCCCTTAACTAGTTGTAGGTTTAGTTAATTTTACTACTTTTATTCCTTTAAATTAGCTTTATAAGTGATTAATCTACTACCTTTATTATATATTTACCTTTTCCAGTGAGATCTTTACTTTCATATGTTTTCCTCTTATTAATTAGCGCCATTTCTTTTAGCTTAAAGAAGTCCCTTTAATATTTCTTGTAAGCCAATTTAGTAGTAATCAATTCTTTTAGCTTTTGTTTGAAAAACTCTTTATCTCTCCTTCAAATCCAAATGATAACCTTGCCAGTTAGAATATTCATTGTTGGACATTTTTCCCTTTCAACACTTTGGACAGTCATGCCACTTCTTTCTGGCTTGTAAATTTTCTGCTTGGAAATTTAATCATAGCCTTGTGGGGTTTACCTTGCAAATAACAATTTGTTTTTCTCTTCCTATTTAAGATTCTCTTTTTGTATCTTTAACTTTTGACATTTTAATTATCATGTGTCCTGCTGTGGATTTCTTTGTGTCCATCTTATTTGGAACTCCCTGCGTTTCTTGGGCCTGGATGTCTGTTTACTTCTCTAGGTTAGGGAAGTTTTCAGCCATTATTTCTTCAAGTAAATCTTCTGCCCCTTTCTCTCTCTCCCTCTCCTCCCTCTTGGACCCCTATAATGCAGAGGTTATTCCCCATGATGTTTTCCCAGAGCTCTCTGAAGTTACCTTTAAAAAAATTTTTTTTTTCTTTTTGCAGCTCTCTCTGGACGAGTTCCATTACTTAATCTTACAGCTTGATGGTCTGTTCTACTGCTTATCCAGTCTGCTGCTAACCCCTTCTAGTGTAGTTTTCAGTCCAATTATCATATTCTTTAGCTCTGTGACTTCTGTTTCGTACTTCCATATGTTTTCTATCTCTTAGTTGGAATTCTTGCTGTGTTTCTTCTTTTTTTTCTCGCAAGTTCATTATCATCTTTGTGACCATTACTTTAATTCTTTATCTGGTAGATTACTTTCTCCATATCATTAAGGTCTGTTTCTGAGGTGTTACCTTCTTCTTTTGCTTGGAATATATTTCTTTGTTTCCTCATTTTGCTTTACTCTCTGTGTTTGATTCTATGTATTAGGTGAAACAGCCACCCCTCTCAATCTTGGAGGAGTGTCCTTCTGTAGGGGATGAACCTACTCATTTAGCTCACCCTAGCTCTTGATTGTCTCTCTGACCTTTGTGATTGTCTTAACTGCCTGACTTATTATTAATAGGCCCCCAATTGTTGAAGATATGCCAAGATCTATCAGTGGAAGAATCTCATTTAGCATTTAGTTGTGGGCTATTGGAAGCCACATCCTCAGGCAGCAGTCTTTAAAGTATACAAATATATAATAATCCTATGGAGCCACAGTTGTAGTCCCTGATGGCCTCCAGACCAGGGTATTATCTGGAGTTGTCCTCTAGGAAGCACTTGCAAAAATAAGGGCTCCATACCTTCTGTGGAAGGTCTTGTCAGGCTGTAGTGAGGCCAAGGGGATGGATGTGCAAGGACGGTGTCTCCTTGCTTATGTTCCCTGGAAGCACCTCCTTAGCTTCTAGACGTATGGGAAGTGTAAAATCTGTCTGTCAGGCTAAAACTCCAGTCTAGGAAATAGGCCTTTTTCAAAGGAATACTGGGTCGTGTTTCAGTCTGTTTTTTATGTAGTGCCCACCAAGAACTTTTTCTGATTGTTGCAGTCTCATGGTGTTATGGAATCCCAGCCCTCTTGGGTACCAGAGCCAGGCAGTCAAGGGATGTCCTCTGCATGGGTTGCCTGTGCCCACTGGCTTTTCGAGACAACTGGAGAGTGTTGGGGGTGGGGCAAGCTCACCAGCTCCAGAAAGGTTATGACGGAAATGTCTTGACCGCATGAGCCCACACTCTTCAGCAGTGCAGTGGGAGGGTGCCTTGTCTGTGTACTCATGCCAGATTTAGGAGTGGGAGAATGCTGAGACAACTTGCACTCACCAGCCCAGACAGAAGGTGAAGAAGTGTCACAACTGCCAGCACTCGCAGACCTTAGCTAGGGAGTGGGAGAACTTTGCAACCATTTGTACTCATCTGCTTTAGCCAGGGAGCAGGAGAGTGCTGCTACTGCCAGCCTCAGCAAGTGCCATGACCGCTCATCCCCACCTATTGCAGCAATATGACGGGAGGGTGTCTGATCAGAGCTTGCCCACCTGTGCTAGTAGGCTATATGGAGAGTGCAATGATGGTATCATCCAGTATCTCCATCATCTCCTGAGAATGTCTGAACTGCCCCCTGTCTCTCCAGCTGATGCCTTCAGAGCAGCAAATAAATGTCCCTCCCTTGTATTCTGGGCATTTTCACACTGCTTTTTTTTTTTCTTCTTCTGGCCTTGGGGTGAGTGAGACCATATGTAAGCCTTCCAAGAGGGGAATTTCAGTTTTCCATAGCACTTTAGGGCCCCCGGACATCAACCCTGTTGGTTTTCCAAGCCAGACTTTGTCCCATTGTGGTGCACCAACACTTTGCTTCTCTAGAAGTGCCTGTCTGGTGAGATATCCCTCCCTATTGTGTGTTTTAGCACTGGGGGTGGAGATTTTTATGAGATCACATCTCTGCCTTTCCTAACCATCTTTATGTGGTCCTTTAATCCTTTGTTGTGGAGAGCAGTTCATCTAGTTTTCAGATCTCTTTCAGAAGGAAATGATCCATATATAGCTGTATAGATTTGGTGTCTCCATGGTAGGAGGTGAGTTCTGGCTCTTCCTACACTGCTATCTTTGACCTCCTTCTCTCCAAAGTTGAAGAAAGTGACTTGTCCCTTTCTGTGTGCCCTACCTACTGAATGTCATTAGTGAACTCTACAATTCCAAGTCCGTGATCCTTCCATTCTTTCTATTATTTAGTAAACAGCCTATTTCTCCCAGGCACTATAATATTCTCTGGAGCTATTTCAACAAAATAGACAAAAATTCCTGATCTTACAGAGCTTATACTCTATTGGGTGAGGGTAGAAATGGGGAAGAAGTTAAATAATAAAATAAAAATAAAATATAGAGATGACACTACATGCTATCGAGAAAAGCAAAGCAGGAATGAGTAGAGAGTGTGTTTGTGAAGGTCGGGGGAAAAGAGTATGTTTATAATAGAATGTTCAGGAAAATTATCACTGGAAAGTGTCAGTTGAACACTGTAAAAGTGAAGGAATGAGTCATTGGCACAAGTGTTCAAAGCAGAAGGGAAAAGGGAACCGCAAATTCCCAGAGACACATAATGATTCCGGACTTAATTTTGATAAAGATGGGAGTCTTGGGGATATTGACAGAGTTGTGTCATGATCTGACTTGCATTCATGCTTTGTGTTGAAAGTAAATGAATCCAAAGCTCTGTGCGGGTCAATATAGGGTGGAAGATGTAGAAATGGAAGTCTTTAGTACAGATGGAGAAGTTAAAACCATAAAGGCTCATGGAAACTTCCAAAGAAAGCATGTGAGAAGAACAATAAAATAGGAGCAATGATGGAAGCCTGCTAGATACTAACCTACAAAGGAACAAAAAAGATGTATGAACTTAAGGGATCTAAGAAAAAAATTGTCAGAAAAGTATGGGAAAAAAAAAGCAGATGTGAAAAATAAAGACTGTTAAGCGTCATTAAGGACCCAGATAAGCTTAGACACCATTAATTTGGGCTGACCTAAATTTGGACTGACATATGGTTGTTTGATACATTTAGCAGTACTCCTCTGCCAGGATAGCATAAAAGCCTGGTTGAAGAATGGATTCAGAGTTGTGGTTCTGCTGAGCAGGTGCAATAAACAATAGAAACATCAAATAACTGAGATATGGTTGAGAGAAAGTGGATAAGATATACAACCACATGTGATGCATCTAAGAGCTTGAAGAATAGATTTAGTGGGAATGAGTTTGAGATTATAGATGCCAAAGAGTTGTTGGAGAGTAGGATATGGGTGCTTAATATTTTTAATGTGGAACATAATGTAACAAAATATAATGAACTTATTTAAAAGTTGATATCTTTGTTTAATGTATCTTACACTATAGACAGTTGCATTTTGTGACATAGAGTTCATCATTTTCATTGAACTTTTTTTGCTGTTGTCATAAAATCCCAAATTTGAAGATTCTCTTCCAGGTGTTTTTAGTTAGAGATATCTGTACTAGTTTATGCCAACTGGCCACTTTCGGCAAGTTTGAAGGGCCCAATGTAGGAAAGCTTCCTCCAGCTTACAGAATCCTCTTTCATTTGGCTTATTTGCAGAATGGATATGAGCATTTTACCCAAACTTACACAGTTCTAGGGAGACCAAATATCATGAAAGAAGTTTTTGCTGTGATTGAACTTCAAAATGTCATCTGAGTGTTTTTTTCCTGTTAAGTAGTCTGGGTTAAAAGCATTCACATTCATTTAGTAAAGCCAAAGAAAAGAAGATATAAAGAAGTAAAGATGTGTTATTTAAATAGAAATGTATTGCTTACTACCAAATATAATCATAAAGAGTACATAGATAAGAGATGGATAACAGATAATAGCTAGCTAGCTAGATGACTGTAGTTTTAATTTTAAACTTTAGTTGAATATCTCTCTTTAAGCTAGGTAACATAGTTGACTAGTTCTGCTTAAGCTTCTCCAACTTTTCTGTGTCTTTTTTTTCTAAATCAGCAGAGCAGGTTCTGCCAGATGTAATTTTCTTTTTCAGAGTCACAGTTGAAGCAAATTGCTTCACCTTGTCTTAGGTGAAGTACACTACTCTGAGTTTGCTGCTGATCCCTTTAAGTTCCAGTCACTAAGTGTGAACCTAAACGTTCAGCTTTACCCCTCTTTCACTAGTATTTAAATCTGTCTGGCTGTGGAATGGATGCTCACTACATTAAAGCTATGCGTAAAATCATGACAAAATGACCTCTTTTGGTCATTAATCTCCAAATGTCCCTCTCTAGTGTATGATCCACAAAAGAAGAACTTGGTAACTCCCTGCAAGAGAATGAAATCAACAATTTTATGGTCCTCAGAAGTAGTACTCCTGAAAGTAAATCTAGCATCATGAACTCCTCCTTTTTCACTAAAACCAAATATCCATTTTCCTGTACCATTAATAGAGAATTTATCAAAAGAAAGAATTCTCATAAAAGCTTAATTAGATGTTAGGAAAAATAAGCTTAAAGAAAGAGTTAATAAAAGGGAAGATAATATCAGGCATAATTTGATGCATAATGTCCACCAATGAGTTAAATTAGTAATTGAAAGAAAAGTTATGGAGAGAAAAAAAGAGAAAAAGGAACAAAGTCCTAAAGGGGTATAAAGAAAAAATGAAGAAATGAATGAAAGAAGACAATGAGAAGCAAATTTTATAAAGAGAGAATAGAAATTTTCTTTTGAAGCATAGCATTATTAATAATATTAAAATATTAAATCACAGGGTGACTAGTAAACAAAGATAAAATATTTTCTGATTAAAATTCTTTTTACATGCCACTGTACTGTTTTTTTATTTAGTATACTGCCATTGAAGTAATAATGTCAATACCTCTTTTTTTTAATCTGTGAATGGCTTATTTCATATAAATAAGTTCAGATGAAAAGAGTAATCACACAATGTCTCAAATGCAGAGGACCCATTATGTGTATACATTAATCAGAATACTCAATTCTACTTGAATAAGCACAATTATAGTGCTAAAATTTTTAAATTTCCAGGATGCCTAACTATTCCATCAATGCTTTAGGATTATCTACTTATTTCACGTATAATTGGGATATCCCCCAAATCTATATTTCTTCTTTATTATAGCCACATGCTCAGATTTATTCAAATAGCAATTTTGCAGCATCCTTTAAAAATAAATAAAAGTATCTGATTGTGATTGTTGTGTTGTAGGTTCAGACATTTTAATGTATTCTTCCTTGGAAAAAATAACAACTAGGAACAATAATCACAGGCAAAACTTTGCAACACCAATTGCCTTGAAAAGGAAACAAATATTTCCCACACACACAAGCAAAAATACTGTCCATTTCTGTCAGCCTTTTCAACCTCTTTTGTGTTCCAAGAAATTGCGAGTAATGAAAACAGGGCAGAGCCAATCAAATGGGTGTGTATACTAGTGCACTGTGAGAGTTGAAAGCTCTGCATTTAAAATAAGGTTTATGCATAATTCATAGACTATGCATGTTTATGTAAATTACCAAAGGCGGAAGTGTATACGAAACAGAATCTGAGGTAAAATGACGATGTTATAATATACTGCTGGACTTGCATCTCGCCAATTCAACATACCCCGTTATACTATTCTTGAAAATTACATCATGTGCCAGTTCACGCTAAGAAATCTAATAAAACTTTGGCTTACACGCATTGTATATTTTTCAACATTCCTTTCAGATTCAATACAATATTAAACACTGACACTTAGCCATATATAATTCAAACAGCCTGGGAATAAAGATGTACATATATATTCCTGTTAATGGGTGTTATGTAAGTTGAGAGAAATAGAAAGTGCCTAGAAATTTAATTTAAAGATAGGAAGGTTTTTAATGCATGGGAATTTTCAGTTAAAAAAAGACGAAAAAGGAAATGAACTCTTCCATCACTGAAAACAGTGAATTTTGGAAGGTAAAATAGTATTTGGAAGACAAGCTCCCATCTAACATGGAACACTGGAGTGGTTTCTGGTTGGTGATATTCAGCTCAGACTCATCTTCTGGCTTAAAGTGTTCCTTTGAATCAGTCATTGTGGGCTGCCAGCAGAGAAGAGCTCATTTGCATGAGCTCTCCACCTCCTGGTCAGCTCGGAAAATCTTAGCAGCTTAGCACTGCGATTGGCAAAGGAGGGTTTCAAAAAAAAAAAAAAAAAAAAAAATTAAATAAGAGCTTCCAAACAAAACATTGTCACTGAATTAAGTCCAATGCACCTGAAATTCATTGCTCTGTTATCTTTTAAATTGTTATAAATATAGCAGGCATTTTAAAGTCATTTCTGTTTATTCCCTTTCTAATGTACTGTGTGAACCATTTTTCACATGTGTTAACGTACTATATGCAAATGGCGTTTAATGTGTTTTATTCACAGAATGCATTTACAAATCATTTTGTGTATGGAGGAAAGCCGTTGCTTCACTTTTGCCTGTGACACAGAAAAGGAGGAGTACATATCACTACATTTCTAAAATGATAGTAAATTTAAAGGGAATGAGGAAAGCCCATAGATGCAATAATAGAAAACTTCTGTGTTTCTAATTTATCTATTAGTACCTTTTTCATATACACTTGCAAAATCTGGTGCTAAATTCCACTTGCTAAGAATTTTCAGCTCTTGTCATTAGAAACAATTATCCCTTCCATTATTCGTGCTTACGTCCACGTGTACTGTACCTCTTAGAAATCAAAAGAAATGCTCAGAAAACAGCAAACACTTCTAGATGAAGCAAAAATTAATTTAAACATTTGCACTCCATGTTCTACCACAATAACTAAGAGTAATTTCTCACACATCAAATCATCATGCGCTTTCTTCATAGCATTTGAAGACTTTCAAATAATTTGCAGCAGAATGTATTTTATTTGAAATAGCTCTCAACCCTAAACTGTATAAAAATCACTAGCTGTTTAAAAATTGCAGAGAGTAGATTAAATATTGAAAGTACATTAAAATTCCATTTTTATATGTTAAATATGTAACAAAAATGAACATCTCTAATTGTGATAAAAATAATGTGAGAAATATGTACAACATAATGCTTTTATTCTAATTTATAGAAATAGGTCCCTAAATGGTTATTATTTTCATTCCATGTATAGAATGACCAGGAAAAATGCTAGCAATTACTCTGTGAATGGTGTTCTACCCTGGCATGAAGCTATAACTAATTTGCATATAGCATTGTTGGAAATGAAGCCTGTGACATACAGATCATCGTCAACATTGGGAATTCACACTGCCAACTGTACCTCCTCATACAAATACATACTGCCACTTATGGATCAAAGAGAGTGTTGCGACTGCCATCCTGAGCTATTAAAACACATCACGCTACCAGAATTTTAAACATGTTTTAGAAGTGGGATATTTATCATTAGAAGGATTTTTTCCTTTGTTATGTAAACAAAAGGAATTCTCTTAAAACTTATTCCATGGAAATATTTGTCTTTTACCTATGTCCTATTTTCTCCAAGTGAAAAATCATATAGCACAAAATTTTAAAAAATAATTTGGTATATTAGTAAACAGCACTTTGTATATTTCTATTACAGGAAGAAAATTTAACAGTAAGAGAAAGATAAAAATTAAGATACAATCCATCAATTTTTGAACAATGGCTTAGTAGTTTCTATGGTGACATGAGTCCACAAATAAAAACTCAAGAGAGGCAACTTTTACCTAATTTATCAAATAAATAAGCAAAAGAGAATTTTAAGTTACCCGGATAATTATCTCAGTTATTGTCGTCATGTCGCATATTGATTGGCTTATCTTCTACTATTCACCTTTATTTTAAAAAAGTAAAAATTTTCCTCTGTGCATTTTAAAAGACTACTTTCAGTTAAACAAAATGAGAGATTATTTTTATTACTTGACATAAATAAAAGCATTCTTGACAACAAAACAGCGAATTGGTTATGAAACTTGAAGAGAATTAAGCTCTCGGCAGTAAGATACTTTTCTACCAAATTTTTGAAAGAGGGCGTGTGAATGTATTGGAGAATTCACATCCGCCCTATGGGACTATCTATAGTAGATTGTTTCTATACATTTTATGTCAAGATTTGCCTACTGAGGCATATACAATAGGTATGCACTGGAGTATAATTTATAAAGTATGCTTACAAGATATTTCTGTAATGTCTTCGCCTATTGCCTATTACCTTTCTTGTCCTCTAATTTTCATGAGACTCTGTGGTGCATCTTATTTTCTATTTAGGGAAGAAGTTGAGTGATCGGTTATGGATGATAACAGAAAAAATCAGTCAAATGTGGACAAGGCTGGCCTGATAAGACTGAAATGAAGTATGCTTTTGGTTGTGTAATAATTTTCCAGCTGTGTTCTAGTTTAAGAAAATGTCCAACATGACATTCCTAGCTTAACTCAGTCACACATTTCATACAGGTAGTATTTTTCAGATGACACCAAGTTAGAAGGGGTTGCTAACACTTCAGAAGAGAAGATCAGAATTCAAAGTGACCTCGATAAATTGAAGAAACAGCGTGAACCAGATGAAATACTAGCTAGCCTCAGGTCCTACAGGGGGGAAAAAAGTCTAAGCTAGAATTCATCACTCATTTATTCATTCATTCATCAAATATTTATTAAATGCCTACTATGTGCCAGCCACAAGCTGAATATCATTTAACACAAATGTATTTTTAGTTTTGAAATCTGCCCTCTCCTTTAATGCGTGACTGGCCCCTTTTAGGAAATCAATCCCTTTCAAAATTGCATGTTCTTACATTGTGCAAAACCAATAGATTTAGAAAGGAAAATACAAGCACCTCAAGAAATACCAGCATCATACTGAGATATTTGTTTGTGTGTATTTGTATCTGGGCTATGGTCAAGATTCACAAGAACACAAAACCCATTTTGATTATGTTTCTCCTTCATTTATATACTACAGAACCAGGGCATGCCTTTGTTTACAAGACTACTGATTGATGGATTAAAGTATAGTTGACACGCAGTGTTATATCAGCTTCAGGTGTACAACATCGTAGTTCAACAACTGTATATGTTATGCTGTGCTCACCACAAGTGTAGCTGTCATCTGTCACCATTCAGTGCCATTTACTTATTACAATGGCATTGACTTATATTCCCTATGCTGCACCTTACATCCTCTTGACTTAATCATTCCATAACTGAAAGCCTGTACCTCCCACTTCCCTTCAACCATTTTGCCCATCCCCCCTCCACCCGTTCTCTGTGTTTATAGATCTGTTTCTGGCTTTTTGTTGTTTATTTGTTTGCTTCAGATTCCCTATAACTAGAATCATATGGTATTTCTTCCTCTGTCTCATTTAGTGTAATACTGTCTAGATCTATCCATGTTATTGCAAATGGCAAGATCTCATTTTTCTTTATAGCTCACTAATATTCCATTGTATACATAAATACCAGATCTTGTTTATCCATTTATCTATCCATGGCCACTTAAGCTGTTGCCGTATCTTGGCTATTATAAATAGTGCTACAATGAATGTAGAGGTGCATATATCTTTTCAGATTAGTGTTTTCATTTTCTTTGGCTCAATATCCAGTAGTGGAATTACTAGTTCATGTGGTATTCCTATTTTTAATTTTTTGATGAATTTACATACTATTTTCCACTGGTTGCACCAATTTACATTCCTGCCAACAGTGTATGAGGGTTCCCTTTTCTCCACGTCCTCACCAATGCTTGTTGTTTCTGTCCTTTTTAATACCAGCCATTCTGACTGGTGTGAGATAGTATCTCATTGTGGCTTTGATTTGTGTTTCCCTGATGATTAGTGATATTGAGCATCTTTTCAAGTGTCTGTTAGCCATCTGTAAGTCTTCTGTGAAAAAATGCCCACTCAGGTCCTCAGCACATTTTTGAAGTGGATTATTTTTGTTTTTTGGTCTTGAGCTGCATAAGTTCTTTATATATTTTACGTATCAACCCATCATTGGGTATATTGTTTGCAAGTATCTTTTCCTATTCAGTAGGTTGCCTTTTCATTATTTTTTATTTTCTAATTTTTTAAATTCCAGTGTAATTAATGTACAGTGTTATATTCGTCTCAGCTATGTAATATGGTGATTCAGCAATTCTATACATTACTCGGTGCTCATCACGATAAGTGCTCTCTTAAGCCTTTTCATTTTGTCCATGGTTTTCTTTGCTGTGCAAAAGATTTTTTGTGTAGGTTGTCCCAATAATTTATTTTTGCTTTTGTTTCCCTTGAGACAGATCCATAAATATGTTGCTAAGGCTGATGTCCAAGAGATTACTCCCTGTGTTTTCTTCTATAAGTTTTATGGGTTTTAGGTCTCAAATCTATTTTGAGTTTATTTTTGTGTATGGTGTTAGGAGGTGGTCCAGTTTCATTCTTTTACATGTAGCTGTTCAGTTTTCCCGGCCCCATTTATGGAGGAGACTGTCTTTTCCACATTGTTTATTCTTGAATCTTTTGTTATACATTAATTGACCATATCAGCATGGGTTTATTTCCGAACTCTCTACCCTGCCTCATTGATCTTTGTATCTTTTTTTTATGCCAGTACCACACTGTTTTAATTGCTATAGGTCTGTATTATATCTTGAAACTTGGTATTGTGATATCTCCAGCTTTGTTTTTCTTTTTCAAGATTGCTTTTGCTATTCAAGGTCTTTTGTGGTTCCACACAAATTTTAGGGTTATTTGTTCTAGTTCTGTGAAAAATACTATTGGTATTTTGATAGGGATGGCATTGACTATAGATTGCTTTGGGTAATCTTTTCAAAAGTGAGTCACTTTCAGGAGTCAAAATAAATCATATTTAATGTTTAATTTTGGATTATTGTAAGGTTATAACAAAAGTAATTACAAAGATATTTTACTGGTTCATCCTTTGTCTGCTCAAATCAGGAATACTCAATTCACTTTTAAAAATGTGATTCCAGTAGTGTCCTACCCTTGTTTCCACCCTGGCTGCCTTGAAGAAAAGTAATCATGCATCCTGGTTTGATTGGGACAGTTTACACCTGCTGTGCCAGCATAATTATTAATGTCTTTTACTCTAGAAGTGATCAGTTTAAACAATAAATTATGTGATTCCTCCTAGTTTGAAGTGTCTCTTCACTTGTACCCACGCACTGCATCTTTTGATGGGGTGAAATAAAATGCAATTCCTTAAGAAGTTGGCTGGACACCAAGGGAGACATAAATATCAACAGATCCTTTCAGGGGAAAGCAAGGACCTCGAGGATGAACAGACTTCACACAAAGGTGTAGATAAAAGGAAGCTAGTACTCAGGAACCCATTAAAGCTGTCAAATTTGAGAACATTGGACAGCAAAGCCTAATTAACAACTTATCAGACACAGTTCATCTTTTAGCAAAAACCACTTCAGATAGGTATATTCAATTTGAAAAACATGTTCCGGAGACAAAACAGGCAGAAATGGTAATAGTGTATGCTAGCAATACCCATAAATAAATAATGAATACCTATATATAATGAAAAATATTTTTATTACTTTTCCAGCCTTTCACCATCTCTTGAAAATAGACAATGTATAGGTTTTTCTGGTGACTAATACTTTGTAACTGTTCTACACAGATTATATTTTTCATAATGTTTTTTTCCTTTCAATTTTGTAACTTTAGGTGTGAGGAAATAAAGAGTTAAATTTTTAAACAGCCACTGATATGCTCTCTAAAGCAATTATTCCTTCTGTCACCAAGAGATAAATGTACTACCACAAGACATTACAAATGTGCTCCTCTAGACTCTAATACAAATTACTGTCAGACCACACCATTTAAAGTCTTCCTCCTCTTATTTAGTAAAGCCAATTTCTTTTGATTCCTTTTACATATAAAGAAGAAAATATCTTGCTCTGATGATTGTTGAACACATTTTAACAATTTTTAACCCTTTTAAAATAACATTCACTGCTTAGTAACTCTTAACAACATTCAATACTGAGATTCACAGACATTCTGGAACAAGTAGATGAGGAAGAGAGCCTCTGGTATTGTATGGGTTTTCTACCATCTGTTAGAATTGCAGAAAGCACCTCAATCAATGGAAGGAGCTCTGAAGTTAGTACTAATGCCAAACAAGCCTCATGAATTTCAAGTACAAAAATTGGAGTATGAGTTTATCTCCGTCACGGTCTCATCCCAAGAAGAAATGATCTCTGAGTCACTCAGAGCATATAAATATGCTTAGAGATTTTGAGCACATGCATATATGTAAGCTTATGGTTTTGCACTATAATTTTTTCAGATCCTTAGGCCTGTGAAACAGTAAATCTAACTAGCAGCTCATACTTGGGAAGGTGAAATTAAAAACTGAACTACTTAGCAGTATATTGGCCATGAAAAGGTGCCATGAATTAGGCTAAGGGTCATGCAAGGTTGTGAGAGGGCACTGGCTTTTTAAAGTAAAGAACCCCAGTCCATAAAGTGTCTCCACTTTATAGAATGTAGAATGCAAAGCAAAGAAGTGGTTTGACATAAGCCTAAAAGACCAGTCTTTAGAGACATTTACAGACTAGGCTTGCTCTCACAGTGCTGGTTCCAGCCCCAGACATTAACTCTAACTACCAATCCCCTTCAATTATTGTACCTTTTAGCTCTCTTGTTTTGCTTTTTCAACTAAAAAAAAAAATCTACGGGGTAGATATTCAAATATTTTAAATAAATAATAAATAAATAAATAAATATTTTAAATAAATACAACTGATTAAGTTGAGAAAAATATTACTAGTGCAAAATTAATAGCAAATATCATTTTAAATGGTTAAAAACTAAAAACAAAATTTGGTAAACATGTACATCATTATTATAATTCAATTTCTTTTGGTGGTCCTGGTGAATGTAGGATATCAGAAAATTGAGTCAGAATAGAGATCCTAGTACACATGGGATCAGTACCTATGGGATCAGTCCATATGTACTTTAATATACGAAAGATGGTTTATTAATCATTTGGGAAAAGTGTACATCTTTAATAAGTGGCAGAAGAGGCTATCATTTGGAAGAAAAGAGAACTTATCCCTCACCTTTTGTAAACTACAGAACATAATTGTAATTGGAGTAGAAACTTGAATGTAAAAAATAGTTCTTGAAAAAAAATTAGTATTATTTATTTTAGAGAGAAAGTAAGAGTGAGCAAGCAGGGGGGAGGGGCAGAGGGAGAGAGAGTCTTAAGCAGACTCCATGCTGACTGTGGAGCCTGATGCAAGGCTCGAGCTTACCACCCTGAGATCAGAACCCTGAGATCACAACCTGAGCCGAAACCAGGAGTCATGCTAAACCAACTATGCCACCCTGGTAGGATAGGCAAAGTCTTTATTACCTAGAACCTTAATCAAAACTTTTTACTTCTGGACAAAATAAAAGCAAAGCCCCATTTTTTTTCACATTTCCGCCTTTTATTTTCTACAAAATGGGGAAGAAAATATTTTGTTATAAACTTTTAGAAATACAATATTCTATTTGAAATAGATATTCAAATATTCTATTTGAAATAGGGGACTTTTATTTTGTATGTGTTGGTGACTTGCTGACCTGAGTCCAGAGATGAAATTTACATTTATGGACTATCTAATGGGCCTGTGATCCCTCTCTATGAGTCCAGAAGTAAAAAGCTTTGATTAAGGTTCTAGGTAATAAAGACTTTGCCTGGTTTCTCTCCTACCTGGGTGGTATAGTTGGTTTAGTATGTCATTTGTTTTCTCAATTCCACATATGAGTAAAATCATATAGTATTTGCCTTTCTCAGTCTGACTTATTTCACTGATCATAATATTTTCTAGGTTCACCCTGTTGTCACAAAGGGCATGATCTCATCCTTTTTTATGGCTGTGTAATATTCCTCTGTGTGTGTGTTTGTGTGTGTGCGTGTACTCCATTTTTGTATCCATGAATTTATTGAGTGCTTAGGTTGCTTTTAATTCTTGGTTATTATAAGTAATGCTACAATGAACATAGAAGTACATATATATTTTTGAAATAGTGTTTTTGTTTTCTTTGTGTCAATACCCAGTAGTGGGACTATTGGATCATATGGTATTTTTGTTTTTATTTTTTAATTTTTTTACTGTTTCCCACAGTAGTTGCACAAATTTGCATTCCTACCTATAACACACAACAATTCATTTTTCTCCACATCCTGGCCAACACTTGTTTCTTGTGTTTTTATTTTAACCATTCTGACAGGTATGAGGAGATAACTCGTTGTGTTTTGATTTGCATTTCCTTAATTATTAGTGATGTTGAGCATCATTTCATGTGTATGTTGAACATCTGTATGTCTTCTTGGAAAAATGTCTATTCAGGTTCTCTGCCCATTTTTTAATCAGATTGTTTATGGTTTTTGGTGTTGAGTTGTATATATTCTTTATATCTTTTAGATACTAACCCCTTGGGGCGCCTGGGTGGCTCAGTTGTTAAGCGTCTGCCTTTGGCTCAGGGCGTGATCCCAGTGTTCTGGGATCGAGCCCCACATCAGGCTCTTCCACTGGGAGCCTGCTTCTTCCTCTCCCACTCCCCCTGCTTGTGTTCCCTCTCTCGCTGGCTGTCTCTGTCAAATAAATAAATAAAATCTTAAAAAAAAATAGATACTAACCCCTTAACAGATATATCATTTGCAAATACCTTCTTCTCTTCAGTAGTTTGCTTTTTTGTTTTGTGATGCTGTCCTTCACTGTGCAAAAGCTTTTTAGTTTGATGTACTCCTGATAGTTTATTTTTGCTTTTGTTTCCTTTGCCTTAGGAAACACATCTAGAAAAATGTTGTTACAGCTGAAATCAGAGAGATGACTGACTGTCCCCCTCTAGGAATTTTATGGTTTCATTTCTCACATTTAGGTCTTTAAATCTATTTGTGGTTTATTTTTATGTTAGTATTAGTAAGTAGTCCAGTTTCATTCTTTTATATGTTGCTGTCCAGTTTTCTCAGCACTCTTTATTGAAAAGGCTATCTTTTTCCTGTTGTGTATTCATGCCTTCTCCTTGTCATAAATTAATTGACCATTTACTTGTGGGCTTATTTCTGGGCTCTCTATTGACCTATATGTCTGTTTCCGTGCCAGTGCCATACTGTTTTGATTACTCTAGATTTGTGGTGTATCTTGAGATCTGGGATTGTGATACCTCCAGCTTTGTCCTTTCTCAAGATTGTTTTAGCTATGTCTTTTGTGGTTCCATACACATCTTAGGATTATTAGTTCTAGTTCTGTGAAAAAAAAATGCTATTGGTATTGATAGGGATTACACTGAATATGTAGATTGCTTAGGGTAATAGTGATATTTTAACAATACTAATTCTTCCAACCCATGAACATGGAATGTCTTTCCATTTGTTTGTATCATCCTCAATTTCTTTCATCAATGTTTTATAGTTTTCTGGGTACAGGTTTTTCCCCTCCTTGGCTAAGTGTATTCCTAGGTATTTTATTCTCTTTGGTGAAACTATAAATGGAGTTGTTTTCTTAATTTCTCTTTGTGTTTCTTCACTATTAGTATATGAAAATCCTACCAAGTTCTGCGTTTTTAATGTTGGTATCCTGCAACTCCACAGAATTTATTTATTACTTCTAGTGGGTTTTTTTGGTGGTGGAGTCTTTAGGATTTTCTATGTATAGTGTCATGCCATCTGTGAATAATGGCAGTTTAGCTTTTTCTTTACCTACTTGGATGCCTCTTATTTCTCTTTCTTGTCTGATTTCTGTGGCTAGGACTTCCAGGATTATTTTGAATGAAAGTGACAAGAGCAGATATCCTTGTTTTGTTCGTGATCTGAGAAGAAAAGCTCTCAGCCTTTCACCATTCAGTGTGATGTTAGCTGTGTGTTTGTCATATATGGCCTTTCTTATGTTGAAGTGTGTTCCCTCTAAGCTCACTTTGTTGAGTTTTTATCGTGAATTGATGTTGAGTTTTGCCAAATGCTTTTTCTGCATCTGTTAAGGTGATCCTATAATTTTTATCTTTCGAGTTCTTGATCTGTATCACATTGATTTGTGAATATTGAACCATTCTTACATCCCCAGAATAAATCCCATTTGATTGTGGTAAATTTAACGTAATGTTGAAATCAGTCTGCTAATATTTTGTTGAGGATTTTTGCATCCTTGTTCTTCAGAGATATTGGCCTGTTGTTGTTTTCTGTTTGATTTTTTTTGTAGTGTCATTGTCTGGTTTGGGTATCAGAGTAATGCTGGCCTCATAGACAGTACTTGGAAGCTTTTCTTCCTCTTCTATTCTTTGGAATAGTTTGAGGAGAATAGGTATTAAGTCCTCTTTAAAAGTTTGGTAGAACTCACCTGTGAATCCATAGTGTCCTGGACTTTTATTTTTTG
The DNA here is from genome assembly GCF_024610735.1 of Ursus americanus. Classification (NCBI taxonomy): domain Eukaryota; kingdom Metazoa; phylum Chordata; class Mammalia; order Carnivora; family Ursidae; genus Ursus; species Ursus americanus. The sequence goes on from NC_142131.1 coordinate 21,450,263, forward strand.
GTAGTTTTTGATTATCAACTCCATTTCATTACTAGTAAGTGGTCTGCTCAGACTTTCTTTATTCCTGATTCAACTTAGGGAGATTGTATGTTTCTAGGACTTTATGCATTTCTTTTAGGTTATTCAATTTGTTGGCATTTAACTTTTTATAATAGTTTCTTATAATCCTGTGTATTTCTGTGATGTTGGTTATTACTTCTCTTTTGTTTCTGATTTTATTTATTGGGTCCTCTCTCCTTTTTTCTTGACGAGTCTGACTCTGTTTTAATAATTTATTTGTTTTCAAAGATCCGGCAATTGGTATCATTGATTTTTTTTTTCTTTTCTTTTTTGCTTTTTTTTTTCTTTCTTTTGTCTCTATGTCATTTATTTTTCATATGATCTTTTTTTATTTCCTTCATTCTGCCTATCTTGAGCTTTGTTTGTTCTTCTTATTCTATGTCCATTAAGTGTAAGGTTAGATTCTTTGAGTTTTTTCTTGTTTCCTGAGGTAGTCCCATATCTCTCTTTGTTTCCCTCTTAGGACTGATTTCACTCCATCCCCAGGATTTTGGACTATTGTGTTTTCATTTTCATTTGTCTCTATGTATTTTTTTAAATTCTTCTTTGATTGCTCCATTGACCCATTGGTGGAGTATCGTATTTAGCCTCCATGTGTTTGTGATTTTTCCAGGGTTTTTTTATGCATGTGTGTATAATTAATTTCTAGTTTCATACCATTGTGATCAGAAAATATGCATGGTTTTGTGGTCTGACATGAACTATTCTGGAAAATGTTCTGGGTACTTTTGAAAATAACATGTATTGTGTTTTGTGGGGTAGAACATTCTGTATTTATCTGTTATGTTCATCCGGTCTAATGTATCATTCAAAGATACTGTTTCTTTATTGATTTTTTGCCTGAATGATATATCCATTGATGTATGTAAGTGGGGTGTTAATATCCCCACTTACATCAATGTTATTATTGCATTACCACCAATTTCTCTCTTTATGTCTATTAATATTTGCTTTATATATTTAGGTGCTCCATTGTTGGGTGTGTAGATATTTGATTCCTTTATCATTATGTAATGGCATTGTCTCTTGTAACAGTCTTTGTTTTAAAGTCTATTTTATCTAGTATAATATTGTTCCCCTGGCTTTTTTATTTATTTTTTTGTTTTTTTATTTTTTTGCTTCCATTTGCATGGTAAATATTTCCCCATCCCTTCACTTTCAATCTGCATGTGTCTATAGATCTGAGGTGAGTCTCTTGTATGCCCATGTAAATGGGTCTTATTTTTTTTAATTCATTCCACTGCAGTATGTCTTTTGATGGGAGCATTTAGGCCATTTACATTTAAAGTAATTACTGATAGGTTGGTGCTTACTGCCATTTTATTATTTGTTCTCTGGTTGTTTTTGTTGTATTTCTCTATTCCTTTCTTCTTCTCTTCCTCTATTTCTTTGAGGTTAATGAGTTTCTGTAGTGTTATACCTGGCACTCTTTTTCTTTATTTCTTGTGTATCCATTATATGGTTTGGGTTTGTGGTTACCATGAAGTTCATTTCACAACATCCTAAATACATAAAAATCTGTATTAAGTTGATAGTCATTTAAGTTCAGACACATTCTTTAAAAAACTTTTTTTGCTTGCTCCTCTCATATTTTGTATATGCTGTCATATTTTACATCTTTTGTATTCATAATTTACTTATGTCTAATTATAGCCATTTCTTTTCCAATTAAAGAAGTCCTTTTTAACATTTCTTATAAGGCTGGTTTAGTGGTGACAAACTCCTTTAACTTTTGTTTATCTGAGAAACTCTTTCTCTCTCAAATTTAAATGATAATCTTGCTGGGTAGAGTATTCTTGGTCGTCAGTTCTTCCTTTCAGCTCTTTGAATGTGTTGTGCCACTCCCTCCTGGTCTGCAAAGTTTCTGCTGCAATATTTACTGATATCTTTATAGGGTTTCCCTTGTAGATAAATTTTGCTTCTTTCTTGATGATATTAAATTTTCTCTTTATTTTTACCCTTTCACATTTTAATTATTATGTGTCATGGTGCAAACCTCCTTGAATTCATCTTGTTTGGCACTCACTACGCTTCTTGAACCTGGATGTCTATTTCCTTCCCTAGGTTCAGCTATTATTTCTTCAAGTAAATTTTCTGCCCCTTTCTCTCTCTCTTTTTTCTTCTGGCATCCCTATAATGTGATTTTTGGTTCTCATGATGTCCAAGAGATCCCTTAACCTACACTAATTTTTAAAAATTCTTTTCTCTTTTTGTGTTCACTCTTAGTGCTTTCCATTATCCTTCTTCCAGATTGCTGATACATTCTTCTGCATCTGTTAATCTACTGTTGATTCCGTCTAGTGTGTTTTTAAATTCCAATTATTTATTAAACTCTGTCTTTTTTATATTTTGTATCTATTGAAGTTCTCACTGATTTCTTCAACTCTTTCTAGCCCAGTGAGCATCTTTATGTCACTACTTTAAATTCTTCATGAGGAAATTGCTTCTCTTTGTTTCATTTAATTCCTTTTCTAAAGTTTTGTCCTGTATTTTCTTTTGGAGCCTATTCCTTTGTCTCCACATTTTGCTTGACTTTCTGTGTTTGCTTCTATGGATTGAGTGAAACAGCTACTTCTCCTAAATTTGAAGAAATGGTCTTGTGTATGGTCATCCCCTATGTGGATTGTGCATGCTTAGAGATTTTCACTGACTGGCTAGTGCTGGTTGACATGATCTTAGGGGTCTGAGGGCTCTCCATATAGTGGGGCCCTGGCAGAACAACTAAAGCTGAAGTGGGCACAGATTAGTGTTGTCCCTGGGCTCTCCACACAGCAGGTGCAAGCCAGAGTGTCCTGACTGTACAAACAGATGGCACTTTGGCAGGATAGCTGAAGCTAAAATGGGTGTTATTCAGGGTGTCCCGGGACTCTCTGTTTACCTGATTTAATATGGTTCCTTTATCTGATTCAGAAATCTCCTTTGATACTTTTGTGCAGTCTTAGTTATTAGGAAACTACAAATCACAACTTGATATGGACCAGGAGTCTTCTGCAAGGAAGAAACAATCAAATGAACCTAAAAATACTTGTGTTTATTCAAAAGATTTGCTATAAATAACGTTTCTCTTTCTCTGTCCTGAAAAGGAAGATAGAAGATATTTACAAGTCTGTAAACTTGAAAATAAATCATTACCTGACTTATCAGGCTAAGTCAAAGTCCTAAATAAGATGAAATTTGTCTATGCTATGGGCACAATAAAAAATCATAGATCCTTAGTGTGACCAAGATCAGCTACATAATTTGGCCAACTGTAAAATGAAAATGTGGGGTCCTGCATTCAGAAAGGGAAAAATGTGCCATGAAAGTTATAAAAATATAAAACATTTTCCTTTTCCCCCACAGGCTCTTTCTTGACCTGTCATGGAGTTTTTTTCACTATTTAAGGGCCTGCTCTCTGGGGCATGGCAATACTTATGGCCAAATGCAGACCCTCACAGGCAACCAAAAACTGGGCTCTGATCTGGCCCATAGGGATGTCCATCAGCTTCCAGGCTCCCTACCTAGCCAGTCCCATCAGTATGTGTTGAGACTTTCTTTACCCATTAAATGGTCTTGGCATAATTGTTGAAAATCATTTGGTCATGGTTGTATGAGTTTATTTCTGGACTCTCAATTCTATTCCATAAACATATATCTGTCAGTAGAAGACAAAATAGTGTTTTTACTGTAACTTTATTGCAAGTTTTGAAATCAGGAAGTGTGAGTCTTCCAACTTTGTTCTTCTTATCAAGATCGTTTTGACGTTTTAGGGACCCCTTGCAATTCCATATGAATTTGAAGATTCCCTTTTCCATTTCTTCAAAAAGGGCCTTTGGAATTTTGATAATTTTGAAAATGTAAATTGCTTTGGATAGTAATGACATTATAACAGTATTAAGTCTCCCAATTCATGACCAGATATCTTTCCACTTATTTAGTTCTACTTAAATTTCTTTCAGCAATGTTTTATAGTTTTCAGTGTATAAATCTTTTACCACCTTTTTCCAAGGTATTTTTTTAAAATAATTTTTTATTATTTCATGTTAGTCACCATACAGTATATCCCTAGTTTTTGATGTAAAGTTCCATGATTCATTACTTGCGTATAACACCCAGTGCACCATAAAATACATGCCCTCCTTAATACCCATCACCAGCCTATCCCATTCCACCCCCCCCTCCCCTCTGAAGCCCTCAGTTTGTTTCCCAGAGTCCACAGTCTGTCATGGTTCATTCCCCCTTCTGTTTACCCCCCCTTCTTCTTCTTCCCTTTCTTCTCCTACCAATCTTCCTACTTCTTATGTTCCATAAGTGAGTGAAACCATATGATAATTGTCTTTCTCTGCTTGACTTATTTCCTTTAGCGTTATCTCCTCCAGTCCCGTCCATGTTGCAGCAAATGTTGAGAAATTGTTCTTTTTGATGGCTGAGTAATATTTCATTGTATGTATGGACCACATCTTCTTAATCCAGTCATCTGTTGAAGGGCATCTCAGCTCCTTCCACAATTTAGCTATTATGGACAATGCTGCTATGAACATTGGGGTGCATATGGCCCTTCTCTTCACTACGTCTATATCCTTGGGGTAAATACCCAGTAGTGCAATTGCTGGAACATAGGGTAGCTCAATTTTTAACTTTTTAAGGGACCTCCACACTGTTTTCCAAAGTGGCTGTACCAACTTCCATTCCCACCAACAATGTAAGAGGGATCCCCTTTCTCCACATCCTCTCCAACATTTGTTGTTTCCTACTTGTCAATTTTTGCCATTCTCACTGGTGTAAGGTGGTATCTCAGGGTGGTTTTGATTTGAATTTCCCTGATGGCTAATGATTTTGAACATTTTTTTCATGTGCCTGTTAGCCGTTTGTACGTCTTCATTGGAAGTGTCTGTTCATATCTTCTGCCCATTTTTTTTATTTGATTATTTGTTTCTCATGTATTGAGTTTGAGAAGTTCTTTGTAGATCTTGGATACCAGTCTTTAATCTGTAGTGTCATTTGCAAATACCTTCTCCCATTCCATGGGCTGCCTCTTAGTTTTTCTGACTGTTTCCTTGGCTGTGCAGAAGATTTTTATCTTGATGAAGTCCCACAAGTTCATTTTATCTTTTGTTTCTCTTCCCTTTGGAGATGTGTCATGAAAAAAGTTGCTGTGGCCGATGTCAAAGAGGTTGCTGCCTATGTTCTCCTCTAGGATTTTGATGGATTCCTGTCTCACATAGAGGTCTTTCATCCATTTGGAGTTTATCTTTGTGTATGGTGTGAGAGAGTGGTCAAGTTTCATTCTCTTGCATGTAGCTGTCCAATTTTCCTAACACCATTTATTGAAGAGACTGTCTTTTTTCCACCGGATGTTTTTTCCTGCTTTATCAAAGATTAGTTGCCCAAAGAGCCGAGGGTCCATTTCTGGGTTCTCTATTCTGTTCCATTGGTCTATGTGTCTGTTTTTGTGCCAGTACCATGCAGTCTTTGTGATCACAGCTTTGTAGTACAGCTCGAAATCTGGCATTGTGATGCCCCCAGCTTTGTTTTTTCCTTTTCAACCGTTCCTTGGCGATTCGGGGCCTTTTCTGGTTCCATACAAATTTAAGGACTATTTGTTCCAGTTCTTTGAAAGATGTTCTCAGTATTTTGATTGGGATAGCATTGAAAGTATAGATTGCTCTGGGTAGCATGGACATTTTAACTATGTTAATTCATCCGATCCATGAGCATGGAATATTTTTCCATCTTTTTGTGTCTTCCTCAATGTCTTTCAAGAGTGATTTATAGTTTCTAGAATATAGGTCCTTTACGTCTCTGGTTAATTCCAAGGTAACGTATGGTTTTTGGTGCTATTGTAAATGGGATGGATTCCCTAATTTCTCTTTCTTCAGTCTCATTATTCGTGTATAGAAATGCAACTGATTTCTGAGCATTGATTTTGTATCCCGTCACATTACTGAATTGCTCTATAACTTCTAGTAGTTTGTGGGTGGATTTTGGGTTTTCCATATAGAGTATCATGGCATCTGCGAAGAGAGACATGTTGACTTCTTCTTTGCTGATTTGGATACCTTTTATCCCTTTTTGTTGTCTGATTGCTGTTGCTAGGACTTCTAGTACTATGTTGAATAATGATGGTGAGAGTGGGCATCCTTGTCGTGTTCCTGATCTTAAGGGAAAGGCTTCCAGCTTTTCCCCATTGAGAATGATATTTGCTGTAGGCTTTTCATAGATGGTTTTTATGAAATTGAGGAATGTACACTCTATCCCTACACTCTGAAGGGTTTTAATCAGGAAAGGATGCTGTATTTTGTCAAATGCTTTTTCTGCATCAATTGAGAGGATCATATGGTTCTTGACTCTTTTCTTGTTGATATAATCTATCACACTGTTCGAATTGCGAATGTTGAACCACCCTTGCATCCCGGGGATGAATCCTACTTGGTCATGATGGATAATCCTTTTAATGTACTGTTGGATCCTATTACTAGGATCTTGTTGAGAATTTTGGCGTCCATATTCATCAGGGATATCGGTCTGTAATTCTCCTTTTTGATGGGGTCTTTGCCTGGTTCGGAGATCAAGGTAATACTGGCCTCATAGAACGAGTTTGGTAGCTTTCCTTCTGTTTCTATTTTTTGAAACAGCTTCAGGAGAATAGTTATTATTTCCTCTTTGAATGTTTGGTAGAATTCCCTGGGGAATCTGTCAGGCCCCGGACTCTTGTTTTTTTTGGGAGGTTTTTGATCACTGCTTCAATCTCTTCATAATTAATCAGTCTGTTTAAATAATCAATTTCTTCCTGTTTCAGTCTTGGTAGTTTATAGGTTTCCAGGAAAGCATCCATTTCTTCCAGGTTGTGTAATTTATTGGCATAAAGCTGTTCATAAGAGTTTCTAATGATCCTTCCTATTTCATTGGTGTTGGTTGTGACCTCTCCCCTTTCATTCATAATTTTATTAATTTGGGTCCTTTCTCTATTCTTTTGAATAAGTCTTGCCAGTGGCTTATCAATCTTATTTATTCTTTGAAAGAATCTGCTTCTAGTTCTGTTGATCTGCTCTACTGTGCTCCTGGTTTCTAATTCATTGATCTCTGCTCTAATCTTGATCAACAGCTTTCTCGTCCGTGGGTTTGTCCTGTTCTTCTGTTCCAGCTCCAGCTTCTTGAGGTGAGAATATAACAACTGCATTTTAGATTTTTCTATTCTTTTGAATGAGGCTTGGATGGCTATGTATTTTCCCCTTAGGAGCACCTTTGCAGTGTCCCATAGGTTTTGGACTGTTGTGTTTTCATTCTCATTGGGCTCCAGAAATTGTTTAAATTGATTTTTAATTTCCTGGTTTACCCAATCATTCTTGAGTAGGATGGTTCTTAGTTTCCAAGCGTTTGAGTATCTTCCAAATTTTTCCTTGTGATTGAGTTCCAGTTTCAAAGCGTTGTGGTCTGAGAATATGAAGGGAATAATTTCAGTCTTTTGGTATCAGTTGAGACCTGTTTTGTGACCCAATATATGGTCTATTCTGGAGAAAGTTCCATGTGCATTTGAAAAGAATGAGTATTCTGTTGTTCTGGGGTGTAGTGTTCTGTATATATCTATGAGGTCCATCTGGTCTAGTAATCATTCAGAGCTCTTGTTTCTTTGTTGATTTTCTGCTTAGGTGATCTGTCTATTGCTGATAGTGGAGTGTTGAGGTCCCCTACTATTAACATATTTTTATCTAATTGTCTCTTTATTCTGGTTAAGAGTTGGCTTGTGTATCTTGCTGCTCCCCTATTGGGGGCATAGATATTTATAATTGTCATATCCACTTGTTAGATACATCCTTTAAGAATAATATAGTGCCCTTCTGTATCTCTAACTATAGTCTTTAGTTTAAAATCGAGTCTGTCAGGTATGAGAATTGCTACCCCAGCTTTCTTTTGAGGTCCATTGGCATGAAAGATGGTATTCCATCCCTTTACTTTCAGTCTGAATGTATCTTTAGGTTCAAGATGAGTCTCTTGTAGACAGCAAATGAATGGGTTATGTCTTTTTATCCAATCTGCAAGCCTGTGGCATTTTATCGGCTCATTTAGGCCAGTCACATGAGAGTGATTATTGACAGATATGATTTTAATGATGTCATGTTGCCTGTAAAGTCTTTGTTTCTATAGATTGTAAACTTTTGTTCTGTATCACTCTTGGAGCCTTTTTTACTTTTATAGAACCCCCCCTACATATCTCATGTAGGGCTTGTTTCGTGGTTACGAATTTGGTCAGTTTCTGCTGATCCTGGAAGGTCCTTATCTCTCCATCAATTCTGAATGACAGCCTTGCTGGATAAAGGATCCTTGGCTGCATGTTTTTCTCGGATAGAGCTTAAAAAATATCCTGCCAACCCTTCCTCTCATTCCAGGTCTGTTTAGACAGGTCTGACGTTATTCTGTTATTTTTGCCTCTGTACGTGAGAAATTTCTTCACTCTGGCTGCTTTCAATACTGTATGCTTGGATCTAATATTTGCGAATTGCACTGTGATGTGACATGCCATAGGTTTGTCGTGGTTGACCTTGGGAGGGGCCCTCTCTGCCTCTTGGACACGAATGCTTGTTTCCTTTGCTAGATTAGGGAAGTTTTCAGCTATAATTTGTTCAATATCTCTTCTAGACCTCTCTCTTTCTCCACCCCCTAGGGGATGCTGATGATTCTGACATTGGAACATTTCATTGAGTCCGTAGTCTCCTGTAATCTACATTCTTGAGATTGGATTTTTTGAGCCAAATTTCTGTTTTAACTTTCTCTTCTACCATCCCATCCTCCAATTCACTAATTCGTTCTTCTGCCTCATTTACCCTGGCCATCAGAGCATCTAGTTTAGACTGCATTTGATTCATAGCATTTTTAATTTCTGCCAGACTCGCTTTCATTTCCACCCTTAGAGATTCTATATTCTCATTAATGTTTTTGCTAATATTTTTTTCAAGTCTACACATCATCTTGACCATTGTTACTCTGAACTCCATTTCTGACAATTTGGTTATATCCATATCCCTCAGTTCTGTGACAGAGGCCACAGACGCATTATCTTTTCTTTGCTGGGGGGGGGGGATTTCTCCTTCTGTCATTCTGGTGAAGAGAGGTTGCCAGGATGCACAGAGCCCAAGTTATTGACCAGGACCCAGGCAGTGTGCACTTGTTTTATAGGGATCTTAGGGATGTGGGCTTCTTGATTTTTCAGCCTGCCTTCTGGGGGAGGGGCCTGCCATGCTGATACTCAGGCAACCCTGTTTGGGTAGAATTGTCCTGTCCCCTGCAAGGGGGGATGGGAATGGGCGCATGTGAGCTGGTATTTCCGGGCTTTTGTTCTCTGGCGGCTTTCCCTGGCGGTTTGCTGTGACTCTTCTGAGAGTCAGAGCGGCAGTGGCTATATCCTAGCCTCTGTCTCAGAACAGAGAGATCGCAGTCCGCTCTCCACTGAGCTCTTTTGGCCTCTTTAACTCTGTTTCTGTTGGTGCTGCTAAAAACCCCACAGCGTCCCGGGTTGTGCGCCCCACAGCCACTCTCCCAGCCCTCACTCCCAGGGCCCGCACATTTCTGATCTTAGTGCTTCTAACACTGCCAGGCACCCCAGTTCTCACGCGTGCTCCCGAGCTCTCTGTTTCAGTGTGGTTCACACGCACTCCGGAGCGCCAGTTTTCGGTCTGGTCGCACGCGTTCCCGGGCTCACGGTCTCAGTCTGCTTTCTCCCAGATGCTGGTCCATGAGTCTACCTGCTCCCCAGTGCATGTGGCTACTCCTTCCCAGCACCCGAACGCTGCGGCTCCCTCCTCCTTCCGTTTATCTTCCAATATCTGTGCGCAGATTCAGGGCTTCCTGCTTCGTACCTCAATACTCAGCGCTGGAGATGTTCATTTGTAGAGATCCAGATGTATCTTTCCAAGGTATTTTATTCCATTGGATGCTATTGTAAGTGTTTGCTTAACAGAAACATTGCTAAACTTATTATCTCTAGTAGCCTTTTTTGTATGTGGATTTTTGGTATTTTCTATATATAGGATCATTTCAACTAGAAATAGAGTTTTACTTATTTCTTTCCAATTTAGCTGCCTTTGTTTCTTGTTCTTGCCTAATTGATCTGGCTAGAACTTCTAGGGCAAGGTTTAATAGCAGTGGTAAAAGTAGGTATCCTTGTCTTGTTCCTGTTCTTAGAGAAAAAGCTTTCATTCTTTCACTATTAAGTATGATGTGAGCTGTGGGTTTTCTATAAATGCTCTTCATTGTGTTGAGGAAATTCCCTTCTTGTTTTTGTTTTCATTTACTCTTTTTTTCCTACTTCCTTAAGGTGTAAAGTAAGGTTATTGATCTTTGTTTATATTTTAAATTTAAGCTTTCATTTGTTTCTTACAACAGTTGTCTTTCTTTCTTAAGTTCTTTCTCTCTATGGTTTTTGGATCCTCCAAATAAGTTGATACTTTTCTTTGACTACTCACTGGAGTTCAGACAGCCACTGGGGTACCTTAGGAAGTGACAGTAACAAAAGTGGTGTTGTGGGCTAGCTGCAGAGCTGCCAGCAAGTCACCAGGGCCCTATCTGACAGTGGAAGAAAGTCTCTCTGCTCCTAGACCCCTCAACTGCCAAGATGAGTCTACCAGCCATTCTGTTTACAGAGGAGAGAGAACTCAGCCAACCTACCTGATCAGATTTCCCTGTAATTTCTTGGAGCACCTGGGTGGCTCAGCTGGTTAAGTGTCTGCCTTCAGCTCAGGTCATGATCCCAGGGTCTTGGGATCAAGCCCCACATAGGGCTCCCTGCTCAGTGGGGAGTCTGCTTCTCTCTTTGCCTGCCACTCCCCTGCTTGTGCTATCTCTCTCTCTCTCTGTCAAATAAATAAAATCTTAAAAAAATATATTTCCCTGTAGCTTCTCAAGTAAGTCAGTATACATTCTGGAGACAGTCACATGGATCTCCATATGTGAAAATTAGTCTAAATATTTTATCTGATTATTACTTTGGTGCTCTTTTCAAATGGTCTACAAGCTATTGTCCATTCCAGGCAGGAGAATTTTAGCACAACCCTCTTCATCCAGACCTGAAAGAGCTTGAATCATCTATGGCCCCATTTCTCCACACCTCTACCAACCTAGTGGCTGCTGACTCAGAAAAGGAGGTTATCTGAACTGGAGTTAAGAATATAGGGCAGTAGTCATGTGTTTTAGGTACCAATTTCCCATCATTTAAAAAAATGTATATTTTGGTAATATTTTTCTTATCTCTGAAGGACTGTTTTGTTATGTCATGCAGCCATTCTTTCTATATTGGAATGCATCTTAGAATTTTAGATGGGAAATATAATCAACATACAGAAATTTCATATGTAGATAACTTTTCAAGTATTTATCTCACCGTATATAAATAATATAATCATCACACTTCATAAAATGACATTAGTATCATTTGCTCCAGAAAAACAATGATTTGGGGTTTCTTTGCTGTAGTCAAATTATTTCTTTCAACCCATGAGCAAAGAAGCATACTACATTTTGGAAGACCAATTCCGAAAACAGAATTGGGAAGTGCAGAATATCCCCAGCATATTTTCTCCATGCAGAATGCAAAGCTTCACCTCTTTATCTTCTGAAAATAAAAAAAGCCACAAAAAATAATTCAAGTGAAACTTCAGAATAAACATTAGTCAGAAAAATTTATCCAAAGTTATCAGAACTAATTACTATAACTTAAATATGTATTGTCTTGTGATCTTACTAACCTTTGTAATAAGTCAAATGATTCTCAAACGGCATTTATTTTTCAGTAACTAACAATAAATCATTTGTTACAAGACCCCTCTCCCCAAGCTATTTTTAAAGTGGTTAGAAAACATACTGCACACACTTCAAAAAAAAAATCTATTGCAAAGGACATTTTTCACTAAAAATGTTTCTCTTTAGTTTTCTAGTTTTTAATTAAAAACAGTGAGTTAATGTCCCAACTCTCCCTGCTATAACCTACATTTTATTGATCAACCACATCAAAATATAGAAGACATATTCCTCATAATTCATTATACTCCATGAGAACAATAATTTTGGAATTATCTCAAATCATGCTTGCAAATATGTGTTAAACGCATAACAGTTTTACCCTTTTGCTTACAAGAACTCTGAAGTCGCACATTTGGGGCACCTCAGTAGCTCAGTCGGTTAAGTGTCTGCCCTCAGCTCAGGTCATGATGTCAGGGTCCTGGGATCAAGCCCCGCATTGGGCTCCCTGCTCAGCGGGGAGACTGCTTCTCCTCTCTCTCTGCCCCTCCGCTCATGCTCTCTCTCTCTCAAATAAATAAAATCTTTTTTTTTTTAAAAGCCACACATTTGTCACCTTTACTTAATGTTTCACCAGCTAAAGATAGATGAGTAATAACAACTTAGAAAGTTGCTACAGGGAGTAATATTTTTTTTTTTTAATTTGTACTTTGTTGAAGTGTCTTATTAGAGTTTTCAAATACTTGTTTTTATTTTTCTAGGATGCTCATCTTTTTAAAAAAGTTTTATTTATTTATTCACGAGAGAGAGTGCAGATAAGAGAGTGAGAGAGAGCCTGAGCAGAGGGTGGGCTGAGGGAGAAGTAGACTCCCTACCAAGTAGGGAGCCCATCGCGGGGCTCGATTCCAGGACCCAGAGACCCTGAGACCAGGGCCTGAGCTGAAAGCAGATGCTTAAGTGACTGAGCCACCCAGGCACCCCTACAATGTTCATCTTTTGACAAAGAAGAGAAATAAAACAATTCTATAATTACACGAGTAACCCATGATAAGAAATAAGTGGGAAATTTTGCTTGTATAGTTTTATAACGTTCAAATTCTGATTCTAAATTTTAAAATAAGAAGGCACTCCCAGTTATAACCAACTATGTCATCACCTACATGTACTTAACAGCCTTTAAAAAATTGATTTTAGTTCCTAGTGAATTGCTTGCTGATACTTAAATTGTAATGATATCACTCTATAAATCTACTTGCTATTTTTCTTCATTAATGACACAATTAAGTAATATATACCAAATTGCACTTGGAAATGCAACTTTGGCTGAAAATCCCAGTGCACTACCAGTGCCACATTTCACAATGAACATAGGGTAGCCTACTGCACAGAGTTCAGATTTCATCCACAGTTTCCCTAAGTCATGTATCAGCTAATCAGTTCACACGGACTTACAATACATGAACAACTGTATTTTTAATAACATAAATTTAGTATTTATTTTCACTGGGAATTTCAGAAAACAAAAAATTATAAAGAATTTATAATGTTCATAAGGCTACCACTACCTTTACATTTCAGTCTATATCTCTTCATAAATATTTACATAGAACCCACCAACTGAGATCATAGTACATGTCTTCTTTTGAAGGCTACTTTCTATACTACATATATCTTACAGAATTTTTTAAGATCCTGTTGCTTTGTATAACTTTAAATTGAACTTCCACATAGGTATAGTCGTAATTATACTAGCATTCCATGCCCAGAATAATAAACTCATTTCTTACAGATATCCACATCGTTCCTTCAATTTTGTTTAGGTATTTTTAAGTATATATTTCTTCTTTTCAGTAACTGGCAAGAAATTAGTATGCTAGTGACTTAAACTCATAATAGATATAGCCTTTAAAGTGAAAGGACTTTTAGTTGTTTTCTAATTAATAGATTCCAATTTTAAAAAGTTAAGAGCCCATGAACCAGCTGGGTTGAGCTATATATAGAAACTTGTTTTATTTTTCAAAGAAACACTTAGGTATTTCTAAATGATTAAAAGTATTTGAGACCTTAGTAACATAAAAGTGAAAAAGTACCATTCGTAAGTAGACAGTAATTTTTTTGTTTTGCATCTAATTTATTAAAATACTTCTTTTTATAAGAGCTTTTTAGCAATTAACCATAAGTCCATTAAGAGGTTGACCTGAAAGCTTTTCTTCATCCTCAGTGCCTAACACAAAAAATTTATTGGTGCCACTGCTGCTTCTGCTTTTATTGATAAAATTGATGAGAAAATCTTCTTTCTGCTCCACTTTATTGCTCTTCAATAACTTAGGAAAGTTAAGGTATATTTTAGTCATCTCCAAAGTAGAGTTCAACAAATACTGAATAACAAACCAAAAAAATCTAAGCCTTGGTCCTGGGTGGTTACTGAAAAGACTTTAAAATTGGGTCTATACAAATTGAATTGAGGTGAACAATCTTGCGTGCCCAGGCCACAGGCAAAGATGTTACAATGGATAACCCATATCTCTTTTTTTACTCTGGCCTGAATTTCTTTCCATTCTCATACTCTAAAATAATGCCCTCAAGCCTTTGCTCTTTTTTTTTTTTTTAAAGATTTTATTTATTTATGTGACAGAGAGACAGCCAGCGAGAGAGGGAACACAGCAGGGGGAGTGGGAGAGGAAGAAGCAGGCTCATAGCGGAAGAGCCTGATGTGGGACTCGATCCCGGATCGCCAGGATCACGCCCTGAGCGGAAGGCAGACGCTTTAACGACTGCGCTACCCAGGCGCCCAGCCTTTGCTCTTTAATCTACAAATAATGTTTTATATGACAGTTACTATTGATCTTTAAACACCCTCCATTCTCATTAGCAACCTATGTTGTTTATGATTCAACATATCTGCTATCAGTATATCCTTTGTGTTCCACTTATTTATTGGTGCTGGGTATTAGGAAAAACATTTATGACCTGAATGGTATCTTTAATTATGGTTTGGCTGGAACTATCAGAGGTCACAATCTGCAGGTCTTCAAAAGATGGGGCTACTAAAGAGAATCACCTCCAAATTGGAAGTGAAGTTCTCATTTGCAGGCTTCCTCCTCCATCCTAGCTGATGAGAAAAAAGCTAAATTGAGTGGCAAGGTGAAAACTGTTTCAGTGGGGAAAGAGCATATATAAAGTTTTACAAAACTAAGAGCTTAGCTTGATATATTGCATCATCTTTATCATGATCCCATTATGCATAGTGAGGCTTGTAAGTGTTTTTCAGTTCTGTAATCACACTAGTTAGTCTTTACTAGATTATCCCTGTGACTTCATAGAAACCACAGCTACATGGGTGGAGTGGTCCCAATACTAGTAACACAAATTTATTCTCTTAAATTGCTATATTTTTGCAATGAGAATAAATGAGCCTATAATATTTTTTGTAGGCTAGTGTGAGGTCTGCCAGTTCTACAAAAGATTCAGGCAGTGGGATCTGGGGGAAAGTAGAGGTGATGATAGGCAGAAAATATGGAGGAAAAGAACCAAAAGAGTGATCAGAAGAAACCCATGAATATAAAATACCTCTGTACATTCACTTCTTTGTACCATTTAAGATACAAATCAATCATTTACTCTAAAATGTTCACATTGACTCGTTGAAGTTGACTTCATTGTAGTTTTGAAATGAATTGCAAGCCCTGAAAATAGTTTGTCTCAATTTTCTTCTTCATTCTTGGAAACTCTCTTAATATAACGGTTTTGTTTTCTTACCCCACTCAAGCCTCCATCAGCCTCTCCTTGTATATGTAGTTTCTTTATGAATATAATCACACACTGTTATCTTCCTTATCTCTTTTTACTTTGCATGAATCCAGTTTAAGCTATTTAAAGATCGCAGATATGTGCTAATTAGAGTGGCCCCCCTAAAGGTATCAGTAAATCACGCTGCTACTAATCCAGCCCTCCCAGCATATTTGAAATGCTCTAGGATACACAAGGGTATTGAAAAATATCAACCCCAGAGAACAAGATTTATCACCCCTGTCAAATAACACTCACACTGATGAATTCTGACATTCACCTCGATATAAGTTAGAATCCACTTATTATTTAATTAGCCAATCTATGTAACTTTTGCCATTAAGTTTGACAACATACGCAGCCTTTCTCTCTTCTTGTATTATGGTGTAACCTAACATGAATTAAAGAGGAATTTAAAATTGAGAGTTCGGTCTTCAAAGTCACATATTCTTTGACCTGTAGGTTGGCATTCTTTGGGCGATATGAGCCTCTATGAAAAACTAAACCCTGTTGAAGCATTATAAGGTCTGGTGACACTCTTTAAATGCAAAATATTGACATTAAATTGAGAATTATTTCTAGAAAGGAGTAGCTTATGATTATATAATGGTTTGTATAGTTTATCTGAAATATGTTGTTATGTCTTTGTCTTAAGTATTTCTTGATGAACTGGCCATATCTTCTACCTCTGTGGGAATGGTAGAGTTAACTATAGAATTCAAAATGCTTCTATTTCCACATCTTGCATAGCTGATGAAGCCAGATGTCTAAGTCTAAAGGGAAAGTGGATTCCATTCAATATACTACCTTTTGCCCCTAAACCTTCCTTTAAAAAAAGAAAAAGGCACCCAACAAAATCCTAGTGTCTAAAAATGTTTGCATGTTACAGTATATAGCAGCTATTTTCTTAAAGTAGCATCTTGCCTCTCCTTACATTATCCTAATAGCAATATCCCATTCTTTTGTGGCATGTCTCCTTCCCCACTCCATCCATGTGTTTCTAGTGGGGACTGCCATTACTATACCACTTCCCTAGCTAAAAATGGGATGGGTTCCTGATTCGTACTGAGCCCAACATACTGCTCCATCTTTGAGGCCATTTGTTGCCACACCAAATGGGTAATTCAAGCTGAACCAAAGGACTTGTTAGCAGTATCTAATTGGAGTTTGTCGGAATTGTGGTATTGCTTTTTGAGTCATACAGAAGGAAGTTGTGTAGTCTGAAGTTGTCTAGAGCCATGTTTCCAATCATGAAGAAAATTCTTCTGAAGCAGGAAAAATAAGGTCTGATATGCAGAAAGAATCATAGACAAGAGATAGAAAAATAAACCTAATTGGGTTGAGTCCCCAAATCCTATCATCTTTAAGTCTAATTCCACACCTGTATTTGCTGTAGATTGATTATGTGAGACAATAAATTTTTTGTGTTTGCTTTAGTTGAGTTTTGTCACTTGAAACTGTAAGGGTACTAAATAAGAGTTCTGAACCCTGGAATACAGGAAGTCTTAATAACTTTCAGGAAGTCTAGCAGACTCTTACAAGCCTTAAAAATTTTCGAAGGAAACACAGGCTTTCATCTAAGTACATAGGATATGCAATACATACAGGATACATCGTGTTATACTAAGTTTATTTAACACTAGCTATTCTGACTGGTGTGAGGTGACATCTTACAGTGGTTTTGATTTGCATTTCCTTGAGGAGTGATGCTGAGCATCTTTTCATATGTTTGTTGCCCATCTGTAGGTATTCTTTAGAAAAATGTCTTTTCAGGTCCTCTGCCCATTTTTTAATTGGATTAATTGGGTTTTTTGGTGTTGACATGAATACATTCTTTATATATTTTGGGTATTAACCCCTTATCAGGTATATCAATTCAGATATCATCCTCATGCAGTAGGTTTCCTTTTCATTTTGTTGATCATTCCCTTTGCTTTGCAAAAGCTTTTTATTCGTGTAGTCCCAGTAGTTTATTTCTGCTTTTCTCTTCCTTGCCTAGGAGGTATATTCATAAATATGTTGTTAAGGTTGATGTTCAAGCAATTACTGCCTTTGTTTTATTTTTAGGAGTTGTGTGGTTTCAGGTCTCACATTTAGGTCTTTAGTCCATTCTAAATTTATTTTTGTGTATGGAATTAGAAAACAGTCCATTTTCCTTCTTTTACTTAGATGTCCATTTTCCCCAACACCATTTATTGAAGAGACTGTCTTTTCTCCATTATATATTCTTCTTTGTCATAGATGAATTGACCATATAGGTATGGGTTTATTTCTGGAGTCTATCCTGTTCCACTGATCTTTATGTCTATTTTGTCCCAGTCCTATACTGTTTTGATTACTACAAATTTTAGTATATCTTAAAACCTGGGATTGTGATATCTACAGCTTTGTTTTTCTTTCTCAATATTGCTTTGGCTAATGGGGTCTTTTGTGGATCCATACAAAATTTGGGATTATTTGTTCTAGTTCTGTGAAAAATACTATTGGTATTTTCATAGGGATTATATTGAATCTGTAGATTGCTTAGGGTAGTGTGGACATTTTAACAGCATTAAACCAACCCATGAATGTGGATTATCTTTGCATTTATTTTTGTTGTCTTCAGTTTCTTTTTTTTTTTAAAGATTTATTTATTTGTTTGACAGAGATAGAGACAGCCAGCAAGAGAGGGAACACAAGCAGGGGGAGTGGGAGAGAAAGAGCAGGCTCCCAGCAGAGGAGCCCGATGTGGGACTCGATCCCATAACGCCGGGATCACGCCCTGAGCTGAAGGCAGACCTTTAACCGCTGTGCCACCCAGGCGCCCCTGTTGTCTTCAGTTTCTATCATCAATGTTTTCTAGTTTTCAGAGTATAAGTTTTTCACTCCGTAGGTTAAATTTATTCTGAGGCATTTTATTTTTGGTGCAATTATTAATGGGATTGTTTTCTTAATTTCTCTTTCTGCTACTTTGTTATTAGTGGATAGAAGTACTGGGGTGCCCAGGTGGCTCAGTTGGTTAAGCTTCCAACTCTTGATCTCAGGTCAGGTCTTGATCTCAGAATCATGAGTTACAGCCCTGCCTTGGGCATGGAGCCTACATAAAAAAAAAAAAAAGTACAATAGATTTCTGTATATTAATTTATACCCTGCAACTCTACTGAATTCATTCATCAGTTCTAATAGTTTTTTGATGAAGTCTTTAGGGTTTTCTTAGTATAGTATCATGTCATCTGATAGTTTTACATCTTCCTTACCAATTTCAATGCCTTTTTTTTTTCTTGTCTGATTGCTGCAGCTAGGACTTCCAGTATTATACTGAATAAAATTGGTGAGAGTGGATATCCTTTTCTTGCTCCTGATCTTAGAGGAAGAGCTTTCAGTTTTTCACCATTGAGTATGATGTCAGCTGTGGTTTTATTATATTGAGGCATATTCCCTCTAAACCCACTATGTTGAGAGTTTTTATCATAAATGAGTATTGCATTTTGTCAAATGCTTTCTCTGCATCTATTGAGATGATCGTATGCTTTTTATCCTTTTTCTTACTGATGTGATATATCACAGTGATTGAGCTAAGAATAGTGAAGCACCCTTGCATCCCTGGAATAAATCCCACTTGATCATGCTGAATGATATTTTTAATGTATCATTGAATTTGATTTGCTAATATTTCATTGAGGATTTTTGCTTCTGTCCTTATCAGGGATTTTTACCTGTAGTTTTCCTTTCTTATAGTGTCTTTGACTGGTTTTGATATCAGGGTAATGCTGGGCTTGTAGAACTCATTTGAAAGTTTTCCTTCTATTTTTTTGGAATAGTTAGAGAAAATAAGTATTAACTTTTCTTCAATGTTTGTTAGAATTTTTTGTTGGCATATAATTTTTCATAGTATTCTTTTCTAATTCTTTGTATTTCTGTGGTGATGGCTGTTGTTTCTCCATTTTTTATTTGAGTCCTCTCTTTTTTTCTTGGTAGGTCTGGCTGAAGGTTTATTGATTTTATTTATTTTTTCAAAGAACCAGATCTTGGTTTCATTGATCTTATCTATTGTTTTCTAGTTTCTCTTTCATCTATTTCCACTCTAATCCTTATTTCCTCCCTTCTATTCATCTTGGTCTTTATTCTTTTTTTCTATCTCCTTTAGGTTTAAGTTTAGGTTTTTATTTGAAGTTTTTCTTGTTGAGGTAGGCCTGTATCACCCTAAAATTCCCTCTTAGAACTGCTTTTGCTTCATCCCAAAGATTTTGGACCACTCTGTCTTCATTTTCATTTTTATTCATGTATTATTGATTTCCTATTTGATTTCTTCACTGGCCTGTTAGTTGTTTGGTAGCATGTTGTTAAGCCTCCCTGCATTTGTATTTTTCTGGCTTTTTCCTTGTAATTGATTTCTAGTTTCATACCATGGTGGTAGAAAAAGATGTTTGATATGATTTGAGTGTTACTAAATTTATTGAGATTGGTTTTGTGACTAATATGTGATCTATCCTGGAGAATGTTCAATGTGCACTTGAAAAGAATGTGCATTCTATTCTTTTTTTGGATGGAATGTTCTGTATATATCTGTTAGATCCATCTAGTCTATGTGTCATTCCAAGTCACTGTTTTCTGATTGACTTTCAGTCTGGATGATCTATCCATTGATCTAAGTGGGGTGTTAAATTCCCCTACTATTATTGTATTACTGTCAGTTTCTCCCTTTGTGTCTGTTAATATTTGCTTTATGTATTTAGGTGCTCCTGTGTTGTGTGCATAGATATTTATAATTGTCATATTTTCTTGTATTGATTCCTTTATCATTACATATTGCCCTTCTTTGCCTTTTGCTACAGTCTTTTTTTTTTTTAAGTCTAGTTTGTCTGATCTAAGTATTGCTACCTGGATTTTTTTTTTTCACTTCCATTTGCATGGTAAATATTTAATCCCTTCACTTGCAGTCTGTATGTGTCAGAAGTGAGTCTCTTTCAGGCAGCTTATAGATGGGTCTCATTTTTTTATCCATTCTATCACCCTTTATCTTGTTGATTGCAGCATTTAGTGCATTTACATTTAAAGTAATTATTGATAGTTATGTACTTATCACCATTTTCTCAATTTTCTTCTGGTTGTTTTGTAGTTCTTTTCTAGTCCTTGCTTTTCTTCTTGCTCTCTTCCCTTGGGGTTTGATGGGCTCTCTTTAGTGTTATGCTTGGATTCCTTTCTCTTTATTTTTGTGTATCTATTATAGGTTTTTTGATGTGTAGTTACCATTAAGTTCATATATAACATTTTATGTGTATAGTTCTCTATTTTAAGTTGATGGTCACAAGTCCAAACACATCCTAAAAGCGCTGAATTTTTACTTTCCTCTCCACATTTTATATGATGTCATATTTTATATCTTTTTATTTTTTTTGTATCCCTTGCCTAATTTTTGTAGATATAATTGATTTTACTACTTCTGTGTTTTAACCTTCATACTGGATTTATAAGTGATTAATCTACTACCTTTATTTGTTTGCTTTTACCTGTGAAATTTTTTCTTCCCTAATATTTTATTTATTTATTTACTTATTTGACGGGGCGGGGGGAGAGGAGTATAAGCAGGGGGAACAGCAGGGAGAGGGAGAAACAGGCTCCCACTGAGCAGAACACCCAATGTGGAGCTGGATCCCAGGATCCTGAGATCATGAGCAGAGCCGAAGGTAGGCATTTAACCAACTG
This sequence comes from Ursus americanus, assembly GCF_024610735.1. Classification (NCBI taxonomy): domain Eukaryota; kingdom Metazoa; phylum Chordata; class Mammalia; order Carnivora; family Ursidae; genus Ursus; species Ursus americanus. The sequence goes on from NC_142131.1 coordinate 21,471,506, forward strand.
AGCTACCCAGCCCCCCCCCCCATTTTCTTACTGCTAGTTATGGCCTTTTCTTTCCATTTAAAGAATACCCTTCAACATTTCTCATAAGGCTGGTTTAGTGGTGATAAACTCCTTTACCTTTAGTTTGTCTGAGAAACTCTTTATCTGTCCATGTATTCTGAATGACAGCCTTCCTGGTTAAAGTATTCTTGGTTGACGGGGATGTACTGTATGGTGACTACCATAATATAATAAAAAATCATTATTAATAAAAAAAAAAAGTATTCTTGGTTGAAGGCTTTTACTTTTAGCACTTTGAATATATCATGCCACTCTCTTTTGGCCTGTAAAGTTTCTGCTGAAAATTCAGCTGATAGCCTTATGGGATTTGCCTTATATGCAACTATTTTCTTGTTTCTTTTAAATTTCTCTCTTTGTCATTGCTTTTTGTAATTTTAAATATTATGTGTCTTGGTGAGGACCTCCTTGGATTCATCTTCTTAGGGGCTGTATTGGCTTTCTGGACCTGGATGTTTGTTTCCTTCCCCAAATTAGGGAAGCTTTCAGCTATTATTTCTTCAAGTAGGTTTTCTGTCCCCTTCTCCTTCTCTTTTTCTTCTGGGATCTCTATAATGTAAATGTTATTATGCTTGATAATGTTGCAAAGTTCCCTTAACCTGTCCTCATTTTTTTTTCTTTTTTCTTTTTGCTGTTTAGTTTGGTTGCTTTCAATTACCTTGTCTTACAAATTACTGATCCGTTCTTCATCCTCCAATCTGCTATTGATTTCCTCTAGTTTATTTTTTCTTTCAGTTATTGAATTCTTCAACTCTGGTTTTTTAATATTTTCTGTCCACTCTTTTCTCAAGTCCAGAGAGAGTCCAGCAAGTATCTTTATGATCATTACTTTGAATTCTTTCTCAGACATATTTCTTATATCTGTTTCAGTTAGCCCTTTTACTGTGATTTTGTCTTATTCTTTCATTTCTGACAAACTCTCCTAGCTCTTCATTTTGTCTAATTCTCTGTGTTTGTTTCTATGTATTACGTAGGTCACCTATATCTCCTGGTCTTGAAAGTAGTGACCTTCTATAGAAGAGATTCTGTAGTGCCCTGTAGAGCAATTCTCCCTGGTCACCAGAACCAGGCACAGCAGTGGTGTCTCCTGTGTAAGCTGCATGTGCCCTATCCTATTGTGGCCAAGCCATGATTGCCTTTAGCCCAGCCAGCTGCAGTGACTGGCTTTACCTGCTGTGGGTGCACTGGTCAGGGTTTGCTTTTCCTCACAATTTGAGAGAGCTGTCTACAGAAGCTGTGCGCTTGGTAATGGGTGAGGCTGGCAGTTAGCCTGGCTGTCTGCAACTTGCCTCTCTGCCACAGCTGTAGACACATCACAGGGTAAGGCTTGCTGCCTGCACAGCTATGTGTAATGTTCAGCCAGAAGAACTCCAGGCATGCTGGTATGGGCCTATCTTACCCCCTCCCCCAAGCAGGAAGCACTTTGAACGGATGCCTGCCTAGTCTGTTGGGTTGGATGGGGCAAGTCCACAGGGCGAATGCCAGGCTGGGACACACGGTGTTAGTGCTGGTTATTTTAAGTGTCTGTCTGTCTAGCCTGGGGAAGGGGAAAAGAAATGGCACCCACTAGTACTTTTGTTCCCAGGGAAATCTGCTTCTGATGCCTGTCCCTCCAACAGTTGTTCTGAGATAAAGATTAGTGAATACATCTCCTTCACATATACCCCAGGCTCTTTTTAAACTGCTGCTTCTGTGACATTTCTCAGGCTGAGTTATTTAGTTTGCCGGTTCTTTAAGGGTGTGGACTTAGTTTCTTATAGCTCTGGCTCTCCCAGAGTTAAGCTCACTGATTTTTGAAGCTTCCATAGTTAGGCCTTGCTGGTTTTCAAAGCTGGTATAAAGGGGACTGGTCTTCCCAGTTGGGCCCCCAGTGTCCAGAGTGCCTGGTATGGCGTCTAATACTCTTGCTTTTCTGTGCTTGCGGTATCCCTCTTGTTTGTGGCTAGTCATGCCAGGGTTTTGGTTTCCAAGCATGTCTCCACCCCACTTCCCCTTTTCAGTGCAGCCTCTCTCTATGATGAAATGTGGAAGGTCTGTTCTGCTAGTCTTCAGGTCATTTTCAGGGTTAGTCACATAGATGTAGCTGTTTTCTCAGTATGTCCATGGCCGAGGTGAGTTCAGGATTCTTCTACTCCATCTTCCCAAACTCTCAGAAATTAAATATTTTGAACTTAATGAAAATAAAAACAATATATTAAAATGTTATAATAAATATTAACAACTACATGCTGTTAATTTGTCAGTTTTCCCCACATTGATCTATAAATAAATTGCCCAGAATGGTAGCCATTAGCTACATGAGGCTATTGGATACTTGATATCTGGCTAATCTAAATTAAGATATGCTGTAAGTACAAAAACACACCAGATTTTGATGACTTATTACCAAAAAAGAATGTAAATGATCACATCAATACATTTATATTGATAACGTTTTGAAATGAAAATATCTTTAAATGTTGAGCTAAATAAAATATATTAACATTCATGTTACAGGTTTCATTTTTTTACCTTTTTACTTTTTCTTCATATATTTTGGCTTGAATTGTACTATGGTCTGAATACTGTGTCTCCCCCTAGCCCCAACCCCAGATTCATATATTGAAACCTAACCCCCAAGGTGATGGCATTAGGAAGTGGGTCCTTTGAGAGATGATTAAGGCAGAGGCCTCATGAATGGGATTAGTGCCCTTAAAAAAGCAGCCTTTGAAAGCTCTCTTGCACTTTCTGCCATGTGAAGTTAGAGTGAGAATATTGCTCCTTATCAACTGGATGTACACCCTCACCAAACATAGAACCTGACCATGTAGGCACCCTGATCTCAGGCTTTCAGGCTCCAGAACTAAGAGAAACATATTTCCATGCTTTATAAGCCATTCGGTCTGTGGTGTTTTGTTATCACAGCCTGAACAGGCTGAGACACAATATATTCTATTGGTCAGCATTGATCTATAGACTTAATGCACTTACAGTCAGAATCCCCACAGGTGTTTGTTAAGAGTTGACAAACTGATTATAAAATTTATATTGAAATGCAAAAATTAATCCTCATCATATGTCCTCAATTACTTTTCAACAAGGCATGAAAGTAACCCAGTGAAGAAAGGATAGCATTTTCGACAAATGGTGTTGAGACAGCTAGATGAAAAAATGAATCTTGATCCTTGTCCCGTGTGATACACAATTAATTTGAAATGGACCATAGAACTAAATATAAACTCTAAAATTATAAGATTTCTGGAATAAAACAGAAGAAAATTTTTGCAACCTTAAGGTTGGTGAAAATTTCTTAGGATGAAGAAATATAAACCATAAAAGACAAAAAAATGTGTATTGGGTATTATCAAGATTTAAAATTTCTACTCGACAACAGACAACACTATGAAAATAAAATGTCACGCATGGAGAGAAAATATTTGTAACAAGTATATTTAAGGACTAGATCCAGAGTATACAAAGACATCTCAAATTCAGGAATAAGAACAGAAACAATCTAGTTAAAATTAGGCAAAGATTTTAACAGAATTTTCACACACAAAAAAATAGATCGCAAATAAGGAATTAAAAAGATGCTCTTAGTCGTTAGTGAAATGCAAATTAAAGCCACAATGAAATATAAACACAACCCCATTAGAATAGGTAAAATATTTTAAAACTGATAATACAAAGTGTAAGCAAGAATATGAAGTAAGGATTTTCATACAGTGTTAGTAAGGCTGTATGTGGGAAATAGTTGGGCAGTTTCTTATAAAGTTAAACATCTACTTACATATTGACCCAGCAATTTTACTCTTGGGTATTTACCCAGCAGCGATGAAAACAGGTCCTCATAAAGAGTTGTTTATGAAATTTTAAAGATTTATTCATAATAGCACTAAGTAAGAACAGACCACTGTCCATCAGTGGATAAATGGATAAATAACTTACGATATCCACACAGAATACTACTTAACAATAAAAATGAATAAACTTCCGATACGTTTACCAACCTGAATAAATATCAAAAACAGTATTCTGAGTGAAGACTTCACATACAAAAAAGTATGTACCTTTTGATTCATTCATATGAAGCTCTAAAAAAGGCAAATTTAATCTATAGTGTTAGGAAGAACACTGGTTGCCTGGGGTCAGAGAGCAGGGGAGGGACTAGTTAAGGAAAAATGCAAGGTAATCTTTCAGGATTCTGAAATGTTCTGGATCTTGATTGTGGTGGTTATGTGGACATATATATTTGTGAAAACTCATTGAATTGTTTAAATGAATACATTTATTGTACGTAAATTGCACTTCAGTAAAGTTGGGGACTTCTTGATTGATGAGAATGAGAGAAATTCTTCAAGTGGGATTGTAAGACTATATAACATTTTTATTTAATGCTCTTATTATAATTTTTATTTAAAGATAAATTCCTACCAGTAACATTCCCCTTTGCTCCATCCTGTTCTTCATAAAAATATCCGTCCTGACTCTGTGGTTTAGTCTATTATCAAATACAGCATCAATGTTAAGACAGAATCAAGTTTTGAGGATGCAAAAAATTAAATTGTTTGAACACAATTTCATAAACTTAAGAAGTTGATGACTTGCTAGCTATTTGCACCACAATTTTGTTTCAAAGAAAGGGAGAATCTTCCTTCAGAGTTCCAAGTTCCTGATGCAACGTTGATTTTGCAGATATTCTGAGAAATAATTTCCTGGCAGCCAAGTACTGTAACCCATATACTAGAGAGAATATCATTGTAAAAGAATGAAAATTCTATCTGTAAGATAAATTATTATAGCTATTGTTTTTTTTTCTTCTGCAAGGGAAAATAAAATTACAAAACCTCAAGTCATAAATACATGGATCATAGCTTGTGAGTTTTTAAAAATATTTTATCAACTATAGAAGAAGTCTAGTGAAGCTACCCATGTGTTTTTTGTTACTCTTTTATGCTATCCTCAAACTATTAACTGTTAGTAGCCAAACAAAACTATTCATGCTCACTAGAAGTGAGAAAGTTCAACTTGTTTATCAAGAGAGGAATATTTTATTGCTTATGTTTTCCACAGTGAAGCAAACTGATAAGCTTTAAAAGAGGAAATCCACTCATGCTAGGAATATGATAGAAGAAATTATCTTTAGGCTTAACCTCCTTTCTCAGGGTAGGCATAAAGAATAAAATTTTTAAAGTACGTTTTTGGTTTGTGTGGTTTTTTTGCATCAGGCTAGCAGTTTACATTTCTACACATTAAGCAAATAAAGAATAGTCCAAAAAAGTCTTCAGACTCTCTCAGAAGGAAACACAGGCAGAAGGAGAAGCGGTCTCTCTGCTGAGCAAGGAGGCCATTAGGGGCCTCAATCCCAGGACTCTGGGGTCATGCCCCGAGCCAAAGGCAGACATTTAACAGACTGAGCCACACAGGCGTCCCTGTCTTTCTTTTGCTGTTCTGGATCGACTACTCTTCCAAGTCTGACCTGAACTATACTCACAGCTTTGCCCCCCAACTCACCATGTGTCTTTTGGAGAGTCACTTAAGTTCTCTCTGTATGAAAACATGTATGTCTGAGGAGATAAAGGAATCAAATTATACACTAAAATTTTTCTTAAAAACCTGTAGATTTTTAAATTAAGATCAGTTGGTTTCTGATTCCATATTCATGCTTGTGAATGTCCTGTGTATTATAAATGATTCCAGTGTAGGATACATCTTGCTGTCTTCACCCTCACTAGACATACCTTTGCTTTTTTTTTTTTTTCCCTCTACCATCTCCCTTTTAATACAGCATTGAAGGATGCTTGTCTTTATAGTGGAAATCACTCTTCCTTCTCCTTTATAGCCTCCACTGTCTGTTCAGCTAGCAAAATGGCTGACTGGCTAGTGACCATTTATATACTTACTTTCTTATGACAGCTTACCTACTTCCTCCTCTTTATAAAGTTTTAGTTCCAATTGGAATATTTAGCAATAGGTTCAAAAGCAAAGTGATGACTTTATTTCTATCAATTGAAAGAACAATTGATTATTTATGTAGAAGGAAAATGGAATTTGGTCCCTACCTCATACCGTACCCCAAAGTCCAGTACCTAAGGAATAAAAACATAAATGTGAAGGATAAACCGTAAACATTTTAAAGGAAATACATTTAAAACATCAAGATCGGAAAACAAGACATCAAAAGCAATATACATAAAACGGAAATTTAAAAGAAAAATACAGACTCAAGATAGGGAATAATTTTTTGAACAATACAAAAAAATTACAAAAGAAACTGCTAAGTTCATCTACATTAGAACTAAGAATTTCTGTTCAAAATACACATAAAGAAAATAAATATGACAACGGCAAGAAGAGAGTTACAACAAATACAGACAGAAAAGGACATGTATCTAGGTATAGAAACAAACTCTTACAAACAAAAAGACAAAAAAAAAAAAAGTTCAGTAGAAAAATGGGCCAAAAAGAAAAAGAAAACAAGCATCTCATAGAAGAGAAAATATGAATAGCTCATAAACATAAGAGGCTCATAATAATTATTAGTTGTCAGGAAAATGTAAATTAGAAACACAATTTGCTATCATCTGACACCTGCATTGACATAAATTTACAAACCTGACAATACCCTCTACTGGCCACAGCAGATATCACCAAGGAATCTGAGACATTTTTTGGGAATGTAAATTGGCACTATCACTTTAAAAAACAATTAAGTACTATCCTGAAAAGGTGAATAATCACATTACGTACAATTTGGCAATTGCACTCCTGGGTATAGAGCATCTCTCTTACATATGTGAGAGATTTGTACAACAACAGCAGTATAATTAATAACTGAGAGCCTGGAAAGCTAGATTCTGTCAATAGGAGAACGAATACATATGTATGTGTGTAATCACCTTATAGAATCTTATACAATAGTGAAATGAATGAACCACTACTTGCTTCAGTGTGGAAGAATCTTAGACAGTGAGAGGGAAAAACAAGTCACATAAAACTATATACAAAGCGGTGCTATTTTTATAAAGTTCAAAAACATAATGCATTGCTTACGTATACATTCATATGTGATTATAAAAAAGCAAGTAATTGATAAAATTCAGCATAGTGTCTACTTCTTGGAGGGAAGGGGTGAGGGATAGGAGAGGGAGACCACAAGTGGTTTTAAGGGTATTTACAGCATTCTAATTCTTAAGTTGAATTGTGATTCCATTGGTGTTTATATTATTACTTATTTACCTGTATCAAATAGTTCATAATTGAAAATTTAAAGATAAAGGTGTGTTATGGGCTGAATTGTGTCCCTCTCTCCAAATTCATTTGTTGAAGTCCTAACCCCAAGTACTTCAGGATATGCGTATATATTTGGAGATACAATCTTAAGAGAGGTAATTAAGTTGAAATAAAATCATTAGGGAGGAACCTAACCCAATATGACTTGTGTTCTTACAGGAAGAGGAGACGAGGATTCAGATGTGTACAGAGGGAAGAACCTGTGAAGACATGGGGAAAAGACAGTCATTTAAAAGCCAAGGACGGAGGCCTCAGAAGACACCAACCATGCCCACCCCTTGGTCTCAGACTTCTGGCCCCCAAAACTGTAAGAAAATACATTTCTCTTGTTGAAGCCATCCAAGCTAGTATTCATTTTGGCAGCCCCTACAAACTAATGTAACTTCATAAGAAGGGATAAATTGCATTTATTACTTAATTTTTTTTTAGTTATTTGGGGCTTATTTCATTTCTGTTAACTGGGAACTTAGCCATCATTGTGATGCATTTCTGTTAGGAAACATATTCCAGTTTTAAAACCAATGACATATAAGTTAATATTTTGATTATAATCCATTTCTATACACAGGGCACAGGTTTTCTCAGCTTTCTATCGAGGGTCCCTGATGTAAGTTCTTTAGTCACCGGGTTACTCAACCTTGACTTTTTTTTTAAGTGCCTAATTCTTTTTAAGAATGGTAATGTTTGGTTCCTTCACAAAGCAGATGCTGACTTGAGTACAAGTGGTTTATTTAGGAGTGGGAGAGTGGAGAACCAGGGAAAAAGAGGAAGCAAGCGAGGGCTGTGTTAGGGAACTGGTTAGTGTTGTGGCCAGTGGGGCTCCGTCCAGCTGGAGACTCTGAGAAATCATAAGCTTAGACTATCCTCGATATAGGGGAGGCTAGGACACATCCATCAGCTCCAGTCCTCCACTAGTTGAGGTTTGCTCCCAAGAAATTAACGCTCCTATAATTTCACAGTGCTCTGCCCTTGGCTGAATGGTCCTATGCTTGCAAAAATCCTAGAATATAAAAGCAGAGACACCTGGTAGGCACTTGTGGTGGGGTTGTGGTCCTGTGCATAGAAACCATTCACTCTTGCTTGTTGCTCAAGTCAGAGGCAGGCTGGGGGGGAAGTGACATGGGCACACAAGGCATCTACTACCAATACATATCTTGCCATTCTAAAAACTGTGTGTGTGCTGTCCACACTGGCAAGAAGTTATCTTGGCCTATTGCAGGGAAAATTACATTACTGAGGGAACAAAAAAGAAGCCCAAATATTAGGGCCATGATATCAGCAAGGAAGATGAATTAAAAAGAAACCAAAACCTACCTGCTAGCTGTCTAGCCTTGATGCACTAAAGGTACAAAAATTTTGTGTTATCAATAGGTGAAATCAAGCCATAGGATAACTAGAATAAAAGCAACTGAATACTTAGCAAATTTGAGCAAACAGGTAGGAGTTCAGGCTAAATTTATATGTAATATAAGAAATCACTAAGGAAAGTGTCTATACATCTCTATAGACACTATGTAAGCAAAATATCAGAAAAGATACATAAAACCAAAATTTACTGGCTAAGAAATTGCCTATATTTTTTTACTGATAGCCTCAAATTATAATTCATATTATTTTAATTAATCTCTCTTTCCCATTTGTTACAAATAATTTTTCTTTATGCTGGCTAAACCTTAATGCCACTAACGTCAATATGGACAAAAGCAGTGAATTAATTAATGACTCTGACTCCCTGACATAGCGCCAAACTTGAGAAACAGGCACATGCTTGTGATTTGCACATAGAACTCCTTTTACTGGGAGCTGTGATCAAAAGTGACTCCCTAGTTAAAAAGTCTGAACTGATGCTGAAAAAGTGCATGGAATCACTGTCATTAATATGGTAAAATTTCTTCCCACGCAGAACATAATCCTTGAGCAATGCATAAACATATATTATCACTTCTGAATCAAATTTTTCTTGTGTTCCCTCAAGAGCCTTCCCTTTGCTGGTATTTTCTTTCCCTCAGTGCCCTCTGCTTCTTCGTGAGACTAAATCCTTCCCAGCCCTCAGGAGCCAGCTCAAGTCTGCTTTCCCTAGGAAGCTGCTCTAACTCCTTTCCTGGTAATACCAGCCCCTTCCCTTGAACCTTGTCTTTCTTCTTTAGATCTCAGGATTCCTAAGCCTCCGGTATAGCTATTTATGATGTTTTATCATCCACTAAATTATAAATCCTTAAATGTAGAATTCGCATCTGATTTGTCTTTGAGCTCCCATTGCATCTAAGACACGAAATTTGCATACAGTAGTTCTAAAAATATTTGTGGGCTCAGTAAGATGAACAATTGTACACTGGTAATGTACCATAAATTAGTTGTTGCTGGTTGCTTCTATATTCTAAAAGCCACTTTGATCCATACATATAGAAATCTAGTCCTCCCATTCATCTGATCCATTTTGTAACAGATAATTTTTCACTTGACTTCGCAAATTGGTAGTTAATTATTGTCAACTTGGGCTTGTTTAAGTTGTCTAGTGACAGTATATCTCAGAAATCTAGTTGGGCTATTGACGGTATTAATAAATGATAAGGGGCAGGATCTCCAAATGAAACACTTGCCTGTAATTTCTTTGAAAATAGAAAGCTTCTAAATTAGTTTGTAAGCTCACCTAATAGTTCCTTCTCATTCTAAAGAGCTTTACGATATCTTCATCCATGGAAATTATTCAAAACTTAGGTGAGTTCTTGCTAGTTTTTCTGAAAATGGTTCTAAATATTACAGGAAATTGGGGAAAAAAGAAATTTGTTTGACTCAGCCAGTTGGCAGAGGTAAACCTGCTCCTACCCTTCCTTTCTCTTTTCCTTCTCAGGAATATCATTCTGAGAAGGCAAGTATCTCTCTGTAATGAAGGAGACAGGAATGCAACCTCCTTAGAAAAACTTACGGTTTTCTTAGTTCAGTCACTCTGGATCCACACAGTATACGTTCACATTCCAAAAATAGTGGTTATAAAGAAATTCAGCAAAGAGCTGGCTTCTGTAAGATAGTCCCAATTCTATTATGCTAATAACACAACCCAAGATACTAAATCTGCAAGGAACTTTTTCCAAGAATATTTCGTGGGGCAAACAGAATTAACTAAATTTGCCACTGTCTTCTAATCTTTCTAAAACATTACCACCAACTTAATTACAGTCTCTGGGAAGAATGTTGGGAAAGTTCTTAGGAGCATTTAAACACTTTTTAGAAGCACCTAATATTAAATTCAGAGAACATTGCCAGTTTGTTAACCTTTCCAAATACTTCAGCAGATGGATTTTCTTTTATCTTACTAAGAAAAATGGTATTTCTACAGGGTCAGCCTCCTTTTAAGGAGCTAAGCCTCAAATGCCTTTGGTGATGTTTTATGTTCTAGACCTGTGCTATCCAATAGGGTACTCATGAACCACATGTGGCTGTTGGGCACTAGAGATATGGCTAGTCCAAACTGAGAGATTAAATGCAAAATTGAAGTCAGATGTTAAAGACTGAGTATGAAAAATGTAAACATCTCATTAATAATTTTATGTTGGTTATAGGTATAAATAATATTTTAGGTATTTGCTTAAGTAAAATATTATTTCACTTTTTCCTTTTTATAAAAACAGGTTTTAGAAAATCTTAAATTACATACATGGCTTATTTTTTTTTTTGATTCACATCATATCTGTATTGGACAGCATTGTTCTGTACTCTTAAGTATTGCTCAAATTAGAAATATTTTTTCAGGAATACATAACTGTCTTCATTACTGTAGATTATACCAATTTAAGTCAGAAGATTAAGAAAATAATGGATAATAACTCGTGTTTCAAAGATGGATCAGTGTTTGAGAAGTAGTAGTTGGGCAAGTGGTCTTTCATCAATAGATGTTTTCAGATATAATGACAGTTTTTTGAATAAGGCCGATACAATACTTGGATACTGAATGAGTGGTTGTGTGGTATGAGATACATATTAAAGTAAAGTACTGATCAGCAAATATGGAGTGCCACGTTCAGCATGCCAGTTCCCATTTAATGACTAATAATCACATCAAAAAGTTAATACTCTAATGTCAAGATATGAATAAAATAAGTGCATAATTAAGAATAATTTAAATATCTTAAAATGAATTACTACTAAGAACTAAAATGAAATTATTAGAGTGACTTTTTTTTTAATCATATCACTTAATCTACAGATTGTTTTTTGGGCCACTAGGATAGAAAGGATAATTTGCAAATATCAAAGGTGTAATGGGAGTTTTCTTATAATATTTTTAAATAAGGCTTTTGCAAATTTTTTACCAACTTCATTTTTGAGAGAGAAAACTATTTCGTGGCTACATGTCATGAAAAGTACAAAATCAATGATACACTAATAGGAAAGAGATAATTTTGGAGGTGTCTATTAATGTATAAAAATATATTGCACACTCGTCAAATTTCTAAAAAATTTTTTAGAACAGTGCCACTTTGCTATGATTCCATTTACTAGAAATGATTCAGAATCAGATATGTACTTAGCATTCAGATCCTCAGTATTATTTAAACCAGAAGAAAAGAGACATGAGTAGTGGATAAGTAGTGTGGCTTTCCTTGCATGGTTTTTGTTGCTAGGGAAACCGCTTCTTTCTAATCCTTGTGTTCAGCCTGTCCATCCTACTATCTGGCATCATTGCCTCTCAAGAAGGGCAACATCACAGCATGGAATAAAAACAGGAAACAAAAAGGACAAAAACCAGAACATTTCCTGCTACACACAAACATTTCTCAGAAAATCTGCATGGTAGTGGCTTCTGGGAAACGAAAAGCAGAACCAGTCTCCTAAAACTGCTATATGCACATGTGCTAGTGGCCACACGGTACTGCATTCACACATACAAGTATGCAAAAACACCAATTTTCAAGTCACACTTGTGATCGCAGAAGAGAATGTAATGTGTCAGGCCTGGACAGGACAGGGCTTGGCGCATCAGAGTCTCAGGGCTTGCTGGGTCAGGATGGAGCCCCCCGATCCCTCTGAGAGGCAGAGTCACTGGCAGTCAGTGTGATCAGTGAAGTGACTTGGTAGGAGTAGATTCTCAGAACCAGTACAAAGACTGAGACCCCATAGGTCCTGGAGTGAGGCTAGGTACGAAACATGTAGTGAGCCAAACAAAATCATGAGTAAATAAGAAGAAAGCTGACATGTGCTGGTAAGACCCATAGACCGCAAAGGTAACTGTTCTTACAAACCCAATATTGGCTTTCTCCTGGAAATCTTAGCAACCCACTCAAAGACCCAAACTGACTCTCAAACAAACAAAAAAACAAAAAAACTCCCAAACTCTGAAAAGTGATAATACGCAGCAACTGATTTTAATGAATACAGTCAAAAGTACAGTTCTGTCATCTGTGCATTTATAAGACATCAAATAATCAGTTCCCCTACTGTTACTGTTTGTTTTACTTTGGTTTTCTCATATTTACTGCATGTGTTCTATAGACATTGTATGGCAAAGGGTAGGGAGTGTCTATCAAAATCTGAAGTCAGTTGATGATTAAAAAAAAAAGCTGCAGACATAGTAGATAATTATGTAACTAATTCCGATAAAAAAAAAACCTGCCAATTTAAACTAATCTGAAATAACTATATACCAAAAGTTACTAATCATGAACCAGATGTACTAGTGGGTACAACTTGGTATAAGACCATGTTCAAAGACTATGCAGAGTCAGTCTGTTTCCTTTATTCTTTTATAAACCTGACACTTCAACTTATATGGCATTCACTGCCATATAGATAGATAGATGGAGAGAGAGAGAGAGAGAGAGAGAGAGAGGTGTCTAGTCTTGTGTCTTCTCAAATGATAGCTGGTTCCCTAACATTGCTACTTATAGAACATCTTTGAGGACGTCCTCAGATAACCATACTAATTTAAGGCTTGTTTTCTAGGCTCCCACGCATGACATTCTGTGCAATCCCACAATACAATTACCAAAACACCACTAGAAATGTAATAGCAATCTATCAAATATTTGAAAATGGAAGCAAATTGTCTCAAAATCTCTGTCCAATCAGAGTTCATCTATCAGTTTCTTGACTGCTTCTATAGCCAGTCTTACAGACAGATGCCTTCAAATTTTCCTCCTGCAGACATACCCAAATTGTCTTCGGGAACTCTCTTTTTACATGTTTATATCATCAGCTTTGAAAATCTTAGCTATATCTGAGATCTGTAAGAGAGAAATTCAAATCCATTTTTAAAGAACTATGAAGATGAAGATAGTAATTTGTTACTGATCCCATTAATTGTGATTCCTTCCCCCTCCCCGCCCCCGGATAAAGACTGTCTTCCCATAAAGACCCAAATACGGGATTCCTTTTTTGACAATTTGAGATATTAGTTTCAGGTGTTATGAATCCTAATCTCTGTGTAATGTAGGAGCTATTTATTCACGCCAGTGGAGAGAGAGAAGAGGTAGGTAACATTCAAAACTGCCAAATTGTGACCAGTTTCTGCTCCCCAAAATGTAGTTTTAGCAGCACGGCACCAAAGATAAAGCCAAATATGAGACAAGTTCCATTCTCCCAAAGTTGTGTGCCTTTATTTTACTTGATAATCTGATGCAAGGGTACAGCCCTTTGTGATGTTGTCTCCCTTCTACAAATAATGTTTCTAATTTAAGTATAATATTATCACTTCATTGTTAGGCATGAAGCACAAGTACAATTTAGTAACAGTTCTCATTAGTCATCATGAGGCATCCAGTCTGTGTTTGACCAATTGGGCCATTTATGTGCTGCAAATGGCTGACTTAGATTACAGTCTTTTTGATTAGTTCACATGTTAGTCACTGATGCATGGAAACAAAAGAGCTATTTGAGGAGACTGCATATATAGTGAAATAATTTTTGATATTTTAATAATCTCCAATGGAATAAGAATTTGTGTGAAATTTGTACGCTTTCCTTCACCATCTCACGCTGCATCCCAACCCACCAGTGAAAGTGCATTTGGTCATGTCCCGTTTAGCTTCTGAGATGGAGAGAGGTCAAAATCTACTCAGGCAAGTCTTGAGGAAAACAGTAAAAGCCAAAGACAAGCTACATTTCGCAGGAGGCTGCATGTAGTGGGAGGTGGTGAAGTGTCTGCTGGGCTCCACACGGGAAAGCATGGCAGGATGGAGCATGGATTCAGGGAGCATAAGAGGCTAGAGGAAAAAGAGGAATGTGAGAGGATTGGAACCCCTGCTGTGGTATTCTTGAAATGCTATGCCAGTGCAAGACTAGACCCTTTGGGTCTTAGTTTTGTAAGCACTTCACATAATAGTAAATATCTATAATATTCAGGTCATAAATTTCCTTTGATGAAATTCTCAAACCTAATGTTTCCTCTGGGGGAAAAAAGGCTACAGAAAATCACAAAACAAAATCCGTACAAACAAATCCATAACTCGGAAGAATACATGTATTCATGCACGACAATCAAGTGTGCCTTATCTCCTGATAGTTGGCCTCCTGCTTATTGTATATAAAATTGTCCTTGCACACCCAAGCCAGAGCCTGGGAAGCAGCCAAGTCTCCCTAACAGGGCAGCTTCCCCCAGCCTCTCCTTGCCTTTTACACTTTTCTTTCTCACCAAGTAGCCCAGAGCCACATTTTAATAAGTGACCTTCAACAAGCTGAATAATTTCTTGAGTACATGGGTACATTCAAAAGCCTTGGAGGATTTAGCTGTGATAAGTAGTCCTAGCAAATATACGGTCTTATGGAGCCTTTGAAGTCTCTAAAAACTTCCCTTAAATAGCCTCAATTGAAGGTTTGGGCTAGATGATTTACAGAGTCCCTTGCAAAGCAAAAATCCCGTGATGTGGGATCAGCAGAACCCGCTGGATGTTACAGCTTACTGCAGTTAATATGGCTCTTCCATATGTAAGAATATTTTGGGATCCAAAACAGGCTGCTTGGATTGTTCAGCTATTTACTGTTAATTAATGTCCAGTCTTCACTCGGCTAGCAACAAAACCAAACAAGGCAGAGATCTGTATTCTCATTCCCCACCTTAAATAATGATGTGATAGAAAATTTTCCGTTGAACACAATTAGAAAACATTGTACAGTACTGCAAGGCCAAAGATTTTTTTCACAACTCTGGATTTATTGTCACTTAGGACACTCAGGGTTTGTATTTATCCTCCAATGAATTATTGCACTTTACTGATAACTCATACCTTCCTCACACCTGTTTTCTGTAACTTTATTAAAAAGTTTGAAAATAGTATGGCAGCATGTTCTTAATATTTCATTTTTCAGTTGAAGATATAAAATATCAAATATTTTTGGTCAGTGAATCAGCTTTCTAACCGTGTGCATTGAATATTAGCTTTTGAAATCTTCAACACTTTTTTATACTAATCATTGCTTATCGGAATAGCAATTGCGAACTCAATCATGTATGGCGTCTAGAGCGTGATGTTTGAAGAAATAAAAATTTGAAGCACAATCACAATAAATACACAAGGAGAGAATCATCATTAATAGAGAACATAGAAATTAACAGAAAATTAATCTATTAAAATCAGTTTGCTTAATAACCAGTTTCTGAATGGCAAAATTGTTTAATTGATCACATTTACCAAAAATTTGTTTTAAGAAATAACTTTTAGGATATACTTAAATGAATTTTTTAAGGGTATCTACTGAATCTAATCTTTTTTTCCCTAACATTTATGGAGGATTTAAAATATATCAGGCATTATTTTAAGTACTTTACGTAAATTTATTTACTCCTCACAATAATCCTAGGAGGTATATTGTATTATTATCCACGTTTATAGAGAAGAAAACAGAAGCCCTATCATGCTGGTAACTTGCTCAAGGTCACACAGCCAATAAGCTGCAGAGTTTGGCTCACTGTGCCATACTGCCTCATAAAATGACATTCACAGAAAATAATGAGTTTAAGAAAGTATTCAGTATTTCAAAAACTGAGGAGATCAGGGGTGAGGAGTTAAGATGGGGGAGTAGGAGGAGGACCCTATGCTTGCCTCATCCCTCAAACACAGCTAGATAAATATCAAATCATTCTGAACAACCAAGAAATCAATCTGAAGATTAGCAGAACAAACTGCACAGCTAGAGGAAGAGAAGAGAGGCCACATCATGGAATTTAGGAAATGCAGAGAGGTGATTTGGGGGAGAAAAGGGATCACAGGTGCTGTGGAGGGGAGAGAGCCCTGATGATGGAGAGAGGGTAGAGAGTGGTTCCTCCTTCTTGTAGCGCATCTGGGAGAGGTGGCATTGCCTCCCAGGGGACAAAAGAGCTAGCGGCACTACTGCACTCCCCCACCCTTTAAGCATGGGGGCAGAGACAGCGGCTGAGGGTGGCTAAGCTGGATTCAGGCTTTTTGCTGTGCTTGGCTCTAAACTCCGTGCTCCTGTGCATTGGTTCAGCGGCCCTTCTGGGACAAACTAGCACCAGCTCCATCACAGCAAGACCCTCTCCCAGAAGACCAGCATAGTCCACACTGTGCCAGCTCACTAAAGTTTGGAGTTTTGAAACTCAGCATGCCTGATATAAAAGACAGGTGCACTGCACTGGTGGGCGAGCAGATGGCTGGGACACAGGGCAAAGGCAGATATCTGAGAGATGACTAGGACACACAAAGGGAGATTGTTTGCTCTTCTTTGAGGGCTCCCTGGACAATGGCAGGCATGAACTCCCCTCTTTATCGACTAGGGAGAAGGATGGCACCATTTTTCTTCCCCTGCCATCAGCACAGAAGGAGTTCATTGAGCAGCACACTACCAACGGTGGAGGCCTGAGCCACTTGCAGCAAGTCCCGCCTCCCTGAGCTCTGAGGTTCTTCTTTACTAGGGCAAATGTTCCTAAGAACCAGAGCAGTGGGCCCCTCCCCCAGAAGACCAGCACAAACTCCCTGCATGCACCAAGTCTACTGACTATAGAGCGTTGCAAAGCTTCAGCTTAGTGGAAATAGGATCAGGTCTCTTCTAACAAGCAGACCAGAGCACTCCTAGTTAAAACTTCCCACACTCTTGAGAAGGTACAAGCACTCCCCACTGCAGACAAGGAGAAACTCTGCAGAGGACTGACCTGAGGAGTAGAGCAGCCAAAACACAGCAGCAGAGTGTACACGGCACACATCAGAAACACTTCCTGAAGCACCAGGCCCTGGACAATGTACGACCTCTTGCTGATAAAGCCATTACCCTCCGGAGCAAGAAACGTAACAGGCTTTCCCAACACACGGAAGACAGAGACCAAGACAAAATGCCAAGATGGAGGAATTCATTCCAAAGGAAAAACAGGAAAAGGTCACAGCCAGGAATCTAATCAAAACAGATGTGAGTAATATGCCTGATCCAGAATTTAAAGCAACGATCATAATGATACTAGCTGAGCTTGAGAAAAGCACAGAAGATGCCAGGAGTCACTACAGTCACTTATTACTTATCACTTACCTAACTTACAAGGGAAGACAAATAAGGAGGTTAGAAGCAGATCTTTCCACAGACACTAAGCAGGCCAGAAGAAAGTGGCATGATATATGCATAATGGGAATGCAACATGCATAATGGGAAAAATCTGGAGCCAAGAATACTCTGTCCAGCAAGGCTGTCATTCAAGATAGAAGGAGAGATAAAGAGTTTCCCAGACAAACAAAATCTAAAGGAGTTCATGACCACTAAATCAGCCCTGCAAGAAATATTAAAGGGGACTCTTTGAGTGGGAAAGAAAGACCAAAAGCAACAAAGACTAGAGAGGACCAGAGAATATCACCAGAAACACCAGCTTTACAGGTAACACAATGGCACTAAATTCATATCTATCAATAATCACTCTGAATGTAAATGGACTAAATGCTCCAATCAAAAGACATAGGATATCAGAATGGATTTTTTAAAAAAACCCAAGACCCATCTATATGCTGCCTACAAGCAACTCATTTTAGACCTAAGGACATGTGCAGATTGAAAGTGAGGGGATAGAGAAATATATGCCATGCAATGGATATCAAAGGAAAGCTGGAGGAGCCATGCTTCTACCAAACTAGGTTTTAAACCAAAGACTGTAACAAAAGATGAAGAAGGGCAATGTACTAATAATGGGATCTATCCAACAAAAAGTTCTAAAACTTGTAAATAGTTATTCCCCTACCTTAGGAGCACCCAAATATATAAAACAATTAATAACAAACATAAAGGAACTCATTGCTAATAATACAATAATAGCAGGAGACATTAACACCCCACATTACTGGGCAGATCATCTGAGCAGAAATCAACAAGAAAACAAGGGCTTTGAATGACACACTGGACCAGATGGACTTAACAGGTATATACGGAACATTTTATCCTAAAGCAGCAAAAATGCACATTTTGTGTATTGTGTGTATTGTATATTTTTTGATATATGATTTCACTCATATGTGGAATTTAAGGACCAAAACTGATGAACATACGGGAGGGAAAAAAAAAACAACAACAGAGGGAGGCAAACCACAAGAGAGACTCTTAACTATTGAGAACACACTAAAGGTTCCTGGAGGGGAGGTAGGCAGTGCGATGGGCTAAATGGTGATGGGTATTTTTTGTTTAAGATTTTTATGTATTTATTTGACAGAGATAGAGACAGCCAGCGAGAGAGGGAACACAAGCAGGGGGAGTGGGAGAGGAAGAAGCAGGCTCTCAGAAGAGGAGCCTGATGCGGGGCTCGATCCCACAACGCCGGGATCACGCCCTGAGCCGAAGGCAGACGCTTAACCGCTGTGCCACCCAGGCGCCCCTAAATGGTGATGGGTATTAAGGAGAACACTTGTTGTGATAAGACCTGGGTGTTACATGTAAGTGATGAATCAGTAAACTCTATTCCTGAAACTAATATTACACTATATGTTAAGTGGAATTTAAAAAAAAACTTGAAACATTTAAAATATAAGGAGATCAAAGCAGTTGTAACTCTTTGCTTTCACAAGTTTGAATGTTTTTCAAAATCCTGCTAAAACAGTTATATCCATAGACTAAAGTTTATAGAATATATTCATATTTACAAAATATATTTAAGAAGAAAATTCCCTAAAATACACCATCATTTGGGCTTTATTCTATTCATTAGAAGGACATACTATATAAGGAGACAAACTCCACTTGATGAAGGGAAAATCAAAGAATTTGTTCACATAATTTAAAACCACCATGCGAAGAAAAATGCACTCAACAGAAAAGCTTCAATATAGATTTTATATGAGGATTTCACGAGGTAAAGCTAAAAGTACCATAGGTTCAATGTCCTACACAGACTTAATTGATATTCAGGGTTTTCTTTTTAAATATTTTTAAAAATATAAATATTCAGTTTACAGTCTGTTTTAAATTGTTTTCAGTGTTGAAATTTCTGCAGCCATGGTCAAAGTTACGGACTGTTTAGGGCAAGAAGCTCTTGGTTGTGTACTCTAAGAAACAACATCTACTTCTTGACTAGATTCTTGGTTCGGCTCACTGATAACTCCTCAGTCGAATTCTGTGGGACTTAAGGTGGCTTATACTTCTGATCAGGGTCCTCAGACTTTGTGAGATGATTTCAATCCTGATCCATTTTGGGTTGTAGATAGGACATTTCAGTCTATTTTTTTCTTCTAAATTCTCTTAAATCTCTTACCAAATTAACCATTAACATAAAATCATGTTAAATGGTTAAAAAAACATTAACATAAAATCATGTTACTCATCCTAGATGGAAATTTAAGAATCAGAGTTCTGTAACTCTTCCCTGTACTTATAGTAAAGATGTTACCCGTTACTTTTTTTGGTGTCAGAAGAAAAAAAAATGGATTTTTCTTCAGCAATGGATTTATTTTTGTCCTGTGGAGATAGTAAATCAATATAAATGATTATGTTTTTCCTCTTTTATTGGCACCTGGAAAGTTCAGACCCATGTTTGCACATACTTCTACTCAGTGTATATGACTTTATGACATTTTTGAAACAGCATAACCCTACTACATCATTCTTTGTCCTGTTTTATTCATGTTTTGAATTTTATTATTATGTAAACCGTATTTGTATAAACAGACTTAAAAACAGACTTAATTACTCTTGAACAATTTAGAAAATATATAAATATATATACCTGTGCCAATCAAACCTTTTATTTGTCATTACAATACTTCAGAACATGGTTTTTACCTAACCCCTGCTTTTCACCTATATCGTTCTTCAATAAATCCTTTGCAAACATCTCAGTTAATTTGCTTGCTAGGGTATCTCATGCCCGTGCGTGTCTTCGGCTAGCACCTATGCTAGATGTGACAACCAGAGAGGTATATCGCTCAGATCTCTCCCTTTGAGAAAGAATTTGTCATTCAGCAGTGAGGAGGGCTCTTAGGTGATAGCTGCCAGCTATAGTTCTTCCCAAACTCATAGCATTTGAGCCAAGGCTATGCTTTTCCTGGGAAGCGCCCAGCCAGTCACTGAGCACAGTGGGTGTCCTATGGCCTGCCCAAATCTGCGACACGAGGGACTCTTGCAACAGGCTGTCTTTGATCCAGGGCTCACCCTTGAGTTGGCCAGGGCTTTGTTGTACCTGCATCCCAGTCTAAGACTCTCACTGCCCAATTCTGCCTCTTTCCTGTCAGGTATTAGAATCAAGGCATTCCCATGACCAATTTTTTTTT
Source organism: Ursus americanus (assembly GCF_024610735.1). NCBI lineage: Eukaryota > Metazoa > Chordata > Mammalia > Carnivora > Ursidae > Ursus > Ursus americanus. Next base: position 21,492,517 of record NC_142131.1, read on the forward strand.
TTTTTGCTTCTTTACCTTTCATAGGCATTATCAACCCTCTATGTTTCTGATAAATAAACCTCGTGCCCTTCTAACTCCAAATCAGCATCTGACTGTTAGAGAACCTAAAACGACACATTAGATAACTCACACATTTATATCTCCTTAAAGTTTCACACCTATAATTATATACATCTATTTAAAGACATCTCCTGGATGTCTCAGAGAACTTAGATGGAACCTGGCCAAACTGAACTCATAGTTTCCTCCTAAATTTTGTTTCCATTCTGTTTTACTGGATAGTCCTAGCATCTGTTTAGCTGTGCAAGTCAGAAAACTGGGAACCATCCTTGACATTCATTCTTGCCTATCCTGCATATCCAGGTCATCAGCAGTCATGCAGGTCTTACCTCCTAAATATGCCCCTTTTCCTATTTCTCTCTAGCTCTGACACCAACAGTCCTTGTCTAGAATACCATCGTCTCTTGATTTATTTTATACTAGCCTCCAAAGACCTGTGTCCACTGTAATCACAGCCAATCTACCATTCTCCATACTACAGCCAGGATTATTTTTCCAAACACAGATCTGATCATGTCACCATCTGGTTTAAAAGCCTCCTGTTGTTTCCTGTTGCTCTTACAATAAAAGAGGCTAAAAATCTTCAGCACAGCAAGTTCCTGTGTTCAGGTTCCAGCCTCATTTCCCTTTCTCCTTACCCTGCCATATTCCAACTCCTTGATGGCAGAGACTGTGCCCATTTTAGTTACCATCTTATCTCAGAGTCTGCTTGAACACCTGGCTGACACCAGGTGCTCAATGTATAGTTGCTTAATACATAATTAAATAAGTAAATAAATGAACTAATGATTGAATCGATTCTTAATCCACTGGACACACTTGGTGGGTTTGTTTTTTTTTTTTATTGTGGTGTTTAATCTCAGGGATGCCTATCTAAATCTTATCCATCCTTTAAATTTCAGCTTAAATATGAACTCCATCAAGAAGGTTTCCTTGACTTTCTAGTTGAAAATAGTTATGTATTCTATTATAAAATCCTGTATTTTGGTATACTATACCTAACATGTAATCATTTGATTAAATATCTTTAATAGAACTAGTATATCCAGTTAAACTCCTCATTCACCGAAGGCACATGCTGAATTTATGCTTTTAAGTATTCTGCACTCACCTAACATACACATATGTATATAAGTATATGTGCTTTACTTGATTGAATGATTTGATTGACTGATCTGGCAACATCTGGATGATTTTGCCTGCCCCTAGAGCAACCGTGGTGATATTAGAAAGAGTGGATGAGGCTAATAAAAATGTGATGGCCCTGTAAAAATGTTGGTTAGGCAATATATCTCTTGAATCTAAGTATCAAGAATAGGAGACTCATTTGGCCTATAAATTTTTGTTGGTTTTCTAAACTCAAATGTCATAAAATCTACCTCATAGCTACAAAATGTGCGGTTGGTTGTGTGTTTGTAAGAATTGCCTAAGCTTGATAATAGGGAGATTTTCCAAAAGAACAATGTGTGTACTGTCAAAGACCAAAAAGTTGATCTTAGGTGCCATAGAGGCAGGGTGTTTAAAAATCCTTCATTGATTTGAGTATATATTGATGTACATTAGAAAAAGTAAACTTTCACATCAAAACCATGATTCTCATAGCTAATATTGCTTTGAATGGGTTTAAGAACAAACATTTCAGTTATAAAAGTAATTTTATTTATTTTTTATGAATATTGATGAAAAAACCGTATTTTTTATTGATTTCAGGAGTAGAATTTAGTGATTCATCACTTACATATGACACGCAGTGCTCATCACAAGTGCCTTCCTAATACCCATCACTCATTTAACCCATCCCTCCACCCACTTCCCCTCCAGCAACCCCCAGTTTGTTCTCCCTAATTAAAAGTCTCTTATGGTTTGCCTCCCTCTCTGCTTTTATTTTGTTTTTCCTTCCCTTCCCCTATGTTCATCTGTTTTATTTCTTAAAATCCCACATATAAGTGAAATCACATGGTATTTGTCTTTTTCTGACTTATTTCGCTTAGCATAATACCCTTTAGTTCCATCCGCATCATTGAAAATGGCAAAATTCCATTCTTTTTGACGACTGAGTAATATTCCATTGTATGTATATGTGTATAAACACACACAGACACACCACATCTTCTTTATCCATTCATCTGTTGATGGACATCTGGGCTCTTCCCATAGTTTGGCTGTTGTGGACATTGCTGCTATAAACATTGGGGTGTAGGTGCCCCTTCAAATCACTATTTTTTATCCTTTGGATAAATATCTCGTAGTACAATAGCTGGATCACAGGATAGCTCTATTTTAAACTTTTTGAGGAACTTCCATACTGTTTTCCGGAATGGCTGCTCCAGTTTGCATTCCCATCAACAGGGCAAAAACATTCCTCTTTCTCTGCATCCTCGCCAACATCTGCTGTTTACTGAGTTGTTAATTTTAGCCATTATGACCAGTGTAAGGTGGTATTTCTCTGTGGTTTTCATTTGTATTTCCCTGACGCCAAGTGATTTTGAACGTTTTTTTCATGTGTCTGTTGGTCATTTGTATATCTTCCTCAGAGAAATGTCTGTTCATGTCTTCTGCCCATTTCTTGACTGGATTATTTGTTTTTTGAGTGTTGAGTTTGGTAAAATCTTTATAGATTTTGAATACTAACCCTTTATCAGATATGTCACTTGCAAATATCTTTTCCCGTTCCATAGGTTGCCTTTCAGTTTTGTTGATTTTTTTCCTTCACTGTGCAGAAGCTTTTTATCTTGATGAAGTCCCAATAGTTCATTTTGCTTTTGTTTCCCTTACCTTAGGAGACGTGTCTAGTAAGAAGTTGCTACAGCTGAGGTCAAAGTAATTTTAAATAAAAATATTAAAATAATATGTGGTATGAGATATGGCCAAATCCATGACTGAACCTTGAGAAACATTATTTTAGAGAACTGAAATGTTAGTCTAACTCATTAATGAAACCTAAGTTCTTACCACTACTGAATGAGTAATTCAGTTTAATAGCTTTAATTCATCAGATATTTATGGAGCACTGCATCTATGTAAAGCATTGAGCTCAAAACTAGAGAGAATTATTAAGAACATGTTTTCCCTCAAGGAGCTCGTAACCCCAAGAGGAAGGAACCATGGAAAAAAAATTAAACCCAGTGTTAATGCCCTAACAGAAGGACATTTATTGAAGGGTCAGTTGTAGAGGAGGAAAAAAGTAAGAATGATCAGCTCTGCCTGGTGAAGGGGGTATCACATGAAAAAAAGGGGGTTAATACAAGAGTTTCATTTGGGAGGGCAGGTGGAAGTTCACCAGGCAAACAAGTGAGGTCACATCATTTCAGGTGAAGGCAACAGTCTTGTCAAGCCAGAGCGGCATCTACTACAAGAAGTAATCCCAAATGGCTGGAGCATGGGGTGCAGGACAGTAGGGGCTGGAAACTGAGGCAAAAGGGCACGTACGGACCTACTACCCTGTGTCAAAGAGTGGTTCATATACCTTAAAGGTGATAGAGGACCAATATATCAGACAGAAACATGATCAGGTTTCTGTTTTTAAAAATAATAATAATGCCAGAGGAACTTTGTATTCTTATTAATTTTAATGTAAGAAATTTGAAAAGTACTTTCTCTAGTATAGAATCTCTTAGAATATTTTTTTTCAAAACACCCAAAAGTGAAATGTGAAGAAGAGACAAAAGCTGAGGTGAGAGAAAAAAACATCAAACCATTAGGGGAAAAAAAATCGTCCACCTTCATGACTTCCATCTCCAGTCCTAAGGGTCTTGCCTGTTTCTTAAGGAAACCAGTTCCAGTACTACCCAGTCATTCACTATTCTCCTTTCACTTCAGCATTTCCTGAGGTATCATAGCATTATCAGTCATGAAATAACAAGGGTACATTTTTATTATAAAAATCCTCAACCCAAATGATCAGAGCTAGTATCACCAGTAATGAGACAAATAACATTGTGTGCCGTCAGAGAGCCTTCCTGCCAAAAATGTTTAAACTAACCTAATCATGAAGAAGTATACAAGTCCCAGGTGAAGGAAAAACCAAGTTTCATGAAGGTCAATGACAGACTGGAGAACGTTCTAGATTAAAGGAGAAGAAAGAAGCAAGGCAAATTGATATAATGTGAAATCTTTGGATCTTGATTTAAAAAGAAAAAAAAGCTACTTAAAGGACCTAATGGGATAAGTGGAAAATTTTGAATATGGACCATATGTTAAATAATGATATATAATAATTAAATATCCTGAGTGTGATCTTTAAGTTGTGCTTATATAGAAATATGTCCTTTTTCTTCAAGCTATATGCAGAAATGTTTGGAAGTAAAATTTCATAATTTCATAGTAAGTTACTCAAATGTTTCAAGAATAAGAAAATATCAATACTTACATAAACAGAGAGCTAAAACAAATGTTGCAAGGGTCTATGGATGTTATTTTCTATTCTAGTGGATATTCTGTAGGCTTGACAGTTTTTCAAAATAAAATGTTAGAAAAGAATTGATGCCTGAATAACACCCCCAAAATTTCTGATTTAATTGGTCAGGAGCCTAACCATGGAGACTTTTTGAAGCTCCCAGATAATGCTTACATTGAAAACCACTGAAGTTGTTCAAAATTATTATTTTACAGTTACGGGGGCGGGGGCCGGTAGATATCACAAGTCCTTGAGCCTAGCAGTTCTTGAGCTTTGACTGTATGCCCTAAACTTTTCTAAGTGCTTAATATGTATTAATTGGCTACATTTATGTGTAGCACAGGGAATACGCCTAGACAGATATTTGATTTTAGTCTGTAATTTATTTTTATAAGATATATCTCTGAGTGATTTACTTTTCACCAGAAACCCAAATCATTTCATCCCATAAATAAAACTAAACCATTTAAAAGCGCATCTGGCTTGGAATATGTAAACTACCAGATCAGAGAGTTAAAATTTGAGAGTTTATGTGAAAAACACTCAAAATAATATGTGGTCACGATATATATCAGCGAAAGGGCAAGAGTTTTTCCACACATAAATATATTAATGCAAGAAAAGAAATGATAAAATATGTACACAGTTAACCCTGAGCTAGTGACAGAAATATAAATTTCAAAAATCAATAACTTAGTAAAAAATCAAACTTTTTATCTGACTTTCACCCAGAATAAGAGCGTTAAGGTGAATATTTCAAGTCAGTTATTATTTTATGTTATATTTTAATAAAAGGTTTAATTGGTGACCTAATATCAAAGGAACTTTATATATCTCTGGCCAAATATAAAATGTAGGGTTTTTTTCAACCCTGATTTCAGGGATTCGTGTTACTTGCAAGGGGAAAAACAGACATCAGCTAGAGCTATAATTACATCTTTTTTTTTTTTTTTTTTTTTTTTTTTGCCCTGACGAGGCAAATTGCCTAGTCAATCTTCTTGGTCTTCCCATGTTTTCGCATGGCAAAAATTAAATAAACAGTATTATTTCTACAAAAAAATGGAAAATACTCTTCCATATAGCAAATTCACAATCTCTGAGTCATTGTTGTCTCAAGCAACATATTATTTCTTTATTGTTACTACAGTAATTACATTTATCATTAAACAAAATTTTATCCTTTAATAAAATGTAAATAATTGGTTCTACCCTTTACTACATGTGTTAAGAGTCCTAGTTGCACAGCTTAAATTCACCATCAGGTTTAGAGCTTATCCTACACAGTTGACCCTTGAATGACATGGGTTTGAACTGCACAGGTCCAATTATACATGACATTTTTTTTCTGTAAGTACAGTACTGTAAACTATTTTTTCTTCCTACTGATTTTCCTAGTAACCTTGTTTATTCCTAACTTACTTTATGGTAAGGATATGTATTGGATTCACATAAGATACCAAATATATGATAATCGACTATATATTTAATTGGTAAGGCTTCCAGTCAGTTCATAGTAGACTACCAGTAGTTAAGTTTCAGTGGAGTGAAAAGTTCTACATGGATTTTCAACCACACGGAAGGTCAGCATCCGTAACCCCCATGTTGTTCAAGGGTCAACTGCACTGATGAGCACAGAATGAATTTTTATCTTTTAATATTCCTAAGAAACAAATTTTATTTAACTGTTACTTCAGATATTATCCCCATACATACATTAGCCAAAGCAATTCAGTTCTATCATTCTTAACTAGAAAGAAATGAAGTTCTTCTCCTGCTCCTTGCCTCTTCACTGCCATCTGCCCCCTTCAACCAGAGAGGAGAATGAGGCATTAAATAAGAACAATAATGTCCATGTCTTCGTTTGGTCATATACAGCTAAGGAAGCTGCCATATGAATTTGACATATGAATTCGTTATTTACTTATACCTAGTAGCTTTAGGAGACAAAATTTGGAAATGGACGAAATGAATATTAGGCAAAGCTTTGGATAATGGTGGCCTTGAAAAAAAGGACAGGAACGAAATTTCTTCCTAATGGATTTAGTCTTTCCTGTCCCTGAGCATTAATTTTTGCCCTGGTGTGTGTGTGTGTGTGTGTGTGTGTGTGTGTGTGTGTGTGTGTGTGTGAGAGAGAGAGAGAGAGAGAGAGAGAGAGAGAGAGAGAGATTCAACAGATACTCACTGAACATTAAGAGTAGACTCCCACCTACAACTCACACCATTTGGGAGACTTTTAGAGGCTAAGCTTGGACCTTTCTATGAGATTTGGAATGTGCACGATAGATCTGAACTGTCCGTGAGCCTGTATGGGATTATTCTAAACCACACTTGGAAGAATATACTTCTGTGAGGGAAGGGAATAGATTCTGGAGTGAAATTAACCCTTGTGGTTAAAGTATAGAGTTTCTTTTTTAAAAAATATTTATTTATTTGAGAGTGAGAGAGAGCATGAGAGGGGAGAGGGTCGGAGAAGAAGCAGAATCCCGCTGAGCTGGGAGCCCCCTACGTGGCACTCTATCCCAGGACTCAGAGATCATGACCTGAGCTGAAGGCAGTCACTTAACCAGCTGAGCCACTGAGGCGCCCCTAAAGTATAGAGTTTCTAACACTAGTTGATCAGATTACCAAGGAGAAACTCTTAGAAATCTGGTGATAGGGGCGCCTAGGTGGCTCAGTCATTAAGCGTCTGCCTTACACTCAGGGCGTGATCCCAGGGTGCTGGGATCAAGCCCCACATTGGGCTCCCTGCTCCACTGGAAAGCCTGCTTCTTCCTCTCCCATTCCCCCTGCTTGTGTTCCCTCTCTTGCTGGCTGTCTCTCTCTCTGTCAAATAAATAAATAAAATCTTTTAAAAAAAATCTGGGGATAAAATGAGGTTGGGAACGGAAATGTGGAAATCTTTGAGTGCTTTCCTGTTGGACAATGAGAAAGTCGAATCTAACACACTCATTTACAATTCTTTCTGCATTACTTCTAGTTTTCTCCAGCACTTTAATAAATTCACATATAACCTAACTGTTCGTAATGGTTGTGAGGTAGAAAGAACAGAGCCAATAAAACATATTGGGGCTCCACCACTTTTATCAAGCATACCTGTGGAGGATTTTTGGCCAGTAGCACCATTTACCTGAAGGGACCTGATGTGCATGAACACAATTAAAAAAAAAAAGAGTAAAGTCTTGCATCTATTTTTTCTAATGTATGCCATTGCTGGCCATCCTGCCATATCTCTCCTTTCTATATACATTTGATGTTGTAAAAAAAAAGAAAGAAAGAAAGAAAGAAAAAAGCAAGCAAGCTTTTAAAATTGAACCTTTTTCATCAGAAATGAGAGGGAAAAAAGAACTGGAAAGGAATAGTGTAGAATGTTGAGCTTCTGTTCCCAGAAGTTCACTAAACTTCTCCCTCAACCTCTACAGATGAACATGAGGTATCATAAAATCACTGTTAGGACCTTGGACATTTTGATAGTAAAAATATAATGGCAAAGATGCCAAGGTTTCCAGTCATTTCGAGAAGAATGTGCAATGGTTTTCACTTGTGAAGTTTATTTAGGAAAAAATACATGTTGATGTGAGTATAAATGGACTTTAAGCACATAGATTGACCAAAACCCACAATCAGTAAATGACTCGGTTCAGTTTTGTCAACTCCAGAATTCTCACTGTACCCCACTTGTCTGTACCCCCCGCAACTGTATAAAGTTGGCCTGCACACGTAAGAGATCATAATGAACCTGTAAGTTCCTGGGATCTTGTGGAGTGACAAGAACCCTGCTGGATCCCTGAGGGCAAGTTGTGACAGCATCACTTCTTTGAAAATGTGGAGCAGAGTTTGGCTTATCAGTTACTAACCATGTAAGGATACTAATATTTTTTGTTCTTTATTCCAAATCAAGAAAAGGACGTGGGGGCTTCAAATCTGACAAGTAGCAAGAACCTGCTGCCTGCAGCCCTGAGAAGCTGTGATATTTAGGTAGTCAAAGGTGACTGGCAGCAGGATCCACTGTATTCGCTGCATTGACACACATATCAGAATGTTGGGTAACAGTAAAATTCTGAATGCAGGATATAGATTTCTTGTCATATATCATGTTTAATAGATGTATTTAATATTCACTATTGAATATTAAAACTGTATTCCCTTGAAGCAATAGAGGCATCAAGAAAGAAAAATGACATGTTATCTCTTTTGACATAGTGAACATTGGAAAAAGACTCAGAATAAATACTAACTTAATCGTGACAGGCGTGCCTGGGGAAAGCACATGATAGTTACCACAAGCGCTAGCGCATCAGAAGAGGAGTCCAGAAAGCCTACTTCTACCATGGCTGTGATACCAAATATATAAACTTAAATAGTAACTGTAAGTCCCTCTCCTTAGTTTCTTTATCATATGCAGTTATTAATTGTGAGGAGTAAATAAGATAATGGGCGTGATCACTGCAAAATTGTATAAAAATACAAGTTCGTGGGGCGCCTGGGTGGCACAGCGGTTAAGCGTCTGCCTTTGGCTCAGGGCGTGATCCCGGCGTTATGGGATCGAGCCCCACATCAGGCTTCTCCACTATGAGCCTGCTTCTTCCTCTCCCACTCCCCCTGCCTGTGTTCCCTCTCTCTCTGGCTGTCTCTATCTCTGTCAAATAAATAAATAAAAATCTTTAAAAAAAAAAAAAAAATACAAGTTCGTCTAATGGTTTAGTGAGATACTGCATCTAGTATAGGCTAACTCCACCTATTAACCATAGAATTATTTTAATTAGCACCTACAGATCAGCTAAGCCATCCATATAAAGTTAGATAATACAAATATTAAAATGAATATTTGAATAGAAGTGAGAGAAACATTGAAACAGTATTAAGAGTAGCTTCAGGGAAAAAAAAAAAAAAGAGTAGCTTCAGGCCCTAAATCATTTCTCATCCCCGTGATACGGAATATCTGTTATTTTCACAGACAAATTATATCAAGCTCTTAGAAAATTACTGATATTTTAAAAGAAATATTTCAATGAACATTAAATTCTTAGTGCTGCAATGTTTTTAAAGACGAACTAGTATAAAGAACAAACAAATATAAATTGATTTTCAAGTCTAAAAGCTTAGAAACTTAAAAAGCTAGAATTGATACATTTAGATGCATTAGAATAGTAGGCTGTAGGATATGCATAAATTTACATATTTCCAGTTCCAGAAGGGCCCCACACTTTGGAGTGCCTTCCCTGGTGCTGTCCAGGGTTGGTGGCGCCATCCAGTGTTCTCTGAGTCCAAATCATGAACCACAAGGGCTTCAGTCTCCTCTTCCCCACTTTGGGGAACACTCCAATCCTCTTCGCAGGGAATAAAATCAACTGAATGCTCTGAGAAGCTCCGGGATTCATGCTGATGGGGTTGTCCTGCACCCCAGAGTCGGTCCCTGTTCCAGGATGGCAGTCTGTTGAGTGGATAACTCCCGATGGGTAAGCACAGCATTTCTTTTTGCAGGATCTGATGACATTGGGCTGCCATAAAGACACCTACAAGCAGCAGATGTCCGTTGACTCTATCATCACATATAAGTTCAGGACTGGGCTACTGAGAATTCATTGCCACCTGGGCTTGAGCTATGTGTGTGGGCTCGTGAGTGAGCTCTCAGTTCTGTTCTGATCACAGTGCCACCTCCAGTCTAGCATCCAACAGTGTGCTTTACCTTATGCACCCACGGCTACTGGCTCTTACCACAGTGACCTAGTCTCTCTGCAAACTCCATGCCACTTGTCTACCAGCTCTCTGGATGTGACGGTACTTAATATCCAAGGGCTTTGATTGATCCTGGCTATTGCCTTTGATCAGTGTGGTAATGTCGCACTCTTCTGAAATGATTTCCTTGCACACATTGGACTATTCTTTTGATTTCTCCTCCCCACAAACCCCTCACCTATCCTATGGCAGTGTGTGGAAGAAAGACAGGTAGTTACCAGTAAATGAGATCACATTCTAGGAATCCAGTGATTGTGGCATAAAGGGTTCAAGGGAAGACATGGTTGGAATATGTGCTGTATGTTTCTGGTATAAAATTCTAAATGGTAAATTTCATATGAGCAGAAAATGAATTGTTCGCATTTTCCTACATAGTCTGAGTAAGGCTTGTGTTTGTGGCCATCATCAGGGAAGCTCAGTGAGAATATCTGAGAAAATCCTTGGAAGCCAGCAATCATGGGAGCAACTATGGCTGATGCATTCATGAGTGGATAATCATGAGAACAGGATTAACTATATGGTATTAGGGAACTGCAGAAGCAAGGTCCGTATTTCTCAATGTACACAGGTTCCAAAGAACTTTAACTGTGTAACAACAATGTGAATGCCTTTTTTTTTCTCTATGAGAGATATGCAGTTAGCCAGGAATGATGCATTTGACAATACAGAACATGAAGAGATGCTTCCTGCACTGGAAGAGATAGTGGTCCAAGGCAGCTAGCCTTGGACCACGAGCAGTCCTGGGTTGTTGCTCTGTGCGCCAGATTACAAGGTTAATCCAGCTCCTGATATTGATCAGTTTCTATAACTGGTCACAAAAATATTTAGTAAGTCAAGGTGACTGCAGCAGGAGGGGAGAGGGGTAGACCAGAGTGGTTTGCAGCTTGCTATAATGTTTTGCAACTTCTTCAAAAATTCTGCCGTCTTGGCCTTTGGGTCGGTTCCTGTAAGACAACCCATTGCACGTGCAGGTATCATCCGGGCCCATGGCATCACCCGGTGGGTCTTGGCAAGGAGAACCAAAGCACATGTGCTGATGATCCTGCTGTTTTCTGTCCTGTGAACAAATAAGTCCTTTGTCTCTGGCCCAATAATCTACTGTCTTGAGCTAGCGTCCTTGAAACAGAAACAAACTAGCTTGTTAGACTGCAAGTAGTGAACTCTCACAGCCTTTACCTTTCTTGGCAGATACTACACAGAATTTTCAGGTGCATTGACTGGACAGTAAACAAATCCATGAAAATTTCTTATCATTCTAAATTTTCATCAGTATAGCACTACAACTCACATGGGCCTGTGAATTTGGTAATACATTTTAAAATCAAATCATTCATATACAGAGGAACCAGACAAAAAATAATTGCCCTGGACTCTGTACCGTATTATCTAGGTAGGGATGGACCTAAGTAGGTTTCCATTATTTGACTGGCTGCCTGTGCCGTTAAGCAAGAAGCGTACCCAGGCTGTCTTTTTGTCCTGTGAAACTCAGAGTTCTAAAATAGTATCCAGATACCCTCTGCTTTTTGAAAGTCCACATTATGGCACTTCACATTTACAAAAGACCTACACTGGTACCTGTTTTTGCTAACCAAAAGAAATCTAAAGAGAAGTTTAATTTTTTTTTTTAAGAGACGGAGAGAGAGAAAGAGAGATGGGGGAGGGGCAGAGGGCAAGGGAGAGACTCTTAAGCAGACTCCACACTCAGCCCAGTGACCGACGTTGGGCTCATTCTCCCCATCCTGACATCATGACCTGAGCCAAAATCAAGAGTTGGACGCTTAGCTGACTGAGCCATCCTGGTGCCCCTAAGGTTTCACTTTTACGATAAAAGGCTAAAAGTAAAAACAGCATTCAGTGTTTGTTTTGCAGTGAGTCGTTATACAGGCAGTTCGGCCAGGCTCCTACCCTGGGAACTACACTCAGCGTCTGGCCGCCATAGCATTCAACTGTTGTCAGTGAGCAACTGTGTTTTTTCTCGATTTACTTTATGCAACTATTAACTAGATGTGTCCTGAGGTATCTGAAAAGCCTAAGAGAGGTTATTTTTGGGTTCTGGGGATGCTCAAGAAAATTCCCGTATAAATTTAATGGTAATTGTTCCTTCGCTTTATGCCATTTCAGCTTAGAAAATCTTCATGTTTTACTTTTGGATAGCAATGGAAAACCTGTAACTGTATGTATTAATTGTTGCAGTTCTCAAGGTATGTGTTGTATAAGTAACCAAGAAAGATTTTTTTTATTGAATTATCATAGGTCAAGCCCTGATCAAGTATTTGATATCTCATTTAATCCTAAAATCCAACTGTCCTCAATTTTTTTCAACCAATTAACATGTCCGAAATTTCATCCCTAGTTAATATTTTAAAATACTCTACTTAAATGCATGGATAGAGAGAAGTTTAGGATGAGGAGAATGTGAAGGACAGGGTGGGTGTTTTACAAGATAAATTCAGAAGACACTGGATTAGTTTATAGATTGGATAAGAACAACAGATATTAAGAGCTGTGAAAACTAAGATTTCCTAAGTTCCTAGGAAGGAGTTTGATGGACACAATACATATCATGTGCTCACTCCTTGGATTAATCACTGCGGGCATGATGCCCTATGATTAGCAACCTTTACTAAATATCAAATTTAAATTCCAGAAGGGAAAGATGCCAGGCAAAGTAAGCAAAGAAATATCTACAAGAATACATTAGACAATTATGGATCCACATTTACTTTAAAATTATGAACTAACCTTATCGATGTCATTGGTTTATTTTTTGCAAAGAAAGAAGGTCAATCGTTACTCAAGTATGCAACTTGAATGCCACCTAGGGAGCCAGAATCCACAAAGCCAAGAGCTTCCTACCGTATATGAGCATGGCTCTGAGGTTAAAAAAAAAAAAAAGATGATGCTCTATTTGGCCAAGAAATGTATTCTAAGCACATTGCAGTTATCGAGGATCATATTGGCCCTAGAATACGCCTATCACCAAAAAGGGATTGCCTAGTAAGGCCAATAAGGGCAGTGGAGTTTATTTATCTTTAATAAAGAACTAGATGAAGACTATCCAGTGTCACAGAAACACTAGTAATTGATTCAGCAGCATGTTTGAATTTACATTAGAAAAGCAAAACCACTTGTTTAGTATTGAACAAAAATGCCATCCATATTCTAATCATGGATTTTGACGTCAGAGGTGCTCAGCTAAATGTGAGCTCTCTGCAATGATTAACACTTGCAAAAACATTTATTTTCATAAACTTGCAAGCTCTGGCAACCTCCTTCACTAGAGGGCATTTTAGAGAACTGCTTCTGAAAACTGAGTGTGCGTGATAGAACTACTATTTTTATGACCGTTCGCACTCATTTCTAGCATTGGCACCTTTTTATTAGAACAACATCAAGATGTGTCTGTCAAAAAGAAAGTGGCTTTTACATGCCAAATGACTTACTAGGTGCATGCCATAGTGAAAAAGCAGGTTAAGGGGATGATTAGAGGGACATTTTTCTGTTACCTGACATATGAGTGCCAGCAACTATCTCCTCTCCTGAAGGGGAAAAAAAAATGTACTGGGATAGATATTGATGGCCTGAAAATAAAGAGCAAGATACCCTGGTAGACAGTTTTCCTGAAATCAGGGGCACCTGAGATTCCTGTGCCTAAGACACTTTGGTCTTCATAGACCCCTTCCTCCAAAAACAGAATTACAAATTGTATTTACCATCGTGTTGGCATAAAGAGGAGTATATTCCTCTTTTATATTAAAACATTTTCTTTCTTTCACTTCTTTCTAAAGTCTATTTTTAATTCTGATGGAAAGGATACTTAAACATATTCGTGGACCTCTGAAAGCTCTGTGGTCACCAGGCACTGTGCCTACTGTGCCCAATAGACAAGGTGGCCCCAACTAAAACCATGCCTCTGACTCTTCAGGACTATCCAGTCTAGGAAATCTAGTTCAGTTAGGTTCTTGACGCTTCTAGGTGAGAACTATTTTAAGATCAAAGATGCTAAACGGTTAGCCAGCGAGTCCAAGGATCCACTCATTTAAAAAGAATAACTAAAGAGCATCGTCACCCACAGGCAAACAGTTCATGCTCTGTTGACTCAAACACAAATGTTAGAGTCGAAAAATCCAGATCAAAAAGAAATACAGTGCCGAAGCAACTGTTCCTAAGGAAGCTTTCAAATGTTCCCTTTGAGTGAAATAAGTTGGCAGAACACAGTGTCAGCCTTAGAATATATTTAACATTTGTTGGTTAATATCATGCCATGTCCTGCACTCCGAGCCACAGAAAGGTAAGCAAACACTTAGGAGTTGTTTGACAGAAATAAACGTCTCTGTCCTAAATAAGATCAAGCCATTTCACATTATGCTTTTAATCATTCAATAAATATTAATTAGTGCCTACTGTATTAGATGCTAGGAATAGGAGCCCAAGCCTGGAGGTTGGAAAAGGCTGGTGTGTTAGGAGAGAGGGGTACAAGATGGGGGTGATACTAAAAAGGCAATGTGATAGGAATTTTTTGCTATGTTGAAGGATTTATTTTATCCTACGGTTGTGAGGAGCCAATGAATGATTTTATTTTTTTTTAAGATTTTATTTATTTATTTGACAGAGAGCACAAGCAGGGGGAGCAGGAGGCAGAGGGAGAGGGAGAAGCAGGCTCTCTGTGGAGTGGGAAGCCCAACAGGGGGGTTTGATCCCAGGACCCCAGGATCATGACCTGAGCCAAAGGCAGACACTTAACTGTCTGAGCCACCCTGGCGCCCTGGCAATGAATGATTTTAACTGACGAATGGCATGATTATAATTTAGAAACGTATTTATAGTAGTAGGAAGGAGCATTGGTTTCCCACCTTACTTTCAGGATGGAATCACCTGTGGAGCCTTGAACTTTGCCAATGCTCAGACCCCACCCAGCAAAGATACCCCTTCATTTAGCCTCAGGTAGGGCCCCAACCATAAGGGTTTTTAAAAACTTCCCAGGTGATTGTGATGTGCAGCCACGGTTGGAGAACCACTGGGATGGAAGACTGGGATGGAACAAGACTGCTCTATGCTGCGAGAGATAACGAGGAACTAAACTTAGAGCACCAGAGGAACACTCAGCAACTGATAGCATACAGGAAGAAGAAGTTTGGTTGGTTGGATTTACCATGAGGGATTTCAAAATGAGTAGGATAAAACTGGTGTCTCCAGGATCTAGCCACATGGCTCCACCATGTGGATAAACTGTGATGTATCAAGTCAGCTGATAGCTTTTTTCCTTCTGATCCTGGTTGTCGTTAACGTGAGAATATTAGGAGAAATAAAAAGCCAGAAATAGTGTGTTGATTAGAAGAAAAATATGTATCAATACTTGAAAAGATTCAGAACTCAAATACTTTATTCAAATCTGATATAGTGTTTTACATATGAAATTTCTTTATAATTTTTCCTTGGGTACAACCTTTATGAAAAAGGTATTTATTTACCTTTATTAAGTCTAAAGTCTATTAAATAGTGAAATTAACACGTCCGTTTGGGGCAAAAGCTATTAAGAGTGTTGCTTTGAGGACTTGAAATGCCAAACATTTATAACTGCTTTTTATCTCTCTAGGATTCCTCGAAAGTAGCTTCATAATCATACCACTCTTATTCTTGGGCTATACTGAAACAATTCAGGTAGAAATTTTAAATTGATTAGAAGAAGAGCAAAATAAGTTGATTAATTTTTATGACTATAGAAGTTTCTCATCTTATTTAACTACTCACATAATTCTCTTTAAAAGCTTCAAATGTGTGATTCTTAATGGCAAAATAAAACATCTTCATAGTCTGTAAACTTTCATACATGATTGGCTATTGTAATTTATCAATATCTCTTCAAGCAAATTCTGAAAATGAGATTATTAAGCTAGTGAAATTAACATTGCATTTCTAATTCTCCAGCCTCCAGACAGTGTGCTCAATAAGCACTTTTTCAGTTCATAATTAAGTTGTACTTTTCTTCTCAAGGTTTAGGCGAAGTTTAAATTTCAATTCTATAATCTCATATAATATATCAATCCAAAGGTTTATATTTTACCTCAAAACTGTCTTTGTTCTGGAAGAAACATAATGCTTACCAACTAAAATGTTTCAAAATCTATTAAAGCAAAAAAAAAATAGTTCTAAAAATGTAAATGGCTAAGAATATTGTCTCACTTACTGTAATGACACCCTGTTGACCAAAAGATCTTTTCTACACATAGGACAGTAATTAACTTAATAAATATTTTTAGAATATCTGCCAGATGTAAGGCACTATGTGTGCATCATAGGTGATGTCTAGAAACAGGATCCTTCTTCAAAGGAGTTTAAGTCTTTGGGGCAGTTAAAAGTCAAACAACAAGGTAACACGGATTACATTTAAAGGCCAGAAGAGTGAAGCAGAGTACATGCAATGAGTAAGAAGAGATCACAGTAAGCTGAGGCAGTAACAGAAGTAACAGGACTTAGGCTAGATGGACTTAAAAGAAATTTGTATAACCAGAAGGCGTTTGGGGCATTGCAGGCAGGGGCAGTGAGAAGAGCAAGAACTAAGAAATAGATCACAGTTTGTAGACCAGCAGCACTGGCCTTACAGTGGAAATGGAGAATCTTGGTCTTAGCCTATGCATCCGATTCTGTATTTTACCAAGAACCCTAGATGATTTTCACTTACATTTAAATTTTTAAAGCCCTCATAGAAAAAGTTGGCAAACTTTTTTTTTTTTTTTGTAAAGGGTCAGATAATAAATATTTTTGGCTTTATAGGCCAACCACTCAGCTCTGTTACTTAGCATGAAAGCAACCATAGATGACAATATGTAAATGAACAGACACGGTTGAGTTCCAGTAAAACTTTGTTACTGTGGGGGCTAGTTTTGTATGTCAGTTTGACTAGGATGGGGCTGGGGGCTAGATATTTGGCTGAACATTGTTCTGGGTGTGTCTGACAATCTTTCTGGATAATATAACATTTGAATTGGCAGATTGAGTGAAACAAATTGTCCTCCTTAGTGTGGGTGGGCCTTATCCAATCTGTTGGAGGCATGAAACAAAAGGAGGGTTAAAGGTGAATTCACTCTCTCTGCCTTTTTCCAGCTGTGGTGTTGATGTTCCCCTGCACTCGGACTAGAACTTACACCATTGGTTTCCTGGGTCTCCAGTTTATATACAGTTGATCATGGACCTTCTCAGCCCCCATAACTGCATATGCCAATCCCTTATAATAAATTATAAGATAAAAATATATACATAAATATAAATAAATATATATATTTATAGGCTCTGTATCCATCTATCCTCTTCCTGCTGGTTCTGTTTCTCTAGAGAACCATAATACAGTTATGCGGTTATGGACACTAGAATTTGAATTTCATAAAATTTTCATGTGTCATGAAGTATTATTCTTCTTTTGATTTTTTTTAACCATTTAAAAATTTAAAACTGTTCTTAGTTTTCAGGTCATACAAAAATAGACATTGGCTAGATTTTTGTCTGTGGGCTGTAGTTTGCCAACTCCTGTCTTAGGACACTGAGCAGCCAATAGAGATCCTGAAAACATGTTAGCCCTTCAGTTATTTTTATCGTCTAAATTCTAAATTCTACGGCAATAGAAGAATAGTAACTAAAGAGGTTGGTAATTTTTATTACTCTATAACAAGAGGATATCTTAATCCAAATGTGAAAGAATGAATTTTTTCCTCACCTTTTTTAGCCGGTGGGAATGTGGTTATTAATAATTTTTTTTCAAATGGGTATTAAATTTCACTATGGTCATGTTGCATGTTATAAACATAAGGCCAACAAATGAATAAGCATCTTCCATCATTTTCTCTGACAGAGGCAACCTGGAATAAAAGTATGGTTTCCTTCACTCAACCCAGCAGAAAAGATGGAGATCCTCCATTACAAGGTACACTGTCTTTCTCCTCAATATCCTTTATAAAAAGCCCACTGCATTGATGCAAGTGGAATAGTAGTTCTCAAAGTGTAATTCAAGTTCCCAGCATCACCTGGGAGCTAGTTAGAAATGTTCATTCTTGGGCCTACCCAGGACTGGGGAGTGGGGCCCAACAATTTGTGTTTTAACAAGCTCTCCGACTGTTGAAGATTAAAGTTTGAAAACCACCGAACTCGAGAGAACTCAACTTAAGAGTCCAGATTCTCCACTGGGGCTCCACTCCAGTTGTACTGAATGGAAACCTCTGGTTTGCATTTAACAAGCTCTCAGATGACCATTAGATTCATTCATATTTCAAAGTCACTACTCCTGAGTTGGCTGCTTTTCTTTCATCCCACCACCCCATCCAGCCTGCAGGGCTTTGCCAAGTTCTATACATTTTATGTTTGCAAAAAACTTCCAAACCTAATGCTAATCATCTGAAAAACGTAAGATTTTTTTTTTTAAAAAAAAACAGACTCCGAGGCCCTGCTCCAGAATTGCACACAAAAACGTATTATATAAATGTGTTACATTTCATATAGCATAAATCATATGTTATTTGATATGTATGATACACATGATATCTATCTGAGAGCATAGTGAGGAATTCACCTTTATATTCCTGAACCCGACATAGCTACTCACAGAGTAAACATTTGGGCTTCACCATTAGCATTGACCCCCTTGCTCTATTTTAATGTGGACTTCATAAAGTCCTCAATATTAAAACAATCACAAATAATTTCCAAATTAAAGTACTGCAATTCTTTTTTTTTTTTTAAAGATTTTATTTATTTATTCGACAGAGAGAGACAGCCAGCAAGAGAGGGAACATAAGCAGGGGGAGTGGGAGAGGAAGAAGCAGGCTCCTAGTGGAGGAGCCTGATGTGGGGCTCGATCCCATAACGCCGGGATCACGCCCTGAGCTGAAGGCAGACGCTTAACCGCTGTGCCACCCAGGCGCCCCAAAGTACTGCAATTCTGATAATTTTTCTCTTCCACTCAAAATTTTTGACATTATTACATACAAATTACTTGGCTTCACATTCACCACCCTCTGCTAATCTTCTTACTAATTCATATCTCTGTTAATTACCTTATCCTCCAACCAAGCTATGTTCTTTTCTCTCTCTAGATACACACTGTACTTTGTGCCCCTCTACTTTGCCCAAGCAAGTCCATCCACCTGGAGTGTCACCTCCCTCAGTATCAATAACAAAATCAAATTCACATTAGTGTTATATCCTCCAATTAGCCAGTTCTAGGTGTCCATTAAGTAATAACTAACATTTATCGAATAATTTGTAGAAGCCAGTCACTCTGCTATGTCTTCACCTGCATTAACTACTTTAATTTTCGTAACTACCTTATTAGATAGCTACAACTATTTCCTCCACTGTTCAAAAAAATGAAACTCAGGATAAAATAGATTGAAGTGATTTTCCCAAGAGTACTCAGTAGCAAATAGTAAAGCTGAGAGTAAAGCTGAGATTCTGATTTCATATCCTGAGCTCTGAAATACTAGATTTACTGAGTCACAAATGAAATCTTTCCACCCTGTTAAATTGCTATAAAATTGTGTTGGAAATGATTAAGTGGTATTCTATACAATGGATTTATTCACTATTGATTAATTGATATAAAATAAGGATAAGATGGTAACAGATCACTCCCAAACATGGTTGCAAGTGAACTAAGCCCAACTTTTTTTGGGGGGGGTGGTTAACAGTAATTAAAACAACACCAGCACCACACAGAAATTAGCTTCATGTTGACCACCTAACTATCAGAAGAGACACTAAGCCTTTGGACTGAACTGTAACCAGTGGGGGTTGAATGAACTAGGCTGTGGTTTTTCCAGATCAAGCAGTCTGATATTCTTTATTTTTCCCAAAACATTACGATCACTAGGGCAGCACCTGCGGAAGAGGGAAATTTACCTTATAGCGAGAAGAGAGAAATTCCTAATACTGTCCAGAGAAACCTTGGCATCACACATGGGTAAGTATAGAGACTTTCCACTATGACTAGCAGATGACACCTGTTCCGCATCGCCTGATCTCAGATGCACAGTGCTTGGTTTTGAGGCAATGCATGCAGTCAAAATATTTAGTTTGTCTACAAATACATACTGTAACACAATTTAACAACTGCAGCACAATAAAAGAGATCGTGTGTACTTAAAAACTCCCTGTAATCTTTCCTGTTAACATTCACTTTCTGGGTAGTGTCTAATGAAGTCATCTTTGTTTTCAAGTTTTGAATCTTTCTATTTCTACAAAGTATAGATTCTATCAGTTTGTTTAGTTTATTTGAAACATCTCCATCTAGTATCAGGGAAATTATGATTTAACTGGGGTGGGAAGTGGAAGGGAATTGACCATGCATTGATAATTTTGAAATTCATTTCTAGTCTTTGAACTTTTACATAAATAAAATAGAAAGCATGGAGAGAAACACTTTCTACTTTTTCATTGGAATTGGAAATGGAACTAGGTAAAGGCACCCAGTTCTAAGTCCACAGTCTGCCTTCCACTGTAGAAATAGCACAAGGAATAAACTTGTGCTCAATAAGCTCAACAGGGGAATGTCACTCACACATAGTGACTAATGTGGCACCCAGCCTGCTCACCTTAATAAGAAGAAATCATATGTGAGCCTTAATGTTAGGGCATCAGTAACAACTTTATTCTGTAGCTGGTTAATTTAGATACAATTCTTTATACATCCCCAACATATGGTCAGTGTTAATTTTTGTAGGCTAAGATTTGTTACAGGTTTAAAAAAATAGTTACATCATCAACATCAGCTTTTTCATATTTGTCTTCCTAAATGAACTCTGACACTAAGCAATTTTACTGTTACCCCTGAGGAAATCCTATTCTGCCATCTCTCCCAAATCCCCATCTTTGGATTCCGCTTTATGTAAAACTAAAGGAGTTGTCAAATGCCTTTCAGAAAAACAAAATAAAAAGAATTGACATGGTATACATAACTGTCATGGGCCAAGATCTCATGTACATACTAATTTATCTAAACAACCTCATTTCCTGACTATCTTTTGTACCTTTCTGTTTTTCCTTTAAAATTATTCTCCCCCATTACACAATATTTTACAATGCTTACAATTCACTGGACTCAAAATTTGCCATGTCCTTCCTTAACATCATCTCATTTAATCCTTTCTGTTTTTTTAGCCAATTTACTAGTCCAGATTAGCAACATATGTTCAAGGAGTGTCTGGATTTCCAGTTATAAACTACAAATGCACAAGTTTGAGGAATTCAAATAACCCTGGCAAACTCTACCTTCAACTGTATCTACCAAAATGAAACCAAAAAAACCTCTCCCTTAAGCCTCTAAAAACATTTTCATAGAACGCAGAGTTAGAGATACCGTGCCACCTCTTTTAACTATGTAAATTTTCAAGACCTAAACTCTCTTCATCTCACCTTTATCTGCTTTTTGTTTCTAGATAAACAATTTGCTATAGGTCAGTCCATCTTTCTAACCCGATGTATGATGCACAGAATAGGTATGCTTAAATGGGACAAAGAACAATAGCTTATTGCAAGTCTCCCTTGGGGCAATAACGAAGATGGAAATTCAAGAGCTTCAGATATGGAAATGCGGTAAGATTGGCTAGTAATCAACAGAAGGGGAGGGAAAAGATCATGGGAAAAGGATAGGGTCACAGTAGCAGTAGAACAGTAAAGAACAATATATATGCACTGCTTCTGGCTTTTCGACCATGTTCCGTGTTCTCTGAGACCATTTTTTGTAATGTTCCAAGCACATTCTTCTTTAAAAGTCCCAGGAATGCTTCTGCCTTAGGACCTTGACTGTTCTATCTGCTCCCCCAAATCACCCCCCACGTGACTGATCGGCTTACTCCCTCAACTCTTTCAAGCCTTTGCTCAGATGTCACCTTTTCAGTGAGGGGTACTCTGAACACCCTACTTAAAAGTTGACAACTTCCCAGGTTCTTTGTCCACTTCTGCCTACTCCATGTAAATTGTTTATGTCGGCCTCCCCACAACCTCACCTTCCGTCGCTGGCGGACACCCCTGCCTGTCGCTTCTCCTTTAAATTTTGTCGGGAAGGGGCGGAGCTAGGGCTTAGCCTTACAAAAAGGAGGAGCAGTGTCCGTAGGCTCCGCCCACTTGCGTGTCGGGCGCCAGCGTGACGGACCCCCGGGATGTTCTCCTCTTAGTCCGCTCCGGAAACGCCACAGCGGACGGAAATATCACATGATCTTAACGTCAACGCGCCCGCGCCGCCTGAACGGACGCCCTCGGTTTCCGCGGGCTAGCGTTTGTGATTTCGGTCCTTTTTTCCCCCACGGTGTTGTGGCGTTTGGGGTCTTCTCCAGACTCTCGGGGCCTGCTTTGGAATTTCGCGATGTACCACAACAGTAGCCAGAAGCGGCACTGGACTTTCGCGAGTGAGGAGCAGTTGGCACGACTGCGGGCAGACGCCAACCGCAAATTCAAATGCAAAGCGGTGGCCAACGGGAAGGTGAGGAGTCTGGCGGCCGATTCCCTGCCCGGCCTCTAAACTCTTGAGCAGCCGCTGCCCACCCCCCTTTCCTGTTCTGCCTTCCCTGGGGCTTCCGCACACCTTCGTCTCCGCTGCCCGTGCCTCTGCGGAGCGTTTTATTTAATAAGCAGGCGAGTACTTTGCCAGGTGTAGTGGGTACAGAGACCGACAACGCCGTTAACGTAGTCGAATGGCAGAGGAGTAATCAGTAACGTGGCGAAGAAAAGACTTTGTAGGATGCTATCGTAGTGCGGGACCAGAGCTTTTTATTAGTCGAGAGGATAAGTAGGCGAAGGTTTTTCCCATTAGTTCACGGAGGGAAGATGGGGGAAAGGACGTTCCCTGCCGACAGAGCCACAGGTGCGAAGTGGGAGGTCGGAGTTGCAGGGCGGCTGCGTGGAAGGCTCCTGATCGTGTGGCAGAAGCTCCATACAGGTGCTTGAAAGGCTGGAGAAGGTATAGGCCGGGAACTTCTAAGCGGTAGTAAGGGGTTTGAGTTTACGACGATGAGATGGGGAACTTTTGAAAGATTTTAAATGGGAAATTAACCTTTCAGATTCTGTTTTATAAGATTTTATTTATTTATTTAACAGAGAGAGACAGCCAGCGAGAGAGGGAACACAGCAGGGGAGTGGGAGAGGAAGAAGCAGGCTCCCAGCGGAGGAGCCCGATGTGGGACTCGATCCCATAACGCCGGGATCACGCCCTGAGCCGAAGGCAGACGCTTAACGACTGCACTACCCAGGCGCCCCCAGATTCTGTTTTAGAAAGAGATCTCAGGAAACCTGGTAGTGAATGGTTTGGAGGGGGCAGGTGGAGGTAGGGAAACAGGGACGGTCAGTACAAACCAGTTGACTGAAGATGGTTTAGACTTTGATCCTGCCGGCCAGGTCCTTTCTGTTAAAGCTCCCACCGGTTTACTCTTCTTTCACAAGTACTACTACCCATTCTAGTACAAGCTTCCCTCTGGCAAGTATTCCATGTTTCAGACCTAGGGGTACTGAGCCACTTTACCTTTTACATTTAACTCACGTCTGTTTCATGCCGCCGAATTTTTGGACTACACAAAGTAGTACGTACTGTGCTGTGTACCAGGTACTATTCTAAGCAATTAGTAAGTGTTAGCTCATTTAATCCTCACAACTACCCCATGAGGTAGATGCTGTTATTATCCTTGCTTTACAGCTGAGGAAACTGAGGTATAGAGTGTTGAATAACTTTTCAGGACTACATTGTTGGTAAGTGGCAGAGCCAGGATTTTGAACCCATTTCTGTTCTAAATCATAATGCCATGCTGTCTCTATGAAATCAGTTTGTATTAATATTAGTTTCCTTGGGCTAGCATAAAAAAAATTCACACAATCTGGGTGGTTTAAAACAACAGAAATTTACTGTTTCACAGTTCTGGAGGCCTGAAGTCTGGGATAAAGCTGTAGTTTTTAAGGGAGGCTCTTTTCCTCTTTCGGCTTCTGGTAACCCTGGGTGTTCTTTGCTTCTACCTCTGTCTTTACATAGTGTTCTCTCTGTGTATCTTCCCATGTTCTGGTTATAAGGATACCAGTCATTGGATTAGGAGCCCACTGTACTCCAGTATGACCTCATCGTAACTAATTACATTTGTAGAGATTTTGTTTCCAGATAAGGTTACATTCCGAGGCACTGGGGGTTAGGACTTCAGAATACCTTTTTTTGGTAGTCCTAGTTGATCCGGTAACACTGCCTAGCAGATACTTGTTGTAAAATTGTTGTATTATTTACCATCTAGTGTATTCTGTAGAGAGTTTATAAAGACAAATAGGAGGGAATGTTTTTAAGGGCCATAATCATCGTGGAGACACGTGTTTTTTTTTTTTTTTTTTTTTACCTCAACCTGCGTGACTTGAGAATGAGCTGTTGAAAGCTTTCCAACCAATGACAGTATGTGTCTTCTTTTTGATTTATAATTGACATCAAACTTGAGAGCATATGCACACCCTCTGTCATGATTCTTTTTACTCTAATACAGCAAATGTCCAGCTGACATTCGAGAAATTGTGAAATGATGGTGTAGTTTTAGTTTATCAAATATTTCACTAAAACTGTTTTGTGTAATAATTAGCTCTATAAAGAGAAAAATGACATATGGGTATATTTCCCTTTGGTTGGAGATACAAGCCAAACTTCATCTGGACAGAGAAAAGTATTTTAAGATTTTTCATTTCATTGAACTTTTGTTGTAACTTTTGATCTAAAGGTTCTTCCAAATGATCCAGTCTTTCTTGAGCCTCCTGAAGAAATGATACTTTGCAAATACTATGAGAAGAGATTATTAGAATTCTGTTCAGTGTTTAAGCCAGCAATGCCAAGGTCTGTTGTGGTAAGTTATGATGGTGATAAAGTATAATGTCCTTTACCTGACTTCTGAAATCAGAACTCTTCTAAACGTGTAACTCAGTTCTTTGTCCACATTAGGCAAACTTACATATTCAAGCTTTTGTCGGTTTATGTATTTTTTGATAAATTCCTTAACTTAGGAATTCCTGTATCGTTTCCTGCAAAGTATTTTCATTCTCATTTCATTGTCAAAAGAGTTTTGAGATCTGCTAGACAGGTCATGACATCCTCATTTTATAGAGAAAGAAAAGATTACTTTCTGTCTGGGTTCTCAAATAATGAGCAATAGAACTGGGAGTAGAACTTAAACTAGTGCCTTTTCAATCTGACAAACATGTTTGAAATAAGTCATTCATTCATCATTCGTAATCAAATGCACCAGCGAAAACTCATGCCATAAGAAGTTCTTAAACCTTGATTAGGAGAAGCTGGAGATTTACCTTTGGGTAAAAAATTGTCTTGTGGTTGTTTGAGATGCATGGTTCTGAGGACTTCATTTGTGTGGGTGTGTTTACTGTGGTGTGGCACTGGTGAGGAGAAACAGGTAGTTAGAATTTTGTGGCTAAAGGGATTTGCATGCACTGTCCTTGAAATAGTTCCTTTAGTATATATTCTTGTTTATTGCACATAAGCTGCAGTTGAAAAGCTGAAAGATAAAAGAGGAGGAGCATAAAACATTTTTTCATAATTCTCTCACAGGTTTGCTGTGAAGATCAAATATGAAAGTCTGTCTTAAGTGAAAGACTATCTTAAGTTTCAAAGTTCTACGGAGTGGGGCGCCTGGGTGGCTCAGTTGGTTAAGTGTCTGCCTTCAGCTCTGGTCACGATCCCAGGTCTCTGCTCTGCAGAGAGCCTGCTTCTCCCTCTCCCTCTGCTTGCAGCTCCCCCCTGCTTGAGCTCTCTCTCTCTGTCAAATAAATTATAAATAAAATCTTTTAAAAAAAACAACAACATAAATATAGTTATACAGAGTGAATAACTTATGACTTAATAGAGAATAACTACCTAGGGAATAATCTCCATTTTTAAAGTTGAAAAAACTGAAGTAGCGAAATTTCTTTGCATAATGTGCTTATTTATAACTGATGGAAGTTTTTTGTTTTATTTCACATAAATTGTCAAACCTAAACTTTTAAAATATTTAAAAGGAAACTTCTTTATATCCTAAAATAGATAAACGTCTATTTCGTTGGTTCTAGCCAGATGACATGGTGGTTAAAAGTACAGGCAGGTCTTAGTTGAATCCATCCCTGTTCCTTATTACATGTGTGACCCAAATAAGACAGTTAACCTCACTGATAGTTTCCTTCTCTGTAAAGTGGAAATAGCAATACTTCACCAAGCTGTTGTAAGGATTAAAAAAAGATGATGGCTTGGTGCTTGGCACAGAGTCTGGCCCATGGGATACAGTCAGTAAATGGTAGGTGCTGTTTCTACTGTTTAGCTTGGCAACATGATCATGGTTCTATCACACAATCCAAAGTGGATTTACAAAGAAGGTTTATTGCCCCACCTGTGTTAATTCTGTCAGTGTTTTCACAAGATTGACTGGTTAAGCTGTGAATATTTGTATGTTTCTCCTTGATTTTTTCTACTCTCGTTGGCGTTTGTTACTCAAGTCTAAAATAAACACACACAGACTTTAAAATTAAGTCAGTGACCATAGGAAGGGTAACCAGGGTGGGTTAGGAAGGACAACAAAAGGTCTTTTGGCTGTGACATTTCCATAGTAATTCATCACAATTTATTTGATTAAAGAAGAATTAAGTTTTGGTATTTTGTATGGGTAACTTTTTCAAAGAAACCTTTGCATAAGTAAGTTTTAAAAAAATTCCTTTTTTTTAAGATTTTGTTTATTTATTTGACAGAGAGACAGCGAGAGAGGGAACACAAGCAAGGGGAGTGTGAGAGGGAGAAGCAGGCTTCCTGCCAAGCAGGGAGCCCGATGCGGGGCTTGATCCCAGGACCCTGGGATTATGACCTGAGCTGAAGGCAGACGCTTAACGGCTGAGCCACCCAAGCGCCCCTAAAAAATTTTTTTAACAAAATTTAACATGTATGTGTGAGTAGATTCTGATAATGTATTATTTTTAATCTTAGGGTACAGCTTGTATGTATTTCAAGCGTTTTTATCTTAATAACTCAGTAATGGAATATCACCCCCGGATAATAATGTGAGTATAATTCTAATTTATTGATTTTCATTTAAGAAAACCTTTATTTGTGTGGAAAAAATGAGTTCCTAATAAAGAGTAACTTAGAGTTGCATTCTGTTACAAATTTATACTGTCTTTATACTCCTTAAATATCTGTAATATTCCCTCCCTGTAATACTGATGGCATCTGAACTTCAACTTGTTCATATTCAAATTCTGTTTTCCTCAGACTGTCTTCCCTCATATCTGTTAGTGGCACCTTTCTTGTCTTTGTTGCTCCAAGAATCATTTGTGGTACTTCCTCTCCTTCTGTATCTGTCGGTTTACAAGTCTTGTAGCTGCAGATTCATTTCAGTTGAACAAAAGTCCATTAAAAATAAAGATGAAGCTAGTATGAGACTCATCAAAGAAGTTGCTTTCAGTCACATTGTCCCTGTTTCTCTCTTTTTCGTTTTCTTTTCTGCCAGTCTAAGTCAGGCCCTTGTTACCTCCAATCTTGATTTTTGTGGTAATTTTATTACTAGATTCTCACTCTGAAACTTATGGTAGTAGCTATGAGAGTTTCACAGATTACTGAGGTAATACTGCAGAGACTTCACTGATGGCCTTCCACAGTGTTCCTTCAACCTACCTTTCTTCCCCGGGCTTCCCGTGCTTTCTTCCCAGGTACATCTGTGTATACTGTTGTGTTCTTCCATCTACATTTCATGATTCAAAGTACTCTTAATCTTCAGTTATTTTTCCAGATATTTATGTTGAACTATATGAAACTGCCATTAAGTCAATATTGGTTGAATGCTGTGGCAAGATTATACAGTTCATCCTAATTATAGTGTCTTCTAATGGATAAAAAGCTTGAACAGAAAACTCTTTCTCTCTCTCTCTTTTTTTTTTTGTTTTTTAAGATTTTATTTATTTATTTGACAGAGATAGAGACAGCCAGCGAGAAAGGGAACACAAGCAGGGGGAGTGGGAGAGGAAGAAGCAGGCTCACAGCAGAGGAGCCTGATGTGGGGCTCGATCCCATAACGCCGGGATCACGCCCTGAGCCGAAGGCAGACGCTTAACCGCTGTGCCACCCAGGCGCCCTTTTTTTTTTTTTTTTTTTTTTTTAAATAAATTTCCTGCAGTGTCTAGCACAGTCACTTGTTAGGCATTTTTACAACTTACTTTTAGCAATAAAATATTCGGGTATTTCTTAAAGTATGTTCAGATCCCATTCCTGGCCTTTTTTTCTTCTAGGCTCACTTGTGCATTTTTGGCCTGCAAAGTAGATGAATTCAATGTGTCTAGTCCACAGTTCGTTGGAAATCTGCGGGAGAGTCCTCTTGGACAAGAAAAGGCACTTGAACAGATTTTGGAATATGAACTACTTCTTATACAGCAGCTTAATTTCCACCTTATTGTCCACAATCCTTACAGACCGTTCGAGGGCTTTCTCATTGATTTAAAGGTAATCTTGTTGATATAAAAAATAAAATGGTAGAATGTACACCTTTGCTATAGTTCTTTAACCAGAAAAATGAAAATTTTATTATAACTTGTAATCATCCTAATTGTTACAACACGAGCTCATCTAAAACGTGAATTTAGCTTGGACCTCTAGTGCTATAGTTCTCAAACTTCAGTGCCACCTAGAAGATTCGTTAACTCGGATTGTTGGGCTACAGTTCCAGAGCTTCTCATTTAGTAGATCTGCAACTACTTATCCAAAAACTGTGATGAGGAGGATTATCAGTTTAGAGTAATGCTTTCGAAGATTTGAGTTAACTCTTCTAACTCTGAAGTAGACTGTCATGGATCTGATTTAAAGAACCACATAAATTCTTGTTTTTAACTAGGCGATTGCTAAGTGATTTCTATTTTTAGTGCATTGTGAACTTGAATCAGTATGTAGGCATCAAATATATAAGGAAATAAGCATTGACAAAAGCAACTTAAGTTGTTTTGTTTGGGCCCTGAAAGGGGACTTGGATAGTGTAGTGAAGTCAAAATGGAAGTCAAAAACTGGTTCATTCATCTCGGTTGAGTGGCAAAATTTGGGTACATACCATATGCCAAACCATTGTGCTTGAGGATTAAGACAACAACAGCCTCAACTCTCATAGGTCTTACAGTCTAATGGGAAAGGTAATCCTATATCCAGTGTGCTAAATTGTTCCAGAAGGAAAGATACTGGATACTTCAGAATGGGATGGCAGATTGAGAGGAAGGGAAGACAGTTGTGAGAAGGGGTCATTTAGAGTGAAATTCAGAGCAAGAGTAGCAATTAGGTAGTAGAAGAACATCCCAGAGAGTCTTCTTTAGTTCAAGGTCCAGATTCAGGAAACCACAGTGCACTAAAGAACCTAAATAGAGCTTAGAAATAGAGGGGGAGTGCTGCCTGAGTGGTAGGTAGAGTCTAGACTGTGGAGGTGATCTTAAGGATTTTGAACAGAGCAATGGGAAACCAGCATAAGGCTTAAGTCTGGGCAGTGGCATAGTTAGGTTTGCAGTTTAAAAACAGAAAATCCTGTTGGCAAGCTCTTGCATCAGTCTGCGTCAGCTGTTTATTGCACATATGTGTGTGTGTGTGTGTCAGGCATAACGTGGAGAATGGATTAGAGTGGATGAAAGGGTACCAGTGAGATGCTGTTAAGAGTAATCCAGGCAAGGGGCGCCTGGGTGGCTCAGTCGGTTAAGCCTCTGCCTTTGGCTCAGGTCATGATCTCCAGGTCCTGGGATTGAGTCCCACATTAGGCTTCCTGCTCAGTGGCGAGTCTTCTTCTCCCTCTCCCTCCGTGATCAATCTCTCGCTCGCTCTCTCTAATAAATAAATTTTTAAAAAAAAATGTCCAGGGAGAAGATGGTGGTTAGTTTGACTTACAGTGGCTGAGTACAGAGAGAACTTCCTAGACTTACGAGATACCAGTCAGAATCATTAGAGCTTGAGGATTGATTTCATATAGAGATTGAGAACAGAGGAGGAACCCCCCGGTTTCCGGCCTAAGCATATAGGTAATGGTGGTTCACTTCCTGACACAGGAAACACTGGCATAAGACAGATTTGTTGATGATGGAGGGGTGGTGGTTGATGAATCTGGTTTGGGACGTAGTGAATTTCCAGTTTCTGCGAGACATAAGGTGTGTCTGGAGGTGGGAGAAGATGACGAAGCTATAGGTACAGATTTGGGTGTTGTTGCTCCTGGAAAATTTAAAGTGGATTGGCCGAAAGGATCGTTTAAGGGGTAGTTAGAGAAGGGCACCGGTGGCTCAGTCGGTTAAGCGTCTGCCTCTTGGTTTTGGCTTAGGTCATGATCTCAGGGTCGTGAGATTGAGCCACACATCACTCTGCGAGCATGGAGTCTGCTCGAGATTCTCTCCCTCTCCCTCCACCTCTGCCCTGCCCCTGCTCTCATGCTCGCTCACTCTAAGAAAATAAATTATTTTCAATAAATAAATAAAGGGTAGTTAGAGATATAAGAAGCCATTAAGGAGTCTGAAGAATATCCAGACAGAGAGGACTTTCTGGAGAAGTGAAGTAGAATACTTTTAGAAGATGAGCACAGGTCACACTCTAATCCTGTTCAGAATTCAGGCAAAGTAAAAGCAAAAGGATAATGTTTGCTGGATTTAGTGCCAGAAGAGTCATTTGTGATTTTTGTGAACTTAGTCTCCATTGAGTGTGGAGGAAGAAAGCGGATTGGAGCCAGTTGGGGAATACACAGAAGGTGAGAAAACAAGTTATTTATAACCTGGATTCAGCAGCTGGATTTTGAAGTAGAAAAAGGTGATTGATTGAGAAGATGGGGGAACTCCTAGAAATAGATGAGAGAGACAGTTTTTGTGTTTTGCTTTGTGGAAGAAACTGATGTGGAGAGCTAGTAGGGAAAGCTTAAAGGAAGAAGTGAAAAATCAGTACCTGAAGTTTCTCTTTGGAGTAAGGTGAAGGGGCTGGCATGGGACTCAAAGCAAAATAGAAGAATCGGCCTTGAGAGAATAATAGCTCTTTGAACAGAGGGAAAGGGGAAAGCATGGGTTGAGGACAGTATCACGCCTGGGGATTGGTGCTGACAGGAAATGGAGTGTCTTTCTTTGTTAAAGGCAGAGATCATTTACAGAGAGTGATGGAGTCTGAAAATTATCAGAGACATTGAGACAGATGGAAGATGTTGAACACAGTCACTGAAAAATGGGAGAACAAATTTTCTATGGAATATTATAGCTAGGCAGTGTTGAAGAGCCCTCCTGAGGTCAGTGAACTTGAATTTGTAGTAGTAGGACCAGACCTCTTGGTGGTATTGTGTTCTGTTGCAGCACCCAGAAATGTGGATATAGTTACAAAGCAGAAGATTGCTTGAATTCAGCCATTGTTAAAGTTTTGTCTGAAATATGTTGGCAGCATATTGGGGCAGGGGATTCTGGAGGGAAATGAGAATCAGCAGACATTGGTGAGTAGGGGCAAGTAGAGGGATAAGGGGATAAGGGACCAAAGGTTCTGAGGAGGAAGTCAGGGAATAGCTGTGAAGTAATTGAGCAGATATATTGGGGGAAAGGAGTACCGTGGTCAGAGTGGAATGTCTGAATTTGTCATATTAGAGGTCAGGCATTTCAGGATAATAAGACATGGGTGTGACTGTACAATTAACTCAGGATATATTGTAAGAGCATAGACGAGATTTCTTAGTGCCTTGGGACTTGAATGTGGATATCTGAAATAGATCTGAGGGCTTAGGATTTAGAGTTCAGTATAAGAAGAGTTTTCAGGGAATATGGGCTCATCCATATTCCTTGGGCATATTCTAAAAATAATTCTGTAATCAAACCAAGATCCATTTCCATTTACGTCTTCCCGGAAGTAAACTGTAAGTAGCAGGAATTTCAAATCTAGATGAGGTGGTGCTTTGATTCCTAAATGGCCTCCAGCTGAATCAAAGCTGCACTGCCTGGGAAGCCTTTACCTTGGAGTATGTGTTTCTTAAGTCAACTTCAAACCTCTCTTCCCCTTACAACTCAGGTGGAAAAGGTCAAAGAGAGGGATTAACATAAATCAGAATAGTGCCAAGTACTATACTGGGAACTTAAGATAAATTATCTTAAAGCATATATTTCTTAGTATGGGTTGTGATTAAAAAAGAAAAGTTTGAACAAGTCACTGAGGAAAAGCAGATTCATAAAACATGCAGCATTTAATGATTATACTTTTGATACATTCCGATGCTGAATACAAAACAATCTTACATGGAAAGATTAAGCTGGGGCATTACCTTTTTTTTTTTAAGATTTATTTATTTGAGGGAGCGTGTGCATAAGCAGGGAGGGTGGGGGGAGAGAAGGGGCGAGGGAAAAGAATCTCAAGCAGACTCCCTGCTGAACGGGGAACCCAGCGAGGGACTCCACGCAGGGACCATCCCACAACCCTGAGATCCTGACCTGAGCCGAAATCAATAGTAGGCTGTTGAACCAATGGAGACACCCAGGCACCCCTGGGGTGTTACTTTTATAGATAAAGAATCCTGTGTTAAGCATTTTCTTATTAATATAAATATTTTTGAACTACTATTACTGTATTAACTCGGAAAAGTGATAACATTTGCACTTTCTTTCTAGACTCGCTATCCCATGATAGAGAATCCAGAGATGTTGAGGAAAACAGCTGATGACTTTCTTAATAGAATTGCATTGACGGATGCTTACCTTTTATACACACCTTCCCAGATTGCCCTGACTGCCATTTTATCTAGTGCATCTCGAGCAGGAATTACTATGGAAAGGTATTAATCTGTGTTTTAGCTTCGATCAGACTCAGTTTATCCCTTCCTGGAGGCTGAGTTTTTAAGTGCGATTCACTTAGTGACTGTAGTCCTTTGCACGTACTGTGGCTGGTGAGGGTGACTGAGAGAAAAAAATGAAATGACCTTTTATTTTTTTTTAAGATTTTATTTATTTGAGAAAGAGACAGAGACTGAGAGCCCACGAGTAAGGAGAAAGGGGCAGAGGGAGAGGGAGAAGCAGACTGCCTTTGCCCGCTGAGCAGGGAGCTGATGCGGGGCTCGATCTAGGACCCTGAGATCATGACCTGAGCCGAAGTCAGACGCTTAAGTGACTGAGCCACCCAGGCATCCCGTCACCTTTTAAAGAAATCTTTAAAAATTGAGTATCTTTGAGCTGAGAGGATCCATTTTATGACTAAGTAGAAGTAAATCAGGTGATCCTCGAAAGACTGAGCGAGCTGTCCATAGAGAATGAACGTAGTTTTGTGAACTGGTAAGCACCATGCGCACAGCAAATATGTCTGCTTTATCGTTATTCTCCTGCTGTGGAGCGTGTGGCACGTGGAACTCAGTAGAGGTCTGTTGAATAAATAATGCTTTAGGGAATGTCCGAATGAATTGCACTCGAGCTGTTGACACCTATAGCTGATGCATAAATGCACAGTGAGAACCAGGCTTTGCGTTAAGCCCTTTACCTGAATTAAGTTTACTTGATTCTTTGCAACATCTTGTGCACAGATTAATTAAACATTGTTTTCATACCGGTTTGTAACTGAAGGACAGGCTAGTAGCAAATTAGATTTCGTAAATTTTTATCGTAATTTCTCTAGGATCTTTGAAGTTCTGCCTGATCTTATTCCTAGAAAAATCTGAGAAAGTTGATAAAATTTTCTGAACTTTAACTGTTCTCCGTGTTTGTAATACCCTTATCCATAATTTCAAAATCTATTGATAATGGTGGTAGAAAACGAGCAGATGTGATGTAGTCTGTATTCAGCTTAATGGGAGTGTTTGTATGTTTCCTCACAGAATATGAATGTAGCTGGTAACAGGCTGCTTCCCCAGACATTACTGGATTGCTGTACATTTCATGGTACTTTCCCTAGGTTCCCTTTCCAAATATTTCAAAACAAATCCAAGACGAGGGATTGTGGGCTTATGTTTAATTTATGGTATGCCTTTTTTCCACAAACACAGCTCACCAAATGTACATAAATACATACATTTAATCCCAAAGTGATATATACGTCCATTTATTTAACTAAACAAAACTTTATCAGGTGCCTTCTCTGTACGTTGCACTGTACTGTTAGAATGAACAAAGCTATCAATCCTTGTTCCAGTTAGGAAAGGTAGCCAGCAGATGGTTGCTATCTATGGAGTTTAGGTGTGAAGCTTCCATTCTCTAAGAGAGGAAAGCCTCTTTTCCACAATTCAGATTGCCAAATATTTGATTAATCTGTTGAAGCATCATATCTGATGCAGCATATATGCAGATTCTCCAGTGGTGAGATTGTCCTTATGTAGATGGAGAGGGATGAAGTTTATGTCATCTTGGAAGTATAGTTACAATTTCAGGTAGCCGAAACTGAAATTGGGGTAACTTGGGCTCATTGCAAATCAAGTGCACTTTTGAATTTCCCAGGGAGTATGAAGAGTTGGGCATTTTTTTTCCTTTGAGGAAGTATTTGTAAATCATTTTTAACTTCTGATTTACTTTGCAAACTTTGGGGATACATTGGAATTGCCTTTACATTTATTGCTGGTTTCAGAAAGGGAAAGTCCTTGTGCTGTTATATTCTGGATGATACTTTAGATTAATACTCATAGGATATTCTTTTGTTAGTTCTGAGTTGTCCTCTTTTTTACTGGATTTCGAGATTTGTTTTTCATCTCTTTGACTTCTTAAGTATTCCTGCTTGCTTATGGATTTTTTTTTAATAAGAATATTAAAATTCTAAACCAGATTGAGATTGAGTTGCTAACCTGAAGGTTCGTAGAGGTGTAAAGAGTCTGGTCAGCTAACTCTTCGAATCAAATGTATCACTCTTATGTTTAAGAAGTGGAAAAGAAAGGATAAAAAGAGAAGAAGATGCCAAAAGTGTGAGGGGTTTTAGGAAGAAAAAGGAAACGAAAAGACTGCTAGTTATTTTGAAATACTGATAACCAGAAATGTATTAATTACTAAGGGAGTTGATTTTTATATCTAATATTAATTCCCATCATAGATGATGAAGTTGTAACATCAGACTTAGTTATCAAAACTTACATAATATCATTAAATAATCTGGATAGTGTAACAGATAGCAACATTTCTTAAAAAATTGTCTGTTGTTGTAACCGTATTTCACCATGTATTCATTTTGCCAGTTTTCAGAGAAATTAATAATTTTTTTGCACTTGTGTTTGAAGGATTACTTATGCCCTCACAATCTGTTCACTTGGGCTTTTATCAATTGTAGTTCAAGTTCAGAGTAGGTGAATATTTAAATATAGAAATTATTTTCATGCTGCTATCATTGGTTCTGAGAAAAACAGATAATTAGGCTTTCTAGTCATTTATGGAAAAGTATTAACACTTTTGATTTGGACTCTATGCAAATAAGATGTAATAGATTTGCAAAGCATGAGGATATTCTTAACTGGTTTGAATACCTATTAGTCCCAAGAAGAGCACCTGTAGTTAACTTGATATTAAGGGGAGAGAGAATCCTTACTAGTACCATGTTCCAGCTCTGCTACTGCCTCGCTTTATGACTTTGGGCAAGTCACAAGATCATGACTTGTCTGTGCCTATGACTCAGATTGCTCAAATTGCTCAGATTGTAAAAGGAGTTAGATTCAAAGAGTTTATTAATTAGTACTTTAAATGTTATATTCATAACAATTTTCCTTCCCTCTGAAAGCTTATATATTCCAAAATTTAGGCAGATTTGAATATTAAACATCTTTTAAACTAAGTTGTATTAAACCCTTAAGACTATAATAGTTATAGATTATATAGTTTTGTGGAGTTCAAAGTATTGTTATTTAATACTTTTAAAGTAAATTAATTTTAAAATTGCCCTTAATGAAATGAACGTGGGGAAACTAATTTATGATGTCATGTTTCTCAAGAAGCTGTATGTGTTCAGTAGATTAAAACTTTTTTCCTTTCTTTACCAGTTATTTGTCAGAAAGTCTGATGCTGAAAGAGAACAGAACTTGCTTGTCGCAGTTACTAGATATAATGAAAAGTGAGTAACACAAGACACTTTATAAAATGTTCTTCTATTACAAAGCTACTTTCTAAATATCATCTTGATATTTAACCTGAGATATCATATAGATTGTTGTTTAAATTTACTTTCATTGAATTACCGTATCATGGGGGCATGAAGGATATATTTGTTGGTGGAGTACAAGTATAGGGCGTTGATGAAAGGAAGTAGTTTGTACACATAGAGAACTTACCAGAAAAGAAAACAGAAGATTCAGAAAGGGTTAAGTTTTAAAACAGAGTCCTTTTGAAGTGTACCCGGATATATGACAGGCACAGGAAAAGATCTAAAGGGAACCAAATTAAAGATAATACTTAAATTTGGAGTTCTGTGTTGTAATCAGCTTTAATTAATGCACGTTATTTGCTAGTTATATTGACACTACAAAAGCCGTGGTTCTCCACCAGGTGTGATTTTTGCACAACTGGGACACTTTTGGCTGTCAGAATTTGGGCGGGGGCGGGGGGATTGGCTACTACTGGCATCTAGTTGGTAGAAGTAAGCATGGTGCTAAACATCTTATAATTCAGTGTAACCCCTTGATCGGCTAAAAAATGGCTCCCAAAAAAAAAAAAAAAATTGGCTCCCCGAAGATACCCACGTCCTAATCCCCGGAAACGGTGAATGTTACCTTAGAAAGTCTTTGCAGATATGTTTAAGTTGAAGATCTTGAGATGGGGACTTTATCCTGGATATCAGATAGGGCATAAATGCATCACAGGAGACTTTGTTACAGAAAGGCAGAGGGAGGTTTGACACAGAGAAGGCAATGTGAAGACAGAGCACAGAGAAAGATTTGAAGATGCACACCTTAAAAATTGGAGTGATATGGCCACAAGCCAAGGGATGCTGGCAGCCGCCAGAAGCTGCAACAGGGAAGGAATGGATTTTCGCCTAGAGCCTCCAGAGGGAATGGGGCTCTGCTGACATTTTGATATTGGCCCAGTGAAACTGATTTCAGACTCTGGGGCTTCAGAACTGAGAGCGGAGAATCCATTTCTGTTGTTTCAAGCCTTACTGAGTTTAGAGTAATTTTTAATAGCTGACTCAGAAAACAAATATGGCCCCTCACAACAAAGAATTTCCCAGCCCAAAGTGTCCCCAGTGCCAGTGTTGAGAAACCCTGTCTTAATGGTTGAGTAAAGATTACCAACCGACCCCTCTCCTTCCTTCATTCTTGCCCATGTGTCACTGAAGGCTCATGGCTACTAAGCTTTAGGATTAAAAGTCAGTTGTGTTTGTCTCCCAAACTTTTGTGGTACTTGTCCCTGTTAACTAAATATGTAGTTGAAATATAGGGTAAACCAATAAAAAGATCAAAAATCATGATCTTGGATGAGGGTAGTAAATGAGGGTACTTTTTATATGTTTTGTGTTTCAGAGGTAAGATGCTTCAAGGCGTGTAAATACCATTTCTTGATTCTCTGCTTGAAATGATCTTGAGGGCTTTTCCTTCAATTGCGAGTGATGGATTTGTGATTAATGAATCATAAAATTGTAGGTCTTCAGTTCCACCACTAGAGGGTGCACTTCCAAAGATATTGTGATTTGGCCAGCGATACTAGTTAGGACCATGGAATTTAGTAGGTAAAAGCTTTAAAGATATAACCCATTGTGCTCATTGTACAGCTAACAGTTTTTGACTGATTTCTTCTCAGTACCCTTGTTTTACTCCACTTGTTTAAACAGAAGTAAGGATAGCTCTGGACAAAACACTCAGAGCTTTAACAATATTAAGGTATCTTATTCGTAATTTTTTGGAACAAAGACACTAAGCCACAAAGATTAATGCAGTTGAAAACACTGCTTTGTCTGCAAGCCAGCAAGCTCCACCTGCCTGGCACATGTAGCCGGCTAATAAGAAGTCCTGGATCTCTCTCCATTCCCCTAAAAATTCTTGAGATTTCAATTTTTTGGTTTATTGTAGTTGAATAACATAAACAGACTAGGGTAGAGGGCATTTTTGCAATTGTAAAGTCACTGACACAGTAGTTTACTTTTTAGCCTAAAGAGGACCTTTTTGTGTTCTTGGTGACGCTTTATTGTATAGGTTCTGCTTTTTGTTGAAGCGAGCGATCATTGACACATTCGTACTAAGCATCCTCCCTTTATTGCATGTCATCTAATAATGGTTTCCTCTGTAAATGAGAAGTACAGTCTTCAGGCCACCATCTGTAGCACAGAGTGTTGTAAGTACAGTTGGCAGAGAACAAAGCATGTTTACTAAATCATGGATTTTTAAAGCCTTAAACCTGAAAAAGTGACCACGGTGGGATTTGGAAAAAATACTGGCTAGATTTGTAGAACATGCTTCATTTTATGTTGTGTGGGATATGGGCTAAGCCGCAGACAGCTCTAATTACTTGGAAGTATGTATTCATTGGATTTTAATGCAGAACATTACAATCCTAATCACATTTCAGGAGTTTTGTTATTGTTTCCATAATAAGATGGGAAAATACTCAGCTCTCTATGGGAACAGGACTTTTTATTATCTAGTGTGAATCTTTTTTTTATCTCCACATAGGTATGAGAAACTTGGTAAAAAAATACGAGCCTCCCAGACCTGAAGAAGTTGCTGTTCTGAAACAGAAGTTGGAGAGATGTCACTCTGCTGAGCTTGCCCTTAACGCAATTACGTAAGTAGATGGGAGTGTTAGTCAAGGATAGATATAATTGTTATTGAGGCTTGCTCGTCCTCAAATCACTTAATTGGTAGATGTTTGCTTTTGTGGGGAAAAATGACTTACCTATTAAGTCGGGTAATGACCCACTTGACCACCTGACCACACTGACAGGCACTACTTTAGGACAAAATACCCATTCAGTATTTTTAATTGAGTGGACATTTCTAACAGGCTTATACATGAGATAACAGTTTGGCTTTCATAATACAGTTCTCCTCCTATGACTGATGTGTTCTTTGGCTTGCAGGCCTTCTCCCGTTACTCCTCATGACCTCTGGAGTCTTTCTAGGGTATCTCTGAACCTCTTTTGCCCTTTTAATGTTTGGGTTCTCTACAGGTCTTGTCTGAGAGAACAAGTATACTGTTTCAGACTTAGTTCTGTTAGCTAGAGCAGGGAAAGATGGCCTATTTCGGGGATAAACTTTAAATTGAAGACAGAATAAGTAGGAAAATGTGCTGTTAGATATTTTCTTGGCAGCCATAAGGAACATCTGTCTATAAGGTCTCTTATTTGTAGGCTGAATGTGGAAATCACAGAATTCGGGTTCTTTATGCTTTGCAAATTGAAGGATCCACTCAAACCTCATCTTTTAGAAGTTTAAACAAGTTGGGGGTCTGGGCCAGTAATAAGAATGGGAAAACTATTGTTTTCTCCTTTCTGTGGAATACATTCTGATTCAAAAGCTCTACCTTATTTGTTAATATTTAGTGGGAGTTAGCACTGCCATCTTACAGTTAAGATGCATCTGAGATGTTTTTATAACTGGTGAATATACTGTACTGCATCATGTCTGAGAAACCAGAACAGTGTTCCATGGCCTTCGGATCCAATTCTTTACACAGCCACAGGAGGTGAATATGCAAGGATTTATGAAACATGCAAAATGTGGGACTACTTTATTATATCCTAGCCATCACTGCAAAGCATGGCTTAGCTTAGAATTTAAAATTGGTACATCTCACTCGTGGGTTTGTGGTACACAAATGGAAGAGACAGAATTTCACAGAAATGAAAGAGTGGTTACAGAGAAGTGAAGAAATGTCAACTTGAATAAATCAAAGTATTGCAGCACTGATTATATTCTTTTCACATTGATTTTGAAATGGGCTTAGACCAAGGGTTGGCAAACTCTGGCCCACAGGCCAAATGTGAACTACTACCTGTTTTTAGAAAGACTTGTACTGGAACAGAGACATACCCATTAGTTTGCAGACTGTCTATGGCTCTTTTCACACCGCACCAGGAGTTCGGTAGTTGTGACACAGACTGTATCGCCTGTAAGTGTAGAGTATTTATATCTGAGCATATAAAGAAATGTATCACCCTCTGGATCAGACCATTGAACTATTAATCTACCCTTCTAGCTGGGTGACTGAACAGACCATAACCCAAAACCTCTAATTGCCAGAGCACCTCTTCTGACTGTGTGCGTTCGTACTGTGTCAGGCAAATTCTGCATCTCCGTGAGTACTTGGGAGGGGCTTTTCAGACTGTCTAAAAAGGACTTTTTTAAAAATCTAGGATAAAATGCAATAAATAACAAATTACTAGAATGAAATAGATAAAATATAAGCTGAAACTTTATTAGATTTTCAGCAGTCATAAAATTAATCGATGGAATTGCTATAAAATTTTCTAAACACAGTCTGTTTCTGTACTTCACCTTACTGCAAACTGAAAATGGTTCATGGCTGGTCCGTGGACCACACTGACAGGCACTACGTTAGGACAAAATAAAATTCCTTTTTCTTTCTTTCTCATTAAACAGTTAACTATATTGTCATTACTAAAGTCAGTACAGGTAAACCAAAGTTCCCTTTGACCAAAGCCCAAATCCAGTTGTGACTTCAGAGGTAATATTTAGTTGCTTTACCTTGGCCAATCTTTTCTGTGCATGTGTGTGTGAAATAAGTTTTTTCTCTTTATTAGTGCTTTCATACATACTGTACAACTTTTATAGTATCAGTCTTTAACTTTTGCCAGTTTAGGTGAGAAAACAGTATCACGCTGGTTATTTTAATTTGTAATTTTCCTATTACTATGAGGCATTGGTGTTTCTGCTTTAACAGTCATTTTTATTTCTTCTTCTGTATTGCCTGCTTACAATCCTTGTGCAGTTTTCTGGTGTTACTTTCCTGAGTTGGAGTTTTTTTACATATTTTATATACTTGTCTTTTCCTATATATTCTACAGCGATTTTCTTGTTTCTTTCAACTTACATGATATTGAGGAGATTTGTGTTCTGTTTTATGCTTTTACGTTGGAATACCTTTTCTTACCCTAAAGTTAATCTTTATTTTGCTTTGTGTTCAGCTGTTAAAACCATTTAGAATTATTTGTGAATGACATGAGGTACACATCTTATAATACTAATTTTTTTCAAATAAAAAAAATGTTATCTATCCGTTTTTTAAAAATTTGTAATTTTCCCCAGTTACATAGTCATCGTAGATTAAATTCCTATATATACATCGTTGTTTTTTGCCTATCTGCTCTGATTGATCATTGATCCAATTCTTGGTAATACATTAAATTATTTCATCTTTTATAGTGTTTTGATGATAACTGGGACAGGGGCCCCACACTTTATCCTTTCAGATTCTTTTTGCTATTTTTGCATAGTCTTGCATATCAGTTATACTTGACAGGTTCCATGAGAAATTTTATTAGAATTTTAGTTATCGTTAAAAGTTCAGTGCAATTCTGTCTCCTCTCCATAATTCATCTCTTTCCAACTACCATACCTTTGTTCTTCAGTAGATTTATATATATATATATAATTTCATATTTAATATATATGTATTTCACATATATATACATACGTATATATATATATAGCCTTGCTAGTTTATTTTATAGTTTCTGTTGCCAGTTATAGATAACTTATTGATGGCTGTTCAATTACAGGAAGAAGAGGAAAGGCTATGAAGATGATGATTACGTCTCAAAGAAACCCAAACATGAAGAGGTATGTTCTTCAAAGGTAAATTTTAAGTTATTCTTATTGTATAATCCATACTGTTAAGATTTTATTTTTCCAGAATGCAAGTATTACAGAGATGTGGGCTTTGAAGCCTTCATTTTTGTTTTTTGCATCCTTCTTGGCGTATATTGTCTTGCTATTATGGGATTTTTCTCACTTCTTTCTTACCCTGTTCTGAAGGGGGTATGATAGTTAATTGACGACGAATCCTTCCTATGGTTATGGAAGGCACCAGAAGTAGATATAACATGCTAAATTTCTCCTCTGTTTTTGATTCTCCAAGGATTCTTCTCTTACCCATTTCAAAAAAATTGTACCTTACACGTCAGATATAAATAATAAGAGGCAGAAGGTCACAACTGTAACCTTTACTCCTGACACTGGTGTAGTCTCGTGAGACCAAGCCATATTACTGTAAGATTGAACCTACTACAAATTGTCCTGGTTTATTACCTTCCTGTAATCAGAGTAAAAGGAGGTAAACAGTGCTGTTAAGCATCAGTATAATGTTATTCTTACTACGTTTTCTTTCCTTCTTAGGAAGAATGGACTGACGATGACCTGGTAGATTCTCTCTAACCATCTGAAATTGACTTTCCAGTGCTAACTAATCAACAGAAGGATGAAGCATACCTGGCATTTAACTTTATTGAAAAATGAAATAATGTGAAAGCATCAAATATATTAAACTTTTCTATTTAAATTTTTTTTTCCTTTCAGTATAGCTTTATGTGAAATAAAACCTGTGGAAGGAGCCAGAATTGCACCAGGTTTAGCCAGTCTTGCCCCATCATGACTCATATCAAATCAGTCATAATACAGTAGTCAAAGCTGTAATTTATTTGCCTATATTGTTTTAAACGAAACCTATTTTTTTAGGAAAAAAGGCACCAAAAGTCACAAAAAATAAAACCGAGTAATCAGCTTTAACCATGCTAGGGAATGTTTTTCGTCCTCTAGAAACCTTTATAAATGCCTTCTCAAATGTCATCGTGATATACTTAGCTTTCTTGTATGTAACTACTGAACTACAAAATGTACTTCAACTGGCAAGTGCTTCACCTGTGAAACTGAAAGCTAGTTACCTAAGGTAATCATAATCCGTATGTGTTGTCCTCAGTTACCCGAAAACATTACCAAGTATGTTCTAAAGCAGAAATCAAACACGCTGTCTTGAATAGAGGTCTAGATAAAAAGATTAAGTTGCTGTAGGTCGGCAGATAGTCGCAAATTGAATATTCAGTTTCAAAACTAACACATTATTCAGGTGAATCCATATAAATAGGTGTTATAGTTATTAAGAACTTATCAAATTAAATATGTTCAAGAAATTCAAATTGAAATGAGTTGATAAAAGATGTAACTGCAGACTGTGGTACTAAAAACACTTGGGTATGATCTTGGCTATTTCACTTCATGACTCTGGTCAAGTTCTAAAGCTCTCTGTGCTAATTTCCCAAGGTGCAAATGGGAAAAATAATGCCTACTTTTTCCAGGATTAATGGGAAAGTGCTTGCATATACTAAGTGTTCAGTAAGTGTTGCACATTAAAGTATTTAACTGTGATCTTATTTGGTTTCTAAGTTGGAACCAAATCATGAATGTCTGTTGAATTTTTTCTAGAAAACTGGGTTGCAGGAATTCTGAGGAACTCAGTAGCCCTGTAAACCTGAATTTGGTGGATACACAGCTATCCTCAGTGTCCGTGCATCCCAGGCTGCACGTGCCAATTCCAATCTCCGTACGTGAAGGCGGTATTTACTATATGCATATTCTAATACTTCTTTACATTTTAGGTTTGAAGTTTGTGGTTTTAGTTCCTTCTCCTTGTGGAATGAGGAATGACATTGATGAAGTGTGATTTTACAAACGTGGACTGGAAGAGGCCAAAGTTGACAATCTTCCAGTGCAGTCCAAGTTAAGTAGCAGTGCTGCTAGCCTCTAGACAGCATTGCAGAGTGTTCATAATTTATCTTGTTTGTCTTTTAAGTCCCTAAACTTTGGTATCAGAGCAAGGTGCACCATTAAGAAAGTTTGAGGTTTTACTTCCTCTTTGACCCAACTAGTTACTGCAAGGAGTACAAAGGTAAATGACACCTTTCCTATTTCAGCTTAAGAGAGAAAGATGGCATTAAAATATAAAAGGTAGAAGAGGAAATTTCAGCCTGGTCAGTATGGCTGAAGACTGAGGGGGGAGGACTAAGTTGCCTCGCCCTACAATTTGGACCTCTTTG
Organism: Ursus americanus; assembly: GCF_024610735.1. Classification (NCBI taxonomy): domain Eukaryota; kingdom Metazoa; phylum Chordata; class Mammalia; order Carnivora; family Ursidae; genus Ursus; species Ursus americanus. The sequence continues at coordinate 21,536,643 of NC_142131.1, forward strand.
GATAGTGTTTAAATGTTTTTGGAGATGTCACTAGTCCATATCCCTTCCACTCTGTCCTGTAACCCAAATGGGATACTGCCATGGTCGTCCAGCTGTAATGCAGGAGTGAGGGAAAAGTAACAGGAATTGAACTGACACCAAGGAAAAGGGGCACAGGAGAGTAGACTGGGTGTTTGGCTGTTGAACACCAATGTTCACCTGCTTCCACAGAAGCAACAGCCTCTAATAAATAGCTTAAAACTTTGCTATGCATCAATCTTACAAATCCTTGTTCTTTATTTCTGTATTTTAAAGTATTTGTTAACTGAAGTGTTGCTCTTGGGATCCAGTCCTTTAGAAAATTATTTTTTCTTTTATCGTGGAAAATGCTTTTCTGCTGTGTACTTTTCGGTATGCCTTCTCCCTCTCCTGCACAATTATGGCAGGGAAGGAATTGTTACTTTCTTCTCCCTGGGCCTTGCTCTGGTACTAACTAACTTTGAACTGCCCCTAAAAGGAGGAAGAAAATAATGAAATTGAATGCATAGCTGTATTTAGACAGAATTAATTATTCAAGATATCCCTTGGTTTTATTTTAACTTAAACCCTTGTGAATACTTCACAAAAATACATATACAGAAGCAAATAAAACTATAATACAAACTATGCAGCAGATAGAACAAGTAGTCAGAAGTTCAGAGATGGATGGATAGCTGTGTAAAAAATCAATTATTTGGAAATGAGTACTTTCAACAAAAGCATTCCAGATATTTTTAGACACATAAAATGGTAATCTATAGAATGGATGAATAGGTAACATGCATTGATCAGTACAACGACCAATAATATTTATTGAATTCAAACTATTTACTGTTGTAAACATTTAACGAAAGCATCATGAGATCTAAATACAGCCTTTGACAATTACAACAAAATAAGTGGTATGTTTAAAAAATAAAGCTGATGAGCAATAGATCCATTCTATATATTTTTTTTTTCAACAGTTCAAGAGAAAGCACAGTATTTTAAAAAAGTTTTCAACAGTTCAAGAGAAAGCACAGTATTTTAAAAAAGTATACAGCAAAGAAAGAAAGATTGTTCCTAATTAGAGTGTCAGACTCTGGAAACTGTAAATACAAATAGTCATTAAACAGTCAAACGGTCGTATTCCTAATCGGGAGGAAGTTACAGTAAGAACAGTCAGCAATCCAGTTATACTCAGAATGCTTTTTTTTCTTGTCAGTTGATTTCATAGTTCTTTTTCGAAGACGGAGCAAAACTTTGGCAATTGGATGTATTGAAAACATATTTTCCAAGTTCAAGAAATAGTCTTCGCATTTTGTTGCGTGAAAGGTGATCGGTACACCAAAGGCTCAGAAGTTGGTAAAGACTGATTCCGTATGTGGAAAAAGTGCAAATTTCCTGCACAGATAGCTTACAAAGCTGCTGGCACATGTACTCACCAGCAGAATCTTGGATTTTGTTTGCATAGCTCACACATCACTGGAATGTGGAAAGGTGTGCTATTTTTTGGCAAGAGCAAAGGAGACATGATACTGATGTGAATTACCGTGTTGGGCATGCTGAAGCCAAGCAGAACACTTGGGCGAAGGCTGCTACCTGACATCGTTAGTTTTTGTATACTGGTTTTGTTTTTGCTGAAGCAGTTCTGTTATAGCCAGCAGCTTTTTCAGTACGTGCTAAACAAGGAAAAATAGTAAGAAAACAATTAGTAAATAAATGAAAGTTTAGTCAGAAACTTCAGGGAACCTGGATTTTGTAAAAAGCCACATGAATTAATATTAACCATTCTACACAAAAGCATAAAACTGTGAACGTTTCTATTATTCAGTCCATGACTCAATTTTTTTGGTCAAGATACAATTTTTGTACACCAAACAGAATTTCATTTATTTGGCATTTTCACATCTACTTAGGACAGAAGATAGGCTGATCATTACAAATCATCTTAAGCCCCATAAGATCAACCAATCAGCTTGCAGCCCAGTGAACACTATCAAGTATCATGGAAGAAACAGGACTAGACTACACTGGGCCTAAAATTAATTAGGCCAAATTCTCCAGTAAGAATTTCATTTGTAATTTAAGGCAAATCGTAACAAACTCAGCCCCAGTGTAGCAGGAAGGCATTATATATATACCAGGGACACATAAACAGGCCAATGGCACACATTCGGCCTAAGCTGCTAAAGTGACTGGAATCTTAATGAGCCAGAGGATTACCTAAACTTGAGGATTTTAGAATCTCTGGTTGAAGAAAACTCAGAATCCACAAACAAACACAGTGCTTTAATTTTAATCTCTTCTACAAGGCCCCTGCCAAATGGTTGGCCAGTACAGTGACAGTACTCAGGAGGAGCTGATTAGAAATGACCGTTTTCAAGGCCATACTCCAGAATCTCCGAATCTGGAGTTTGCAAGTCACTGGGCCATGCGCTGTGTACATCAGGCCACATCTCTGAAGTGTGTAACACCACCATTTTTCAGTAGAGTTCATACTATGCAGTGTCAAACACATAATTTTAGTCTGGGTCCATTATTCCTCCGCCAAGATCTTTGGGGAGGAGGCTTCAGATTCTTAAAAATATAACTGATAAAATAATGTTGACCATAATTCAGCTAGTTACCTCTCAGAGTCTTATACTGACGTTCTGCTTAAGTGCTAATCCAACGTCACTTAAATGAAGGCTGGCAAAAATACCCTACCTGCTGTGCACCACGTTCATTGCTAAGCGTTCGCAGTTCATCTGAATGGGCCACACAAATCTCATGCAGTGCTGCTAAATCACGAGACAGGTCAGTTCTAGAATGCTCTGTAGTGTCTGGAAGTTCAGGTACATTCTTTAAGAGAATGATAAAACTGCATTTAGAAATACAAATCTTTAAAGTCACTTCTGAAAAGATCTTCTTAATGCTTATAGTAAACGGAATTTTTAATGTTCTCTTAAATTTCTCAAGAGTCTAAGATGCTATGTAACATTCAGTGCTATTTCTGATAAAACAAAGGTTCTATGACCTCAGTATTCACATAAAATCCAGGTTCCAATTTTCTTACAAAGTATGGCAGAATATTGTACAGTATTAGTTATTCTAAATAAGTGGGCTTCCTAAATTCTTAGAGAGTTTTGGGGTTTTTTTTTTGATCTGGCACATAGAGCAAAACAATAACAAACAAAAAGAAAATAGTGTAACTGCTAATCTGGATTAAATGCAAGTGAAACTTTTAACTTAAAATTCCTCCACTTTCTTGGACTCATTATTTAGCTGCTATAGTCTGTCCCAATTTATCAGTATATGTATGTAAGGAATTACACTATGGAAGTGTGAGGAGAACTTGTCAGGCTTAATGATTATCTATGGACTATGCCCAAAACACTTGATAATGTGTGGGAATGATCAGTGTTAATTATGGTATCTTCAGGTAAGGTTCATTAAATGACTTCGTGCTTTATTAGCACTAAATACCAGTATTAGTTTGAGCCTCAGAATAAAATTCAGCATGGATGCAGATTGCTGGTAGTTTTGAATAAATCCACTCCTCTCCGTAATTGTGATAATTAATTTGCTGTACATTCCTAAAAACTGCAAAACACTCAGTTTCTATGGCATGAACAAACAACTGAAATATAGTTCATTCTTCTTAATTAACTCTGTTACCCATTCATTTGGTGAATGAAGGATTATAGAGGTAAAAGACACTAGTATTTGCCTTCAGAGAGCTCGTAGTCTCTCTAGAAGACATAGCAACACAGATACGCAGAGAATATTTCAGAAGCAGAAGAAAAGGTTTTTGACTCAGGTTTAGTGCTCATCAAAGCCCTTCTGAAGGAGATATTTGAAGTGAGTCTGAAAAGAATCTGATTTATACATGTGGTAAAGGAATACAAGAACATGAGGCAGGAAGAATAGAATACTGGGAATTCTAAGCAGTTTAAAAGACTACACTGTGAGGCCTAACTAGGAAAGTGATAAGAAAGCTGAACTGTAGACAGCTGTGATTATGGAAAATAAATGGAGTCCTAACCTTGAATCTAAAAACCTAGAAGTATATAGCCTAAGTCAAAGCTCAGTAGCTTTAAATATTGTACAGTTTTCACAGTTCTTTAAACAATACTATAGTAAGAATTTTTTCAATCACTGACCCAACTGTGTTTTTTGGTAGTAAGGAATTTTTTTTTTTACCTCTTAAACGTCCCTGAGCTCATATATATATATGAAACATAGACATTTAGCCTTTGCCCCTTTTTTTCTCATTTTTATCCTAAGTATGGACCTATGTTGTAAATAACTTCTTTCACACTGGTTTTTATCCCTGAGGTAGCAAAGTAGGGGCCCTCAGGAAGTGCTAGTTACTTGCATTGCACACGGGTGTGGTTGTGGTTTTAACTGGATCTGAATACATTAAGGCAGAACCTGGGCACCTCAGTCTCCTACCCTAGGATTCCCTAACACCATACACCTGGCTAAACTGATAACCTTTTTGATAAACCTTTGTTTTTATATATGAACTGAATTACTAATATATTTTAGTTTTTAATCCATTATCTGTAAATTTGTAACAAGAAAATTCAACTTTACAGGGTCTTTCTTAGGGAATTTTTATATACAATTTCTATTAATTTTATAATCACAATTAAAAAGGCCCCGAATAAGACATCAGTAGTCCTACTGAATGAAGTATAATACTAAATCCATGTATTTTATTCCTAGTCAAGCCCCAAGAACACTCTGCAGTCCATTTACTTATATAACCTGGTCAGATCTGGGTCATCTATCTTGTTTCAAGTTCCATACACCAGCAGCTAAGTAAAAGCAGCAACAGAGTATCACAGTAAGGAGATGGAGCAGCTAAAAGGATAATGAAAAACACAAGAAGTACAAAAGCCACAATAATGAGTACTTGGTATAAACCATTTAGTGTTAAGAATAAATGTTACAATCAATTTGTTTACAAAGGTAGACAAAACAGGCTTTTTTTTTTTTTTTTAAAGTGGAGCCCAATGTGGGGCCTGAACTCACCAGCCTAAGATCAAGAGTTGGAGGCTTAACCAACTGAGCCATCCAGAGGCCCATTTTTTTGTTTTTGTTTTTTAAGTTTTGGATAAAAATCTAAGTTGTTGCTTAAATGAATTAATTCTCAGCGATATTAAATTTAGGTCTCAAAGCACTTGAAGAAATATATACATACCCCAAGTTCATCTAAAAACATGATCATACGATGTTTATTACTTTTGATAAATGGATTGACACCTTCCATATAGGGCTCCTAAAAACAAAACATTTACCATATATGTATCAAAAACAAACACCGATCTACTACCACCACTTACGTAGCAAGGATTCTTATAAATCTAATTAATTATGTCCATCAACAGCAATACATGTTCACAAGAATTAGTTTAATCATATAAATTTCCTTCCAATAAAAGCAAATAGCTAAACCGAAGAACAGGAATATTTCCATGAAAGAGTAAGAAATTGTGGATGAAAAAAAAAACCCAAAGCAAGAACGCCAACTGGTTGAAATCCATAAATAACTTAATTCCTCAAAAATGTGACTGAAAACCTGTTGTTGACCAGAAGCCTTATTACGGATAACAGTCAGTTGACACATATTTTGTGTGTTACATATATTCTATTCTGTATTATTACAATAGAGTAAGCTAGAGAAAAAAATATTAAAATCATAAGAGAAAATACATTTACAGTATTGTAAAAACCATGAATAAGTGGACCCATGCAGTTTGAACCTGTGTGTCAAGGGTCAACTGTAATTCATTCAAAAATAATTACTGAGAAACTATTATTTGCCACCTGCCAAGATAAACCTGGGCCTAACCCAGAGGTTAGAATCTAGCAGAGAATATAAGTAAGTAAGCTACAGCGTGCTAACGACTGCAACAGGAATACGTATCACAACCTGCCTGCCTATTCAGATAAATTCAAAAGCTAAGCCTTACTATAAACTGCTCTTCGTATTAAAATATTAAGCCTATTTTAAAATGTGCTATGTTGTAAAACAGAAAATGTTTAATATTATCACAAGCTCTTTTAAAGCCAATAAACAAACGATGATAAAGACCTCATCAGTCAATTCCAAAGAAACTGACACAAAAAATCAAAGTAACATTCTGCCCAGCAGGTTGGCAAAAATTAAACCGAATAATAATGAGTTTGGGCAAGGCTCTGGGGAGCAGAGAAGTATTACTTAGGATTTTCCTCCAAAATTAGTTTGAAACAACTGGACAAATTTGAAAGGAAATATATATGGATACTTGTTACAGCAGTATTTGTAACAGTGATAAGTTGGCAGCATCTAACTGTTGAGTAGAAGAGTACTTAACAGCTACATGATGGAATAATCATCATTAAGAATAACAAAATAGTTACATTTCCAGGCAAGAGGTTTGTTCAATATTGACAAAATCAGGCAACACGGTACAATCACTACCAGAATATTAACAATCCTTATCGTTAGGTAGTGGGAGCACATGTGGGTGTTTTAAGAACTCGTCCGAGTTATTTACAGTAAGAACTCATCCAAGTTATTTACAGTAAATGTTTATGATGAAATAAATAAAATGGACTTGAGTACATTTAAAAATATGCTTACTGATTTTTATATTTACGAGGAGAATTTTACTATATTGGAAATAGAAAATATAGTTTTCTATACTCACTAAAACAGCGGTTTTAAAAATTTCATTAAAATGTAAAATTTTTAAATATTTTTAAGAAGACACACATACCAACAAAAATATAACGATGTTTATGAAATAGACACTACTGAAAACTTTATATCTTTATTCTATGGTTGTATCTCAAGGTTTCACTGGTAAATGACATTTTCCAGTATCAAAATGTTTTTACCTTAGCTCCAAATTCCACAAGATTTGCTAAGTTCTGCACAGATTTAGCCACTAATATCAGTGTTCTGGCAGCAATAGGCGATGGGGAATCTGTAAGAGAGAATTGGGCACCGGTAATGACACTGACTCCAAAGGCACTTTCAGGTAAAGCAGTACAGAGTTAGCACTTTAATATTTCTTTACTGCTAAAAATACTGACATTCTTGGAAATGATATGACCTGTATAATTCAAAAAACTTGAGTTAAAGGGGGAAAGTTAAATACACTTATCAAAACTTCTAGTTTGTGAAAAGGGTGCTGCCGCGAGACTCAGCAATTCTCAACTGGTTGATATTTCACAATACCTTAGAGCTTTAACTTTATCGCTAAAAAGACTGTCACTCCACACACCTGCTTCATGACAGTTCACAAAGCTAATTTCAACCCCCTGCAGGTTAGCAGTTTGCAATGTGAGCAAGTCCCTACTACGAACCTCCAATGACTACATAAATAAATCACTTTAAAGCTCAGTAACAACGATAAAGCCTGGGACTTCTGCTTTACAGTGAGGGGGGAAAAACAATTTAATAAACTTAGAATATTAGAGAATAAACTATAATAAAGACTGGTCAGGAAACATTTCCCTGTAGAATATGCATAGTAGGGTGTAAATGAAAATCATATGCAGCTATTACATACAAGCCTTGAGACATAACAGAATTATTTAACAGTAAAAACATATAGGTAAGTCTAGCTGACTGCCTAATTTTAGAATGTTATCTTTGTATCTTAAGCTGTTGAACTATAAATGAGTACTGCCTAGTGGTTCAGAGACCAACATTCAGATAAACAATCTCTCCAGAATTCTACACCCTTAATTCTTAATAGAACCATAGATGTAACCATTTTAGTAGCAACAGAAGATAATGACAGAGACACGAGGACTATAACTATAATAAGGTAAAACTTAAGATTTAGTCCAAAGGATTTTTAAATACAACTTTGAGCTTCTAATTATTAAAAGAAAAATGGTTCAGGTTCCTTTTGTTAATAATGGCTCATTATTACATTTGTAGTCACAAATATCACTGTTCTCCTTTCTTTAAAAAATGCCTATGACATCTGAAAGTCCTTGCATAATGGACATATAGGCAATACGTAAAACCAAATCTGGTTTGTTGGAGTTTAAACCGGCCAAGTAACATGATCTAACTGGTGACAAACCTCTCCATCTCTAAGGGACCACAGTCAGGTATTCACAGAGCACTACTGCAACCGTAGTTATCATTTTAATTTGATCTTAAAATACAACTTGCAGTGGTAGCGATAGGGCTAGTATGGGCTAAAAGCACACAGAAACCTCTTCCCAACTGAAAAAGCCAGGTTGTAGATTGAAAAAGTCATAATGAGAGCTTGAGACACAGGTAGCGATGGGGTAGAAGTGATACGTGTCTAATCATTGCCGCCTCAGGCTTCAGATACTGGATGGAAAGAAAAGAAGCAAAACAGAGAAGGTAAAGTAGCAAAAGGAGGGAAGAAGAAAAGGGCGCTTTGGAATGTTTTATATCAAGTCTTAGAACTAGATAATAAAAAATCAGATGTAAAAGAAAAAATGAATAACCTTACCAAATAATACCAAATTTTATTCTAATTTTTTTAATTCCAAAAGTTTATCAAAAGCTGATTACCTGAGATGATATTAAACATCCGTGGATTCAGGATGGCAGGACAGATAAGTCGAAGAAAAACAAAACCACTGAATGGGAGGGAAATTTTTTTTTTTTAGAAAACTACTATATATGTTACATAAAAATAAACAAATTTTAATACTTGTAGAACCATGAACTTTGAACTGATGTAAAGAAGCCCAAACACAGCTTCAAGAAAATAGTAAGCTAAAGTATCTTACTTTAAGAACATGTATCTCTGCTTCTTACACTGTTTGCTTTTCCCAAATTTGGAATTTTCAGTTGATTTTGGGAACATTTAAGTTATATCTGTAACATTTATGGTCTTGGCAACTCTTTATTCCAATATACTTACTTTGAGGAAGCAATAGCCTTAGGAACACTAGGAATTTCTGAAATACTATAGGAGTATAAAAAAACCTTTTCATAGAGATACAGGCCTGTATGGTCCTAAAACTCGCTTTCTCTCACTTCTTTCTTTCTTTAAACAGAATAAGCCCAATAAAGTCTGTTATAAATCAAGTTAATTATACTGATTTTGCTGATGAATCCTAAAAAGAATCCGTTCTATAGAGAAAAGTGATTTCTTGATAAATGAAAATGTATACAATCGAATGCTATAGAGCTTCTATGGCAATAAAGAAAAAGACCTCACCTTTCACCTTTTCCATTACAGAGCGGTTAAACCAACTTCTCAGCATTTACTTTCCAATCTAATGACAGTTTACTACTTTCTGGACTCTTAGAAATGAATGTTACTTCTCATATAGCATTTATTGCAATTACAATACACAATTATCAGCTCTTTAAATACCTCTTTTAAACTAATTTGTGAAGAATCTTGCATAAATTTTGCTTGAAAACATTTTGATACATAAGTGTTTGAATCTGAAATATAACCTACCAACATTTAATCATGAAAGAATTTCAGTATGCAAATCTACTTTCTCTGAATTTTTAGAAGTGATTTTAAATTTAAAAGGGATGCTAGGTACCTACACATATATTTAAAAGTAGGGACAGAAATCATCACTTTGGTCATAAGTGCCCCTTAAAAACTCTGTAGTGTCAGAAATTCACACAGCAAAAATTCCTGCTGTTTGCTTAACAGTTATACTCGTTTGAAACAGAGTTTACAGAGGCTTTAATTTACATCCCACACAAAATTGTGCTGAAACTTAATGCTAATTCTAATTCCTCTCAATCACTACTAAAGAGAAGAAATAAAGAATCTACCATTCTTTAATACTTATGTCCTATCATTACTAACCAAGAGAAATTTTATCTACAAGAAGAGTAGAAGCCTCTTTACAAAACTTAGGTTGCAGGCAGGATTGACACACATTTTTCACAACTAACTGTACAGTATTAGTATCTTTAGTGGTTGTCTTATTTTTTTTTAAGGTGATATGACATGACTGGCATATGTATTCTACATAAAGTATCAGCAGACTGCTATATTCTCTGATGCTTTTGCACTGAATTTCCAGTTGTCTTCAGCGGGCACGGGTGTACTTAACAAAAGTCTATAATAGTGTTAGAGAGCTGACTGGACCTTAGAAGGTTGGCCTTTAGTTCTGCCTTAGCACAACCTTTCTTTATAACCTTAAGCAAACCATTTTTACCTCTACAGATTTGCTTCCTCATTGGAAAAATAAGTTAAAATAGTGATCATGAAGTCCCCCTGTATACAAGGTACAACATTCTGCAACTTGCCAAAGCGGTTCCTCCTAATTACTGCACAGCGAGTGCACTGAAACAGCTTCAGAGCAAGAGGCTCTGGCTGGAGATTAGCCCCGAGTCAGACTGCCACAAACCCACCAGTCAGTAGCTCGTCAGTTCTTAGCACTGACTGCTCTTCCTTCTTAGCACCACGTCAATCCCCCTTTCACTCCTCCCACTCTCCCCACCCTCCCTCTTCTTTCCTTCCTGAGAGGTATATGCATATATGCACGCAGGTAATGCATAGTGTGTATGAAGAGTACTATAGAATGTTAGCTACAGATTTTGCTGATTATAGAACTTTTAACCTCATTCTTTCTGATCATACATGGGTGTTCAGGTTTTTAGAAAATGCACAAGGTAGCTAAGTATCTCTTAATAACTTCCAAAAAAAAAAAAACACCAAACAGTAAAGTTAAATTGTAGTAGCCATCTGAACTCAGAAAATATTCAACAGGGTTCTGACATGAAAGTAAAAGAAAAAAGTCTGGAATTATATACTGTTACTCTTCCGATTTTCACAGTCACCCACCTGACTATCAGTGCACGCTATCCACAGTGATTTAACAAATGGATTGATGAGCCTTACCTAACAACTCTTGTTCTCATGGTGGTATTTGTAGGCCACTTGTGCTGGACAGATTTCTGTAAACACCCATAAATATATCTCAGTGTCCTGCCAAAACAACACAACATCTCAATACATAAAGCAAGGGAAAATGCTGATCACCGAGCCAAAAGCTTAATTTGCCAAATACACATTTTAATGCAACTGGCCCTTACCCCCCAAAAAGTACTCTGCTACAAGGAGTGAAGGAAACATTTGGCAAGGGATAAGGAAAACAAATAGTTTTCATCATCATTTAGTCAATTCTTTACGTTTACTTTGGAAGAATCTGACCATTTTTACATTGCTTCTGTATTAATGAAAAATAAGAAAAAAAGTACTGGAATGAGGATACAAAGGAAATACTAAGTTCAGATTCCAGGGAGATGGATTTTGACTTATGATAACTTCTACCTGAGTGAGTTCACTTTTACTAAAAGCAGTTAAGCAGGTACTAACTGTCTGGTGTACATTTAACCAAGATATTAATGATCTCAAATCTGAGATTATAAGTCTCTATTCATTACCCAAGTTACTGTATAAACCAGATATGTTAGTCTGTGTAAAAACATAATTTTGTTTTTATTTTAATGTATTTCACCACTGTGGTTTCTTCAAGTCACTCTTTTGCCTTAAACACAATTCACCTTGGAAGACTGAAAAACCCTTTTTCAGAGTGTAAAAACATTTATTAGGACAGTGGAAAAGCTTACACATTTTAGAAATACAAATTTTTCAAAATGCAGATACACAGTTTCTTGTCAAATTAAAATTTCACCACTTACGGTGGAAGTATTTCTGAAGCCATGAATATTTTCTCCACAAGCTCTGAAAGTATGTTCAATAGGTGTGCTAAATTAGTGTTCACATCTTCATTTTTTTCTAACTTTGATGGACTTAACTAAGAGAAGGAATAAAGTAATATAAATGCATCTTGGCAATGATAAAATGAATCAAGGTAATCAAACAGTAGTTTTCAAGGTTCTCTGTTTTTCCACTTTTCAATCTGTTTTAGTCTTGGGGGGTTGGATATAAATGGAAATTTTTAAGTAGTTTGCTCTACGGAACTCCTCATTTACCATTACTTCCCAATTATTCAACAAAACAATACAATAAGCAGTGATTATTCAGCACGTTTCATTTGCTCTGGGATTAATACCAGTGTTAAAATTCTCTTTTATTCATTTACCATGCTTTACCATAGATTTTTACAGCCACAGAAAATGGATTAGCCTTTATTTTCAAAATTATATTCTCAACTAGAAGACAAAAACCCAGCTTTACTGATCACATATACTAGGTATATGTGATATATATATATGATCACAAATATACTAGTATTTAAATAATGATCACCATGTATTATAAAACCTATCTTTAATTGTATTTATTTGAAAACAAATACCGATTAAAATAGAAAGGCTTTTCTGAATGCCGTAGACAGAATAATGAACCTTTCTCAAAACATTTTCAGTAACCCTTGAAATCTAAGAATTCTGATCTAGAATCAGTGGAATAGATTTATCTATGTAAGTCTGACTTCCCTAGCCTGATCTAGTGCCCACGAACACTGTGCAGACTTGCTGGATTTCTGTATCCATTTCAGTTAGGCCAACTACGGCATTACCCCAGGTGTTCAACACTGGATCCTCAATTTCTTCCCTTTAGGTTAATTAGTAAAAACTGACCACTGTAGTGCAAAATTAACATTTGACAGCTCCCAGTGTACATTACCAAAAGCAATTACTTGTTTTATTAATTTTGTATCAGATCTAAAAAATGTATTTAATATCTTCCTTCTGTAGTCACTCTATCTTCAAAATAAGAGAAGAACCATGTGAGATTCCACTCTTTCTCTTAATGTTTATTATGAATTTACACTGAAACCTTAATAATCTTAAAAGGATGTTTTTATTTGCTTTTGAGTGGAATATGTTGTACTTCTTTACCCCCAAAACCTTCAAGGATACCCCTGGCTGTTATTAGGAAGTGCTTCATCGACCTTAACTGGGTTATACAACCAAAGTCTCTAGCAAACACTTCAATTTATGTTATGTACACTTTCTGAAAGCAGCATACACTTTATTATTAGTAGAGCAGGATAAATGAGAAAGTACTTTCATTAATTTCTGGTGGAATTTGAGGTTTTTAATCTCAAAATACATCTTTTTTAAAAAGTTTATTTTGTCTAACATTTTTCTGAATGTATTGCAAAATGTGTAAATGCCCTGATGAATAATTTTAAAAAGCTAATATATTTTCCTTAAAATGTAATTAGCTATAAAGCATCACCTATTGAAATATGCTCTTTGCTGAAATACTTAAAACATGAAATTCGTACCTCGCAAGACTGCTTGCTTTCCATTATCTTTAAAATAGAGTCTTTCAACGCATGATGAACGAACTGTGTCGCAGTGGCTTTCATGTACTGCTCCATCAAGGTGCTTGCAAGTGTTGTAGCTCGAAAGAGAGTAGTGGCTTCATCTACATAAATATTTATATTAAAAGATTAGTTATATAAAGGATTATACTAATGTGAAACCAGATTAGAAATTAAATGAACTCATTTTTTCCTCAAACATTATACCCATGTAAGTATGCTTATTTGCATCCAGCACTGAAGTATGAATTATAATGACACCCTCTATTTCTATAAACTTAACTCTTCAAAGGACTTTATTCATTAGATCAACAGGAGGTGCTGACACTGCCATATTCATAAGAAAAAACAAAGGCTTAGAATGGGTACAGGACTTGTTAAGACCAAAGAGCCAGTGAGTGACAAAAATAAGATCAGACTTCAGCTCTGCTATCCACTGAGCCCACACTTTGGAAATTCTGAGTTAATTTCCAAATAAGAATATAACATAGTGGTATAAATAGACTTATCATAGGGATCATTTTGAAAAGTATAAAAATACCAAATCACTATGATACATACCTGAAGCTAACAGGATATTGTATGTCAATTATACTTCCAATTTTTTTTAATGAAGAAAATGAAAAAAAAAAAACCCACAAAATCCCAGTATAAATTATTACGTTAAAAAACACAAATATTGCCAAAAAAAGACAGTCTCGGTGTAACATCTGGACCATCACTTTATCTTTCCTGACAAATCTATCTTTCACATTTTCTATGATTAGGAGGAAATAGTTTTAGCTTTTATAGTTTATTGGAGAACCTAGAAGCAAGCACTGTTACTGAGCCAAAGTGCTAGCTGGAAAGGGGTTAACTGTGACAAATCTGTAAGCTGTTACAAAGCACCATGTGTCCAGCTCTATTACCTGGGAACTACCTATCTATAGAAGCTAGAAATAAAATGCAGCTGTCACCTAACTTTTGTGCAAAGAATAAGTAAAATATAAATGAGAGAATATGGTAGGTACACCAAACTATTCTTAATAATCAAGCACCATAAGCCACTGATAGGGATAAAGAAGTCACTTTCTTATGGCTTCTAGTGGAATAATTTACCATGACAGAAACTGCCAAATGTTAGCCAGCACAAGGATCAGAACTGACATTCCGACTTTAATTTTTAATGAAGAAAAACAGAGTAGCTTATTTACCTTCCATGCTTATTTCTCTGTCATTTAGTGTACACAACAACAATGATTCAAGCTTTTCATGAAGAAAAATCCTTAGTAGGATGCTAGCCAGTAGTGTTCGGTCCTGTCCACATACATGTGATAAAGCATAGACTACATGAAGCTCCTTTTGCAGTATAAGCTAAAAATGACATCGAGAAAGATTATTGTAAGTACACAGCATTAAATGTTCTCAATGAGATGAACAGGAATTCTCTTATGTTCTTCTATTTAGAAATATGTTCTATTCAATACATTTATTAAAAATAGAATGAGTTTACAGCCTGCATATTTATAGTCTCTTAAGACCAACATCATACTACTGCAAGGTTTTTTAATTTTAACCTTCTATGCCCATCACTGGTGCACTAAGTATGACATTACTATGTTTAACTTAAGGAATTTTTTGTTTAAATGTTTACTGTTAATTCCATCAAAAATAATTAGACTGGTAAATAACTTAATACCTCTTTAAATTCACTGTACTCTTCTTCTGGCATGATTTTTTCCATAGAATATCGTGCTCGGACACGCAGGGATCCTGGTTCAATACCTTTTAATGGTATATGGGAGCTGAGCAAAAACCATTCATCTGTGGCATGCCCTTTCTGTAACCGGCTCAACTGGCAGCGCATAAATACTTTAATAGAAAAACATCAGATGATTACTGTCTAAAAAGAGGACACTATAATTCGTCATACCACTAAATTTTCCTGACATTTTGTCTTCTCTGTAGTGTTAAATGCTTTAAAGAAGTTTTCAGTAGCAACACAAATTCAATACTTGATACTTACTTCATGCATTTACTCAGTGCCCATTTTGTGCCAGACTATGGTAGGCAGGGACATGGGATACAGACATGATTAAGACACGGTCTATGAGCTGCATGGAGGTCACAGTAAGGCAAGAAATCAATCATGGTACAATACAGCGTGGTGAGTGCTGTTAACAGTGGCTAATGCTACCGAAGTAAAAGAAATAAGTAATTCAGCCCATGGAAAAATCCATTCCAAACAGGTAACCCTTAAGCTGACACTTAACAGGCTGTGGAGGTGTAGCTACGTAGAAAGGCAGAGAAAAAGAGCATAGTCCAAACAGAAGGTATGATGGGCACTTTTAAAATCCATGGATCGCTTCAGAGCTACAAAGAAAGCTGGTATAACTAGAGAGAGGATATACCAGAGACACACTATGAAAGCAACATGGTGGAGGAGTAGATCAGGAAAGGGCCTTTCTTCTGTGTTTACTACAGGTTTGGATTTTATTTTAAAAGTAACAGGGAACCACTAAAAAAGTGTTAAGCATTTAAATAGTACAGAACCGACAGAATATTTTGTAGAGGAAAATTCAGGCTTTGATCTGTTCATGTATATCACTTCTTTCCCTAAGGCTGACTTTTAAGAAGGTATTAACCTAATTCACTCTGATGTGAACGGCTAAATCTCACTGCCACCTGTTTCAGCAACAGGCTGGGTGAAGGTGTGCTACTGAGAATAAGAATGGAAAAGGTTCACCAGAAATGAATAAATTTAAAGAAAAATTTTTAATAGAGTGATTTTATCCACTTACATAAAACTATACGAAAACAGGAAAAACCTACAAAGTACAAAGAAGGGATAGTGGAAGCACCATAGAAATATGGCCACTCTTACTGTTCTCTTGTTCCTGTCCACTGGGGAGGGAAGGGAAGATGAAAGATTAAATCAAGAGTTTAAGTTTACAATATGTACTATTTAGCCATTTTGGTCTTTTTATCTTATGAAACTCTTCCTCAACAATCAAAACTTTTAGAAGTACAAAAAGAAACTATGTCAAATTATATATTATTTGCACTTTTTTAGACTACATTATGAGTTTAAAAAAGTAAAATTTCTGTATCAACTTACAAATATCAGGATCTTTGCTTTTCTTTGTTTTATTACTAAGAGTTATCTCAAATCTGTTGATGTCAGGAGGAAGATCACTAGAGGACCAAAAAGAAAAAGAATTAACAAAATACCCTGGCATCAAATTCTAAGTCTTTTATTTCTACTATCGAATAAGTCCCTTATTTCTGCTATTAAACAATCTGAACATGCATGCTGGATTCAAAACGTATTATTATTTGGAATACAGGAATGCAGACAAGCAAATCATACTTTTCCTACTATCTTTAACCTCCTCAAGTAAATCCTGGAAACTATTGTAAACGTTTTTTATATGTCTCTTAAGTAAATGTTTCTGAACTTGTCAGTTAACACTAATTCCTATTAATAACTAGGTGAAAAACCAAGAACACAGCACTTCAGTAATAAAAGCAGGGAAAAAATATATAAGTACTACTAAAATGCCTGGACTCAGCCCTTTGTTCTGGTAGTTCAGAGACGGAGACAAAAAGAGAGAGAGAATGCAGGGGCAAAAGGGTAAAAGAAAAAGATTTAATGTAATGATAAAATCAGACTTACTCAAAGACAAACTCTTCCGACCATACAGGGTTTTGCCCTTCCCTTGCATGAGTTTTTGCTACTTGGACACTATTCAGGTAGATGTTACAATATGGATTAGTAAAATGTTTTACAGGGAGTTTATGGGCCTCTTCAATGTGTAAAACAAGACTGCTGACCTAAAGAAAACACAAAAAATTGTTACCCCAGATTTCAAGAATTATGCATTAGGTTTCAAAAGTAATTACTATTTAAAAATAACCCAAAACTGACTAATTTTTCCCCTTTCTTCAGACATTATGACCTGTAATTATATTTTCCTTTTTATGTGATGTATAAAATACAACATTCAAGCATTTAAAATAATTCTTTTTTTTTAAAAAAAGTGCCGTTTTAAGTTATTCCTCCAATTACATTCTTGTAGCAGTTTAATGAAATGCACCTTTTTTACTAAAAAATAGTTCAGAGAAAATGGAAATAGAGGATTTTATTTTGACTTAAGTAAAAAACTGTCACCACCCAAATCAAAATCCTGTAGGTTATATAAAGCTCACCTGGGAGATTTATCTATAAACTTCCACAGCTAGAAAATATGTTTACAACACTGATCCTGCCTTCTCATTTTACAGAAAAAGATACAAATCCAAAGAAGCTATTTGTCAGTTTTGATGCCAAAACTGAGATCATTCACTTTCTAGTATCAGGTTCTCTTTCCCCCTTGCCACATACTGCTTCTATGGTGTAGGACAAGTCAGCCTCTCTGAGCCTCAACTCCTCAAAAAATTAGGATAAAGTCTACACTGCAAGTTGTTGTAAAGATTCGAAATAATACATGTAAAAGCATACAGCAGAGTACCAGCAAAAGGGCTCAAGAGATGTTAGCTATGATTTTATTATTTCTTATTCTGTAGTATTATAGCTAAAAATGATAACTTCATAGCTAAAGTTTCACACAAGACACAATCTGCAAAAACTCAGTCTGATTTTTTTTTTACAGTTTACAAAAACGTTAAAAAAAAGATCTGAGAACACAATTATGTGTATAATTAAATGTCCTTGGGGAAAGGGTCAGACTTTTGGTTACAGGAAATGTAACTTATATTAACCATTTATTGACTAAATATTAACCATTTATTGACTTGCAATAGAACAATATATTAAATTCACAAAGCTTATTGGAAATTTCCATAAATAAAACAAGAATCACCTTTGGTCAATAAATACTGTAGTAATGTTCCTCAAAACTCAAGAATATTAAAATTATTTTTTCCAACTATCTAGGGATAACAATACAGAAAAAAAAAAAAAAAAGCAAAGATATGGAGGGTACAGAGTTGACTATACATACCTAGAAAGAAAGAAAAAGCCCAGCTTAACTCTATAAAATGAACACGTACAACATGTTACGGTTCAAATAAGACAGGACACTAGCTAACAGTTACACAATAGACTACAAAGCAAAAAACCGTAAAGTTTATTTGGATTAATACTTAAAGTCAGATGATCTTTTCAATAATTACCTTTAGTTGTACTTTTTGAAATAGGCCAAAATAATTCTTTCAAGAAAAAAACGAATGAAAGTGCCTAACAGAATGGTTTCTATTGTTGTTGGTTGGTATTGTTATTTTAAGTCAAAGAAAAAAAAATCCTTGGTATGTATTCAAAAGATGGCATTATGGACTAAGTACCCAGCATGTATATAAAGAAACTTCTTTTTCATAAATATTTCTCCTGCTACTGAACAAAGTGGAAGCATGGCTTTAAAATGCCTGAAAAGATAAACTTCTCTTAAGAACTCAGAAGTGTTATTTCTTATGTTCCACACATGAGTGAAACCATACGATAACTGTCTTTCTCTGCTTAACTTACTTCACTTAGCATAATCCCCTCCAGTTCCATCCATGTTGATGCAAATGGTGGGTATTCATCCTTTCTGATGGCTGAGTAATATTCCATTGTATATACGTACAAAACCTAATGATGCACTGTATGTTGGCTAACTGAATATTATAAAAATAAATAAATAAATAAATATTTTAAAAAACAAACAAAAAAGTACTCAGAAGAGTTTGAAATGTAGCCCAAAACAGTTCTGATAGAAATAAAGAGCAAAGTAATAAAGTGAAACGTGATAACATCAAATCAAAGAAAATCAAGTTTCACCTGACGCAGGCGTTTATTGGATGACCCTGGACTACTTTTCCGTAAACTGCAAAATGCCTGCAGACCTTTCATCCAGTCCTACAAAAAATAACAGCATTTCAAAGAAATATACACTAGTTTATTCAGTTTCCAATCATCAGGATTTTTTCCCCCAAATTCAGTTCTTTCCTGCTCCAGATGGCCACTGCTATACTCAGAGTGTGCTGCACTTTTACACTGGGGGCCCCACAAAATAAAACGATGACCAAAACAATTATAATCATCCTTCAAATTGTATTTTTGTTGAATCCCTAAATTAATGTTAAGTATACCATGAGTGACCATTAATTAGCCAAAAAATAAAATCCATGTAAAATTATTAAACAGTTATATTTTGTGAAAGGAGGGCTGATTGCAAAACCAACTGATCATGTGATGACTGACTTGATGACCAGCACCTACTCTTACCTTAGACCATGATAAGGGTAGAATGTGTAAGGGGGTCTGGGTTATTTGTAAGCCTTTCAAATGTAACATTAGATTCAAAACAGTTTTCAGGCTAATATTCAAGAAGCTATATTTTCAAATGTTTATCTAGTGGTTTGGAGAAATCTTAGGTTTATCAAAAATAAAGCTAAATATTTCACTTTAGCTTACTTATTTCCACAAAGCTGTGCACTACTGCTTTACTCAGTTTATCTTTAGCTTGTTGACTATTTCAGTCTGAACTCTGAATGTTTAGAGGACGTCTTTACAGAACAAATTAAGACCTAATCAAATACCATAGCTTTTAGAACTAGAAGAGAGTAACCACCGATCCCAAAGGCCATCCAAGTAACAAAAACTGGAAATACCAATAGTATTTTTGGACTTCAAGTGGTATATGGAAATAAAGAATATGTAAAGCTTACATATAAATATAAGAAAATGTTCTATTTATACTGAAATGTCATCAAGGTATATAACATACCTTTATTTAGAAAGAGGGAACCTGGTGAAATAATTGGAGGATAGGAAACTGAAGTTTAAATTTCTTTCCTAACTCAATTTCTAGCATTCAAAAAAAAAAAAAAAACTGTTAACAAAATGTTTTGAACTCTACTTTTTGCATCTAAATAGTAGGGATAATACCCACAAAACCAGGTTTTTTGTGTTATATGTTAATAATGTTTATTTGAAATATTTTGCCAAGATTTGAAACATGACATTCAATTGTGAACCACAAAACATTATGTGGCTCATTCGTCAATTCTACAGTCTAAGATATTTTCATAATTTATGAATCAGGGACGCATGCCAGGATCCAGTTTTAAAAGCTTCTGCCTCATATCCAGAGTTGGCACAGTATCTTCTATTTACAAAAAGTTGTTTTCTTTGACCTCTTAACCACCTTCAGATTCTTCCCGTAGAGTATAAGCAGAAGAAGTATCACCATATTTGTATAAAATACCAGTAAACACCCCTGATATATTATGGTTCAAAGAAATCAAAGTATTTTTAAAAAGAGTTTTTGGAAAAGATTCTCTTGTCACAGCACTGCTGAAAGTTTAATAAAATAAGAAGGGCACTGCATGTGGATCAATGCCTAGTGCTGAAAGTAGGCATCATATGTAGGTTTAGAGAAAAACAAAGTTGCTCAAATACTTTTATTTTTGATGACTGAACTTCTGTTTTTAGACATGAAGTTCAACCAGTAAAGAATAACAATGCTTGTTTGCAAAACTAACTGGCTTACCTTTCAATTGTACTGAGAATATCTATAACCTTTCTGCAGAGAGGATTTTAAATGAGCATTCTCAGTTGGACTCAACATCAGAGTATTTAAAGATCAATTTAAAATGGAGTTCTCATTCCTAATAGCCCTTCACTGAGTTTTTTGCTGCATTTCTTTCAAAAAAAATTTTACACATCAGAGTTCTCATTCCTTGAAATAAAAAGAGTATTCAATTTCAGTCTTCCTTTGTATTACTTTATCATATATGCAATAGTTTCTTAGTTAAAAAGAAAACATGAGCTAAATAAAGGTTAGCAGTCGTTGAGAAAACAATTAACTTACCTCTGCTTGTTCTGGAGTTTCTCCTGCAAAGTAAAAAATGTAATGTTCTTCACTAAAGTGCTGAACCACTATCTGAAAACAGTTTGGCCTTTAAAATATAAACAGAAAAGTGATTAGGAAGCTTAACAAAAAGCATTAAAACACACCAAAAATCACAACATATATAATGTATTTCAATTGACATCATTCTTAATTTAGAGAACCAATACTCCACTGTCCAAAGCATTACTGAAAAGAAAATATCAGCCGCATATATTTTTAAGAACTTTTTGTCAGCACCACTGAAATTCTATCAATCCTTGCAAAGTTTAAAAATGTTTTATGCTAGAATTGCATATAGCTAATCTAAACACTTTTTAAAGCAAAATGTTATAAACTCATTACTTCATAGTAATATATATTATACATTCATAAGTGCTGGAAAAAGACTAGACATGTTCCTAGACCAAAATGTTCTTAGTGGTTATCTCTCACAGGTAGATTGTGGGTGATTTTTTAAAATCTATTTTTATATGTATTTTCAATTTTTTTTTTTTTACAATTTTTCCTCATCTGTTAAAATGGAAACATCTGCTCACACATATGCTTGTTCTGATGATTAAATAACCCAACAATGGTATACAGTACATATCAGTTCTTGTCCTCCAATAGTATGCACCATACTAAAATAGTTTATATCTTTTTTGAAGATGTGTTTGTTGTCTTTCCAACTAGACCTGAAAAGGATTATAAATGTTTAATAAGGGCCACTCCAATGTTCATAGCAGCAGTGTCCACAATAGCCAAACTGTGGAAGGAGCCGAGATGCCCTTCAGTAGATGAATGGATAAAGAAGATGTGATACATATATACAATGAATATTACTCAGCCATCAGAAAGGACTAATACCCACCATTTGCATCGACATGGATGGAACTGGAGGGGATTATGCTAAGTGAAATAAGAAGAGAAAGACAAAAATCGTATGGTTTCACTCATGTGGAACATATGGAATAGCAGAGGACCATAGGGGAAGGGTAGGAAAACTGAAGGGGGAGAAATCAGACAGGAAGACAAACCATGAGAGACTCTGGACTCTGGGAAACAAACTGAGGGTTTCAGAAGGGGGGTGGGTGCATGGAGGGCTGGGGGGCCGGGTGATGGGTGTTAAGGAGGGCATGTGTTATGATGAGCACTGGGTGTTATGTGCAACTAATGAACACTAGATCAAAAACTAATGATGTTGGCTAACTGAACATAATTAATGATAGGTAGGTAGGTAGGTAGGTAGGTAGATAAATAAATAGGTAAAGTAAGTAAGTAAGGACCAGGGCGCCTGGGTAGCTCAGTTGGTTGAGCGTCTGCCTTCAGCTCAGGTCATGATCTGGGAGTCCCAGGATCAAGTCCTACATGGGGCTCCCTGCTCGGCAGGGAGTCTGCCTCTCCCTCTGCCCTTCACCCTGCTGTGTTCTCTCTCACTCTCTCAAATAAATAAGTAAATAAAATCTTTACTAAATAAAGGCCTTCATGTTTTTGAAACTCAAAACTCAATAAATGTTATTCCTATTTCTTGCATTAACCAGATTATATCTCTTACTTCAGCGTTAGGAGGCCATAGCAAAATACCCACAGTACAAGCTTAATATTTACTTAAAAACCATCCTTTCATGCTTTGAGAATGCTATAAAATAATACAAATACAAGTTGGAAACTTCAGCTTCTGAAAGTGGCTTGAATCACAATGGCCTTCCTGGCTCCATAAAATATAAATAAAACAAAAGACAACTGTTGGAAATCACTGGAGAACAACAGAGCAACTAAGACTTAAGAGGCCAAGATCATAGTGAGGTAAGCCTGAACTTCTCCACAGCTTTTCCTTTCAAGGCATTTGCCAATTCCTAAACTGCACAGGGCAAGAAGCTGAGAAGCCTAGCAGAAGGAAGCAGCATCTAAGAGGCCCCAAAACTAACCAGCACAGCAGTTTCATACTGCTAGGAGAGACAAATGATTTTAGGGCCTTTAAAAGAGAAGGCTTTCATCTGAGACCCCTACCCATGCCTTCAAAAGAAGGGCAAACCAGAAAATAGAACAGCCTTCACCAATACCTCCATTTGATCCCTGAGGGGACTTATCTGGCAGAACAGCGCTTTCTGGAGGCAATAACATTATCCATAGCTTCTACAATCTTTCATACACAATGTCCACCATTCAGTCAAACATAAGTACGTATCACAGGAATCGTGATTCAACCAACTGAAAAGCCAATCTAAGAAAACAAACGAAGGGGAAAGACCTACATATAATCCAGATATTGTTAGATACAACATTCAAATAACTGTAATTAAAACGTTTAAGAAAATAGGTAACAAAATAGATAATTTTGCCAGCTAACTACATCTATAAAAGAATCAAATGGAAACTCTAAACTGAAAAATGTAATTAATTAAATTAAGACCTCAAGAAATGCATTTAACTGCAGAAGAGTGTATTTGTGAACTGGAAGACAAATCAGAATATCCAGTCTAGGGCACATAAAAAAAAATTATGACAAACACAGAACAGAAAACTATGTAATAGGCACATGGGACCTAGTAAAAGATTTAACATGCTGGGGCGCCTCAGCGGCTCAGTCGGTGAAGCGACTCTTGATTTCGGCTCAGGTCATGATATCAAGCCCTGTGTCGTGCTCTGCACTCAGCGGGGAATCTGCTTGAAATTCTCTCTCTCTTCCTCTCCTCCTGCCCCCAGCCGCTCTCTCTCTAAATAAATCTTTAAAAAAGATATAACATGTAACAGGAATCACAGAAGATGAAAGAAAATGTGGCGGAAGAACTGTTTAAAGAGATAGTAACCAAGACTTTCCTAGAACTCAAAAAAGACATCAGGTATCAAACTGAAGAAGCTCTGCAAATAATTAGGATAAAGTTTTTGAGGAAAATTTATAGTAGGCACATTTTTGTTTAACTGCTAAAAATCTAAAGAAAAATCTCCAAGTAACCAGAAAAAGATGAAATATAGTACACCTGAAAGAGAAAAAAAGATATATTATCTCTAAAAGAGAAATAATCAGAAAAAAAGAAAAAGGTGGAAGGCAGAAAACATTGTTTAAAATGCTGAAAGAAGGGCGCCTGGGTGGCTCAGTTGTTTAAGCATCTGCTTTGGCTCAGGTCATGATCCCAGGATCCTGGGATAGAGCCCCACGTGGGGCTCCCTGCTCCACAGGGAGTCTGCTTCTCCCTTTGCCCCTCCTACTCATTCTCTCAGTCTTTTGCTCTCACTCACTCATAAATAATCTTTAAAACACTGAAAGAAAATAATTGTCAACCTAAAATTTAATATCCAGTGAAAACATCATTCCTAAGTGAAGATAGTAAATACCACCACAATGAAAGATTCAGCCTATGAAAAGGTGTAAACATTCCCATATATTACTCACTACAGTAACTCTATCACTGAAATATCTTTCAGCCCATGCTTCTGAAATGATTCTATTTAAAGTAAAGCAATATTAGAAGTTAGAAGTTTAATATAAAGAAAGTATTTAGTGACCTCTTAATACTGAAAATAATCTGGAAAAAATTGCATAGCTGTGAAGCTAAAGCAGTTTGAGAAAACAGGCAAATGAGCAATGCTACCCTTCACCATGGCAAGAGCAAGCATGCTGTTCACCTCTGTTGCAAGGAGCTGTTGTTAACTTTCACATTACATTTCATTCAAATGCAGGTCAGTCAGTGTATTGGGTTCTATGCATACAAAAAGCAAGAAATGTTCAGCGCCAGCCATATATTTCAAAGAAAAAGAACTGCATTCATCCATGATTCCCCCTTTCATACTATGATATTTACATTCCATGATACATAATTTGATGTCAACCTATTTTTCATTAGTCCTACTATCTGGTAGAGGTGTCTTTCATTTCCTTGAAATATACTTTGCTGATGCTGTTTTTCTTGGGATCTGCTCTTTCTTGGTACTTCCCAACTCTTCCATAGTAAGGCCGTCAAAAATATAGTTGATGATGGTAAACTGGCATACTTTGGAAAAAACTCAGTTCTTTAAAATAAAAGACTTGTACCTTAGTTCCCATGAACATAACTTTTTCATACCAGGTTTAGACTTGGTATCATTAAATACAATGTCAGAGTCTTAAAAGCCACCTTCAACAAGAAACTCTGCACAAGAAGCAAGCTGTGATCCTATAGCAAATGGTAAATGTATTTTTACTGCTTTACTGCTTCCTCAAACGCCTTTCTTGATGTTAACCATAAAAGAAATAATTCAGTCTCTTTAAACTGCATTAGAAGACCTGATCTTTAACCCTACAGTCATTTTCTTTAATTGGCAAGTGTAACATTGACCTTTCTTTTTGATACTGCAAACTGGTTTTCGGTCCACTAGTGCCTGTTCATAGAAAATATGTCAAAAATAATGTTACAGCTTTTTCCCCCACCCAAATTTACACAGATGTACTTTTATTAGTCTTAATAATTCTTTTAAGATTCTTGTTATTCAAATTTTAAGTATCACTGGGGAATCATTTTTAACCTCATTTTTCCAAAGTTGAATTTCTGCTTTGAATCTATAAGCTATCAGAGCACATTAATATATTTTTGTGTTGTACTTCTAATTCTGAGGAAGTTTTACCCATTCTTCAACTAATCTGCTAAGTGCAAATCATTTGCCAAGAAGTTTTTTTCTTGTACATCATAAGCTTCCGCAAAGCTCTTCTTTTGGACAGCTTACGGACTCTGGTATCAAACAGTACAGTGGTATTCTGATCCCATTTCCTCCCATAAAACTGAAAACATGCAGCTGATGCAGCTTGCATTTATTAGACTCCATTTTATAACATTTCATGTGGAATTCTGGTCTACAAACCGACTTTTACATGTAAGAGTCTCTCTGTATTGCTTATTTTCCAAAATGAATTTTTGATGTAAAACCTTTAAATGTTCCTATCATGAAGCTTCATCACTGATCATAAATACTATTTCTACAGTATCTTCGTTGTTCCAAAGGATTCCTTTACTTTTTGAATACTTTATCTTTAATATTTTCTTTTGGTACCTCTTTGAATGACCAATAATTTACGTCCAAGTATTTCTCTAATGTTTGCAGATTCATCAGTATACAGTGAAAATGTAATCTCTGGATCTGTATACAGCCTATCATTTGATTCACCGATGCATTTCCTGATAATACTATCTGAACACAATCTAATACTATCTGAAAACAGTATCTCTTTTATTGCTTTTGCTTTTTGGTTCCAAACATACAAGTGGCAATTTCCACACAGACTGATTCAACAAGGAAGTTCTCCAACTCCGTGAGAAGCATTTTGGCTTTAGCTTTAGCTATTAATTCCAAGATCTCCTAACAAGCTTCCAGAGTATAATTTGATTTTGTAGGAACAGATCTATGGAAAGGAGGGGATTGGGAGGGGAACCTATGGGGGCAGAGGGACTTTTATTTAAAACTTAGTTCTTTAGTGGTATGGTGCCAACACAGTGTGCCTGGCACCACTGATTTATTCAACTTATATGCAAAATATTTAGGCTGAGGAAGAGAAGATTTACTGGATTTAGTTATCCCAATACATTTCTTAAGTGGCCTAATTAATAGGTTGAATTTTTAAGGCTACTGTTTTTATCTTGCGATTTTAATGACTTTTCAGCTTTAATCACCAAATTGCCCTTGATGGTGGGAAAATAACTACACACTAAAGCCAATTGAAGAAGTAACAATGAAAAGAAATCTAAATATCTAAAAAATATATCTAAAGTTACATTTTTTGAAGAACTCCCTTATATATTTTACAATAATGAAATGCTGAAACTTAAAACATTTAATATTTTTATTACAGTAACATTTTTATAACCACCAACCTCAAGGGACACCCATAACCTATTCGTGGCACGCAGATTGGGAAAGCTCTGATCTAATTATCTAAATGAATTTATACCCATCTTCCACGGCTCAGCTTAAGAACCACCTATTTCATATTACTTATTTCAATATGCTTGTCCCCAAAATCTCTTCCCTCTTGCAGCTATTTATAGCACAAATAAACCATGTTTGGTGGTGAATAGTGTGGTTGTCTCCCCAACATCCATTTCCCTCTCCCAGAGAGAATACATAGCAGTCTCTATTTCAGTGGGCTCATCCTCAGCAACGGGGTTTGGGCACCCAATAGCCTCCGTTTATAAAAGGTAATCCCATTCCTTTGCTACTTCAGGTAAGCCACAACTACACACTGATTGAGAGGTGGCTCAACAGTGCATTCTCAGGATTTTCAATCATTACCAGAGGGAATGCTTACTTTTTCCTTCTCTGGGTACTGTAGGCCATTTTGGTACCATGAAGGAAAAACTGTTTTGTGAGGAATAATTCAGTACACGCAAAGGCAGGCAGAGCAGAAAGATGAAAAGAAAAGAGCCAGAGGTCTGATCTAACCACACCCAAAGGCCAAGGTTCTCATATTGTTAAGGAAGGAAAAACAAAATTTAGGATATCCTATCTTACCCAAAAAATTTTTGCTTGTTTTTTGGAAGAGCTGTTTTTATGAGATATTAGGAAGTGTTTGAAAAAAAAAGGGGGGGTTATCAAGGTCAAAGGATTCATGAAATATTTCATATTATATTCCCTCTTAGTGATGCAGAATATAAATACTAGCAGAGATTCCAAAAAGCCCTGCTTTAAGGTAATAAACTATGTGTTCAATTCAGCATTTCTCAAACCCTGACCATTTAAAACAAACTGACTGTTAAAATTACAAATAACACCAATGTGATATCCTAAACACAGTTTGGAGAAAAGAAATGACAAGGTTGTATGTTCTACAGCTATTTGTTTTGAAGTTTCCTGAACTTAAACAGGATAAAGCTAGACTTGCTTAGTAGAAATGCCATCTTGCAGCAGAAAAAAAAGTTGTAAAAAGCATTTGTTTTTAATTGTCTTGTGTTTTATTAATACCAATATTTATATATTGGTATTAATATATATATTAATATATATTAAAAAGGGTAAGTTTATCTAAAAAGATTCTAGATTCAATTATTAATAATACTGATGGTGACAGGTAAAGAAAGGCCATTGTTCCTCATCAGAAGTAATCAAGAGCTGGATGAGCTTTGTGATGGTCACGATTCACCTTTAACTTATACATTTATATTTACTTTTTAAAAAACTTTGAAATTAATGTAAGAAAAAATGTTTTGACTCCAAATCTGAAATACTCTCCTTTTTCCTACTGAAGCAATTATTTTATTAGAATTCTTTTTTTTTTTTTTTTAAAGATTTTATTTATTTATTTGACAGAGATAGAGACAGCCAGCGAGAAAGGGAACACAAGCAGGGGGAGTGGGAGAGGAAGAAGCAGGCTCATAGCGGAGGAGCCTGATGTGGGGCTCGATCCCACAACGCTGGGATCACTCCCTGAGCCGAAGGCAGACGTTTAACCGCTGTGCCACCCAGGCGCCCCAGAATTGTTTCTTAATGTCAAATTTTTTTAGGAACCTGCCTATCAGGTTGTTAATACAACCGAGTGTACTCAGAACTATCAGATGCAATGAGTTAGAGAATTTGATAAAACGGGAAAGAGGACAAGACACAAAGTCAGTCATTCAAAAGATTGGGAGTAGGGGAGGGAGGAAACATGCGATATACAGGTCTTATTTTACTACAGGAAATGTCATTCCAAAGATTTCTATATAATACAAAAGTGGAATTTCATGCACAGGTTAGTCTAAAATAAATAAGGAAGACAGAAGTTACCCCTAGAAAGTAAATCTGACATTTTCAGATGATTTTAGGACTCTCAAAAATTCACTATGCTTTGAAAAATGATCTGAATATATCCACAGTATTTTATTATTAAAACAATTCCAAAAAGAAATATGAAACCAATTTCTTACCTGCCAAAGAGACTATCATGAACAACATAGACAGAACATACGCTGAGATCTATTAATCCTTTTGGTTTGGTAGCTCGTTTTTCACTTTCAAAATAAATAAGTTGGGCATCACTGCCCTCTAAGATAAAATATAAGTTTTTCCACCGTTTTCCTTTGCCTGGTTAAAAAAAAAAAAAAAAAAAAAAGTGCTTTCCCTTAGCCAAATAATAAACTATGAAGTCATGTATATATATATCATAAAAATTGTTGCTGAAAATAAAAATCATATTTCCATTTTTATTCCAAAGCTTCAGTAATATACCAATCCTTACAAAATAAGAAAATGCCTATTAAATTTATCTGTAGAAAAATGCCTTTTGTTATACTGCTTGTTTTAATGGATCACAGAGTAAATGACAATGGTACCATAACTATATCTTTTAAAGTTTCATTAAGATAAAATCTTTAAAATTTTTGCTTAGGAATAATTCTTTTTTAATCATAAGAAAAAACTCTTCCACCCCACACCCTAACAACCAACCCCCTAACATTTCTTAATGTTAAATTGAGGCAAATCTATAAAACAGAAACATCAAAACAATGAATGTGACAAGTGTCATCAGAAGTCTCTCTTTAAAAAGGAAGAAAATAATGAAGTACGGAGTAGACAGGGGGCAAAAAATCAAATACCTCGCACTGGAATTGACCTCAAGAATGAAAGACATATTTGGAAATACGTAAGCTTGTTTCATGAAACTTTGCTTGAAAATGTGGACTTAATATACTAGACTCTAGATTGTATTTAAACTCAATTAATTAACCTATATTATTAGTGTCAGTGGCAGAGGTCATTGATCTTATATAATACCCAGTGCTCATTACATCACGTGCCCTAATGTCCATCACCTAGTCACCCCATCCCCCCTGCCTCCTTCCCCTCCAGCAATCCTGTTTCCTATGATTAAGTTTCTCATGGTTTGTCTCCCTCTCTGATTTCATCTTGTTTTACTTTTTCCTCTCTTCCCCATGATCCTGTTTTGTTTCTTAAATTCCACATATGAGTGAGAGCATATGATAATTATCTTTCTCTGACTGACTTATTTCGCTTGGCATAGTACCCTAGTTCCATCCACGTCATTGCAAATGGCAAGATTTCATTTTTTGATGGCTGAGTAGTATTCCATTGTGCATATATACCACACCTTCTTTATCCTAGACTAGATTTTGAAGGATATTTAGATATAAAAGCTTTAAGCAAGGGTCAATTACTAATAATTCATGTTGAAACAACTTATTAAATACATCAGTGGGAAGTTTTATGCCCAATATTTACACTGTTTCTACTAAATAGTAATGGAAAATACTGAAATTGAATCTTTACAGTTAATACTTACCCTTTTTTAGAAGATAACCTTTTTTAACAATATTTTTATAAAAGGCATCCTTTGTTTTTCGACGAATTGTATTATAGATTTCCTTGCCATCTACTGTATCATTGAGAACTTGTTCTTGATCCTGAATTTTTAAAAACATTAAAATTATTTCACAAATTCTTGATGGAAATTAAATAAAATCTACTAAATTACCAATTAAAAGCCAAGTTATATGTCTGTCTAGAACATTTAAATAAAGTTTTTAAGGCTGAATTCTAAAATAATGTAACATATATTAAGAGATCCTTTGCTTTCCAAAGAAAGTCTCAAAAATACAGTTTTGTTATGTTGCCTTGTTTGTTATAGCAAGTAACACTGACAACATGAATTTGTCCCAACAGAACTGATAAACTGGGAACGAATTTAAGCATAAAACTAATTCCTGGTAGCTTATGCACAGTTATGTCTATGAGATGCACTAGGTGAATGCAGAAAACTGCACTTAGCCGATATGAGATGCACGGGAATATACAAAACACACCTCCAGTACCTCATAGCCCGCTCAATTCACCAAGTGTAATATGCCACACCACCCGTCCACACCTGGGATTAGAACACCATCTGATTTCAAATAATCCTTCTACCACCTTACAATAATCACAACCCTTCTGACAGCCTCTTTGACAAGTAAACTTCAGGTCTTTTTCAAGGTAAAGTGCCATATTTATGTAGTAGTTAAGTATTTCTTAACCATTTAGCACAGAAAAAACTATGCTACATTTTATTAGGTTCTTACTGTTACATGTTACTGATGAGGTTCTGGAGTGTTATACCCCTAACCTTACCATCCCATAACCTTTGTGGTTTTCATTATGGTTTTACATAACTCTGACTTTCAGGAATGGACACATGTGTCTTAAGTGCTAAATCCTCCCAAGTAACAAAAAGAATTCTGATGTCAGGAAGAATATAAAGAGAAGAGTGTCTTTATAATGATCTTTCCAAAACTAATCTGTCATCAGTATTACCACTGGAATCCACTGGATTCAATTTCAGTTTCTTAATTTCTTTTTTGAGTAGTTCTTACTATTTGCTAGGATTAATATTTTATGACGATTTTCTTAGAGACTTCATGGGTCCATCTGATCCTTTTATAAATCTAAGATATGAGATTTTCATAAATCATATTTTTCCTCTATCTTGAAACATTCTGCTATTTCATCATCCTAGGAATCATTTCATCATTATTCAAAAATTACTTCTCAAGTACACTAAAGATCAGGGGTTGGCAAACCATGGCACAGGCGCCAAATCCAGCCCACTGCCTGGTGCTGGACATAAAGTTTTATCGAAACACACCCACACTCATTCCTTTATGTTTTGTCTGTGGTTTCTTTCTCACTACAAAGGCAGAGTTCAACAGCTCAGATGGAGACTGAAGGGACTGCAAAACCTAAAATATTTATAATCTAGCCCTTTACAGAAACATTTGCCAGCCATTAGCTTACAGGATGGTGCAAGAGTGAAATAAATATTTCTATTGCATCATCCTTTGTTGGGTTTTTTTTTTCAAACAGTGTTGCCAAATGTTGCAGCATCTTTCAAAAAAGTATAAAAGCCCACCATTAGCTTTCATTGAGCACAGCCCAGAACTCTTGATTTTCTGCTAACAGCAAAGAGAAAAAGTTGACATAGGAAGAGTTTGACAATTATTAGAAGAATCAAAAGATGAATGCAAGAGGCAGAAGCACTTTGTGATCTACTGTGATGATAAAATTGATTTTTGATAAGCAAAAATCTCACACTATAATTCTTCAGATGACAGTATCCTTAAACTTTCTCAAACTCAAGAAACACTGAGTAAATGGTATATTTTGCGGGGGAGGAGGGCAGTATGGAGTTTCTACCTAGTCAGACATTTAATAGGAAGGATGTCATCACACTGTATTGTGACAAGAATCTCGACTGTCCCGTTTTGCTAAAAAGAAGGGTTCTTTTAATTTTTATGTTTGTGCACCAAGATTTACTTAATATGATTTATAAGTGTACAAAAGGTACTTTGCATCCAAAGGTTGTAGAAGGAAACATACGTAGAAATTTTAAAATTCACCATATTTATCACTGAAATTGATGTTTAAAAATCTAAACAGAAAAATATTTTACCCTTATGGGGCAAAGAAGGCTGTACTCTCCCAACAAAATCATAAGCCATCCAAGTTTTCAAAATTATTCCATTTGATGATTCAAGTACATGAACAAAAAGCAAGAATCATAATCTAAAGCCCAGTACAGAGATATTTACATCTGGAATCAGTATTGGATTCTGACAGGGAAAGTGTGGGAAGAATAACCAGAGTAATTACAAAGCAAGAATTAATTAGAGATGTGTCTGAAATCTGGAATTAGGATTTACAAGATGGGTATGTTCCAGGTCCATGCATGACAGTGAATTAACAACTGCTTATTTCAAGCCTTTATAACCAAGGAAATATGGAAAAACATTTGAGTTTGCTGTGTTTAAATTCTTATTAAATTTTCTAATAACCTTTTTTGGACTATACCTTTATTCCTACTTCTAAGAATTATTCATAAAATGACTTAAAAATAAAAAAATTAAAAGGATACACTGGACCCAGATGATAAATAGTGATGACTACTTTCCTGGTTATATAGATTTGTACTTATCAGTCTTTTATTTCAATAATGATAATATTTAGGGGCACCTGGGTAGCTCAGTCAGTTAAGCATCTGCCTTCTGCTCAGGTCATAATCCCAAAGTCCTGGGATAGAGCCCGGCTTTGGCCTCCCTGCTCAGTGGGGAATTCTGCCTCTCCCTCTCCATCTGCATCCCCCCCAGCTCATGCTTGCTCTCTAATAAATAAAATCTTTAAAAATAATAATGATGATAATATTTAGTATTGGCTACAGAATGGGGCATATTTGTAGTTTGTTCTTTAAGACATAACTACACTAATATTTGGATTTAAATATCTGATTTCAGGATGATTTCCATAGCTCTTTTCCAAACTGTATTAAGGTAGGGGCTGATAAACTTATCTACAATTTCTAAAGGATTCCAATATATTAGAAGACACTATGGCCAAGGAGAGAACTTCACTTTCCGAACTCCAGTAAATCACTGGATGACAAAACGAAGGCTTTAGGGCCTACTCTCTGCACAGTTCTGGAGAAGTCTTAAATGTTCCCGTACATTTAATTCAATAAATGTTTGTTGAGTGCCAGGGTCTGTTCTAGTTCTTGAGATATATCAGTGAACAAATCAAAGATCCTTAACCCCAAAGAACATATATTCTAATGAGGGAAAGATAATAAACATAATACATAAATCATACTGTATGTTAAGAAATGGTAAGCACTTTACAGGGTAGGGCAAGTAGCAGTATTAAATAAGGTGTATGGGTCAATCTCATTGTGAAGCTAATTTCTGAGCAAAAGGAATAAGAGAATGACGCAAGTGGATATTTGAGAAAAAAAATCGTTTTGGGCAGAGTCAACAGCTTAAGCAAAGATCCTAAAGCAGGAGAGAGCCTGGCATATTTTAAAAGTCAGCAGAGAAGCCAGTATGAGTGGAGAAAGTGAGAGAGAAATGGTATAAAGACAGGAGTTCAGAGGACCAATGAGACGACATCTATGGTCTGAGAGGCCACTGTAAGGACTTTGGCTTTCACTCTGAATGAAATATAGAACGTGTGCAGGTATTAAAGAGAAGAGTGAAATGATCTGACACATTTTAAATGGATCCCTCTGACTGTCGTGCAGTGTCAAGGGGCAAAGGTGGAAACAGGGAGACCAAAGTCAGATTCTGACGGTGGTCATGTGCTACATTTATTTGGAAGGCAGAGTCAGCATGAGGTTTCTGACAGTGTGGATACAAAGCATAGGAGAGAAAGAAGAGTCAAGGATGACTCAGTGCCCTAGCTCATTACCCTCTCCAGTCTCAATTTCCCTACTGTACAGTAGCGACCTCATCAAGCTGTTGAAAAATTTTAAAAACTAGTAAGAACAGTGTCTAAAACATACTGCTTAAAAAATGCTGCCTATTTTATCGTGGGCTTCACTGTCTCAACAGGCTCCTTTGCTTCTAACATCTGTCTCGAGAAGTGTTAGCTCCACACAGAAAGCAGATCTACCTAGGACCGCTCTTTCCATCCCAGTGTCTTACTCTGCGTGGGGTATGCAGGGTCACGGGGGGGGGGGGGGGGTTAAGCTAATCAGTTTTTCCATTAATAAAAGGTTATTATTACACTTTCTGTTCCGCAATAGAATCCTGCTGGGAAGGATAGGTAAGTATTATGATTCCCAAACTTCTACAGTAACCTACTTTTTTACTCCAGGCCCTAATTAATAGACTTCAAATAGCACTTAATGGTTTTTATGTAGTAATCAAATTGCTTTGTGATTGGCATCAGTTATTTCTGAAATATTCAAGGCCTTAACTGGCACTTTTGCAAATGACAACAATGTGGGGTTTGCTGAATTAAGAAATTGCAACATGGGAGTACGGCAGACTATATATTTGAAGTAATTCTTTAAACAACTTTATAACTTAAATACCAAAGTTTACATGTCAAATACTACTTACTTGTGCTAAGAGTTTTTATTCTACAAAAGTAAATCTTTCTAAAAAAATTAAATTAAAAAATTCTAAGCACAATTTCAAGATGGGAAAATGTAGGACTTAATTTGTAGACAAAATAAAATCTGTAGACTTCTGAAACAAAACCGCCATTAACTCTAAAAACCAATGTGAATTAGAATTCAGGATACAGCAGTGGGACACAGTGACAGAATCTGGAGGTAAAGGCACCTCCGACCCCCGAATAAAAAGACCCTGAGCAGTGCTTATAGAAAACATGTACCAAACTATGTGATTAAAAGAAAAAAAAACAGAGGGTGGGGAGGGTGCTTAGGTGGCTCACTCCATTAAGAGTCTGCCTTTGAACATTGGGGTGCATATGGCCCTTCTCTTCACTACATTGTCCACAATACCTAAATTGTGGAAGGAACCGAGATGCCCTTCAACAGATGACTAGACTAAGATGTGGTCCATATATACAATGGAATATTACTCAGCCATCAGAAAGAACGATTACCCAACATTTGCAGCAACATGGACGGGACTGGTGGAGATTATGCTAAGTGAAATAAGTCAAGCAGAGAAAGACAATTATCATATGGTTTCTCTCATTTATGGAATATAAGAAATAGGAAAATCGGTAGGAGAAGGAAGGGAAGAATGATGGGGGGTAAACAGAGGGGGAATGAACCATGAGAGACTGTGGACTCTGGGAAACAAACTGAGGGCTTCAGAGGGGAGGGGGTGGGGGATTGGGATAGGCCGGTGATGGGTATTATGGAGGGCGCATAGTGCACTGGGTGTTATATGCAAATAATGAATCATGGAACATTGCATCAAAAACTGGGGATATACTGTATGGTGACTAATATAACAAAATAAAAATTATAAAAAAAAAAAAAAGAGTCTGCCTTTGGCTCAGGTCATGGTTGGGACTGAGCCCTGCATTGGGCTCCTTGCTCAGCGGGGAGCCTGCCTCTCCCTCCCCCTCTGGCTGCCACTCCCCCTGCCTCACTCTCTCTCAAATAAATAAATAAAATCTTTTTTAAAAAAGTTCATTTTAATATGCAGTAAGTAGAATAATGAACAATGTCTGTCAGAACTGCCAACAAAAGAGGGACATTAGGGCTGACTACGGTTATTAGGAAGGTGTCAAGGAGAAAGTGAAACTTGAGATGGATCTGGAACTAGCAGTGCTTAGACAGTCCGAGAGGAAAGGGTGGACATGGAGACAGCAACAAGCACGAGGAGGTTAAGACACAGTAGCGATAATACAGAAGGGATGAAGTAGGTGCTTCCTACTGGAGAGCAGACAGTCGTTCACTCAGTAACCCTGATGCTAGTCTAGGCACTGGGAACACAACACCCCTGCTCTCGTGGACCACACATTCTACCAGAAAAGTATGAGGAAATGAAGCTATAATAAGTGTGACAAAATCATGATGATTCTTGAATTGAAATTAAGCATCAGAATAATGATCCCCCACCTCAGCAACTACAGCGGAGAGCAGGTACAACCATCTGAAACTAACTTGTTAGGAGGAGGAAAAACTGAGAAGCTAGAGACATAACCAGTCACTGTGGAAGTTTAGTTGGGCACCCAAAAACCCTTCTTTATGTCCCTGGAGTATCAATACCTCCGTTTTCCACATAGAAAATTCTTAATCACTCTTTTGAAATACCTGTTCCTAACCTCTGCTACAAACTTTGCCTACCACTCTTCAGAAAGTATAAGAAATGCAATAACCCTACGCATTAAGCAGCTAATATTCAACAGGCCCTCTTGTTCAAGACCAATCTTCCTTCCTATATTGTGGCTTTTAGCCACTCTTGCCTTTCCTAGGACCTTGTACATCAGGTACTGCCACTACCCCGTCTCACCCACCACTGTCGCTCTCCTCACTACTAGTGGCTTTATGCAGAGTATACAGACGTGCACAAGACGCTCTCACCATAAACCTATAGCCAAATAAACAATAATCTCAGCCCTGTATCTTCTTCTAGAGTTCATTTTTATTTTATTTACCAAGCTCACCTATGTAAGCCCAGCTGTGATTTATCCTTGCTGTCTCTCCACTTCTGCCTCCAACAAGCTCACTCTCTGACCCGAGGTAACATGGCTTCTGCCCCACCACTGCTTCTGTTCTCAAAAAGCCACAAAGGCTAGAATCAACATAAATTAAAACTAAGTGTTTCTCTTACAATTTACTTTCTGAAAGAATCTAATGGCAGTTTTAAATTTTATCCAATTTTAAAGGCATGAATGTGTGCATAAAACATACCACCAAAAATGCATTTTAAAATGAAATGCTTATTACTGCAAAAAGAAAAACAACACTGACCTGCATTGGTACAGGTTCCTTAAGATAATACCCTTCAACAATTTGTTCTTTTCGATAGTGATCTATGATGTCCCCAATGCTGTTAAAATAAAAATTACTGACATTGACATAATTTGTCTTACAAAAAATGCAAATCTTCAACATACACAAAGACCTTGTTAGCAAGGATTATGTATTTGCAAGTGTTTTCCAAAGCATATAACCCAACTACATCAACAGTATATATGATTATAATAGTCACATTATTTTAAAAAAGCAAGAATTCATTTACAGGTCAGAATACCTGGGTCAGGGATTCCAATTTTGCATACACATACTCAGAGTCAGTATAAGTAAGGAAAGAATAAAAATCTACCTTTTTTTTTTTAAAGAGTATTTCTGAGGAATTGAGAAAGAACTGATAGAGAAATGGCATTTATATAGCAAGTTCAGGTAGATTTTAAGAATTTTTGTCATCAAAACACACATTCTGCTTTCATAACAATCAGATGAAGTTACATCATAAAACATTAACAGCAAGTAAAAGCAGAAACAAACAGAAGACCAGGAGCTAATTTTACATGTAGGATTATTGCTGCCACAGGAAAGGCTTATAGATGATTTTGATAAACAATGCTATAAAATATTCTTACTATCTGGGAAATTTTACTAATAAAACTGAAAATAAAATGGCATTATATAATGTACTTTAAGACGTATTTTAGCAGGGCATAATGAGTTTTCCAATATAAAAGTGTTTCTGTATAATCAGTAGGTCATTTTATTGTCCTGAATATTTAAATCCCAGACTTTTAAACTTTCGTTTAATATACTGGAGGAATGGCTATTTTAGGTACAGATAGGAAACATTTCTCAAAACAGATGTTGTTTAACCTTCCACTTGATTTTTTCCACACTTCTTCTGATGGAATTGAAACATATTTTATCTTTAGATATATATGTGTATATACACATACGCACACCCCTCTCTCCAAAGATACATATATACACACACATATATGTCTCCGAAGATAAAATGTCTTTGCTGTGCTACAAAATTAATTTAAACCGAATATAATGTTAAAAATAGCAAAAGAGAAGACCTGAAATGATTAATGAAAAAACAAGTATGAATGGATATGAACTAAATACCAGAGGCAGCATTTTACGCAAGGGGGAGGGGCACAAAATGAGACAAGTAAAAAGGTATTCACATTAAAAAAGACAAGGAGAGTTCTGAGTGTTTAAAGGAAAAATGTAATAAAACATATAAATCCAAAAATGTTGAAAGCAAAAAGAAAATCAGAGATGACTACATGTTTCAAAGCAAAAAGCATCAAATCTATAAAAAAAACAGTAAATATCAAAGGTTTGACTCAGTAACTGTAAAATGCAATTGACCCTGTGGAGCATCTCAGCGTTTCAATGTAATTCTTGTCCACGAGCTGAAAGAACAGGACACTGTTGTGGAGTACAGTTCAGACTGCCCAAGAGCAAATTTAAAAGTACCTGACAACCAATCAGATATATTTTTACCAATGAGCTGGACTTTCAAGATATTTTTTTAAAAAGTTACTTTAGTTCATATTCTGCCCAGATATACCTAACAGTCACAACAACCCAGAATTTCCTAGACATTCCTTGAAAGTTTTAGATATGAAATCAGATAGATTTACATCTCAGAAAACTAAAACATGTTCACTATCCATCTGTGAAATAAATGTGATTTTCTAGAGATACTATATCCTATACTTTCATTTTAGTAATTTAAAATAAAAATGAAACCATGTCTCTCCTTGAACCTCCTAGATAAATGTTAGTAATCTTCAAGGTCTGACCAAAATCCTTCCTCTCTCTCCCTTCTCATCACTACCTCAACTGCTCTCTTTCCACTGAGTCTCTTATGCCCATGTGTACAGCCCTGAACTCATCACAGTCAGCCAACCATCTGTTCTCATAGACCTGTACCTCACAGACCTTTCTCTTTAATGTATGTGCACAGGGTCTGTACAATATATTTCAAAAAGTAAACTCGTTAATAAATGTTTGAATTATACCTGCTGTTAAATGCTTCTCCTGCTTTTCTAAGTTATAATATAGGAATGATAAGTTATGTCTCGACAAAGCAGTTTCTAAATGAAACAGACTTAAGTGCTACTGCTCTTTACCAAAAGACTAATGTAGAATTAATGGGGAGAAAAGACAGTAGAGTGTGGCTCTGTTATATAGATTTATTGGATAATCCAACTTAACACTTACATATCTAAAAAGTAAGTGATAATCACAAATGTCTATCTATTTAAGTTCATTTATTTCTTCTTAGTAATCTCTACACCCAATGTGAGGTTTGAACTCACAACCCTGAGATCAAGAGTGGCATGCTCTTCTTAACTGAGTCAGCCAAACACCCCACAAAGGTTTATCTTCTGAGATTTACTTTATTAAAACTGACACTAATTCTGTAATGGAATATATTTCCATGCTGAAATATGTATTTCCAAACAACTGTAAAACTGCCCTTTTCCAGCATCAGATTTACATAATTGTAGCTTTCTTTGAAAAACAATATTAATACTAGAAACAATACTTCTGAACTTAACCAAATGAACATATCTATAAAGAAAATTCGTGTGTGGGGGAGCACCTGGGTGGCTCAGTCAGTTGAGCATCAGATTCTTGGCTTCAGCTCAGGTTATGATCTCATGAGTCGTGAGATCAAGCCCCACATTGGGCATCACACTCGGTGGGGAGTCTGCTTGAAAGATTCTCTCTCTGCCCCTACCCCTACTTGTACATGCTCTCAATCGCTTGCTAGATATCTAAAATAAATAAATAAATGTTTTTTAAAAAAGAAAAAATTGGGGGGTTAGGGTTAATGATCATGGCCACAAAATTAACACGTATTTAAAAATTTTTAAGTCATCATTTTGTAAGCAGACTAATAATTTTGCAGTAATTTAGAAAGAAATATACTTCAAATATTTCTTTCTTCCCGCTTCATTCTGGTCTTTACCAATAAAAAGGTCAACCTTTATATATTTTATAGACTTGCTTCCATTATGTAGGAAGAATTTTCATTTGGCAGAATGCATATCATAAGGAAATTTAAGTCAGTAAACTTCCCTGAAAATAAATCTATGTAAATTATTTTATCTTTAAAAGTTTCCAGGTAGATATTTATCAATTCAGTTAAGAATATGTTTTCAATTTACAGTTTTATATATTCCAAGTCCCCAGAAAACTGGAAAACGGGAAAAAGTAATTTACCTTCATAAAGAGCTAAAATTGCAGCTAGCTAGATTTTCACTGAGGATGTCCAGATTGGACTATTAATGTAGAAACCACTCAAGCAGCTTTTTTGTATGATGATGTGCAAAAGAACCCAAATGTCTAGACTCACATCTTCCACTTGATGTCTCCTAACTGTTCTCATAACCGTGGGCCTTCTGGCAAGCAACTACAACTTGTTTTTTTGTTTGTTTGTTTTGTTTTCTAAGATAAACCAG
The DNA here is from genome assembly GCF_024610735.1 of Ursus americanus. Classification (NCBI taxonomy): domain Eukaryota; kingdom Metazoa; phylum Chordata; class Mammalia; order Carnivora; family Ursidae; genus Ursus; species Ursus americanus. The sequence continues at coordinate 21,577,388 of NC_142131.1, forward strand.
CTGCTGGATCTCTATACCCTCAAAGGTCAAGCTGGAATTAAGAGAAATTCTAAATGGGATGGAGAATACTGCTGTGGTATTAAGGGATTAAACTAGGCAAATACCATCATTTTAGTTTCTAAAAGCCTCCAAAAGAGGAAGACAATGCCACTCTAGAGTTATCTAGTATGGAAAATTCTTTACATTAGGAAAAATAAAAAATGAAAGATTTCCTTCTAATAAAAAAAAAAAAAAAGCTGAGACTCTATCATATGGCTTCTCTATTAACTTATTTTCCTGCTTCAGTGACTGAAGTTCATTCTGAGCTTTGGGATAATCAATGAGTTCACTATAATTTTTAAAATAAAAAGTAGGAACCAGTAATCACAAACAAGAAATATCAACTTGAGAACAACCCAATTACGTGGGAAATATTTGTAGTAAAGTCCCTGTTTACTCTTCAAGAACTTTTTCTTCCTATTAAAATGTCTTGGGGCGCCTGGGTGGCTCAGGCAGTTAAGCATCCCAGATTCAGGGTCCTGGGATTGAGCCCCACATCAGGCTCCCCACTCTCCCTCTGCCTGCTGCTTCCCCTTGCTTGTACTCTCTCTCTCTCAAATAAATGAATAAAATCTTGAAAAAAAATAAAATAAAATGTCTAATAAATGAATGTAATATATTTTCTTTTTCTTAGAACAAATGTTTTGCTATACTACAGTTAAGAACTTAGCAAATTTGGTATAAATAGTCTGCATAAAATCAACAAGCACATAAATTATATCGGAAGAAAACAAATTATAGTTATTAACTTATATTCATGTTTGACACTGTGAAGAATCCTTGGACATGACTACTACTAAATTATATTAAAGGCCTTATAATTTTAAATTCTAAAAAGTCAGACACTTTTATACAATTTTGAATCTGATACACTGTGTTATTGAAATTTCAACTATTTTTACCAAAAGTAAAAGATAACTAAAATTTCTCACAACTCACCTGTTATAATATCGGCCTCCCATCATAAACTGATTGTTTGGTGTTGGACATATTTTAAATCGCTGAATATTTTCATTGGTCCGAAAGTAAAGTGAATAGTCACCAGGAGTATTATCTGAGGGCCTCACAAGAAAACTGCATACTTGGCCAACTGTAAAAATTAAGCTGTTAGTTTTATTTCCTAATTATCAAATAAAAAAAGAAATAGTGTTAAGTAATGTAATTATAAAGTACATTTAAAAGTCATAAACATATATAACTTTTCACCAGGAACTTGTTTTATAATAAAGACAATTTTAATACATTTTTATATTTTCTAGTTTATGAGTCACAACCACCCATGATGTTGCATGTGTGTATTATGTAAAAATAAGTCTGCAGCTGTGATTTCTGGTTAATAATGTCTATACCTGTCATGACTTCGAAAGAATAATCTAACCACAGGTGGAGGACACTGGCTAAATGGGTACATTCTATTTGTAAATCCTCTTAATAAGAAAAGTCTAAAAAAAGTTAATTTTGTTTAGGAATACTCTGTATTTAATACTTCTGATTAAATATTAAAAAGTAATAACTGTAATAAAACAGTACCAACACTTACAAAGGTAGATTCAAAATGAAATATGTGTGTACCTTATTAAAATAAATACATGTACACTACCTTTCATTTAATAGGTAAGAACCTGAAAAGTCATATAGAAACAAATTATCATATATTAAAGATTTTCACACTAACTTTAGAGAAGGTTTTTTGATATCTTCAGTTGGCAGTGACTCAACACCAAAACGCTTTGTCTTTCCTCTGCCTTAAGTACTAATGACATAGAAAAGATCAAAACTTGACTGCTTTTAGGAAAACACATTGAACACTTAGAATATCAGATGCAATTCTTATGTAAATTACTAAGCGTTCCAATCCAAGGCACTTACTACCAAGTAATTTCATGTTTAATACAAAAAATAGGAATTCATGCAAAATTGTGCATGCAAGTGCTTATGTGTACTGTTAACAGGAGAAAATCACCAGATTCTTAGAAGAGCACATGACCCAAAGAAAATAAAAAGTAACACAAAGAAATTAAATTTAGCTCCTTTCAACTTGAAGTTCATTAAACAAGAATGAGTCCCTCAAGTATTTGGTCATCCAAGTTCAAAAATATAAACTTATATTCAAAATTCAGTAAATTCACTAAAATAAATATTTTGGTCCCACTCTCAAAGCTGATAGCATGCCATTTCGGTTGAGCATCTGGTCTCTATTACTACCATATTCCATCATGATGTTCCTTAGTTTTAACCTACTTAACCTACATCTTCACAATAAAATCAAAAGATTTTAAAACTGCCTTAAATCTTCCAAAAGGGCCAAGTATTTATTACATTAAACTCCAATGCTACAGTTCAAAACAGTAATTCAGATAACATCTTTAATAATCAGTAGTTTACTCACCATATACAGAAGCTATCAAATATTGGTTGTTTTTAAAGATCTAGGATTTCTACATTATAGATTATGGCTTAAACTTGTGTCATAATGTATGGCTTATGAAAAAGATATTTAGAGGGCGCCTGGGTGGCTCGGTCATTAAGCATCTGCCTTCGGCTCAGGGCGTGATCCCGGCGTTCTGGGATCGAGCCCCACATCAGGCTCCTCCGCTGGAAGCCTGCTTCTCCCTCTCCCACTCCCTCTGCCTGTGTTCCCTCTCTCACTGGCTCTCTCTCAAAAAAAAAAAAAAAAAAAAAAAAAAGATACTTAGTAGTTATATTAATTCCATCTTAAATGGTAGGATAAATGATGACAGAATGGTTTTTAGTTTAAATAATAAACCCACAATACAAGTCAAATTTTACTTTGCATATCTCTATAACCAAACTTTAAAGAAATGTTAAAATTTAAATAAGGCCCAATTCTATAATTTCACAAGTGCACAAAGATAAATGCAAGAACATTTGCTGCAGCTGAACGGCAAAAAAATAAAACTACACATTACTCTAAATATAGATAATAAATTACGGTTTTTATATAACAGAAACTTATGGTCATTCAAAAGAATAATGAAAACTTATATAAGCAGACACAGAATGATCTCCCAAAATGTATCCTAACATGAAGAAAGTGTATCGCATGCTCCTATGAGTGTGTGTGTGTAGGGGTATGTTTAGGAGCGTGGATGGGAGATATAAACGGACACTGAAAATTTATAAAAATACAGGAAAAAAACTCAAATCTGGTGCTGCTTGTAGGGAAGAGAACACGACTGCGATAGAAAGAAACACACTTCACTGAGTTTTATACTGCATGTATGTGTTCAACTAAAAAACACCAGATAACAAATACACCAGTTTCTCTGTGGTGCACAAGAATTTACAGTATGTTTAGATACCAAATGAGTGCTAAAGGCAAAATGGATGATAAGTGGTCAGTTTTTAAATAAAGAGTGAATATACAAGTACCTGTCATTAGTAAGTTATAAGCTTCTTGTTTGGAAATTTTCCCATGGAACCATCTTAAAAAGAGAACAAATTAAATATGTAAATCTAACGTCCTTTTTGCTGTTATACAATCAAAACTAAACAACCAGCACAAGTTTAATTCAAGCTGATATAATGAAATAAAAGCAAATACAACTGATCAAATTATCTCATCCCTTTTACATTTATGTTATTGCACTTTGTAAACATACATAATTTCAACAAAATATAGAAAAATAAGGGACTAATATGAATTATAATTTCCATATTAATTAACAATACAAGGACAGTAATGATTTTAATTCTGATAATGAGAAACTGTTACATGTTTACACCATAGCTAGTGTTCCCTTTTCTTTGTATTAGGAGGGAGGGCTGGTACAGGTAGAGCCCACTACAGAATTATCCAGAAAAAGAAATCAGCAAATGAATTTTCCTCTCATTACTCTCAAAGTGAACTTTCCCTACAATAGGAGGTAAGTTCTCTCTTGAAAGAAAATAGACATGGCTGACTGATACTTTCCTTAAAGTCAGAAAGTAAGATTGAGTGATGACAGAGAATAAGTATCAGCATCAAGGACTGAAATTAAAGAATGACTTAGCATTCCTAATTCTATTTGAGCTAATGCCGTAACAAATTACATGGCTAGAGTATTTAGTTTCTGTATACTTAAGCATTTAGAAATTATCATAAATGGCATTATAGTCAAGATCCACTACATATAATAACTAAAGTATTTAAATTTTACCTTAGAATAAAATGACACATCTGATTTTAAAAATTAATTATTGGTAATAAATTTCTTAAAATCTCCTCTCATTTACCTGAAGGACTATTATCTAGCTCGCGGATTAATATCTCTTAATGCCAGGCTGACAACTCCAAATCACCCCTCTATCACTATGCCACAATTCATGGGATATACTCTATTAGTTTCGATAGTGGATCAAAAAGCAACTTGGAAAGTAAAAATAATACAAGACTAAAACAAAAGAAGAAGCAAGACCCATCCATACACTGCCTACAAGAGACTCACTTCGGACCTAAAGACACATGCAGAGTGAAGTGAAGGGACAAAAAAACATTTATCAGGCAAATGGAAGTGAAAAGAAAGCTGGGGTAGCAGTACTTATAGCAGACAAAATAGGCTTTAAAAACAAAGACTGTGACAGGAGAAAAGAAAGACATTATAAGATGATAAAAGGAACAATCCAACATGAAGATACAACAATTATAAATACTTAATGCACCTAACATGGGAGCTCCTAAATACACAGAGCAGCTATTAACAGACATAAAGGAAGAAACTAACAGTAATACAGAAACAGTAGGAGACTTAAACATCCCATTTACATCAATTAGGTGCATCCCTGATTCCACGGATGCAAGTATGATTCAATATTTGCAAATCAATCAACATGATACATCAGAGTAATAAGAGAAATGATAAAAACCATATGATCATCTCAATAAATGCAGAAAAAACATTTCACAAAGTACAACATCAATTCATGATAAAACTCTCAACAAAGTAGGTTTGGGGGGATGTACCCCAACAATATAAAGGCCATAGATGGAAAACCCACAGCTAATATCATACTCAATAGTTACAAACTAAAAGCTTTTCCCTTAAGATCAGGAACAAGACAAGGATGTCTACTCTTACCACTTTTATTCAGTGGAGTACCAGAAGTCCTAACTGCAGCAATCAGACAAGAAAAATAGAAAAAAAGGCATCCAAACTGGTAAGAAAGAAGTAAAACTTTCACTATATTTGCAGATGACAATGATACTATAAGAAAAACCCTAAAGACTCCACCAAAAAACTACTAGAACTGATAAATAAATTCAGTAAGTCACAGAATACAAAATCAATACAGAGAAATCCATTGCATGTCTATACACTAATAAAAAGTAGGAGAAAGAAAAATTAAGAAAACAATCCTATTTACAATTGCATCAAAAATAATAAAATACCTACAAATAAACTTCAACCAAAGAGGTGAAAGACTGTATTCCAAAATCTATAAAACAATTAAAGAAACTGAAGATGAGACAAACAAATTAAAAGATATTCCACGTTCATGCATTGAAGAACAAACGTTAAAATGTCCATATTACCCAAAGTAATCTAGAGATTCAACACAACCCATATCAAAATACCAACAGCATTTTTCACAGAACTAGAACAATCCTTAAGTTTGTATGCAACCACATAACATCCTGAATAGCCAAAGCAATCTTGAAAATGAAGAACAAAGCTGGAGTTACCACAATCCCAGATTTTAAAATATACTACAAAGCTGTAGTAATTAAAAGAAAACAGACCCATAGGTCAATGGAAGAGAACAGAGAGCCCAGAAATAAACCCACGATCATATGGTCAATTAATCTATGACACAGGAAGCAAGAATATAGAATGGAGAAAAGAACATTCTGTTCAACAAATAATTTATAATAATTTATTTTTAAAAAAAAGGATAGCCATATGCAAAAGAATGAAACTGGGCCACTTATCTACACCGTATACAAAAATGAATTCCAAATGGATTAGAGACCTAAAAGTGAGACCTGAAACCAAAAAACTCCTTAAAGAAAACATCATAGGCAGTAATTTCTTTGACATCAGCCACAGATACATTTTTCTAGATATATCTCCTCAGGCAAAGGAAACAAAAGCAAAAATAAACTGCTGGGACTACATCAAAATAAAGTTTCTGCACAGTGAAAAAAATCATCACTAAAATGACAAGGCAACCTACTGAATGAGAGAAGATATTGGCAAAGGAGATATCTGATAAGGGGTTAATATCCAAAATATATAAAGAACTTCTAAAACTTAACACCAAAAAATAAACAATTCAATTAAAAAATGGGCAGAGAGGGGCGCCTGGGTGGCTCAGTTGTTAAGCATCTGCCTTTGGCCCAGGGCGTGATCCCAGGGTCCTGGGATCGAGCCCCGCATCAGGCTCCCTGCTCCACTGGGAGCCTGCTTCTTCCTCTCCCACTCCCCCTGCTTGTGTTCCCTCTCTTGCTGGCTGTGTCTCTCTCTGTCGAATAAATAAATAAAATCTTTAAAAAAAAAAAACATGGGCAGAGAGCCTGAATAGACATTTTTCCAAAGAAGATACACAAATAACCAATAGACACATGAAAAGACGCTCAACATCACTTATCATCAGGGAAATGCAAATCAAAAGCACAGTGAGATTACTGCTTCAATTTCCTTGCTTGTTATGGGGCTGTTCAGGTTTTCTATATCTTCCTGGTTCAGTTTTGGTAGTTTATACGTCTCTAGGAATGCAACCATTTCTTCCAGATTGTCTAATTTGACAAAACTGGCATATAGCTGCCAATTTTGCTTATAGTTGCTCATAATAAGTTCTTGTAATTGTTTGTGTTTCTTCAGTGTTGGTTGTGATCTCTCCTCTTTCATTCATGAATCCCCCAACAAACAAGAGCCCAGGACCAGATGGCTTCCCACAGGAATTCTACCAAACATTTAAAGAAGAATTAGGGGCGCCTTGTTAAGCGTCTGCCTTCGGCTCAGGGTGTGATCCTGACGTTATGGGATCGAGCCCCACATCAGGCTCCTCTGCTATGAGCCTGCTTCTTCCTCTCCCACTCCCCCTGGTTGTGTTCCCTCTCTCGCTGGCTGTCTCCATCTCTGTCAAATAAATAAATAAAATCTTTAAAAAAATAAAAAATAAATAGAGAAGAATTAATACCTATTTTTCTGAAACTGTTCCAAAAAAAATAGAAATGGAAGGAAAACTTTCAAACTCTTTTTATGAGGCCGGCATTACCTTGATCCCAAAACCAGACAAAGACCCCACCACCAAAAAGGAGAGTTACAGACCAATACCCTGACGAACACGGATGCATAAATTCTCACCAAAATACTAGCCAACAGGATCCAAGAGTACATTAAAAGGATTATTCACCACGACCAAGTGGGATTTACTCCTGGGCTGCAAGGTTGGTTCAACATCCACAAATCAACCAATGTGATACAATATATTAATAAAAGAAAGGTCAAGAACCATATGATCTCTCAATAGATGCAGAAAAAGCATTTGACAAAGTACAACATCCTCTCCTGATTAAAACTCTTCACAGTGTAGGGGCAGAGGGCACATACCTCAATATCATAAAAGCCATCTATGAAAAACCCACAGCGAATATCATTCTCAATGGGGAAAAATTGAAAGCTTTTCCCCTAAGGTCAGGAACACGGCAGGGATGTCCACTATCACCATGCTCTTGAACACAGTACTAGAAGTCCTAGCCTCAGCAATCAGACAACAAAAAGAAATAAAAGGCATCTGAATCGGCAAAGAAAAAGTCAAACTCTCACTTTTTGCAGATGATACGATACTTTATGTGGAAAACCCAAAAGACTCCACCCCAAAACTGCTAGAACTCATACAGGAATTCAGTAAAGGATATAAAGTCAATGCACAGAAATCAGTTGCATTTCTGTACACCAACAAGACAGAAGAAAGAGAAATTAAGGAGTCAATCCCAATTCCAATTGCACCCAAAACCATAAGACACCTAGGACTAAATCTAACCGAAGAGGCAAAGAATCTGTACTCGGAAAACTACAGAACACTCATGAAAGAAATTTAGAAAGACACAAAGAAATGGAAAGACATTCCATGCTCATGGATTGGAAGAACAAATATTGTTAAAATGTCTATGCTACCTAGAGCAATCTACACATTTAACATAATCCCTATCAAAATACCATCAACTTTTTTCACAGAAATTGAACAAATAATCCTAAAATTTGTATGGAACCAGAAAAGACCCCAAATAACCACAGGAATGTTGAAACAGAAAACCAAAGCTGGAGGCATCACAATTCCGGACTTCAAGCTCTATTCCAAAGCTGTCATCATCAAGACAGTATGGTACTGGCACAAAAAGAGACACACGATCCATGAAACAGAATAGAGAACTCAGAAACGGACCCTCAACTCTATGGTCAACTAATCTTTGACAAAACAGGAAAGAATATCCAATTGAAAAAAAACAGTCTCTTCAACAAATGGTGCTGGGAAAATTGGACAGCCACGTGCAGAAGTATTAAACTGGACCATTCTCTTAAACCATACACAAAAATAGACTAAAAATGAATGAAAGACCTAAATGTGGGACAGGAATCCATCAAAATCCTAGAGGAGAACACAGGCAGCAACTCTTCAACCTTGGCCACAGCAACGTCTTGCTAGACACATCTCCAAAGGCAAGGGAAACAAAGGTAAAAATGAATTACTGGGACTTCATCAAGATAAAAAGCTTTTGCACAGCAAAGGAAACAATCAACAAAACCAAAACACAACCAATAGAATGGGAGAAGATATTTGTAAATGACATATCAGATAAAGGGTTAGTATCCAAAATCTATAAAGAACTTCTCAAACTCAACACCCAAAGAACAAATAATCCAATCAAGAAATAGGCAGAAGACATGAACATACATTTCTGCAAAGAAGACATCCAAACGGCCAACAGACATATGAAAAAGTGCTCCATATCACTTGCCATTGGGGAAATACAAATAAAAACCACAATGAGATACCACCTCACACCAATCAGAATGGCTCAAATTAACAAATTAGGAAACAACAGATGTGGGCAAGGAGGCAGAGAAAGGGGAACCCTCCTACACTGTTGGTAAGAATGCAAGCTGGCGTAGCCACTCTGGAAAACGGTATGCAGGTTCCTCAAAAAGTTGAAAATAGAGCTACCCTACAACCCGGCAATTGTACTACTCAGTATTTACCCAAAAGATACAAATGTAGTGATCCGAAGGGGCACCTGCACCCCAATGTATAGCAGCAATGTCAACAATAGCCAAAGTATGGAAAGAGCCCAGATGTCCATGGACAGATGAATGGATAAAGATGATGTGGTGTATATATATACACAATGGAATATTACTCAGCCATCAAAAAAGGAACTCTTGCCATTTGCAACAACGTGGATAGAACTAAAGGGTATTATGCTAAGCAAAATAAGTCAATCAGAGAAGACAATTATCATATGATCTCACTGGTATGTGGAATTTAAGAAACAATGCAGAGGACCATAGGGGAAAAGAGGAAAGAATGAAACAAGATGAAACCAGAGAGGGAGACAAACCATTAAGAGACTCTTAATCTTAGGAAACAAACTGAGAGTTGCTAGAGGCCAGGCAGGTGGGGGGATGGGGTGGTTGGGTGATGGACACTGGGGAGGGTATGTGTTGTAGTGAGCACTGTGTGTTGTGTAAGACTGATGAATCACAGACCTGTACCCCTGAAACAAATAAAAATTATATGTCAAGAATTATTTTTTAAAAAATCATCAAAAAAAAAGCACAATGAGATATCAGCTCATACCTATCAGAACGGCTAGAATCAAAAAGACAAGAAATAATAAATACTGGCAAGGGGGCGCCTGGGTGGCACAGCGGTTAAGCGTCTGCCTTCGGCTCAGGGCGTGATCCCGGCGCTATGGGATCGAGCCCCACATCAGGCTCCTCCACTAGGAGCCTGCTTCTTCCTCTTCCACTTCCCCTGCTTGTGTTCCCTCTCTCACTGGCTGTCTCTCTCTCTGTCAAATAAATAAATAAAATCTTTAAAAAAAAAATAAATAAATAAATAAATAAATACTGGCAAGGATGTAGAGAAAAAGTATCCTCGTGCACTGTCGGTGGGAATGCCAATTTGTGCAGTCACTATGAGGAAAACAGTATGGAGGTTCCTCAAAAAATTAAAAACAGAATCATCATATCCAGTAATTCCATTACTGGGTATCTACCCACAGAAAATGAAAACACTAATTTAAAAACATATATCCACTCCCATGTTTACTGCTGCACTATTTACAGTAGCCAAGACAGATAAATGGATAAAAAAAGATGGGGTGTGTGTGTATGTGTGTATATGTATGTGTGTGTGTGTGTGTGTGTGTGTGTGTGTGTGTGTAATGGAATATTACTCAGCCATTAAAAAAAAGAATGAGATTTTGCCATCTGTAACAACATGGATGTACCTAGAGGTATAATGCTGAATGAAGTAAGTTAGAGAAAGACAAATATCATATGATTTCACTCAGGTCTGGAATTTAAGAAACAAAACGAACAAACAAAAAAAGAGATAAGCAAAAACACTCTTAAATACAGAGAACAAACTGATGGTTGCCAGAGGGAGGTAGGCAGGAGGACGGGTGAAATAGATAAGGGGGATTAAGAGTATACTTATTGTGATGAACACTGAGTAATGTATGGAACTGTTGAATCAATTCTGAAACAAATGTAAGTGCATTTAATTATACTCCATTTAAAAGTTTTTTTAATAAAAATGAAAAATTCCTCTACGGAAAAAAAAACCTAATTGTATATGTTAACAAATACAGTGTTAATTCACTAAATCAATGTGTTCAGAACACTGTGCAGTATTTAATACATTCTGGAAAGGCACAATAACACTAAGTGTTATTTCAGTGAATAAACGTATACAAAAAAACTGTAAGTAAAAATACTACAAGACTAAAACACGTTAAGTGCTCTAAAATCCAATGTTACAGGCTTAGAAGCTGTTTTTACTGTTTTAAATTATCCATACTATTACTGGTCCAAATATAAAATATAACTGAATGTTTACCTTTTCACATGAATGAAATTTTAAACTTTTAAATTCCCTCTTTACTCCAACCATTAACTCACTAATTCAGTGCAAATTACAAATAATATAAAGTAAGCATACAACTGCAGCCATCCAGCCTGCCTTAAAAGTAAGGTTCCATATCATATTGAATATAGTCTAAATGACCATTTACTAACAAATGCTAGAATAGGGTTTTTATATTATGGGGGAAACTTAATTAGATAACCTTGAAGGTTAATCCTATATTTTGATCGCAAAAACGAAGGGAAAAAACAGGGAACTCAAAGGGGGAAAGCAACAAATGGGACTTAGAAAACAAACTGGTAATATGTTTTTGTGAAAGTATTAGATCTGAGTTTCCTTATTCTGACATTACCTATATGTAAAAAGCATATATTTCAAACACGTGGTGTATACCAATGATACAAAGGGGAGCCTCTGCTCTTACAAAGTCCTATTACAGTAAGAAAAAGGGACACACATACTGTATAACTACAAAAACAATGCCAAAAATATAATAAAGTGCACTAATAGATATTCACAGAGGGCATTTTCTGAATAAAAGAGAAGGGTGCCAGTTCTGTGGAACATGTGAGGGAGAAGATAAAGGAAGACTTCTTGGGAAGTGATAAATAAGTTAGGTCGTATTAAGTAAGAATAGAAATTAACCAAACATAATGCAGAAGAATTCTGGCCTAGGAACTAGCTTAGGCAAAGGTGAAAAACAGTATTATGCATTTAAAGATCTACAAGCTGGAGAGTAGAGTATACATCTAAAAATGACAAGAGATAGGACTAGTGAAGGACACACGCAGTCATCAAATCCCAGGATCATTTTAGGCTCTGCTAAGGTAAAGATGGTAGAAAAAAAGTTAAGACTTTTAAGTGAAAAAGTGATACGGTCAGATACGGGTTTTAGGTAGATTATTCTGACTGCTGGAAGAAAGGATTTAAGGAGACTAAAGAATCAAAGACCAATGTGGAGGTTATTGCTACACCAAGTCCTGTTAAGAAATAAAAAGGACAGACCTATAAATACAGATAACAAACTAGATGCTTGCCAGAGGGGAGGGTAGGCAAAATGAGTTAAGGGGAGTGGGAAATACAGGCTTCCAGTTATGGAATGAATAAGTTACAGGAACAAAAGGCACAGCATAATGAATATAGTCAATGATTCCATACTAACGCTATATGGTGACAGATGGTAGCTACGCTTGTGGTGAGCACAGCATAATATATGGAGTTGTTGAATTACTATGCTGTACGTGTGAAACTAATGTAACACTGTGTTGTCAACTATACTCAAAAATTTTTAATATAAAAAAAGAAAGAAAAATGGCCTTAATTAGAATATGGTTGCTTAAAATTGCAAAGAAAAGACACGTTCAAGAAATACTTGAGAAAACAAAATTATCAGGACTTGGTACCTATTGCACTGGAAATAGGGAGCCTGAGAGAAACACAGTTTAAGTTATACCACTTTCAATGGCAGTGAAAGTCTCCACCTTAAGAAATTAGAGGGAGCTGAGAATACACAAAATAAATCAACAGTGCAAATTTAGCTTATGCTAAACAGCAAATGAGGAGAAAATATAAAGTTCAAAAATGGAACAATCACAACGGTATTAACTAAAAAACATTCCCAGCAAAAGTGGGATTTATACTTTACACTATGAGAAAACTGGATGTAACTTTAAATATTTACTGGCATTGACCTATATTTTTTCTTCTTTTAAAAATAAATTTATGGTATTATTTTCAGTAGAGAAAAAAATACAGATTTGTAACTATCTTAAAAATCAGGAGGATTTCATAACACTGGACTCCCATTCTTACACACAGCAATTAGAGCAGTCACCTTCCTGTAGGCAAACACTTTCTAGTTTTTGGCTTCCTACTCTCTAATACAAAGAGAGAATGTTAGTTGCCATTTATTGTAACACTTTGCACTGTTGTTTGTACTGTAGGGAAATAGTTCCATGTACCTTAATCTCCATCAAAGAGGTAAAATAAGAAAGATCAAGATTATTGTAATTTGAGAAAAATAGGAGCATTTACACCTGACCCACTTCATTTGCTTACATTATCGGTAAGCCTCCTTCACTCATTAATTAGAATTCGTACTCTGATAGAGGTAGTTGGAAGACTTCACACTAACAGAATCAACAAGGTATGGTCTCACTCATGGAGCCTATTTTACAGTTACACAGCTACATCGAACAGTAAGGAAAATGAACTCAGAAAACATCTCATACGCTCCACCTAAGGCAGGGTGGGGAACTAAACGAGGTGTACTGAAAGTAGAGTATTCAGCTTCATGTTTTTGTGTTCTAATGGTTAGAAAACAATAACCACCACTTGAGAGGCAAGCCTTAAATTCCATTTGTAAATTCTAACAGGATGGTAAGAAAAAAAATGTTCCAGTGAAAAGAGATCAAAAGATGAACAGCTTCTATTAAAATCATATGAGTAAAATAGAATTGGGATTGAGAGTTAACATCTTCAGAAGAAAATTCATATACAAATAAATGAGGGGGGCGCCTGTGTGGCTCAGATGGTTAAGCGTCTGCCTTCAGCTCAGGTCATAATCCCGGGGTTCTGGGATAGAGCCCCACAGCTTCTCCCTCTCCTTCTGCTTGCCGTCCCTCCTGCCTATGCTCACTCTCTGTCAAATGAATAAATAAAATCTTTCAAAAAAAAAGAAAAGAAAAGAACCCTGATGTTGGAGAAAAGTTCTCTCTTTTTCTATCTCTCTCTCTTACACACACACACACACCCATACAAAAAAGACTGAAAAAACTGAAACATAAAATACCTAAAAGATGTCGTTACAAAAACAAGAAATGCTATAAATGTATCAGTAAGAAAGTAAAGAAAAATAGGAATCATGACATTCATAATGTCATTAATGTTTATAGAAAAGCCTTTAGTGATAGAAGAGTTGCATATAGGTAAAAGATACCTTCATTATTTAAAAATAAGACTATCAATAGATGCTAAAGAAAATATTAACATATCAGTTCCTGAGCCAAATAAAAACAATTCTTAAGACAGCCCCAAAAGTAGCAGTTTTCTTTTAAAATAAATTTTGGCCTAAGTTTTCCAATTTGCAGTCTTATAACGCATTTTCTTTTTTTTTTTTTTTTTTAGTAATTAACACAAACTCACATTTTGCCTTCATGTGGATCTTCTTCCCGGCCCTAAAGGGTAAGACATTAAGACAGTATTTTATATAATTTTAACCATTAATCTATTTTTATTAAAATTAATAAAAATCATATCTTCAAACACATCTCTACCCTGGCCCTCATATTTACTTATGTATATACAAGAAAAGATGTTATCAGTTCAAGAAGCATCTTCTAAAACTCTCTCCCTTACCATTACTACTCCTCTCCTCTTGTTGTGGTTACTGTAATTCAGGCCCTTTTCCTCCCTTTCCTCAAACTCAGCTCAATGAGTTTTAATTACCTCTGTGCCCTGTCCTACCCCATCATCTCACCACTCCAATCTGGACTCATCAGTTTCAACTGCAACTTTCTCCTGCACTAAGAACACCAAACAAGACAAAAAGAACAAAATTTAAAAACCAAACTTTTAATACCTCTCTGCCCCCTACAAATTGCTCCTTTGATAAAACCAAAATCCTTTATCCTATCACTCAAGTCTACATTTCCTATCTCGTACTACCAATTCTCTTTAGGTAGCTATACAACGGACCCAAATAACTACCAATTTGTTTATCTATATTGTCAACACCACTGGCTTGTTCTTTTTAACTTAGAATTTCTTTTCCACTCATCGCTTCCTACCTGTCTGTTAACCTAAACTATCCAGAAAGGATCTTCTTCAAATACTAGTCCTCAGTAAAATACTGAGTCCCTAAAACATAAATATAAACTTCTACTTTGAATAGAAAGGACATACTTCTTTTATCACCTTCTGAATTTTACCTTACTCTATTTGGCATGCCTATTATTTAAGATACACTGATGTTAGTCATTACTTAATAGTGGCTATAAGCACCTTAAGATCTTAACTCTTCTTTAACACCCAACCACTACCACAACCACTAGCACAATATAATTTTCACTGAACACTTACTAGACTGTACTCTTAGTATACAAAGATTTACCTCTCTCAATTTGTTCCTGAATCATCAGATATCTAACCAAATTAAAATCAAATACCCACTGAATGTCTACTATAAAACAAAGCAGAATGCTAAAAAAAAAAAAAAAAAAAATTACACAAATACAAAATGCATAATCATTGCCCAAAAGGAGGTAATCTCTATAGAATAGGTTTACACCATAAATTAATTTTATACAATGTAATAAAATACAGAATTAACAAGGTGCTATAGAAACACGAGGGGAAACAATTTAGCCTAAGAAAGGCATAAATCCTCTGTGAAAACAGGGACAGTATCTGAGCTAAATTGATAAAGATGAATTAAATTTTACATGGTAGTAGTCTAGCAGGCCAGTAGTGCCGGGAAAGTGTAGGCATAAAGAAATTCATTCAACAAACATTTGCTGAATGCTTACTAATGTCAGACACTATTATATGCTATGGGAATACATCACTGAATCAAAACAAAAACCCTCACAGAGCTTATATTCTAGATTTAAGGCATAAAAGTATAAATGTACTTGGAGAACAGTAATTAGACTTTCAGAGTGGGAAAATCCTTAAATCCAACCACTGACCTAATGTCTGAAATCTAGACAATCTCCAAAAGGCTTTTCAAGCTACAAGGAATCACTAGGCTCCAATGAAGATCATTATGAAAACTTAATTTAAGTATTAGAGTAAAAATTTTTATTAATTCTAACTTGTAACTATTCCACTATTAACTGAAAGTATGACTATATTCCTTTTTAGCAGCCACAACACATTTTTCATTCATATTGACTTGTTAACTTGTTCTTTTATTTTTTTTCCATTTATCAATGTCAGGTCATGTGTCCTTATGTTAAATAGGGCTTCCCCCTCCCCAATACTCGTTGTATAACTTTCACTTACTCTTCTTAAAGTTAATCTCATTAAATATGACCCAAGAGCTGGAGATAGGTTAAACTATACTCTTAAATCCTTTCAATAATCAGAAAAATGGGGGCAGGAGGATTACAGCAAGGAGGGAAAAAAACCCAACATAAAAAAGTTTTAACTAAGAAATTTTGTAGTAAAACCAATATAGTAAGATTCTTCAGTTTGAACACTTCTGGCCCATATGAAATAAATACCTCTCTCTACTGTAAAATAACAAATACTAACCTAGGAATTAGGAGTTCTGGTCCCAGTTCTTCCACTAAGTAACTATGGGTACGCAATGTATCATATACCATTTCCTCAACTGCCCTTCACTTTTGCTCAGTATGTTTTACTTCTACATATCAAGATCTATTAATCAAGAGAATTAATAACAAAGAAAAATATTCTCCACTGCTATCTTCCCGGAAAATAATCAAAGCACAGGTTTCCGAATATTACCAAGTTCATGACATAATTTAAAAACAGTAGCTCTGAGGGTTGTGAAGGATAAAAGGAAACCATTTCATCACACTAAACAAATCTAAAAGGGAAGGATGGACTCCAAAACTGTAATATGTTTGATAAGATTCAGTGATACTATTATCTCTGAAATGCAAATGCTGCTTGAATGCAGACCTGTTATCAAAAAACACACAATTATCAATACTGTGTGATAAGACGACTGATACTGTATTATGTGGTGACAATGAAAATGGGAATACTGGAAATGTAGAAACGTGATAATATATGTGTAATATAACTAAGTTTTTCCAAGGTTACTAGAAAATTATACCTATATTTGGGAGATAAAGATTCTGAAAAGCAAACATGGGCAACCCTGTTTGATTCAGATTCCATGATCATTTTTTCATAGCCTCATTTATGAGGAAAACCACTAAGAAGACAAAAAGAGATACAAATAAGCACAAATTGAGTTTTTAATTCTTAGAAACTCATAAAAACTTTCTGGGAAAAAAAAAACTTTCAGAAAATCGACAAAGATTCAAACATGCTAGCTTAGTTACACTCTTTATAAATAAATAACATTTACTACAGTAAATACATTTTAATGAAAAATTCCTTATACTTAGGAATTGAGGTTTTTAATTTTAAACAGTTCCATTACTAATTTTGCCTTATTATGGATAAGTTCCAAAAATATACAAAATATTTAACATTCTGAGAGTGAGAAAAAAAGAACAAAACTTACCACCTCTTCCACTAGGTCTTCAACAATAAGGCCCTGTTCATCTGTTCTTAGATTTGTAACCCACATCCATCCATCTTCTAATTCATTATGAACAATAAACATATCTCCTTTTAGGAAACTGAAAATAGCATTTATGAAGTTATTAAAATTGAATTAAAATTTTAAACATGGAAATTTGAGTAATTATGTGCCATACTACAGAGATAATATGATATTGGAAAATGCATAAAGTCATAAACCCTGGATTTTTGTCCTGTTTCTGGCATCACCTAAATATAAAACTCTAAAGATACTTAACAATCTGAATCATTCCCTGATGTGTAAAATGGATTTAATAATGGTATCTGCACTATCTACATTATTGGATTACTCTTAAATTCAAATTAGAATGTGTGTAAACAGTAATTACATATGTATTATAGGCTTTAGGGTATAACTCCAAGACAACCAAACTTAAAAATTTAAGCCTCTATGTAATTACTCTTTCAGATGTAGGTTAGATATAAAATTATAATATAATTAACTCATTACACACACACAAGATAGTTACTTTAGAAAAACTTTATTTTAAATAAGCACAATTGGCCTTATCAGATGTTTATGAGAATTAACATTTTTCTCATAAAAAAAATTAACGTTTACTTAATTCACTTAGACATCCATGATACAGCATAGCATTCTTTCTCCGAAAGTGGTATCAAAGGACAGGAGAATGTATGCATGTTTTTTCTGTTAACAATTTCTGAGAGACGCATAAAGAAACTAGTTTCTTTTCCTTGGGATCTATATGTTCTCAACCTCCACAAAATCACAGGAGGAGTAAGTTAGTTTTATATTGATGCCATTTTTCAACATCAGTAATTCGCTGAACTTTTCATTTTAGGCCTGAATGAATGCCTCCCAGTGTTCAAAGTTTCAAGATTGACTGGCTGCTGCTATTAACCCTATATCTATATCCATAACTATCACATATTTTTTAATCAAGTTCCCTTTCAGTCTAAATTTTCAGAAACCAAAGTTCCATTCAGTAAATCTCTTCTACTTCTGAAAACTGTTTTTCTCCCGAATATCTCAAGCTTCACTGTTTCTTGGACAAATTCAAGACCAAAAAAACTTATACACAACACTTTAGATGAATTCTATTTGGATGAGCACGTAATACTGCATTCTATCTTGATTCTACAATCCTTGTTAACAGTGACCAATATTTCACCAGCTGACTGGGAGCAGACATAACTACTTAACCAAATAAATTACTCCTTTCTAGAACCAATCTCCTACATAACTACGTTAAAAAAATAATTATGAGTAAAAGCGGAGAACATACGGACAAAACTTAGAAATGAAAAGTGACAAGTTTCATTTCTTGGTCAAAAGCAGTCATAAGAGAATTTTGTTTTTAATTTTGACTTCTGTTGTTGCTAGAACACTAAATATATGGTGCAAAACAAAAAAAAATTTAAATAAAAAGCTTATTACTAACACAAACAATATAATCATAAGATTCTTTATTTTGCATTTTTCCCTAAAAGAAGTTAAAATGCCTTATTAAATCTCATTAATCTTCAGATGTTTCTACCTAAAAAAAAAAAAAAAAAAAAACTTCACAGATACACACAGATTTTTAAGGACTCATACATTCAAATATATCTATATGATCAAATTAAAATTTATATATTCCAATTCTTGTTTAAATTTCCATCTTCCTAGAATAATAACTGTCAGTTTGGAAGGTCTCTCAGGACTCCTTTATATACTCAAAAACTGACACCCTAAAAGGCTTTTATTTATATGAATTATATCTATTAATATTTACCATATTAGAATTTAAAATGGTTTTAAGTGTTTACTAATTTGTTTAAAAATATACCCCATTGGGGCGCCTGGCACAGCGGTTAGGCATCTGCCTTCGGCTCAGGCCTGATCCCGGCGTTGTGGGATCGAGCCCCACATCAGGCTCCTCCGCTATGAGCCTGCTTCTGCCTCTCCCACTCCCCCTGCTTGTGTTCCCTCTCTCGCTGGCTGTCTCTATCTCTGTCGAATAAATAAAATCTTAAAAAATATATATATATATTATATATATATTATATATATATATTATATATATATATACACACACACACACACACCCCATCACACAATAACATAAAGAATATGAAAAAGTATTATTTTTACAAGTTTTGTGAGAATATTATTGTTTTACATTTTTGCAAATCTCAACATCTGGCTTAACTGCAAACTGCTAGATTCTTCTCTTTCTACATTCAATCTGTTGTTTTAGGGGGTTTTTTTTGTTTGAAGTATACGAAGAAAAATCTGGCTTCACAAAAATATGTAGTTGTGAAAAGAAGAGTATTTTAATACCCTCTCAGATAATTAGATATCCTATGATATTACACCAAAAACTCAACAATTGATACTTGAAGGTTAGTTGTAATATGGAATCTAAAACTGCATCAATGAACCTTTTGTACCCCATTTCAGTATTATCTATTTGTCCATCTTGCACTTTGAATGGACCTTTCCCAGGCATAATTCTTTAACAGCATGCATCGATCATTTAGAAAATACTGGTTCACTGAGCTATGCAGATCATCCAGATGTAAATACATTTTACACAGTCAAAACATCACATTCTTTAATATCACCACCAATCTCATCAGAAAAATCGGGAAGTATGTGGGAAGGTGCCAAGCTCCTGACGGCAGATACAGGGTTTCCAAAATTCTCATACTCTCATTTTTGCTGGCAAGCTCAAATTTTGTCACTGGCAACAAATACTGCCAGTTATTCCCCCTGAAGTAACTAACATAACAGACTCACTCTTAAAGGAAGAAAAAAAAAAAAAAAAAGTCAAATACTCTAGTCTGAATAATCATAGTTGAGTAGTTTGCCTGTCAGTCTTAAGTACAAATGGTGTACACAAA
This sequence comes from Ursus americanus, assembly GCF_024610735.1. Taxonomy (NCBI): domain Eukaryota; kingdom Metazoa; phylum Chordata; class Mammalia; order Carnivora; family Ursidae; genus Ursus; species Ursus americanus. Next base: position 21,597,671 of record NC_142131.1, read on the forward strand.
AGCAGAAGCTAGCTCAGCTCTCCACTCACTGTTCTCAAGATAAGGACCTGTGGTGCACAGCCGAGATACTTTGTGCGTACTTCCCATTTCATCACACGGAATATTAAAAGAGACTCATCAATTTTCTTCATCACACAGAAGATTAAAAAGATATTCATCACACAGAATACTAAAAGGGTTGAGATTTAGTGAGATACCTTTTACGGTCTCAGCAAGAAAAATTTGAGGGGAAGCTGTTTTGTAGCTTTTTACCCCCAAGTGTGTGGCAGCGAAGAATACTGTATACTTTGGTGCCACTGCCTTGATTTGTGCTAACACACTAACAGTTTTACTGCTTGTTGCTTTTGTACCATCAATGTAAATGTCACAGTGAAAAAAGGCAAATTACATCTTGGTCTTATTAAGAAAACAGTTCTGCTCTCATGAATTCTCTAAACGAGTCTCAAGTAGCCCCAAGGTTACAAGGATCACACTTTAAGCACTGCTGTCCCAGGGGATACACTGGGAATTTACAAGTTATTCAAAATTCCTGAATTGGTAGTTCACCACTGTTCTTCTTTATTGTATGTATTTCATTCCTTCTCTTTATTTCATTGGCTTTTCCTGCTTAGATCACAAATAAAGGTATGCCAATAAAAACTAAATGAGAAGTTGTTATTTTGTGGACAATCATATAAAAATAGAATCCTTATTCTGAGATTCCGGATAGTTAAATCTTTATTTTATAAAATACCACATTTCCAGAAATTTCAGTACCTCCCAAAGTTACTGTTTTTTAAATACTGCTGTTGATTTCAGTGAGAAGCTGTATACCAGAATCAGTAAACATTTTACCAGTAAGAAAGAAATTTTCTATTGCAAAGTAGCTTGTAGAAAGACACTGATAATTTGATAATTATCAAACATCAGATTATATGAAAATAATAAAAATAAGTTACATATAAATCAAATTATATGAAAGTAATTTTTAAAAATTATCATGTTCTGTATTCTATGTCACACTTAAACTATTCACCCATCACGTAAAATAGAAGTTTAGTCATCATTTAAGTACAAATTACAGTTGAGACTAAATGCCATGTACTAATAAAAATTAAAATAGAGTACAGAATGTAACAATTATCCTTACTTTGTCAGAGACAGTCTAATAAAATCTGAATTTATTTCACCTGTCATCTTCCCTGTGGCCACTCTGATCCAAATCCATATTCTGAACAAATAAGCCAAACACAGGAGTACAGGAATGATGAACTCAATATTAAAGGTACTTTCACTCTGCTGCATGCTATTTCCTCAAAGTCCAAAACCTTGCCAGTTCAAGAGTACTAAGTTTTTGAAGTCTGTCAAATGCCTATTTCAGATGCTTATAAATGAGAATACATTCTAAAATACCTTATTTCATCAGTGTCTGGAACCTTTGTGTAAGGTAGAATGGCTCGAACACGCCTTCTATCTTCTACTGGCTGGGAATCATAAGAAAAAAAAGATTTACAAAAGATAATCTTTTTATGTCAAAGTCAAATCAGGTATGTCCACATAAAGTTCAAACCAACAAAAATCCACATTATGAACATAAGATCATTCAAATCGTTTTTAGTAAGGTTCTAAATACTCAAAGCCTAGAAATACTTGTCTTGTTTCTGGTTGTTTTCTTTTTTTTACAGACATTCTTTTAACTGTATAACCTATGTTTTTATCAAGTAATATGAATAACCATTTAATTTTAAATGAACTACATGGAATATATAAATTAACCTTTCTCTGATGATGCAGGAGGCGTTTCAGAATCTTACAGCAACTTCAGGGTGAGCACTATGCTATCGGTCATTACTGTTCATTCACTTAAAAATATTTGTTAAGCTATCACCATACAGTATTTTATAAAAGAGAAAAAGTCTAGCAACTTAAATACAAAATTACTGAAAATTTTTCTTTTTTTGAAGAGGATATCAGTTTTGCTGACAGTACAACCAGAATTAAAGTTTAAGACAACAAATATTTCTTGAATTATAATAAATACCATAAGAAACTGAACAAGAGCTAACCTCATTAGTAAAGTGAAATAATAAATTTTTGAAAAATATTTTATTTAAGTTTTACTTGCCTCTGGTGGTGCAACTGGATAAAGCAATTTTTCTCCTTTAAGCAAACAGGAAACATGACTGTAATAACCTATTAAGTCTGACAGTGAAGAAAAACGTCTTCCACCAATGTAGTAATCTCCACACATAGCAATAATCCTATTTGTAAAGGAAAAAAATACAGTATAACAAAAACCTTTAGAGCCAATTCTGAAGACCCATTTCTAAAGAAATTATAAATCCCTAATTTTCATACTCTTTTAACTATATCCTTGTATTAAAACACTACTGATTAATCTCCACCAATGCAAATTTACCTGAGGTTATTTCTTCTAAAAATATATATGCATACAATATGATAGATATGAAATACATATCTGACTTACCCCATTACATAATTCATTACAATATTTATAAATCTATCTTCAAATACCTCTGCTCACTTTTCATATTTAAGACTAAATAGCAATTTCAGTAAGTTTTCTCTGGCTAAAAGTAGCTTGCAGATCTGAAAATATTTAGAGTATTATAATAATTTCACATTCTACGTGTGGTATAAAGTACTCTTAGAACTTATTTTATTATCTGAAAGTCCAGGGCATACAAACATTTTTATCAGTTAACATTATAGGCAATATATGATTTTTTTCAATATCTCCCATAAAAATGAAATTGAAGACAATAATAAAGGTATGTATATTTATGGAGACTTTGATATCTGTACTTGAAAATCTACATACCTTAGACATGAATGTTTGCAAAGAATTTCACAACAGTGAAGCAAGATGAATTAAAGGGCACACATCTTGACTCTTTGTTTCCTATATTTTGTTACTCTGTAGTCTAAAAGTACACATTTCCTTTATTTCTGCTTTACCACTCAAAGTTTCCTCATAATTCTTTATACTTTAAAAGTGATAATTATATTTGAGATTAGCACAGTAATGCCCAATAATATTGTTTTTAAACAAAAAAGCAAGCATTCAATAATATCTACTCTATAATCACCTGATTAAATCACTTAACTGAAAACAAATCACTTTCCCCATCATTTAAATATCACTGAATCATTCACCTTTAATAAAGCAGGTATATTTAAGAACACTACAGCAAAGTAACTATATTATTTAGCCTCATATTAGAAATAAAGACTTACCTAAAATGGTTGACAACATTTGTCTGGCTAAGAAATGAAAGTACAAAGGACCCTGGCCTCCGATCACTCTCTCTTATAAGGTAACTGCCGGACTTCCCTGCCTGCCTTAGGCGTTCTTCTGCTATAGTTCTATCAAGTTTTCCATGATACCACCTAAAGGAAAAAAGCTGCGATTAGAATACAAATAGCAACCATAAAATTAATACTGACAGTTGAAAAACTTACTACTAGAAGTTTTAAATACCTAAATGTAACTTAAACATTTACCTTTTACTCTTGATAGGTTATTCCAATTTTTTTTTTGTTTTTGTTTTGTTTTATTTTTATTTATTTGACAGAGATAGAGACCGCCAGAGAGAGAGGGAAAAAAAGCAGGGGGAGTGGGAGAGGAAGAAGCAGGCTCCTAGCGGAGGAGCCTGATGCGGGGCTCGATGCCATAATGCCGGGATCACGCCCTGAGCCGAAGGCAGATGCTTAACTACTGCGCCACCCAGGTGCCCCAGGTTATTCCAATTTTAACTCAATTGTTTCTAACTTTACAGTCTCAAAAAAAAATTCATTTATTCAGTTTCTAATTTGTTCTGTAAACTCAGGGCTAATCATCTCACACGTGAACCTGTTCCATTTCTGTCCATCTTTCTACCTCTAGGATTGTCTACCTGGTCAAGATATAAACACTTATTACAATCAAATCTTTATTTAGAAAAATAAGAATACGATGGACAAATGGAAACAATTACTACCTCTCTATATACTAAAGAACCTAAGTATATCACTTGACATAACAAGCAAGGCACATGGTACCTGTAAGAAAATAAAACTTTAATCCATTTCAGTGTCTGTGTCCTTGAACAGGAAAATAAACATTGTCAAAGACTATCGTTCTAATTTCCTATTTCAACATGAAGCTGATTACTCCCTAACCACACATCTGATGTTAATTCCTCAAATTTATTTAACAAACATGTGAGAAATAAATAATACCTTTGTCCCTTTAACTTTCCTACTCTGAATTTAAATATGTTCTACCTACCATACTACGAGATAATCTGCTTAAATGACTCGCTATAACTCTAGCATCACCCATGCTACCAATTTATGCCTATAAAAGACTCATTGATCTATATAAAAAAATATTAGAATCATATTGGAATTTTCACATGGTTGTGGTAATAGATCTACAAAGTAACTGTTATGAAATATTTTTACACCTTCAGTATGTTAGTCATCCGAACTCATCCTTGATACTTGTAGGCTCTCTTGAAACAGAGGAAAAGAATAAAACATTCATATTGCATTGATATATTTAACATATAGCCATAAGTCAACAGTCAAAACTATTACAGTCCTATGACTATTTTTGTAATACTATTTTTGTAAGCTTGCTGTAAGGAAAGCTAACTATTCTTGACTAATTAGTTAAAAAAAAAAACTTAAAAGTTATCAAAAGAATTTTCAATTTTCTTTTAAAAACCAACCCACTTATTTGAAGTCTGTGCATAAGGTTGAAATGAAATAATGAAAAAAATCACAAAGCTTCATTTTAACCTAATAGGTAAAACATAATTGTAAACTGTTAGTATTAGAGGAAGAAGGCAAAAGCAACACTGCATTCTTCTAAAATTCTAATCTCAGTTCAATCATTATATTTGAGCCTACTGACAAGTAAATTTAACTTTCAGGAACTGTTTTCTCTTTTTTTTAATCTAAAAGGAAAAGTTTAGACTAATGATGATTAGAAGTTCCTTGAAAGAGCTAAAGTTTAAACATATATGATCAGGACAAAATTTACTCAGAAGGGCGCCTGGGTGGCTCAGTGAAGTGTCTGCCTTCAGCTCAGGTCGTGATCTCAGGGTCCTGGGATGGAGTCCTACATCGGGTTCCCTGCTCAGTGGGCAGTCTGCTTCTCCCTTTCCCTCTACCCATCCCAGCCCTGCTCGTGTTTGCTCTCTAATGAATGAATGAATGAATGAATGAATAAATAAATTCTTTTAAAAAATAAAGATTTAAAAAGTTACCATTTTTTAAAAATTCATTTAGAAATTTATTTAGTTGTGAAAATACATGGGACATGTCCTTATAATACAAAATTGGTACATTCTTTATTACCTAAAGCAATGAAGCTATCCCACAGAGCAAATTTACACACTGAGGAGACAAAAATTAAAAATTATAAGCAAAACTATTTTATGTACTTATTTAATTTCTTTTGTTTTACCCAAAATGTCAAGATTAAAAATTTTCATTTAATCTCCATCTTGTGGACCCACCATGAGACGATACAGAAGACCATGAGGTGTTACACAATTAATTACTAATTTATAATAAATACTTGATTAAAAACTTTTACTGATATATAAAAGATATATTTGTGATTTTTTTAGTTTTTAGCCCTGTACTTTCTGTAAGATTCTGGCTTTAACACAGGTATTCAGTTTAAGACAGACTTTACCTTAAGCAAACAATTTTGTTTCTTGAATACTAATAATTTCCTTTATGTCAAAAGCTCGTTCATCTTCAAATATATGATGCAAAACATGTCAATTCATTATTTTTTTCTTTTTTTTTTAAATTTTTTAAATAAATAAAAAACAGAATCAGACTTGTAAATACAGAGAACAAACTGATGGTTGACAAAGGGGAGGAGTGGGGGGGATGGGCAAAACAGGTGAAGGGGAGTGGGAGATACAGGCTTCCAGTTATGAAATGAGTAAGTCACAGGAACAAAGGCACAACATAATTAATACAGTCAAAGATATTGTACTAGCAATGTATGGTGACAGATGGTAGCTACACTTGTGGTGAACACAGCATACTGCATAAATTTGTCAAATCACTATGTTGTATACCTGAAACTAATGTAACATTGTGTGTCAACTATAGTTTAAAAAAGGTCAATTACTGAATATGATTATAATGTGAAAAAATGCCAATTATTGATTATGATTATAATGTGAAATTAAGTTATCCAGTATTAGGCTGGATGAGCATATGTAGTTGAGCTGGATCCTCTTAGTGTTGAAATTCCATTGTTAAAAGTCACTGGCTGTTCTACAAAAAAAAAACCTAATTTGTCTTAATCAAAACTCAGACTTTCTTGAATTATCTTTATTGTTAATTTGAAATTACTAAGGTGAATCATACTATCAAGAATATTTTATATGTATCTGCACATCTATTTTAAAGCTATTATTGAAGCATAAAAAGCACTTCAAGTAAGCTGTTACAATACACGATCTCCATCCCATTCAGAAACTTGGAAATAAAAAAACCAGTATCATGAGTGGTAAAATAATAATTTTATTGTAAATGCATATGGCATCATGATATGTAGCTAAAACGAGTATTTTATAAGTAGATCACAATTCCAATGTGATATGGTTTGATTATAGTACTGCACAGATTTACAGAACCTAAGCCCTAGATCCACTGAGCACTAGTCCGTGGGTCTTTAAAACAATGTCTCTCAACCCTTTTTTTAACCCATGAACTTTTTGATAAACATAGAATTTCACCTACCAGGAAATTCAGAATACTTAAGTTGTCAATTTCTCACAGAGAATCATTACAGATTTTGTTTAACCCCAGGAGTAAAAAAAAAATTATGTGGAATATGGCTTCTCAAAACATACCCTCACACCAAAGATGTGAACTCCCCTAGAGGAGATGTGTCCTAGTGGATATCAGTTTAAGATTCATTTAACAAAAATGTTACATTTTCTGACTGTACATATACTAGCAATATTACAAGGAAATCTATTTAATCATTCCCACTATTTCTTTACAAAGTCTTATTTTATCTCCTTAAGGGTAGTTTTGCTGGTGATTGTTTTCAAGTAAGTTAAAACAACAACAACAACAAGAAGAAATGCAACTGAATCTAGAATACCTCTAAGGAACACAGAATAACTGGTATTGTTTTGAGGTACGAGGATATTCTGAGTACAACATGAGATGACTGAATATCTATGGGTGCCATTACCTAAGGTAAATTTGTTACTCTGCTTATTACATTTATGGCAATTTCAACTCACAGGATTTACCAGGCACATAGTAATATTAATTCTAAAACCATTTGTTGAAAGAAGGAAGAAGTGTCAAATCTTAAGCATAATGTTGGAAAAAACTTTTTAAAGTCTAGTTCAAATTCCCCACCAATGTAAAAAAAAAAAAAAAAATTCTTCAATGTCAGAATAAGCAAGTTCTGACCTTTGAGGACTGCTAGCTAGGTCTAAAAAAAATATGAAAATAATTTAGATTGACAGAGCTTAAAGAGGATGGCTACACTGACACCTCCTAAACATCTTCAGAAGAGACTAAAAACTAACTGGTAAGATGAAGACTTACCAGAAACCTCCACGACTCTGGTCAAGCCTCTACATTTTGTTACCTTATTACCATCACTTATGAAATAAGGAAAACAATCTCCATCTCAACCTCAGAATATATTACATATTGTCCTAAACTCCTTCAAAGAAAAATATAAAAATGAAAAACTACTACATAGGCTATAATTGCATAATGGTTAAGCAAAGACTCCAGAGGCACCCTGTTTCTGTTTGAATTGTAGCTCTGCTACCTGGCTGTACAAGTGTGGGCAAATGACTTAATTTCTGAGCCTCGAGTTTTCTCCTCTATAAAAGGCATATAATAACAGTATCTACCTCATAGTAGGTTGACTTAATATTATTAGATGAAACAATACATATAAAATTATATAAACATATAAAAGACTACAGGACTGATTACAGCAATTTCATCAATGAAAATCCCAAATTTTATGACTGTGGCCTAATGGATGATTAATCTGTAGATCACGTAAGCCCCAATTATCTTCCTATTTTCCAGTCTTGTTTCACCTTCCAGCTAATTTTGGAAAGACAACACAAGAAACCAGTCTTTGTATCTGTGAAAGCCTTATTTTTAAGAGAAAATTTCTTTTCCCCAAATTCCTTTTTTGAACATTATAGATCATACATATTAAGTGGGACTGGAGATGCCACTGTATTCATAAACTAGAAATTCTTCCATTTCTCCTGCCATCTCCAGAAGAAAACCCTCAGCCCCAGTCTTTCTCCAGGGGATATATTCTTTGGAGGGATGACAAAGAAAGTATGCATCTGAGATACTGTGACTTAAATTTTGCTAATATAGCACTTTAATAATTAAGTATCTAATGTTCTCCTATTGAAAAGTCAAGTACCCCTCTCTTTTTCTTTTAAGGAGGTAGGAAAAAGAAAACAGCAGGAAATTGAGTAAGTAAATATATTTTTTTCAGCTAGCCTTATAATTTTTTTGTTGAGAAATCTTTTTTCCTCCAGTTTTTATTTAAATTCTAGTTAACATACAGTATAATATTAGTTTCAGGTGCACAATATAGTGATTCAACACTTCCATACATCACCTGGTGCTCATCACAAGTGCACTCCTTACCCCCATCACCTATTTCACCCATCCCACCCATCCCCTGGCCCACCTCCCCTCTGGCAACCATCAGTTTGTTCTCTACAGTTAAAAGTTTGTTCTTGATTTTCCTCACTTTTTTTCCCACGTTCCTTAGTTTTGTTTCTTAAAGTTGAGAAAACTTACGGGCAGATACAGAGTCCCTTGATTTCAATAGAAACTACATAATCAATTTATCTAAGATAACTTACCATCCAAGATGATACTATATATTTAAAAAGTCAACAATAAAAGAGACAAGTTGGACAAGTTGCAGGAATCATTTTACTTTTAAACTTGGAATAACATGAATTATTTATATTTATAAATTTATATTGTATATTGGTAAAGGACTTTTGAGAAACCTTATAGAGGCTTTCGTGCTCTTTAGTTTGTCTCTCCTGACAGGAAAAATAATACAGAAATCTATGCAATGAGAAAACCAGCTGGTGTGAAGATAGACACTTCATTCAAACTATACGCTTAAAAATTACCTGACATTCCTAAATGGAAACTGTCTACTACAGTAGAAAACAATTAAAACATTGTCACCATCAACACACTTCCTTTTAAAAAGGAAACTAAACTGAAGTTCCCAGTTCACTTTTACTTTCCACTATGCCCTTCCTCTTAATTATGTCACTGACAGGCATCAAAGTTCTTATAGAGAAATGTATATGCAGATATCCAATTGCCAAGAAATCTCTTTTGTCACCTAAATCACCTAGGATTCTGTGTGTCTGATCATACTACAAACTCTGAAAGTGTTTCTGTAATTCTCAAAGATGTTAATCAGATTTTCTTATATATGTTTGTCCTTTCTGAAATTGAACTGGTTATTTCAAGATGGTATGATATACACAAAAAATCTGATAAAACTAGTATACATCCCTTAAAGCCCCCATATTTCCTTTCAACAGAGTTCTTACAGTCACTGAGTCTGAGCTGATGGTTAAGAAAAACTGACTTTTTTAAGTGAGAAAGTAAAGAAATCATGCTTTCTACTCAGTGACTTTATTTGGTCTTTTTATTTTCATATCATTATGCAGAGAGATTAAAATTTGGTCACTAGTAAATTCATTTGAACAACCACTAGACTAATAAGCATAACAGGTTTAATATACCCCTATAAGGCTCCTCAAATGTCCTCTACCCAGACCAACTACATCACTTAAACTTGAGAAAAAAATGCTTATGTAAATGGTGGATATACGTAATGCTTATGTGTATAAGTTGGGTATCCTGAGTATATTCATGTGTTCAGGCAAATATCGTGTGTGTGTATTTAGTTCTATGTCTCAGATCAAATTAGCTCAAACCAAGAGTAGAAATTCTATTTCCTTTTGCTCCAAGTGCATATTTACAGAGTCCAAAAGAGGTTTTAGTTCCTGGGAGTATTTCTAAAGAAAAGCACTGCCATGTGACCTACCCACCAAAAATTTAGTCTTCTGGAAGACTAATATAGGAAAGATGGAAACCAACACAATGCTTACATAGGCAAAAGTTTATGTTAAAAGGCATCCAACCAAGATAGCCTCATTCTCATTACCCTTAACTCCCATTACCCTAGATAACAGGGAAGAATAGAAAAAGCCATATCCTCTCCAAAGATGTTATGCACTAATCAAACATGTTAAGAAAGAAAGAAAGAAAGAAAGAAAGAAAGAAAGAAAGAAAGAAAGAAAGAAAGAAAGAAAGAAAGAAAGAGAAAGAAAGAAAGAAAAAGAAAGAAAGAAAGAGAGAAAGAGAAAAAAAGAAAAGGAAAAATGATGAGGAAAAGAAAAGAGGAAGAAAAGAAAAAGAAAAAGCACAATACCTACTAGCAGAAGGCTAGCATCAATTCCTACCTCCATGGTCAATCACTTCTATCTGAGTAATTTCACTCCTCAAAAACTCCCAATTCTTATGGTTGAGTTTTTCTTAGAACCTCAACAATTAGTGTCATAACAGTAACTGAGCACATGAAAAACAAAAGGAGGAAATGACTTGTGGCCACTGTGCTGCAACATAGTTGTAAACCACCTTGAAGCAATCCTTCATGTAAAAAGGAACACTGTTTCTTTAATTTCACAATGCTCATTCTAAGACTTTGGAGGTAATGCTGATTCAGTGGCTACCCACTGCCACTAAAACATTTCTTAACCTGTATTTCAAGATAGATCTTTAAAACACTGAATCTGAAGGTTAAAAGCAAACTTTAGTCTTACATTGCCTTTTATTTAGTCCATCTCCAACAAACAATGACCAAGCATTGTGCTACACGGTAGAAAACAAGTTAACACCAATGAACATGAGGACATAGAAATTTATGATCTGGTGGAGAATATAGAAAAAACTAGCAATTACAACCTGCTCCAGTAACTACTAGAATGTGGGGGCATAGAGAAAAACATCAGTCTTAGAATTACAGAATACACTTCCTGAAAAACCTGATGGCTAAACGGAAACTTAAAAGATGAGTAGCAACTGATTCAGAGAAAGAAAGGCACTGTGAAGGTGAGAAAGATGTCATTAGGCAGAGGAAAAATCACAAGCAAAAAAAAGTTTACTTACAGATATAAAAACATAAGAATACTTCCAACTTTCAAAATATTCCTTACATATCAACTTCTTAGCAGAAAAAATGTAAAGAATATATGCTTTCAAATTAGACCAGACTTAAAACCTTACTTTCTGAACTTCTTTCATTTCTCAGAAATATATCTCAAAGAACATTTTTAAAAGTTCAAGATAGTCTAAGTTGTATTCTCTAATCTGGTCTCAGCCATAACCCTATGGGGAGAGGGAGCATTATACCATAGCTCAAAATTCTCCACAATGTGCCCACTTATTCCCCTATAAATGCCTGTATCCCGACTAAATTACATTTATTCATTCAACAAGTATTTCTTAAGCACCTACTATGTTTTAGGCAGTCCCCCTCTAAACTTTCTCAAAATGTTTTTCCAGTATAACTTCATAAAAAAAATATAGGTGGAAAGATTATGCAATTTAGCCAAAGGTCATCCTAAAATTAAAGCATTTCCTAAGAGTTTTTTTTTTCCTCAAAATTTTCTATTCTCTATTCTTACTCATGGAACTATCAGTACTTCAGTATCAGCTCAAACTATAACTTCTATGAGAATGATTTTCCAAATTCTTTTAGCTAAACCTGACTTTCTTCCTAAGCATCAGGCCTAAATTAACAAGTATCTGCTAAGAATTTTCAACTTAAGGTGAATATAGCCAAATCTAAAAAATTAGCAATTACCCCTACCAACACACACACACACACACACACACACACACTCTCTCTCTCTCTCTCTCTCTCTCTCTCCCTCTTTACGTCTCTATGGCACCAGCATCCTTCCTAATGTTCAGACTCACAACTCTTATTCCTTCCCACCTCTCTAGCCATAATACTAGCGCCAACTTGTATATCGCACCTCCAACACCACTGGAGTTGCAATATACAAATTATTCTCCAGTTTTTCATTCCCTCCTCATTACTCTAGCTCAAGCCCTCTTTTCTTCTCACTATTTCAACCCTTCCCACAACTGGGGAATATTTCATCTTCCCAATAGACTCTTCTAAACCATAGGCTTAAGCATGGCACTCTAATAATTCAAAAGTCTACAAATGACTATCTGGTACCAAATGAGGTATAAACTATTCAACCTGGCATTCAAAGGCCACCACAAAAGGCTCCAGTCTATCTTTAAGAGAGAGAGAGGTATAGAGTTTAGAGAAGAAAAAGACAAAAAAGAAAAAGAGGTTTAAATTTTGAAGTATGTTTGTTGTTATCAAATTTAACATTTGTCTATTGCTTATCTAGAAATGAGAATAAGCTATCCACTGACTTCTAAAATTTTTTCCACAACTATACTTTATATTGCTCAAGTGCATTATGAAACCAAAAGGCCCTTAAGAGCATGACCATAGTAACTGTCTAAAGAACGAATTGTTTTCCAGGTACCATGGCCAGAACAATGATACCTTAGAGGGTATTTGTTAAAGGCAGGAGAGCCATGGCACAAGCTAATAATTATTCTTTATATTGGCTTTAACTTTATACCCTTTTAACTTGTCTCTTCAGATAAACAGATCTGGTCTCGAGGCATTCTACCACAAAGAAATTAAATATTAATGGTTCCTTGAAATCTATCCACAAAAAAAGTCAATTTAAAATGTATTACTCTGATAGACTTGAACATCTACTATCCCAATTTTTGCTAAATTTTAATGAATTACAAATAAATTGTCTAAGAAGCCACAGAAAATTTTTATTAAAATTCTGAACTTTCATTAAAAGAAATCAAAGGATCAACCTATATATTGATTTATTAAAATCAGGGGGTTTTTTTGACTTAGGGTGTATTCTATTTTATATCAACATTGTCTCTTAAGCAAAATAAATGACCATAATTGCTAGGAAGTATTTAATTTGCTTCATAACCAATACATATAAAAACTATGTAAAACAAGGCTGTTATTCTCAAGTTGCTTCTTTTTAAAAAAAAAAAAAAGATTTTATTTATTTGAGAGAGAGAGAAAGCGCGTGCGAGAAAGACAGAACATGAGAGGGGTGAATGGCAGAGGGAGAAGCAGACTCCCCGCTGAGCAGGGAGCCTGATGTGGGGCTTGATCAAGACCTGAGCAGAAGGCAGATGCTTAACTGACTGAGCCTCCCAGGCACCCCCTCAGGTTGCTTTTTATTTAATAGTACATGAAACACAATAATGTCAGGAGCAATTGTTCAATCCTCTCCTATATGAAGCATTCTATGAGATATCAAACAGTGTTCTATACAGTTGGCCCCCAAACAATGCAGGGGTTAGAGGGGAACCAACCCCACACAGTGGAAAATCTGCATATAACTTTCGACTCCCTCAATACTTAACTACTAATAGTCTACTTTCAACTGGGAAGACTTACTGATAACATAAACAGCCAATTAAAAAATATTATGTATGTAATTTGTATTCTACATTATATTCGTACAATTAAAAATGTTATTAAGAAAATCATAGGGAAAAAAACATTTACGGTACTGTACTGTATTTACTGAAAAGAATCCACATGTTAGTGGAGTTGTGGAGCTAAACCTGTGTTCTTCAAGGGTCAGCCATACTTACTCCAGATTGAGATGTTCTCTGAAAACCCCAGAAGATAGCATACTTCTTTTAAAATACTAGATTTCTAAAAGGAAGCTTTTGTTTACTGGCCATTAATAAGAGCTGCAACATAATTCTGTATTTATTTATGAAAATGGTGTTCCCTCACCTGTACACCCCAACCACCCTTACTCTGAATTCCCATAATGCCTGCAATCCATACAACTTGCTGAAACTCAAAAGATGCTGACTTGGGAGCTGCTGGTTCAGCAGCCATCCCATTCAGGGAAAACACTCCCACGCCCTCTCTGGGAGGTCTTTCTTCCCCAATTTCAACAACATGGTTTCTGAGGAAGCTTTCATTTTCTTTGAAGAACTTGGCCTAGTCAAAATTCATCATTCCATGGTGAGCACCTGAACCAAGCAGAATCATAGTTTCTTTTCAAATACTCTGTTCATAATGGAATTAAGAAAGAGTCAGCCTTTCTCTGATAGCATACACTATAGGACACACGGTCAAAAAGAAGGGTTTTTGTGTGTTTGCTAAATTTCCCATCACTTCAAAGAGCCAGTCTATAAGAAAAAATGAAGCTGACAGGGCCAAACAAATACAGAGACAGACATGCAGAGTAATGGTGTACTTGGGTGGCTCAGTCAGTTAAGTGTCCTACTCTTGATTTTGGCTCAGGTCATTATCTCAGGGTTGTGAGAGCGAGCGCCACATTGGGCTCTGTGGTGCACATGGATCTTAAGAAAACAGAAAAGAAAAGAAAGGAGAAAAGAAAAGAAAAGAAAAAAGAAAAGAAAAGAAAAGAAAAGAAAAGAAAAGAAAAGAAAAAAAGAAAAGAGGCTCATGATTGCATTCAAATCCCTGATTCCAGTTCTCTCTGAGATCCCACTAACAAGCCTACCCTTCCCTTTGTTCAGCTGTTCATCTCATCCTTTTATTACCTCCAGACCAGCTTTTTGGTCTCTAGATCACATTTAAAAAACCACAGGATCCAAAAGAAATTTGTGTATGTGGGTTATATATATATCAATATTAGCAGTATTAGAAATAAAACTAAGAATATTACCTGGATACTCATATCTGTTTCTGCATTTAATTAGTTGCTGTTATTGCTTTCATTCATAGCATATGCAGACTGTTTCTTAATGCAGTTACTTAAGAGTTAGATGAATAACCATACCTATAAATGTTCCATACTCCATCAAAATCCACTGCTCTATCATTTACTCATGAATATTTTGTAGCATCATGCAATAGTCATTTGCCAATACTGGTTCACGGACTATAACTTTCAAGTTTTAATATTTTATAATATCAAAGCATCACATTCTTTCTAACACCACTAAACAGAAAGCACACCTGAGGGCTGTCCAAACTATGCACATCTGGCCCTTGCCTGGCTCCTAGGCGATAACCTCTAAGCCTCTGAAATATCCTGCCTAAAAAGAGTGTCTTTGTTTACTAAGAACCTTGGGCCACACCAGGTTATTTATGATAACAAAGTGATTTATGGTGGGGAGCCTGGAATTAAACTGATGGAGTAACTAAGGTCAGCCACAGGGGGGCTCCAGACCTATAGGACCAACCCTTAATAAAAATTCTGGACCCCAAGACTCAGGTGAGGTTTCTTGACTGGCAATACTTCATCGGTATTGTCACACACTGCTGTTGGGAGAATTAAGCACTGTCTGTATGACGCCAGTGGCAGAGGAAACTAGAAGCCTGCATCTTGACTCTGCTGTATGCACTTTCTTCCTTTGCTGATTTTAACCCATATCCTCTTGTATAATAAATGGTTACTGTGAGTGTAATAGCTTTGCTGACTTCTGTTAGTCCTTCTAGAAAATCACTGAACCTGAGGGCAGTTTTAGGAACCTCAAACAATAACCATCAATATCATCAGAGAAGTCATTAAGTATATGAGAAGTTCTCAAATTCAAAGATAAAAGGTTCTGAAAATTCTAATTTTTACTTAAAGCTCAAAATTTGCTTGAAAGCACCAAATACTGTCAGTTATTTTCCTTAAAGTGACAGGCTCACTTTGTTCTTTTTCATGAAAATGTCTGTTAAATACTCAAGTCTGAATTACCATACTTTGTCCTTCTTCATAGCAAAAAAAAAAAACTGACTAAATAAATTAGGCACATCCAATAGCAAACTATGTTGCTACTTAAAAGAATGCACAAAAAATCTCCTCAATGAGTCCTATTCAGACCACCTATTTAAAATTACACCTTCCCTTCTGGCACCACCAATACCCCTTCATCGTGAGCAACTTTTCCCTCTTTTTTTGTCTTAGCACTTATTACCTCTAGCATTTTGTGTAATTTATTTATTACATTTATTGTCTTTCTACTTCCAGCAAAATGTAAACCCCGAAGGGGAAGCTATCTTCATCTGTTTATTTATCTTAAATCATTTAGAATAGTGTTTGGTATAAGACAGGTTCTGAAAAAATTTATCTGTTAAATAAACATACAAAAAAGTGGTAAATAGTTGACCTTAGAAAGCGTAATTAGGGAACTGAAAGCCTGTAGTAAAATAAATTTATTCCTTATTTATTTTTATTGAAGTATATTTGACATACTTGAGGTGTACAGCACAGCGATTTGACAACACTATACATTAAGCTGTGCTCACCACAAATGTACTTACCACTTGTCACCATACAAAGTTATTACAGTACCACTATGTTCCCTAGGCTGTACCGTTCATCTCTGTGATTTATTGATTCCACAACTGAAAGCCTGTATTTTCAAACTCCCCTTCACTCATTTTGCACATACTCTCACCCACTGCCCCTCTGACAACTATCATTTTGTTCTCTGTATTTATGGGCATACTTCTGCTTTTTTTGGTTTGTTCATGTGTTTTGTTTTTTAGATTCCACTTATTAGTAAAATCAAATGTCTTTTGCTCTACATATTTCTGTTATACATATTGCAATGTTCCCTACATGCAAACATAAACTGCCTATTGGAAAAACTAATAATCTTAACACTCATAACAATCAAAACAATCTTAACACTCGTAACAATATATATGTGTGTGTGTGTGTGTGTGTGTGTATATATATATATATATATATATATATATATGCTACACATATCTATTTATGAACAAACCTATCTATAAATAATAGCAACAGTTACTAGTAAGATATTGAGCATAAGGAGGTATAAAGGAGTGGAAACTGTTTATTGTTCGGTTTTTGTTTGTTTTACAAGAAGTATTCATCTAATACTTGTAACATTGTTTACAATAGAATAATCCTTCCACCAAGAATAACTTTAAAAAGCAAATAAAAAACAAAGAAAAAAAAAAGAAGTCTGTCTGTTTGAAGTTATCCCAGAGTTACTGAGGCATTCACAATCTGAGGAGCCCAAATTTCACAGGAAGTAGAATGCCATCAGCAGCCACAATGCCACTTTTTCCCTCAGAGTATTTCCCAATTGGGGTCACAAAGGGGCTGAAAAAAACAAGTAAATGACCCACACGTCTTCTGCTTGGATCCTATTTGGAGGAAAAGAATCCAGTGGAGCTTTTGATAGTCTCACAAAGCTGGTAAAACACATATGAGAGACTTGAAGAGGATTCCAGTCATAAAGGAGAGACAGAGGACCTGAATGATAAGCTGAACTAATTCCTCTCTGAAGAGATTTACTAAATGCTGAAGCTATAGGGATATGAAACTTAGCAAAGACTCTGCATAGCAAAATGCAGCATTTGAAAATTTTGTGATTAAAGTGATTTGACTGCAAGGCATCTGGGTGGCTCAATGAGTTGAGCATCAGACTCTGGATTTCGGGTTGGTGATGACCTCAAGGTCATGGAGGGAGCCCAATGCTTCACACTCAGTGTGGAGCCTGCTTGTCCCTCTCCCTCTGCTCCTCCCCGCCCCCATGTGCTGTCTCTCTCAAATAAATGAATAAATAAAATCTTTTAAAATTTTTTAAAAATAAAGTGATCTGACTGCATTCTATCTGCTTACCAGAGAAAAGGGTAGGCTATTCTCTGTAGCAAATTTTCATTCAGATCCCCTATAAACTGTTAAAAACAATGTCTGGCATTTAATTAAAAATTAAGAGCACATCATGAGACAGAACCCAATAAACTTCAGGACAAAAACAAAGTTGTTTCTTAGAGAGACTAATAAGATCAATAGACTCTAGCAAAACTGATCAGAAGGGAAAAAAAGCCACAAATTACCAATATCAGACCCATAGGTGAATAAATCTGAAATAGAGACTGTAGTGATTCAAGAAAATATAGGAAAGGATAAAATAAATAAAAAGGTAGAATTTAACCATTAAATTGGTATGATTAAAAAGCAAATTTACAAAATTAAGAAATAATATGAGATTAGTATCAGATTAGGCATATTTTTAAGAAGCTAATAAATGAGTAGCTTTCATAGAAAATATCCATACAGAAGCACAAGAAGAACACAGAAATGAAAAATACAGAAAAGAGCATAGGAAATGAAGAGGACACAATTTTTTTAAAAAAGTGATTAACATATATATTTGGAGTCTCAGAGGGAAAAAAAGAGAATGAAACAAAAGCAAAGTCTAAAGAGAAAATAACAAAGAATTTTTCAAACCCAAGTAAGGATATCAATCCAAAGATTCAAGAAGCTCAGTATACCAACAAAGAAAAAAATAAAGAAAGAGAATGCCACATCTAGGCACACCATAATAAAGACATGAAAAAACAAAGACAAGACCCCATTTTAATAGCAGTCAGAACAAAAATGCATTATCTTTAAAGAAATAACAATAAAATCTTTGCTGACTTTGCAACAGAAATACTGGAAGCCTGAGAGAATAAAATTATCTTTACATAGGAAAATAACTGCAAACCTAGAATTTTATGCTCAAAAATAATATCCTTCAAAATCAAAAATCAGCACATTTTCAGATAAGCAGACAATAAATCTGTTGACAGATGTTTACCAAAAGAGATACTAAAAGAAGTTCTATAAGCCAAAAAAAAAAAAAAAAAAAAAGGTTCTCAAAGTAAAACATGGAACTGCAGTATGAAGTAAAGCAGGTAAATACATGCATAAATCTAAACAAACACTTGACTGTATAAACCAATAATAATACCTACTGAGTATTAAAGCATATGTGCAACAAAAATTCAGGACAATAGTTAAAAAGCTGGAGAAGCATAAGTAGAGTTCAAGTGTTCCAAGTTCTTAGCATTCGTAGGGAAGTGATAAAAGTAAATTTTTTCAGTAGACTGCAATAAGTCAGTATGTGTTGTAATCTCTAAGGCAACCACTAAAAGATCAAGATTTCAAAGTGGATAAAAAATAAAACACACTTGTGAGAAATACATCTTAAATAAAAGAACACAGAAAGGTCAAAAGTAAAAGGATAGAAAAAGGTGTTCCACGCTAGCATTAATCAAAAGAAAAATGATGTCAGCCAAACTAGATTTTAAGACAAGAAGTACTATTAGACATACTCAGGGCATTTCATAATAATAAAGGGACCAATTCACCAGGAATGTAAGCTAACAATGCAATACACCCAATAATATAACATCAAAATATAAATCATTATAGGTTGGAAAATGTGTACATACTTCTCTATGTTAATAACTGATTAAAGAAGTAAACAGAAGAAAAAATCAGTAAATATAAAAAGATATGACCAAGATTCATAAATTTAATGTAATGACCCATATAGAAAACTGTATCGAGGGGCACCTGGGAGGCTCAGTAGGTTAGGCATCTGCCTTTGGCTCAGGTCATGATCCCAGGGTCCTGGTATCAAGTTCCATATCGAGCTCCCTGCTTCTCCCTCTACCCCTTCCCCCTGCTTGTGTGCTCTCACTCTCTCTCCCTCCCTCATACTTTCTCTCCCCCTCTCTCAAATAAGTAAAAATCTTAAAAAAATAAAAAATAAAAAAGAGAACTGCATCCAGTAACAAAAGAGTATATGTTCCTTTCAACATGGTACATTTATTAAAACTGCCATATGCTGAATCAAAAAAAAAACCAAACCCTCATTTCAAAGGACTGAAATCAGACTATGTTCTCTTGCCTCAGTGGAATTCAAGTAATCACTAAACCAAATGAACAAATAAAAAACAAACCTATTAACAACTATGTGGAAATTAAGCAACTATAAGAAAATTAACTCTTGAATCAAAGTAGAAATCACAATGGAAAAAAAAAACATTCAAATGAATGATAATGAAAAATGGACATATAAAAGTTATGAGTGACATGCCACTGAAGCTATACTTGGAGCTAGGTGACCTTAAAGGCTTATGTTAAGAAGATGGACAGTAATTATTTAAGTACATCAAAAAATCAGCAAAAGAACAAAAAGTTAAATATGAAAAAAAGCAAATAAAAAGTAGAAAACAGAATTAATGAAATCAAAAGCAAAGGTATAACATAAAACTTCAGAAAAATAATCAAAAGTTGATTTTTGGGAAGACAGTAAAACTGACAATTCTACAAGATAAGTCAGGGGGAAAAAGTCACAAATTGTCAATTTCAATAATAAAAAGGAGAAAATTGTATAGGTCCTACAGGAAAGTTATTTATGCAATCATTTATCAAGACTTATTGCAAAGATAATAAAGTAAACCAAAGGAAAACAATTGAGATGTTAAAAGACTCACTCGAAGACTGATGTTAATTTATGACAATGATAAAACCTGAAAAAGATAGTTTTTTGGTTAAAATGCTGCTGGCTTAACAGGATATGCATATTTTTAAAAAGGGGGGGGAATGTTTATCCCTTCCCTGCTCCATACACAAAAATCAATTCCATATGTATGTTACATCTAATAGATAAGTGAAAGATAAAACAAAAAGGTTTGGAAAAAAGGATAGGCAAATATATTTATGCCCGCAGGACAGGCAAAGATTTCTTAAACATGTCCAAAAGAAAAAGAAAAGCACCAATCAAAAAGGAAAAAAAAAAACCAAAACTGACATGTATAAATTGATATAAATTAATATAAATTAAGAACTGTTCGTTAAAGATGGCATTAAGATAATAAAAAGGTAAGATACAAATTGATTTCTATAAGATATACATCCAACAAAAAATTCATAGCCAGGACAAAGAACAAGTAGAAATCACTAAGGAAAAAAAAAAAGCCGACAGAAAAATAGCACAAGACTTGAACAGACAATTTATAAAAGAGGTTATCAAAACAGTCAATATGAAAAGATACACACCATCATTATTCCTCACATCAGGGAAATACAAATTAAAACCACAAGGGCTATTTCATCAGTCACCCACAAAAACAGCTAAAATGAAAAGGATAAACAATATCAACTGTTGGCAAGAATGTGGAGTAACTGGAATTCTCATACATTCCTACTAAGAATGCAAATTGGTACTGGCACTTTGCGAACTATTTAACAATATCTACCACGCTTACCATATGAATATCTTATGATCCAGGAAACTTAATTGTAGGTATGGAACTAATGTAACTGCATATATATGTTGATCAAAAGACATTACAAGAAAATTCATAGTAGTACTATTTCTAAGACAGAACTGGAAACAACCAAAACATCATGTCTGTCAATAGTAGAAAAGATAATAAACTGCAGTATAGTCACAATGTAACAGTATAAGCGATGAGACTGAATGAAATACTGCTACATGCACAACATGGAGAATCTCACAAATGTAAAAAGTTTATAAACACAGAAGAATACGTACTATATTACTCAACTTCTATAAAATCTAATTTACATGGAATCAAAAATTCAAAAATAATCTATGGTATAAAAAGTTAGGTTCATGTTTATCTTTGGGAGAGGTGGCATAGGTGTTACACTGGGAGCAGACACAAAAGGACTTCTGGACGGTGATAATATTCTGTTCTCACATTTAAAGATGGATTACAGGGGCACCTGGGTGGCTCAGTCGATTAAGCATCCGACTCGGCTTCGGCTCAGGTCATGATCTCAGGGTCATCAAACCCCATAACTTGCTCCTCGCCCAGCCCATCTGCTCAGGAGTCTGCTTGAGATTCTTTCTTTCCCTCTGCCCCTCCCCTCACACACTCTCTCTTTCCCTCTAAAATAAATAAATCTTTAGAAAAAATTAAATAAAGACAGATTACATAGGAATTATGGTAATAGTAATAACATATTAATAGGAATTAACATAGTATCATACATATACGATACCTATTACTGCAATAACTATGTATTAATACATAGGTCTACTTGTTAAAATTCACTGAGATGAAGACTTATGATGCTAAACTTTATGTATACTTCAATATGTTATCCTTAACTGCATACTTAAGTAAAAAAAGTAATCCAAATACAGGAAAACTCTTTATACTAAAACTTTCATTTTAACATTAAAAGGGAGCATGCTTAAATATATTTTAATACACATACACAAACAATATTAGGCAAAGTTATATCCACATTAGACACCTCATTACAGTATACTGCCAACTGCTGCCCTCCTCCTCATCCATTACATCATCATGGACTCAATATCCCTTAACCCTCAATACTGCCAAATGTTTGCCCAGGCCAAGACTGTGCTATGTTATGTTCTGCTCAAGAGCCTAAGACTCTATGATCAGTACCAGCAGCTAAGTCAATGGATGACTGAGCCAGGACCTAGTCCTGTCTCATCTGTTCTGTCTCCCTGTGACTAACAACACATGACCACTGAGGTCGGAGATATGATGAGAATGCATGCTTCTGCCTCTTTGGCGTGTGTATTGTTATACGTCTCAGGGTTTTGTCACCATTTTTCACTTTTTCTATTAATTATGTAAACTTTAATCATATATATCATTTTAAGCTTTTCAATAATAAAAAAAATCTGAATACTTTGGTCTCTCTTCATATAAAAAGTTTTTCATCCCCTATTACCATCAATATTGTTCTAAAACTCATACAGTTTTAAGTTCCTTAAAATAAAGCAAATGAACTAAATACAAATATTATCTCAAAAACAACTGCATGTGATTTTATCCAAAAAGTCTGTCATGTTCTAACAAGCAGAATAAATTTTCCGCTGGGAAATTTACTCTTATACCTAAATCTTAATAAGTAACACTAAAATGTATATTTATTCTTGCTTTATTGTTATCTCATCCTAGCCACATATTATTTTGTGTGCAAAAAAAAAAAAAAACTACATGAAAACTCAAGTTATCAGCACTGCTGACTATACATAAATTTAACAAGCAACTTGCTTACGTACTTGATTCATTTACTATTTCAATATTTATACAGGTTTTTTATTTCTATGACAATTCACATCAATTGGCACCTGCCTCCCTAAGGTAGGTGTCAAATGTTCACTCTCTTCTCTAAGAACCACATACAAACCTTATATAGAAGTGCTTTACAAAAGCTGTTTTTATAACTATGAAACACCAACATCACAGGGAATTAGAAAAGGAGAAAAGCTACCATATTTTACAAAAGGAAAACTGAACCAAGAGGAAATTAAATAAATTTTCCAAAATAGTGATTCACTAAAAGCATAAAAAACAGAGGCTCAGGTTTTCCGAACTCTAATCTATGGGTTCTTCCTCTATGTACTACTTCCCCTATAAGCACCAGGTGGATAGAAACCTAGCTACTTAAAATTACTGTTTCTCAACATGTTCCACAATCAATGCTCACTAAACATGTAATTAAGTTTCAGAAAAGCAGAGTTCAATGAAAAAAATTTTTTTATCATAATAAAAACTTAGGAATCTTGCACCATGTGCATTCTGTATTTCTAAGAACATAGATCCAAATTATTTAACTATCAAAAGAGTCACAGAACACTAATTCTTATGACTGAACAATGCAGTGCACAATTTAGGAAATGGTATGAAACACTTAGGTGGACACTGGTTGGTTAGTAATTCTCTCCTCTTGTTTAAACTGCTTTTTTTGGGGGATAAAATCTCTACCTTAATTTTGTAGGTTTTGATTAAATATATTAATATATTTTAAAATAAAGCATAACTTACTTTTGAATACAGTGAAGTAAAAACAAGAAACCCAAGCTAAATGACTGTTAAAAACACAACTAAATATTTACTATTAGGAATAAAATTATTCTCATTCAAATTACTTCTCTTTGCTATTTTGAAAAAGCTGCTACTTTGCTATGCCTTCTAC
Source organism: Ursus americanus (assembly GCF_024610735.1). Classification (NCBI taxonomy): domain Eukaryota; kingdom Metazoa; phylum Chordata; class Mammalia; order Carnivora; family Ursidae; genus Ursus; species Ursus americanus. The sequence goes on from NC_142131.1 coordinate 21,621,592, forward strand.
TTTGCTACCATTCTCTTGAAGGATTTAGCCTCAAAATTCCCATACACCAAACTCATTTTAAGCTCTTTAAAACTTTTAACTTAAAACCCCTTTGCGCCACTTGCAATTTTTTATCAGACATATAAGGAATTTAGAAGTTGCTACTCTGTCCTAATGACAAGTTAAAAGCTGAACAAACTGAAAAGTCAACAATTCTTCATGGATGTATCAGAGAAATAGGGCAAACCACTGCCCCCAAAATTGAGGGGAAAAACAGGTGATTAATGAGAATCCTAACTTACGTGGGCAGAAACCTCCCTCTAGAAACAGCATCAGACTAGGAAAACCTACACTGCAATTGAGGAATTACTGGATGTTCAGTGTGGACAACTCTCAGAGTTAAAAAATCCAGGGGGACCCAGCAATAGAGGGGAGGAAGCAACATCTTTCTGAGTTTTACTTTCAAGACCTCTACCAGGTCCTCACAGGAAATATCCGAGAAAAATCACCTCATTCTTCTGTGAGGGGGAGGGAAATGAACAACTTTGAAATATTTCAGAGCAATCTATTCTTAACAAGGCCTGTACCCAAAAGAAATTAATTTATCAATGCCTAATCTGCTGGGGTCTTATCAAGAGTCCAAACAACCTAAAGGAAGGGAAATACCCAACTCAAGCCAGCTCTAGTCTACAATGTAGGGAAAGGGAAATATTCTAGCCCTCTATAGCCATCCTGTCCAACCTAAAGGGATAAAAAATAAACTGATAAACGCTGAAGTTCACAGTCCAGGGGCACAGGATCACCAAAGAACTAAGACCTAATAATAGGACTATAGAACACTTCCTGCCCTCCACACTTCAGCACTACATTGTTAAAGGCCTATCTACCACAGTCACTTTTATCCAGTACATCAAGTCTACCTTCCAACAAAAAGTTACAAGACATGCTAAAAGCAAAAAACACAATTTGGAAAGACAGAGTAAGCATCAGAACCAGAGCACAATGTGGCAGGAATGGTGGAATTATGAGACCAGAAATCTTTTCCTTTTAACCTGTTATTAATATGCTAAGAGCTTTAATGGAAAAAGTAGACAAGAACAGAGGGGCAATATAAATGAAGAAATGTAAATTCTACAAAACAATCAAAAAGAAATGTTAGAGATTAAAAAACATTGTAACAAATGAAGATTGCCTTTGATGGACTCATTAGTAAATTGGAAATGATAGAAAACAATTAATGTACTTTATATGACAATAGAAACTCCATAACTGAAAAGCAAAAAGAAAAATCATTTAAAAAAGAATGGAACAGAACATCCAAGAACTATAGGAGAGCTACAGAAGATGTAATATATATGTACTGAAAACACCAAAGGAGAAGAAAAAGAGAAAGGAAGAAAGGCAACATTTAAGCAATAATGACTGCAAATTTCCCCAAATCAATGTCGGACATCACATATCCTGGAAACTCAGAGATACCAAGCAAGACATACACTGAAAGAACTATACCTAGGCATATCATATCATAGTCAAAACTTAAAAATCAAACATTAAAAAAAAAAATCTTGGAAAGAAAAAGTCTTGAAAGAAGCCAAAGGAGAAAAAACACCTTACCAACAGAGGAGCAAAGATAAGAATTAAATCCAACTTCTCCTCAGAAACCATGAAAGAAAGAAGAGAGTGGAATGAAATATTTGAAGTCTTGAGAGAAACCATCAACCTAGATTCTATACCCTGTGAAACTATACTTAACAGCACAGGGGAATTGGTTGAAAGTAGATCTGCTTTGCATGAAAAGTTAAAAGAAGTTCTTCAGAGAAAAAACAATTGATACAGGTAAAAAAGTCAAATATACATAAAGAAAAGAAGAACATTTGAGAATGATTAAGTGAAGGTAAAATAAAGTTTTGTCTTATTCTTAACCAACCTAACAGATAGAAGTTTGTTCAAAATAATAACAGCAACAATATATTTGATTACATATCCTTACCTATGTATCACATATCCATATAGACATATATAAGTGAAATGAACAGCAGCAATGATACAAGGGACAAGAAGGAAGAACTGAGAATATTTTGAATATAAAGTACCTGCATTATCAGTGAACCAGTACAGTATTTGAAAATGGACTTGGATTATTTGCAAATCTATATTTGCAAACTCTAGGGGAAAAAAATGAAAAAGTAAAATGTTAAGTATAATTGATATGCTAATAAAAGAAAAAAATGGAAACATAAAATGCTTAAAACCACAAAAGGCAAATTATGTTAGACAAAAACAGGAACAAGAAACAAGGGCAACAAATGGAACACAGTAACAAAGTGGCTATTAGTCCAACTGTATCAATAATCACTTTAAAGGTCAAAGTTCTAATGTACCAATTAAAAGACAGACTGCCACAGTGGATCAAATAGCAAGACTCAACTGAATGTTATCTACAAGAAACCAACTTTAAATAGAAAGATACATAAATATGAAAAGTAAAGAGATGGAGACCTTAAAAGTTCTCACCTCGGGGGGTGGGGGGGTGAGAAAAAACACTGTAACTAAAAAAAAAAAAAAAAAAAGGTAGAGGTGTAGAAAGATACACCGGCTAATACTATTTAAAAAATAATTTTTAGGGGGGGCACCTGGCTGGCACAGTGGTTAAGCGTCTGCCTTCGGCTCAGGGCGTGATCCTGGCGTTATGGGATCGAGCCCCACATCAGGCTCCTCCGCTATGAGCCTGCTTCTTCCACTCCCACTTCCCCTGCTTGTGTTCCCTCTCTCGCTGGCTGTCTCTATCTCTGTCAAATAAATAAATAAAATCTTTAAAAATAATAATAATAATAATAATTTTTAGGGGCACCTGGGTCGCTCAGTCAGTTAAGTATCTGCCTTCAGCTCAGGTCCTGAGATCAAGCCCCACATCAGGCTCCCTGCTCAGTGGGGAGTCTGCTTCTCCCTCTCTGCCCTTCCCCCTGCCCCATTCATACGCTCTCTCTCTTGCTCTCAAATAAATAAAATCTTTAAAAAAATAAAAATAATTTTTTAAAAAGCTGGAGTAGCTATAATAATTTCCAACAGAACAGCTTCAGAGCACAGTTATCAGAGTTAAAGAAGAACATTACATAATGATACAAGAGTCAATACTCGAAGAAGACAGGACAATCCTTAGCATGTATGTGCCTAACAAGAGAGTAACGAAATATGTGAAGCAAAAACTGACAGTACTGCAAAGTGAAATACATGAATTCACAATTATAATTAGAAACTGCAACAACCCTCTATAAGAAATGAACAGATGCAGCAGGCAGAAAATCAGAAAGGACATAGTTAGGGGCATCTCAGCGGCACAGTCAGTTAAGCATCCAACTCTTAGTTTCGGCTCAGGTCTCAGGGTCCTAGGACTGAGCCCCACATTGGGCTCCACATAGCTCCACACTCAGCATGGGAGTCTGCTTGAGATTCTCCCACCTTCTCCTCCCTCTGCCCCTCCCACTTGTGCTTCCTCTCTCTCTCTTTCTCTCAAATAAAAATAAAATCTTAAAAAAGAAAGAAAGAAAGAAAGAAAGAAAGAAAGAAAGAAAGAAAGAAAGAAAGAAAGAAAGAAAGAAAGGAAGGACACAGTTAAATTCAGCACCATCTGGAAATAACTGACATCTACGGACTGGAAATAACTGACATCTATGGACTATTTCATCTAACAACAGCAGATAACATATTCTACTCAAGCTCACATGGTACATTTATCAAGATACACCACATTATGGGCCATAAAAAAAAAAAAAAGGTAACACATTTAAAATAGAGACCAATGTCTGGTCTCAGACAACAGTGGAATGAAAATAGAAATCACAAACAGAAACATAGTTTGAAAATCTCAAAATGTTTGGAGGTGAAACAATACATTTCTAAATAACATATGTATCAATGAAGAAATATCAAGAGAAATTTTTAAATATTTTTAACTAAATAAAAATGAAAATACAATTTATTTAAAATTTATGGGATGCAGCAAAAACCATCCTTAGAGAGAAATTTATAGCACTGAATGCACAAATTAGAAAATACTTAAAATCAGTATCCTAAGCATCAACCTTCAGAAACTAGAAAAAGAGCAAATTAAACCCAAAGCAAGCACAAAAGCAGTAAAAATTAGACCAAACTAAGTATTTTGAAATTGAAAACAAATCAACAGAGAAAAATCAATGAAACCAAAAACTAATTCTTTGAAAAGATAAAAAACTTGATAAGCCTCTTGCCGGGTCAAGATAAAAAAGAAAGAAGATGCAAATTACCAATATCAGAAATTAAAGAGGGGGCACCAAGGGGCGCCTGGGTGGCTCAGCCGTTAAGCATCTGCCTTCAGCTCAGGTCATGATCCCAGTGTTCTGGGATCCAGCCCCACATCGGCTCCCTGCTCAGCAGGAAGCCTGCTTCTCCCTCTCCCACTCCCCCTGCTTGTGTTCCCTCCCTCGCTGCCTCTCTCTCTGTCAAATAAATAAGTAAAATCTTTTAAAAAAATAAAAAATAAAATAAAGAGGGGACACCAAAACAGATCCTATAAACATTAAAAGGATTGCAAAGGAACACTATGAACAACTCTATGCCCACCAATAAAAAACCTAGATGAAACAAAACAATTACTTGAAAAACACAATTTGCCCAAACTCATACAAGAAACAGATGTTCTAAAGACAATGCACTTATTAAAGAAATCAATAATTAATAACCTTCCAAAACAAAAAGCACTAGGCCCAGGTGGGTTCAATGGTGAATTCTACCAAACGTTAAAGGAGAAATTAATACCAATTCTCTACAATCTCTCCCAAAAAACAGAAGTAGAGGGAATAATTCCTAACTGATTCTATGAGATCAAAACCAGACAAAGAATTACAGGAAAACTGCAGACCAGTATCTCATTAACACAGATGCAAAAATCCTCACCAACATATTAGCAAATCAAATCCAACAATGTACAAAAATAAATATACATCATGACCAAGTAATATTTATCCCAGATATGCATGGGTAATTCAACATTTGAAAATCAATTAATGTAATCTATCACATCAACAAGTCAAAAAGGAAAATCACATGATCCAAACAGATGCCAAAAAAATCTGACAAAATCCAACATGCCTTAATGATAAGAAACTTGACTTTTCCCACTAAGACTAGGAATAAGGCAAGGATATCTTCTCTCACAATGCCCTTTCATCATACAGGAAAGTCTTAACTAACAAATTAGATGAGAGGAAATAAAAGGTATAGAAATAGGAAAGAAGAAATAAAACTGTCAATGTTCTCAGATGACATGATTTTCTGTAGAGAAAACTGAAAAGAATCAGGAAAAAAAAAAAAAAAACCAAACTCTTGTAATCAGAGATTATACAGCAAGGTTGCAAGATATAGGGTTAATATACAAAAGCCATTAGCTTTCCTATTACCAGCTATGAACAATTGGAATTTGAAAATTAAAACGTATCAACATTTATTTTAACACTCAAAAGAAATGAAAGACCCAGTTATAAATCTAACAAAATATGTACAAGATATATACGAGGAAAACTAGAAAACTCTGATCAACAAAATCAAAAAGCTAAATAAATGGAGAGACAATCTCCATGTCCATAGATAGGAAGATTCACTATTGTCAATATGTCATATCGTCCCAACTTGATCTATAATCTAGGCAACTGAAATCACAACTCCAGCAAATTACTTTGTAAAAACTAAGAAGTTACTTCTAAAGTTTACATGGAGAGGCCAAAGACCCAGAATAACCAACTCAATATTAAAGAAGAAGAAAGTCGGAAGACTGATATTACCTGACTTCAAGATTCATGGTAAACCCACAGTAATAAAGACAGAGTGCTACTGGTGAAAAAACAGATGAATAGATCAACTGAACAGAATAGCAGGTCCAGAAATAGACCCACAAAAATACAGTGAACAGGTCTTGAACAAAGGAGGAAAGGCAATACACAGAGCAAAGGTAATCTTTTCAACAAATAGTGGTGGAACAACTGGATATTCAAAGAAAAAGAAAAAGAAAATCCTACACATAGACCTTAAATTCTTAACAAAAATTAATTCAAAATCGATCTCAGATGCAAATGTAAAATACAAAACTACAAAACTCCTAGAAGATAATGTAGGGAAAAAACTTAGATGACCTTGGGAATGAGAATACTTGACAAAGACTGGGAGAAAATATTTGGCAAAAGACAAATGTAACCAAAGGACTGACACCTATTAGAATGACCAAAATCCAAACAGCTGACACCAAACACTGGAGAGGACAGAGAACAACACAGACCTCCACTCACTGCTGATGGAAATGCAAAATGGTACAGCAACTCTGGAAGACACTCTGGAAGTTTCTTAGTAACTAAATACACTATTACCATTTAATCTAGCCAATTGTACTCCTTGATATTTTCCCAAATGAACTGATAACTATGGCCACATCAAATCCTGCAACAGATGTTTACAGCAGTTTTATTTATTCCAAAACTTGGGCAGAACAAAGATGCCCTCAGTACGCGAACGGATAAATAAAATGAGAGATATCCAGAAAATGGAATAATATTTAGCACTAAAAATATGAGCTATCAAACAATGAAAAGACATATTGGAACATTAACTACCTATTACTACGTCTAAGAAGCCAAACTGAAAGACTACATATTGTATGATTCCAACTCTATCATTCTGGAAAAGGCAAGGCTATGGAGACGTAAAACGACTGCCAGGACTTCGGGCATGAGGTGGGGTGGGGAGGAAAGGATGAAAAGGCAGAGCACAGAGGATTTTCAGGGCAGTAGAACTATTCTGTGTGATACCACAGGAGTGGATACATGTCATTTTATATTTGTTAAAACCCATAAAATGCAGAGCACCAAGAGTGATCCCTAATGTAAACCACAAACTTTGGGTGATAATGACATGTCAATTTAGGTTTGTGGATTTTAACAAATGTACCACTGCGATGTGGGATATTGATACTGTACATGTATGGACACAAGGATATGAGAATTATCTGTACTTCCTACTGAATTTTTGACTTGAACTTAAAATTTCTCTGAAAAATAAATTTATTAGTTTAAAAAAATTGAGCTCAAATAACACTCCTTTAAGCTTATTTATAATCATTCACCATTTTACTCAAACGGCACTTCTATTAAATATTTATCACCTTAAACCAATAAAATCCAACACCCTTTCTGATATGCATCCCTCGACTCTTACTACTTTGAAATGGTCATTGTAAAAACACATGAAACGAAAGGGTGCTGGACAGAATTAACTTGCTGGCTCCCAAGACACTTCGTAAGATCGCAATAGGCGAGGTGACTTCTCTACAGTCTGCACCTTAAAATTCAAGTTAGTTAAGTTTCAAGAGTTGACTAGACTCAAGGTTGTCGATCCATTCTAACAAAATGCAGAAATGACTAATATTGAATCCACAATAATTTTTCTATTAATAACAAAAACGCCTGCATGTATCTCTTCCCAGCTTACTCTCCTGCAGAAAGCCTGTTAAGTGGGAAGCCAAACTGTTAATCACAAGGCTGTGTAAAGAAGACTGTCAACTAAGACATTTCAAAGTAATAATAAATAAGAAAAAACACCCCATCTTACAATACCATTGCAACAGAGCAACAACTGATTCAGGTAAAATTCATCAAAGAATACTAAAACCACTGGGTATTCATTATTTATTAATTACCTTTTAAAAAAAGATTTTATTTATTTGAGAGAGAGCGAGCACACAACCTGGCAGGGGAAGCGGCAGGCAGAGGGAGAGGGAAAAGCAGGCTCCCCACTAAGCAGGGAGCCCAACATGGGACTCGATCCCAGGACCCTGGGATCATGACCTGAGCCGAAGGCAGACGCTTAACCGACTGAACCACCAAGGAACCCCAATTAGCTTTTTTTAATGGCAAAATCTGGTGGGATCCATCTTAACCAAGTTCTAACTTCTATACATCAATAAGACAACTGACATCATGTTCCCCTAGATATGATATATGGAGAACTCATGATCTGTTATTTCTCCCAAGAATGGTTCACCTGAATCTAATTATGAGGGAACAAACAAATACAAATTGAAACACATTCTCCAAAGCAACAGTCCTGGACTCTTCAAAAATGTCAATGTCATAAAAAAAAAAAAAACCATGGTGGGTGAACTGTTCTAGATTAAAGGAGACTAAAGACATAAAAAATACAATTCATTGAAATAAAATAATTAGATATAAAGGAAATAAGAACTGTGGCTATCTAAATATGAATATTAGTGTTAAATTCATTATATTTGGCTATGTAGGCTACTGTCATTACTCTTAGAAAACACATGATGAAGTATTTGAGAGTGAAGGGATATGATCTCTGCAAGTAACTCACAAATAGTTGAGTGGAAATACGTATGTATAAAAGCAAACAGATAAATGAAATGTGGCAAGATGTAAGGTAAATGATATATGGTTACTTGGTACACTGTTCTTACAACTTTTTTGCAGAAATAAAATTTTTCAACATAAAAACTTACAGAAGAGGTTGCTCATTGAGCGTAAAATCTGGACAAAAAGAAAATTCAACAGAGGTGCTGGCTGGCTCAGTGGGAAGCATGGAGCTCTTAATTTCAGAATATAGATAATTCATATATTTAATGTAAGTATTTACATAATAAAAATAATTGCACCAGGAATAAACAGGTTTCATCCTTGGGCTTAAAAAAAGCCCACTTTTGAACGTAGATGATCACTGACAAGCTTACCCTTAATATGGCCCATTTTTCTATGAACCCATTATGACTATGTCATTTGCTTAAGTCCCCATTATTTTTAAATATATTAATAGCACCAACCACATTACTGTCAGATCTTCCTAACCAGAAACATCTTTCACTCATCCCATGTTAATTTAATTGAAATACTGTGGTTTAATTCTCTGAGAAAATGTTTCTTTCCAAGTCTGTTTGATGAAATGACTGTTGTCACAGCTTAAGAAAAAACCTTCATTTCTATCATGATACACTACTTTGGGTAGTATCTCAGCTGTATTTAGAAAAATGAATGATAGTTTGTTACACAGTCAAGACACAGAGAAGGGTACCCCAGACAGAAGAAATAGTAAACTGGAGAAACAAAATACCACTTAAAGTTTAAGGAATAAATAGTACAGAATTGATGAAATATATAATACTGGAGAACAGGATAAGATGGTGTTGTATGTCACACTAAAGTAAGCTTTAATTTTTTTTTGTCTCATCCTGAAGGTCTCAAGCCACTGAGTCAAGAAATCAATTTAGTAGGTCACAATCAGCATTTTTTCAATTAAGTGAAAAAGATGAGAACAGAACAGCAAATAGAGTGCATCACAGGCAGTAAGGATAAATTTTTTTCATTAAACTTTTGTTTCCATTACAAATGTCTGTTTATATGTGTGTACTGGCTCACAGATGTAAAATCTATTTCTTTTGGTGAGTCATGGTCAAAATAAGATTTGAAAGCCACTACTCTCCAGATCATGGAGACTCATGAAAGGAAAGGTTTCAAGAAAGAATACGGTAAAATGTGTCTTTACAAAATCGTGCTGGCAGTTAATACAAAGCAGCTTTTCAAGCCCATGGGAGTCTCGAATTAAATTTACTCTCTGCCAGTATGTTTAAGGAGAATAGAACAGTGTTAAAAAGAAAACAGAACACATCCTAAGTAGTAATTAAGAAGGGTATATTTCATGCATGTTGGTTTCATTGTTTTGTAGTTTCACACACACACCCAGATAAATTCTATATCACAAGGCACAATGAATTTCTTAATTTTTACTTAGATGAAATGAAATTTTTGGAAGTCTGTGATAAGGAGAGTGGAAGAAAAAGAGATCAAGGACAGAGAGAAAATTAACAAACTACCCCAAAGGAGGAAAGAGAAAATGAGGGTCTGAAGCCAGAGAGGGTTTAAAAAAGAAAAAGAAAACAAATGTTGGGTCTGAAAGCACTTTAGGAGGTAGAAAACAATCTTAGTAGATGTTTATAGATTGGAGTGGGAGAAGGAGAAAAAGAAAGCCAGAATAACTGAAATCTTAAAACAAGAAAAACTATTTTGAGAAGCAGCAAAGGATTTCCCTCTGGATTCTACCAAATTGCACAAGCCCCTCACTGTACCAATCAAAGCCTATCTTACAGGTCTGCAAGCTATTATATTTCAACTTTTCTTCATTGCATTCGCAGGCCTTGTTACTAGGCAAACAACACCATTTCCATAAATATTAATACTACTTTCTTATAAGGTATTAAGGACTCCACAGCACTGTGATTTCAGACACTATAGTGTTAAATGTTATTTTATCACATCACATAGAACAGGTTCCTTAAAAAAAAGTCATAATAAAAATATTAGCTATTTTCTATTCATTTCTAAAATTATATCAAAAATGGTTTCATCAGGGCGCCTGGGTGGCACAGCGGTTAAGCATCTGCCTTCGGCTCAGGGCGTGATCCCAGTGTTATGGGATCGAGCCCCACATCAGGCTCCTCCGCTATGAGCCTGCTTCTTCCTCTCCCACTCCCCCTGCTTGTGTTCCCTCTCTCGCTGGCTGTCTCTATCTCTGTCAAATAAATAAATAAAAGCTTTAAAAAAAAAAAAAAAAAAAAAAAGGAATTTCCTCTAAATCCATGGTGAGGCAGCCATGCCGAAACTCAGCTGATATGGATGACCAACCAAGCTCACTCTATGTAAAAAATGAGTGACCTTAAGTGAAATAATATGGGGAAGAATATCTATACATTGTTGCTCAATAAATAAGGAAGTTAATAAGATCTGCTTTAAAACAAAACTAAATAGAAAAACAAAAAAACACTATTGCTCCTGAAAGGAGACACAAACTTATAAAGAAAAAAAAAGGCCTATCATTACTTTCCATTCAAATTTAAGGAGATATTCATTTCTTTAAATATCCATGTGAATGCATAAACAGAGGTATCAAAGCTCCTTTCTCTACTACCAAAACATATATATATGTATCTAAACAAACTCAAATATCTATAAACATATATGCTGAACTACTAAAACATTATTCAAAATATTTTAAGAATGCTACTAATCTTTTGATGATTCCTCCTCCAAGAAGTTCATGCTCCTATTGAAAAGTTATCTTAAGTGGTTTAAAAAAAGAGAGTGAGTGAGTATTCCATTCTGGTTTAAAGTACAAACCTAAGGGTCAAAAGCTTGCTTTGAATTATTTGGTAGCTTTGTGAACTGAGAAAGTTACCTAAAACTCTCCTTACTTCAATTTCCTCATATATAAAACTGTTATTTATAATTATATGGGAGAAGTGGAAATATATACATATTTCCTTCCAAAAATTTTATATATATATATAATCTAAAAAAAATTAACAGTAGCAACCTTTGGCAATAAAAGAGTGATTTTTTTTTTCTTTGTATTTTCCAAGTCTCCAAATTTTCTACAAAAAAAATATACTCATCAATCTTAGGGGTAAAAGTGATTTTTTAAAAAATTACACAATAGACAAAAACTACAACATATAATCAAAATCACCCATCATACCAAGAACCAAGAAAATTACTTAAAGGAAAAAAAAGACAATCAACAAATGCCAACACTGAAATGAATTACATATTGCAACTGTCTAACAAAGATGTAAAAGCAGCCATCATGAAAATTCATCACTCAATTACAAATTCTCATGAAAAAGACAAATAAAATAGGAAATCCAAGCCAAGAAATAGAAGTATAAAAAGCAACCAATTAGAAATTATAGAACTGAAAACTACAATAAGAAAAAATACTTAATGGATGGGATCAATAGTAAGAATTACAAAGAGCACAGATTAGTGAATTTGAGGACAGATCAACAGAATTTACCCAATCTGAATAAAAGAGAAACATGACTGAAAAGAAACGAACAAAGACTCAAAGATCCGTGGGGCAATAACAAAAGATTCAATCCCATATCACTAGAGTCCCATAAAGAAAGAAAAAGAAGGTGCAACTGAAAGAGTATTCATAAAAATAATAGCTGAAAACTTCCAAATTTGGAGAAAGACAAAAACCTACAGATTCAAGTGAGAACCCCAAACAGGTAAACCTACAAAAATTACACCTTGCCACATCATCATTTCATATCTGAAAACAAAGGAAAAATCTTAAAAGCAACCACAAAGAAAGGATTCATTATCTATAAGGGAACATGAATTCAAATGACAGACTTCTCACATGAAACCACAAAGGTCAGACAAAAGTAACAAAAATTTTTCAAGAGCTCAAAGAACGCACTGTCAACCATGAATTCTATATCTGACAAAACTATCTTTCAGGAATGAAAGAGAAATAAAGACATAAGCAGGCAAAGGAACACTAAAAATCTGTCATTGGCAAATGTATCCTTCAAGAATAGCCAAGGAAGTTCTTTCAGATGATAAATGAAGGAATGTTTTAACATTAGGAAAGAAGAAAGAACATGGAAAAAGCAAGAATATGGGTAAACACTATAGACTCAATAGACTACCCTTCTATGCAAGAAGTTTTAAAATCATAGTTGATGGAATAAAAATTATACAGGCAACAAAAAGAAAAGTTAAAGTTCATCAAAATTTTAAAAATCTCTGTACATTGAAAGACAATATCAAAAGAGTGCAAAGGCAACGCACAGAATGGGAGAAAATATCTGCAAACCACTTATCTGAAAAAGGATTTATATGACAATATACAAAGAACTCCTGTAATTCAAGAGGAAACAAACTGATTTAAAAATGGACAAAAGACTTTAATAGACATTTCTCCAAGTAAGATATATGAACAGCCAATAAGCACATGAAAAGATGCTCATTCATTAGGGAAATGCAAGTCAAAATCACAATGAGATAGCTCACATGGATAACTATTATGAAGAAGAAAAAGGAGGAGGAAGGGGAGGAGAAAGGAACAGAAAATTACAAGTAATGGTGAGAATGTGGAGCTATTGGAATTCTTGTGCATTGCTGGTGGGACTGTAAAATGGTATAGGCACTATCATAGATGGTATGACAATTCTTCAAACACCTAAATACAGAATTACCATATGATCCAACAATTCCACTTCTAGGTATATATTTAAAGTGAAAGCAGGGACTTGAAGAAATATTTGTGTGCTATGTTTGAGCAGCCATCACTCACAAGAGCCAAAAGACCGGAAGCAATCCAAGGGTCCATCAGTAGGTAAATGCATAATCTAAATGTGGGAAAAGACTAGAATAGTATTCAGACTTAAAAGGAAAATTTCAATAAATGCTACAACACAAACCTTGCAGACATTACGCTAAGTGAAATAAATCAGTCATAAAAGAATATTTTATGATTCCACTTACATGAGGTACCTAGAGCAATCAAATTCATAAAAACAGAAAGTAAAATAGTGTATGTCAGAAACTGGGGGAAAGGGATATGGGGAGTTAGTGTTTAATGGGTCCAGGATTTCAGTTAGGCAAGATGGAAAAGTTCCGGGGATGGATGATGGTAACAGCTGCACAACAATGTGAATATACTTTACATCACAGAACTGTACACTTAAAAATGGTTAAAATGGTAAATTTTATGTCACATATATTTTAGTATAATAGGAAAAAATATTAACACCATCTGATCAGCTGTTCAACGTATGAAGAAGAAATATTCAAAACAATGATATTTACAAAGTGGGAGAGTAAAGGGGTCTAAACAGAAAGGTAGTTTCCACACTTCACTCAAACTGATGAACTGTTTTACCAATACACTGCAGTAAGTTACATATGTATATTTTAATATCCAGTAAAACCACTAAGAAAACACTACAAAGTGATACATTTGAAAAATATTATAAATAAATCAGGATGAAATATTAACCAACGCTCAAGTAATGCATAAAAAGAAAAGAGAAGGGACACCTGGGTGGCTCAGTCAGTTAAGCATCTGCCTTCGGCTCAGGTCATGATTCCAGGGTCCTAGGATTGAGCCCTGCATCAGTGGGGAGTCTGCTTCTCCCTCTTCCTCTGCCCCTGCCTCCAGCTCATGCAAGCTCTCTTTCTAAAAAATAAATAAAATCTTTAAAAAAAGAGAAACAGAGAAACAAGAGAGAAGAAAACAGAAAATGAAAATAAAATGGCAGAAGCCCTGAAAGCAAATGACATATCCAATAAAGAGTTAGTATCCAAAATAAATACAGAACTTATAAAACTCAAAACCCAAAAAACAAATAATCCAATTAAAAATGGGCAAAAGACATGGAAAGAGATTTCTCCAAAAAAGACATCCACATGGCCAAAAGACATGAAAATATGTTCCTAATAACCATCATGGAAATGCAAATCAAAACTACAATGAGGTATCACCTCACATTTGTCAGAATCGTTAAAAGCAACCACACAAGAAACAACAGGTGTTGGTGAGGATGTGGAAAAAAGGAACACTCCTGCACTGTTGGCGGGAATGCGAACAGGTGCAGCCACTGTGGAAAACAGAACAGAGGTTCCTCAAAAGGTTAAAAAAAGAACTACCCTATGATACAACAACTGCACTACTGGGTGCAAAGAATACCCAAAGAATATAAAAACATTAATTTAATGGGATACATGCACCCATGCATTTATGGCAGCATTATTTACAATAGCCAAGATATGGAAGCAGTCTAAGTGTCCATTGACTGATGGATGAATGCAGTATTTATATACAATGGAATATTAGTCATAAAAAGAACGAAATCTTGCCATTTGCAATAACATGGATGAAGCTAGAGAGTACTGTGCTAAGAGAAATAAGTCAGAGAAAGACAAATACCATATGATTTCATTCGTATGTGGAATTTAAGAAACAAAACAAACGAAAGGGGAAAAAAGAGAGACAAACCAAGAAACAGACTCTTAATTATAGAGAACTAATTATAGAGACCATTAATTATAGAGAACTAATGGTCACCAGAGGTAAGGGAGGTGGGGAGGAGGGTGGGTTAAACAGGTGATGGGGATTAAGGAGTGCATCTGTAGTGATGAGCACCAGGTGGTATATGGAATTACTGAATCATTGTATTCGAACTAATATAACACTATATGTTAACTGGAATTAAAATAAAAACTTCTTTAAAAAGTAAGCTCTAACATATCAATAATTAAAATAAATGTAAATAGTTAAAATATGCCAAATAAAGGCAAATATTGGCAATGTGGACTTAAGAAAAATGACCCAACTACAGGCTCACTTAAAATAAGAGGTGAAAAAGTACCAGAAAAGATGCATGTAAACAAAATAAAAGCAGGAATGGCTATATCAATTTTGGACAAACTTTAGAGCAAAGACAATTGCTAGAGAGAAAAGAGGAATATTATATAATGATAAAGGATGGGTCCAACAGGAATACATAACAATCCTAAATGGTACATACCAAGCAAAATACATGAAGAACTGATAGAGCTAACAGGAGAAATAGACAAATTCTCAGTTATGATTGGGAACTTCAAGATTTCCCTCTCAGAGACTCACAGAAATACTAAACAGAAAATCAGCAAAGAATCCTCAAAGCATCAAATACATCTCAACGTAAAGTTAAAAAGGAAACACAGAATTGAGTAAAAACGAAAAGACAACACAGAAAAGACATCAAAAGATGTGGGATACGACTAAAACAGTACCAAGAGGAAAAGGTATAGCATTAAAATGCTTACATTAGCAAACAGAAAAGGTCTCAAATCAGTATCTTAAATTTCTACTTCAAGAAACTAGAAAGACAGAAGAAAATAAACCCAAAGCAATCAGAAGAGAATAAAAATAAAAGCAAAAATCAACAAAACCGAAATCAAGAAAACCCTTGAAATCTTTTGAAAAAATAAAATTGATAAATCATTAGCAAGACTGGCAAAACAAAAAGGAGAGAAGATACAAATTACCAACATCATTAATAAAAGAAAGTACCACTAAACATTCTAGAGCCATTAAAAGGGTAATTAGGAAATAATACAAAGAAGTTTACACTCCTAAATTAGACTAATTAGAAGAAATGAATCAGTTCCTCAATCAACCACATACAAATCCTCCACTTCTTACAATAGGGCTACATCCAGCTAACCCATTTTAATTTGAAAATATCACAAATCAAAAATGCATTTAATGTACCTAAGCTACCAAACATCAGAGCTTAGCCTCGCCTACATTAAGCCTCCTCAGAACACTTACATTAGCCTACAGTTGGGCAAAATCATCTAATGCAAAGCATATTTTATTTAAAAAAAAAAAAGTGTTGAATATCTCATGTAATTTATTGAATACTGAAAGTGAAAAACAGAACAGTTGTAAGGGTACAGAATCCTTTTAAGTGTTATAGGTTGTGGTTGTTTACCCTTGTGACTGCTGACTGGGAGCTATGATTTGCTGCAGCATCATAATAGAGAATCTTACCACATAATGTTAGCCCAGGGAAAAGATCAAAATTCAAAATCCAAGTGTGGTTTTTACTGAATGTGTATCACTTTCACACCATCATAAAGACAAAAAACCTTAAGTTAGGGACTGTTTGTGCTACCAAGTTTCAACCAAAGTAAATAATAAATAAATATATAATCCCACAACCATTAAAAAAATGAATTCATAATTTTAATTCTAAAAAAAAAATCCCAGGCTGAGATGTTTTCACCAGAGAATTCTATCAAATATTTAAAGAATACCAAAACATCACAAACTCTACCAAAGAGCAGAAAAGGAGGGAACATGGCCTACCTCATTCCGTAAGGTAAATATTACCCAAATATTGAAATGAAACAAAGATACCACAAGAAAGATGCAGACCATATCTCTAATGAACTTAGACACAAATTCTCAACAAAACAACCTAAATTCAGCAATATTTGAAAAGCATTACATATCATACCGACATGGAATTTATTCCACATATGCAAGGAGTGTTCAACATTAAAAAAAAAAAAAGTGTAATCTACAATATCAACAAGCTAAAGAAAAAAAAATTCGATCATATAAACTGACTCAGAAAAAGAATTTGGCAAAATCCACCACCCATTCGTAATAAAAACTCTCAGTTAACTAGGAAGACAGGTGATCTACTTGATAGAGTATCTATCCAATTACCCACATCCCCCCAAAAAACACACAGTTAGCATCATATTTAATGGTGAAATACTAAATGCTTTCCACCTAAAACAAGGAACAAAGCAAGGATGTCTACTCTTACCACTTGGAGTCGATACAGTACTAGAAGTTCTAGCCACTGCAATAAGACAAGAAATAAAAGGCATAGAGATTAGAAAGAATACTGTAAAAAGCCTCTAAAAACTAAAAGGTAATTTTAGTAAGGTCAAAGAATACGGGACCAATGCAAAAATCAACCACATTTCTATGTACTAATAATGAACATGTGGAAACTGAAATAAAAAACATAATATTCACAAAATTCCTCCACAGAAAACAAAAAAATTAAGTATAAATTTAACAAGAGGTGTACAATAGGACTTGTAAATATAGACAAGCTTGTTCTAAAATTTTTATGTAAATATCACAAGGCTTTGAATAACTCAAACCATCTTGAAAAGTGAGAGGAACCACTCTACCTGATGGTCGGGCTTACTACATAGCTACAGTAATCAACAGTATGATATAAGCAAATGGAAACTTATAAACCAACAGAACTCAAGTGAGAACGCAGAAGTAAACACATACATATATGCCCAATTGATATTTTATAAAAGTGAAAAAGCAATTCAAAAGAGAAAAGATATTTACTTTTTCAACAAATGGTGCTGGAGCAACTGGATATCCATAGGCAAGAATATGAACTTCAATTTATCTTTTATAAAAATAAAAATAGATCTATTTTTAACTATAAAAATAAAAATAGATCTATTTTAACTATAAACCATTAAAATATAAAACTTTTATTAAGCTATCACAGTAGAAAATTTTTGAGACCTATGCTAGGTGAAGAGTTCTCAGACTTGCCTCCAAAAAGAAATATTAATAAATCAAGCCTCAACAAAATTAAAGACGTTTGCGCACAAAAAGATCTTGCTAAAAGGAAAAAAAGAGAAGCTACAGAATGGGAGAAAGTATTTGCACAGAGCAGACATCGGAGTAATATTTAGAATTCTCAAAACTCAACAAAACAATCCTATTGGGAAATGGGCAAAAGACACGAACAAACATTTCACCAAACAGGATATACAGATAGCAAATTAGCATATGAAAAGATATTCGACATCATGAGCCATTAGGGAAATACAAATTAAAACCTCAAGAAGATCACTAGACACCAATGAGAATAGCTTAAATAAAAATTTATGACAATATCAAACGCTTGTGAGAATACAGAGAATCTGGATTGCTCATACATTACTGGTGAGAATGTAAAAGGATACAGCCACGCGAAAAAACAGATTGGCAGTTTCTTATAAAACTGAACACGCAACTGCCACATAATCCAACAACTGCACTCTTGGATATTTATTAGACAAAAATGAAAACTTATGTTCACACAAAAACATAAACACGTATGTTCACAGCAGCTTTTTTCCCCTAATAGTCGAAACTGGAAATAATCCAAATGTTCTCCAATAGGTGAATGGCTAAGCTGTCCTACATCCATACCATGAAATACTCCTTAGCAAATGAAAAGGAACAAAGTACTGATACATGCAATGACTGGGATGAATCTTGAAGGAATTATGTTGAGTAACAAATGCTAACCCCAAAAGGTTACATACTATATGATTCCATCTGTACAATGGGGGGGGGGGTGTTTGTATAACGTTTTTTGAAACAACAAAATGAAAAACAGATTAGTGGTGGCCAGGAGTCACAAATAAGGGAGAGGTGCAAGGAGGTGAGTTTGATTATAGAAGGGCGGCAAAAGGAATCCTGGTGGTGATGAAGCTGTTCTGTATCTTTACTGTAGTGATGATTACACAAATCTACACATGTGATAAAACTGCATAGAACTAAATGCATGCTGAACACACACACAATTTTATGCAGAACCAGTGAAATCTGAAGATGTAAATTAAATCAATGTCAACTTTCTGGTTGTCATACCAGATGTTGCCTCTGAGGAAAAAATGGGTGAAGGACAAATGCTTTCTGTATTATTTCTTACAACTAAATGTTAATCTACAATTACATCAAAATAAAATGTAATTTAAAAATCTGAGAGATAAATCAAAATTTAGGTAGGTAGATAGACATGGGTGAGGAGAATCTGGTGCAAAAAGTGATGTAAGTGTCTGAACTGTGAACCCGCAGTCTAATGGGTTATACCTACAAAGAAGTCTTAAAAGAGTTAAGAAGAATCTCTAGGTCTTTCCCTTATGCTTCAGACAGATATATAAGAGAAAGGGAATTTTAAAAGTAACAGCAAGAGAGATTCCAATTGGTGAACACATGGAGGTGGGAGAGTGGCTAGAAGAGTGGCATTCCCAGAGAGAGCATGGACGCTCCGGACCCTTTTCCACATTCCTTGCCCACTGCTTCTCTTCCAGTTGGTTGTTCCTGCGTTATATCTTTTGTAATAAGCTGATAATGTAGCTTGATAAAGCTTGAGGAGGTGTTTATCTTCTTGACACATAGACAAAATAATTTTAAAAAATATACACATACATGCACACAAAATTGTGTAACACTGAATATTACAATAATGAACACAGAATGAATACAGAAATTTTGCTGGAGTAATGTCTCCCCCACGGGCTTTTCCATGGCTACCATCCACGGTCATATGTAGGATCTTTTCACACTGTAATAATCAGACAGGCACCTAAATAATTTTTCCATTTCAACACACATATGGCCCCCCTCCAAATAAAAAGAGAGAGATAAATCACTAACATATAAGGAAAGAAGGTAAAGTATAAGGAAAGTTTTTCTTTCCTACAATGAAAGATAGGAAATAAAAACATCAGGACCCTGTTTCTCAAGTAGTAAATGTGCATCTGATCTGCATCAAAATCACCCAAAGCCATTTTTAAAGAGACAGGGTTATCCAGTGTTATCAGTCAGCTCAGACTACCATAACAAAAACCACACTGGATTGCTTAAACCACAGAAATTTATTTTCTCACAGTTTTGAAAGCTGTGTCCAAGATTAAAGAGTCAGCAGAGGTGCTTTTTAGTGAGCCCACTCTGCTTGGCTTCCTTCTCACTGGCCACCTTCTCACTGTTAACTCACATGGCCTTTTCTCTGTGCATGTGCACTCCTGTGTCTCTTCCTCTTCTAATAACGTCCAAAAGAATTGTGAGCCCACGCTTATGACCTCATTTAATCTTAATCGCGTCTTTAAAGGACCTATACATATACAGCCACACTGAAACTTAGGGCTTCAACCTATGAGTTTTAGGGGGACAAAATGCAGTCCATAATACCCAGTGACCAACCAGCCCTGAAGTATGTTTTATATAAGTGCACATATATATGTGTGTGTATTATACTTAATGGAAGTGGGCAAAGCAAAGAAAAAGTATGGTATTTGCATCAGAATTCCAATTCTATCACTCAGCTTTCCCAATAATAAAAATGAGGAGAATATCAATTCTCACTGTATAGCTGTGAGAAATAAAAGATATAATCTATGTAAAGTACCTAGCATATGGTAAAGGACTAGTAAATCCTGGGCCTCCGCCTTTCATCCCCTCCGCCCCCAAAATTAATTATAAATATTACTCAAATCTAAACATATCTGTAAAATTATGAGAACTGGAATCTGTCCCAGTTCTACCACTACCTAGCTATGTGACCTTAACCAAACTACTCTACTTCTGTATCTGGGCAGTCTGTCAGTCTGCTTCTGCATCTAGGTGATGAGAGTTTCCTCTATTACTAAAATACTGTGTATCTATGCCTACCACTCATGACTATAATATCAAACACCAATACTACAAAAGCTAATCAAACGTTCTAAAAAAACTCCAGTAAAAGAGGATTACGGTATGAAATTTCAATTTATTCTTTCAAATACTTTCATTATTTAAACTCTTCCACAACTATCCTCCAATGTGAAATATGTATCTATACAACACATCTGTAAGATTTTACCATCTTCTCTATTATTAATGCTTCATCTTCCAAGTAGACTGTATATTCTTTTATATTTTTGTTCCCCCAAATGTTCATTGTTTTACTCACAAAAATCACTTAATCATTGAAAGGCCTAAAATCATACCCCAAATCCTGTTGAGATATGATTAGACACACGGAGAAGTTATCAATAAATTGTACATGACAACTGTTTTTAACTTAGCCCACAACTGAAAGGTATTGCAGGTGATTTCAAGATGACACACCTACCACACATACACGGCACATTCAAACTGTGAGCCATAACCAGCATCCATACTCCATAAACGTAGTTTAAAATTAAGATAATGGTCAGAAGCAAAATCTATTGTGAGGATATCTGAATCATTAGCGAAAAACAATTTACCATGTTAAGCCTAAGGGAAGAACCTGTAAGTACTTGCCCTTTCTCCCATCTCATCCCTCACCACTCCTATCTTAGTATTATCTGGTATTACATGTAAATGAATAACACATGAGGTAGGTTGTCACTTTGGTGCCCTCAACAAATCTCACCTCCCAGTATCGATGCCCTTGTACAGTCCCCATCCATACTAAATCTGAACTGGGTCACGCTGTTAGCACTGGTCATTGGTATATCAGCAAACACAAAGAACGCAGACACTTGGTAAGTGTTGGCACAGTGAGGCTTGTCCTCTTGACACCTCCTTCATGACACCCAACTTCCATGCTGTGGAGAAACTCAAGCTAATTAAGTGGGGAGGCTACATAGAGGGAGGTAAAGGGAGAGAGGCAGTCATATATTCTCAGGTATCCACCAGTTGTTCCAGCCATATCAGCTGAGGCATCAGATTTATGAATCAAGAAGCCACCTTAGATGGTACAGCCAACAGATGACACACGGAGCAGTCTCCATCAAGCCTTGCCCAACTTTTAGAATAAAGAGCAAATAAACATTGTTTTAGGTGTAACTATAACTAAACACATGCAAGCCGATTAGAACAGTTCTTGTTATGTAGTAAGCAACCAAGAAATGTCAGCAGTAACAACAGTTATTGTTAACAATTATTTTAAGTTCCATCCCCACCAAGGTATTGTTTTGGGTATCAGAGCTGCTCTTAGGGGCATTCTCTCATTTTCCTAAGGGCCAGTAAAGAGACAGGAGTAAAGCAACCAGAAAGGCCTACGTTTTGCTTTCCCTTTCTTCTTCCTAATTAACAGCTGTCCTTTATATTCCCCTCCCCCACCCCCGGCTCCACACACAGGGTGGAGCCCAATGCAGGGCTCCAACTCAGACCATGAGATCAAGACCTGAGCCAAGATCAAGAGTGGGACACTTAACCCACTGAGCCACCCAGGTACCCCTGTCATTTTTCTTTTTATCTCTGCCAATAATGTTTGCCTGGTTTCCGTGGAGTACCTAATCAATGATCCAAACCAATTCTAGCCTTTGGCTGTGCTCTATATTCTCAGAAACTACAGGCACCTCCTTCACCCTCCTTCCAGACCACTGGCAAATAATTAAGAGTTGAGTAGGGCAGACTCTTCTTTCAGGGTCAAAAGTTTATACTCCTTTAACTAGTAATTCTTTTTTACATGATAGAATCATTAGGCAAAGGGCGTGGGGACCAATAAGGTCTTGTTTAGAAAATAAAAAAGCAACAGGGATAACATACTTGCTACTTCTCAAGGACTTACTGATCCTAATTATATAAATGTCTTATTCTTTTAAAGCCCGTGACCTTTTGTTCATACTTCACTCATGATATTTATCTTAATCTAGCCTGAATCATAGTAGTTGGTTTACCTAATTTCCTATTAGATCTGTAACTGCCCTGGAAGAAAGACTTGAGAAAATGGGCATCTTACTCATTTTTGTATCCCTTAAATTAAGCGCCTACTACACTGATCCACTATTCATACAAATACGGTAAAAAAAATATCTGGGTCCTGGTCAGCAAGCACTCTGTACCTAACTAATCTTTGCAATTCTCACCCCCCATGTTTATTAAGAAATAATGACTCACCCATAGTTATAATGCAATTAGTGACAAAGTTAATGAACACTACGTGTCCTAACATTCACCTCTAATAATTATTTGGCTTAATTAAGAATGATTTTATTTTTGTAGAGATGGTTACCTGTTTTTTAAGGAAAAGAAAGGCATCATTTACATTCCTTATTTCCTTTTCCTTCAAGTTTCAGGCTTGAGAAGCCTGCAAATTAGGTCCAGGGTAAGATCTACGTCACCTGCCAGGAAAATCATATCAAAGGCAAAGCAAGCCTAGTGGAGGCTACAGCAAACTAGAGCTCAGAACTCACCTAAAAGGGGCAACTACTACTCAGCTCTAGCAAGATATAATCAAACAGGAACAGCAACCAGGTAGAGCCAAATCCTGTGATTTTGCAAGTGATGCTAGAAAGTGAGACTTCTTAAATATGAAGTCTTCCTATTTTTAAATGGTGGCGAGTAATTACTAAATGGTCCAAATTCACCAAGAGAAAGCAATATATATATATATATATATATATCTGTGGATTGGATTCAGTCCAAGGGCATCCTGCTACAGCAGGCTCATAGTTTAAAATCTCTACATATAACTGAAAGTAACATGCTTCTTTACTATTAGCTTCACATCTACCCCAAAGAAAGCAGGACCACTAAAAGCAAGTTCATAAAATTAGAAGGTGTACCAGTGACAAACTCCTTTAACTTTTTTCTCTCTTGAAAAACAAATCTGTTGGCAGTTTTAGATACAGAAACTTCTATAGCATAAAAATACATAGGGAGAATTTTTTGCTTTTTAAATTTTCTTCCTCAAAATTTGAGAAAAGGGAAATATTCAAATAAATATAATCGTTAAAATTATACAAACTTTTCTGGCCTTAACCAAACTAATGAAAACACTCAGTGATAAATGAGACAATGACTCCCTGTGCACACAGGAAAACAAGGTACAAAATACTAATGGCATTTATGTATTTGCACTTGTCTATCTATATATTGTCATTTGACTCTCTTGTGACCAACAGCACCAAACTAGATGGATACAAGGTTGAACTCCACGACGAGGGAACCCTACTCTAACAAACCACTGTGGACTCAAACTTGTGACCCAAACCTCCTTAATATCATGCTATCCAATAACTAAAGTGACCACTCACTAGTAAATAAATATTCAATTAGTCCAAGAACATTTCTTATATAATTTTACAAAAGATTTGACGTTATTTAACCAAGTCATTAAAGCCCTTTAAAAATAGGAATTTATAGAAAAAATCTGAATTTCATCTCTAAACCTACTTAATTAACCTGCCAGAAGACTTTATAAAGTCACAATTTTTCATATAATTAATCATGGTAGATAGGCCTTTGGCGTTCCAACCATTCTTTAAAGTAACTATTAGTGAGGGAGTCCCTGTATCAATAGAATTAATAGGCAATTTATTGACAATAAAATTACATTACTGTTACTTTGGGATACTATTTACCAAACACTTGTTATGTGCCAGGCACTGTGCTCAATACTTCGGGTTCTCATTAAACTTTAAAAACAACCATATGATGGAGGTACCAGTATTATCCCCATTTTACAGATGGGGAAACTGACCTTTCCAAGATCACACAGCTATAAGTGGCAGACTCAGGATTCCAACCCAAATCTTGTCTAACTTCAGAATTTGCAAGCTTAAACACTACACTCTATTGCCTGCAGTGACTCTGGGTTGATATCTAAGATAAGGAATAGAGGGAAATTTGTACTTCTCAGTGACAAATTTAAAAAACATACTATAAATGGAGGATACTTTTCAGAACATGATCAATTCTTAGACACACAGTCATACAAATATTATTTTTATTCCCAAATACATATTAATAATGATGGAAATCTCACACAATAGACTTCCCACAATTTCTAAGTACTCATTCATGTTTATTAAAAATTTAATGGGAACGCTCTACATTTTCTGCACAATTTTGCTGTGAACCTAAAATTGTTCTACAAAATAAACATTTCAAAAAAAAATTAGAACTACAATATGCCAAGTATGTCTAATACAATTCAGTTATCAACACTGACATAAGACTATCTTCTTTCAGTATGAAAAGTTGCACTTTAAAACAGCAGTGCTGACTATGTAGTGAGCACTTAAATATTTGACTGATTCTTTCAAAAAAGCTCGAAGGTATGTAAACAGTGCTGTAAAATTAAAATTTTTAACACTCCCAGAACAGACAGAAAGACATCATATGGTAAGTCAGAATAAAATTAGACAAAAAAATTAAACTCCTATTGAGCAATATAAAAGGAATGCAACACTGTTATACCATGGCTGGCATAAATAAGGCTAATTTTACTTTTCCACCTACATCAAAAGATGTAGCCTGAAGTAAAAAATGATTACAGAATCTTTTTCTAATTCATTTTGTAAGTCCTCTCTAAATCCTCCAGAGCTTATCCAAAACAAACAAACAAGAACTTTCAATTGTTCCAAGTGACTGCCAACATATGAACCAAATATTTTTTCCTCTGATACACCACACCAAGGTTGTCAAAATTCTAAAGGTCAAATAATACTGATATGAGGGCTCCACGAAAACAGTTTTGCCATCTATTACCACTTCCCATAAACATTTTCCTCTCATCA
The DNA here is from genome assembly GCF_024610735.1 of Ursus americanus. Lineage (NCBI taxonomy): Eukaryota > Metazoa > Chordata > Mammalia > Carnivora > Ursidae > Ursus > Ursus americanus. The sequence goes on from NC_142131.1 coordinate 21,647,256, forward strand.
AGGTCCATCTTTATAAATACATACCTATGTTCACTTACGAAGGGAACAAGTAAGGGGAAGGTCCTAACTGTATGAAAAAAACCATTTGCCCTATATAATCTACAATATACCGTCAAAACTAATTGTCAAACAGAATACTGTACTGGCCACCAACAAAGTGTCTAAGTGTTAATTTTATTTTACTTCAGAATTGTACTTACAAAGTCTCAACTATAAAAGATTACACTAATATCAATAAACGGGAATTCTATGGCATAAATTACAGTTACTATTAGAAGACAGGCCCTTAATCACACCTGTAATTCACAGAACTCCTTTCCTTTCTCGCTGACCCACATCTTCCTAAGGGATTCGAAGACTTTTCTGCATCGCTATGCTTTAAAGGCATAGGTTGGGATTTGCAGTGCCACAAAAACAAAGCATTCTGACCAATGCATGTTTCAAATGATATCAATACAAAACTCATTCAAATTCTTGTATACTCAAAGCTCCTTATTAATTATCTGGCTTCAACAGGGAATGCACACAAGGTTAAAAGAGACTACGACTGCCTTGGTAGCTGCAAGCTCAGCTGAATCCCAGGACGCCAACCTCAATTTGGAAGAGGCAGAACTATATCCGGTTCTCAATGGATACACATTTTTCCCATGCTTCTCAGTCTCAAAAACTTTACATCTTCCCACAGTTAACAATAAATATACAAAGACGCCAGGGGGTACGTCCGTAGGGAAGATGAATGATCAAATTAAATCCCTACGCACGGAACCTGAAGCTTCAAAACTTTTCAGAACAAATCACAACTGAAAGAACGAGGTAAGTTTTCCCACTTCTTTCCAGGAGCCAGCTTCTCCAATCCCTGAACAGCTGTCTTGACTTACTGGTTAGTTGGAGGAGCAGTCAGCGGGATGGCCACTTCTTCTTCCTCGTATTCTGGTCCATCCAGAGAGTCACCTTCGTCCACTGTTCCCAGGCCCGCGCCCAAAGGGGGCAGCTGAGGAGGCGGCGGCAGAGGAGGGAATCCGCCGCCTGCCCCGAAGGTCTCAGCAGGCAACGAAGTGGTCCCCTTGGCGAGAGCCATCTCTCCTCCAGGTCCGGCGGCAGCGGCAGCACCAGCCACGCCAGCAGCAGCACCTCCCCCTGACAGTCCGGCTTCCCCCATTGCTCCTGCCACAGACCCGGCTCCTAGAAACCCTGACCCCAAAGCGGCTCCGCCAGCCAGAGTCCCGGCCACTCCGGCCTCCGTCAGCCCAGAATAAGGGACGGCTGCCACGGGCAGGGCCGGTGGTATCTTCACTCTACACACTGCCGGATAGGCACTCGAGCCCGCCGCTGCGCCGCCTCCTGCTGCCGCGGCGGTCACCGGGCCGCCCTCCTCACTGCCGGCCTCGGCCGCCATCATGTTGAAGCCCGCTCTACTCTACCCTACCCTACCCGCCCGGGAGCCCCGGGGGCCACCAGGCCCGGGCTCCGAGCCGCCCCACCCAGGCGCGTCCCCCTTCAGCTCCCCAGGCGGAGGAAACAACAACAAAAGGAGAGAGCCCGCCGCCGCGCCCCCTCCTCGGGCCACAGCCCAGGCTCCGGAGCTGCCCGGGTTACGGGAAGCGAAGTGGGCAAAAAATCCAACGCCTGCACAAACGCCGCCCCAAACCTTCACCTTACACACCCACACTCACGCACATACACATGCACCGAAGTAAAAAAACTTCCTGGCTGCACTAAAGAGGAAGGGAAGCACAGAGGAAGCGGCTGGGGCGGCTGCCGCTCCTTCAGCCACCGCCGCCGCCGCCACCGCTTCTTCACCACCCTAGTTCCGGCCACCCCCACCGCAGCCACCGCCGGTGCCGCTGCTGGGGCTGGGGCCACTGCAGCCGCTTCATCCTCCACCAGGCTGGAGATGGGAGGGGTGGGGAGAAAAGAGGAAGGGGGGCGGGGTAGTGGGGAAATCGACTGAACTGCTCCCAACCTGGAGAGCTCAGTGAAACCGACTAGAGAGAATGGAAGGCGGGGCACCAGAGGAGGAGCCGAGGAAAGGAAGGGCGGGGGAGGAGGGCGAGGGCAACTTCTGCGCAGGCGCGTTCCTGGCGCCGGGGAGAGGGTGCTGGGCCTGAAGGGAGGAAAAGGAAGAGTCGGGAGGGAAGGAAGCGGCGGGGGCGCGCGTGCGCGGCCGTACTCACTGTTTCGCTGGGTTTAGAGCGTGCGGTGGCGTCGCCGTTTCTCCGGTCGGTGTCGCGGACGGTGGCGCGCGCCTGCTTCCCTGGGTTTTGTTTGACGGGCAGAGGGTGCAGAGGGGAGGAGTGGGTACCCGAGCACGCGGCCGCTCGGCACTGTAAAAGCAGGAGAGACGAGACGGACCCGGAGGGGTGGAGAGGAAGGAACCGAGGAAAAGGGAAAGGAAGATGCCGCGAAGCCAGTTCCCTGCTTCTTGACTGGTAGAAAAAACACCTTTAGTCAGCGGCGCAGTAACCAGACGGCCAAGGCCCAGGGGTAGGGGGATTGCTTCGAAGTTCGAGGCAGTACTACTAATTTTTTTGTTTTCGTTTCATACTAGAAGAATAGATGAGAAAGCCAACTCAATGTCATTCATTAGGTAGGTGGATAAGAAAAGTATTGTGTTGCTAAGCCCTGTACTATTCTAGAAAAGTGGTTGGGAAATGAGAAAATGCAATAACTATATGATTATTCCGTGCTTTAAAAAAAAATGAAATTTTAAACTGCGTTCTGAAACTCAAGAGAAGTAAACGAAATAGGGGAGCCTCACGGGGAGGGCTAAGAATTTTAGTAGAAATGGTGATTGTAAAGTCGCATTTCTAAGAGTATAGACATTCTGTTTTCTTCACTCACATCGCCATCTCTCCTCTCTGTCCTATCTCTCCTCCCTTCCTCCCCCCCCACTCTTAATAGTGCCATCGGAAGTCTGTTGGGTACTAATGAGGTGTGTAGAGGAGGGGTGCCACAAACAACACTCATTTGTGTGCAGAAGGCGGGTCATGTTCCAGGATGCATATGTGAAGCATAGAGAACCTTGAACAAGGCAAATGTCAAGGTTTTCAAAGTGCCAGATACAATTATGCATAGTTTCAAAAAATTACCAATAAACTGAAATCTCACACTAAATATAGCTGGAGACATGGGTTTTGTTTTGTCTTTTATGCTAGAATATATATAAACTATTATGTGCATTCATATAGGTGGAGGACTCATTCCTATTGTTTGAGATTACAGTATGGATAATTTGCCCTTTGCATTCATATATTGTTCTTTTAAATTCTCCCAGGAGGAATCCCACATTGAATACCTTTAAATATTGGTCTTTGAGCTCAATGTTTCTTCTGCTAAAGATGATGAAACCAACAGAGGAGCACAAAGGGGATGAGTAGGAACTCTTAACAGAGATCCAGGAAAAAAAGGAAAAGACCACCAAAAGAGGTGGCAAGGTGCACACAAGATATTTTCCTTTTCTTTAGAAGTTTGCACAAACCTATTTGCCAAATCAGTGACAAACTTGCTTAATCCTGAGGACTCCTTCATGGTGCTTACCTCTTAGTATACCACTTGAGAGAGCGAAGATGAATTAGTCACAAGAGTGGTGTTAGACCAGTGTTATTCTAGGAACTTGTTAGTGCAAATTCTTGGCCCCATCCCAGACTCTCTGAATCAGAACTCGCAGAAATCTGTTTTAATAGTCCCTCCAAGTTTACACATTTAAGAACCACTATACTATAGTATGCTAATCAAGAAGGAGGTATACAGTACCTAAAATGGTTTTGAAAGAAAGAATAGATGAGAAAGCCAACTCAATGTCATTCATTAGGTAGGTGGATAAGAAAAGTATTGTGTTGCTAAGCCCTGTACTATTCTAGAAAAGTGGTTGGGAAATGAGAAAATTCATAATGAAGTAATTTCATAATACTGAAGAGAATAATGCAATCCTACTTCTTACAGTTGCCTCCCTGGAACAATTTTTCTTTTTCTTTTAAACTTAGACCCTCAAAAAAGAGAATCTCAAAGTACCAATTCCACCCACTCGCAACAAATTTTCTTGTAGTCTGTGGTTGAAAGCCACAGTGCGTTAGCATCCCAGTCCTCCAACACTCCCACCCCAAATACCACCCTCAGCCTTTGAATGTAGGACACTGGCCTAGCAGGTTATCACCAACTCTTATCACTGATCTCTGAGTGTTCACACGTATGCTGCCTAATTCACAAAAGTGCCTTCTTTCCCCTCTTGAAAATTCTTTAGCAAATAAAGGCCAATATTTAATGCAGTCCAACACCAATTATGGACCGAGTTCTATTGTTTTCTAGTTCCTTACAGGTGTATGTACCTACAAACCTACTCTGCAGATACGTGTAGCCTATCCTGCCTAGCCCAGTGCTAGGCATCCGTGCCAACGGCTTTGAACAGGCCTCCATTCCTTTAACAAATTCTGGATTAGATCAGCCCACATCTTTGGACATCAGTTGCTCAACTAGTAGGAAAAAACCTACCATGTTTGTCCATATATCAGCCTAATACCAATATCTTACCATATATTCGATCTTAGAGTTGTGCTGTCCTTTTTATCCAAAGAGATTAACACATATCTTTCATGAGGTATTTCCAAATACCTGATATACTCCCTTTATTGGACGGATCTAGGCTTTGATCTTTCCTATTCCTTGTGTGCTTCCTGAATCTCAAGTCCGTCGTCTCTCTTCAGTGACATTTTATTTTTATAAAAGGGTTATATGTTTATACCTCATTTTTTGTCTGTTGCCTTTTTTCTTTTTCTACTCACCTTGACCTTCTGTCCTCTCATTTATAGTCCCATGTTCTCTTTTCTCCTGCTAATTTCTTTCTCAATTTCTATTTCTGTGTTTCTTTTTCTGTTCTTTCAAGCCCTGTATTTCCTAACTCCTTGAACTTTCATGAGTCATACTCCTTAAACTTTCATGAGTCAAAAACTGAAGAACACTGTAAAAGAACAAAAAAAAAACTATGAAATATCTATGTAGAGAGAGGCATTACAGAGATTCTGCAGGAGTTGATGTTAGATGTGGTGTTATGTAACATCAGTTAACAAAGGGAAGTAAACAGTCTGTTAATTAAATTCACAGATAATATTAAACTAGGAGGTACTAAAAAACAGAACAATATACAAAAAAAGAGGAAAATTCAAAATAGCATTTACCTTGAGTAAAACAATCTTTGATATCTATGACTTTAGAAAACTTATCCAGTTATTGAATTAAATACAGTATTTAATGAAAAATAAATAATCAAAAATGTTGGGCAAAGACTTATGGGTGAAAAGAATCTAAACATTTTTAATTAAAAAAATAATTTGGCTCGTTCTGATTTTATTGGCAACTTAAGTATGAATGCAATACATTCCAATGTATTTTTTCAGTTTTGATACCTCAGTATGTGAAAAGGTAATTCTTAGGCAGTAATACAATTTTAAAGAACCTCAAAGGGCTTAGAGCAAATATATGAGTTGTGTCTGAGGGGAAAACTAAGCTGGAAGTGATAAAGTACTTACAGCTGTGTTTGAAGAATCCCAAATTGTGTTTCATGCCCTGGTACATACTCAGCTACACAAACAGGCTTCCAAGTTCATCTAAATAAAATCAAAAGGTTTCAATGACCCAAAAAAATCTTGAAAAGAAGCTTTTACTGCTAACCCCTAATATTCCTACTTCATTAGCTGACCTCATCTTAAAGTCCTCAAGAGCACACATTTCCTGATTAGGGAGCTGTTTTAAGAAAATAATATTGAGGAGATACAGGTTAAAGGAAATTATTTTAATGAAAAAATAAATAGCTCTGCGGAGATTACAGTATGTGGTTTAATAACTAAATAAGATTTATGAAAATTATAAACACTGAAGAAATTAAATAATAGTATGATATCTCAGGCTGTAAAATAAACTTCAAAGAAAATTATCAGAAGCCGTCTTCTGATGGCTAAAGGAGCTTAGAGCAGTTGGATCTAAATATTCTTTCTCTTGAAAGAAGAGTTGACAAACGTCTTTATTTTTTATTAGTTTATTCTTTTTTTTTTTAAAGATTTTATTTATTTATTTGACAGAGATAGAGACAGCCAGCGAGAGAGGGAACACAAGCAGGGGGAGTGGGAGAGGAAGAAGCAGGCTCATAGTGGAGGAGCCTGACGTGGGGCTCGATCCCGCAACGCCGGGATCACGCCCCGAGCCGAAGGCAGATGCTCAACCGCTGTGCCACCCAGGCGCCCCTTATTAGTTTATTCTTATTCTTCTATCTTTATTTTGCTGATTTTTCATTATTCTTTACCAGAAATTCTCCTCTTTCATTATTTCTAATCCTTTTTCTTTGCCTACCGTTTTCCTCTGACCAGAAACATTTCTGTATTTCCTGACTATACCTTGGTCCCTTTGCATGATAGTGCTCTATGGGAGAAGTGAAAGAAAAAAGGCAATGGAATGGTTTCGGGGCAAGGGAAATGGGAGAGTCAGGATGACTAGGACTCTGGTCCATGTGTTCTTCATCATTATACTCCCATACTTTGCCTGTGTCAGCTACATTTTACCACCTGAAGCACAGTCAGGAAATCCAACTAATCTTTGGCCTCTTCACTTTAGAAGTTCTGCAGAATCTCTAATTCAGGTTGCATCCTTAGGTCTACATGAAAATCCCCTGGTAACCTCTCCATCTCTAAATTCAGTTAGCACATCAAATACACAGGTTTCTTTACAATGAAACGGTTAAGCGTGCCTTAAGTATAGATAAAATAAGGTGAGAGTTTTAAGTATATCAGAGGTTGTAAGTAACATAACGTTACAAAACTAAAATGACCTTTCTTAAATATTGCCAACTATAATTACTTCTCAATTCATGTTCCTTTGAAGAGATTTTCAACTTCACCTGTTAACCTGTTAACACTTCTCAACTTCACCTGTTAACCTGTTAACACTTCTTTATTTTTTAACTTTCTCTTCATTCTTTATCTAATTGTTAACAAACATAACACATAGAATAGCAGTGATTTCTAGATTTCTGAATTTTACAGACTACTAACGCTTCAACAAAAATTGAAAGACTACTAAATTGTTATGAAGTTGCTGACTTTTGGTTTTATTGTTGTTATTAACTACTAATTCCTACCACTCTATTTCATACAAGGAAAGGACATTTCAAGGCAGAAAGAAAGGAGGGTGAGGGAGGGAGAAAAAAAGGGGAAGGAATTAATTTCAATAAAAAGTCTTTTGATTACATAAATTTAGCTTCATGAAAAGTGCATCAAATATTATGTCCTTTTTCATTTTCCCACAGATTTATTAAAAATTGGCATTGGTTTGCTGACAAGGTATCTTAGTCTGGGCTTCTCCAAAAGCAGACTCTGAATTAAGACTTGAGTGGTAAGTCATTTGGGAGGTGATCACGAAATTTCAGACAGAGAGTAGGGAAGGGAAGGAAGCCTGTACAAGATGTGTTAATGAGCAGGTTACTGCTATGAGCAACTGGGGCTCAATCTCACTAGGGAGCCCTGGGAGACAACGCAGAGTACCCCTGAGAATTGTCACACCTGAGGGACAAAGAAACTGGTTTTTGCTCTTCAGCTCCCATTTGTCATTGATTGAGGGCTACTCCTAAGAGTATCTCCTCTCCAACCCCTCTACACTGCTCTCTTTGCAAGCTGAGTGTCTCCCAGGGCTAGAGAAAGCTCTCAAGTAGAGAGTTAACTGGTGTTTGTAGTGAAAGGCTATTACATGCAGAGAAAAGGTGAGTGTCAAACGGGTATGGAGTTGGTAAGGACAGTACCTGCTGTCCTGGGATTTGAAAACCTCTGTGATGAAGAACTTACTTCTGTTAAATATAGGTACTCTGGAATGTTATTTGTTACACTTAAGCCATTTTATATTTAATTTATCCTACTCTATGACCTACTAACTTTATTTAGCACAACTGACTAAGAGGCTTCTTCAGTGTTAATCATAGTATAGCTGGAACGAGAACTCATCATTTCCCAGTAATGCGTATTATCCCTGGAACAATGCTAATCAGAGGGAGTGGTTTTCTAAGACTCTCCATTTATTGCTTGATATCAAACATATCGCTTATTTTTTAACAAGTATTTTGATCTAGATTATAGAACAGAAGCGAAGGTGGTTATGCATTGGACATAAAATAGCTTATTGATAACCAATGGAAAAAAAACTAAAAAAAAACTATTATGAATATTAAATTAGCATTTTTAAGACATAATATGATAGTATGTTTTACTTTTTTTAAGATTTTATTTATTTATTTGATAGAGCACAAGCAAGTGTAGCTGCAGGCAGAAGGAGAGGGAGAGGGAGAAGCAGACTTCCCGCTGAGCAAGGAGCCTGATCCAGGGCTCGATCCCATGAATCTGGGATCAGGACCTGAGCCAAAGGCAGACGCTTAACCAACTGAGCCACCCAGGCACCCCTAGTATGTTTTACTTTATTAAAAGTGGTTCAAAATTCAGGCTTCTTATTTGTAGAAAATTTTAAAGTCATCCGAGTGCTTTCTCATGCATTGTCTTTCTCACAACTCTGAAAAAGTATGACAATACTATTATTCTCAGTTGACAGATCTGTAAGCTTTTGAGTACCAAAGGTGTGGTCAATTCACCTCAAGTAATGGTGGTTCATTATAAGGATGCCTGGGGAAGTATGGTAGGACAAAAAAACTGTCCCACAATAAACTGTCTAGCCTCATAGGGAACTGTAATGTCTTTATTGTTCAGGACCCAGAAGCAGCCCTAGGGAACTAACAGGAATGTTTGTGGTAATGCCTGAAGAATGAGGACCATGTTATTATCTCCTTCAGTGGCAGCATCATTCCCATGACTCAAGTGCTCAGTCACTACTATATTCTGTTTCTCTGCTCAACATAGCCCCTGATTCTACTGATTCTGATTATACCTCCTGTATTAACCAGCTCTCTTCATGCCTATCTCATAATTCCTGCTTATTTGTGGCTTCCACAACTTCCTTGCTTCCACTTAGAAATATTTATTAAGTGCCAGGGAAACAGTGGTGAGCCAAAATAGGTGTGGTCCTTGCTTTCATGGAGCATTCAGTTTAGAGAGAAGCAGACGTTTCATCAACTAGCCACGTAAATAAATGCAGCATATGAAACTAAGGTAAATTATATTAGGGAAAGAAAAGCTGAAATGACTTGAAATCTTTATGGTTTTTACAGTCATTCAACAGAGTCTTTGTTGAGTGTTCACAGAGTGTTACGGTATAATAGGACAGACAGTGTATCAGCCCCAAAACTGGGATGCTGGGACAGAAAGACTGGATTTAAATCCTTCCTCTGCCACTGCTAGCTCTAAAACCCTGGTCAAGTTACTTAACTTCTCTGAGTCTCAATTTTCACATCTATTATATGTATGGATAGCAATATCTGTTGGCTTAGGTTGTGTTCCTCCAGAGGCAGATCCCAATATTAGAATTGGTTTGTAGGTTATTTGGGAGGTGATCCCAATAAGCTGGGAGTACTTATTCTCCAACTCCCTTCCATCTATGGTGAAGGCTGCTGTGAGATTCTTTAAACTGCTAAACTTCTGAGATGTCCCATGCTCACAGGCAGGAAAGAACTCCTAGTCACCAGGTAGATTCCATGACCATGCGCTAGAATGGTGGGTGGCAAAGGAACATGGTGGGGTACTGACAGCCTTTAAACCCACCTTTAGGAGGTTTTTATGAGGATTTGAGATACCAACATAATGGAACAAAATAGGAGCTCGAAAAATTGTATCCACTACAATAGATAAAAGTCTTGTTGAGAGGATGAGATATGCACTTATGAAATAGTAACATAATAATAAATATGATGTAAAATTCAATATATAATTGTTAACATGAGCTAACATGTTACAGTACTGCAGTGGTAGTCCAGAAGAGTCAAGTAGTTTGTGCCCTAGAGAAAAGGTCAAAGCTTTTTTGTTTCTTTTTCTTTTTCTTTTTTTTTTCTTTTTTTTTTTTTTTGAGCTTCTATTTAACTTTATTAACTCCTTTAGTAGTAAAAGAGTGACTGGATCTCCCAGGCAAGGAGATAAGGAGAGGTGAGAAGACAAGATGAACATTTTTTCTGTGGTAAAAAAGGAAGTAGCCCTCCTTACTAGAGCAGTGAATTCATAACCAGAAAGCAAGATGAAGGTTAAGTCATAAGTTAGGGCAAAGTTATGGAAGTTTTAAAAAGCTAATCAGAGGCATTTGGATTTCATCTTCAGGCAAATAGGCAGCTTCTGAAGATGGCTGAACAAGGAAGACCATCATGGTAACAAAAATCTAAGGATAAACATTAAGTCTTAGATCTTGAAAGGGACATTGGAGTTCATCTTGTAGAAGTTCTACCCAATACAAAAGGTCTTTCTAGAGAAGTCTGTGACTTGGTAGAAATGTGAATATTTTCAGTGATTCAATGTTCATAAGACATGGCATTAGCTGTGTTAGAAAATGTGCAGAAATGTGCTCCTGGTGACATCCTCACACTGGTCCTAGTTCATGTTTCTATATTTATGTTAAACACAGAGCCCTTAAAATACTTGAAGATAACTAATAAGTCCTCAAGCCATCTTCCTAAATTCTAAATGTTGGGAGTACCCTTGGCTTTCTTCCCTATCTACTGCTCTTTCTAGATAATTTGATTCAGATTCATGACTTTAAAAACCATATATATGCAGATAACTCCAAAATTAATATCTCCAAACCCTAGCCTCTCCTCTTAGCCCAAACTGTCCCTTGGCATCTCCATCTATCTCATCTCCAACAAAAAAGTCTTGAATTTACTACACATAAAACTTCTTCCCCTAGTATCCCCATGTGGTAAATGGTAATATCAACCATTTCCTTCATGGCCAGGAAACTAGATAACATTGATTCCTCTTTCTCTCACATCCCACATTTAATTTATCAGTGTATCCTCTCAGCTCTGCCTTCAAAATATATCCTATATTTCATTGCGTTTCAATCTTAATTGTGACTACCCCAGTCTAAGCCACCAACATCTCTTACCTCACCTTCTATAATAGAATTGTATGGCAGTCTTCGGCTTCCACTTTTCCTCCTCTTGTCTATTCTACACGCATTAGCCAGAATGACCTTTTTAAAATGCAAATCAAATCACTTCACATTACTTTTTAAAATCCTCCCATCACATGTAATAAAATGCAAACTTCTTCTCATGATCTATAAGGCCTTACGTGACTTGGCCTCTGCCTCTCATAAACCTCACCGCCTACCACACACCCCCCACCTCTCACCTATAGTCTTGTTACACTGAATGTCTGGTTGTTTCCTGAATATACCAAGAATCCTACTATCTCAGAGCCTTTAGACTTATTATACCCTCTGTATGAAATCCTCTTCAGTGGAGTTTTGCCTGGTTTACGTCCCTTCATCAAGACCGCTCAAATATCATGTCCTCATAAAGTTCTTCACTGACTGCTCCAACCACAAAAACCTTCCACTTACACTGTTTGATTTTTCTTCTTACTGCTTTTCAGTGCCTGAAGTTATGCTGTATTTTTGTTTACTTGTTTTCTGTCTGTCTCCACAAATAGATTATAAGCTTCATGAGGACAGGATTTCTGCCTATCTTAACTGCTATGTTCCACTTGCCTCGGGCAGTATCTGCCACATAGTGAGTGCTCAATAAATCTCTGTGGAAGGAAAGAACAGATAAAAAAGAAAGAAGGAAGGAGCTAGAAATTTTGGAAATTCATATCCCACTGTTGAAAAACATTGCATTTACAACAATTACCATTGAAATATTTCCCTATGAATTCTCCCCACTGCTATATTCATACAATTCAGTATTTAATGTGGTGCATTCTTAATTTTTTAATAATATTTATTATTTCAAGCTTTCAAGATTTTTTTTTTAAAATCCACATTATATAATACAGTATCTTGACTATTTCTTCTACCTTTTTGGTATTTATGATGGTTATCTTATGTATCAGCTTGGCTAGGCTATACTAGCCAGTTATTTAATTCAATACTATCTAGGTGTCCCTGTGAAGGTATTTTGAAGATGTGGTTAATAGTTAATTATAAGTAAAGGGGATTACCATCAATAAGGTGCATGGGCCTCATCCAATCAGTTAAAGGCCTTATGAGCAAAAACTGACATTTCCTAGAGAAGACATTCTGCCTCAAGATTGCGATGTCAACTCTTCCGAAGTTTTCAGTTTGCTGACCTGCATTTCAGATTTCAAACTTGCCAGCTCTACAACTGTATAAGCAAATTCCTTAAAAATCTCTCTCTCTCTGAGATATGTATCTATATCTATATGTCTATCTATATAGAGAGGAGCAGATATCTGTAGATAGATAGATCTATCTATCTATCATCTATCTCCTATTGGTTCTGTTTCTCTAGAGAACCCTGACTGATTCAATGCCTGATTATGTGAAAAGCAAATCATATATATTATCACCCAAATCCAAATCAGTAACACGATGAACAGAACAAATACAAAACTAGCAACCTCTCTATGTGGACATGAATCCATTATTTAATACTATTTAGGTGTATTTGCTCAGCAAGCAAAAAATCCTCTTAGCCTACCTTTATCTTATTTCTACGTGTATTACAAGTGATTTTGAAAAATACCTTGCTAATTTCAAAAAGAATGTCTATAGCACTTTTTCTATCAATTTAACAACTTTATAAAAAAAATAAAGGAGAGCTTGATATATCTTGTTATGAAATTCTTCTTGATGATCATAACTTATTCCACACTCAAAACAACTGGTTAATAATGTTTTCTAAAGTTTTTTTAGGCACTGGTGTATTATTAAGCATGTCTGTAAAAAAATTTTTTTAATAGAGGAAAGAGCTAATATTTAAAAATTCTATTCTGTGTTATATGTCATCTCAACTCATTTAATCCTGTCAGTGACCTTATAGAATAGATATTACTATTTCCATTCAGTAAATAAGAAAATCAAAGCTTCTAAAAGTTTAAACTACTTGCCAAAGTCACACTGTATCACAGTACTCTTCCAGTCAGAACATGTATCCAACACCTACCTTCCGGTTTCTCTTGTAATTATTACAATAACTCATCCAACTTATCAGGGAATCCATTATTACATGTGTAAGTTCTTTCAGTAGACTAACATTAACACATAATTTTTATGACGGAGCCCATTTTAAGCAACCATGTTCCCCTTTCATATTATCTAACTTATCTTGGATCACAGGTCCTTCTCAAATTGATTTCCAATCAAACCCTACTCAGAGTCAACTGGGGTTAGGAATTGAAAGGAATTGGTAACTGACTGGATGTGAGAAGCAAAAAAGACAGAGGTTTTTTGGGTTTTTGCTTTTTAATGACTCCAGTACATTAAGTCTAAGATAGCACTGGTAGATTGTATTGATCACGAGTTGCTCTCTATCTGTAAGAAGATTATATGTACCCACGTATGACCATGTGACTTGTAGTGCCTACCTATCAATGGAGTATCCTCTCTAGCCCCATTGTCGGGTTTGGTCATGTGATTTGCTTTGGCCAATGATATATAAACAGAAATGACTTACACCACTGGATATTTCTGCCAATAATCTTCTCTTTCCCATTGCCATTAGAATAGAATGTTGTAGGGGTGCCTGGGTGGCTCAGTTGATTGGATGTCCAACTCTTGGTTTCGGTTCAGGTCGTGATCTCAGGGTCCTGGGATCGAGCCCTACCTTGGGCTCTGCACTCACTGCAGAGTCTCCTTGTCCCTCTCCCTCCCCTTCTGCTCCTCACCCCCTCTCTCCCCCACCAGGCTCACCTGTGTGCACACATTCTCTCTCTCAAAGGAAGGAAGGAAGGGAAGAAGGAAGAGTAGAATGTTCTATGTAAAGATTAGTCCTTCAGTCAAGGTCCCAGAATAAGAAGATACATTGGAGCAAAACCATAGGCAAACTTGTTGACAAACATGTAATGTGAGGAGGGAATAAGTCATTGTTATTTTAAGTAACACATTTCTGGTATCATTTGTTACTGAAGCAAAGTTGACTAATAAAGGCAAAGGGTCTATCACAAAATCAAATACAATGAAAAGTAATGGTGATTTAGGATTATGCTAATAGATCAAAAATGCTACAAGTTTATATAGCCTAGAATCTGAATTATAAATAAGCTTTTGCTACCATTTGGAAACAACCAAAAATATCTTCTGTAAGATTATGAAGATTATTGAAGAACAAAAAGCCTTTAAAATTTGAATTATGTGGATAACTGTCTACATAGCCATAGCTAGGTCAAAATGCATTAATTTATAGACAGAATTTGAACAATCATGATAGATAGCATAGATAATTAGGTTTTTGTTTGGGATGAGGAGTGTCTTCTCTTGGACTGAGGTATTTGAATTGATTTTCTATTTTCAGTTTGCCATTCCTCATTTGCCTTATTAACAAGTCTTAAAGCTGATGAGGGTTTCTGAATCTGTACTTTGTTACTTAGTATAAATATTTTTTTATGTCTTGGCTAATAAAAACGATATCCATTAAATTTCTATACTTTGGAAATGTTTGAACCAACTAGAAAAATATATCAAGGATTTTTTTTAATTAGAAAAACCAAAACAAATATAGTAGGTTAAAAAATACAGTGCCATGTTATTTTCCTGGTCAGTTAAAAATTTCTGACCTATGCATATAGGTTGACTTATTTAAAATTGTGCTTTACTCAAGTACAATATTCAGTCTTTTAAAACTTGGCATTAACCAAGGCATGAGATGATTTTGGCCTGAAGTTTCTTAAATGCATTATGTATTGATGATCTTATTTCCTGAGTTTTCTGACTGAGATCATGGACAATATGCTGCTTATATAATCTTCATTCTTAGATGATATAGTATGTTCAGCTTTTTGAAATGTTCTACTAAACCAATTATAACATTACAGCAATAAATTCACCTAATTAAAGAAGTTTTGAAAGATTATGTGGTTGTATGTATTATTTTTTTTCTATATTCTGCAACTATAAAGGCTTTATATCATTCATCTGATGTGAAGAAAAGTTCTAACATTTATTAAAGGACTAAAACTTTGTGATTCATTTTCATCTAAAACAATTTGCTGTCCCTTATAGTAATTATTTTTATTTTTAAAATTGATTTGAAATTTTCTTTTTGATAAGTAGACAAAATATTAACATTTCATTTCATTTTATATAGACTAGATATTTTAAGACTTTTCTGCTGTTCCATGTTATAATAACAGTACTTATTTCTAAAAACTTTATATTAGTCTTATGTTCTGTTACAGAAAATATTTCATAAATTTTTAATTTTTGATATATCAACATTTATTTTTACTTCTTTAATTAAAATAAAGTGTTAGGAGAAGATAAAACCAGGCAATGCTATGACAAGATTTATGGATTCTGTAGGAAAAGAACACCGTGATTATGGCAGGTCTTGTTAGTTGTTTATCCATGAACTTCTTCCTACCTCCTTTCTTGCTGACTGAATTTTGATTTTGTTTAGGATGGCAATGATTCTAGCCTGAGCAATGAATCCCAACTGCTCCAAGCCACTCTTTAGCAATCCTGTTCCCCTTTAGCAGACACTTAATTTTCCAGCCACCCTTGCAACTCAACATGACCTACGATCCACTTGGGTTCCTTAATGGTTTCTGGATTTGTGTCACAGTTAAAAAGACCTTCTTCATTGTTGCACCAATTTTAGAAATTTCTCTAGTTATCTTCTGGTGTTTTTATGGTTTCCAATTTTAGGTTGTTTAAATCTTTAACTTACTTGGAATTTATTTTGGTATAAGGAGTGAAATAGTCATCCACCTTTTTTTCTTTCTCTCTAAATATAACTTCATCCTTTCATACACTTAGTCATTGTCTTTACTTTTTTTTCCCATTACACACTTACCCTGGTTTAAAACATTTTTGATTCTCAGAGTGAGGTATTATTAAAAGGAGGAAGTAACATTAGGACTCTCATATTTTAATTATCTTTGGCATTCAGGGAAAGCTTCTATTATATTTTAAAGTTTGAATAATGGGAGATCAAGAACAACCTGCTAGAAATACCTCTTCCTTCCTCCCCTTTATGTAAACATCCACGTTAGAGTGAAAATACCAAGGAGGAAAAAAGAAACTTCCACAAATATATGTGAAATATGATGATTTATCCAAATTTTTGTTGAAAATTTTTTGGGTGTCAAAGAGATTTCTGGCCCTATACTTTTTAAAAGCTAAACAGAGACCTTTTTAAATTAAATCCTGTATTTTTAACAAAGGAAGGAATCACTTCTTGCTTTTTATAGAGGAGATATGCTTCGTATATCCCCTTTTCCTCTGAATGGATCATGGTTCTCTTTACAGATAGAAATAGAATACAACCATTCAGAGTTAAGATCTAGGTTAGGAACATAAGTTTACAGGAAGATTCCCTTTAAAATAACAGGAACCCTTATTAATAGATTTGAGAAAAGACAATTTTTTACAAAACTGGCAAACACAAATACTTGTTGAAGATGGGTGATGATGGTACTTGGAGGTTTATCATCCTATTCTTTCTGCTTTTATGTACATTTGAAAAGCTCCATAATGAAAAGAGTGATATTTTAAATATTTATTAATCATTGATGCCTAACTTTTTATAAAGATTCTTAGAACAATGGGGGAGGAACTTCCAGCAAGAGGTGAGGAGGGCTCACTTCAGAAGAATGCATTCACATCAACTACCACCTGGAAATAAAGTTATCATTTCCCAAGCATTTGGAAATAACCCTTGTCCATCCAAGAGGAAGGAAAAGCCTGAAAGGAGAACAGGACAAAATCTTCAAAATGTAATACAGAATGAATCTGAAGACATCAAACATTCTTGAAAACAATGTCTTTCCATTAGACTAAAGTTGTATTACATCACTCCATGAGTGTAGCTGACTAGTTGTTATGAGTCAACATCACACCCCAACTTTTAGGACATTATGTCATAGTTTTGCAGCTATTTATTATTTCTTTTGTGAACAAAGGGTCTTTCTCTTCACTATCATTTTGAGCTGTTCTAAATTTAGAATCTAAAATATAAACGGCATGGCATTTAGATTATTAAGGACTAGTTAATTAACAAATATAAATGATATTAAATATCATATATTAATTATATAATATATTATCATATATCTATCCTCTGATTTCCATTTCATTTCTAAGATTCAAATATTCTTTGATTTGAAATGAAGAATGAAACGTGAAACATCTTGGTGTTCATTAAAGCCACATTTGTGTTGAATTCTCACTCAAATTTTTCTAAATCTTATAGCTTCATTTTTTATCAATATTGAGTTCTGCAAAAATGTGATTAAAAGAACAAGAGAAAAATGGTGAATGTGGTATGATTTCCTCCTAAGCCAGATCCCTCTTGTAGGTGACTGAAGCCAAATGTTACATCATGTTTATTCTCATCTTCATCTCCACCCAGCCCCCCAAAAAAGAAAGAAAGGAAAGAAAAGAAAAAAATTTTTTTAAAAATAGACAATGGCTGAAAGGGACCAGGACACATACCAAATCAAAATCATTTTCAAATATGTCACAAAGATGTTAATGAGAAGAACTGTAATACAAAATGACTCATTTTAAGTAACAAAGAAATGGCAAACAGAAGGAATAGATAAGAGAAAAAATAAACAATATGAAGGTGGGGAAGGGAATTGTATTTTGTTATTGTTTGTATTGTTTTGGCTGGCAGGGAGAGCAAGGAATTTTGGGGAAAAGAAGATGTATAAAGAAGACTTTTATGAAGTTTTGAAGAGTGATTGGAATATGCATACTATGCTTTTAGAGTCATATCTGTATTTATTTTGGATGTGTTTCTAGGTTGACATGAATCTATCTGAAGTTGAAATAAAGTAGGCCCAGATTCCTTCAACTTCCAGTTCAATAAAATGAGCTTCACTCACGTTAGCCTAAAGCATGAGTGTTGACGCTGCTTTTTAAGGTCACTATTTAAAAAGATGTGAAGTTAATTTTATTATCAGTGACTCAAATATTAGTTAATGTTAAATCAAAGACTGGGAGAAGACTCTATATATTGGAAACTCTCATTGCTCATTCATTTTCCCACTAAATTCCGATACAGTATTGGTAAAAAGATCACAGGCATTGTTTTTGCCTAGAACAGCTTGTGTTCCAGATCCACCACATACAAGGCCGGTGATTTTAGGCAAATCGAACTTAACGGCTTCTATTTCTACATATGTAAATTAAATGATTATATTTTTTAGTTCTAGAAGTTCCATTTGGTATTTTTCTTTTCAAAATTCCCTGATACTGTTTGAGAATGTCATTTGTTTTTCTAAGTTTTTTTAATCTTGAATCATTTGAACATACTTATGCTGAAGTCAATATCTAAAAATTCTACTTTCTAAAGTTCTTGGGGTCTAAGTATGCTGTTTGTTGTGTGTGTTGACTTAAACTGATGATGGATGATTTTTCTCATTTATTTCGTAATTATGGATAGTCAGTACATTTGAATCAGAGCTTTATTTGCGGCAATCCTGCATGATGTCCTTTTAGAATGGTTTGTACTTTCACATGTGGGCAAGATGGAGTAATGGGGACTATATTTACTCTCCTGCCTGAAACAACTAAAATTTTGGATAAAATATATGAAACAACAGTTTTTAAAGACAACACACATTAAGCAACGAGGACAATGGTCTTTCAGAGATGGGAAATAAATGAGGTAAGCTCCATGATTAGGACGGTTTCCAGGGAAAAGGCACACAGAAAAGGCCTAGCAGGGTTTTTTTTTTTTTTTTTTTTTTTGAAGTGAAAAAATGGAATTGGGAATGTGGAAGACCAAGGAAGCTAGAGATTACAAATCAGAATATCAAGGAGGAGAGCTGCAGAGAGAGAATTCCAGAGATCAGTAGACAGTCTCCTCACATCCAACATGCTAATTAAAAGGCAAAGTTTAGACAGATTGGACCAAAAAAATAAGACCTAACTATGTACTATCTACAAGAATCCCACTTTAAACTATAAAACATAAAGATAAAAGGACAGAAAATAGTCTACCATGCCAATACTAACCATAAGAATGTTGGTGTGGCTGTATTAATAGCAGACAAAATAGACTTTACACCGAAGAACATTACAGAGGATAAAGAGAATCACCTTACAGACTGATTCGGTGTTTGCTTCTACATTTCTCCCCATGAGTATTGCTGGCTTTGATATTAATGGACAACACGGAGAAGAGTGTAGGCCTTAGCTGAATAAAAGGCAAGAAGTCGGCACTGAGGCTGGGAATTTCTTGGCTTAAAGGTTTTTAGACCCTAGAGAGAAATACTAATCTCAAATCTGAATGCTGTCTTAAGGCAAATTCTGAGACTTCGTTATCTGACCCAGAATGCAGTTGATGACAAGCTTTTCTGTCTTTGGTGTTATAGGGTTAATTTTTTTCTACTTCCTTTTTGCTGGATTGCAATGAGTCCACCTGTTTACAAAGGGTCTCAGTTCTAATCCCCCGTCTGACCTCATCCAAGCCTTGCCTCCCCATATGCCTATGCTTATAACAAATGAGAATACCTCCCATGCCCCAATCTAAGACAACTCTACCATCAGTTCACACTTTTAGCTCTAATTCTTAGTTTTTTCTTCACATTTGATCTCTGGAGATTTCCTTTACTTTCCGGCAAGCTCAGCTATGCACGTAAAAGATGTTTGTTTCATTTTACCAGGATTTTTTGGGTGTCTTCTTCGGAGGTTTTTCAAATATAGATTGCCATGTTGCTGGTAGTCAAAGTCTGCCTTCTTCTAAGTGAAATGGAGATATGAGTGGCTATCACAGGATAAGGATAATATTTGAAGGTTAATATTTATATAAAATGCCCAGCACAGGGCTTGGAGTATGGTTAGTGCTTGATACAGATAGTGGGGTGAGTGACCACAGTGTCAAAGCCATGGTGCTTTGAAGATTACAAAACTCTAGAAAGAGTGTACTCTGGAGAACAAAAATAGGTTGGACACAGATGTCTTGTTATTTTTGTAGCGTTTCAGTAGGAATTTATCAATACTTTTTTTCAAAAACTTTTCATTTTCTTAATATTCATGATTCTGATTTTTTTACATGAAATACTCTACCCTTTTTGAGGAAAAATAGTATATAAAATGGCTTCATTATCTGAGAATAACTACTGTCTAAACAAACTATATTGAATACTAATTCTAGGTTAATTCTAAAGAAGGAGAAGTTTATCCATAACTTTGTTGAAACTCATACTGAAGATACTGAGATACAAAATAGGCAGTTTTTGTCCTAAAAAAGCTGGAAATCTGGTGGAAATATGAAACATATACATACTTGCAAAAAAGCAGCCGACTGTATTACCAGAAAATATGTGGTTTAAAAAAAAAAACAATGGTTACAGATAAGAAATATTATGGGAAGGTCAGAAGAGGAAAAGCACCTTGGTTTGAATTAGTCAGGAAAGACTTTACAGCAAATGTGAGAATAACTAGGTAGAATTAGGTAGTGGGGCAGAAGGTAGCCAGAAGAGAGGGAAGAAAGATAGGCATGAGCATGGAAGCAGCAAAATGAAGAACTGAGAAGGCTAGCCTAACAAGGGGGTTCTTCGTCAAAAGGAGGAAAAAGCCCATTGAGGACAGCTCTGAATGTCAAGGACTTCTATTTTAAGCATTAGGAGCAAATGAAGATTGAGACAGTGACATGGGGAAAAAGACTTTATAGAATAATTGCCACTCCAAAATATTATATGAAATGCTCTTTTATATATGTATCTTCCTTCCTGCACTAGAAAATATTCTTCTGAGGTGGGAGCTTCAGCTGTCTAATTCACTGCTGTCGTCTTAGCGTTTAGGTTATGGCTTCATAGCGGTGCCCAGGAAGGGAAGGAATGAATGATTCATCTGGCAGTAGGATGCAGAACAAACCAGATATAAGGAGGGTTTTGAGGCAGGACAAGTAGTTAAGCTTTTGATATAAAGCAGGTGCAGTGAGAATGGAAATTACAGGAAACATTGTAAAACCACTGGTGACTTACTCATTGTGGCAGTTCTGGTGCCTGGCATGGTGCCTAAAGTCAGCAGGCCCTTGGTAAATGTTTGTTTAATGAACGAGGGGAATGATATTAAACTTTGTGACTCTATTTGTTATAGGAATACGGTAGGGAAGGGCATGGAAGATGACTTTGAAGTTTCTATTATTAGTGACCGGGAGGATGGTGATGCCATGAATAAAAATAGACAAATTAGGAAGGAAGAGTTGTTTCAGGGAAGAAAATGCCGCATTTTATTTTAGAAATGTTGAATCCAATTTAAGCTCTAAGATCTGTGTACATGCTTGTAGTTATTAAACAAGTTCATAACAGCTTATGTTTCACAGGTATGTTAGCTACGATATAATTCTTTATATTTTTTGGCAAATGATTTCTAGAGTTATCCTTTTTGTAAAAGACCAGAAAAATTCAGTAACAGTCTTGCATGGGTTCTCTTAAAATGAACTATTCTAGCATAAAAAGTAAAAATATTGGTACTCCAAATGGGTTTCTATTTTTATACTTTTAAGATTTTATTTATTTTATTTTTATTTAAATTCAATTAGCCAACATATAGTACATCATTAGTTTCAGATGTAGTGTTCAATAATTCATCAGTTGTGTATAACACCCAGTGCTCATCACATCACCTGCCCTCCTTAATGCCTGTCACCCAATTACCCCATCCCTCCACCCACCTCCCCTCCAGCAACCCTCAGTTTGCTTCCTATAGTTAAGAGTCTCACATGGTTTTCTCCCTTTCTAATGATTTTTTAAAGATTTTATTCGTTTATTTGGCATGAGATCCAGCCGCCAGGTCGGCTCCGTGCTCAGTGGGGGATGCTTGGGATTCTCTCTCTTCCTCTCCCTCTTCTCCTTACCCCCCTTCATGCTCTCTCTCTCTCTCTCAAATAATAAATAAATCTTTAAAAAAAATAATAGTAACATTTTAGTCACATGTTTAAGATGCAAATTGATGTCCAAATATTATATAATTATAAATAATCACCAAAAAAGAATGACACTATATGTGTGTGTGTGAGTGAGCGATCTATAAGTTATTGGCGTAACTTCAAGTGGATATTTAGTGCTTATGTAGTTTTATTTGAAGTTTTAGCAATAGCCTTAACAGTCTTTTAAGTGTCAATTTTAGTCAATTTACATTTTCAGATACAGAGAAACAGGTCAGTGAAGTGCTGTTATTTTGAGGGTTTTTGTTGGTGAGTTTTGCTTTTCAATAAGGTATTACTGACATATAACACATACACGGAAGTGTATAAATCATAGCTGTACCGCTCAGTCCGTTTTCACAAAATGAGCACTCCCAAGTGATCAGCAACCAGATCAACAAGCAGAATAATAACAGAATCTCAGAAACCCCTTTCCAGTTCCGACACCCCTTACCCAGTAGTACCCACTAACCTGACTTCCAACAGGCCAGATTCATTTCCCCTGTTTTCAGCCTAGTCAGTGGACTCAGCAGTGTATTCTCTTTGGTATCTGGATTCTTTTACTCAGCATCATGTTTGTGAGATCCATTTACATTGTGGTAATTAGAGCTCATTAATTTTTATTGCCATACAGTATTCTCTGGTATGAATATGGAATAATCTATTCCACTGTCGATGGACATTTGGCTTGTTTCCAATTTCTAGCTATTACAAACAGTGCTGCTATGAACATTTTTACCCATGTCTTTTGTTGAACATATGTACATATTTCTGTTGGGTTTATGCCAAAAGAAGCAGTGTTCCAAATTACACTCTCAGCAACATACACGCGTTCCAGTTGCTCCACATCTTCACCAGCACCTGATATTGTCTCTTTTTAATCTTCGCAGTGTTAGAGATGTGGAGCGGTGTCTCTTTATGGTTTTAATGTACATCAGCCTGACAAATAATTCAGTTGCCAACCATCTTCATATTTTATTGGCTATTTGGATACACTCTTTTGTGAAGGGCTTTTTAAGTCGTCTGTTCATTTACCTATTGGATTACCAGTCTTTTTTTTTTTTTTTTTACTTGTCTGAGTTCTTTATATATTATGGATATGAGTTATATGTTAAATATATAAACAAATATATTTTCCAACCCTAGAGCTTGCCTTTTTACTTTCTTAATGGTATCTTCTGATAAAAAGAAGTTTTAAACTTTAATGTAGGCCAATATATCTTTTTTTTAATGTTTTTATTTATTTATTCATGAGAGAGAGAGAGGCAGAGGGAGAAGCAGGCTCCCCACGGGACAGGGAGCCCAACTCGGAACTCGATCCCAGGACCCTGGGATCAAGACCTGAGCTGAAGGCAGATGCTTAACCGACAGAGCCACCCAGGTGCTCCTAGGCCAATATATCTTTTTATTTCCTTTCAGTTTATTACTTTTTGTGTCCCTTGTAAGAAAGCTTTGCCTGCTCCAAAGACATGATGATATTCTTCTATGTTTTATTTTAAAAGCTTTATAATTTACCTTTCACGTTTAGCTCTACAATTCATCTGGGGTTGATTTTGGTATGTAGTCTTTTGGATATTCTATGTACACGATCATATTATCTGCAAATAGCAGTTTTATTTATTTCTGATCTTTGAGCCTTTTATTTATTTTTATTGCACAGGCACTCATTTGCATTCTAATGTTGTTGGATGTAGTGTTCTATCTATGCTGGTTAGTTCGTTTGTTCATTGTCTTGTTTAAATTTTCGACACCCATAGTGATATTTTGTCTTCTAGTTTTATTGGCTTTTGAGAGAGGTTTATTAAAGTACCCTATTATGCCTGTGGTTTTATATATTTCTCCTTTGAGATTTATCACTTTTTGCTTTATAGATATTTTTGTTTTAAGTAAGCTCCACACCCAGAATGGAACCCAACATGGGGCTTGAACTTATGACCCTGAGATCAAGACCTGAGCTGAGATCAAGAATCAGATGCTTAACTAACTGACTGAGCCACCCAGGCACCCCACTTTTTGCTGTATATATTTTAAAGCTATATGGTTAGGTGCATTCAAATTTTGAATTATGATATTCTGGTAGGTTAATCTCTTTATTGGTATAAAATTTCCCTCTTTGTCTCTAGCAATGCTTTGTGCTTTTCTGTTGACTTTGTTCTGATATTATCCTAGGAATGTTTCAGTTTCCTTTTAGGATCTCTTTGGTTTAAGCTTCTTTAATGCTAGATTCCCTCAATGTGAGAGGTAAGCTTTCTGGTACAATGGGACAACATAATACATTTAAATGCAATATTGATAATACCTTTGTTTTAAATATTTTAATTTTTTTTTCAAAATACTTTCATATTTGCTATATTATTTTCATAACCTGCTTTTGTAGGCCAGGCCTATTTGAAGATACTAATATCTAGGTGACTACAGTCAATATATTTGACTACTAGTAATGCATGGGTAACAACCAATCAAAACAGACATTGTTCAATAGGGCATAATGGTAGATAAAGACTAACAGCTCAGGTTACAGCCAAAACACTCTTTCTTCAATTATTAACCTTATTTTAATAAAATCAAAGCAGTATGAATATCATCATGATGAGAGATAAGATGAGGCTAGGGAATTAACCACAAGTGAATCAATGTAAGGTTGATGGTACAAAAAGAGAAATTCAGAGAAGACCAGAATAGAAATTATTCTTTAGTTGTCCTTAATGATGGGTTTTAAGTATTATTTAATTGAGGACTCCATTAGATTAGCTTTTAAAGTCAATATGCTTAATTCATTTGTATAAATAATACTAAATTAAATAAATATGTTACACTAAATATATTATATATAACATTAAATTAACAATATATTACATATATACTTACATGAACTATGTAGTGGAATATAGTTATTGTTCTATACAGCCTCAGGAATCTCAACAGATTCTTTCTCCTTTATAAAATTCATAGTTAAAGAACTCAGCCAGGTATTTCCTGTTATAGTTAAATAATTAAATTAAGATAATCTTCTGGTGCTCGTATTAGGCAAGACTATGTGAAGCATATCCTATCAGAATGTTTTTTAACAATTCTTTCTGCCTTGGTGTTTTATTAACATTTCTTATTCCATCATTTTGTTACTTTCGTAACATGTTCTTTGACTTCTTTTCCTAATAGCTACCTGTAAAGTTGCCCAAAATATACCTGCCAAGGGTGATATATCCTCTTTCATGATTAAAAAATGACAGAAATCACAGAAATGGCCAGATCACAATGAACTTTTATGATCACTTATATTTTTTCTTTAATAATGCCTTAATAGTATATCTCCTTATTTGCAACATATTTAGCCAGAGCTAAATTTAATGCTCAATTATAACAACTATATTAGATATTGAAATGTACATTTTGGCTTCTTTTCATCATTTCCAATTTTTTATTTATGCTTATTCAAATTTACTTTATGAATGACTTAATTTTTCCCCTCAAATCCTCTTTGAAAAGTAGTGTTCTATAAATAAATACTGTTCCAACCAACAGGTATCAATTTCCTATAATACTAGAGAAGCCAATAATATTTAAAAAGTGCTATGTATCATCTTTTAAAATCCACTCTGATCCTGTAACCTCATTTTATATGTAACATCAAGCCACCCAACACTGATTTAATTTCTAACAACTTATGGTCAAACTTTTGTTGATGGCTCTTTGAGACTTTACTGATTTCTAAGAGCATGGATTGCATATTTACTTGAATCTTAACCAATTTGGTATGCCATATTTGAAAAGGAGATAGGGTAAAAGTCCAGCATACTGATTGCAAATTCAACCTTGAATTTAGTAGTATAGCTATTCTAAATGAAATAAATCCTGTTTCACATCCTACAGATATATATAAAAGTTATAGTTCAACCATATTCAAAATAGATTTGAGATGGGATTGTAGACTGACTTACTTACTCTGAGCTTCTTTCATTTAAATGTAAAATATTGATGGAGTTATTATTATAATACATGCTTTTTCCTTGTATTGTCATTAATATTTTAATTTAGGATTTATTTTCTATTTAAAGATGATATATTCATGTCACATAAATGTTTGTGAATAGGAGAAGATGTGTGGTTATTAAAAATACCAAGAACTTAGTTCTAAAATCCCAAGAATTTTAGCCGAGATGCCCTTCAATAGATGACTGGATTAAGAAGTTGTGGTCCATATATACAATGGAATATTACTCAGCTATCAGAAAGAACGAGTTCTCAACATTTGCTACAACATGGACGGCACTGGAGGAGATAATGCTAAGTGAAATAAGTCAAGCAGAGAAAGACAATTATCATATGATTTCTCTCATCTATGGAACATAAGAACCAGGAAGATCGGTAGGGGAAGAAAGGGATAAAGAAAGGGGGGGGGGGATCAGAAGGGGGAATGAAGCATGAGAGACTATGGACTCTGAGAAACAAACTGAGGGCCTCAGAGGGGAGGGGGGTGGGGGAATGGGATAGACTGGTGATGGGTAGTAAGGAGGACACGTATTGCATGGTGCACTGGGTGTTATACGCAACTAATGAATCATCGAGCTTTACATCAGAAACCGGGGATGTACTGTATGGTGACTAACATAATATAATAAAAAATCATTAAAAAAAATAATAATAAAATAAAATCCCAAGAATTTTATGGTGAGTACGCTTGTGCCTTGTCTGGCTCCAGCTCTAGCTACAATCTCCTCAGACTCCAGCATAGTCACTGCTTGGAGTGAGCAGCTGCCATAGCACACCGAACTTAGGGGATAAAGGTGACAGAGAGAGGTAGCAGTATGAAGGCTACCAGGGCTCTGAAGCTGTTCCATGGTCTCCAGCTGGCTTCACTCTCTGCTTTATTTCTCTACGTAGTCTTATACTTTGCCCTTTCTATAAAATTATTTTACCCTTATTATGTAGCATATCAAAATTTTATTCATTTCTTCCACAAATCCTGAATTCCTACTGTAGGGCAATATATTAGTTTTCTATTGCTGTATCACAAATTATCACAAGCGTAGCAGCTTAAAACAACACAAACTTATTAACTCACGGTTCTGTAGGTCAGAAGTCCAGGCATAACATGACTGAATTGTCTGCTCAGTCTCCTTGAGCTAAAACCAAGGCGTTGGCTGGAGCTATACTTCTTATATGGGGCTCAGGTTCTCTTCCAAGCTCATCTAGGTGGTTGGTGGAATTCAGTTCTGTGTGGCTGCAGGACTGAGGTCCCTGTTTTCCTGCTGGCCCTCAGTTGGGGGTGTCTTTTAGCTCCTAGAGGCTGCCCATTGTTCCCTGCCACATGGTCTTTATCCACAAACTGAACGTTACATTCTTCTAGACCAGTCAGGATGTGCCTCTCTGACTTCTTCTGTGATCAGCGGAGAAAACTCTGTTTTTAAAGACTCATATGATCAGGTCAGGCCCACCAGGATGGTCCTGCTATCTTAAGGTCAACAGATTAAGGGCATTAATTGCATCTGTAAAATCCCTTCATAGTAATACATAGATTAGTATTTGAGTGAATAAGCGGAGAAGATATACCCACATCAGAGGCCAAGAATCTTGGAGGGCCATCTTAGAATTCTACCTAAGAGTCAGCTATTTATTATGTGTCTCATTACTTGGACACATTAGAGGAAAAAAAAAATATGCGTATACACACACACACACACACACACACATACACTAGTCCATATGGAGCAGACATTCTAGAAAGTTTAGGGGAAAAATTATATGTAAGATATTACCATCCTATTGTTTCAGGAGCTTTAGAAAATATCCACATATAAAGTCACAAGAATAAGCTAATATACCTGTTTCATTTTTATTATTCTCTTCTAGTATTCAGTTAACTATTTTTAACAGAAAGCATTTTTTCATATAAACATGTATATAATGAAAATGTATAAGTTATAGTTTTACCATTTCAGCACTC
The DNA here is from genome assembly GCF_024610735.1 of Ursus americanus. Taxonomy (NCBI): domain Eukaryota; kingdom Metazoa; phylum Chordata; class Mammalia; order Carnivora; family Ursidae; genus Ursus; species Ursus americanus. The sequence continues at coordinate 21,675,167 of NC_142131.1, forward strand.
CTTTTTTATTTTAGATTCATGGAATTTGAGGGAGGGACCTTAAAGAACATGCCATCCTTTATTAGCATTTAAGGGTAAGGTAGTTGAAAGGAGAGCTTTCCTGTTTATAGCTAATAAAATATCAAGGTTCTATTATATGTTTTATGAATATGTGTATTTCTTTTCAAATGATAACAGATGTGACCATCCTAATGAGTGCATTTCTTGAAATAGAGCAGAAACTTAAATAGCTAGAATGGGCAGGATACCAAGGAAACAGACTAATCAGGCAGATGGTGACTGTTTCCTAGGGAAAGTCTGAGTAAACCAGTAACTCTGCAGCAGTGATCTGAAAATAAAGGAACATATGTGAGCATGGAAAACTTAATGTTTTTCATATATTTTTTCATTACATTATAATCATTAGATTTATATACACATTGTTATTCATTACCATTGACCACATGTTAAAATTTAAGTTGTTTCCTTCATTATAATGTTTTCTCTTCCTATTAACAAAATTTTGCCAAAAAAACACTTTTTAATAACTAAGATGCAGCAATGGATTTCTTTCTTTTCTTTCTTTCTTGTTTTTCTTGCAAAGGAAAAAGCACCCTTTGGGCATTTCTCCTAGTCTTTTAAATTAATCATTTTGAAATGAATTGATTTACAGATTTAAAATAGATTTATAAATGACCAAAATCTGTTATATAAAAAATAAAAATCATGATAAACTGAAATGCATTTGCTAAAGAATGAAATTTTACTAAAAAACAAAAGTAAAAAAAATATCCTAGCAGGAAACCAGGAACGGAATAAAAACACAGAAAGGTATCTCTGGCACAGTGCCCTGAAGGTCAACAACCATGGCCAAGAGCATGAGGTAATGTCAGAAATAAGAAAACACCCTGGGTCAGAACTTGTCACTCTGATCCTAAGACCATTAGCGGTCATGTAAAAATGTAATCTGTATAAGAATTTATAAAATTGTTATGTATTTCATCTCATCTCTACTTTATAACATCCTGATGGGGCAAAGCAGTTCTTATTATCCCCATTTTACAGATATATAGACAGAAATTAGTTTTCCAAAATTCGTAATAACTAAGTGGCAGATCAGGAACGAGAGCTAAGTCTTCTAAATCTGAATCCAATACACTTTTGACGAATGGAACAGTTAGGAGAGAGTGGCTCTCAGGGAAATGCCCCTTACATTCTCAATATATAGACAGTCCACTGTTTGCCTGCATTCTTAGTATAGCATGCTGTATTTTAAAAGATAATGCTTTGGGCTTAGCATTATTAAAACAAAAAAATGAAACAAAACAAAAAAACACTATCCTGTACTCACTTTCTCTCCAAAAGTTACAAATGGTTTGCACTGTTTCATAGAAATTTCCTTGCATGAATTTCCTTGTCTCAAATGAAGGAAATCAAAAGGAGCAACCAGAAAACAAAGGGAATCTGATGGACCTTAAAGGAGTGTCCTTTTGATTGGTTTCATGTTGCTTAAGATAGTCCCCCACAAACTCACAAGTTAACTGGGGGGAAGGATAGGATGGGTAAATTTGAAAAAAGTGGTAAAGAGGAACCAATTTTTTGGGGGTCTGTAATCAGATGCAAGCACAAATGTATATGTTCACCATTCTCCAAAAAGAGTGGGGGGCACTCTAGTTATAAATAAATTTATACTGATGACGCTAATCTAATGAGACTTTATGTATAAGATGAAAAACAAAAAGGGTGGTGGTACCTGCATGGTCTTCACAATCCTTTTTATCTCTGAGAACAACAGCTGTCCATCTATGTGGAAACATAATGAGACTATTTACTTACTTATTTCTTTTTAAAATATTTTATTTTGAAAAAAATTCAGGATTGCATAAATATGACAAAGAATTTCTGTATTTACTTCACCTATCTAGTTCAAATGTGAACATCTTACCACAGGCCAATTACAGAGCAAAAAATTAATATTGAGAAAATACTATTAACTAATCACAGATCTTACTCAAATGTCACCAACTGATCACACATTGCGTTTAGTTGTCATGTCTCCTTGGTCTCCTCCAACCTGAGAGTTCCTCAGTCTTTCCTTGTCTTTCATGATCCTGGCACTTTTGAAGAGTGCTGGTTAGGTATTTTGAAGAACGTGTCTCATTTTGTGTTTCTGATGCTTCCTCAGGATTACATTTAGGTTAGGTATTTTTGGCAGGATTACCATAGAAGTGGTGTCGTGCTCTTCTCAGTGCATCATGGCAGGAGACACAGGAGCTTGATATGCTTCATTGTGGATGATACATACGGATGATACCCTGAGACATACGGATGATACCCTGAGACATATCAGCAGTGTGTGCCTCCATGATGCACTGAGAAAGGTACAACATACCCAGACACAGTCCTTTCCTTTTCAAAGGCTAGACGTTGACAATCAGGGTGACCCTGAAAGTTATTTGTGGAAGAAGTTATTTCTTCATCCTGGGTCCACGAATGACTGCGTGAAGCAGAATCCTTTCCAGCTCTAGCCACTAACCTGCAGCTCTCTTGGGCTATTTATGTGTGAGAAAAATAAATTGTTACTGTGTGTGAGCCATTGTATACTTTGAGTGCTTTCACTAGAGCTGTTAGCCTACCTTGTTGTATTAACTAGAGTTAGCTTCATGTCCAACTAGAGGAAGTGCTTCATCCAACATCACTCCTGTGATTTTCTTCCCTCTTTATTAGTAGTTTGCCAAATCTATTTCCATAGCCCGTATTTTCCACAAATATTTCTATTCAATTCTCCCCAAATTTAAGTTTGAAATATTTTAAGCTTGATATCCCACTCCCATCTTTAATTATATTGTATTTAGGTCCTCCTTGTTTTTAAGCACCCCAAAATTAGTCATTTTTTTACAGTGTTTAATCAGATTTACCATTTTTCCCCACACAGACATTGCTTCTTGCATCCCACATACTTTACCAGTTCTCTTAAGGAAGATCTGAAAATAGTAAACCCTCTGTTTTTTTCTGAAAAAAAAAGTCTTTATTTCATAATAAATCTTGAATGATAGTTTTGTTCTTTGAAGATATTTGTTTCCCAGCATGAAACTTGTAAAAATGAAAATGGATTAAATTAACCTGAAAAATACAGAGATTCTCAGATTGGATTTTATTGGATTTAAAATCTAAGTTGAAGCTATATTTTTTTCAAGAATCACACCTAAAATATAATAATCTCAAAATGGAATAAAAACACTTACACAAAAAATCCAACCAAAATAAATCTGGCAGAGTAATACTGATATTAGAAAAAATACTTTATGGCAATATCATTATTAGGGTTAAAAAAGTTGATTACTTAATGATAAAATGATCAATTCACCATGATGACAAGGACTACTAGAGCTGATCAATATCCATTTTCTCCTCTTCTTTTTTGGCACACAACTAGAATACTTTCATAGGCTTCTTATAATTTTATTGGGATCATGCAGTTGACTTTTAGCCATTGGAATATGTCCAAAAGACATTTGCCACTTCTAGGTCTGGCATGTTAACTCTCTTGATTTGTGACTTTTCAGACTTTCTCCCCATTCTGCAGTGGAAATCTGTTGTTGAAAATGGATATGCACTAGCTACTGCTATATGCCTTCCATTTCCCCCTTACTGATCAAAGTTTTTATTATAGTTAATTCATGATCCCTTAGTTTATATTAGATGTGTGTGTGCATGTTTGGGAGTGGTGGTAAAGATAAGTTGTGTCTTCAGTTCATAGGATTCCACTTCAGAAGAAGCCAAATATTCACGTATGGAGAAGACTGCACATTCCTTGGATATCTTAAGACTTTGAACTGAATGTATTGACTGGAAGGGGCTTTCAGTTGTCTTCTCTGGGGAGGAGATGAGTATATTCTACGTGTAGAAATAAGAGTAAAATGCATTTCTCAGAAGTCTTACAGTTGGGTTGAAGTCATGTGGACAGAAGTGATCGATGCCACTTTAGTCCTGGGACACAAAAATCATTTATTTGCTCCATACTCCCTTTTCTATTCTCATCCTGGGGCGATCTTGGAGACCCCATGATGAAGATTGTGTGCCAAAAGAAGAAAGATGATCAGGTCCTTGATTAACTGCATTGTTCAATAAACCAAAACTTGGGTCTTCCCAAAGAAAAATTAAATAAATAATCCTCAGAAAGACTGATCAATAATGCAAGGAAAGGGCACTAGTAAATAGTATCAGGAATGAAAGTAAAATTATAGATATGGTACAAATTAAAATATAAAAAATCATAAGAAAATTATCAAAAATTTATAAAAATGAATTTTAAAACACAAATGGAAAATTCGCTATCCAAGTTTAAATCACCTAAATTAACTCGAGAAGAGTAAACCTGTATCTGAGGATATAGCAATCACAGAAATTGAGTCAGGAGGCAAAAAGCTATCCAAAATAAAGGCACCAAGCCCAGACACTCTTAGCAGCAGGTTTTACCGGGGCGCCTGGGTGGCACAGCGGTTAAGCGTCTGCCTTCGGCTCAGGGCGTGATTCTGGCATTACAGGATCGAGTCCCGCATCAGGCTTCTCTGCTAGGGGCCTGCTTCTTCCTCTCCCACTCCCCCTGCTTGTGTTCCCTCTCTCGCTGGCTGTCTCTCTCTCTCTGTCAAATAAATAAATAAAATCTTTAAAAAAAAAAAAAAGCAGGTTTTACCAATACGTCAAAGGGCAGAAAACCCCCTTTTCAACAAAATATGATAAAAAATAGAAAAAGAATCAAGTTTTACAGCAACTTTTATAAAGGTAGTATATTCTGTATACTAAAACTAGAAGAACAAATAAGAGAAAGAAAAATGATAGTATACATGCAAATGAGCATACATGCAAATACCTTAAAGTGTTGACAAACTGAATCAAGTATTTTAAAAAAATGTTATGGTCAACGGTGGTTTATCCCAGGAATAATGTTTGAGTGTTATAAAATTCTCATTAGTATTAGGCCAATAATGCCTATTATTCCACCAATAACCATCATTACTCTGGAGGTTCTAACCAATGAAATAAAATAAGAAAGAAATAATAGTTAGGGAGACTCACACACTTACTATCTGAAGAATATTTGCGTAGAGAATCCAGTAATGTCTACACCCAAACAACAGGAATTAATATGAGAACTAAGCAGTTTCTGCATGCAAGCGCAAGGTACCAATATCAATAGAATATCTGTATGCCAGCTGCTAATGAGACTGACACATGCCTTAACATTATTCTGAGCAATGCATAAATCAGAGTCACTGATATTTCCCTACTAGATACTGACATTCCAAAGATAGATTAATAAAACTGTGCTGTTATTTCAGGAATAAATGAATAGACTAATAAAACAAAACGGAGAGTCAGGAACAAAGACACAGATGTGAGAACCTGAAGTATGACAGGCAAGACATTACAATTCAGTGCAAAACGACCAGACAACTCAAAAAACTGATGCCAGGACAATTGTTAGCCACATGGGAAAACAAACTGTCTGCCTCAAACTATTTATAAGGATATATTCCAAATGAATGAAATGTAAATGAAAAGAGCAAAACTTTAAAACTTTTAGAGCAATATAGGAGAATTTAGGAATTCAGGGTAGGGAAGGATTTCATAAACCCCGCAGAAAAGAAAACTATTGTCAACTTGATAACATGAAAAGTAAAAATGTAATTCTATAAAGACATCAAAATAAAAGAGAAGTCACAGACTGGGAGAAAATATTTACCAATGTATTTAGCTTAAAATGCTTCATATCTAGATTACAGAAAGAGCTCCTCAGACAGATGAAGAACAGCAAAAGAGGACAAAACATAAATAGAGTTCACAGCAGAGGAGACCCAGATGGCTAATAAACAGGAAAAAAATGCCTATTTTAGTATCAGAAAAATGCCGATGTAACAATTGGGTTTACATATAACACAGAACAGATAGATAAAACTTGAAATGACTGAAAAAAAACCTCACCAAACCCTTAATGTGTTAATATGTAACACACACCCACTCACACACACACACACACCCACACACACACACAACAACAGCAACAACAAAAAAACACAAAACCAGAGAGTCTGCTAATAGGAGCACAAATTTGTGCAAGTGCTATAGCAGACACTGTTAGCTGCCTCTCCAATACCCATCTGCCTTGCTTCCTAAAGAACAGAAGCCCAATTTGTCCAGGACAAAAAGAGCTGGGTTCCAAATGACGGCTCATGACTAATCTAATTCAATCATAGCCATCTTGTCCCCTCTCTCTCAGCTGTGCCTGCAGATAGGAGTTCCATATGAAACTTTTCTGGCCAGTGAGACACAAAATACTCCGGAGGTGTTCCTGCGAAAACTTTTGCTGTCTCTATCCCTGTCCACCCTTCTTTCTGATTTATACTAAAAAATGTGTATACTCAACGGTGGGGCCGGAGCTGCAGCATCTATCCCGTTACCATGGAGGAAAGACAAAGAGAATTACAAACGTATCAGTTGTGGTCGTTAGGTTCTTTTACGCTTGCAGCTGAGTGCAATCCTCCTTGACAAAACCACATTGGTGAGCAATTTGTCAATATATAGTAAAGCTGAACATGTTCTTATCCTAAAAACTGGGAATAGCATACCGACTTCTATGTCCTGTAGGAAATCTTGCACATGTGCACAAAGAGATGTGCACACGCCCCCGCTGCCACATAAATCACGAAACCCTGGAAACAATCTAATTGTCCTTAATGGGTGAATGAATAGCACATTTCTGTATATTTCTACAGTAGAATAAATGAAAGAGAGTTTAAAGGAATTGGCTCCTGTTAGTATGGAGGCTGGGCAAGTCCAGATCTGCAGGATAGGCTGGTAGGCCAGAGATCCAGGAAAGAGTTACAATTCCATTAAATCCAGACAAACAAACAAAAAATCAAAATAAAACTCAGGAATGGGGAGATTTTGGTTAAAGAACTCTAGTGAATGTAATAACTATTTCAACAGAGAACTAAAACTAAACAATGTGGATATTATGTCAGAGGATAGAGCATAGATATTATTCAAGTTGATGAAGTGAAGTAAACACCAAAAGGAATTGGGAAGTGATAAAAGGGAGACAGGAGGAAGCTTCTAAGCCTGCTGGTTTCCTCTGTGTATTACTAGGAGTCAATCAACAATGAGTAAAATTGACACATGAAATTTAAAAAACCCACAGTGACTTCTAACGCAATGATTTTAATAATAGTTCCTCAAGCTAGAATGATTTAAAAAAAAAACAAAAAACCCTTACTATCTTTGGAGACCAAGAAACATTTATCTGTCGATTCTTTAAACTTTTAGTCACATTAGGACCTTTCATTTTTGTTAAATGCTACTAAAATTAACTTTATTTGAATTAGCCTATGTAATCCCGTTGTAATATATTTTCTGTATCCAACTATCTTTTCCTCTGTTTATTTGTGTAAAGAGATGTCTGGGGTGATATTTACCCCAGTGTTAAATATGATTTATGACCCTCTAAAATATAAGCACCAAGGCAGGAAAATTTACTGGGTTTGTTCACTGCTAGATCTTCAGTTTCTAGAACAGTGCTTGGCACAAAATAGGTGCTCAATGAAAATTTGCTGACAGTGGGAATTGGGGTGATGTTTTTATTTCTACTTTCTTTATTAAACTTTTTATATTGAGAATGTGTCATTTTAATAAAAAAATAAAAGAATTATTTTAAAAATTAAAGAGACAGTGAAGACAAAACAGAATGTGAAATTGTTACAGGAATATATGAATAGATCAATGTAACAGGATAAAAACCCCTGAAGCTATTTTATCCCATATGCAGAAAATTTCAAGACAAACTAACATTAAATAAAACCAATGAATTTAAATATATTAGAAGAAAATATATTTTTCATAACCTCATGTAGGGAAATCCTTACTAAGTCAGACTCAGGAACCAGATAATGGAAATATTGGTAATTTTGAGTGTATAAAATTTAAAATGTTTGCAAGGTAAAGGAAATCATAAAAAACTTAAAGCACTGACTACATGATACATATCAAATTTTACTATCTATATTATATAAAAAGTACCCACAGATAAATGAGATGACCCAACTTGGAAATGAGCAAAGGATATGAACAAGCAATTAATAGAAGAAATAGCAATGACTATACAAATGACTAATAACTAAGAAAATAAGAGCACATTTACTAGTAACCAGGAATATGCAAAATAAAAAATCTTTTTGCTCATTATATTGACAAAAATTTAAAGTTTGATAATGTCCAGTATGGGGAGGATGTGTGGACATGGGCAGTCTCATACACTGTTAATGGCATTTAAAATAGGTATTACCTTCTTTTAGGGTAACTTGTCAGTATCCATACAAATGTATTATGCATATACCCTTTAACTATCAATCCCACTTAGGAAATGTATCTATAGAAATACTTGCACTTAATAATAGCTAACACAAATTGTTTGTTTGCTGTGTGTGGGATTTTTCTGAATATTCAACACTTATTTTCACAAGAACTTATGAAGGGAATACGATTATTATTTTACAAATGAAGAAACTGAGGACTAGAGAGGTTTTCTACTTGTCCAAGGTCACACAGGAAGGAAGTGGCCCAGCTGGAATTAGAACACAAGAGATTTGTCTCCAGAATCCATACTGTTAAATAATAATATATATAAAGACACATGTATAAGATGTTTATTAAAATTTGTTTGCAATGGTGAAAAAATGAAAACTACTGAAATATTCATTAAAAAGGGACTGAAATTCACGTGTATTCAAATACTTTAAAACTTGAAAAGATTAACATATTTCCATATATTCTCACATGGAAATATATCCAAGACTAATTAAGTGTGTAATGTTGGTCATAGTACAATACCTGTACACATAATCCCACTTATGTAAAAACAAAAATATATAAATTATGTGCTATATATATTTACATTTGTATATGCATATCTATAAAACTGCATATGTAGAATCAGAAAATGGTCTGGCTGAATTTTATACCAAACTATTATTTCTGACAAGGGTGAGGGTTTAGGGCAGGAAGGCTTGAGATGTAAAAGCTGGTTCTTCACTTGTAATTCTATATATTTCTTCTGTTTTTTTTTAATTTTACAATGAGATTGTGTGCTTATATAAGTTAAGTAAATAATTTTAGAAAAAGTCAGATACCCATTATGTGAGTTAAAAAAAAGAAACAAACTGCAATTTTGGAAAAGAATTCAACAAAATAGAAATCGAAATTTTTGGTTGTATTTTCCTTTCTAAAATATTCTACTTTTCTATAATAAGTCTGTGTTGATTTTATAATTAATTTTAGGTGAGGGGAAAAATTATATACGGTTGGTGACTATATCAGACGAGTTAACTCTTAGGTATTTCCTCAGACATTCTTATTTTAACCCAGCCACCACCATTGTAATTAACACTGCATAGGCTACGCTCTGCTACTTCTAGGTAACCAATTTCTTAGGGCTATAAAGCAACAGCACCTTTCCTCATGGCTGTGTCATTCGCTTCTCACCTTCTCCAGGACTTCCTTGTTGCCTCTGAATCATGAGAGGCTACAGAACCCACTCAGAACCCAGGCATGTCCAACTTGGAATGGCAGGAGAGAACTTTATTCAATGAGAAATAAGAGCTGGCATGTAAATTCTTCTCCTTCTTCTCCTATGGACTGTCTGGAGGAGCAGTAATTTATACAGCCTCTTAGAAGACAGTCCTCTGACAAGTAATCAGTTTGGCTTGATAGCGAACAGTGACAACTGGATAATGCACTCTTCCTAACACACCCCTGCCTCATATCCCTTTTTTCTCATTCTTGCTTTCCCAGCCACCCAGGTATCCCTCAAACTTTTTTTTTTTTTTTTTAAGATTTTATTTATTTGAGAGAGAGAAAGAAAGACCAGGAACAGGGGGAGGGGCAGAGGGAGAAGCAAACTTCCTGCTGAGCAGGGAGCCCTACCCTGGGCGTGATTCCAGGACCGGAAGATCATGACCTGAGCCGAGGGCAGATGCTCAACCAACTGAGCCACCCAGGCACCCCCTTCAAACTTTTTAATATACTTACTTATAATAGGTATTTAAGTTATAACTTCAAACAACAATATTTACATAATCTGTGATTTTTTTTGACCTTTCGCCAATATACAGCTGTTAGAATTTTGCCCATTTTCTGAGGTAAACATTCCTCAAATGTTTTACTGTTTTACAGAAAATATATTTGTATATATAATTGTAAATATTAAAATTTGCAGAATAACATTACTTTTTATAGAATAGAAAAATAGCAGTTTAAATGCTAAAATGTAAAGTTGCTGGAGGTGACTCATGTCTGGTAGACAAAATATAATTTAAATAAATCCCTAATAAATACATGTGTAATGCCAAATATTTTAAAGTGAGGTTCAAAATTAATAGCTATACTTAAAATATGAAATTAGTGATAGATGATATGCAAACATTTGATAGAATAATTTATCTCAAAATGAACAATTAATTTATTTTTAAATGCTGAATAAGAAATTAAATACTGTTTGAGCGAAGGATCCTCTGCCTTAAAGCATTGCCTTCTATCTTTTCAGAAGGCAAATAAAATTAATTTTCGCAATTTATGATTATCTTCCCATCTGTTAGACTATAACTCTCCCCTTCTTTGTGGAACAGAGATGTCTGATAACTTCACCACTACCCTGGAGGGAATTCTTGCAATATAGGCATTGACTGTAGCTTCTAGAATACTTGTCTCCATAGTGAGATGTATGTCGCCAAGAAGGGGTGCATATGATCAACTCAATTCAATAGATAAATGGGGATATTAAACTTTACTTATGTTTATACTATGGATTGACTGGTGATCCATATATTGGGATCAGATCTTCTGTCAGATATTCATACTTCATACACAGTATATGAGGTATGACTGAAGAGAGAGTCCCAGAGTTGGAAGATTTTATACTGGCATTCACATCTGCGTAAAATCGTATTACCACACAATGCCGTTCATTTGTTCTTGAATAGGTCATACAATTATATCTCCTATATTACTTAAATATTATATAATTAGAGGAGATATTACTATGAACAGATTTTATATAATAAGAGGGTTTATACCTTTTGTCAGGAAAAAATATTTATATTTTTTCTCAACCCATTGGGTTGAGAGCCCACAGGGAACCCTTACGTGCTATATCTGTGTCGAGCAATGCAATCTTCCAGGCCTACGAGTGATAGAAAAGGGGAGCGTGGCAGGGAACGAGAGAGAGCAAATACAAAGTTGCGTTATCAAGTTTGCCACCATAAGGATCAGATGCTGTGACTCAGTTTCATGCACTCATCTTCCACAAGACCCTGTGAAGGACTTCATCTTGCTTTGATTGTCCGACGGGAAGAGAAATGGAGAAGTAATAATTTTCTGGCCCTCTTCTGTTAATCAAAGATTGTGATGGTTAATTTTATCTGTTAACTGGAGTGGGCCACCAGATGCTCAGACATCTAGTTAAAGATTGTTCTGGATGTGTCTGCGAAGGTGTTTCCGGAAGAAATTAGCATTTGAATGGGTACAATGATTAAAGCAGTTTGCCCGCCCCATCGTGGTGTGCACTGAACAATCTGCAGGGCCTGAAGGTAACAAGGAGGCAGAGCGTTTTCCTGACTGCTTGAGCAGAGACACTGATCTACCACTGTTGGTGCTCTTAGTTCTCAGGCCTTCAAACTTGGACTGGAATCTACACTCTTGGATCTCCAGCTCTTAGGATTTCAAACCACACCATTAGCTTTCCTGGGTGCCCAGCTTGCAGATGGCAGATTATGGAACTTCCTAGCCTTCACATCATGTAAGCCAATATCTTGCAATAAATCCCATTTTATACACACACATAATATATATATATATATATGCATACACACACACACACACATATCCTATTAATCTGTTTCTCTGGAGAACCCAAACTAAAATAAAGGTTCACCCTGTGGGGCTTTAGTTCTTTTGAGCTCTGGCTTGTGCATGTGTGACTGCCGTGAAGTCCTGTGGCATTTAACATCCAAAGTGAATCCCAGGGCTAGAGAAGTGCTGTTAAATTGTACCCATATGAATTTGATTGAGGTCCACAGAGTATGTTATTGCTAGAATAAATACACAGAGACCACAGAAGCTGGTGAAGCCAAGATAAGTAAATCATTTTCCATTACAAAAAGACAGTCGTTTCAAGTGTGTATTTTACCTAACAGCTTTTTTTGGAGGTAGGGGGAAGGCTTATATTTAATCAGTTCCTTAAAGAAAAAAACATGGTGTTTTAGTAGTAAGAAAGTAACATTTTTGGGGGCGCCTGGGTGGCTCAGTCTCTTGGTTTGGCTCAGATCATAATCTCAGGGTTGGGAGATCAAGTCCCTCATGGGGCTCTGTGCTCAGCTTGGAGTCTGCTCTCTCCCTCTCTGTCTGCCCCTTCACCTGTTTGCACACATGGCACGCTCTCCAAATAAATTAAGTAAGTAAGTAAGTAAGTAAAATCTTTAAAAAAAAAAAAAGTGACATTTTTGGAGAAATTTATGTTATGGGGAAAACATTTTGAATCTAAACATTTACAAAATTTGCAGCTTTATGCAATATCATAGCTGCAAATGATTAGGTACATGCACCTATAAATACTCCCTTATCTACACACTTTAAAAGATAATTTTCCAACTTATTCAACATTATCCAAATAAAGAATTTCAGTGAGTTTTAAATTCATTTGTTACAGACATAATAATTTTCCAACTTATTCAACATTATCCAAATAAAGAATTTCAGTGAGTTTTAAATTCATTTGTTACAGACATAAAAATATTACACCTTTCAACTGGTTTAGGAATGATGGTTGACCTTAGCGTAAATTAAAATTTACCATATAAAAGTTGCTGAAAACCTCCGTATACTTAGTAGATGGAATTAGAAAACAGAATTGGTAACTATAGTCAACAATATACTTCTTTCATTTGGATAGAAATGTTTTTGTGAGGTTTCTTATTCAATTAGGAAAGTCCTTAAAATCATGTACTGAAGTATACTAAACTTAGTACCGGACCTTCAAATCACTCAGTTACAAAATTTAAATCAGGAGTTTAAAAAAAATAAAGGATTTCCCATTGCAAAGTGTTTAACAATAATTTTCTAGTGAGAGCAAAAAGACTTTATAATATTAACAGTAAAAGGAAATGGTTTTACACTTAGCTTATTTCACTTAAATTTTCATCCTTTAAAATTTCTTTCGTAACAAATATCTTTAGAGTAGCATATAGGTAATTTATAAATAAATAAATAAATAAATATGGATACGATCAGAATTCTTGATTGATAGGAATGTGTGATAAAAAATGAAGAGTTATTGTTGGAAGTATCATTGATGAAATAATAGTATACATATTATTCTTTATAGAGCTATGCCGCACTGTCTTTAGGACAATATCCTTAGCTGAACAGGTACTCTGCGGGTTCCCATCTAGTTTTACTACCTGAGACCCCTTCTTGGTGGTAATTCCTAGCTATTTTCCTAATCATTTTTCCTCATTCACTTAAGACTTCGGCTACTGACTCACGGCCTTCCTGTACATCTCAATTCCTGTCATTGTTCTTAGTGATTGCAAGAACCACGTAGATGAAATACACTAAACTTTAGCCTCTCTGTCCTTGACCTCTCCTTCTTCATGCTCTTCCTCATCTCCACCTTTGCCACCCACTCACATGAGCCCTGGGATGTGTCATCATCACCGAGAAAGCAACCGGCCTTTATCTAAAGTATCGTGCTTGATGACCATCACCTCCTATTCCGTGTCACTCCTCCTGGTCTTTCTTTGCTGCAGATATTTAACCACATAGTACCCTCCAACCCGCAGATCCCTCTCCTTGTCTGCACTCCAGTACCTGAACACTGGTGGAAAAAAATAGGCAGCCTGACAATACTTGAAATTCATGACAAAACTTCAAATGCCCATTCCATGCTGCCATGTATGTCTTCCTAGTAAATTTGCTTTCCACCTTCTCAGATGACTGTTTCAAATCTTTTCATCCTTAACACTCCTTCCCTGAGCTTCATTGAGAAGGAGGCATCAAAAGTGAACTCCTAAAATGTAACCAAATAGAACTCACGCCCTGGGGCCACAGGGAAGGAAATACCCTGGTTTTATCAAATCCAAAACCTTCTCTCTTCTGGATTTAATACCGTCTTGCCTTCTCACAGACCAGGGTCTATAGCTCCCCTACTTCATACGTACCCGAGGTTGTACATCTCACCCTTTCTGAACCATGCCAGTCGACATATCCAACATGTTCCATGTTAAAAAAGAAGTAAATACACATCTGTTGATCCCACATTCTCTTGCAGATATTGCCCAATCTCTCTACATCTTTCTCTTAAACGCACTGAACACAGTGTCAATGCTCTTTATCACTTTCAATTAATTCTTCACCGGATTCTAATCAAGTGTCCATTTCCACTCCTATACTGAAACTCCTTTTGTCAAAGTCTCCCACAGTTTCTGCATTGCCAAAACTATCCTCTCTGTCCTTCTCTCACTTGATGCTGACAGCGTATGACGCCACCAAACACACCCTCTTTGAAACCTTCTCTTCTCTCGGCTCTGTGACTTCACACTCTCCTGGTTTTCTCTTACCTCACTGCTGCTCCTTCTCTTTGCCAAGGCTCACAGCTAACCCTCTTTTCAGTTCTACCAGAACTTTCTCCTTAAGTGATCTCATTCAGTGGCATAGATTTAAGTGCCTTCTATACAATTTCTAGCCCAGTGTCCAAAACTGAGCTTTTGATTTTTTTTCACAAATCTAGTTTTCTGCTGTTCCTCTTCATCTCAGTATTTGGCACCAGCATTCATCCATTTTCTTGACCAAAACTTCCCTTTCTGCAATCCCCCACGTCCAATCCATCATCCACTTCTTCTGTTTCTACGACCAAAAAATATCTGATTTTGTCACTTCCCTCCAGCTACACACAACTGTCCTAAATTAAACCACCATAATCTCTTTCCTGTACTATTTGAAATAGCTCCCCAACTGGTCTTTCAGCCTCCTTCCTCGTTCGTGTTCAGAAATATTTTTTCACATAGCAATCAGAGTTATTTAAAACATGAATCAGGCCATGTCATGTGTTCTTTAGACTCATTCAGTGGTTTCTCACTGTCTTAGAAACAGATCCATACTTCTTAGGCTGGCCTACAAGACGTGCAATGTGGCTTCCTCCTACCTTTACAAAGTTGCTACATCATATTCTCCCTTGCTAGTTCCAGTGGCCTCACTTCCATTTCTCAAATTCCCCAAGTGTTTTCTGACACCACTGCTTTTGCACTTCTTGTTTTCTTTGCCCACAAAACTCTTACCTCAACATTTTGCACAGCTAGCTCATTCTTATTCTGTAGGTCTTAGCTTAAATGTCATCTCCCCAGAGAGATCTTCCTTGACCATTCAAAACATACCTACATTGTACATAGTTACTCTTTACTGCATCCCCTCTTCACAGTACTTAACATGATCTCTATATGGCTAATTCGTTTGTCTATTATTTCTTGTTTGCAAATGTACATTCTATGTAGATGGGAGTGTGTCTTATTTATTATGTACCTTTGGGATCTAATACAATATCTGGCACAAGATAAATTCTCAATAAATATTTATGAAGAAATAAATGAAGACTTCTTTTTCCTTGGCTTCCTGGGTGCTACATTGCCTTGGTTTTCTTGTTATGACTCTCCAATTCCCATTTCCTCATTTATCCTCTTATGGCCCCCTGCATTAGTCTGCTCAGGCTGCCATGACAAAACATCCACAGGCTTAAACAACAAATCTATTTTCTTACAGTTCCAGAGGCTCAAAGTCTAAGATCAGGTTTCAGGTGATTTGGTTTCTGGCGAGCTCTATTCCTTGCTTATAGATGGCTGCTTTCTCATTACATCCTTCCCTGGCTTTTCCTCAGTGCTTGATCAGGGAAGGGGCAGAAGAAAGAGTTCTCTGGTGTCTCTTCTTATAAGGACACTGATCCATTGGATCAGAGTTCCACTCTTATGACTTCACTTAACTTCAAGTACTTCCTTAGTGGCTCCAAATACAGCCAGACTGGCAGTTAGGACTGCGGCACATGAATTTCAGGGGGACGCAAACATTCATTTTACAACACTATCTGTTTCCTCGATGATCTCATTTATATTGACAAAGTGCATACTCAGGCCGCCAGACTGAACTCCTACACTGCGTGTTTTTGCTAAGTGTTGTTCTGCCCTGTGCATTGTTTTCTGTTGTTATCGTTATGTAGACATAAACCTTGACTCTTCGATGATTTCCATTTTGGTATATACTCCCTTCCCCTTCTCTATACAGGACCTTAACAGCAGTTATTCTGTGTATATTTGCTGGTTAGATGATTAAATCTAAATCTACATTCCCATTCATGAACTTTCACTGAAAATCAGATTTTTTATCTCTGGTTGCTGATTATACTTATAATTGAATTATCCACTTTGGTCTCAAATTTGTTGTGCCCCAAACTTATCATTTGCTCAACTATCAGCAAGCTTCCTCTTTCACTTTTCTTCTTTTCCTCTTTGTCACCAGCATTACATTCCCCTGACTATTCAAGCCTAAAACTTTGGCAACACTCTATGACTCATTCATTGTGTTTTCATCTATTTTATCCAATTAGCCACCAAACTAGTTATACTTTACACCTTTAACATCTTGCGTAAAACATTCTCCCTCTGAAATCTTCTTGCCATTTAAAAAATAACCCTTTAATTTTAGGATAGCCTTAGTTTTACAGAGAAGTCACAAAAGTAGTAAAGAATTCTGTTATACTCTATACCCACTTCCCCTACTATTAGCATCTTACATTGGTATGGTACGTGTGGCACAACGAATGAAACAATACTGAAGCATTATTATTAACTAAAGTCCATACTGTATTCAGACTTCTAAATTTTTTACCTAATGTCTTTTCTGTTTCAGAATCCCATTCAGGATACAACATTACATTTAGTTATGTCTCATTAGGCTCCTTTTGGCTAAAGTTTCTCAGACTTTACGTATTGTTGATGACCCTGACAGTTTTAAGAAGTGTTGTTCACGTATCCTGTAGCATGTCCCTCAGTTGGGGTTTTTCTGAAGTTCTTCTCATAATTAGATTAAGATACTGAATGTTGAAGAGGAAGAGTACAGAGGGAAGGTGCCATTCTCATCGCATCATGTCAAGAGTAGATGCTGTCAGAATGACTTATCACTGTCATCGTTAACCTTGATCATCTGGCTGAGGTTGTGTTTATCAAAGTTCTCCACCGTGAAGTTACTCTCTTTTCCCCCTTTTCATGCTATATTCTTCGGAAGAAAGTCATTATGTGCAACCCACACTTAAGGATTGGGTAGTCAAGCTCCTCCTCTTCAGGAATAGAGTAAGTATCTACAGAATTATTTGGAATTTTGCATGGAGATTGGTATGTATATATGTATGTATGTATGTATATATTTATTTATATCAACATGGACTCATGGATATTTATTTTATACTTAGGGTCATAACAATACCATGCTACTTATTTGGTTGCTCAAATTGTTCCAGCTTTAGCCATTGAGAAATCTTTCACTTAGCTCCTATGTCCCTTTGGCATACCTCTTTCACGTATGTGTCTGTGTGTCTTTTAAACACTTCCTTATTTTCTGGCACTATAGGATGCCCTAGGGCCATCTTGTATATTTCCTGCTTATATTAGTTTTCTATTACTACTTTAAAAACTTAATACAAACTTAGTGGCTTTAAACACCACAAATTTGTTACCTTATACTACGTTATAATTTTGGAGGTCAAAATTCTAAGAGCTAATATTGGGATATGGACAGGCCTACATTCCTTCTGGAGAATCTAGGGGAGATTTTTTATTTTCCTTTTTCCATTTTCTAGAATCTCCTGGGTATCCTTGACTCACAGCCCCATTCCTTCATCTTGAGAGCCAGCAATGGCAGTTGGTTCCTTTCCACGCTGCCATCTCTCTGCTTCTCCTCTTCTGCCTCCCCCTTCCCCTTTAAGAATCCTTCTGATTACATTGGGCCTACATGGAGAATCCATGATAATCTTCCTATTCTAGAGTGAATTGAGTAGCAACCTTAAACCCATCTCCTACATTCATTCCTTTTTGCCATTTAAAATAACATATTCAGGGGCACCTGGGTGGTTCAGTCGGTTAAGCATCCCACTCTTTATTTCGGTTCAGGTCATGATCTCAGTGTTGGGAGATCGAGCCACGTGTCAGGCTCCTTGTTGAGCGGGGAGCCTACTAAAGATTCTCTCTCTCTCTCTCTCTCTCTCTCTCTCCCTCTGCCCCTCCTCCTGCTCGTGCTCTCTCTCTCTCTAAAATAAATAACTAAATCTTTAAAAAAATAAATAAAATAACATATTCACAGATTCTGGGAATTCCAGGACATGGACATCTTTGGGTGGGGGAGGTATTATTCTTCCTGTAGAATCAACCATTTCTCCAAGGACCCCTACTTCTGTTATTGGAGAATGGTATTAGAAACCAAGATTTGGACACTGGATATGCCCATTGCTGCTACAGTATTTTGCTTTTAGGCTCTCTCAACTAACAGAGTAAGGAAATAATATATATATATATGCCAGTTCACGTATATACATATCTATAAATATTTTTATATGTATCCCTCTGCACACATATTAATGAAACATGAGCTCATAGCTATGTATCCAATTCTAATGTAGCATCTGCCATTTTTTTAAATCCAGCCTTAGGCACTGTAAGCCTACACCACTCTAAAGCTTCCTGAATGAGTGGTTGCCTTGGCTCTTTGTCTTATTTATTGTACAAAGCACTAGCAGATCAATTTTCCTTAAGGACCACTTTTATCAAGGAACCATACTTAGAAACACCCCACAGTTCTCCATTCAACAACAATTTGTCCACAGCTTAGGCAAAAATCTACAAAGCCTTTTTTTTTTTTTAAGGTTTTGTTTATTTGACAGAGAGAGAGAAAGAGAGCACAAGCAGGGAGAGCATCAGGCAGAGGGAGAGGGAGGCAGAGGGAGAAGCAAACTCTCTTGCTGAGCAAGGAGCCTGACGTGGGGCTCAATCCCGGGACCCTGGGATCATGACCGCAGCTGAAGACAGATGCTCAACTGACTGAGCCACGCAGGCGCCCCTCTAAAATCTTTCTGTAATCAGCATCCACACTAACCATCTGAGTTTATTTTCCAGAATTCCCTATAGAACACTGATCCCTCACAGCTCCACCAGAACCCCTGCCACATGTTAATCAAGTTAGTTTCATGGTCCCTCAAAATGCACCACCTCAGTTCTTAACATTACATCTTCGCATTTCTAAATACTCTCGTCCTTAACACTTCATAGATGTTCAGTCCCACTTATTGAAAATCCTTTTAATCCTTCACATGTATTCCAGCTAACATCAGTATTTCTCTTTTTTACATCCTATACCATTTGATGAGAGAATCCATAATGTCTCATCCTTTTAAAAATTGTTTAATAATCCTGATAAGAAGTGTTCAGTGTATATCACTGAACAAACTGATCAGCTTATTATTTCTTAACTTCTCCAAGTTTGTAGGTCTTTTAAAAAAAAGTCTGATCGATCTTTTCCTTCTTTTTTGCCTATAAGATTAAGGAAGAAAATTAGCTTTAAAAAATCATTAATAAAAAAAAAAGAACTCAAAACTAGCATTAGGTTTTTTGAATGTTGGAGTACAAAGGAATTATGTGGGAGACTGATAAAAAAAAAAAAAAAAGCAAATTCCTGGACCTCACTTCTAGAGATTTTGATTTGGCATCTATATTATTTTCCTGTTGCTTTTATAACAAATTATTACAAACTTAGTGGCTTGAATAACATAGATTTATCTTACAGTTCTGTAGGCTAGACGTCTAACACTGGTCTCACTGGATTAAAATCAAGGTGGCAGCAAGGCTACATTTCTTTCTGGAGGCTCTAAAGGAGAATCTATTTCATGCCCTTCCTAGGTTCTAGAGGCTATGCACATTCTTTGGCTCGTGGCTCCATCGTTTTCAAAGCCGGTAACACTGCCTCACTCTGCTTTTCTCCTATGGTTACATATTCCTCAGCTGATTCTTCTCCTCCATCTCCTCCTCTACTTTTAAGGGCCCTTGTGATTACATTTGGGGTACCTGGATAATCCAGTATAATCTTCGTATGTTAAGGTCAGTTCACAAGCAAACTTAATTCCACCCAAACCTGAATTCTCTCTTGGCACGTTAACATAATATAGTCCCTGGTTCTGGGAATTGGGATGTGACCATCTTCAGGGGGCCATTATTCTGCCTAACACAATAGGCTGGAGTGGGGAAGCCCCAGGTTGGGGAGGGGGTGCTGGCCTTTTAACAATAATTCTAGCCGATTCTAATAAAAATAGTCAAAACACACTCTGAGAAACACTACTCTAGATGTTTAAGCATAACATGTATATTGGTTCAACTTTGAAACTCAAACAAACACAGTAGAGTTGATTTAAACAAGAGATCGATGCAAAGAGAACATTTAAATGAGACTCCAGTAAACCTAGTTGTCTAGGAAGAACGGTTCACAAAAGGGAATAAAGGTATTCTAGAGGTTCTATTCCAAGGTGCTGCAGGGTGTGATTATGGTTTGATAATTAATTTTTAAAAACATTGTATAGCCTGAGTACCAAATATCAGGAAAACAACTAGAATAATTTAAGATATGAAAATACAATCTTTACTCAGTTGTAACACTATACCTGGTTAAATGTACTTTATTCTTTGATTGGTCCAATTTATTTCCACATACACATATTATTTACATCTCCATGTCCCCCATGTATATGGAATTTATGAGACATCCTGAAGTACTCTATTTCCTAAAACCTATGACTGTGCTAGGAAGAGTCTCTAATCCCTTAATATATATTATTGAGAAGGTTAGATTTGTTGAGAGTTAGAGTATTTATAAGGATGAATTCAGCTGTTTTGTTGTGTAGTTTATTCTACTTCAACAGTATTTTGAAACATCGTCTACTTTTGCATAGACTTCTTATTGGTCTATTGTTCACGAGTCATATTTTATCAAAGCTCAAGAAAAATTACTTTAAAAAATTTTGAAGTGGCCATGAGACTTAGTAAGAGGTGAATGTTGACAATACGCATAAGATTTTTGAAGAGTAGG
Organism: Ursus americanus; assembly: GCF_024610735.1. Taxonomy (NCBI): domain Eukaryota; kingdom Metazoa; phylum Chordata; class Mammalia; order Carnivora; family Ursidae; genus Ursus; species Ursus americanus. Next base: position 21,696,362 of record NC_142131.1, read on the forward strand.
TTTCACCAGTTTAGTTCCCCTATTTAAAATACAAAATATTTAAATCTACTTATGTGCTTAATTTTTCTAAAGCAAAGTACTTTTTAGAGCTCAAGTATGGAAAAGCTATTCACACTATTATGTGGGAGAATAGAGAACTTTAGAGAACGATGAAGTTTTAATAAATGAGCATGTGAATTAATTAAACCAATATTTAGTCAAATCCTACTTACCTGAAGCATTAATTCTCAATAATCCATGAGTAAAGTATAATATCTGTCATTCTTTAATGAGGAAACATTCTATGTCGAGTGATTTCTCCCAGCTCTCATAGCTATTAAGTAGTAGAACTAAGTAACTATTCAAACTTGGATTTCTGATTTCCAAGGTAAATGCTCTTACTAGTATTATCAGGCTTCTATATGCTTTATTCACGATACCAATTATTATAACTATGATCATTATTATTATTTGGTGGGGAGACAAAGTTTCACTTTATTTATGACTGAGTGTGTGCTCATTAATCTACAACGGTAGAAGGCAGACTCTGGGTGGAGAAAGGTTGGCCAGTGTTTGGCCTTGAAATTGGGGGTGATGTCTTCTAGGGCTGGCTCTTACTGCTAAACCAAAGAACTGATTTCCAGAACTTAGTAATCAGTCAAGAGTTGGTATTAGGGTATATAGTCCATAATTTCAAGTGGTTCAGTATCCTGTAAGTCACTGGAATCAATGTCCTTCATATTTAACAATTATTTTCCATATGAAATCTTTTTGGGTATTTAGGTATTTCAGTTTTCAAAATATGTTTTTACTCCATTTTATCATCTACCAGCTTGCTCTGCTCCCAGCTATAGAAAATGGAGGTTAGCAGAGTCCAGATCCTGAGAGCATGGGTGTGGACACACTTCTGTACTAGTCCATGGCCTGGTCAGTAGCCAAGACCCCACCAGGATGAGGCCCCTGGACCAGGACCTCCCTCCCCCCATGCTAGGTGCTTTGAGGGCCACAAATCAATTCTAAAAGGTGCTGATTGTCCACCCAAGCCAGACTGCTATGATTTCCTAAATCTTTCTCTGGTGGTATTTAAGCCAGCACTTGACTTAAAAGTCAGCACCAAATCAGTCAAATCAGGTAATTAGTCTGTTTTCTGAACCCGAAATTTATCCAGTGGAATTTAGGTATTATATAACTCAGTTTATCAATCCAAAATACTACTAAGTGGTGTTTTCTGGAAGTATGCAACACCTACCAATGATAATATCCAAGGTGATATTAAGAGGCACTGGACATGACAGGAGGTTCATGGATAGGGCACAAATTAACATCAAATAACAAAAAGAGACCATTTTATTTTCTTTGCAAACATCTTTCGATCCTTGTGATTTTATGAAGGAAGAAGTTGTAGTTCACTGTTAATCTATGTCTAAACGTCTCAGAGCCTCCACTTTAATAAGGCACAGCACATTTCTGAGAGTTTTCATCAAGCAAGAAACTGGCTAACATAAATTACCACATATTGTTATTTTTACTGTATCATATTAATATTGCTCCTTTCCATTTATGGCAAATGATTCTGGTTTTCTATTTGTAGTAATGATATAAAGTTTCATCTTCATGTAAATGTATTAAATAAAAACAGTGAATACATTTCAGGGAAAAGAATATGGTAATGCTGGTGATACTATAATGAAGCAAAAGGTGAAGAGGAAATAGAAAGGACCAAAGATTGGCAAACGTTGGTAGAGAACAAAAGGAAGAAAGCTGACCTGGCTGTTTGGAGGGGATTCTGCCACTAACTTGTTAGTAACATTGGGCACATCACTTAACATGACTGGATTTTAGTTTCCATATCCTTTCTTTGAATAGTGTGAGCTAGATAATCTCTAAGGCCTTTTTTAGCGATAAAAATTTGCAATATAATTAGAATTTTACTAAAGTTAAGGGTAAGGTTCAGATAAATACTTTTGGCTGGAAATATATTTTCAGTCCTATTTGATTTGGTGCATATATATTTTTATCTCTGATTTTCGATAAAGTCACTGAAGTCCATCTTCTGTCTTCCTTACTTCTCTTTCTAATCAAAGTTTATCTGTACCTTACAACCAATTGGATTTCTTCTCAGCTGCTAGTATGGAATGCAGTCTGGTGTACACATCATCAATGAAAGGCTATGCTACGTAATAGTCTATTGAGTTATCCCCTCTGGAATATTAGTGTGTCTTAATTGTGCACCCTTGGGAATGACAGTCCGATGAACCATGGAATTCCAGGCCCATGGGAGAAATTTTGAGAGGCTTTGCTTTTCCTTTCCTTTCCTTTCCTTTCCTTTCCTTTCCTTTCCTTTCCTTTCCTTTCCTTTCCTTTCCTTTCCTTTCCTTCCTTTCCTTTCCTTTCCTTTCCTTTCCTTTCCTTTCCTTTCCTTTCCTTTCCTTCCCTTCCCTTCCCTTCCCTTCCCTTCCCTTATCTCTTTTCTCTTTTCTCTTTTCTCTTTTCTTTTGTTTTTTGTAAGAGAGCAAGAGCACTCCTGCACATAAGCATGGGGGGAGGGGCAGAGGGAGAGAGAATCTTAACAAGGGTGGAGGAGGGCAAGAGGGAGAGGGAGAGGGGGAGAGAGACTCTTAAGCAGGCTCCACGCCCAGCTCAGAGCCTGACGCTGGGGTGGATCTCACTACCCTGATATCATGACCGGAGCCAAAATCAGGATGGACGCTTAACCAACAGAACTACCCAGGTGCTCTGAGAGGTTTTTCTAATGCTCCTTAAATAACAATTTAGGCAACAGTCTGTCATTTACATATAACAAATCCAAATTAATTTTATTGCGAGACAAGGAGAAAATCAATACTAGAGTTGAAAAGATCTTGGGTTCTAAATAGAAGAAAGATTTTGGGTTCTGAACAGAACATATACCCTCTCTTCCGTCAGACGAAGTATTTCCTTTTCAAGAGAAGGCAGAGAATCTTTGTTTTGTTAACTGCTTTATTCTCATGGTTTTAGAGTTTATATAAAGATACCTTTATATTTCCCAGAGGCTCAGTTTCCTTGCAAGCTTATGGCAAGATTCCATTTAAGTATATTATTAAGGTCCATATGTCAGTATTTATTAGAAAGTGGAAATAAGGGTATCATTTCTCTTCTTGCCTTACTAGAATTTCCAGTACTGGCATTACCTCTGTCTCAAAAAAAAAATTTTTTTTTAAGGAATCCTGTCTCCAGGCTACCCCTACACAATCCCATCACACAGATATACCAGCCTTCAGGTACAGGATGGCAAAATATTTGCCAGAAAGTCTCCCTATTGCTCTTGGCATTCAGCCAGACCACACCTCTAAAGGATTTACTAAACAATTTAAAGAGAGGTCAATTTTTTTTTTCTTTCCAGATATGCATTTCACTGTCCTCTTCTCTGCAGCCTTAGTCAAAGGTTGGTTTTAGACTGAGTGTTCCTACAAATTCAGCCTACTTGAGACGAAGATCTGTGTGTCTCCCTTAACTATACTTTCCCTTGGTTCTACTGTGTGTGATTTTGCTTCTCCTACACTAGACAGTTGCTATTTCTTCTTGGTTGGCTGGCTTCCCACTAGATCCAGATACTGAAAAACAGGTTAGATTTGTTTAGTGCATGTCTGTCAAGGTCGGGTTCCTTGGGTGGAGGAAATGATTTAAATGAATCTCACCCACTTTGAAACAACTCCATCAAAGGCTGCTTACAAAGTAAGGCAAATGGATTTTGAAATTGCTGTCTTGAATATATATCATTGCAAAGCCTACTGCCAAATTTTTTATTACCTTAAGTGCCTATTTGACAAGTCTAAATTCCAGCCCTTTCTCACCATTTACTAAAGTCTAGACTGTGAGACCTCATTGAGAACTACTTCGGCAAATTCCACTATTTGTCTGTGTGAGCACTTTCACTCATAATTAAGAAAAACATTACCAGTATAAACCCCCCAAAATACACATTTTGTATTGGGATCACCCCAAAAGGCACTGGCAATGGAAAAAGTGATCTCCTTTCCTTTTATGTATGCTGTAATGCTAATTTTCACTTCCGGGGTAGATTATTCTTCATATATAGCTGGACTAGGGGAGCAAGTGTGATACTACAGGGGGAGGAAGAGTGGAATTTGCCAAACTAGTTACTCTCGATTACTCAATTATATTCAGTTGTAGTTTAAGATACTGTAAGTCTGAATTATTGTTGTTGTTATTATTATTATTATTATTTTATTTTTATTTTTATTTCAGCCCATTGGTCGCAGTATAGGATTGTCTGAGAATCCTAACTCAGAGAATTCAAGAGAAGGTTTTCTTCCAGTATAGTCATAATAAAATAACAATGATCAAGAGTTGTTATTATCTGTGCTTTTGATCTCATTCCTTTTTTGGATGAATGTGAAGAAAAGTTAAATTAAGTAGAAAGCCAAGGAAATAACTAATCTCTAAATGTCTCAGACCCTAATATACTTGAATTTTTTTCCGAATTACTTATGCTTCTTTAGTTAGCTGAATTATATACTGTACTACAGACATTATACTTTGATCTCTAGGTCTGAGGCTGGCAGGTTAAACAGTGACCAATGAGTTGGGGACTCCTGGGGACAAACGATGCAGTGATTCAAAATGCTCTTCCTGAGTGCTGTCTTTGCTCATGGTCTTGGGCAGGACACTTCACCTCCCTTAGTCTCAGTTGTTTCATCAGTAAAATGGAAGAATAATGCCCACATTATAGAGAATCTTGCTGTGAAGATTAAAGACGATGTTTTTGAAATAGGGCATGGCAATGTTGGTGTTTAAAAATGTTACTCATTATAATGATTCCTTTTAAGTAAGAGGAAGCTACCAGTATGGTCTGTATTATTTCTAGATGTTAGTAGCATAATTACCATTGTGTAAATCAAAGCTAATTCCCAGTTCCTAGCCCTATGGCTGGACATTTTTTTCTGCTACTGTAATAGTGTTGGAGGCATAAACGTTTCTCTTAATTATATGTTATGCAAGTGGAACAATTAGTAATGGTTATTTATAAAGATTACAAATCTAGGGGGCGCCTGGGTGGCAGAGCGGTTAAGCGTCTGCCTTCGGCTCAGGGCGTGATCTCGGTGTTATGGGATCGAGCCCCACATCAGGCTCCTCCGCTGGGAGCCTGCTTCTTCCTCTCCCACTCCCCCTGCTTGTGTTCCCTCTCTCACTGGCTGTCTCTATCTCTGTCGAATAAATAAATAAAATCTTAAAAAAAAAAAAAAAAGATTACAAATCTATTTCTAAAATAAATCAACCACATAGGAACACCTTCAAAACCCATTTTCTTACACTGATGACATTCTTTTACTCTTAAGGTCCATAATGTAATTTTATTTCTATAAAGATCAACTAACAACTTCTAATAATGCGTCTGCCTCACAGCTGTCCATCTGCATTACCATCTATGGTTAAGCAAAAACAGAATAACAGGCTTTCTCTATTTAGGACATGCTAGTCCCTTGATTGATATTTATTACAGTTCATGAAGTATGGGATATGGTCTGATTGCAAAATGTGATAATCTAAGTTCTAAGAGCTTATGACAAAAACAATAAGGAAAACTGCAAATAGATTCCTTTGCATTGCCTAACGGTGTCATCTAAGCTCCATGAAGGCAGGGATCTCTGTTCCGTTAACTGTATTCTCAGACCTTAAAACAACTTCTGGAACAGAATAAGCACTGAATAAATACTTGTTGAATAACTGAGCTTAGATTTATTATGCCATTAATAAGCAGCTCTCTTACTTTTCGCATTTAAGTTTTTGTGTCTTAAAGCCACACCAACATGTGAATTTGATATTACTTAAAAGTCATTGAAAAGTGAGCATTTCTTAAAATAAGACTTTATCTACCTGAAATAAATTAAAACAGCATAGTTTTTCTCCAGAAAGATAATAAAATATAAATAATTTTGAAGTGTTGATTTTGAAGATAATCTATTAGTGTGCCTGGTACATGGTAGATGCTCACTGAATATTTCTGGACCAAAATACCTGATTTAATCAAATATCTTACACACGTGTACACATTGTTTCCAATATACCTGTTTATAATGCATATAATTTGTTTTATGTATTCTGGTAGTACACAATAATTCAAATATTATTACAGGACAAATTGAAGCAGAATATTCTGGAACATAGATACATTAGGCTAACTTATCACTTGATTTTTAGCTTCTAGGATCTGTAATGTAGATTCATAAGTTTATTTTTAAGAATGAAATGGGTAATTTAAAAAATGTTACTCTAACAACTCAATAGTGTCAATTTTAAAAGCCATTAAGAATTTAGTCATTCTAAACTACGAAATACAATGTAGAGCAGGATTTAATTACTGATGCATCTTATTTTTAGTCATATTTTCCCCTCATGAGTGAAAATATTCTGGACCATTCTTTCACCCCAGCTTTTGGGGACAAACTTAGATTCTTTCCACATAAAATTTTTTAATTGTTTTTTTGTTTGTTTGTTTTATTATAGCAATAGCATTCTAGAACCCTTGAAAGCTTAGCTAGAACAAGTGAAGGCATTCAGGATGTTCTTAATTTATTTTGTTGGACTGTAGTAAATGACAGCATTAATCACTTTTTTTAATTGTTTGCTTTTTTTCCCTCTGCAACTCTAGACCTTAAATGCCTTAGATCTAAATCAAACTATTAACTTTGGACGTTCTTGGTAACTAGGTCTAGGAAATTATTCCCTAAATATGGCATTGCTTGAAATACCAGCTGTTGAAGCAAGAAAACTGCATAGTTTCTGTAAATTCATGCTAGTAGTAAAATATTATGGAAAAGAGGGGAAGTTATATTATAACTAGTTCTCTTTTCCCCTCTCTCTGCCCCTCATGATATTTAAAAAAAAAATTAGCTGCTGCTCTTGAGTAGAAAAAAAGTCTTTTTCCATTTTGGCAGTGTGTGTGTATGTGTGTGTGTGTGTGTGTGTGTGTGTGCGCGCGCGTGTACTGTGCACGTACATATGTATGTAAGAAATTAGTGAGTATGTTTCCCCACACCACCCAAACCAATAGACACTAACTTCCATAGGCCTTGGACAGTATATTTCAGAGTTTACGTTAGAAAATGGTAGGACTGTTCTAATCTACAAACTACTTCCTTGGAATTTGGGTTTCTTGTTAGATTGCAACAGTTAACCCTTTCAGGACAGGATATCATTTTCTTAAACTATGAAGCAATGTCATCTGATGATGACTCAACATTATCCTGAGTGAAAAAAATTTGTCTGGCAAAATTAATGTAGTCAGTTCCCAGTTTAGCCACAGGTCACTGTCCAAAAGTTTGTTTGTGAGTTTGCTGTCTGAACATGAAGCAAACACATATTCTCAGAGAAGCGATTTTTTAACATTAAGACCAATAGAATACATGGTGTGAAATTGGAGATCTTTAATAACAGAAAGCTAATGCATTCAAGATAACAACATTAAATATAGGACTTTCTGTCTTACAGGCAATTGTACGGTTATAAGCCCTGAGCAAAGACTGCAGTGTTGAATTCACAGAGCTCCAGCAAGGTCAAGTTTTACAAAGACTTTTCTCCTAGAAAGAACAGGAAGTAGTTGACTGTAGGAGCTGAATTTCATTGCTACTTTAAGGGTCTTGTTCATAATCTATGCATGGTCTCTCTGCGTTCCACCTCACTATTTGGCTTTGCCTTTAGTACTATCACAGAAGATGTATTTCCCTAGGATCCAAGTTTATTTCAGTTAAAAATTCTTCTTTAATATTTTTTCCTACATTTCCTACAGTAACAGGGACATTTCTGGATTGGTAAGCTCTTGGTTCTTCAGAGAATGCAACAGGAAATCTACTGAAAATTACCAATAATGCATTAATCTTAATTAATGGATTGCATGCTTGGTTACAGAATGGTTCCTGAACAGTTTTTTCATCCCCTTTTGGTGATTACTAGACAATGAAAGGACTAAATGTCTTCTTTTGCATTTGCAACTGCATTTATCAATACTGTATTCTCTGCAGGGGCACCTGGGTGTCTCAGTGCTTTAAGCCTTTGCCTTTGGCTCAGGTTGCGATCTCAGGATCCTGCATGGGGCTTGCTGCTCAGAAGGCAGCCTGTTTCTCCCAATCCCTTTGCTCTTTGCCGTCCACACCAACACCACCCCCCGCCCCTGCCTTGGCTCGTGCTCTTGCTCACTCTTTCTCTATCTCAAATAAATAAATAGAATCCTTAAAAAAATACAGCATTCTCTGTAAAACTTAAAGGAGCATGATAGTTTCAGGAAGAATACAGTTGGCCTCATGAGAAACCGTGAGGAATGCTTTGTGAATGTATAATTCAATTTTGAACAGTATGCTTTGTCAGTGATCCCTCTGACAGCGTGTGTATAGTAGGGAAGGAGAGGTATTTCTACACATGCACTCCGTACATACGTTCCCTCTATTCTGCTGTCCTGGCAAAATCTCTCTGAACATGCTTTGGATGACATTTGGAGAAGTGGATTCTTTCAAGTTTGTAATGCATAGGAGAGCAGGCTTTTTCTCTCGGCATCACAGTTGACCAAACTGGTGTACTTGTAGGACACCACTGACGTGTTTGATTAATATATGGATGTACACGATGGCATGCAATCCTGTCACCTGAGGAATCCTCAAGATTTCAGTGTGAAGAAGGGAACACAAGCACATACTTCAAAAAGCTGAGACTATATAACCTTTTTGAGAATCTACGCAATAGTCACAAAAACTGTCATGCACTAGGGCAAGGATGAAGCTTCAACAGGTTCCAAACATTAATATCAGGTAGACTACATTTTCTTACCAAAGTGTGGGATAATTGGAAATCGATAACACATGAAGACCTTTGAAAATTGTGCGAGTCTACAATATAAGCAGTGATATTCTCGCTAGGTTACTGATTCTGCTTGAGGAATTTAAGTTTTTTAAAAACAATGGCAGGTAAGAAGAATATCCTTTAATAATACAACACATTTATCAATAATCTAACATAGGTGAAGCAATGTTTAGGAGATAATTTCATTAACAGAAAAGCATGGGTACTAGTCAGGATGGTTCCATGTTGTTTTTCTGTGCAAATATTTGGTGGAAACAATGAATGATTTTCTTTTTCTTTTGTTCTTGTGTATTTTATAATTTTCTATAATTAGCATGTATTACTCTTAAAAAGGAGAAAGAAAAAATGTCAAGGAAAATAAAGAGAGTACTTCTGACAAGAAGCAGCTTCCAAACATACTCTGAGAGTAGCCTCCATCAGAAATAATCTAATTCTAATTCATTCTAATAAAATAAATTTTTTTTTTTGGTAACTCAGTAATTCACAGAAAATCAAATCTACTATACATTTTGGTTTGGTAAGGAAATCATACTTAAAAAAACACCCTCGGTTTCCTTAGAAAAGAGTAAAGTCAGTCCTTTCTCAGCATTTACAGTTTGTTAAGGGTAGCAACTAGATTTATTTAAACTCAAGAGTTAGGTAAACCCGTCAGCAACCATCTATGGCCCTGTAGCTTGTTGCTGCTCTACCTGCATCCTCCTGGCCCTCCCCGAAGGTCGTCTGCGACTGCGGTGGGCACTTGCTGGCCTGCCAAGAGCTTCCTGCCTCAAGCACTTCGGTCTCTGCCTCAGGGACTTCTCTGGCTACTTGGGGAATGCTGGACCTAAGAAGAGAGCTGGCTGGCAGTGACTTTGAGTTAATCCTCCATTAGCAACCCTTACACAAGGAGGGTAGAACTGAGGGATTTATACCCCAGTGTCCTCACCTCAGGATACTCAGAGGTACCTTCTGTGTATTTCTCAGAGGGTCTTCAGCAGGAGTGGGCCCCACAGGAGAAACCTGTGCCTTATTTTCCCTCCGGTTTTATTGAGGCTAATTGACATATAAAATTGAATATATTTGAAGTGTGCAATGTGATGATTTTATATATGTGTACATTGTGAAATGATTACCACAATTGAGTTCATTAACACATTCAGAACCTCACATTGTTACCATATTTTTAATTGTTGTTGTGATGGGAATGCTTGAGATCTACTCTTTCAGCAAATTTCAAGTGTTATTAGCTGTAGCCACCATGTTGTCCATTAGCTTCCCATAACTTACGCATCTTATTGCTGAAAGTTTTTACGTTTTGATCAGCATCTCCCAATCTCCCCACACCCCAGCCCCACACTCTATTTTTTATTTCTGTGGAAACCTGCTCATTATTAATGTGCTTCTTTTTTTGGCATTCTTCCCTCTACGATCTCATTTCTTCACTCTCACTACTTAGACATACTACTTGCATTCAAATCCTTATGTCAAGATCTGCTTTCCGACCAGGGAATATAACCTCAATTATATTTGCATGCTAGATTTTAGATAGTTTCTTGAAGCCAAGGGCTTTTTAATGTTTACTCTGGAATCCCTGGTACTTAACATGTCCCCAGCACATATAAAGATAAGTTATTTTCCTAGGTCTCAAGTAGCTCTGAATCCAACAGGGAGGACAGCCACATAGTCTTCAGAACAAGGCAGACTGGATTCTTTTCTCTAAGAGGTACAACAAAAGTGCTATGGGAAGTAGCCACTAATTTTACATTTGCAGATTGGCAAAGGCTTCAAGGAGGAGGTGGTATTAAATCAGGTGTTAAAGGATGCCTAAGATTTCGACAAGTAGAGAAAAAGGAGGGAAATGACATCCCAGGAAAGTAAAAGAACAATAGCAAAGTCACAGACGTGTTCAAGTACATGGAATACTAGAAGAAAATAATAATGTTCTTGCCCTGTATGTTGGGGTACATGAAGCAGAAGTTGAGAAAGCAAAATAAACGTAAGTTAATTCATGGCAGCCTGGACATTCGAGGAAGCCCTGAAGAGTGGGGAAGAATGTTTCAGAACTGTACACATAGAACTATCTTTTTTCATGTGACTTCTAAAAAAAACCTCACCCACGCATTGACAGTCACTTCCTTTGCATTATTTTGAGAGTCTGACTCACTAATAGAGCATTTTTCCTGAAACTCAAGACACTTAGAATGTTTTCTTTTCTTTTTCTCTTCTTTCTTAAAGAGGACAACAAAAAGAGACAGGAGCTCCTCTTCTTGCCTGATATTTCGACAAATGTTTATACCTTGTGCTGTCTGTTTGATTAGAATTCATTTC